>NC_046289.1:94271353-95553020 GCF_004115265.2 Rhinolophus ferrumequinum | reverse complement strand
CCCTCAAGGCCCAGGGTCCTCTGCTCTGAGAAGCGCCCCTGCCTTCCCCCGGGTCTCTAGTCCTGCTGGCCCTGCCCTGCAGAGGCCCTGCACTGAGCCAGAGCCAGAGCAGAACCCTGCCAGGGCAGGGGCAGTGCCAGGAGGAAGCCTAGAGCATTGTGCCAACGCTGGGAGCAAGATGGGAGGTTATTTTTAGAGGCAGCCTGATGGGGTAGCCGTCTGTCCCACTTCTCAGTGACATGGAAATGCCCTCTGAAGAAGGAGAGGACCTTTGCAATCCAACACTCAGCCTCTCTTAGCCTTGCCAGAGCCTGGGCAAAGCCACCTCCTCCAGGGAGCCTTCCCTGGTTCCTGCAACCGGCCAATAGCCCCTTATTCTCAATTTTGTAAACAAGGAATTAGGAAAAGGCAAGGAAATTACTCTTGCATGTTAAATGACTTCTCTGTGCCAGGTGCATATCTCCTCATGTACTCCTTCCAAGACTCCTGACAGGAGGGCATTACTCATTCTCATTTTACAGAGTAGAAAACTGACACTCAGAGTGGCTAAGTAACTTGCTCAGGATCACTCAGCTTGCAAATGGCAAAACTAGCATTTTTTAAACCCAGGACTGCCTAACGCCAAACCCTGTCCTCTTCCCGTTCCTCGGTGGCACTTGGAACCATGTCCTCTTCCCAGTTTCTGCGTGGGCCTCTGGCCACATCTCCTCCATCATTCCCCCTTGTAACCTTCAGTCCTGATATTCCGTGAGCCTTGGTGACTTCTGGGCGAGTCAGCCCTGGCCCGTGGTTCTCACTGTGGATAATGAGCATTTATTAAGTATCTACTATATACCAGGCGCTCGGCTTCGGGAATTCCCTTGGGATTCATCACTGGGCCACTTAATACCCTCAGATCTCTGTGCTCTGAGCTGTATCTCTGTTCTTCATAATGACCTTGGGCAGGAAGAGCCATTATTTCCATTTTGCAGGTGAAGAAAACACGGGCTGGAGAGATTAACCCTCACTTGCCTAGGGCTTTGAGATCACATGGTTTAGTGTCCCTATTACATTTGCAGTAGTTGTTTAAACGGTTCCTATCAAGTGCTTCCTTGTTGCAGGAATGCAAAGGCCTGAAGGGATCTTAGAGACCCCTCTGGTTCCATACCCTTATCCCTCATTTTATATTAACCTTGAGGCAGGTACCCGTCACCTAACTGTCCTGAGAAGGGGTGGAACTTTCTGTGTGTTGCAGTGACAAAGGCAGGACTGAGTGCCTATTTCCGCCTGCTTCCCAGCTGCCCTCAGCTTTAGACAGAGGCCCTTGGCCCTGAATCCAAGCAGTCCAGGATACAGACACAGGTGGGCGTGTCCTCTTAGGCCTGTGCACTTGATCTCACTGGAAGCCAGAAACCCTGGGAGGCTAAAAAACTCTAGCATCCTCAAGGGACATACATTTCGGAAGGCGCAGAATCAAGTAGGAAGCAAGCTCAGTGGGCGGTTCTGCTGGGGCCAGGGTAGGTGCAATAGGAAGAGCTGAGACTGAGAGCCAGGAGCCCAGGGGCCTGTCACTTTGACTCCCTGTGGGGCCTTGGCAGCAGGGGTGCGGTCTTTGACCTCTCTGGGCCTCCTTCCCATCTGCAGAAGTAAGGAGGGCGACCAGGTGGTCTCCCAAGTTTTCCCTTCACTCTGTAAAGTGGTAGCTAAGGCCTGCCATCCCATGGGAGGGACACAGGAACATCAATGACACGGCGACTCCTGTTGGAACGCACAAGGAAAATGGCCAGAGGTCTGCAGTATCCAGAGGGGAAGGGAGAACTTTAGGGACCTCTGGGCTCAGGATGGGGAGCAGGGTGAGCAGCTAACAGGCTGCTTCAGCAAGGAAGGCAGCCTGAAGAAAGAGCGCCCCTCTTCGCTCCCCCAGAAGGCTGCTGGTTGAGTAGCAACGGCCCTGACAGTTGCGAGGCAAACAGCCGCTCAAGCTGGCTTGCAAAGCCGGCTGCACGAGAGGCTGGTGAAGGAGGCAGCTGCCGGAGGCCACGTGCGTTAGCATCCGATAGCTGCTGTAACAAACTACCACCAACTGGGGAGCTTAAAGCTACGGAAATATATTCTCTCACAGTTCTGGAGGCCAGAAGTCCAAAATCAAGGTGTCCAGGGTCATTCTTCCTCTGGGGACTCGTGCCTCTCAGCTCCTGGTGGCCCCAGGCGTTCCTTGACTTGCGGCTGCATCACTCCAGTGTCTGCCACCTCTCTGTGAAATATCCTGTGTGTCTTTTATGAGGGCACTTTTCATTGGATTTAGCACCCATCTGGATAATCCAGGAGGATCTCTTCATCTCAAGATTCTTAATAACATCTGCAAAGACCCTTTTGTCCATATAAGGAAACATTCCCAGGTTCTGGGCATTGGGGCATGGCCATCTCTTTTGGGGGGAGCCACCATTCAACCCACTATCGCAGCATCTTGGGGGCTCCATCCTCACTGCCTCCTGGCATCTGAGAGGCTTCTGGCAGCTCAGCCCCGCTGGGTGGGGAGTCCCTGCTTCCTGCCCGCTTTCTCTGCCTACCGCGAGGCAGAAGGCTGAGGGCAGAGCTGCTCGCTCCTGGGAGGGAAGGAGGTCTTTCTGCAAAGGTGTCTCCAGCTCTGGGGAGGCAACAGCTGCCTGCAAGCCTGTCTTCCAGCTCAGAGACAAATGAGCCAGCTAATTCAACTCCATCGACTGGAATGACCAAGCCTGAAGGGGACTTAGGGCAGTCAAACTCCTTCCTTTCACACGCAGGGACAGAGAGGACACAGCAAAGAGAACCAGGTGGAGACCCAACAGGGGTACTCGGGCGCAGCAGCAGGACACAGGACAGGACCTCCCAGGGCATCTCACACGAACCCCAAAGACACCCTCTTTTCCTCCCAGCCCAAGCACAGGCTCTGGAGCCCAGGTTTGGCAGAGCTGTCCCAGTTCAGGGCATGTTATATCATTATCAGAGCCTGTGCCAAACATGCCTTTAGATCTGAGGTCGTGAAAATAAGTCAGTGAGTACATGAGGCCCTTCTCGCTCCAGGCTATTAGACATGAGCTCTTGGCCAATCTTGGCCAAACTAGTTTACTGAATGCTGTGACCTGGTTCTGAAAGGGACAACGTGGGGGAAGAAAGGCATGGGACATCATCCCAGTGCTTGGGGAGCTGCAGACTGAGTAGAAATTGTGCACACAACAAGAAATAACAGAGTGTGGCCTGGAGAGTAGAGATCAGGGGACAGTAGTGTGGGCAAGAAAGCATCCTAGGTGCCCAGGGACAACCGAAAGGAGGTATGTGCAGGGGTTAGCTTTGGGATATAAAGCGGCAAGCACGTGTTCTAGGGACTGAGGAACCACGCAGTCTTGTAGCTTGGGAGTGACAATACTGGGCTAAATTTCAGGAAGATCAATGCACGGGCCACATGTAAGATGGACTGAGAGGAAATAGAGAACAGGGCAGAGACTATCTGGAAGGCTGTTGTCCAGACCCTAGAAGGGTAATGAGAGTTTGTTTGCACAAGGGTGGTGACTGTGAGCCTGGAGAGGGAGGGAGGGAGGGAGGGAGGGGGGAGTGAGGGAGGGAGGGGGGAGGGAGGGAGGGAGGGGGGAGTGAGGGAGGGAGGAGGGAAGGAGGGAGGGAGGGAGGGGGGAGTAAGGGAGGGAGGGAAAAAAGACTCGTTGAACATACGTTCTACTCCAAACACTGCACACAGCACGTTTCATCCTTTATCCCATTTCATCTTCTCAATTGCTGCTACAATGGGATGAATGGGTTCTAAGAAACGTCATGTGGTCAAAACATTGCAGAAGGAATTTTTGCAATACCGTGTTTCCCCGAAAATAAGACCTAGCCAGACCATCAGCTCTAATGCGTCTTTTGGAGCAAAAATTAACATAAGACCCGGTATTATATTATATTATGTTAGATAAGAGCCGGTCTTACATTACAGTAAAATAAGACCCAGTCTTATGTTAATTTTTGTTCCAAAAGATGCGTTAGAGCTAATTGTCCGGCTAGGTCTTATTTTCAGGGAAACACGAAAGGACAAAAAGAGATCATAGAATGAAAAAAAAAAACAGACTCCCAATAAAGTTATTTCTCTGTGATGATTCCAATAATTACAGTGTCTTATACTCAAACTTGTCATTTGTGATTGCAAGCTAAAAATAACGGAAAGACATGTTTCCCACACGTGGGGTGCTATGTCCCACTGTGATCACGTCACCACAGTAGCAGTCCAGTAATATGTATCCTGTTCCCTAATGAATCAGCCATGCCTTTTCCAACTCAAGCTATGGAAATATGTGTGGAGCAGTGTCTGTGGTTATTACCCCCATTTCATAGATGGGAAAACAGGTTTGTGGATAAGAACTCCCTCACCAAGGTCACAAAGCCCAGGAAGGGCTGAGCAGAGATGTGAACTCAGCCTCTCCAACGGGGCGTCTTTACACTCTCTAACCTCCAGGAAGGGCTTCAATTTGGTGACTGATGCCTGCTGACAGCCCAGGAGGCAGGGCAGGTGCAGGTGGAGCTGGCTGGAAGCTCAGGCCAGCTCCTGAGGGCCTGAGCCTCTGAGGCAGGCAGCCAAGGGAAGGCAATCCCTCTCCTGCTTGGCCAGGCTGTCCCTCCCACCCTCGGGAGCCCTGACTGAGTGCTGCACTTGCAGAGCAGTGAAGGATGGAAATGGGAAAGGAGAGAAAGGAGCAGATGGGGAAGGAGGGAGCATCTCGCCCAGAGGGAAGACAGCACCCTATTTAGGCCGGACTGAGGGCAGCTCTGCCTGGCTATTGCTACGCTACCTTTTAGCACTTTAATCAAATGCCTTACGAATGGGTTTGCCCAGATGTCAAAAATCCAATCGGATACATTTATTGGACTGACAACCAATTTTCTGCGATGTATCATCAGGGACTGATGGTCCATTCGAGGCAACAGGGGAGTTGGTGATAATGGAGCTGGGAGAGCCATTGTGTGCCCTCAATATTGTCTCAGGCTGTCATGGGAAGAGAAAGGAGCCCACAGAGGCAGACAGACGGACAGACAGAGCATGCCTTGTGCCTCGGATCCCCACACAGTGGGGAAAGTGCTGGACCAAGGAGAGTAGGGGGATGAGGGAATCTCTGGCTGGCCATTCACAGCCTGCATGGCCTGTGGCATGGCCCCGGCCTATCCTGGCCTTCCTCAGGGTCCTCAGCAGCCACGTAGGGAGCCTGGGAGAGCAAGAACCTGGCAGGCCTGACGTGAGGATTACGTGGCTTCAAACAGCACCTGCTTAGTATTCTCCACGTGCAGGGCATGGAAAGGGGAACCGGTTAGAGCATGGCTCCAGTCCTTGGGGAGTTTCCAGGAGACTGGGGGAGATTGAATTAAAGGGTTGGAGGGGAACACAGATGCCCTCCCCTCTCATGCCTTCCCAGCTGACACTGAGGAAACCCTAGGAGTTTCCAGGAGCCCCCCTAGGAGTTGCCAAAAAGCTGCAGAGCGGGCGCCCGGTCCACATTTCAACACAGCGGCTCCACATTTATCTTTTATTTGGTGGGCTTCTGTGTAAGATCACCTTTGAGCAAAGGGTTGTATTCCTTTTTGAAAAAACCAAAAACCTTTGAAAAGCACTGATTTAGCCCAATCCTCTTATTTTACTAACAGGGAAACTAAAGTCCAAAGTGGTGAAGTGACTCCCAGGCAGCCTAGGAGGACTTCTCAGAGGAGGTGACATGTATGTGCATTGAGGCCTTGAAGGATGAGCAGAATTGCCCCTGCATTGAGAGGCAATGAGAGGAGGAAGGAAATGTCACATTGTCCCATGCCGGTCCCCACCTCTGGGCCTTTGCTTAGGGGCCTGTCCCATGGAGGGTCCTGTCACCCTTTCCCCTGTGCCTCCCTGGCTCACTTTTCTCCTCCTTCAACCATCAGCTCATACCATCTCCTTCATAAAGTCTCCCACCCAGAATGAATGGTCCCAGCACCCCAGCACTTGTCAGAGATAATTTGTGGGGCAATTTAGCTCTTCCATAACTCTGCCCTGCCCTGTGCCCAAGGTTGGTGGTGCCAGTGCCACCCAGTCAAAGACCACAGGGAACACACCTGTATTTGAACCAAGGTGCATGTATTACCTGTTGCAATAAAGGAGAACTCACATCCTGGGGAACGGTGAAAAGGTGCTAGAAATGGGTTCTAGGATCTGGGCTAGTGAGAGGTGATTTGGGGGAGAATTCAAAGAAGCAGAGCTTTGTTCTGGATTGAACGCTTCCAGGAAATGGGGGAGGAGTACTTCTGTACTGCCTTAATGAATCTTATCTAGAAGAAGGGAAGGCAAGAGCAAAGCGAAGTTCTAATTGCTAACAAGGCAGTAGTCGCTGATATTAGCCAGGACAGGGGGCCGTTTGGTGACTTTTGTGGTTTGGACCAGGTTCTTGTTTTTGTCTGTGTTCAGACACGATTACAGAGTGGTCTTGTTTTTGTCTTGCTTGTGGCCTCGCCTGATGTTTATGTGCTGGGAAATTGTTTATGTTCAACAGGAGACCACGGCAGCCGGGCTGGGGTGCCAGCCAGGCCAGCTCTGGCCATCGGGGGTTGTCTGTGTCCTTCCGGGAATGGATGGACTCTTGCTCCTTCCTGGCCTAACACAGAGCAGGCACTTAGCAATCGTGTCCCGTGTGGTACGAGAGGTTGGAAACGCGGTGTGGGTTTAAGGAATCTGTGGGGCTGACACCAAGGACATGGGGGTCGGGGGTCAGAGGTCAGGAGCAGGCCTCGAATGCTAACTAATCAAATGGGCCGACCGGATGACTGCGCTCTGGAAGGTATAAAGTACAGGCGGATGCTGGAGGATTAGTCTTATCTCCTTCTCCTTCCTCCCTGGACATTGGCCTGGAGGTTTGCAAGCTGTTCAGCAACCTCACCAGGCTCCAGAGACAGGAAGAGAGAAAGAGAGAGAGCACAGCTCAGCAGTAGCCAGAGAAGCTCATCCCGGGTGGGCAGGCCAGCGAGGAATGCTATTTATTCCGAGGACGCCGCTGACCTTTCCCCACACGACAGGGACAGACCCACGGAGCATGGCTGCATCCTTCTCCTTTAAAACAAGAAATGGAAGCATTACTCACCACCCTGGCCATTTATCATGGTCTGGGGACATTAATTTGACAGTGTGTCCTTTTCCATTTGGTTTGGGCCCGGTGGAGGCTGCCCTCGAAACACCTTCAATTAAATGCAGCTAATAACACAGAGCTATTTTGAGCCAGGAGGCCCTCTGCCTACCACCCCCCACCCCCAAGCGCTCTGGTGTGCATGTGCGGGAGAAGGGGGGCTGCAGCTCACGGTGATCCCAGCGCTGGGATGCTTTTCCCACAAACACCATTGCAGGAGGGGGAAGCGCAACCAGAACAGAGAGCATGGGAGAAGGACCCCCTCAGCCCCTGGATGAGAACATTCCACCGGCCAGGCGGTGGCCCTTTCTGCAGGACATCAGAAGCCATGGTTCTCACCCAGCATCGACAGAGCAAAGGTTTTGGAGTCCAGCAGGCTTGGAGGTGGATCTCAGCTGTTCTGCTTCCTGCTGTGTGACTTTAGGCAAGTCCTATAACCTCTCTGAGCCTGTTTTCTTATCTGCAAAATGCAGACAAGAGTTCCTCTTTCATGAAGTGATATCATGATTGATATTTTCTGAACTCAATGCGTTGGCGGTAACCTTTTCACTTTCCTAATTTAAAATTGGGGGAAAGATCATTAAGTCCCCAGCACTCAAGATTTCTTCAGTGAGACTCAGAAAGCGCAGAATGCTACGGCGAATGCCCATGGCCTCATGTTGGAAACACCTGGGCTGTGGTCCCAGCTCAGCTGCTAACTAAGCATGTGACTTGGGGCAATTTGTTTAACTTCCTTGTGCCTCAGTTTCCTCATCTGTAAGAAAGAGATAATTATACCAGCCCTCCCTAAGATTGTGGAGAAGATGAAATGATAAGACAGATTAGTAAATGCTGGATACACGCTAGCTTGCCCATTCTTTGCCCAGGCCCTGTGTGTAGAAAATAAGCACCAACTGTGGTGGTTATTACGTTGTATGTACGTGCTAAGCATTGGGGATGCATGATCTCATTTTAATCCTGAAAATGCTGTAAGTTAGGTACCATTTGTAGATTGAGCCATATGCCATGTGTTGGTTTTGTAGGTCAAAAAAGGTTGACTATCAGCAATTTCATATGTTCAACCTAACGTCGTCCACTCTGTTGATGAGGCAGCGGAGTCTCAGGAATGTCGACGAGCTCCCACCAGGCACAGCAGCCCTGGGCGGAGCCGCGGTGGGTTCCTGGCCACCAGGTGACACGGGGGTTGTCAGCTTAGCCAGGCTTGATGGGGAGGCAGAGGGTCCATAAGAAGCCCCAGGCTCTAGGAATAAAGGATAACCACCACTGGTCCTATTTTCACAGGACGGTCCCCAGTTCCAACCTGTTGGCACTAGAAACATTTGGTGGGACCCAGTCAGAGGTCTGGAAAGAGCCAGTGTAATGGTCAGAGCAAAGCTCTGTGTGGGGGTAGGAACCAGCGGGGCACTTAGATCCTGTACAGCAAGTCCTGAGGGTTGCTAGGCTCTTTGGGGACCCCAGGACCCAAACTCCACACTCTGATGCCTAGCCAGCCTCACAGACGGTTACCTTCCCCACTCCAAGGCCCCAGGCAGCCATGAGTCAAGAGCCACAAGAGCCACAATTCACCAAACACACAGCTGCCAATGGGCCCCCTGCAAAGTGCTATATGGATTCAACTGCTACCGCTGTCGCTGTCGTGGTTCCCAGATTGCTGTGCTGGGGAAAAGCCCACAGCCCACCATGCGACAGCACTGAGATCCTATGAGTACAGATAAGATGCTGATAAATGCCAGCCGATTCAGGCAGCCCAAGTCACAGGGAAGCATCTTAGTCTGGGGGAGCCCCAGGCTCTCTTCCAGGCCTTGCCCCTTCCCCTGTCTGGGCTCTGTCTCCTCAGCTGTAAAATGGGGCCCTGAATGAAGGCTAGTTTGTCCATCATGGAAGATCTATGCGTCTTTACAAGCAGTGTTCAGAAGGTTCCCCTACTGGTGTATTAAAACACTTTCGTTCCAAGGGAGATGAGGTGAAGTAGTAAGATTCTCCTGTTTACGGTTCCTACCATCCAGGCTGGTCTCAACTCATGCTAATGTTGTTAAACAACTTTTTAAAAACTATTTTTCCTTTCCCTGTACGCCTCCATCCCCCCCACCCCCACCCCACCTCACATACAGAGGTAAGAAAATGAAGGGATCGACATTCCTTTCTTCCTTCACAGCACTGTTGTTGTTTTTTAAACTGGTCGAAACAAGCATGTGGGCATTTCTTAGCAAGAATGGATACCTTTGTCAGTTTCCACATATTCACCAGAACTCAGTGTTGGAAGGCCTGCGGGGAAATTGGAATTTCAACAAGCTATGCACAACGGAAGACCAGCCAGGCGGTTACGACAGCCTGCCCCTTTCTCTTGCCCACAGGGAAATCTGGTACAAATATTCTGGAGCAGTTTGGCAAAATTGATCAGGATTTTTAAAAGATTTGTATCCTTTGGAATATATCCTAAGGAAACAATTCAAAGTACAGAGGGGACCATATGCATAAAGGAGTTCATAATGTGAAAAATTAAAGTAAATTAAACATCTAGCAATAAGGGATCGGTTAAGTAAACCATCCCACATCTGCGTGATGAAATGTACAATATTCTGCATCAATTATAAAAGTCCATAAAACCTACAGCAACATGGAAAAATATTTACGTTTTAACAGTAGGGGGAAAAATCAAGATTCTAATGCAGTTAAACATGGTGGATTAAAAATAGCTTGACCTTCCCTCATTCTCAACATCTCATTAAATTAATAGTAAAGGGGGAGATGTATAAAATCTTAACTCTAAAGTGGTCTGTGACATCAGGAAGTAAGAGATTTCAACAGATATCTGGAAAGTCATCACAAGCGATAATGACTCAGTCCAGTGGACAAAGCTACAAACTCAAGCACTTGCAGATGAGAGACCAATGAGATGCAAACTGATTGCCTTAAAGAATCCCCGAGAGGCTCAGCGCTCACACGTTGCAAGTCCGTGAAAGTCCGTGGTGCAGCCAGCACACAGCTGAAGGCGGAGGTGCAGGGGCTGAAAGTCTCCATCTGGAGCAAAGCACTCCCAGGGCCCCTCCCACCCTCCACATGGTGTCAGACCTCGAGCTGAGCTTGAGAAAGTAGAAGATGGTGGAAACAGGTCCACAGAATGCAGAGAGGAACATTGTTTGCAACACAGAATTCTATACTCAGCCTGATTGTAAGTCAAGTGTGATGGTGACATAAATATATTCACACATGCAAAAAAATTAACCGCCCTTGCACCTTTTCTTAAGAAGTTACTGTAGCATGCGCTTCAGCCAAACAAGAGAATAACCCAACAAATGGGAACACGTGGGATTACAGGAAACAGGGTTCCCACCCAAGAAACTGGCACATTTCAGGTAGCTACTGTGCAGTGGGCCCAGAGCCTCTGGAAAGACACAGACAGCGGCCAGTCCAAACGAGCACTGAGAGTGGGAAGGCCAGAGATGAAACCGTTGTTCCAAACTTTCAGAAAACAATATTGATAGACGTTCGCTAGGTCTCTTGGAGCCTAGAGAACTGACCAAACGAAAAAGCCAAGAAATTAATATCAAGAAAAGCAAAACGATGTACAAAAGGGAGGATGTAATCATAGTACCTCATGTGATTCGTGGCAAAACAGTATTTTTATAGCCTGAATAATGGAAACACAGGCCCAAACTGTGATATAACATGGTAGTAGGATCATGAGAGAAGGAGAAATGGGGGAGGGATCCTTGTAAAGTAGTTAAGTCGTCAATTACCGGAACAAGAGGGCAACAGACAATGTGTGTGGGGGGGCTGGGGGTGCAGCATAGCAAGTTACTCAGAAGGATATGGAGCTAAGTAATAGAAGCAATACCTAGTGAGCTGAGATCGCTTCCTCTGGGGATGGGGGAGGGGTGATGATCAATGGAGCAGGGACAGCTGCTTTGCACATGAAGCCTTTTAGTGTCGCTCAGTTTCTTAGAACTACGTGTGCAGGTTACTTTGGAAAAAGTAAAAAATTATTTTTTCAAAACGGTATCCCCACTTTGTTCACAACTGTCAGCTGCACGAGTGCTTCTCGAAGCCAAGCGGATCCAGCCCCTGTGATGGCACCGTGCAGCTCCTAAAAGGAAGGAGCAAAGACCTGGGGTAATTTCAGGCCATTGCAAGGCTATGGGTCCTGTTTGCTCTCAGCCTGATCCCCCGCTTTCTGTCCTTTGCCCGGACCCCTACCTCCATAGAGGACATCTGTACTTTTGCCTCTGACTTTCCGTGGATTTAGAGATGCTCTTGGTTTGCTGGACTCAGGACTTTGATTAACGTTTCCCCTCCTTTGCCTCCCCTGGTTCCCACTGCCTGGGTGGAGGCCCCCAGCAGACACGTCTACACCATGCGGCCCTGCCCACTGGCCACAGCTGATTGGAGCAAGGGTGTCCGCCTGACCCCAACAGAGCCAACCCTGTTCCCTCTGAGAAATTCATAACTGAGACCAAGAAGTAGCCAGACAGCTGGACTGCTTTGTTGAAAAGCGGAAATGTAAATGTGGAGCTGTGGGCATGGAGGGCAGACAGTCAGTCTGGAGAGAGAGAGAGAGATAGAGAGAGAGAGAGAGAGAGAGAGAGAGAGAGAGAGAGAGAGAGAGACCCAGACGAGCAGGGGGAAGCTAATTCAAGGGACCGTGTAGTCTCAAGTAGAAAGACAGACCGAGAGAGAGGCTGGTCCTCGGATGGCCCTCCCTGAGGCTTTGAACTCTTCATGCTTTCTTTAGGAGAAAGCCTCTTTTTCTGATGAAACGAGCTTGAGTTGGATTCTGTCACTTACAATCAAAAGAATCTTAAGTAAAAACCAATCCAGTCCATCTCCCTAAACCCTGAATGGGGAGGGCTGGTGAGAAGTAGACATTTGAGTTTGGGCGGACTTAAGCATCTATTCTCCTCTCCTAAAAGCCCTCAATTTCCTGTGGGGAGTACCTCCCCCACAGCATACAGCCTCAGTTTATAGTGAGCACAGAAGGTCTGTGTTTCCCTGGGAAGGGGGAGCCCCCCTGGAAAGGGGGAGCCCCCCACCCCAATCCCCAGAGGCCCCTTTGCAGGAAATTTCCTTCCACTGCCCTGACTTAGTCTGGGGATGGACACCTGATGAATGAGACCATCTCCTGGGACTCAGGCCTGAGCAGAAGCAAAGGAGGCAGGGTTGGAGTTCACGTAGCCAACCAGCAGTGGCCATTCAGGGAGACCAGAAGAACTGCTCCCAAGGAGCTCTGTGGCCACCCTTCTTTCTTGTCAGTCAGTTCTGGCTGTTTTCATCCTTCTTTCCATCCTATGGCATCCCCCACACTCTTCCTTCAAGCTCCCTTCTTTGTTTCATTTAGCCTGGTTAGCCTTCTGTTCGTTGTAGACTGGGAATCCTGACTGACCCTGGGAAGAAGGACCAGGCAGAGACTGGACAGCTGTATGTGGACCCCATGCAGCCCCAGTGGACTCCCCTTGTCTTGGGGACAACTAGAGACAGCACCCTCATCTTCATCAGTGGCCCTGCTAGGGAGCCCTGTTGGGTTTGGTAGCCAGTGGGGTCAGGAGCAGGAGCTCAGAGAGATTTCTGATTTAAAAATAAAAAGAATAAGACAGGAAAATGAATTCATTTGGCAGATACAGTCTTTCACATCAGGGGGTTCATGGTGGTTAAAATTAATAAAGGGAGCTCGTAGTGATGAACAGCTTGCAGTAGGTTAGCCTGAGCCACCTTGCTACAAATTAGGATTCGGCTTGGCCTCTTGTCTTGGGTCCTCTCCCACCTCCCTTCCCACCCCACCCTCGTCACCTGCTCGCATCCCTCCACCGTCATCTTTCTCCCCTGAACCTCAGGCAGCCACCCTTGTCTCAGGTTGATCTTCACAGGGTGCCCCTGTGGGAGAGGCGGGACTTTATGCCTACACATTGCACAGGCTTTCTAGCCCCGACCCTTCCTCTTCTCTCAGCTCGCTCTCACCTATGAATCTTCTGGAAGGGTCGCCCTGAGGACAAGCAGTTTACAAACTCAAGGGAGAATAGGGAACTCACATCCTGGGTATCAATTAAATTTATGAGTCATGGATATCACAGGGCCCTGTTGTCATTTGATTTCATTCACCACTTCCTTTCTTCATATTAATTTCTCCCAACAGCCCACTTATCTTCCCTCTTGGAGCCCTGCCCGCCGTCACTTCCCCAGATAGCGGGGTATCTCTAACAGGCTCAGGCACTCACAAGTTACTCTCTGTGGTTAATCAAATATCAAAACAACCTCCCCCCAGCGATTTGGAGGAGCTTGGTGACAGCAAGACACTGGCCACAGAGCCATCAGAACAGGCCACGTTGGTCTGATGACCGGCCAGTAGCGAGGCCAGTTTCTGTCGTGCTGCATTGCTAGTGGCAGTGGGCAGTGGCTTTTCCTGAGAAGCACTGCTCTGTGGTTCCTGAGGTTTGGAGCTTTTTTTTTCCCTTCTCCTCCTCCTCCTTCTTCTTTTTTTTGAAGGCAAAGAGATGCTCCACGCCGAAGGTCAGCTGGGTGGTGGTTAAATTTTTTTTTCTATGACTAAATGAATCATAGCAGCAACAGCAGTGGTTAAAGGGAAGAGACCGCCTCTCAGAGCTGGTCTGAGTTTTGTCCAGAGAACTTTGAACAAGTCACAGCCACTCTGAACTTCTGTTTCCTCTTCTGAAATATGAGAAAATTGGATTAAGTGGCCCCTACGGTTCTTGAAACAGAAGGTGATTCAACTTTTTACAGTAGCTTATAGTTTAAACAACATGTCCACGCTTCTTACTTCATTTGATGCTCACAGCAATCCCATGAGTGAGCCAGGAGAGGGGTTGTTATGTCCATTTTATAGTAGTGAAATGACTTGCCCACGGATACACATCCTGCCTGAAATGGAGCTGAGCCTCCTGCACGGGCTGCTCTCCTGGTCCAGGCTTGTCCCACCTCTTGGTACAGACGGCAGATGCTATGATCCAAACTACCCTTCCCTTTCATCTCCTCATGGGAGCTGCTGTTCAAGCCAGAATTCAGGGGTCACCTTGGTCACCTTTTTTTCTGCTAAAAAATTGAGACCTGTAGAGGGAAGTGAAACGGCCTCCCCACAATCATACCACGAAGAGCCCCAGTCTCATGACACATAACCCAGAGCTGTTCCACGCCACCACCCTCCTCACCGGTACCACAGGGCGGAGAACACCTGCATCTCCAGCCTGTGCTAAGGATGGGCCTGTCAAGAAGGTGACACTGGCAAGCTCTGAGCACACTTGGGACACCACCACTGTGTCATCTCTACCCTCACTGTCTGTATGGGGCCTTGAGAAATTGTCACTGGGGTCCTCTTGGGGACTGATGTGCCAAGAGAGCTCATGACAGGATCGTCGGTGGCCTGTCACCCCTCAGTGTCTCCCTGACCGTCCAGGGCTGCAGCTACACAGCCCATCCTCTGGGCTCTCCCAAGTCCTCCGACGTCTGCCGAGGCCCAGCCCCACCCCCCTTTCCTCTCCCTGACCTCAGTGTGAGTGGTTCGCTCTACCACCGCCGCCAGGCCCCACCGCTGTCACCGGGAGCACAGTGTGCATGCGGGGCTCTGGGGTTTGGCTGGCCTTGCGGCCTGCAGTGCCCGCTCCCCCGTCTGCCTGGTGAACGCCGGCTCTTTCCTCCTGACTTAGCTCAGGTGGCCTCTCTTCTAGATGTGGCCCTGCAGAGGTGAGTGTTTCCTTTCCTCACTCCCATGACACATTGAATAAACCTCTGTGGGTGCCCACAGGTCTCACGTGGCCATCATCACCAGTCTACAGGGCTGCCCTCCTTCTAACTGGCGTGAAGGAAGGAGGGAGGGAGAGAGAGAGGGCGGGCAAACTGTACTCACTGATAGGAGCGCACTAGGCCCATCACCACTGAAATCAGCCCCACCATCGACCGATGTGTGAGCCAATCCTCTCCAAGCCTCAGTTTTCTAATCTACAAAATGGGGACAATGATAGTACAGGCCTCATCTGGATTATAGGGGATAAACCATGGAAAGAGCTGAGCACATCACACATAGTAACCGGGAACTATTGGTATTATTATTGGGGAATTCCCTGTCAGGTTCTTCCCTGAGCTCACAAGAAAACCCCAGGGTCTCTACACCATTCGCAGGAAGCACCCAGGGGAGCTGGCAGCCACCTTCCATGCCCTCCCTGCTCCAGCCCCAGTTGGAAAACCCCTTGTCAGGTTGCCCCAGACACAACCAAGCTATTTTCCTTTCCCTTGTTGACACAGGGAAGACCTGGCCGCTGGGCCTTGGGCTGGGCCTCCCACTCTCAGTGCAAATACCGAACTGTGTATTTTGGGCCCCTCTGAAGGGCCGTTTCTGGTGAAATACCAGGTTTTGAAATACTTCACTGCTTGTTTGCATTCGGAAGCCATACAAGCTCAGGCCTCGAAAGGCCCGTGTTCAGAGAGGCTGGAGGCTACGTGGTCACAGAATCAGGCCCCAGCGGGGAAACACAACAGCTCCCTGCTCTCTGGACTGGGCCTGCTGGAGTTGCCTGAGGTGGAAGAGTCCACGTCCAGCCTGGGGAGGGCAGACAAAGGCATGCAGACACGCTCCCAGGCAGCGGTGAGACAAGCCACTTGCACAGTCAGACCAAAGCTTGAAGGGAAAAGTGAGCTTCCTGCAGTGCTGTCTGCAGAAGTGCTAGGCCCAGCACTTCTTCCAGTCCTCCCTCTTCCAATCACCCAAGGCTATGTAAACTCCTAGTCCTGCCAAGAGCCAGTGTGAGTGGAATGGATGATGATTTGAGCTGTGTGGCTCTAGGAAGGAGCCATCCAGCCCTGTAGCCTGGAGCCGAGGTAGAGGGGCCAGAGAGGAGGCAGGGAGGCCTGGATGGAGACCCCATGGGTGTGAGTGGGTCCCGTAGGAGGATAAGCCACCTAGGTGATCATTTGGGCCAGGTGTTTTCTAGGCCTTGTTTACGGTACTTTAAACTTCCTAAAACAGGTGGTGCCATCTCAATTTCATAGATAAAGAAACTGATGCTAGAATAGATTGGGCCTCTTGCCCCAGGGCCAGGACCCTGGTAAGAAGCTCCTAGGACAGTGACCGCCCTTATGCAGAGGCTCCCGGAAGTGTTAGCTGAGAGGAAGTGGGGACAGGGCTTTCAGAGAAGGGAATGTGGAGGAAGTTGGCACACGAGCATCCAGGCCAGATGTTTGGGACAAGTTCAGAGGCTGGTGAGAAGCCCAGTTTGGCAGGAGAGAAAGGAGACTGGGGACATGAGGACAGGCAAAGGCAGGGAGCTGACCATCCCTCCTCCCGCGTGGTGTGTGCCCAGCCAGGGGCCGTCTGCCGAACAGACAGCAGCAAATACTGCCTAAGCACCTTGGGTGTGACCAGTACCTGGGAATCCCCCAAGGAACAGACAAAAGGTGGAGAAGTGGATTGATATATTTATACAGCCATCTCATGGGCCTTCCACAAGGAAAACAGATTTCCAACACATGCGTTTTTCCTCAGAAAGGGCCCTCCGTTTAGGCCTCTACTAGAAGCCTGTTTACTCTTAGTTTGCAAATAGTCCCAACAAGCTGAGTGACCTGGATTCACAGCCCCAGGCAGATTAGAAGCTCAGGTTCAGACAACAGAGAAAAGCTGTTCCTGGAAACCAACTGTGAAGAAGGGCATGGAACCACCATAGCAAGATGGACGAAAGTGGTCCAGGTGCAGAGGGAGTGAGGGTCATCTTACGAAGGAGGGCTTTGGATGGAACAGAGCTGGGCCTTTTGACTCTGCTGTGTAGCTAAGTGAGGGTGGGAAAGTTCCTGCTACTCTGAGGCTCAGTTTCCCCGCTCTGAAAATCAGGCCTAAGGCCACCTGCAGGAATTAATGTACACAGAGCTTGGGAGTCACCAGCTGAGCGTCTGGTCTCAGGAGCAGTCACTTGTATCATGATTGCTGTGCTTCATGTTATTTTTTCTATTGGAGGAAACTCACCACATCCTAGAACAGTAGTTCTCAAACTTGTCTACACCTTGGAATCACCTGGGGAGCTTTAACAAACACTCAAGCCTGGCTCCACCTCCCAGAGATTCTGAATTAAATGGCCCGAGGTTGGACGCGGGCACCAGGACTTTTTAAACTGTCCAGATGATTCTAACATGCAGCCAGGGCTGAGAACCTCAATCCTGGAGACAACTGCAACCCAACCCAGCCTAGGATCAGACGTGGAAGGTCCTAGTCCTCAGACTTGCCAAGAGGGGGCTAACTCTCCCTCACAGTACCCAGCCTCTGAAAGCAGCGGAACATATTTTAGAAAGCTTTCTGTCAAAGTGGTTAATTTCTTTTAAGCCTTGGCTCTTAGGGGAATAAAGTTCAATTATCTGGAAAACTCACTTATGTGGAACCTCTTACTCCCTAATGACACTGGTTAAATGAGGTGTTACGATTCTATAGATTCTCAAATTACAGTATTTGTGGTTCTTCACCCACACACAAAAATTATCCAGAAGCTTGGAGCTGAGGCACACCCTCGCTTTCCCAGCTACTTAGCCAGCTGAGCTCTGGCTAAGCCTTGTCTTGGGGAAAGGCTCGCTGGCTTCGCAGGAAGTTGTTTTTGTTTTGCGTCCCAGCCAAAGCAGCATGCCCACCGCCTTGGGGCCATTTAACCCACTTCCTCATGAAACAAGCAAGTACCTTCTTCTCCCATATCCAATAACCATATCCCGATTTACTGGAAGAACCACTGTGGATCCTGCACCCATCCCGCAGAGCGCATGGCTCCACGTGGATATTTTGGATGAGTTCTTTTATAAAGAATAAACATAAAGAATTTGTTTCATGTGTGTTTTATTAGCCCGTTTTTAACCAGAGGTGTGAGAAGAAAACAAAAGGCGTTTTGATTATCAAAATCTTGTTCTCAAGGCCCCCGCACAGGCAAAACCCAGAGGTGGAACTTAACGTTTAACGTTTATCAATGAGTCTTCATGACCCAACTAACGGAAAGAGAATGGAAAGAAGGATTCGTGTCCCAGGAGCCTTTGCAGGTGTTGTCATTGGCTATTTAATGCGTGTCTTCCCCACTGGAAAAGAAGCTGGAGGAGAGAAGGGACTTCGTCTGCGTTGTTTATTGCTGGATCTCCAGCACCTACGATCACACCTTGCCAGTAGTACGCATGCCATAAACATTTGTAGAATAAGACGATCCTTGAACGGGTCCCGGTTTTTGTAAGTTTGGGATGAAAGTTCTTGGAGACACTAGTTACGTACTGTATTAGTTTGCTAGAGCTGCCGTCACAAAACACCACAAACTGAGTGGCTCTACACAGAAATTTGCTGTCTCGCCGTTTTGGAAGCTCTGAGTCTGAGATCAAGGTATCGGCAGAGTTGGTTCCTCCTGAGGGCTGTGAGAGAGAATCTGTTCCTGCCTCACCTCTAGCTTCGGGGGGTTTGCGGGCAACCTTTGCTGTTCCCTGGCTTATAGAAGCATCATCCAATTCTGGCTTCATCTTAACGAGGCACTCTCTTTGGGTCCGCGTCTGTGTCCAAATGTCCCATTTTTATAAGGACACGGGTCCTATACGTTTAGCACTCACCCGAATGACCTTATTTTACCTCATTACTTTGATAAAGGCCCTCTCTCCAAATAAGTCAGATTCTGAGGTATTGGGGACTTCAACATATGAGTGTCTGGGGGCGTGGGAATCGACGCTTAACAGCTGCTGATGGATCACAAATTAATTAAACTAATTAAATAAATCAATTCCTGTCACAACATCCTGACGGCTAGGTGCTTTGTGAAATACTGGGAAGCGATAAAGACGATATAGAGAAGCTGGCAGAAATTGAAATTGAAACCGTCTAAGGAGGAAAGACCCTCGCAGCTCTACTCGCCACAGGGCCCTGGGCTCCACTGTAGGGAGTGATTCGTTCTGTGGAGGGGACCAAGGAGTCTTCATGGAAAAGGTGACCTTTGAGCTGGAACTTTGCAGGATAAATGGTGTCCCCCAGTGTGGGGACAGAGCCCCAAAAAGCAGTTTCTAGGCTCTCGGCCTCACATAGAAAGGTGCTGGCTCAGGTAGTAAATGGCCATCGACTGTGATCAAATGGCCATCAGCTGTGGCTGGTTGGCCGTCAGCTGTAACCAGTGAGCCATTGGCCACTAATATAACTGCTGTGGCTACGCTAGCAGCAAATGGGGGCTGGCAAGAAGATGGTGGCTGAGCTAGCAAGTGGAGCAGTGAGGGTTGCGAACAGTGTGGCTCCTGGTTCCTGTGTCTCCAATCCAGCCACCAGCGAGAATATAGTAATATGACTCCCCCATCTATGGCTCCATGGGTGTTCCTTTTTGGTCTCACCATGTCCTGCGTTCTTATGTGGGGAGCAGGAGCAGAGACCCCGCCTGACACCCTGCAGGACACTCAGTGAAGAAGGAAGGAAGAAAGGAAGGCTGATTTGCCACCAGAAATGAAGGCAGGGGGGCGCTGGGCATTTGAAGGGTGCACTGAACGCTTGAGCGAAGCCGGGATGTATCCATGTGAAGGCATGAAGTAAGAGAGATGCCCGTAATGAACACAGATGTGAGAGGCTTGTATGTGTATTTGCTGCCAGGCAAGGGGAGCCAAGGCCTGCGGTGGAGGAGGAGCCTGATTCAGGAAGACCACATTTCCCATGGTGCAGGAGGAAGGGTGCAGAGAGCAATTTTCTAAAAGCCCAGGCCAGAGTGGGGATGAAAAGAGCCATGGACTCCAGGCTTCCCCAGATACAAGCCAGGACAGGTAGAAGGTGGCGAAGAGACGGGGCTGGGGGAAGCGAGTGGGAGGTTGTAAACAGAAAAGACAGGGACTGAATGGTGAGTTAGGTGGTAGAGGAGGTGAGCTGAGCCTGGGGCGCTCCAGGTGGGTATGGCAAGGTAGGAGGCATTCAGGAGAGAGATGAGGGCTGGAAACAGATGGGAGAAGGGGACATTACAAGAGATGAAGTCACCTGGAGGAGAACAGTGGGCATTTGGAGGGGAGGGGTGAGGACAGGGCCCGGAGGCCTCCGTGATGGTGAGTGTCAGTGGTGGCTACACCTGAGCTCCATCTGGAGAACTTGGGAGTCAGAAAAGCGCCAAGGCCCTTTCCAGACAAGCCTGATTCACCTGGGCGGCAGTGGGAACCCGCATCGGTGTTTTTTTTAAGCAGTTGTTCTCAAACTTGGCTGCACGTTGGAATCACCTGGGGAGCCTCAAACACTGCTGATGGCCAGGACAGACACCCCGAGATGCTGACTTAATTGTTCTGGGGAAAGGCCTGGCCATCCAGAGTTTTCTGTGCTCCCTGAGGGAGGCTGATGCACAGTCCTGAGTGAGAACTGCTGCTGTATGGGGTGGTGATGGGACAGACCCAGGGAGCAGTGAGGGTAGCCAGGCAGCAAGGAGGAGAACAGGAGACCTCAGCAGCCCTGGAAGCCCAGGGAAAGGGTCCAGCGCCGTGGGAAGGTCAGAAGACGTGACGCTAAGAGGTTGTCACGCAGTGGTGTGCTGGAGCTGGCTCCATGGCTTCTGAGGACCATTCGTGTGCATTTCTTCCCAGTTCTGTGCTCAGCGGCTTCCTAATGCTACCTTGAAAGTGGCCACATTGAGAAGATGGATACTACAGAAATGGGCAAATGTTACCAGTCAGGATACAAACCAACCCCCACCCTAGCCAATTGCTAAGCATTGACCAGCACGCCACCGTCTTCAGATTTGGCCACTGTCTGAGGTCAGAGTTTTAACCCACACAGCTTCCATTCCAGGACAGGCTCCCTCCCAAGGGTGCCTAACTTCCAGGCTGCAAATGTGTTTCCTCTGCCCTTAGTCCTGGGCCTTTGTTTTCCATCCATCCACTGGAGCAGCGTTCCTGCCTCCATCACCTGCTGCCCACAGCAACCCACAGAGGCAGACACCGGCTGGCCCCTGCTCTGTGTGGGCCCTGAAGGGGCCACGGGGACTGTAAAAGTGGCCTCGGCCCCTGAGGACCCCATCTCACTGCAGACACCCAAAGGACGAAGAGCTAAATGTCCACAAAGATGTGGGTGACAGATTAAGTCAGAAATAAGAGACTCTCACAGCCCACACTGTCAAATGGCTGTGCCAACCACGTTGGGAGCCCTGAAGGCGGGGTGGGCTTGGCGGAGAGGCTGCTTAGCGTTGGCAGGTGAGTAGGAACGTGTCAGTGGCTCAGTCACCCACAGGCATCGCACAAGGGGAACACTGCGCTCCCCAGAATTTTATTGCTCTGAAGACATTTCCACGTGGATTTACACCTCTTGTCCTCTGGGCCAGTTTCACATTTCCCTGGAGCCCCTGCTAGAAGCCCCTGCTGGACCCTCTGGGACATGATCGTAGCAGAGAGCCAGGCTTCTTGAAGAGACTCTGACGAACCGCTGCCCAGCTCCACCCAAGTCTCCCCTCTTGGTCTCCCACCACACTTAGTTTTGGTCAGCAACCCTCTCTCCTTGCAAACCCTTGGGCAGCGGTGGACGAGCTCAGTCATCAGCTCCAGCTGGCTTCCACATTGAACCCATTTGAAGCACCTGCACAGGAAAAATAAAGATCGACCAAATTTTTAGGGGCAGCATTCATAAATTGGAATGGGTCCAGGAGCAGGAGATCAAGCTGTACCCCAAAAGCCAGGTCACAGGACGGAGGGTGGAGGCCTGGGGACCGGGCATCATTGGGTATGGTGAGATTCTGACCCTAAGAGCTTCACTGGGAAGCTGACAGAGCCACCACGTGGATGTGGAATTCGTCTTCTGTGTGTGATGAAGGGCAGAACTTGTCCAAAGGGGGAGTATCCACAAGGTAACACAGCTCAATTCCAAAGGGTGCTCTGCTGCTTAGAACTGTCTAGAGTGCTGCCTGCACAGGCCTCTGAAGTTGGCAAAAGCAAAGGTCAGACTGGGTTCCACATTCTGGAAACTAGTCAAAGAGAGGCCCCTTTTAAAATCACCATTGCCATCAACACAGGGGGCAGTGTCCCCCCCCCACCCCCACCCCTCCACCCCTGTCGTCTCCCAAGTCACTGCAGCCCCCAGGGGGGCTAAAGGCCCCAGGAGGTAGTCAGAAGGCGGCACTTCCTATGTGCTTCCTCTCCTGACGCTAGAATGTGGCCACACTTCTTCCTCCCAGCCGTATGATACAAAACAGTGAGGAAGCTGGTCTCAAAAACGCCTGCTGAGATGTGCATGACAAATGACAGTGAGACTCTCAGCATCCAGGGCTGGAAAGGGGCGCTAAGCTGGACCACTGCCTGAAGCTAAAGAGAAAAACCTACAGGGTGTAATGTCGGGCCCCGCCAAGCTGGACATGGAAACTAATAATTACAGACCTCACGGTCAAGTCCTATGCTGGAGCTGCACCTTTCTTATCTGATTTAATATTACGGCTCAGAAGGCCACTAGATAGTTCCCATAAACCGACCTGGTGTCAGTCAGGCCTGGTGTGGAGGTGGGAAGACGAATCTCTTAAAATATACATTTCTGTACTCTCTCCTCCAAGGAATAGCATTTTACGTTATTAAACAGAATGCCACACCTGAGGAGGTCTGCAGACAGATGAAATAGAGGGCAAACCCAGCCCCATCACAGAAGGATCCCTGGGCTCTCAGAAAGATCCAGGGTTTCTGTGGGTAGCATCTTCTCCAGTGTTTGTTTTCAGCTCATTAAATACTTAACAGAGGGAGAGTCTAAAAGCCGAAGTGCTCCAAGCCAGTGCTGATTACGTATCAATCAGAAATTAAGACAGAGCAAGTCTGAAATTGTAATGATCCTTTTTAAGGACAGGTCCATGTTCCACTTGATTTTTTTTTTTTTCAATTTGCCTGGCAGGAAGCTAAACAACTAAAGCACGTGGTTAAACACAGGACACCCAGCGCCCTTGCCACTATGATGGGTATCTGCTCTCCTCAATTTACAGGTGAGGAGCCCCGAGTTCTCAGAGAGTGGGGAGTGCCGCAAAGCCACACAGATACTGGGAGTGCACACGTGGGGGGCCAGGACTCCGTCTGGGTAAACTGGCTCCAAGATGGTAAGCACCACTCCCACCGCACCCCCACTGTTGAAGCTCCCTGAAGCAGGCAGAGAAATCTCCTCTCCCGTCCCACAGCTGGCAGAGACCTGGGCTCTGGGACAAAGACAATACAACTCAGAGTTACTGAGAATTTACTGTGTCCTGAGTTTACACTGTTCTGTTCCACGTGTCATTTAATCATCACAACCACCGAGTGAAGGAGATACCACTATGTATCCCTTTACTGATGAGAAAACTGAGACCTAAAGAGGGTGAGTCATTTGCCCAAGACACCTGGATGGTAAGCGCTGGGCCCAATTTACAGACATCCTTTGATTTCAGAATCCCCAAGCTTAACCTCTGTCCCCATGATCCCAGCTGCTGGGAGGGGGGCCAGCCACTCCTTGCTGCAGGCTGTGCCCCAGCCCCCCTTCAGTTCCCACATATCACTCTGAAGATGAGGAGATGACATTTGGCACCAACCCTCTCTAACTGGCTCCAAGAGGAATCAGTGCTTCCTTGTGGTTCAGGAGTCAAAGGGTTAACTTGAACTCCATTCCCCTTTCAAAGGAAAGGAAGCAGAGGATTCATTTGGGGTAGGTCCTATGCCTGAGTCACTTTGGCACTTAATTGTTTATTATTTAATTGCTGTATTGGGGAGCACAAAGTGATCTACCGCAAAGTTATTAGCAAATTTCAGTTTTAAGGAAATAATTACTGAATTCTCCCTCCCTGGATTGAGTAATTCCTTCCAAGATGTTCAAAGACATTAAGCATTTTCACCAGGGCCGCTAGCATCTCTGTAACATGCAAATAAAGTAACTCTGTAATTACCAATAAAATGCTTACTGAAGTGACAAATTTTTACTCAGCAGTGAGTTGGGGGCGGGGGGGAATGACATCATTTGTTTTTTTAAGGATCCTTTAACCTTGTTAGTTGGCACTCAATTCTATGCTGTTTTATGGTCATTTAAAAAGACAGTGAAGTCAACAGGCCTCCCTGAGTGGGGAGAAGGCTCTCCTGGGAGCTCCTCTTCCCACTGGCCACATCATTCTGGGGGGCCTGCGTGCTCCACTCTGGATGCTGCAGAAGCACGGGTCCTCTACAGACTTGCTCTGTACCTCTCTAAGTATGCAGTGGGGTTTCAGACTGATCCTTCCAGATGGACAAATCACGAGTGACCTCTCAGCCAAGAGCAGCTGCCAGAATGGTCCTTCTGAAGCCCAAGTATGCCAGTGTTGCTCCTACGTTTGCAAACCCTTCCCTTGCACTTTAGAGATAATAGCATAAAGATCTAGCCGTTTGTCTGGCTCTCAAGGTCTTTCGCAATCAGTCAGGGCACTGGGCGTAGGGAGGGCTCCAGCTACCTCTTCTCCAGTCTCATCCATGGCTCCCCATGCAACTTTGATTTCTTCATCTCTAAAAAGCTGTTTTGGTCAGCATAGGCCGGGTTATGCCGCAATAACAAGCAAGTCCAAAATCTCAGTGGTTTAAAATAATCAAAATTTATTTGTTGCTCATCCTACATGTCCATCATGGGTCAGCCTGAGTATCTGCTCATTGTTTTCACTCAACAAAAAATAGCCTGATGAATATTACCCAGCAATAAAAAAACAACGAAAGCTTGCCATTTGCGACAACATGGATGGACCTAGAGAGTATTATGCTAAGTGAAATAAGTCAGACAGAGAAAGACAAATACTGTATGGTTTCACTTATATGTGAGATCTGGAAAAAAAAAGAGAAAAAAAGATTAAACAATACAAAACAGAAAAACAGAAACAGACCCACAGATATAGAGAACAAGCTGATGGTTGCCAAAGGGAAGGGAATTAGGGATGAGGGAAAAGTAAACAAATGAAGTTTTCTTTTTAAAAAAAGCAGGCTGATGAAGCTGTCATCTTCACAAACACTTCTGGCCTGTCACCATCTTGGAAGGAAAATGAAATGTTCTCCAACGTGGAATGTCATAGTATTTTCTTTCACAAGTCATTGGTCAGAACGGTTCGCATGGCCTCTCCCAACCACAAGGGCTCAGGAAGTGAAATTTTACTTGGCAGTCAGAAGCAGGAGAAGCAGAAATATGATGATAAGACTGACTGCCATTAATATATATTTTAAAAATCATGTAAGTGTTATCTCCCTCATGGTGTTGTGAGAGCTACGTGTGATCACGCTTGTAGAGAGGTTAGTACAGGGCCTGGCACTTAGTAAGTGCTCAATATCAGTTACTAATAAATAGGTGTTCAATGTACACTTACTGGATAAACAGTCCAGTATAACCCTCTGAAGTCACAACCGGTCCACTCTCTCTCCCTCTGGAGCCCTATAAATGGTGGTGATCAGGGAGAGGTTTCAAAGAAAAGGTAACAGTACAACCCAGTTTTGGGAAGGCTGTATTGTCGGGAGATGAACCTCCAAGAAGAGGAAGCCATAAGTGCAGGCTGTGAGCTGGAAAGTAGGGTGGACGTGGGGAAGACTGAGATGAACTTGACAGGAGTAGAGGTTTTCAGGGATAGTCCTACATTCCATAGGGGTGTCTTCTCAAAGAAGTAATAAAAAGCCTTCATTCAGAAGCCTGGGTTAACAGCAACAATTCACAAATCAGAAAAATTCCTTTGACACGTCCTGAATCTAATTCTTGGCTTGGAAACTGTCACTTGGAAATAAGGTTGGGGTTAGAGATCAGAAACCTTGATCTGAAACCCAGATCCCAGCTGGTTGCAGGTCCAGCGGCCTCTCCACAGCCCACGCGGTGGCTGACCTGGTTTCTTCTCCTTCTCATTGCCGATGGCTCCATTTCTGAGTGACCACATTTGCCCCAGGAGAAGTCTTTCTCTTATATTTGCATTGGTAACGGCTCACAGGCCCACCGAGGCCTTCGAAGCACACCACTCACATCCTCTCACACTGGCCCGATTGTTTGTGGTGCACGCCTCTCTTTTGAACTCTGGACCTTCTAGAGGAAATGATTTCAATAGGAATAACTCTGAATTCTCCAAGGCCTTGCCATCTGGGCATCTGGAATGGAGCTTCCAGGATATATCGTTCCTTGGAAGGAAGCAAATTCAATTGGTGATTGTGTTCCCATTTAATATGCCTAAGGAATGCTCTTGTACTCTTGCCAGGGCTTTTTTTTTTTTTCATTCAACAAACACTTATTGATCTCCTACTGTGCACTCTGCACTGGGCTGTGTGGTGGGAGGAGAAGGTAGGGAGAGTGGACACTTGTTAAAAATGACTTTGATCCGAGTAGACATGTGGGCAGCGGTCGCCTCAGTGGGGATGGCGGCTGCTACTGAGTGAACGGAGATGGCCGGCTGCAGAGGCTGAGACACCCCAGTGCAGACTAGTTGGAAGGAGAGGCTGCCAGTGCATACCCGCCCACCATGAAGCCCCCGCAGCCTGTGCAGGAGATGCCCTGGACAGAGTGCCCCTCTGCTCCATGGTGAACCGCTTGAGATGGGACCTGAGCGCCCAGCAAATAGGGAAGCTCACAGCGGAGCTCATGGAGCAGACCAAGTGCATGCAAGGCCAGGTGGGCTCCCAGAAGTTCAAGGACGTATCCTATGAGAGTACATCAAGATGCTGGCTGATGTGGAGATGTCCTAACAATTCAGAGGAATATCCTTGACTTCCCCCAGGATGTTTCTCCATCTAAGGCCATTCGAATGGCCAGCACAGGGGCAGACAAGAAGCTGTCAGAGGTCGACACGGAGATGAGCACGAGGCAGGACGGGTACCAGAGGATGGTCTGGCTGCAGGAAAAAGTTCAGAAGGACTCTCTGAGGCCCGAGGCTACGCGGTACCTGGAGCAACTGATCAAGCTCTGCGGAAGGAACAGGCTTCACTGCCCAAGGAAACTCAGGAAAAAAATCAAAGGCATCAAGAAGAAGCTGAGTCTCCTGTGCATCGACTTCAATAAGAACCTGAACGAGGATACGACCTTCCTGCCCTTCACGCCGGAGAAGCTGGGAGGGCTCCCCGAGGACTTTCTGAACAATCTGGAAAAGATTGAGGATGAGAAGTTCAAAGTCACCCTCAAGTACCCTCACTATTTTCCCCTCCTGAAGAAATGCCACGTGCCCGAGACCAGGAGGAAGGTACAGGAGGCCTTCAATTGTCAGTGTGAAGGGAACTGTGCCGTCCTCAGCGAGCTGGCACCCTGCCTGCCTGCTGGGATTCCCCACACATGCTGACCACGCCCTGGGGTGAGCGTGGCCAAGACCAGCCAGGCGGTGGCCACTTGCTTTGACGAGCTGGCCCAGACGCTGAAGCCCCTGGGAGAGCAGGAGCGGGCCGTGATCCTGGTGCTGAAGAAGGCCGAGTGGGAGACACAGGGCCCAGACTTGGATGAGCGGGTCAGTGCTGGGGACATGCGTTACTACATGAACCAGGTGGAAGAGACGCGCTGTAGCGTGGACCAGAACCTGCTCAAGGAGTGCTTCCCCATGCAGGTGGTCACCAGGGGCTGCCGGGCATCTCAGGAGCTGCTGGGCTGACCTTTGACCTGGAGGAGCACACCGCCATTTGGCACAAAGATGTGACACTGTACTCAGTGAGGGACCTGGCCTCAAGGACAGTCTTCGGGATGTTCTTCCTGGACCTCTACCCCTAGGAAGGCAAGTACAGGCACGTGGCCAGATTTGTCCTGCAGCAGGGCTGCCTGTGGCAAGACAGGAGCCTCCAAATCGCCATCATGGCCATAGGGCCAACTTCATCAAGCCCACCCTGCCCGCCCCCTCCCTGCTGCAGCACGATGAGCTGAACACCTGCTTCCATGAGTGTGGGCACATGATGCCCCAGCTCTGCTCTTGGGTGGAGTTTAGCATTTTCAGCGAGACGCACGTGGAGTGACTTCATGGAGGTGCCTTAGTAGATGCTGGAGAACTGGGTGTGGGAGAAGGAGCCTCTGCTTGGGATGTCACAGAGGACAGCACAGATAGCACCACCCCCAGGAGCTGCCCGAGAAGCCCTGCAGGTCCCGACAGGACAACACAGGTCTCTTCAACCTGTGCCAGATGGTCCTGGCCAAGGCGGACCAGGCCCTGCACACAGATGGCCACAGACACGACTGAGGAGTAGCCCACCTCTGCCAGGAGATCCTTGCGGTCCCAGCCATGCCAGGGATCAACATGCCTGCGACCTTCTGCCACCTGGCGGGCAACTACGACACACAGTACGATGGCTACCTGTGGAGCGAGGTGTTCTCCTTGGACACGCTCCACATGCGCTTCAAGCAGGAAGGCGTCCTCAGTGGCAAGGTGGGCGAGCACGACAGACGCTGCATCCTGAGACTGGGCGGTTCCCAGGGTACCAGTGTCAGACTGAAGCTCTTCCTGGGCTGCGACCCCAAACAGGACACCCTCCTGAGCAAAGGCCTGCAGGTGGAGGGCAGTGAGCCGCTGGGCGGCTGACGCACTGGGGTTCTGCTGGCCCTGGGTGGGAGCCTCCAGCTCCCACCGCCTGGTGCCTCCACTCCCAGCCTGGAAATGGGGAGGGAGACAGCGGCCTCCAGCTCAGCGTCCTGGGGAAGGTGGGCAGGGTGAGGAGAAGGGCTGCTCCCCTTGGTCATTTCTCATAGCCGGTATCTACAACCCCATTGGTGGCCGGCTTGGGCTGAAGAGAACTCACCCTCGAGATGTCTCGGGAGCACTTGCATCTGGTGAGGGTTGCCTCTCTGTTGCACTAACACAGCCCCTTCCTGGGAAGTTGTCCTAGGCAAGGGATGCGTTCTTTGAAATGCAGCCATTAAACAAAAGGAAACCAAAAAAAAATGGCTTCGACCCAGCATAATAGAGATAAGCAGGAAGGACTCTGGGAGCCCAGCAAGGATGGTGCATTGGACCTGGGCAACTCAACAAGATTCAGAAAGGGACAACCAGGGCCACCAGGCACCGAAGAAAATGGACCTGCAGAAACTTAGGGAGTCCTACACTTACTCCACAATATTTCGGAACAACTTTGTGGTGATCACCATAAAATGTGATTCCACTGAACAGACATTTTAGGTCACCTGTACTGGCCAGGCACAGAGCTAAATGACTGAGGGACCCAAAGAGGAAGGAGGCATAGTCCCTGGCCTCAGATTGCTCATTGTCTAGTCGTGGAGATTTAGGGCACAGATAACTCTAACGCGCATTGCTTTAGAAAGCCCTACTGCAACCCCGCCACATGAAAAGAGCGCAATAGTCCCAGGGACTGGCAGATGGCAGGCAGGCTTCCTAGAGGAGGTGGCAGGACGGGGTTTTTGGAGAGATGGAGCAATGGGGAGAAAGAAAGAGAGGACTGCGGCACAAACAGGCAGGGTGACCCCGGAGCCAAATCATAAGCACGACACACACATGTTCCAACTGAAGCAGTGGGAGCAGGCCCAGCGGCCATGGGGTGAGGGTAGGCTTCACCCTACTGGCCTGCGACCACCAAAATTATCACCACCAGAGCACTTTCGTTCCGTTTCTCTAAGGATCTCATCTTTTCGCAGGCTTTCCTCTGCTGAATACGCCTCATCTATTAAACAACAATCCATGTGTTTCCCCACAGCATTGACTCAATTGAGATTATTCTAGCCAAAATGAAAAAGAAAATTTTCTGAACACATCACTCTGATGCTCCACACGCTTCGGTGGCTACCCATCACCCCCAGGATAAAGCCCAGCAGCCCAGGTCCTTGGCTTCCTGGCCCTTAGCTCGCTGCGGGGCCCCGCCAAACTCCCTGTGCCTCTGCAGACCGACGGATTGCCCGCTCCAGACTTCCGAGTACCCCGCTCCTCTGCATGGAAGCCGCTCGCACTTCCTCTCCACATCTTCTGGCCTCTCTGGGCTCAAACCTCAAGGCTTCCTCCAGACAGCGTTGCCTGACCCCAGATCTGGGGTAGATGCTGAGCTCTGATCACACGCTGTGGGAATGCTGCGTGTGCTTGTCTGTCTCCCTCAGGAGGCTATGAACACCTGGGGCAAGGACTCCACATCCAACCCGCAGTGGCCAGCACTCTGGAGTACAGTAGTGCTCGAGCAAGGTCGAGGAATGAACAAGCCACGAGTGAGAGAATGAATGTGATGAGTCATTTCAGGTTGACCTGGGGAGCCACATCATGGCCAAAAGGACCATTCACACGCACCAAGCTTTCCGAAGGAATGGCAAGAACCTACAGATTACCTGGCACAGGCGCTGAGGAGACTTTGACCCAGGGAGGGGCTCGCTTTTCCACCCACAGTCTGGCAGCTTCTCTGCACCCCTCCCCCCAGTCAAGAGGGCTAGGCAATGTAATGTGGCATCAACCAGGTTGTACCACCTTTTTCTGTGGGTATCTTTCCTGGTCCTCTCTTTCAATGTTTCTTCACCTTCTGACCCCGGACAGGAAGCAGGATTAGTGCTTCTGATTCTTCAGGAGATGATGGCCTTCTGATCCCTGTGTTTAAAACTCCACCCTTGACATTGTCACCAAGAATAAGTGTTAAGGGTGTGCCAGCCACTGGGGACCCAGACACACCCCAAATGTGGTCCCTGCTTTTGATGGGTTTGGAGTGAGGGCATGAAGGATAAACCTATCACTAAATAACTCCCATAGGAGCCTTAAGCAGGGTGAGCAAGGGGTGCAAAGGGGTCTCTGGCACTGAAATTTTGAGGGTATCAAAATGTGGAGGAATGGTTTTTAAAGACTGAACATACTTCTTAGCCCTCCCCTCAGGCCCCATGACACTCTGGAGAGGATGGCGCAGGTGACCAGTTAGCCAGAGGCAGCCTCACTGCTTGTCCCGTGTGGCCATCACCTGTTGGTGCACTTCATGCTTCACGCCCCAGGTTTCCACACTGTGACGGATGACGTTAGCTATCACTCATCCTGACACTGCGCTAGTTGGTACCCACAATACAGTCCGTGGAACCTCACTAAACTACCCTGAGAAGTGGGGATGAGTTCCCCCATTTTAGCTTGAGTGTTTGTCCAGCTGATTACAGCAGCAATTTGAGAACCCAGGTCTAGGAGACCCTGAAGCCAGGGCTGCAGCACCAGTTGCATGGTTTGGCCCTCATGGCAGAGGGTTGGGGAAGCTGAGCAGATGGGAGTGTCCACTCCTGGCCATCCTTCGGTGGAGCTCTCCATGCTCGGAAATTAGATCATGTCATTGTTTGCCAATGAGTGTCAAGGGCCCACAAAGGCGGACAAAATCAACTCCCTCTTTGGCCAGCCATGCAATGCCATGGATAGTGGTTGCCCTCTGGGCCGAGGCCCTGCCGTGCAGGTAAAAAGGAGGGGCAAAGGAAGAAAAGGAGCCCCTCCATCCCATCAGGGCCCCAACTTGTCTCTCTGTACCCTCTAATCTTCCCCCACTCCAACCCACCAACCCCCATATTCGTTTATCCATTCACATCTGGTGAGCACCACTCTGTGCCAGAGACTTACCTCACTCAACCCCTAACAACCTGAGGAGAGCTTTACTAATATCCCCATTTTACAGAGAAGAAAACAGAGGCTTAGAGGCTCAACGATCCAAGTCATGGAATTGGCAGGGGCTGGGATTCCAACGTAGAGCTAGCTGTCTGGCTCTGAAGCTTCTTAAAGCCACAATCCTGCAGGGGTGTTCTGTCCCCTTCCTGACAGGGGAGGAGGAGCCTGAGAGCTTGGAACCCATCAGGAGACAATTACAGATTTCAGGACTCCTCTTTTTCCTCCTTACACTTTTGCTCAGCCCCACACCCCTCAGGGAAGTCCTTCAGTCTCCGCTGAGTCTCCCTGCCAGGCCCAAGAACACTTACCTCCATCATAGGGGGGGCGGGGCGGGGAAGGGCAGGGGAGAGAGGGTAATTAACCGTCTGCAAGGGCTTTGAAGATGAAAAGCAGCCTTCAAGTGGCAGCCTATTATCCCTAAGCTTCACACACGGAATAATGAAATTCCAGGTTCCAAATGGACAGTAAAAATCCTTTAACAAAGTGATAAAGGGAGGCGGCTGAGGGCCAAAGTGGAGGGCAGGAGGGCAGTTCACCAGCCTCTCCAGAGCCCAGACCCCAACAGACCCCACAAGCCTCGGGCTAAAAGCCTGTGAGCTGGGTCAGCCTCAGGCTGGGAGGCCTTTTTCATCACGGGCTGCTGTCCTTGCCAGTACCCTGAGATTCTGTAGGAAGCGAGAACCAGGCGTCCCCTGAGGGGCCCCCGGGGGCGGAGCCAGAATCTGAGGACCCTGAAGCAGATGGTGAACCTGAAGGACCCGAGCTGGGAGGAGGGAGCCTTGAATTCTGGCCCGGCTCTGCGCTGGCCCGGTGCCTGACTGTGGACAGGTCCTGCTCTCTCTGCCTGCATGGCCCCCACCCAGCCCCCACCCACGGAAGCCCCTAGAGGATGGGCACGATGTGCGCAGCGCTGCGGAGCCCAGAGCCCGCACAGGGCCTGTGAGCAATAATTACTGTTGACTGAACAGCTGCTCTAGGGTCCCTCCTGGGGCTGATTTTCTGGGGTTCTCAGACTTTAGGTGTTCAGTCCGTCCCAGATTACAGGGTTGGGAAGGGGCAGCCCTCCCATAGCCTCCAGGAACTCTAAAGGAAGCCTCACCCCCACCCTCCCCCTCAGCAGTACTCCCAGCTGACCCCTCAGAGGCGGTGGGTTCCCTGAAGGCAAGGATCAGTCCCACTCAACTCGGGACCCCCAGTGCCGGCCACAGGGCAAAGTCACATTCAAACATAAATTCTTGGTGTTGGCAATCCAATAAATAGTCCTGAAATTGAACTGGTGAAGTTACTAAAGAGATTTTAGAAAAGTCTTACCAAAAATTAAAATTTGATCCCACCTCTACTATTTGGACAAGTCACTTAACCTCTTTATGCCTCAGTTTCCTCATCAGTAAAATAGAGATAGTGATAGGACCTACCTCATAAGATAGTTCTAAGGTTATGCGGGTTAATTCCTATGAAGAGCAGAGAACAGCATCTGACATATAATAAGTATTCAGTCAGTTATTATTACTTAGTTATTACTAGTAGTGTGGTTAGTCCCTTATTATTCTCTTCAGCTTTTTGCTGTCACCTGGAATTACTTTAACCCCTTCACTGCACACGGAGGGGAGACGCGGAAGGGAGAGGCCATTTGGACAGGCATTGTGATGGAGCCCTAGCCCCCAATGGCACATTGCAGGTGCTCAGAACTCCTAATAATCAGCCTCACGTTTGGTCCTTCAAACAACCTCGACATCCAGAAAGGTGGGTACTAGTCTCCTCGTTTACAGAAGAGAACATCGAGGCACAAAGAGCAATGGAGTGGACTACGGTGATCCAGCTGGACAGGGCAGAGCGCAGATCTGAGCACAGATTGGAAATCGTCTGTGCAGTTGAGAAATGTATATTGAGCACTGACGGGCCAGGTACCAGGGACGTGAAAATAAAGAAGATGAACGTGTTCTTTGCCCTCCTAGAGCTAACATTCCGATAGGCAGATAACGAGCCAGAAGCAGGGGAGTAAATGATCAGGGCTCGGAGGTAAATAAACAAAGTCCTATGGTCAGAACTAATGAGGAGGTTGTTCAGGGAAACATCTCTGAGGAGATCCAGGCTGAGCCCTGGAAGATAAAAGGGGAAAGGCTGACTGCCGTCCCATTGCTACTGGTCATCTCACCACCAATTCTCACTAAGGTGTAAATGATTAACGGTTCAGTCCCATCCTGGAAGCAAGATTTGTAAGCAGAAGGGAAGAGGGACACTGAGGACAGTGTGGCGAGCCTAAGGGAGGAAGAGCAGGATGGCGCTAGAGAAGGAGAGGGCTTGGAAAGGCAGCGGAGCCTTACAAATATAAGGACCAGAGTTGCAACTTTCCAGGGCTTTGCTAAAAACAAAAAGCCAGGCCTGGAGGCTTGAGGAGAAAGTCCCATCGATGAGAAGAAAGGACATGTGCCTGAGTCCTCTGTGTCCCAGAGACAGGCCGCAATTTGAGGCTATTAAGACAGAAAAATGAAAATCATCTGTTCTTGTGAAGAGGGATGCAGGAAGATGACATCACCCTTAACCAGAGCAGACAGACGCAGTGCTACACGCAGGTCCCCTGAGAAGGATGACACCACTCCTTCCACTCTCACAGCTGTCATGACTTAACTGGTCCCAGGCACCCTCCATGTCCTGAAAGAGATCCCACTACGTGTCCCACATTCTACTTAGCTCAGAGGAGAGACAAGAGAAATCAGCCTATAGCAGCAGGTGTGCTCAGGCCCAGGAAGCAGAGAAGGCCTCTCTGAGGAAGCCCATTAGCACTGAGACTTGAGGTAGCAAAGGGAAGGGAAGTGTGTTCCTGGCGAGAGAAACAGCATGTGAGTGGTGCGCTGGTAAATTTCTAATAACTGGCTCTGGGGGGGCGGGGGCGGGGGCGGGGGGGCAGCTGATTGGCAGTATTTGCCCATTTCTGTGGTGTAGATACTCTCACTGGGGCAGTGTGTGACTGGCATGGGAATCAGAGCCCGTGGGTGCCAGCTCCGGCCCATCACTGGTGTGTGCGGCCTGAGGCAGGCAGGCACATGGCTGGTGGGAGGCCCAGGAGCCCAGCCGGCGGCACCCGAGGAGGCTGCTGGCCTTGGGGGAGGTGCAGGCTTTGGCCAGCAAGTGGCACGTGTAGATTGCGACCACAGGTCTCTTTCATCTTCCCATTCTCCTCAGAGCTCTGCCAGGTTACATCCTGGGCCCAGAGTTCCTGGTGTTAAGTAACAAGGAGATGATTAATTAATTAGATCTCCGCATGAGCAGATGCCGACTTTTCATCTGGTGAAAGGGCAGCAGGCACTCTGTAACCATGGAGGGGATGCCCCTGGAAGTGCCTCTGTCTCGCCCTCAGTGACAGCACCCAAATCACATACAGGCTGTTGGCGCACCAGCCCTTCTGCCTGAAGAGGTCCAATTGGGCAGCCAGGCTGGAGAGTGGGGGTGGAAAGGTAAGATACAGACCCCACTTGTGCCCTTCCCAAGAGCTCTTGGACTATGCGGCATCTCTCCATTCCCATTTTAGAGAAGGCTAGAGCAAGGCAGAGGAGGACCAGGTGACGACAGGTAGACAGAGAGCCGCCCCAGCACCAGGCACCCAGGAGGATCGGCCACTCACAGGAAGGAGGAGGGGACTTGGAGAGGGTAGGCCTGAGGGGGGAGGGCCTTGGGGACAGGGCCCCTGCACTTCCCACCCTACCCCTCACAACTGGACTCGGTTCCCTGCACCCTGGCCCTCCTAATCTTCCAGTCTGAACCTGCCCGAAAAATCCTCTGTCCTCCACCTATTCGTGCGTCTCCCCACACTCCTAATAACCACTCATCCTTTTACTGTCTGCATCGTTTCGCCTTTTCCAGAACGTCACATAGTTGGAATCATACAGTGTGGAGACTTTTCAGATTGGCTTTGTTCACTTAGTCATATGCATTTAAGCTTCCTCCATGTCTTTTCCTGTCTTGATAACTCATTTCCTTTTAGCACTGAAAAATATTCCATTGTCTAGATGACCCGCAGTTTATTTATCCATTCACCTACTGAAGGGCATCTCGGTGGCTTCCAACATTGGTCAATTATGAATAAAGCTGCTACGAACACCCATGTGTTCAGCAGGCTTTTGTATGGACATAAGTTTTCAACTTCTCTGGATAAATACCAAGGAGTGCAATTGCTGGATTATATGCTAAGAGTATGTTTAGTTTTGTAAAGTGGCTGAACCAGTTTGCACTCCCACCATCGATGAATAAGTTCCTGTTCCTCCAGCACCTGCTATTGTCAGTGTTCCAGATTTCAGCCATTCTCATAGGCATGTAGTGGTATCTCCTTGTTGTTTGTATTTCGTATAGGACATATAATGTGGGGCACCTTTTTATATGCTTACTTGCCACCTGTATCTCTTTTTTGGTGGGTTGTCTGTTCATATCTGTCCATTTTTTAACTGGGTTATTCATTTTCTTATTGTTGAGTTTTAAGAATTCTTTGCATATTTTGGATAACATTCCTTTATCCGATATAGCTTTTGCAAATATTTTCTCCCAGTCTGTGGCTTCTCTTCTCATTCCCTTGATGAGTTAAATTTTTCATTATTAAAACAATTGCTTACTGTGTAAACAACATGTTCGTAATAAAGATTGAAATAAAAGAAAAATATTCTTGATTCTATTCCTCTAAGGATGATACGAATGATGATAGAGACATCCATTCCCATCTTTGTGACTTGCTGTGTTCTGGGCGCGTGGCACGCGTGCCAGGTCACCCTGCCACAGAACCTTGTGGGAGAGGTATGGTTATGCCCACTTTATAGATGCTAAACAGGAGACTCAGAAATGAAGTGGCTCGACCCAGACTGCACACTAGTAAGTAGGAGAGCCGGTATTCCAACCCCAGCGTCCTCGTTCAAAACTCCCTCACAGACAGAGCTGTGTGAGCTGGTGCAACGTCATGATGCAAGAGCTCCTTCAGGACCAGTTTTGCACACACCTTTCTCATGCCAAGATTTTCAGCTAAGATTTTCCTCACTGTTTCTCTGTCGATGTTTACTTGGTCTGCTATGCTTCTCACAGTCAGCCTATGATTTTGATGCACAATTTGACAAACTTTTGCAATGTTTTCATCAGTTCTGCTCGTTACTGGCTGTCCTGACCTCTCTTCATCAGTGACGCGTTCTTGCCCCTCGGAAAAACATTCAACCCATTTGTACACTGCCGTTTTCTTCATGACACTGTCCCCATAAATTTGGAGCAACATGTCTCTGATTTCACTTCCACTCTTGCCAAGTTTAACAAGAAATTTAATGTTTGTTCATTGCTCTAGTTAAGGCTCAGACAGTCTCATGACGGCACACAAAAACACGCAATAACAGTAATGAACACCACTCAGCAAGACACTGCCACACGTCAACAGGAACACAGCTGTGAGACGCTGATGTACCAAGGTTATGACACCTCACCGAGCTGTTTGTACAGTGCTGCCAGTGTAAGCACATGGTGGCAAGTTCGCAAATTTAATTGTCAGACTTCGTAGGCCACAATTTGTTAATCCATTTACCCTCTGAAGGACATTTTATTTCCAGGTTTTGGCGATTATGAATAAAGCTTCTATAGTAGTTCCCCCCCTTATCTGTAGTTTTACTTTCTACGGTTGCAATTACTCACAGTCAACCTCAATCCCAAAATATTAAATGGAAAGTTCCAGAAATAAACAATTCATAAGTTTTAAATTGCACACCACTCTGAAAAGCATGATGAAATCTCACACCGTACCCTCCATCCCACCTGGGATGAGAATCGTCCATCGGTCCTGTGTATGTGCCACCCTCTTGCTGGTCACTTAGCAGCGTCTTAGTTATCAGATCCACTGTAGCCGTATCACAGTTTACAAACTCAAGCAACCCTTACAGCAGCCTAATGCCACGTCACAGTGTCACTCACCTCACTTCTGTCCTCACGTAGGCACTGTGTCATCTCCCTCATCACAAGAAGAAGGGTTGAGTACGGGACACTAATATTTTGAGAGTCACATAATTTTTCTTACAATATATTGTTATAATGGTTCTATCTTCTTATTAGTCATTGTTATTCTCTTACTGTGCCTAATTTATAAATCAAACTTCATCATAGATATGTATGTATATCTATGGTTCGCTCTGCAGTTTCAGGCATCCCCTGGTGTCTTGGAACATGCACCCCATAGATAAGGGGGGACTGCTGTATAAACATCCATGTGCAGATTTTTGTGTGGATGACTTGCCAATTCATTTTGGTCAATCCCAAGGGGAATAATTACTGGTCACCCTGGTGTCTTCCACACCACGTCCCTGACCTCTCCCAGTCTCAACTGGAGAACTCTTAGAAGGCAAAGAATGCATCTGGTACTCCTCTGTCTCCAAGATTTTCACATAATAGGTCCTCAGTCTATGTCTATGGAAACAGGAACCGCAAATACACAACCATATAGCTCAGATTTTCCAGGACACTTTAAATTCCCTATCATTTTCTTCTCGGCAGCAAAGGTAATTTATTGTGAATACAACCAAATGAAGATTGAAAATGCCTGTGTAAGGCTTTGCATATCAAAACATTTCACAAAAGACTTTTAAAAAGTCTTTTGCCAGATACTGACTCCTGCTTTGGGATTCCAAAGACACAGTGCTGGCGTTAGAGAGACAGGGACCCAGACTGCATCAGATCATTCTCTCTGACCTTCGTCTAGTCCCTTTCCCACACAGGGCCCTGGTGTTCCCCTATGAAACAAACGCAGGGTTTGGACTAGCTGACCCGAGTTCCTTCAAGTTAGGTTGTGCTAGGATTCCCCATCAGATGAGCCCCTTACCCTCACTCTCCCAGGGGAGACAGGGGCTTAGAAGGGTGGGAGAGAAGGCCAGGTCTGCTGAGGTCCCACTCATAGATAGGCTCCCCAAGCCCCAGCAAGAGGAAAGAGGAGGGTAGGAGCACCCTGCCCCGTTTCACCAGAGATGCCCCTTTGCTCTTTCTAAACTATTCATTTACCATGTTCGTTATAAGAACATCCCCTGAGCACTTACCACGTGCCAGGCACTAAGCTAAGTGTTCTTAATAGACTGATTTAGTTCTGGCACAGCCCAATTATATAGGGACTATATCACCCACATTTACAGATTCTATTAAATCCCCAGATAGGTATTGAGTACCACAAACAAGACACTGTTTTAGGGCTACAGAAGACAGCAAGGCAGAGTCCCTGGACTCATGGGCTTGACATTCCATGGCAGGAGACAGACAATCAACACAGGGGAACTTTATGGTTTGTTAGAAGGTGGCAGCCCTACTGTAGAAAGAAAAAGTAGAGAATGGAAGAGGGTCAGGGCGGTGGGGAACAGCATGGAGCTGAGTTCAGTATTAAACCGGCTAGCCAGAATGGGCCTTGTTGAGAAGGCAGGGTTCCTGGCAATCATTTGAAGGAGAGAAAGTTAGCCAAGTGGATTTCTGGGGAAAAAACTTCCAGGTAGAAGGAACAGCCAGAGTGAAGGCCCAGAGGCAGGAGAGCGTCTGGTACAGAGGAGTAGGTGGGTGAAGTGAGTGGGGCAGAGAGGCAATGGGGTCTGCTCAGAGAGGTCCTGGTGGGCCACTGTAAGGACCTGCGCTTTTCTCAGAGAAAAGCTGGGGAGCTGGCTGGGCCGGGTTTTGAGCAAGCGTATCCTGATCACCCTGACTTCTCTGTTAAGAGCAGATTATGGGGAGAGGTGGAAGGGTAGAAACACAAAAGCCTGTTGGGCGCTGCTACCGTCATCCAGCAGAGACATAAGGTGGCTGGGAGCTGCTGGTGGCCGTGGAGGGAGTGACAAGAGGTGGGATTTGGGGTTGACCTGGAAGGTGGAGCCATCATGATTTCCTGAGGAAACCATTGCTCCCTTGAGAGATTTGAGGTGGAAGCCTTTACCCAGGCCCTGTCCTCAGGGATAGCCCTGGGGTGGGGGATTCCAAGTCTGCTTCTCTCCCAGGCAGGCTGGTGAGGCAGGGGCCACCCCAGAAATGGAAAGTACCTCCTATGCCTCCCCTTCCCGGGACTGGCTGCAGGAGCCTCAATCCCAGTTTCGCTGGTGTCACCATCGATGGCACAATGATGGTAGCTTCCTATGGCACTCCCAGAAGCTGACCTCGAAGTCACCCGGCCAGGCATTTCAGTTAAAGAGGAAGCAGAACCGGAAGTGGAACTCCTGCCCTAGCATTCCATACCCTCCTGAGAGCTGGGGCAGCCATGGGGGTGGGGGGAGAACAGAGGAAGGGGTTCCTCTCACCGTTATTGAAAGCCATTAGATCGCTCCAGATTTTTGCAAAATCTCTGCTTCACTTCAATTAATTCAACATTCAATGAGCTCCTACTATGTGCCTACCCACTGAGCTTGGTGTTTTTTTGCATATAAGATGGTAAGTCAGCCTTTGGTGGAAACAGCACAGGCGTTTGACTAAGAAGATCTGGGTAGCTGAGTTATGTTCTGCAGTTAGTAGCTGCCTGACCTCCCTAACCATTTAAAAAATGGAGACAGTGATGTCTATCCAAGAGAGCTATAAAGGAGCATGAATGTAACAGTGACTTACATAAACTGAAAAACACTGCCCAAGGGGAGAGACCCACATGCCCAGCTCATCACAGGGCAGGGCGCCCTGGGGAGGGGCATCAGACACCAGTAAGGATGCAGCAGGAGCCCAAAGGAGGGATGACTCTTCTGATGGGAGAGGCCGTGTTAACATGAAGGCTTGCTAGATAAAGGGTCTTGAAGAGTGGGTGGGATTCCATCAGCTCAAACAGACTCGAAAGGGCATTCCAGGTAGAGGGAACAGGCAGACCAAGGCAACGTGTGGACATACACCACAAATGGCCACAAGAACTATGGAAGGGTTTGGAGCAGGGGCTGGCAGAGCCACATTTGCCTCACAGGTCACCCTGGCTCCTAGGGAGGGATGGAGTGGAATTGCCCGACCCAGCTGAACAATCCCAAGACTCTAGCCAACTCCACTCTCCAGAGGAGAGGGGAAGCCTGCCGGGGTTCCCTGCAGTCCGGATGTGCCTGAGGAAAGGCAGATGGAAGTTGGAAGCTAGTGAGAGTGGGAGCCTGGGCCAGGCTAAGCTAGCTGGCTGCCCACCCCGCCCCCAAGCCTCCCTCCATCCCAGCTCACCCACAGCCCCTGGGAGCCTAGAGACCTGTTTGTTTTCCTTGTAAAGAGGGGAGCTTTGCCCTTTGTGAGATTTCTGCTTGGGAAGGAGCGAAATGTCTACTTGTGCTGCTGCCTGGATTTCCAGCTATTGACATAGACTCTGACAATGAAAGCAAAGGCCAAAGGAGGCAGAGACAAGGTGGCTGATTAAACTGTTCTTCCCCAGGGTTGTTCAGTCCTGCCCTGGGAAGGCTAGTTGGAAAACCCGGAGAGGAACCCTCTCCTCCAGAGCCTCAAGCCCACTTAGATGTGAGGCTTTGAAAATAGTTGGGGAGTTTCTGCACCCCCAGCCCAGTCCAGCTGATCCAGCTCCTGAATACACTGTTTTGTTGTTTCACTCTTCCCCTAATAACCAGGGTCACTTAGATGACTGTAACTTCTTTGAAGCTGTTTTGTTTCTAAAATAAGGCAATGATATTACCACTTCATAGGGTTTCTTATAGGTCAGATTCTCCAAAGAGCAGATTCTGAGATGGAGCAGGGTTGCCCGATAAAATATAGGACACCTACTGAAATTTGAATTGCAGACAAACAATGAAGGATTTTTGTTTTGTTTTGTTTTTTAGTATAAGCATGTCCCATGTAATATTTGGGACCTACTTATACTCAAAAATGTATTCATTATTGAAGGGAAATTAAATGTAAATGGGTGTCCTGTACTACTATTTGCTCAGTGTGACAATGGTAGCTTGAATCTGTTTGAATGCGACGGTTCATGGCCCGTGCTCTCAGTGTACGGCCAAGGAGCCAGGGCAGCAGATGAGCGTAGGGCTGCCACACAGAGGTCGCAGCCAACCTTCCCCCTGGGGAGGGAGCCCTGGAGCCGGGCTGGCCTTTCAGAGCTGCCCAAACTGAGGCTAGGGCGCTGGGCATTTGTATTCCCATGTCCCACCTGTCATTGGCTTCTGGCTTCCTGGAGGTGGTGTGACATTGGGCAAGGTGGCTCTCCTTTACTGAGGGCAGTTCTGGGAGGGAGACTCAACACAACACTGTCAGCCCCCAATACTCCCTTCAGCGGGGGCACAGTCACTTCGGTCCTAGGGGAGTCTGGGCAGCAGCCCCCCACCGCAAGTGCTATACAGTCTGGTGAGACAATTGTGTAAACAGCTTAGTTTAGTGGTCAGTAGTCAGTGATTTTAGCATCCCCCAACAAAGGTCAGGTCACTGAGCCTGGGCTTCAGGGCCATCAACCGTCCAGGTCCAAAATTATCTGCTCTTTCAATCTCCCTCAGCTCCTTTTGGGGAGCCCTTTCCAAAGTCAGGCCCGTTGAGAACATCTGGGCCGGGTGCCACGATCACAGTTCCCTCTGTGCCTTGATGACCACACCTGCTCCAACCTTTGAGTCCGCAGATCCCAACCAACAGCATAACGCTGGTCTTCTCCTAAAGACTGTCTGAAGCCCAGAGCCCTAGTCATGGTCGTGAGGCCTTTGGTCTTCCTCTGACTGGGGCTGGCCTCTGTCTTATCTTAGTTAGGAGTTGTGAGGCTGCAGTTACCTGGGTTGGAGAGGACACACTCATCATTGGTTAAAAGGGGATCCCTGCATTGCCGATTGAGGGGGCAGCCTGGCTCTGGTTCCCAGTGCCTTTCTAGGTTTGGCCTCCATAGGGTAGGAGGCTGCAGGCAAGTGGGCAAGGGCGGCCTCCATGCCAGGCTCTTGCTAGCTCTGGACAAGCAATTCCCTACCCCATCACACACACACACAGACGCACACACGCACGCATGCACACACACACGCACACACAACCCACTGCAAACCCACCCAGCCATGGCCCCTTGCATTCTCCCTTTTCAGGGAGTCCAAGGGCCTTCTGACTATCATTGGCCTCCAGCTTTTGAGCCTCTGAGTTCCCAGCTTCCCTTTTTCCCATGTCTCCCACAAATGTGAAACATCTTTAAGTTGTAGGAGCAGAGAATCTGGCTCCAGTAGAAAAGCGTGTAAGTTTGGATGTAGATAAAGAGGCTGAAGGGTCTGAACACACTGAGACAAAGCCGTCAATATGCCCTCATTCATTCAGAATCACTAAAAATCATTGAACGCTTGCTGCCAGCCGGGATTATCCACTTACTTCTCACAACCGCCCTGTCAGGAAGGCACTATTAATATCCCCATTTTACAGATGAGGAAACTGAGGCTTGGCCAAAGAAGTGCGTTGCCCAAGGTCCCACAGCAGAAAGAGAACAAGAGAGTCGGGATTCCACCCCAGCTGTCTTTCAATAGCACCTGAGCTCTGAATGGTCGAGTGTGGCCCCTGCTAGGTTGCACACATTCATCTGTTTATGGTCAGGCTTGATGGCCGTGAGTCACTGGTATTTTCAATCACTATTCTTGTGAACCAGGTAAACAGCAAGGAAAGACAAAACACCCCCAAAGCCCAAGTCAGGCTGAGACTGGCATAGTTGGGAGGTTTGCTGGAAGAAACAGGAGTGTTCCAGTCAGGACTCAGGTGCAAGGAACAGGGGCCACTCTAGCTATGTGACACAGACAACATTCAGTGGAATGAATTAGCATCTAAGCCTCTAGTGGAAGGGCTAGAGAAGGCTGGGGACTGGGCCTCCAGGAACCATGCCTGGAACTCTTGAGAACTCACCTGCCAGAGAGACGGCCTCTTTGTTTTTTCCATTTTTTACTTTACCACGTACCATAAAATTTGCCATGTTAACCATTTTTAAGCGTACACCTCAGCGGTGTTAATTTTGTTCCCATTGTTGTGCAACAGACCTCTAGAACTTTTTCATCTTGCAAAAGTGAAACTCTGTACCCACTGAGCGGCTCATGTCCCCCTGCTCTGAGCCCCTGGCAACCACCATTCTGCTTTCTCTTTTTATGCATTTGACTACTCTGGACACCTCATGTAAGTGGAATAGTACAGTATTTGTGTTTTTGTGACTGGATTATTTCCCTCGATTATTTTCCTGAGATTTATCCATACTGTATGTAGCACGTGACAGGAGTTCCTTCTTTCTTAAGACTGAGGAATTTTCCATTGTGTGTATATACCACCCTTTATTTATCCATTCATCTGCAGATGGACATTTAAGTTGGTTCCACTTCTTGGCTATTGTGAATTATGCTTCAGTGAACGTAGGCTTGAAAATATCTCTTAAGATCCTGCTTCCAGTGTTTTGGAGTATATACCCAGAAGTGGGATTGCTGGGTCATAAGGTAGTTCTATTTTTAATTTTTTGAGGAACCTCCGTACTATTTTCCATAGTGGCTGCACTAGTTTACATTCCCACCAACAGTACACAAGGGTTTGAATTTTTCTACATCATCACCGACATGTTATTTTCTGTATTTTTTTAAAGTGGCCATCCTAATGGGTGAGGTTATATCTCATTTTAGTTTTTATCTCATTTCTCTAATGACTAGTGATGTTGAGTATCTTTTCATATGCTTGTTGGCTACTTGTATATCTTCTTTGGAGAAACGTCTATTCAAATCCTTTGTCCATTTTTTAATTGGGTTATTTATTTTTTGTTGTGAAGTTGTAGGAGTTCTTTATATATTCTAGATATTAGCCCATTATCAGATATATGCTTTGCAAATATTTTCTCCCTGTCCAAAGGTTGCCTTTTCAATCTATTGATTGTTTTCTTTGATGTGCAGAAGTTTTTAGGTTTGCTGTAATTCCATTTGTCTATTTTTGCTTTTGTTGTCTGTGCTTTTGGTATCATATCCAATATCATGAAACTTTCCATGTGGGGAAGTCTTATGGGGAGAATTCTTGTGGGGAGAGCTGCCTCTTCTAGCCGTCAGGAAGATGGGGAAATACACAGCCACCTTAGAACCTCTAACTTCAAGCATCCCCGCTGTCACCAAGATGCAGAGTTTAGAAAGCTGCACTACCCCTCTACCCCTGCCACAACTTTCCCTTCATATTTATGAAGCTAGTGACTAGGCATAGAAATGTGGGTGCAGAAAAAACCAGCATCTCCATAAAGGTGTCATTGTCCAAACCGACTGGGGTAGCCAAAGGTGACCTCTGCCATACTGCTGCTTTCCATTCTTGCTTGGGAACATCTGATTGTAGAGCCATATTCTCATCCAGCGCCCCAGCAGTGGAGGAATCTAGAAGTGTGATATTTCACCGTCAGTCTTTGCAGTGCAGGAAGGTGCCCAGTAAGGAGGCTGGGAGAGACGATGAGTGGCAGGGGGCCAAGATAATAAATTAGATGACGTATCAGAAAGTGCAAGCTTCTTAGCCCAGAGCAGACCATTGTTATACACTGTGACCTTCTAAGCCTGAAGGAATGGTGGGCTGATGAGGCAGGGTGGTATTGGGTAGGGTAGCGCGATGGTTATGGGCACCGGCTCTGCAGCTGGACAGGGCTGGTGTGTAATCCCAAGTCTACCCGGCGTGAGCTGTGTCACTTGAGCAGGTCACTGGGTCTCTCTGGGTCTCTCTTTTCTCCTCGGTAAAAGGGCAGCGAATGGGGAGCAGGGAGAGAGGGGGGCCCAAATAATCTGCAGCTCTCCCCTTCTGGGCTGCCTGGCCATCCCACCTGCTCTGGGGGTGTGAGTACAGCCCTTGGCCTCTCTGAGTCTCCCTTTTTTCTGAGGCCATTTCACTAGAGCCAATGGGAGACTGAATTTGGGCTCCCTAAGCGTGAAGACAATACAAGGTCTTCTGCTCTAAGACATCATCAAGACCCCTTGAGACCTGGAATTTCTGCAGCTCTTCTCTCTAAGTAGGAGAAAATTCTGTAGTCACAGCTGAGAGTGTCCGGACAGATCCTGTGTAGTTCAGTGATTCTAAAACTTCTTTTTAGGTCCAGAACCTCTCCCCTTTCCCCCAAAACAAAATATTTTGTAGAACCTAACCTGTAGAACAGATAAAAATTGGAGTTGTTCTGATTGAGGTGGGGGAAGGGATCCCCACCGCCACTCTCTCTACTTCCCCTTCTTCTCACTTCATCAACTTCTGCAGATCCCAGGACCTTCTTAGAGCACAATTCGAAAACGTGCTGGTTTATGGAAAGAATTCATTTCAATGCTAGAAGACCCAATTCTGGCAGAACTCACCATTATCAACTTGCATGGTGGTGGACACTTAAATCTCTCTGGTCCTCAGTTTTTTGATCTGTTAAATGGGGATAATTTTCCCAGCTCTACATTTTGTGTCTTGTCTATGAGTCTATAGATATTGATAGCACTTTAAGATGAAAACACAAAAGTAAGGTGGCGTTGGATGTGTTTGCACCTTGCTTTGTTCTGTAGATGTTTTGCAGTGGATTAGTGGTCAAATGGTAAGTTAAACCTCCAGATTTTCAAACTGAGTCTCTTTTTGCAATTTTATGCCAACGTCAAAATCTGAAATGGTCTATTTGCTTTATTCTCCTCTTTCTTACAACTGAAGCCCCTTCCCTCTTCTCCTGCCCCTATCTCTCCATGTTCCCAGAATTCCAGGGTCTACCTGCAGCCTGGACTTTCAGAGTCCCCATCTCCCTCTTCTCTCTGCACCCCCCAACCCTTTCCCTAGCCTACCCTTCTCCTCTTGCCCCAGACTCCCTCCTGCAGAACCTCAGTTCCAGGAAGAGCACCCCCAAATAAAGCAAAGTATACACCATTCCTGGGTCACCCCTCCACCCCAAAATACACACAATCTTGTCCTCTTTAGCCTTCTGCCTGACGTCTGTCAGAGCTGGGCCAACAGCTACTTTCCTATTTTCTGGTGTGACACAGACATCTAGAAGGCCCACACTTGTCCCCACTTGTAGGAGTTATGGGGGGGGGTGTCTTAGGACCTTGCCTAAAGCTGGATCTTCACAGGGAGACCTCATTTGAATAACTACATCATTGCTAATTTATAGGCAACCATTAAATTGGCTTAAATTCTACCCAAGGTAGGATCCCAGAGCCAGTTGATTTTAATTACTTGTAGAGAGCACTGAGAATAGAGAAAAGAGAAGAAAAGGGGTCTGAAGACCCTACTAAAGAGTTTGAAGGTAGAGGGTCTGAGTTCAGCAACCTCAACTTCTCCCCTGCCTGCACACATGATGTTTTCCTTCTTGTGCTTTGGTTTGCTCATCTGCAAACTAGGGACACAGAGAACTACCCTACTTACTAAGATTAAATGAGATAATGTATGTCAAGTTTCTTCAACCTCAGTACTATTGGCATTTGGGACCAGATAATTTGTTGTGGGGGCTGTTCTGTGCACTGTAGGATATTTACAGGCATGCCTGGCCTGCACCCACCAGATGACCCCTACCCTGAGTCACTGTGACAACCAAATGTGTCTCCAGATATTGTCCAATGTCCCCTTGGGAGCAAAATCACTTCCGGTTGAGAACCACCCGTGTATGTGAACACACCGGATAAACAAATCTTCACTATTATTTTATGTATGTGACAAGCACCGATTTATGAATTCATTTACTAAAAGGATAGAAAGTTGAGAGCACATATTTGGAAGTGAAAATCAAAGCAGTCGGGCAAATGAACACCCTCTCCTCTCGCCTTCCCTCACCCCACCCCCATGGAAAGTCAGCGTGCTTTGTAAGAATCCTGCCTGAATCACCCAGGTGGACCCAGAGCCGTGCTCTCCACTGGCCTGGATCATTCTCACAACGTGGGCCTCGCCCTTGTGAAGTTGGATGCATTAATACCAGCAAAATATTTCTTAATCTCCTAAGCCTCTGTTACGAATTCTTAAAAAGGAAAGAGAGGAAGGGCACAAATCTCTTAATTAGGACGCCCAATCACTTCAATAAATATTTGCCTGGTTGGACATGAGGCATAGAAACCCTGCGCCATCTGTCAATAGAGGTCAGCAAAGGGCGCCTGGGTAACCACGGGCGCAGTTCAGCTTGGCTGTGGACAGCGTGTTGGGAGTCTTATGCTTCTGCTAAAGGCAGGTGAACAAACACATTCCGTGCCTCCTCTGCTTACCTGTCCCCACCCCCCCAAAGTCCCAGGTGGACACCGGGGTCTCATTGGAAATCATTGCCTGGCTTCCTTAGCTTTCTGGAAGAGGTGGTGGTGGCCTCTTCTGCCACCACGCAAACCTAACCATCCTGTTCTCCAGAGTGTCCTGGCTGGACACCTGGGTCCTATCTGGAACTCTTCCCCTTCTTTCTACTTGGCCACACCAAGGGCCACCCTCTACAGGCAGTTTCCCTGATTGTCAACCCCCACTTTTCCACCCAATACTGCTTCCCTGCATAGACTCTGTTTAGCTCTTAGGGCCTATACACAGGCTGGAATCAGGAGCTGTCTGGCCTTGTATGTGTCCCAAAAGTAACGGCTTCCCTTAGATGTTGGTACCTCCAAAGCAGTTTTTGCAGAGTAGTTTTCTATAAATTCTTGTCAGGTAAGCAATCTGACGAGGTAAGCAGGTACCACGATGCCCATTTTACAAATGTGGAAACCAAGCCCCTGAGAGTTTCTTGCAGATCCTCAAGCCTCCTGATGCCCAGGTTGGGGGTGCTACACAGTACTGAGATGTGGATTCCTCTCTCCTGAACTTAGGAGCCCTCAGACACAGATTTCACTGGCCTCTGAAATAGAAGTGAGGATGAGGGAAGCAAGCTCTTAACTCCTTTCCTCTGGGACCAAAAACACCTTGTCAGGTGGCAAAAACACAGAAAGGATCTAAGGAAGCAGGCTGAGGGAAAGGGAACGGTGTCTGTTAGAAGTATTTGCTCACCCTGGTCCCTCTGCCCACTGGAACTTCTGTCCATTCTTCTGGGCTGAGTTCGAGATCTGCCCTTCCAGGAAATCCTCTGAGAACGCCCGCTCCCCCGACCACTCTTGTTCTCCCTCAGAACCAGACTGCTTGATTGTTGTGCCTTGTCTTCTCAGAAATGCGATGGGCTCCACTGCTGCCGCAGGCTGATTTCTCTGCCTCAGTCTTCCACCCCCATTCCCACAGGGCTATTCCTTAAATTGTCCCCCATTCTTTCCTATCCACCTCCACACACCTCAGGGGTCCTTGAGCAGTAGGGATGTCCAAGGTCATCTGAGGACCATGATAAAAAAAAAAAAAGGGAATTACAGAGATAGAAGGGAAGGCCTGACAACTTCGGGAAGGTGGGGAAGGAGCTCAGGGAAGGGGAGCTAGGTGTTTCTAGCTGGGTTTAGTTACGAATATATAGAATAAGGTGGGGGCTACTGTCTGGTTTATTCCCCCCAAGGGCTGGGACATTAGTCCTTCCTGTCTGCAAGTACCCAGAAAATGTGCGAGGAGTTGAATCACTCACTGGGTGGTTGCACAGCACCGTCATGGCCACATAGCTAACTGTTATTAATCACTTAATGTGCCAGGTTCTGTACTAAGTACATCGCAGGCATTATCTCCATCAATCCTCGGAACAAACCTCTGAGGTGGACTCGATTGTTATCTCCACTCTACAGATGAGGAAATGGAGGCTTAGCAAGATTAAATAAGTCCCCCAAGGTCACATAAGGTAGACCAACCAGATAATTGGAAGAGAGGTTGGGGGACTCCCTTGACCTTTCAGAGCTCCATCCCCTTCCCTGAAATGAGGTGGCTCCAGGACACGCTCTGTGGGGGCTCCCTCTGGGACTTCCTGGGGCCCTCCAGTGTCCTGTGGTCTGTCCTGAGGCCCTGAGCTGTATTTCCAGGAAAGCCATGGTTGTAGAGACAGTGGGGTGTGGTGGTGAAGACTCTAGAACTGAATTGCCTAGATTCAAGTCCATCAGCCACTGAAGTGACTCCAGACAAGTCATTGCCCACTCTGTGTCAGTTGCCCCCTCTGTAAAATAGGGGTGATAATGATAGCACTCACTTCATTCGCTGTGAGAAGATGAAGTGTGTTAACATGTGTCCAGTATTTAGAACAGTGTCTGACACATAGTAAGCACTATATGAGAGTTGGTTAAGTAACTAAAAATCCCCTTTCCCTCTCTGGTGACGTGCTTGCTTGTGGAGGAAGGCCTAGGATAACTGGTGGGAATGGGGGTGGCGGGCTGAAGGTGCGGGGACACAACTGGCCTAGCAATGGAACCAAAGGCCAACAATCAGAGAAGTCTTAGAGTCAACCAAAGGAGGGGGCGGAGGGCAAGGGAGATTTCTCTTCCCTTTGGGCAGTCTCTACCAGAAGACACCTAAAAACAAAGCCAGTGGCGGCTGTAGGGGAAGGGACACAACTCCACCCAAGGCACTGGGTGATCTCTTCCTCAAATAGGAGGCCACAGCTTAGTGGCTGATCTGAGCCAGACCCTTTAATTCCTGAGAAAGGGAAGACACATTTATTAACACTCTAACTAAAGTGTTTGACAATGATTTTTAAAGAACCAGAGGACCTGCTTTTGGAACTACCCGCCAACCACCCTGTGGCCCAAACGAGGGGCTGGAAGCCTTCGCTTTGTAAATCCAGGCCGGGCTTTCTGTTTCACCCGGGTGAATTTTTTTTTTTTTTTATTGTGCCAGGAATTCCTCTCCCACGTGGGGTGGACTCCGAGGTACTCAATTAAGCAGCCAATGAAAAGTCAGCTCTCCGGTAGCAAATGACCCTGACACTTCTTGTAACATAAACAGTTGAAACGTTTCCAATTAGAACTGGAGACAGAGACGTTTGAACTCTTTCTCTCCACTCCCCTCCTTCTTTAAAAATAATTGTCAAGCGCTTTGGACAGGGTGTTGTATACATGTTTTTTATTTTCTTTTCTCCTTCTCGAGCATAAAAGATTTTTTTCTCCTTGTTTTTCCTGATTTGTGGGGTGGCATGGGGGAGGGCATTGAGCGGTGGTGAGCATAAAGGGGTGCTGGCTTAGTTCCTTACCTCTCCGCTCTTCCTGCTTGGGGCTCTGGCAGCTCGGGAGAGCTGGGAGTGACGCTGGGTGCGGAGCGACTGGGAACCAGCGGCGGGTGCGCTGGGCCAGTGACCCTACCAAAAGAGCTGGTAGTGAGTGAATGAGTAAATAAATGAATAAATGTGAATGAATGAATGAATGCCTGTCCTTCAGCAAATGCTCACACGGATCCAGCGCAAGCAAAGAGGACTCTGGGATGGGATTGGCTGTCAAGTCGGTTGCCCTGGATTTGAATCCGGACACCTGCCCCGCTTGGGGCAAATTGCTGTTTCTCAGCCTCTCGTTTTTGCTCTATAAAATGGGGCTACCAGCCAGGCCGCTTCCCTCGGGAGGGAGGTGAAGGTAAAGAGAGTTCTTGCCTGGGAAGCAGTGTCCTGCCTTGTATGTAATAAGCGCTCTAGAACAGTTCTCACTCTTGACTGAGGGGCCACATACACCACACGCCGCCTCGGGCTCCTCCCAGGTACCCGGCCCGGCGCTGGCGCTGGAGCTCACAGGTGAACTTGACAGGAGTCTGCCCTTGTTGGAGCGCCCTGGCTCGTGGGGTCCCTGCAGGAGCGCGGACGTCGGGGTAGGAGCGACGCCGGAACCCGAGACAGCTGTTGTGCTCGGGGGTGCAGTCCGCGCAGACCCGGCCTCGGGGCCGGAGGTCCTCGGCCGACTGCGGTCGGCAGCCGTCGGAGCCAGTCCCGAGTGAGACAGAGAGAAGGAGGCCCGACGAGGCGCCGAGTCCCGGCATCTTGAAGACATTGTGTTTAATAAATCCGGGCGAGACGCACACCCGCTCTCCCCCTCTCCTCTCGGCTCCCAAATCGAGACCTGCTGTGGGATCCCCAGTTTATAGGGTCTTAAAACCCCCTACACTTTGATTAGCGGCTTCAAAGAGTTCTCTTTAAAGTTCGCCCCCTCCCCGCCCCCACTCCTCTATTACAGGCCACCCCTCCCCCAGACTAGACTTCTAGACTTCTGGACAGCAACAAAACAATGCAAGTTTAAGGTGTGGGGGGGACGACATTCAGGTTTCCTCCTTGCACGTGGGCCTTAGAAATTACCTGTTTCAGGCGTGCGCAGGAGTCGGGGAACCGTGGAGTTTGGGTGTTTTTCTTTTCTTTCTTTTTTTTTGGGGGGGGTGTGTGTGCGTTTTTTACCTTTATTATTTAAATTGATACGTTTCATTACTAGGGAGAAAAATAAAATATTCCTTTGATACACAAAATCAAATTGATATTTAGCCTCTGCTTACTTTTTTATGCATGGCTCCTTTATACCACATGGTAGTGACAGATTGTTTGAGCTGGAAGGAAAAGCCATTCAAAGCTAATTAAGCAGCCATTCCAAGTACTATTTGCAAGCGGGAGGCTCAGAAGCCTCGGCATTTGTCAGCGCTCCCCCACCCCGCGTGGTTTTGACTGACAGCTCTGGACGCGGACTGACAGCTACCGGCATCTCCACCAATCAGTAACCGAAGAGTCCCCTCAGTGGTCTCTGATTGGTCTTTCGGGCCTTGCTTGGGGCCGGCGTTGGCGGCCCCACGTGGGAGCAAGAGCGAGAAAGGGGCGGGGTGAGTAGGAAGCGGGTGCGCCCACCCGTGACGTAAGGGGGAGGGCAGAGAAGGGGGAGGGGAAAAGGAAGCTCCGAAGAGGAGCCATTTTGTGTCTAATGAATGCTGTGGCCAGATGCTCGCATCTGTCGAGCCGGGCTTCTCCCCACCCCCCCCCCTTCGGTGCGCGCCGCACACGATTTATGTTTTTATTTAGGAAAATAAATAAATGAAGAGAGGAGCGCGGTTCGGGGCGGGAGGCCGGAGCGGGCGCGGGGAGGTTCAGCTCCTAGGCGGGCGCTCACGTGTAACTCCCTGCGCACCGGCCTCCGAGCGCCCGCTGGCTCGCAGCTCTTCATTAAGATGCACAAGCGAACTCCGGCTCCTAATGAGGGGAAAATATAGATCCGGGGGCGCGCGGCCGGCTCGCGCGCGCCCGTCGGCCCCGGGCGCGTGCGGGTTCGCGGAGATGTTGGAGCTGGACCCCGGGGCCACCTGGGCCCGCCCACCCGGAGGCACCCGCGGGGTCTGGGGCGCGGCCGCTCAGGCCTCCTAGCCGCTCGGGGGCAGCTTCCCCTTGGCCTGTCCTCCCTGACGTAACCCCGAGCGCAGGAGAGCGAAGCTGTCGGTTTGCGGGCAAACTGGCCTCCGGAGTCGAGTGGTCTGTGCGACCGCGCGGGGAGTCCCGGAGGAGCGCCCGGGGCGGGTGAGCGTCTGCGCCTCCCGGGGCGTCGAGGCTGGCTGCTGTGACACTCCACAGGCTCGCCTGCTATCCCCTCCTCCGGCGTCCGCCGACGCTGTGACAGTGGCGCGAGCAGGCAGAGTAAACCAGGTCGGAACTCGAAGGACCCAGCCCGCGGCAGGGCAGGGCCACCACCCCATTCCCTACTCCGCTCCCTAGACCCGGCGGGCAGTGAGGAGCTGCGACAGGGCCTCTCTGTCCCCGCCGGGAAGGAGACCCGAGTGGGGACAGCGCGAATTGAGCCGGCAGTCCGTGGGCAGCCAGGCCTTTCCATCTGCGCTGCCCCCCAAGAGTTCCCCAGACTTCTCTTCCCAGGCAGCCGCTGCACATCAAAGTCGTGTTTATTTGGCTTTCCGAAAAGAAGGACGAATGAACAAAGAGGAAACACTGGGGACCATGGGGTGTTGGGGGTGCGCTGGAGGAGTAAAGAAAGGGACACCCTCAGTTCCGACCAAATTTTTAAAGGTGGGAGGCAGCTTTGAAAGCCACCATTTTCTTCGTCCTAAATCTTTAATGTGAAAACATTAAAGTGACAAAGTGATTCTGTTTGTTTTATAGTATCTAATTGGGCTGCTTTGCAGACCTAATGAGATTAGAGGGAGAAATGGTTCGCCGCCACTGCAGAATAAACTGATACATTACTACCAGCCACAGGTTTTAAGGACTGTACAGCCTGTCTTTTTTCTTTTTGTTGTTATTTCTCTCGTCTTCTCTCTTTCCCCCCTCGCCAAATAATTATTTGCTGGCAGATCGTGGAGGGAAAAAGAGAGGTGGAAAAAAACTCTAGCAGGCCGGGACTATAATATATATCTATTTATTATATGTCTTTCGGTTAATTCCTGATCAGAGGAGCGCTGTTTTTCACTCCCATGCGAAAGTCACCAGCGGGTAGGGCCTGATTGCTACTTTTCATGCATAGTTTTAGACACAAGAGGGCATTGTGACGTCGCGTCCGGCGGCGCCCAGTCGCAGGCCGAGTCCGGCGGCCCCACGTGGGAGCTCTACGCTCCCATTGGCCAGAGACGGGTGAAGCTGCCACATTATTTTGTTACTTTTCAGTCCCTATTTGGAACTGCTCTCGCGGCAGTTCAGACCTCGTGCTCGTCCCTCTCGCCTGTCTGTGTGTGGTATCCGCAGGTCCGGGGCACTTTTTTGATTGTGTGTGTGTGTGTGTGTGCGCGCGCGCGCGTGTGTGTGTGTTGGGTGTGTGTTTGGGGGATTTGTCGCGTCGCAGAGCGGAGAGCCGGGCCGAGGGGAAAGAAGGAAGCCGCAGAGCGCCCGGGTCTCGGGCTGCGTCTCCCCTCCGGCGCTCTTCTGCCTGCGAGCTCCGGCGCCGCGCTCGAGCTGGGAGCAGCTCTAGGACCCCTTTGCGGAGGCTTCCTGTGCCTGCTGGAGTTAGGATACCAGGTCGGCTGATTTGCACCCACTGAACCGGAGTTTCTTCCCCAGCCCTGGGAAGGGTTGGCGGCGGCGGCGGAGGCGGCGGCAGCAGCAGTAGCAGACGGAACAGCAGGCTCTCTTCTCCGAGGGGGGGCGTCGAAGCGCCCAAGCCGGGCTCCGGCCCTCACCCTCCGGCGCTCCTGCGGCCCGAAGCCGCACCTCGGAGCCCGCCTCCTTCCTCTTCTCACCGACAGCCGCCTTTGGGCTCGGACCCGCGCGCCACGGATGCTGGGGCTGCCCCGGCGCGCCCCCCTCCCACTCGAGTGATCGGAGGGGGCCCCGCGCTCGCCCCAGGAGAAGCCCGGGCCTCGGGACCCCGAGCCAGACCCGCGGAGGAGACGACGATGTCCGCGCAGCCCCCGGCTCTGACGCGCTCCACGCAGCCGGGGGAAGGCGGCCGGTCGCTGCCCGCCGAGCCCTAGGCGCACAAAGCCCGCGCCCGCCGCTCGGCCTCTGCGCCAGCCGACGACTTTGCCGCCCGCTCCGCGGCTCTTTGTCTCCGCTTGGGGCGGTCGCCCGACTCTGGGATTTCGCTGCGAGAGCGGGCTGGGGGGGCCGGGGGCGAGCTCTCGGTTTGCCGGCCGCCCCCCGCTCGGACTTGGCTCCCCCCTCCCCCGCACCTCCCCGGCCGCGGCTCTCGGCGCTTCCACGCTCTTGGAATCACGACCCCTCCCTGCCATGTATCCGCAAGGCAGACATCCGGTGAGTAATTGCAACTCGGTTTATTTAAGCATCTATCATGGCAGGGTAAACGAGGCAGTTTATCTGGCACCTCCATTTTGCTTGTTGCTACCTTTATGGAGTGTGTGTGTGTGTGTGTGTGTGTGTGTGTGTCTGCGCGCGCGCGCGCGCTCACACAAAGGGTATGGGGATGGGAGAGCGCCGCTGAGATAGGTTCATTCCACCCTATTGGTATGAGGGGCTGCTTGTGTCCTCCGCCCCCTCGCCTAAGTCTCCCAACTCAGACGCGTGTCTCCCCCGCCCCCATCTTACTTGGGAATGGGGGCCCCTTCGTGAAAAGGATGGGAGCCCCGGGGCCAGTTAGGGAAGGATTGGGGCACCACCGCTCCCCTCCTGGGAGCTGAGAAACTTGCCAGGATGGTTCTCGGCTGTGAGGGTGGCCTCTCTGATGGGGCGGGAGGAGGATGGGGACAGCCGCTGAGCGGCGCGGGCCGCTAGGAGTCCTGTCTGACGCCCCCGCCCCCTCCTTGTCTTTCCTTCGCGGGCTCCAGGCCCCCCATCAACCCGGGCAGCCCGGATTTAAATTCACGGTGGCTGAGTCTTGTGACAGGATCAAAGACGAATTCCAGTTCTTGCAAGCTCAATATCACAGGTAAGGCTGCTTGGGGCTGCCCCGGGGCTACGGGGAGGGGGCTTCCCCGCCACGGCTCCTGCCACCCCCCGCGGGGACCGAGGGGGCTCCCGACCCCGGGGCGGCGGGGCAGCCGGGCCTCCGCCTTTTGTTTCCCCTTTTCGAGCGCGGCGCCTTAACCCTTGGCTGCCCGCAACCTCCCGGCTCCCGGCTCAGCCCGCGGGGCCCCTGTGGTTTGAGGGTCCGGGTCCCGGGCTACCTCACTCCAGGATCTGTGGTTTGCGAGCCAGTGTCAGGATCACCCCCCCCCCCAAAACCCCGGTCCCCCGCGCCCGCAATCAGTCTCTTCGCTCGGCCGCGGGAAGTTTCTAGTTGTTTCACTCCCCCTCCGCCCCCAGGCTGCGGGGTAATGGGGTTCCCAAAGGGTTGTCAGGAAAGTGGAAAAGTGGCTCTTAGACGCCCTCGAGTTGGGGCCCCAAGGAGGCTGTGCAGGCCCCAGGCCTGAGCCGACTCCTCCTGCCCTCGCAGCCTCAAAGTGGAGTACGACAAGCTGGCGAACGAGAAGACGGAGATGCAGCGCCATTATGTGATGGTGAGAGGCGGCGACCCGGCGGGGCGCGGCGTGGGGCCGGGCGGACTGGAGCCGGGTCTCCCCCCTCCCCCAGGGCCCGCGGCAGGGCAGCCCCGGGAGCGGGTGGAATCTGAGTGTGGCCTGTGCGCCTTCCCAGCCTCCTTCGGCCGGCCACTCGGAAGGAGGGTGGGTGGGTGAGAGGAGGGCCAGAAAGAGAAACCCAAACCTCAGGCCAGCACTTATGCGCTACCTTTGTGTACCTTTAGTTTGTTATTTGAAGGTTTCCCAGAGGTCTGGTTGTCCTATCTTGGCGAGTAGAACAGGGCTGGATTAGCCCACATCAGGGTTGGATAAAAATCTCCCTTGGAATCCTCCTGGGAGTGTTTGGAAACTTTGCAGCCCTGGGATCTAGCCAGAATGGGCCATAAGCCCTCCCCCCTACCCTTTTCCTTCCCCAGGCATTTCTGAGAGGGGAGGATTAAAGCCTCTACTGCCCACTCAGGAATTCCCAACTGAGAATCTTGTCAGCCCTGGGATAGTCTTGTCCCCTTCCCCCGGTGTCTGTTCTAGGGAGTTTACCTCTTGCGTCTGTGAGAGGGCATGGGAGGCACTTAAGCGGCTCCCTGCGCTGCTTTCCACATAAGAGGCCTTCGACACATTGCTAAATAACTCTCAGAGGACAAGAGGGTCCCAGTGTACACAGGAGTCCCTGTTGAACCCGAACCTGTATAAACAGGATATATGGCACATGCAGTGCTTGTGGGAGGGAGGGCCCCACTCTTCTGACTACTGTATGTAGTATAATGTTCTGTTGAGAACAGCACTCACTCCTTGTCAGCTCTTTAAACCCTCTATTGCTGGCTTTGGGGTTTAATTTAAACTTCTTCATTAGCAAATGTATCCTAAAAGTATGATTTGACCAAAATCTTCCCAAAAGCTGACATAGGAAAATGGAGAGATTTCTGTGTTTCTATTAATGGCAGTTCTTTTCACTTTTAGTACTATGAGATGTCCTATGGCTTGAACATTGAAATGCACAAGCAGGTAAGTGCTTTTCTCTTTAAAACTACATCAAAGGGGAAAATTGTACCTTTAGGATCTGCTTTAGAGGTTCCTGAAACCAAGAGGTGACTGGCTGCTTTTATTTGTTTTAATGTAGAATTCTCAAGGGGAAATGCAGGGTGTGTGTGTGTATGTGTGTCTGTGTGTGTGTGTACATGCAAAAATGTGATGTCTGCCTTGATAAGATTAAACTTCAAGAGTCTTAAAAGCCAGGCTGAGCTGTCAATACTTAAAAGAACAAGCCACTAACTGCTTAAAAATATAAAGCTAGAATGAAACAGAACCCTAGTGCCTTGCATGAGGGAGCTTTCTCATCTCTTTCTTAATTTGAAAGTATCCACCTTCCCATTTTACAGAGAAGGAAGGTGAACAGCAGAGATGAAGTAACTTGCCCAGGGGCAGCCTGGCCCGGACTTTTGAGATGGCTGGGAGTTGAGCTTACCTTTGAAATCCTGAAGTCAAACCAGTTTAGCTAGTGTGGTGTTGCCTGATGGATATGTAAACTACCTCATATTGTCACTCTTTTAATAACAGTATACCTCAAACTGAGCAAATACAAACACCCTTTATCTGGGTGCATATCAGTAAGTAGTCCCTGGTGCTAGGCTGGGCTGTGGGAGAGGCCTGTTTGTGTATTTGTGTTCTGAGGAGAGGCTGCCTATAATTTGGCTTGGCCAGGATTAGAGTTGGCACGTATAAACGGAGTATAAATGGTGTAGGCCTGTTGTTCTTTTTAACAATTGGTGTTCTTGAAATCTCAGAAGGCTGTTGACTCATGCTAGCCTTTGGTGACCGTGACTTGAATGGATTTTCTGCTGTAAATTAACAGTCGTTTACAAGGTTTCAATTTTGCTCTTTCAGGGGGTAGGACCCACGGCAGGTGAGAAGGGCAGGTGACCTCTGGAATGCTCTCAGATTCCTGGAATCTGCCTGCTCCAGTGGCTTGTATAGACCCTATGAATCTGTAGTTTCCTTTCCGCTCCTGGAGGGAGCCCCCAGGTTGGGTGCAGGGTGACCAGAAAGGGGTCTGAGTTTACTGAACAAGGTGGGAAGCCAACTTGTTGCTTTCTGAGGGATTAGTTCTTCAGGGATGCACTTGAAGGATACCAGGATTTTACTTCCTGACCCACAGAAATCATAAACACATATCGCTTTGCGTGTAAAGATGTTTTTCTTCGGGAGAATGGTTCTGCCCAACTTTAGGTGGAACTAACTGGGTTTGACTGGTGCAGTAAGAATGCATGAAGTGGAACTGGGGTCCCAGGTGTTCAAGGACCTTGGGGTGTTATGCAAGGTGCCACCTCCTCCCTTTCTCCACCCCCCCTTTTTTTTCTCAGCGCTTAGTATCTTGGGTGTGTTTAAAGAGGGTAATTGCACCCAGGTTTAAAATTTATAGCAGCAGTTATTCTAAGAGCTTCATAATTAAGGTGTAATATGTCGTTGCATGTTGAGGTCTGCATGGGTGGTGTTTCTCCCCGGGTCTGTGAGTGGTGGATGGGTCTTTGGCACAAGAATCCACCTTGGCTGGAGGAGCAAAGCTATTCCCAGAATCCTGAGGACACTGAACTCATGAAGAGTTAACCATCTTAACGCGTTTGGTGGTGGCGTTTGCATAAAGAGCAGCTGTGTGCATCTGGGGCTTCTGGCCATTCCCCAGTCAGGGTCCTTAGGGGGAGTATGCCTGAGGTTTGGCTACATCTTCTCATGTAATCCTCTCAGCTGCCAGAGGCTCATAGATGGATTCTCTGTCCCTTTTTTTATGGGCGAGGAAACGGAGGCTTCAGGGGCACCAAGAGAGCAGAGCTGGGACTCAAATCCAGGCCTTTGGATTCCTAGCCTGGGTGCTTCACCCTCCTTGCCTGCCCTCTGCCTTTCAGCCACAGTTCCCATTTGCTTCCCAGCATGCTGTGCCTGGGAAGAGTTTATGGCAGTCCCTGAGTTGGGTGAAATCACCCTGTGGCTGTGTAGGAACAAAGGCGTGCAACCTTGACCTAATGGGGCTGGCCACTCCCTCAGCTTGCGAGCTTTTTGCAGAAGAAAACCCAGCCACTAATTGTAGTGTGGGTCTTGGGTGCATTTGGCGGGTGGTGGTTAGGCCTGAGCAAACAAGTTTATCAGCTGACCTGTTTAGCGGTTGACTGGTGTTTTATCTGCACACACAATCGAGTGACTGGAGTGCTTGAATTATTCATGCAGTGTCCTGCCCTCTAGACTTGACTGTTCGTGTGATTACATCTGCCTGGAACAAACAGGCTGGATTCTTCATTTTTCAGCTCGGGTGGGGGTGGGGACTGTCTGTACTTTTTTGTATAATAGATGATCTCCGGAGCTAGCACCTTGGGAAGTGTGGCCGGTCCACAGCCTGCTCTCACACACGCCACACCTTACCACCACCACCAGAGGAAATGCCTATTAGTTGGGAACCACAGGTTCTGCCAAATGGGCTTGAGTATTGACAGAGGGCAGCTGATGAGGTGCGTCCAGCCCATTTTTATTTTACTGAGAGGTTAAACTCACTGTGGCTGGCTTCTCTCTTGGCTGTTTTTCTGTCTCCCTCTCGTTCTTTTTTCAAGCTGTCAAACCCCAGAGAAGTAATAAACGGTCTCGACCTACTCCTCTGCCTCCCTCCCTAATTATGGTAAAGCAAAGATTACAGAATACAGGCCTGGCCCGAGACTTCAGGAGGTCACTCACCTCCTCTAAGCCCTTGCTTCCAGGCAGAATGTCAAGGGTGATTCAGCGAGGCCAGGGAGGCGGTGATGGCCGACCAGCTCATCAGTTCCCATCTTGTTTCTGCAGAGGATTTGCAGTGTCAGCCACAAATCACAAAGCCGGTTAGCAACAAGCACGCCGGAGCCACTGTTGTGCTTTGGGTTGGAGGCCCTGACGCCGGGAGACACTGGGTCAGGCCACTTTTCACACCTTCCGCCCATGAGCGATGAAGGTTTGAGAGAGGACATGAGGCGTTTTGAGTTGGGGGCAGCCTCATGCCAACACTGCACGGTCACGCTTTCCTGGAAACCAAACAACCCCTCCTCTCAGTTTCCTTTGCCATCCTGGAACTGGGAGAGCCCTTTCAAGTTACAGATGAGGAAACTGAGGCCCCGAAGGCAGGGAGCTGATGCATCCAGACGCATCCAGTCCCTCGTTAGTGACAGGGCTGCTGCTGTAGCCTTTTCTCCCAGCCCCAGGTCTCCAGCAAGACTCAAGAAATGAAGAGTGCTCGTGTACTAATAGCACTCTGTGTCTTTAATTACCAGGGCTTCGGCCTGTGCCGTTATCTCCAGAGGCTAGGGCTCCAAACCTGTCTACACCAAAGTCCAAAGTACCCCCACTTCGGGTTGTAAAACCCTATCAGCTAAACCCTCTTTGCCCAGGGTCCTCTTCTGAATTGCCAGTCATTTGTACAATTAATGATTTGAGGTGCGTAATAATACATGCAATGCGTAACAAGCAATCCCAGAGGCAAGGTTCCTGGGTGAGGTAAAGGAGTAAAACCTGTGAACTTTTTACTCGGATACAGCCAGCCATGAGGGTGGCCGTGAACACAGGGCTGAGGGAGAGATGGGACATCTCCATGTGTCACCTGCTCTCTCTGGGTCCTCTCACCTGAGTAATAAGAGTCTTGGGCTGCAAGATCTCCAGGTAGGACTGCTTGAAGTTCTGTAACCTTCGTGAAGGTGTGGGTGGCCCCAGCGAGCCAGCAGGTGGCGAGGTTACAGAGACATTACCCGGGCGTTGAGTCTGTTGTGATCGGGAGAAGGTGGCACTGCCCTCAGCGTGGAAGGGGACACGGATCGTCATACATAGGGCTGTGCCTATTTGTGTGGCATCTGCGTTGAGCTTAGAAGAAATCCGATAAGCAGTTTTTGGCCGGAGTGCTGGCATCTAAGAAGCCGTCTGCACCCTGGTTTCCATCTGACTTTTCCTGCCTTGCTGCTCTGCCCTGGAACAGTCTCTGGTAGTCACACAGCTTCGGTCACTGCACGGTGTCCCTGCCTCACTCGGCTTTGGGCTCTGCTGGTCTCAGAGCTCTCTTCACCCTGTCCTGTCCACGTCCGAGGAGGCCCCTCACCCTTCCAGACCGCCTCCCCACCAGCCTTCTCTGGCCCCTTCGTTGTTGCCCAGGGCGTTGTACAAGGTGGGGTGTGGTGCTTCTCTGGGCCTTTTTCTTCTCACGTATTTATTTGATCACTGAAATGACCTGGGAGATGGGCAAATGCTCCCTTGTCCTCACTTTACCCATCAAGGAAGCTGCCTGGGTGGGAACCTGGCTTCTAACTGAAGCCTCTTTCCATGGACTCTGGACCAGGAGGCTCCTGAGGGCGCAGAGCTCTTCTCTCTCTCTCTGGATTCCTCCCTCTTCACCTTGTATAGGAAGGGTTTAGTCTGTGTCACAGGCCCTTTGTTTCCTTGTTGTTGTAGGAGTGAGTTAGTCAAGGAGTGAATTTCCTTTTTTCTTCCTGCACAGGACAGTGTTTTGCTGTCCCATTTGCTGTACAAAATCCTGGGACACCAGGAGCAAAAAGGTGATGAAGGCCAACCCTCAGCATGTTTTCCTTTACGATCTCACGCTTCAGTATCGAGTCTTTGTAGCTTTGGAGGAAGGCCCTCTGTTTAGGTCTCTTCTGTGTACTTAACACATAGTACGTGCTCAGTGAACATGCCGGTTTTGCTTTCCTCGGTGGAATTCTGATTCCCTGGGCCCTGTGAGTAGGAAGGAGGGTGTTACCTGTGGGCTGGCCGCTGGCTCTGCTCTGCGGGCTTCCTCCTACAGCTCCGCATCCAGTTTCTTCATCAGTCAAATGAGGGGGTTGGCTTCATTCCCGAAACGGTGATTAGGGGCCCAGGATGTGCTGGGTGTGGGCCGGGGCGGGTGCATGAGACACCCTTTCCTCCACTGGGGAGCTGGGCATCTAAATAAGTCATTGGAATGCAGTGAGGTAAGTGCTACTATGGCCGAGTGACACAGGAGGAGGCGCACGTAGGACAGAACAGAATGGCTTATTCTTCCTGGGAAAGGGGAGTCGCACAGGAGAAGCCTGCACCCAAGGGCTGTTACTTGAGCCGCGTCTTGGAGGGCAGGGGTTTGTGAGGCAGAAGCCGACACTGGAGGCTCCTGCAGGGGTGGCAACAGCGCATGGAAAGGCAGTGAGTGTGTTCCGGAAGCCACAAGTCCACAAGTCTTTGGAATGGTGCTGAGAGGGCTCCACTTGGGGAGTGAGGCGAGGTGGTGACATTTTGCAGCAAAGTGATCTCCAAGGCCTCTCTGCTCTCACACTCCTGACTGGCTCCTGTGTCCCCAGATGGCTCTCCAGGGCTGGCCCGAGTCCATCTGCCTGAGTGGGGGTGGGGGAGCGTTCCTGTGTCTGCTGCCTCCCCTGCCTGTGTCCCCACAGTAATAAGCTGGTTGGGACTTGATTTCCTAACGTGGCATTGTCTCCTTTCTCATATTGGTAATTCTGTAATGACTGGTTGTGACCCGCCCCTCCCCCATATTTAATTCTCATCAGCCCAGCTCTCCACTTTGCTATTAATGATAGCAGCCAGCAAAATAGCTTTCAACATGCCATTGACAGTCTGGCTTAAGAGTGCACTTGAAGTAGTGCTAGACAGCTGAAAGCACCCATAATTGTGTACCAGAGTGAGAACTGCATGCTCAAGGGCCTTGTTTTTATATGCTTAAAGGGACAATATCTTGTTTTCAACAAATGCTCTCTGAGACTCATAGCCAAGATGCTTTCTTCCCCTCTCACTTTGCTTTTCTCCCTTGGCTGTTTCTTTTCTTTCTCTTGCCTTTCAAAGTAAAAATGTTCCCACTCAGGTTGGGGCTAAGGACAAACTTTAGGAAGGGGGAGTTTCCTACCTTCACATAAGTAAGGATGATTCCCTGAGTTGGTCCCTTTGAGGCGTCATCCATTGCAGACAGCACACCCCAGGGACAGCACTAAGCCCACCTGTGTCCCCCCCCCCCACTCCCCAATTAGGACCTGGCATTTCTCAGGAGGTAATGAAGGGGGCGGAGTCAAAATTCTCACCAACATTGATTTGAGCTCTTTTGTTTGCTCAGGAAGTTGCATAGTCAGCATGAGGGTGCGGCAGACAGGCTTTCTAGCCTTCGCTGAATGTTTAGGCAGAGGCCACCTTTGGGGGGGCCGTGGAGGAGGGGTCCTCCTGTTGGAAAGTCAGATCAGGGACTCTAAGCTCCTTTCAAATCAGATTTCAGGAGGCTGTTCTTGTGCGGAGACCCCTCTGGAAACGTGAGGGTGGGTGAGGAGGGATTTATATTCTCAAGTGGAGTTTCATCCAGGCTTAGGGGGTTACCCGCGGGTCCTCTTTAAATCAGCCCTGAAGATTTGGCCTGACAACAAGTACCTCCCTCCCCTTCACCCCCGCCAACTTCATTACTTTGAAGATGCAACAACCTTTTGGGAAGAGGCTCCCTTCACCCACTGTCACCAAAGCTTTTCTTTACCAAGTGTGCCCTTTGAAAGGTGAAGAAAGAGCCAAGTTCGCTGCATTGGGAAAGACCAGGGTGGGGCTGAGAGGCCAGGCAAAGCCCTGCTGGGTCTGGAGTCTGGGCCTGACTATTGCCCTGTTCTCTCGGAGGCTGGCTGTTCTTGGCCAGGGCTAGGAGCGTGGATGGGCTTGGCTTGTGTGTCAGAGGGGGCCCCTTATTTACCTACCGTGGGAGTGACACAGAGGGTGTCAGGGGTCCTGGGGCAGCTGCCACCACTCCCACCAAACAATCCCGGGAGAAGGCCTTTACTGAGGATAAAGCGTTTGCAATTTTTGATCTTCTAAATATTATAGCTACTAATAATATAGCCCTAAGGATTTCTGTAGCACTTGATTATTTACAAAGCAGATAAGACATTCTCATTTTAGGAACCTAGAATGATAGGCATTTGGGTCCAGGACAAGCACACAGCAGGATGAAAGCACTGGAGCGTGGCGTGAAAGGCCTGGGGTGTGAAGATTACCTGCATCCTTCCTAGGCACTAGAGGGCTGTGCTATTAAATTGGGGCTGTGGGGGCAGGGCGAGGAGCGGAGTGTGGTGTGGATTGACATGTAGGTGAGTTCCCTGAGGGACAGGACCTGTGTGTGTGTGTGTGTGTGTGTAGTCTCTGAAGCCCTTGAGCCCTGTACGGTGTTTGTCACGCTTGGAATCAGAGTGTGGGTTTTGTGGGGGACTCAAGAAGGGTTATGTTCCAGTTTGGGGTTCTCCCTGAACCTGTAGAGCATTATGGACTTTCTGGGAAGGAATGAAGGCTTTCTCAGGTTTCTGAGGGAGTGAGACCTGTCAGCTGTAAGAGGTGGGATTGTAGAAAGAAATGTGTCATAAACCTTTAAAGTGTCTTTAATGTAGCTTAAGCATTTTTTTTTTAATCTCACGTTGTGGACAGTTTAAGTATGATGGGAAGAAAGGAGGGGCGGGGAAAGAGATAGCTAGGAGGAAAGATGATAAAGAAGAGATATGGGGGAATAAGGAATGGGGAAAGGTGGGTAAAACATGCTGAATCTGAATTATAAGAAGTAGCAGGAAGCAAAGGTCAGGGGCTTGGAGGAGGATTAGTAAAGTGCTTGTCATGCCTTGGCGTTCTATTTAGGCATGGAGTTCATAGGGTTATGGCCTTATCTCATGGCCCTTTTAAATCCTTGGTAACCATTGTTCACAGCTCTTCAACTGTTTTTTGTTTTTGTTTTTAATTTTGACTAACAGCTCTTACTGGTCCAACGGTAGAAGTTCCTTTTTAGTTTGCACTGGAAGGTTACATTTTCCCTCAAATGCAGCAAGAGTTCTTCCCACCAGCCCTGCAGCACTGGGAATCCCAAGAGCAACGTGGGGCTGGGGTGGGGGGACCGTGCCTTCCTGGTTGGCTGGGAGGCTTGTGTTTTAGACTCCTATACCACCCAGCCTGTATGCAGTTGAAGGGTGGGAGGAAGAGGCCCTCCACATGCTCCCCAAATGTTTCCCTAGGGAGATTCGCTCAACAGGTCTGTCCTGACTCTGAGTCTAAAATGGATACTCTTGTCAGGGGCGTGCTTTGTGAGCCAGGCGTGATTTCTGCTGGGGAAGAGCAAGGCGGTTCAGTGTACACTAGTGGGCAAGGCAGGCGTGTGGGGGGAGGGTGTCAGTCTTTGACCTACGGTGGGGGTGGGGCACAGGAACTGTCAGATTTCCTGTCTGAGAAAGCACACTCGGTGGGCCTGGAGAAGCTGCAGGTGGTACCCTAGAGGGAGGGGCTAAGTGGCCTGGGGGTGCAGAGAGAGGATGCGATTGGGCAGATGGAGGTGGTGAGCCCAGGGGTGCATTAGCTCCTTAAGCCCTCCCTCTGAGAAGAGAAGGGGGCCCCTTCCTCTGCTCCGTCCCCAGTGGAGAGGGCTGCAGTTGACATGTGGGGCTGGATCATTCTCCGGGTGAGGCGGTCCTGTGCGTCAGTCCATGTTGGTTTGGCAGCATCCCTGGCCTCTCTACCTTGTAGTCCTGAGACGTCCTAGGGAAAGACTGGAGGAGTTGAGGTTGATGGTACTTCCCTGTGTCCCACCCTCACTCCTGAGGACCTGACACTCCATCCCAGAGAAATGGGAAACTCCATGAAGCTAGTTTGAAATGGGGAGAAGCATTGGGGTCCCCCAAGAGCTGCCGTGCCCCTGCCAGGGTCTTTCCACTGTTGGCTTGATGCTCCTTGTCACCTGGGAATTTGTATGTGGCACCAAGGAGCCCTGCCTGCTAGAATTTCTTACGGTGCGGCTGTCTAGATACTCCCGTCAGCCTTTTTGGGTTTGTCTCTATTCTTTCACCTGGTTCTTACCGCGCTGCACGAGGAACCTCTACCTGGCTTCCCTTCACTACCCACCTGACCAGACAGGCCCCTTCCTTAAACTCCCGAGATGCTGCGGGAACTTTGGGCATTTCTCAGGCCTCCTGGGCGGGCAGGACGGCTCCGTAAGACACACCCATTTTTACTGTCAGCTCTATGCCAGTAGGTTCAGAGTTTCTCCGTCAGAAGTCACCTGGTTCCTTATGGAGGACCCTGGGAAGTCAGTTGCGGCGCAGCAGGAGCTGGGAGGTGGTGGGTCCCGGTGGCTGAGAGACAGGCTTTGCCGTCAGACAGACTTGGGCTTGAGTTTTAGGTCAAGGCTCTGTGACTTGGGCAGACTATCTGATGTCTGTGAACTTGAATTTGTAATGGGGGTGACAGTCACCCTGCTTATTAGAGCGGTGCTGCCCCGCGGGACTTCCTTCCATAATAGAAATGGATTATCTTACTGTCCGGTATGGTAGCTCCCAGCCACTATACGTGTTGAGCCCTGGAAATGTGGCTACTGTGACAAAGGAACTGAGTTTAAATTGAATTTTAATGAATGTCAGGTAGCCACACGTGGCCTGTGGCTTTGACTGGTGACGGTGCGGTTACAGGGAGTGTTAGGAGGATTATGGATTATGTGAGACGTTGCGGATCAGCCGCTCAGCGCGGTACCCACCTTACGTGGAGGAAGACCTCGGCAAAGGATTCTCACAACGGGACAGAGTCCCAAAAGTTACCAAGGCATCCCAGAGTGAGGGCAAGAGCCGTGGCATGGGGGATGTTGTAAGACTTCCCAGAGCCCTTTGTCATTTGTTCCTTCTTGGCTCCATATGCCAGCCTGCATTGTCAGCGTGAGCACCGCCTAACGAGGCAACACTGGTGTTTAAAGACGTCACATGACTTGCTTGTGGTCTCACGTAGGGGCAGGGTCAGAACTGGAAACCAGGTCTGTTTCATTGTGGACCAGAGACCTTTCCCCACAGGCCAAATCGAGTGTGTTCTCGGGGTCGCCCCGCAGGCCCGCCTCCTGACCCACCTGGACTCCAGGGCCTTTGCTCCAGTGCTGGGGATCCCCAGAGAGAGCCCCGAAGGAATCAGTGAAACATGCGTGTCAGCACGTGTAGATCAGGCCGCCTCAGCCTGGGCACTGTTGACCTTTGGGGCTGGATCATTCTCTGGGATGAGGCTGCCCTTGTGTGTCCCTTGATGTCTGGCAGCATCCCTGGCCTCTGTCTCTTAGTTGTCACCAGCATTGCTCCCGTTGTGACACCCGGGCAATGTCACCCGGGGAAGCAGAACCGCCCCTGGCCCAGAACCCTAGATGTTGGGTGTGGAATTCTGTGCTGCGAGCTGGGAGACTGTCTTGCTCTGTGACCTAGGCAGCTCCTTGCCCTCGCTGGGACTCATTTTCCTCCTCTGCAAAATGAGAAGTTGAATGGGATGGTGGTTTGGGAGGAGGTGGGTTTAAGAGGGAGCAGATCGTATAAAGAAGTTTCCAAAAAGCCGATTCTGATTTCTGCGGCCGATGAAATGCCACCACTCCTGCCATCCTTGTCTGGGGAGACAGGAGCGGAGCCTCTGACCCTTTTAATCTAAGGAAGAGTCATGCTCTTTGGTTGTGAACTCAGTGGTGGGTGGATAAAATGGGGCTTTCTTTCTGCCCACAGTCTGTCCCCTCCTGCTACACCTCATTTTCCCTTCCCTGCCACCCAGGTTTCCCAGAGAGCCTCTGTCCTTAAAGAGTCATGGCCAGTGTTTCCTTTGTAGCACTGCCCTCATGGGGAGACCCCGAAATTTAAGGAGCTGCCTCTGCAAGGGTAATGTGACTTTTATAGCCTGTTGAGGGGCAAAGGGAGATTTACATAATGTTCCAAGGGGGATTAGGTGGGGGGGTTGCCATGGCAACCCCACTGCGATGAATTGAGAATTTTTCCCCCTGGCAGGGGAGTTGGCCAATGGAGTCTGGGAAGGTGGGGGAGGGGCAGGGGGTTATCTGAGGGGAGGGCGGGGAGGGAGGGCTGGGGGCGGTGGCAGTGCCTGGGATGAATGGGCAGTGTTGGGGGAAGGTGTAATCTGAAAAGGCTCTCCCTGTTCTGTCTGCACAAGCAAGCTCTTTGAGGGCCATCCCCTGGAGTGGGGGTGGGAGGCAAGCAGAGTTTCATGTGTTTGGGAACCAAGAAATTAAAGTGAACAAATATTTAAAGATTATTGGATCTTGTTAACAGGAAGCCTGGTAGATGGAAACTGAGAGACTGAAAAATGAACGCCTTCCAGTCTTAGAGCCAGGGAGGCACTTGGCTGTCATCTAGGCCCAGGTCCCTCCCACGCAGTGGTGCCTAGCCCCCTGACCCTGGCAGGGGGGGGGGCATTGAATGCTCCCAAGGACGGGGCACTCACTTGCACCGAGCACTTAATTCATTTTTGAGATTGTTATGCTGGACTCAGATCTCCCTCGTCCATATAATGGAAACTGAGGCCCAAGTGCAAGACAGGACATACCTGGGGCTGCAATGCAGGTCGCTAGATTTTGCGTTGCCAACTCTCAGGGTCAGTGGCTTAGAATCGTACTCTATTCCGCCATCTCGGCCCTTCCTCACGTCCTTGCTCCGTCTTACCGTTCCCAATTCCCTTACCCCCTAGACTCTTGGCAGAAAATACCTGAGATTTCTGGTGGGGAGAGAAAGGGAAGGCGGAATTCCTTTCGGGGAAGCACAAAGGATTGCATCACAAACTCAACACCCCAGACTCTCTTGCCTCTCTTCTGTCCTTGCTGGGCAGGGGCTGGTGTGCTGTCCTCACTGCTATCCTACCCTGTGTGAAGGAAGGGCCTGGGGGCTGGTGCCTGCAGGATGGGTCACAGGCTAGCCTGAGCCAGTGTCCGGTTCCCTCCCCTGGGAGAGTGAGCCTCAGGGTCATGCCAGGGCTGGGCCTTTTCTTGTACCAAGCCCTCCCAGCATAAAGAATTCAGCAGGCTTCTTCGGAAGCGTAAATATTTAATGGTGTTGTAGTTATATATAATTTGATCAATATGTCCGTGCTAAAAGGGCCTTTAAGGAGACTCACCTATCATTGAGTGATCTGTGATATAAACCTCCCTGGCCCCTCCAGGAGCAGGGGTCATTATCTCCCTCGGCTGCTAAGTGGATCATTTATTTGCCCCTTCTTAAAGACACTGCGTCGCTGCTTTTCCCATAGAGCCTGTGGCTCAGATGAAGTGGGGCCTGGGATCCCCACGCTGGCTTTTGCTGGAGGTCTCACCCCTCCCCGTCCCTGGATTTCTCTCCCACTGGCAATAAAACACCCACTTGCTTTCTTTCAGTTTGGCCTGAGGAGAAACTGCCTGGCAAGGAATGTCATCTTGTAGTCCAATAATTGAGGGCCTATCAATTTAGAATTGCCTTGGAAATGCAATGGGATATTTTAAGTTAAAATTGCCCAGACACATTGTTCTGGAATCTTTCAGTATTTGATTGCTGGCTGATTGTGGCGCCCAGCTGCTGGAGCCCTCCTCCTTTTATACAGCCCCCCCCCACCCCCACCCCCGCCCTTCCTGTGCCCCTGTGATTTTAATTCAAGATGAAGCAGACTCACTTTGAACACCCTAGTACTGGAGTCGGAGAAGCCGGTGAAACCTGATTACATACAATTCAGGAGCCCCGGAGTGGACCGAGTCCCCACCCCAAACGCATGCTTTGAGAGGAGTGACCAGAGTGACCCGAGGCCCAGCCACTGGGCGTGTCTTTTCCAGGGGTCACATGACACACCAGGCACAGCTGAGTTGAAAACCACCATTTACACAAGGCTTGGGAGTGTGACTCATGTTTCACATAGGCAGGTATCTTCTCATCTCAGTTTTCTCGAGCTCATCCACAAATGGGTCTCCGGATTCACACCACACCATCCTGATTGTCCCAGGAAGAAATCCGTGTTGCAGAAGTGAAACCAGGAGCCTAGTGGTGGCCCCTTGGCTGACTCACAGACGTGGAAATTGCTGTTACTTCCCACTCAATGATACGTCTTGAAGAGCCTGTCTTCTGCTCACAACCGTTCTTTCCTTGTGAATCAAAGAAACCCGGACAGTGGGTGCTTGATGCATACAGATAGGACATCACTGCTCAGTGACAGTTGTGTGCACTTTTGCTGATGGACGTAGTTGAATGTGTCCATGCTGTGAGGACTGGTCCTTGGGACTGAGCCCCAGCCAGCCCCAGCCCAGCCCACCACCCGGCATCCATCCACCTCTCCAGGTGGCTTGTTTCTTCTCTGCTTGTCCTTCAGACTCATGCTGTGCTCTATTTTACCGAGCTTTGTGGAGGAAATGATATATCGCTGAGCAATTCAGGAATGTTTAGCATTCTAAACTCTTAAGTGAAGGCTCCTGGGTCTTATAAGTTATCCAGTTCGCCCCTCCGTTTCGCGGACAACAAAATTGAAGCCCAGCGGAGGAAAGTGATTTGCCCAAAGCCAAGAAGCTAGATGGAGGCAGAGCCGTGCATAGAAGCCAGGTCATTTCTATGTGGCTCTGGGTCATCACATACTCTTTCAAGTGGCAGGTTTCTCCCTCTCCTTGTTTTTATTTGACTGAGGGTAAAACGAAGTGTGCGTTCTCAAGAGCCCGCGGGTACAGCCACCTGGGCAGTTTAAAGGGGAATAATGGAGAGACCTTCTGTTGGAAGTAGCTGTCAGCGGTGCTTTGGGCAGTCAGCTAAATTAGAAAAAAAAAAAAGTGCAACGCCAGGCTGGGTGCTGAGACCAGGGGCAAGAGGTTGCTGGGGGGAGGGGCCCACGCTCAGGTTCCCTCCCCCTCAATTCGGTGTCCTGGGTCAAGGGCGGCCAGGGGACCGGAAGCTGCAGCAGCAGCGTGAATGCTAGCCTGTTGTTAGAGAAATACGCGTTAAGAATGCTCAAGTACCCTCAGTTTACAGCGAGCATTTTAGAGGTTCCTGCTTTAATGAGGAGATGATGGTGCACGTGGGAACTCCCGAGGCGCAGGGAGCAGATTGCTCTTTGGGAAATTACACTTGCCCCCCACTATCTTGTTTCCGTCATTTATTTGCCTAACGATCTCGACAGAGACATAGGGCAGATGTTACTCCCAGCGCCCAGTTGGGAGCGCAGATTCTGAATTTCACAGGATCTCTGCGCGCTTCTCTGAAGTGCTTCTCTGTCTGTGTCTCCTAGATTAGTTCCTTCTGAGCAACAATGTTTTTCCACCAGCAAAGCCGCCTTCTTTGAACCGCACTTGAAAAGAAACTTTCAAAGGCAGCATCGGGCTCCCCAAACACCTTTTCCAAAGGAAGCAGTCTTCCCTCGCCAGGCACCCCTCCTGTCTGGTTCGGGTCTGAGGAGCTGGCTCAAGGGCTGTGGTTTTGCCGGACTCAGATGGAGGGGCAGATGGAGGTTGGCCTCCGAACCTCCGCTGCCTTCTCGATAAGAGTGACCTGCGTTGCCAAAAGGAGTTTTCCAACGTATTATCTAGGTCCAATTTGTGGTGTGTGACCTGTCCCGATTGTTGAAGTCACACATCTTGAGTTTTTTTCTTCTTCCTTCCTTGAAACTGATGTTTGGCCCTTGTTTGAGTTGGATAAAATGCTGTTTTAACAGCTGTTCTAATCAGAAACGCAGTCGATTGGTAACCCTTATGGTAGTTTTTCCTTCACAAATACTTCTGTAAGCTCTCTCAAAATGGGGACATTTGGCTTCTTGGTAGGAAGTCATTTAGTGAAGTTGCTCAATTGCTGAGTGTCAGTTTCCCCATCTGAAAAACGGAGATTTCAAGAAGTGCCTTTCCTATAGGGTTATTGTGAGCTCACGCATGTCCAGTGCTTAGAAGAGCTGGGTCAGCGATGTTAGCCATTATTATTATTGTGGGGAAGCGTGGTTCTGTCCGGCCAGTGTTCTGCTTCCAGGAGCCTTCCCTTCCTGCAATCACCACCCTCAAAAAGGTAAACATGAAAAAAGTCATTTAGAGAACAGTTTACCTGCTCATTCTCTGACTCTCCAGAGTGTACTGAGCCGGCAGGTGCTCAGGGTTGGGTGGCCTTAGTCCTTGCTTAGTCCTTGCTTCCACACTTTGGGGGGCCCGGGAGGGGAGTGGTGCTCTATACCAGGTGATGGCACAGTGACAGCAGGAGCTACAGATGGGTTTGCCTGCTTTTCCCACCCACCCACCCCGGACCCATGGATAGGGAAGCCGAGGTTTATTATAAAAGCTCTCCAAGTGTAAGACCACCCCCTCTGCTCTGCCTGCCCCCCAGCCCCGTCCAGGCCTGCCTCGTGGTGTCCCAAAGTCCTAACTGCCACACAGCGAGGCCACTCTGAATTGAGCTCAAGCCCCAGGGGAGAGCCTGGGTGGATGCTGATACCCAGGCTTCCAGAACATTCCATATCTGTGTGGAGCTGTTTGGATGACCCCTGGTTGATGTTTGTGGTCTTGGAGGCGAGTGAAGAAGGCAAGAAGTGCTTTCGGAGGGGTGGAAGGGTGAGATTAAAGAGAACTTATTCCGAGTGAGTCTCCTGTAGTTACCTGGTAGCCTGGATGCCACGCCTTGGACCCGGCAGGTCCCTTTTCCTCATAAGGAGAGGAGGCTGGATCCCACCAGGCCCTGCAGGAGGATCCTACCTAGGGGAAGCCTGTGGCCCTGTGTGTGTGCTAAAGGGCGTGGGGAAGGGGAAGGTCAGCTACTTTTCCTGTCATTGCCAAGATCCTGACACTTGACCTATCAGCTAGAGGAAGTAGGCGACAGCTGGGAACACTTTCATAACCACCCAACCCAGAGATTGTGAGAGTTGTCATCGCTGAGGAGGCCAGAGTGACCGGGAAGGTTCAGGGACTGCTGCCTGCCTTCCTGGCTGCGGGGAGGGGGCCACAGTCAGAGACCCCCTGAGGTGGCTCGTGGTTGGTCTGGTGTGATCACCTCGCCTCACCCGGTGGGCGCAGGGCTTGGCTGCTGCCCACCCCACCTCCCAGTTGTATGCCAACATGCCTTTCACCACGGCCCCTCCCAGACATGTGGCCCACCCTGGGGCAGGCCCGGGTCTTCTGCCAGGGGATACTCTGCACTATGAAGTCTTGAAAAATAAATGCAGGGAGGCTGGCGAGATTTCTTCTGGCTAAACATTTATTGAGCACCTTCTGTGTGCCAGGTCCTGCTACGCTAGTTATTGGAGGTAAGAGGCCTTGGACCAGTGAGCTTCAAAGCAGTGAGCCTGGTTTATTTAGTTGATAGCTGTTTGTGTTTAATGTGTCCTTGTATTCTTATTTGGCATGTAAACTAAACATGAGATCCTTGAGTGTCCATGCTGCTCGGTGCAGGTGTGGATTGAGATGCAGACTAGCTGATTGTTTCTGGAACTGCCACGTACAGTCCTGACTTTTATACTTTATTCTCCTTCCCCACTCAACTTGGGGGAGGAAAAAAGGAACAGAAATGATAAAGAACCCTATGTTGGAATATACCCTTCCCACTTACCTAGGTTAATAATTCCTACAGTAATCACTTAGCAACCTTCCCAGGTTCCTTACAGTATGAATGGCAGGCGTCTAGTAGGGCGGAGGCCAGGGCTGCCACTAAAAACCCTGTGATGCACAGAACAACCCACACAGCAAAGAAGTGTGCAGCCCCGAATGTCAGGAGCACTGAGGCTGAGGAGCCCTGATGTAAATGTCCTTGCTCGAGTGTACCCCGAATGTGCAGGGGTGGCTGTGGGTCCCATGGGTCTCCGTGGGGGCTGATACTCCCCCCACCTCCCTGAAAGTTTGGAAGTAGGGACCCTTACTGACACTTAGTTGCTCTGGGGTACAAGGGGCAGTCCTTCACAACAAAGAATTGTTTCACCCTAAATGCCTGAAACCCTGGCCTCTTCCTGAGGATCCGGAGTGTTCCAGGAGAGGGGCCGCCCCACCCCGCCCAGGAGGCCCTGACGTGGACAGGCTGCCCGTGTCGGAACCTGCCACGGTGGCCGCCAAAGCTCCATCAGGTTCCTCTTCGGTGGCCTGCCCACAAACAGGAGGCGACCCCTTTAGTGGCCAGGTTGGAGGGAGGTGGGGGTGCAGCCCCCCCCCCCAAGACCCTGAGGCCCAGGGTCTGTTTGTAAGCAGTCAGACAGCATTGTTTTTATGTTAAGTGCACAAGGATTTGTCATCCAGAATCATTTGACATGCAGATGATCACAGATTTTTAAAGGCTGTTGTCATGGTTTTGTCTCTGGAAGATTGCTATGTGCTGATGGAAGCTTTGAAGCAGCCCTGGGACCTGGTCCTGGCCGCCTCAGGATTTAGAATGAGATAAGAAAAGCAATTCTGAGACTTGTCTATTCCTGGATCTAGGCCTTCCCGTCTAGGCTCAGTTAACCATTTAGCACCATTCTCTTTTAACCCCCTGTGACCTGGGGTTCACATAGGACACGGGTGGCAAAAACAGGCGATGTTTTTCTAAATGTGGTCTTTTCTGGACTGTTAAGGGATGGGGCAGAGAGAGGATGGATCTGCCTTTCTGTGATGGACTTAGATGAAAGCTTAGAGCCCTGAAGAGTTACCTCCTGAGCAACTTTGTAGGGAAGGCAATGCTGTACCCTAAAAAAATGAAGTGTTAATGGCGGAGTTTCAGGCCGGGCAGCAAATAATACGGGGGAGGCAGCAGTGAAAAGTGGGGGTGCAAGAGACCCTGTAAGCAACATACCACCTTGTGTGACACTGGCTCCTCTCGGGGACTTCCAGTCACCTCCCGATTTGTCTGAGAGCACGTCCTGCTGTTGCCATTGGGGCCACGGCATAGGGATCTCCTTCCCTCTTGTCACAGGTTTTACACCGTGTGCAGTGTGGGGGTCATTCTTGTTTTGTTTTGCTTTGTTTTTAATTAGGGTTTCCATCCAGACTAGGCAGACTATGTTCTGACCCAAAAAGATAGACCACCCCTGATAGGAAATTGGAGTCCCCCCAAATGTAGGCAACCTGGTTGTGGGGAGTTGGAAGAAATTTCTTCATGCTACAGATTTAGCAAGGAGGCTGGGAAAGACGGAGCCGGGCGTGAGGGTCTGTGGTTTGGGGGAGTCGGCACTTCACTTGTCTGTCATTTCGGCGATTTGATTTATTCTCTTTTCTTTTGCAGACAGAGATTGCGAAGAGACTGAACACAATTTTAGCACAGATCATGCCTTTCCTGTCCCAGGAGGTAAGACCTTGAAGTGGACAACCTGGGGGTTTACAGAGCCTTCTCCAGCTGGTTCAGGGACAGGGAGCACGTCAGGGGGACGATTTTGCTCATGCTTCTGATAGAACTGGTTCTCTGCCACTGCCTGAGACCAGAGAGGACGGTTCTGGCCTGTGACTGGGGTAGGTGGGCTGTGGGCAGTAGGTGCCTCTGTGCCCCCCCTGCCCCATCCAACCCAGAATTCCCAGCCTTCGCTTCCTGGTACCCCAACTTCCACACCTGGAAATGTCTAGGAGCAAGGAAGCCTGGCCCGTCCGTGCCAAGGGCCACACCCTGGGAGGGGAATCAGTGCGCAGAGGGGACCCCACCCTCCAGGACAGATTGTGCTCACCAGAGGCGTGCACAGTCCGTCGGTCTCATTAGCTGCTAAGCCGCTTTCCAAGTCCCCCCCACCCCCCACAGGGGCTGGCTCGTGGGCAGTGTGAGGGAACTGTCTCCGAGGGGCTCCTTGGTGCAGGGCAGACGGGAGACTGCTCACTGAAGCTGGGGCCAGCCCTCCCCTCCAGGCCGCAGTGGCTGGGGCCGGCTCAGCTGCCTCCTGCAGTCCTGGACCTGAGTCAGTCGTGACATTAAATGACTGAACTCATGTAACAACAGGATGCAGTGATGTCCTCAGAGCTTGCAGCCCAGGAGGAGAGATAGCTGCATATGAAGCAGGTGCTACCTCAAGGCTGAAGGGAATGAGTGTACCAAAAAAAAAATTTTTTTTTAAAAAGAAAAAGACTATTTTTTAGAGTAGTTTTACGTTCACAGCAAAATGAGTAGAAGGTCCACAGATTTTCCCATAGCTCCCCCACCAGAGGGGTGCATTCGTTACAGCTGGTGAAGCTACATGGACAAATCTGTACCACCCGAAGTCTGTTGTTTTCATTCGGCTTCATTTTGCCACTTCTCTTTCTATCTAGACATATGTTTTTGTTTGTTTCCTTGCTATTTAGATAGATATAGATTGGGGTACATTTAGATGCATGTACTTTTCTTCTGAGCCCTTTGAATGAGAGTTGTAGACATCCTGACAGCTCACCACTCACGGCTCTAGCTGTGTCTCCAAAAAACCACGGACAGGCTCCTGCATGACTGTACTGCCGTTACTGCAGTTAGAACACTAACACGCATTCAGTAATGTCATCTGATGTCTGGCTCACAGACAGATGCATGGAAGGAAGTTTTCCTGTGTGTGAGGTGGAGGGGAAGTAGTTGACTAATATCCATCCTTTGACTCGTCTATATTTTAGCGTAAAACAATTTATAGGAAGTTTTGATGACGAAAGTAATACATGCTCATTGAAAAGGGTTGAAAGAAGAAAGTAAAAACGCCCTGTCCCTGTCCCCTGCGTGTCCTGTGCCGATGTAGTGGACCCCCTCTGTTTTCTGTTGGGGCTCGGTCACTGCCTGCTCTGAGAGGTGGGGACGGTGGCCGCAGCTAACCCGTGTGCTGTTCCCTCCAGCACCAGCAGCAGGTGGCACAGGCTGTGGAGCGCGCCAAGCAGGTCACCATGACGGAGCTGAATGCCATCATCGGGGTACGTGGACTCCCCAATCTGCCTCTCACCGTGTGTATAGCCCTTTTATTCCTCTCATTTACCATAACCAGAGAGCAACCCTGACCTTAGCTGGCTTCAAAGAATGGCGGCCCCAGGGCTTCGGCTCCCCAAGCACTTCATGGGCTCGGATCCATTTGGGGCTCTCTCCCCAGTGGGTCCCCAATTGCCTCCCAGTTCCCAAATTAAAGGGGTGCCAGACATGTCTCAAGTCTACCTCTAAACCCATCGGCCCTGTCCTCTGCCAGCTTTTGGTGTCCCCCTGTTGGGGGAGCGGCTGTGAGATCCCCTCAAGGCCAGGCGGACTGATACGGGTCCCCCGCCTCCTCATGCCTCCCGGGGGCCTGTCTGCCCTGTGCCCCCTCCCTGGCAAAAGTCTGCCCTTCTTTGGCCACCTGGGATCAGGACTGTCTCTGCTGAATTGTTGATGTGAAATGTGCTGTGGAATTTGGGTTTGGGCCTTGCTGTCCATGCACTGAGCTGCCTGGCTGAGTGCTCCTCGTGCATTCCAGCCAGGGCCCCTCGGCGGGTCTCCCTGACCTCCTAGGTTGAAGAAACAGGAAAACATAACGAAGAGTGCTTTGTGAGGGCCATTTCTGGTCTGACCCCTCTGTGAAAGGAGGAAGCCAGACCTCTCTCCCCTTTAGTGCCCCTCACGGGCTTGCATCTTGGGTGCATTTCTTGGATTCAAATAGCATCTTTCTCTTGCTTGCTACTTTGGTGGCGACTATGGATATTTAAGATAAGCATCTGAGGAAAAAAGCTGGTCAGTGTGACTTTGAGTGAGGTGCTTACCCTAGGGGTATACCTGTCTACCTTTTGTCCCTACAAATGAGAAAATGAAAGGGGTGGGTGACATTACTGCCTCCTATCCACAGAAAGCTGGGTCCGGGTCCCCAGGGGGGGACTTCTGAACAATGTAGATTCCAGGGGATGCCCCCCAGAGTGCTTTTCATAGGTCTGGGGGTTGGACTGGGAGCCTGTTGTTTGAAGTTTTCCAGATCATTCTGAAGGATTGTCAGGCTTGGGAAGCAGTGGGCTGGTTGGCTGAGGTCCTCTCAGCCCTAACATTCTGGGATCCTGATTAGTCTTCATGTCTCTTTATTTTCTTCTGCGAGGTGGTTATTTCAAGGTGGAACCGCAGGCCCCAGAGTTCCCCGCACGGTGGGTGAGCTGATGACTCTGGGCTTTTCATTCCGGGGCAGAAACCTGGAGACCTGTGGTCTCGTTGTGGCTCCTCCCCTGTGATCCTGGGCAGGCCCGTCTTACCCTCTGCCTTTCTGCATCTGTGAAAGGAGGGGCCAGGACTGCCGGGAGGCTGGGGTCGGAGTGACAGTGATGCTTGTGGATCCTGACTCGCTGTCACACCGTTGGGACCCACGCTAGTTACATGGTTGTGTCCTGATCTGCGCCCCATGGCCGCTGCTGGGGCAGGGCATGAAGCATTAGAGTGGTCCTGGCAACATTGTGGGAGGAGCAGAGGGGAGCCCGGAAAGGAGACCGTGAGCAAGTGGTCAGTGTTTTTGGCCATTGAGATGGGAGGCGGCCCCCCAGGGGGAATCACAATATCATCACACCGTCAAGTTTGAAGTCTCCTTAGGATCCTCGAGCCCAGCGTGCGTTAGCCTCCACATTAGAGGAATTGGGGGCCGTGTGCTTGGCAGGGGTCTGTCCCGTGCATTGAGGCGTCTTGAGCAGCAGCCCTGGCCTCCACCCGCACACACAGCTGTGACACCGGCAGTGTCCCGGGCATTACCACGTGTGGGGGCAAAATGGCCTCTGGTGGAGAACCACCGCTCTCTCTAGCCAACGGCCTTGTTTTTAGAAGAGGGGAACTGACCCACGGACGGTCACATACTGTTCGGGGGCAAAGCCAGGCAGGGGCCCAGGGGCTGACTCACAGCCCAGGGCTTCCCCTGGCCCAGCCCTCGTGGGAGGCCTGTGTCCTCTGTCCCACGGCCCGGGTCCTGGCTCAGCGGCCCTGCTGACGGGTAGAGGGGTGCACGCTGTGACATCTGTCCTCCCCTCCCTGCAGTCACAGTGGGGTCCTCTGCCCCCTCTGTCTCCATCTTGGGAATTAAACTCTTCTTATGAAAATAGTTGGTTTTTTTTTTAAGTTCTAAGACAAGAGTGAAATTGGGGAAGAAGCACTGCTTGGATTAGCTCAACTTCCTTTAAGCAGTATTTAGGAAGCTACAAGTTAGGTCAAGGCAGCTCGAGGCAGATATTGGAATTCAATTAAAGCCAACGAGTGGGGCCTGTGACCCCCATTTTCAAGGTAATTGCTTCTCGGGCTCTGAGTGAATGCAGCCGTCGCCCTGTCATTAGGCAGGCAGCCGTCTAATCGCTGCGCCTGACGGAGCCTGGCAGGGCAGGCGTTACGGGCAGCTGAGGCACGCTGCGCTCCGGGGAGGGGAGACGGGGGGCCAGCTTGCAGCTGAGCTGCCTCAGAGAGTGAGGTGGAGGAGGACGGCGGGGGCTGCAGGCAGAAGGGCAGGAGTCTCGTCCCCAGCACGCAAGGACCGTGAAGAGACGGGCCCCAGAGGCTCTTAGTAGTAACCAGTGGCTACCCCCACGGTAATGGCTTTTAGAGTTCTTGGATTGGCCCCTCGGGAGGGAGAAGTAGCCTGGCCCTGGTCTGGGCATCAGGAGGGCTTTGGGCCAGGTGCTTCATAGCTACAGGCCTCAGTTTCCCCATGTGTGAAAAGATGGCGATGGACTAGGCGCGTTCCACATGATCGGTCCACTTGAGTCAGTTGTTGAGAGCTGTCTAGGGCCTGGAGTTAAAGGATTCCGAAGCCGCGGCTTGGCTTAGCTCGGAGAGAGATAGGAGATAAGTTACCGTGTTTCCCCGAAAATAAGACCTGGCCGGACCATCAGCCCTAATGCGTCTTTTGGAGCAAAAATTAATATAAGACCCCGTCTTAGTTTACTATACTGTAAGACTGCATCTAATCTAATATAATACCGTGTCTTATCTTAATTTTTTGCTCCAAAAGACGCATTAGGGCTGATTGTCCGGCCAGGTCTTATTTTCGGGGAAACAGGGTCGATGTGTATGGGGTGGGCACGCCGGGAGCTAGTGGCATACTTCTTGTGTGGATTACGGTATTTCTGGCGTCCCCCTCCTGGTGAGAAAGGCTAGGATCCAGTGTCAGGTTGGCGTGAGAGGAGAGGGGACGGAGGGGCAGGTGGGGGCTGCCCAGGCTTGCTGACCCAGCCCACCCCCTGCCCTTTGGGGCCACAGGAAACTCAAACATCCATTTAGGGAAGACATGTCCGTAGATGTCTCTGCTAGCCGGGGCCTGGCAGGGACCCCGTTACTGCAGACCCCGTACAGTCACATGCCCTTTACTCTTGGATCCAAATTGTTGGGGGATCCTTCAAGGGTCAAGATCACTAAGCATGAGCAGGGTAATTTTGTCCCTCGGTAACAACTTGCAGAAGGCATCCCCACGCCCTTTGAAGACCCTGTGAACTGACATTGTACTATCCATTTCCGAAGCCCTTTTTCACATCGCTCTGTGCTGGCTCAAGCTCATTGAATCCGGCGGCTGGAGGGCCTCTCACCCCACTGCCCCTGACAATTTGGTTTGCATTCCCTTGGAAATTATTAGTGGAAGTGTTGACTTGATTTTTTTTTTTAAGTGGGGTGGGATGAGGAGGAAGAAGGAAGTCGTATCTATCTCGTCAAAAACTACACAGAGTATTTTGAAGCCATCCCTGAGGTTCTTGCAGCCTCCAGGGTGTTGATGAGCTGGATTCATCTGATTGAATCTGGCCCGAGGGAGAAGGATGGCGGAGAGAATGTGCCTAGGAACGCAGCCTTTCTGTCAGCCAGGTGGCCGCAGTGGAGATACATGAAGCTGGGTCTGAGTCCTGGGTCTGGTCAGTTCTGGCTTAGCAATCCCTTGGTGTCTCTGTGCCTGAGGCCGTCTTTGCACTGGGGACCAGCAGGGTTGTTGTGAACTCTAAAAGCTATTTACAGACCTTGAAAGCTCAACCCATGTGGAGCAGTGGGCCCACCAGCCAAGAAAAGCAGAAGGAGCCAGCCGAGGTCTGGGGCTGCTCTCCTTGCAGGGCAGGAAGCGTTCGTTTTATGCAGTGAGGACTCTGCTTCCTCTGGCGGGCATTTAGGTGGGTCTTGGCTCTGGAAATGCTTAGACAACTTTGCTACATTGAACGCACCTCATGAACCTGAGCAGTGAGGCATTGAATCAGCTCGCTAAGGCGGAGAGCGTGATGCGCATAATCCAATTGCACATTGTCTGCAAGCGGGGTCTTCCTTTCAGTCTCACCTGTAAGAGGTCACACCTCCTGAGCCCAGGGCATGCTCATTTGGCACACGCGTGGAGGACGGGGACGCACGAATGCCCCACAGAACACGTTCTTGGACGTGTGCTTGTCTTCCGGCAGGAAATGTTAAAGGAAGGAGAAGAGCTCTCCGGGGTGGGCTTGGGTCCAGACTCCTAGCCCCTCTTTTGGGGTTGGAGGTGAAGCGGGGATAGCCTTTCACATCGTGGATGGAGAAGTCCCTATATTGGAAAGAATAGTAGGAATTAGAGGCGGGCTGTTGCAAAAGTGGGGACCTCAGGCCCCTCCTCGGACTCTGGGCTGGATTCCATTTATCCCCAGTTGAAAACATGGTGCCCCTCCCATTCAGACATCACTGTGTCTCAGCAATTGTCCTCTGAAGTGAGGGATGTGTCACGGGATAGAAATGCAGCCTGAGGATGGCTGAGCCCTGCTTGCCGACCTGCCTGTGGAGGGGCTGGGGCTTCCACATGGGGGTGGTGAGACGGGCAGGTCCTTGCCAGCTGGATCCCTCTGCCTCACTGAGGACAAAACTTTGTTTCACTGTCTATTGCAACCAAGACTTGCTAGCAGACCCCCGCCCAGCCAGGCCTGGTGTCTGCCCCTGCCTCGAGAGAAAAGCCTCAGAGGCCGGCTCTGAATTCCGGCTTCCTGGAGCCCGCCAGGCTACTCCTGACTGTGTCTTCAAGTCACCCAGAGGAGACCTCAGGGGACGTTCTGTAGCCGAGCAGGGGGTGCTCTTGTACTTGAAGGTGAGAAGAACATGGAGGTTTCCTTTCCTTTTTTGCAAACTCCTGCTTGACGTGCTACGGCAGAAACCACCTTCTCAGTCTTAGAAGCTCAGCAGCTTTGAAGGCCACTGTTTTCCAAGTTGTGATTCAGCCTCAGGAAACCCCACTGATGCTTCTTGCCCTAAATAACTGTTCTAGCTGCATCTAAGTGTGCATTAGAGAGGTGGCACGGATCTGGGAGGCAGATGGTCAGTTTTGGACAGAGCCTCTCTGCTGACTGACTTCCCAGCCTCTCCATGTATACCTTTTCCAACATTTTCACTTATTTACCCAGCAGGTGTGCCCTGAGCAAATATGCCAGGCACCTTTCGACGTGCTGGGAGGGATGAAACAAGGTACCTGTCTTCCTGGAAATCATAAGTTGCCAAGCATCACATAAATGTGAAAAAACAGTTATATTTGTGGGCCAGTCGTCATTTTTGCTAATGTTAATTGAGCACCTACTTTGCCTTTACATGTACTAATGCATGTAATCCTTACACAAGTCGAAGAAGTGGGCTGCATTCAACCCCCATTTTGCAGATGAGGAAACTGAGGCCTGGAGAGATCTGCTTACTCATCTAAGGTCTCAGCTAATAAAGGAGAGCTGGACGCCCACGTTAGTCTGCCTGGCTGCAGAGTCTGAACTATTAGAACTCGTAGAAGGGAGACCTGTTCTGAGCAGGACGATGGGCGGCCTGAAGAGGAGGTGGCATTTGAACGGGGGAAGGTTGAGCCTAGAAGGTTGGGTCAGAGGGCAGGCCTTACCTACTAAGGTAAGAATCAGGGTGTCTGGAATTATTCACGTGAGTCTTTCCATGAGTGCAAACCTTCAGTAAGCTTTTTCTCTAGAAACAGAATTGGTGGTGGTGGTGTTAGCCTTGTGTTCCCAGGCAGCAAAGCGACTTGTGTGAAGCTATCCTCCCTTCCTCTTTCTCTTCTCCCTCCAGTGCTCTTACTGGATTAAAGATCTCCATTCTTGCTTTCTAGGGTTTTACTAAATAGTAGTTAACACGGGCAGAATTAAAGGGTCTACCAGCAACTGGTCGGAAACCACAGGGCCCCCAACGGGGACTCGACTGGGCATCTAGATAAAGTTGGACGGCCCGACCACACTAAAGAAGGCTGTGTGGTCATTAAAAAGCACACGCGGACTTGTTCATAGCACTCTTAGCTTAAACTCCAATTGTGTAGCAGTCAGGGTAACAAGAGCCCATTTGTGTAGAAATACATTTAAAATGTGTAGATTTTCATAAAGGAAAACACAGACAAATAGGTGACCAGTGGGATCTTCTAGGGAGTGGGACTGAACTATAATTTTTTAGAAACTTTTTTTGATTTGTACTTACTTTTAGTATTTTCTGACAGTGAGCATGTGTTGTTTTTGTAATAAGATACAAAAATCAAAATTGTAAAACAGAAAAGGCGGAGGAGCTCATCTGTAAGCTCCTGTCCCAGAAAAGCCCGCGTCTCAGCTGGGTGGGTTGGATCTCTCTAGGCTCCTAGGACTCCATCCTTGGGGCCCCTACGCATGGTTCCTGCTTGGGCGTCTCGGCAGATCTGGGGTCAGGCAGCCCTGCACCAGTGCCTGCCAGCAGCTTCTGTGTGCCGCCCAGGTCCTGAGCGCAGGTCCTAGCCTTTCACCCAGAGCTGAGGAATGAGCCCTCTGCCCAGGGGTGTGGTGGTGGCCATGGTTGCGTTAACTCTGGGGTGGGCAACGTTTGCAAATTAGCCGGGAGCGAGCAGGGCCTGTAACCCCTGACCTCAGACATTTGCTGCATTTGGAGCGTCACCTCCAGCCATCACTGGGGGCCTTCCCTGGGTTCTGCCATCTGGCAGCAGTGGCCAGAAAGCCTCAGTTCACACTGACAGGAAAGCTTGTCAGACTTTTGCTCTTTGTCCTCCCTTCCCCCAAGAACTCGTCTTGCTTTGGGGGTCTCTTTAGGCATATTCTCTAGGTGCGGTTGGTGGTTGACAGATTTGAGTCCAGATCCCACTTGCTAGTGATGGGACTTGGCTGGATACTGGCTGCCTCCTCCAGCTCCCCAGGTGGCAGTTTGCCATCTGTAAAATGGATGCAACCCCTCCTTTGCCAGGTGGTTGGAAGGGTCAGAGATACTTGGAAAGTGCCCAGGCATTCATTAATGTTGGTTCCCTTCTCTTGTGCTCCTTGAGAAGAATGATGTACGCACAGGTGGATATCAGCATATCCAAGGCCCCAGCCACTCCTAAGAAATACTTCGATCCCTGTGAAGTATTTGGCACAATCTTAGGAAAGATAAGATGAAAGGCATTTAGCCATGGCTGCTGGGGAGAGACCTAAGGCCGCCCAGGCTAGTGCTGGATGTGGCGTCTGGAGCAGGGGAGCAGAATCTGATGGGGGACTGTTATCGTTGCTGTTGATGGAAATACTGAGTTAATCAGGGCAAGGGATTGGAGCAGAGGGGAGCTGCTGTGAGCCCTCTGGTAAGTTCGCTCCTGCTAAGATCACTTAATGAGGAACCTGCCTCGTAAGGGCTGGTCAGTGGTAGGGCTGGAGTGTGAATCCTGCTCTGTCTGGTTCCAAAGTCTCCACTCTTCTCGTTAGCCCGTTCTCTACTCCCGTGTCCAGTGCCATTAGCTCTCCTATCACTGCCCCCAAGCTCCTCTGGATCATGGGACTTGGCTGCGGTGGCCTGCCCCAGCTCGGCGAGGCCGGCCTGGAGTTCCTCAGGGGTAGGAAGCCTTCCGCAGGCTATGGGCTCAGAGTGGGGGTGCTGGCTGCTGACGTCCATGGCATGTAAGCCTGAGCAAACAAACGTGGGCTGCTGGTAGCTTAGAGTGGCTCCCCTCCGCTGAGAGGGAGCCTTGATGATGTGTAGTGTTTTTTGGTTTTCTTCTAGAAAACGTACCCATTTTATTGATGCCTTGCATACTGTGTAGTTTTTAAATGCATGCTTTATTTATCTTGGGCTTTTAAACGTACATACATGAAGACATTCTATTCTGAATTGGGTGGGCGGACGGGTGGAGTGTTTGAGGACATAAATCTTGTATCTAAATTGCAGTCCATTAACAGACTTCCTTCAGCAAGACAGCATGTGGACTGAGCTGGGAAACAAAGGCTGTGGGGGGCGTTTGTCCCCTGCCGCCACCTGAAGGAGCGAGAGGGATGGCCTGTGGCCTGTCCTGCCCCCTCCTGCTCCGCTGTGCTCACCACTCACTTCATTGCAGCAACAGCAGCTCCAGGCGCAGCACCTCTCCCACGCCACGCACGGCCCCCCGGTCCAGTTGCCACCCCACCCGTCAGGCCTCCAGCCTCCAGGGATCCCCCCAGTGACGGGGAGCAGCTCGGGGCTGCTAGCGCTCGGTGCCCTGGGCAGCCAGGCCCACCTGACGGTGAAGGACGAGAAGAACCACCATGAGTTGGACCACAGAGGTGCGGCCTGGGTCTGGGGGCAGCGGGCAGGACTGGGCTGGGGGCAGGGGTCCTTCAGGCCCCACTGTGAGAGGACACAGCAAATGCTGTCACCCTAGGACCAGGAGTTAGCAAAAGATCCGGAGCCATCTCTTGAGTTTCCGGTGCATGGAAACCAGAGCCCTGTCCCCCAAGCCCGATGTACACCCAGGATTCTCTGCCCTGCAAGACATGCTGTCCATGCATCTCGGAGTACCCTCCCGTCTTCCAGCTGCACCTCCCATCCTTAAGCGCCAGTCCTGGTCCCATGCTTGTAAGATGCCTTCCTGGCCAGGCCGGGCCTTTTACAAATTCCAATAAGAGTTTGCTGGCCACGGGGCGGGGCTGCGGTGGTTAGCTCAGTTGGTTAGAGCGCGGTGCTCTTGACAACAAGGTTGCTGGTTCGATCCCCGCATGGGCCAGTGGGCTGTGCCCTCCGCAAGTAGATTGAAACAACTACTTGACTTGGAGCTGATGTGTCCTGGAAAAACACACTTCAAATACATAAAAGTTTTTTTAAAACAGATAATTTAAGAGGTGGGGTCCCAAGAGCAAGCCCTTTGTTACTGTCCTCTTGTGTCCTACCCCTGGAAACTCTTTTGTCCTCACCAAGATGGTTAGTCCTCCAGGGACACCACGGTCCTGGGTGTTTAACTTAGCGAGTGCATCTCACCAACAGCAGGTGCCCTGGAAATGGTAAGCACTGTTAGTTAACTGTCTTTAAGTAGAGGTGGTGGTCACATTGCTGCAGGGGGCTGATTGGAAAGACCTGGAATGAGAATGGTCCCCACGCCACCCCCAGCCCTTACTGTGGGGACCAGGAAGCGGCACCAAGTGAGCCTCAGGTTTGATTGGAAAAGGGGAGGCCCTGGCTCCCCGGCAGACGCTTTTCAAAAATTGCCATGCTGTGTCGTCTGCCCTTAGGTCATTTTTTTCAGTTTTATTGAGATATAATTGACACATCACATCGTGTAAACTTAAGGTACACAGCGTGATGATTTGACTTGCCCTTAGGTATTTATGGGGGCACGTGGCCAGAGCCTTCTGAGCCCCGCTGCGCGCCACAGTCTTGGGCCTGGGGGGCCTGGAGTGTCACCATTCGCCCTGCCCGGGGCCACGGGGCAGTAGCAGGGCGTGGGAACCAGACGTCAATTGCTGTGTCTGCCGTCGGATGGTCCCGTCTGCAGAGGACGCAGGCCTCCCTCCTCACAGCACAGCAGCGTCAGGGCGCTAGTGCCTGGCTGGGCAAACAATCCGAGGCTTCAGCTTCCAGGGGCTTCGTGGCAGAGAAACAGAGAACCATGTTCATTAAACAATAAGCACCGCATCCACCATTTCTTTTTTTGAAGCAATAACGTTCTCAGTCCCAGATCCTATGGATATTTTGCATTGTGTGATCCTTCCCAAGCTTATGGCTTAAAAACCGCCGACCAGTAAGCAGCCTTGGTGCCCTTCTTGGCACGTCTGGGAGAGCCAGGTCCAGACGGCCCCACCCAGGACTGGTGGCGGGGAGAAGTGTTGGAATTGGGGCAGTTCATTTCCAAACGGAGAAATGTCACCCAGTGCCCCCTGCCTCGCACGACCCACCGTGAAGCCAGCCTGCTGCCCATTTGAAAACCCGCGAACTAGCAAAGCATAAAAGCCAGCTGGATAAGACTGACGTTTTTCCTTTTTTTTCCTTTTTGTCTTGGGGGCCCTGACCCTCCTGTTGTCCTGGCCTTTGGTCCCCGAAGAGAGAGAATCCAGTGCGGTAAGTATCAGAACTCTGGAACCCCTGGGGGTGTGTTTGGGGTGCTGGGAGAAGGGGACCATGTGGTTTTCCGCGGGGCAGGAGTGTTGTCATGAAATAGGAGTTGTCCTCTGTTGAGAGTAACCTTCAGTTGGGGAAGCCTTCATCTCTCCAGCCTGTAGGTCTGTCATTTGTCAAATGAAGAGCTTGGGCTAACCAGAGAGGTCGGCTGGCCAGCCCTGGGTCCTCCTAGGGGGCCTGGACAGTGTCTGGGCTGAACCCGGGGCTTAGGGCCGAGGGGTCCCACATCCCGGGCCAGGGTGCTTCCCGCCCCTCTGGTTGGCTGCCCCCTGCCTGATCCTGCATCCTCCTCACTTCCTCCAAACGCCTGAGGTTTCTCCCTGTTCTGGGCTTTAACATGGTTTAAGAAACTGCTAGCAGGTAAGCGTTAAGGCCAGGTTGCCAGCGTGTCTGCCAGCTCTGAGATTTATTGTAAATCTTTCTGATCACACCGAGGCTCAGAGGTTCTGTTTCAAGTCAATAAGCCTTCTCTGAATAAGCGCAGTGGAGTCTGGATAAAAAAAATCCTCCGGCGATTAACAAAGCTATTTTATTCCTCATCTCTGTCCTTGTATCTGGGGCCATCGAATCTGTTAGGATGGCTTTGCTTATTACCTCATGTTAAGTAGGACTTGGAAGGTCAGGCAGGTAACTAACCATCTAGACAGCGGCTTCAGCTCCTCCATCGACCCACCTTCCCTTCCCAACCCTCTGCTCAGGCTGACCTTCTAAACCTCCCTTCAGCAGCATGTTCACGTCCCCTCTCAACTTTCCTTCACGCTCAGAAATCCAGGTCCACATTTGGGCCCAGGAGTGGCTAGGCACGTAAGACGCGAAAAACCAGAGCTGAAAAGCCTTGCTGTTGTCCTGAGTGTTGATCCCTAAAAGGGGGCGTTTTTTGGAGAGGTGGTTTGCGTTAATAGGAAAGGGCCGGGCTGGAGGCCTCGAGACTTCGGTCTGGTCCTAGCTTCGTGCGATGCTGGGTGGCTCTCTTGGCCTCTCGGAGCCTGCTGCTTTGTCTAACATCTTCCCACCAGCCAGCCTCTCAGCTTAGTCAGTAGGAAGACCTCCTCTGCACAGGACCCAGGACCCAGGACCCGGGAGGTGAACCTGTTACGGGGCCTGCTGCAGAGCGAAGTGGCTGTTTGCAGCCCAGCACCCACCCTCCCTGTCTTCACATCACCCTCACCCTCATTGCTCTTGGCTCTTGGCTTTGTGCCCTCATGTAGGAAAGCTTTCTGCTAAAAGAAACCACGGGGAACCCCCAAGAGCTGCGCTCTTCACTCCACGACACTTGCTGACATCCGTGCACATCAGACTCACAGCGCAGGGGCCAGGCTCTGGCCCTGGGAGAGGCCGGCGGAGTGAGCCAAACTGCCCTCCTGGGCTGGGTGGACCGCTCGGGAGGCTGTAGGGCCAGGCACATGTGGCGATCGCGTTGGAGGGGTGTAGACTGAAGTAATCAGCCCTGTGGAGACCAGGTTGTCAACAGATGTGGCCCAAGCCCGGAAGGACAGGGCCGAGTCGGGGTGGGAGGGGGCCGGCTGGATGGGCTGGAAGCTGTCCCAGAGGGGTTAGTCTGGAGTCCAATTAGAGGTAGCTTCATTCATATTTCCTTGCCTCGCCGAAGCAATAAAAAATACTTAGTTTTTTGGCCGCCTGCCAGCCAGAGGCGGGCTGGATCGATGCCGCTAAATGCCTGACATGACTCTCTGGGAGCAGCGAGGGTTTTCAGCCTGACTGCATGAGAAGAAAGAGCTCGCTGTTCCCCGAGCCAGCTCTGGGTCGCGAGGAGAAACACGAGCAGCCGCACGCACTCTCCTGCCGCCCTCCCGCCCACCCGAGAGGACGGGGCTGGAAGCATTTCTGCTTAGCACGGGGTGGCCACCTTTGGAGGAGAGGAAATGAAATGACGGGGATTTTTCTGCCGGCGCTCAGAGCAGCAGCAGCAGCGGCGGCGGCCGCGGCAGCAGCTAATTGAATTGCGGCTGTGCGCACGTCGTCGCCGCCACTCTTGCTCGGCTGTGGGGAAGGTTGAGCTGCAGTTCCATTATAACCTCCATTTTTTCTTCAAGGCTTGATAACTCTGCCATTTTAATTTGCTTCAGGCAGAAACTTGGCAGGGAAGGGCTGCCCAGAAACCGGCTTAGCAAAGGGAATTAAGTTCTGTGGCTGGTTCCCGCACAGTTCCCCCCAACCTCTGGCACGGCCCCCCCAGGAAAGTAGAGAGAGGGGAGGCGCCGGCGCATCCCACCTGCCTTTTGATGCTCTCTTTTGAACAGACGTCCCTCTGCCTCTCCATGTGGCCTCGTCACGCACCTCTGCGTTCATGGGGACGTTGATGTCCCCTCTCCGGTTGGACTGGAAGCTCCTGGAGGGCAGGGCTGTGCCTGTTCCTCCTCCACCCTGGCACCCCCCCCCCAGGCCCGATGCAGGCCTGGCGCTCAGAACAGGGGAGGGTGGTGAGGGAAGGTTAGGGTTTGGATCTTAGGAGTAAATCCCAGCAGCCCCCTGAGGGCCATTGGTTCTGACTTCATTCTCCGGGCACAGAGGTTTGCTGGCAGGTGCTTCTCCTGCCCCCCAGCCTGGGGCTGAGAGCCGCCGACACCACCTGGAGCCCGCGGTTCCTCCTCCGTGGGTGGCTCTCTCCCCTTCAAGACAGCGAGCATCCCCCCCAGGCCGCCTGTGAGGCTTTTGCTGCCTTGGTGGTTGGCCCATCTTCCCTCTCCCAGGCCTGGAATTCCAAACTGCTCCTGTCCTTACTTGCTTTATAGTTGAAGGAAGAACTCATTAGGCTCTTCCAGGCCTGAGTAACTTGGGTTTTCTTCACGTTGCCTCCCGCTGGGCACACTTCTCGACCTCCTTCCCATCATGACAGGAACAGGGAGGCTTGTCCCTGCCCTTAGGCCTTTTCCCCGTCTTGCAGAGAGAAGGGCAATGGTATGATGGCATTGTATTTTCGGTCTCTTTGTAATCCTGGCGTTTCTCTAAAGTGGCCGCTGGCCATGCAGTGGAGTAGTCGGGCGTCACACAGAATGCCAGGTTGTCAACTGCACGTGGAGGACCTGGGGGCAACCTGCCGTTCTCCTTTCCTGTCAGTCCCCCCGTTCCTGTTGGTGTCAGCCCATGAAGTTTTGCACGTGGTACTAGTTTGTTGGCCCAGATCCATCTTTCAAGGTTCAGTGCAGATTCTGCTTATCCCTTCTTGGAGCAAATACGTATGACAGGCACAAGATGGGGGTGAAGGAGACAGATGTGACCCCTTCCCCCCCCCAACCCTCGTGGAGTTTACAGTCTCACAGGCCAGAAGGTACACAGCTCATGACAAGGTTAATTCTTTAGTAGCAGCAGCTTTAATACAGAAGAGAATTGGGATGCCCTCAGAGTCTTTCCCAGGGTAACCTAGTCTAGGGAGTTAGAAAGCTTTCCCTGGTGAAACGCTGATGGAGCCACGACCTGGTAGGACACTCCGGACACCTCTGCCGACCTCCAGAGTCACCGCACTGAGCCGTGGCTACATGTGTGAAATGTTCACACTGTATCTCCTCCTTGATTCCAGAATAACTCAGTGTCGCCCTCGGAAAGCCTCCGGGCCAGTGAGAAGCACCGGGGCTCTGCAGACTACAACATGGAAGCCAAGAAGCGGAAGGCCGAGGAGAAGGACAGCCTGAGCCGATATGTACGTCTGAGGGCACGGCGGGCACGGCTGGGGTTTGTGTTGGACAGGCTGGGCTGTGGGAGAACCCACAGCACCTGAGTTCTGAGTGCATTAGAGACAAAGGTGGGGGCAGGAGAGAGGGCCCCACGAGCAGGGGCGTCTGGGGAGAGCTGAGGGCACCTCCCATAGACGGCCCAAACCCCCGAGCTACTGTCACGGCCCTCCCAGAATGCCCAGTCTGCTCTCAGGGACTGTTTCTGGTGCCCCACACTTTGACCCTATGGTGTTGCATGGTGTCTGCTCTGCAGGCTGTGCAGGGGTGAGAGCTGGGACGGGGATGAGTGATGCGGGGCTGGCCCTGGTGTCTTGCCCCGAGCCCCTTTCAGCTACTTGGCTGCTCTGTGGCTTTGAACACATTGCACAGCTGAAGACTCAGCTGCATTTCTGGGCGACGAGGCTAATCTTCCCTCCCACATAAAGTATGGAAATGGTGAAGTGAGATCATTTCACTTCCTTGTAAACGATGGAAGATATAAAACCCACTGGAAAGAGGTGTCTGGCTCCAGAGACAAGTTAAAGGGGCTTAGAAATACAACAGGACAGGTGAGGTTGCCACTGGGCTATGAAACAGCTGATGTGGGCGGCAACTTTGGGGGGGCAGCAAGGAGAGAGTGTGGGCCTCAGGGTCCAGCCCAGGCTTCAGATTTTGGCTAGTGGAAGCAGCGTGGGGGTGGTTGGTGCTCAGTTTGGCGTGGGGAGGGTGTGGCCTCTTACAGGGTCCTCTCGATTGCAGGACAGCGATGGTGACAAAAGTGACGATCTAGTGGTGGACGTTTCCAATGAGGTAAGGGCAGGCTCCGGCTGGAGAGCGGCTCTCGGTGTGAGGGTGTTCCCCCCACTGCAGGGGTGCTGTTGCGTCTTGGCTGCTGCCCTGACATTACTGGCAGCCTGAGAAGGGCAGTGAGGCCGCTGGAGTTGGGGCATCAGGCTGGTTGGGAGAGCAGGGCAGGGCTTTGCCACATGGTGCCTTGGCATACGCGGGCACTGAGGGATTTCCAGGGAGAGACGCCCAGAGATCGCAGGGTAGGGCCAGCTTTTGGTCCCTGTGGTTCTCCAGGGCAGGGAGAGACGCCCAGAGATCGCAGGGTAGGGCCAGCTTTTGGTCCCTGTGGTTCTCCAGGTAAGCTGTGTTCTGTCCCCCATCCCGGGGTCTGGAGGTGGGGGTCGTGAGCCCCCCGGGTCAACCTCAGCAGGGAAGGAGAAGCTGGAGCCGATCGACCCGAGGCCAAGAGGCCCAGATGCCCAGATTTGAGTCCTGAACTTGTGTTTAATCGGGCCAGACGCCCCATCCCCACCCTGGCCTCAGTCTCGCCATCTGGGGGATGAAGGGATCAGACTAGATCATTAAGAGCTAGTCACCCCCACTTTGGGGTCCCCAGTTTCTTGCAGCCAAGCTGCGTTCCCACTTCCTTTCCATCCCAGAGCCGGGAAGACTCTAGGCTGGTTGTTGCTTTGAGTACATCTCTGCATCACTTGTGTTTTTAGGACCCAGCGACACCCCGGGTCAGCCCGGCACATTCCCCTCCTGAAAATGGGCTGGACAAGGCCCGGGGCCTGAAAAAGGATGCCCCCACCAGCCCCGCCTCGGTGGCCTCCTCCAGCAGCACACCTTCCTCCAAGACCAAAGACCTTGGTCATGTATGTGGGGTCTGCCCTTGGCACTGCAGAGGCTGGGAGAGGGCTGGGGAGGGTGGGGGTAGAAGGAGAAGGTTCTGGAAAAGGGACTGGCGCTGCAGTGCTGCTAACTGGGGGGCAGAGGGGTGGTGTAGAAAACCGTGGACTGGCGTTTGGCCCAGGTTCAAGTGCCGGCTGTACCACTTGCTGGCTGGGTGCTAACTAGTTAATGTTTCTAAGCCTCGGTTGCTGCACCTATCAAATGGGAACAGTCACGTAGTCCCTGCCAAACAAGGTCGGGCAAGAACTGAGGGGCTGTTGGGCAGAAGATTCAAAACGGGGTGGGGCTGGCCGCAAAGCATCATGGCACTAGGCGTCTGGCCAGCTCCCAGGGCCCAGCTCTCCTCGGGTGAATGAAATCTTCATGGCTTCTCTTGGTCTCTGCATCTTCCCTTTTCAGAATGACAAATCCTCCACCCCCGGGCTCAAGTCCAACACGCCAACCCCGAGGAACGATGCCCCGACTCCAGGCACCAGCACGACCCCGGGGCTCCGGTCCATGCCGGGCAAACCTCCGGGCATGGACCCGATAGGTATAATGGGTAGGCACAACGGGGCCGGGCCGCTGGGGGTGGGGAGGTGTGCCCAGGGCTGGGCTGGGCTGGGCTGCTCGCAGAGACCAGGAGCGCATCAGAGCCGGCGCTCGTGCAGGGCCTGCCTTCCAGGGACTCCAGGGCCAGGTTTGAGGAGGAGATATTTGCCTGGTGTTTCAGCACTGATGTCAAGGCTTACTCAGGGCACTGCTGGGCTAGGCCTGTGGAAGGAAATTCAGACGGGTCAGGACACCCCCGGTTCGTTCCTCCCTCTATCATTAGTTCTGAGGCTCTGAACCACCCTTTCTTTGGGCTATGTGACCTGATCTATAAAAATAGGTGGGTACTTCTCTCAGTTCGAACCTTCTTGGACGAAGAAAATGGGGATCCCAATTAGGTGTGTTCAATCTGGGAGGACTGCCTGGAGCAGGCAGCTTGAGAATGGAGGAAGGATTGCTGCTGGGAAGGGAGCTGACCTGGTGGCCTGGGCTCTGTCCTGCGAGGAGGGTGGGGCCCCTCCCACTGACGCCTGGTGGGGCCCCTCCCACTGACGCCCGCCTCCTTGCAGCCTCTGCCCTGCGCACGCCCATCTCCATCACCAGCTCCTACGCGGCGCCCTTTGCCATGATGAGCCACCACGAGATGAACGGCTCCCTCACCAGCCCCAGCGCCTACGCCGGCCTCCACAACATCCCGCCCCAAATGAGTGCAGCTGCCGCCGCTGCTGCCGCCGCCTATGGCCGATCGCCAATGGTGAGCTTTGGAGCTGTACGTAGACTTTTTGGCTCCTTTTGTGGGGGGACTGGCAAGGAGTGGGGAGCTGGTGAGGGTTGTGGGCGCTTCCAGCACACCACCGGGGGCCTCAGAGTCATGACCAGGCAGCCGCCTTTGGGGCGCAGTGTTCATCAGAAGTAAGAAAACCACACAATTGGGGATCAGCAGACCTGAGTCCCAGGCTGCCCACCCATTAGTCGCCATGTGACTTCACGTACTGTGGGCTCCTTGGCTGCCCCTTTCCACCGGGGACGTCGGGCTGATCCCTGACTGGGGCCTCCGTGGGGATGGGATCCCCAGATGAGTCAGGTGCCTTCCTGGAGCAGGGCTTTGGCAGGTGGGGCTACCGGTACTGATGAATGGTCCGGCTTAGGTTGTTAGAGAGAGGAGTCCTTTTTCAGGAGCCAGTTTCTCTCTCTACCTCATGTACCTGGGTTGATGTCCTCTCCACATGACAGGCCCACGGGGACACTGCAGAGAGACTGCAGTGGGGTCGGGCCAGCTCTGCCTTGTGGAACAGGGAGAATGGAGGCGGGGGGTGGAGGATACTGGTTCAGAGGTGGGAGGTCTGGGCTGCCACCCCGTCCCTGCCACCATCCTGGGCAAGGCACTCGGCACTCAGGGGCCTGTGTTTCCTCTGAAACAGTAGGCTCGGCTCGGCCTGGCTGTCTCCCAGGTTCTGCAGAAGTAGTGCTATGCGGACAGGACTCAGGAAGAGGAGGTGGCGGCCAGGGTGGGGGGCTAGATGGTGTACCCCTCACTAAGGGCTGGCCTTGTCTTGTCTTCCAGGTTGGTTTTGACCCTCACCCCCCTATGCGGGCCACGGGCCTGCCCTCAAGCCTTGCCTCCATTCCTGGTGGAAAACCGTAAGCTCTGGCTGTACTTACTGCATGCTTCCTGGGCTGGGCAGGGGAGAGCACACAACCCACCCCCCAACCCGCGGCCCCTGCCCTGGTGGACCATCTCTTGAGAAGGTGTCGGCCTTTAGAGGTTCTTCTAGGCTAGGCTGCAACCCCAGGAAACGGCCGCCTGGCCACACTCCTGGTCAGCCCCCGGCTCCCTGTAAAAGGGGAATTGAGTGGAGTTTGAGGGTCTGATCACTGGGCTCTGAGGGGGAAGGGACACTAGACGTTGGGGCCTCCTAACCAAATAACACGGTTGGCCTGGGGACTCCTTTGGAGTCCACCTACTTGAAATGCCTCCACCTGGCACCCATAGTAGCCTGAGGCCGCAGGCAGACCACGCCAGCTTAACCCCCATCTCTGATGTGTACTCTGCGATTCATTTGGGGGCGCAGGTGGAGTCCTCCCACCCCAATGTGCTCCCACTGGCTCCAAAAGGACAGGATGGCTTTCTGCTGGGTCCTTTCCAGGGCTGGGGTGTTACAGATGTTACAGACGGTGGGAGAGGGTGTCCCAAGGCCCAGGTGGGGCTAGTGACCTGGTTCGGAGCCAGGATGTATAAGGAGAAGTCAAGGCTGGACTATTAAGCAGTCCCCACCCTGGGGGAGCCTGGCCAGGGAGGTTGGGGTGACGGTTCCCTAAGATTTGGGGGGCGGCTGGAGGCAGGGAGGCCCGTCGGGGGTGGTGCCGGTGGAAGTGGGCAGAACCTGTGGGAACCGGGAGGACAGGGGACATCAGAAGTGATGGTTCTTACCCTTTCAGAGCGTATTCTTTCCACGTGAGTGCTGATGGGCAGATGCAGCCCGTGCCCTTCCCCCACGACGCCCTGGCAGGCCCCGGCATCCCCCGGCACGCCCGGCAGATCAACACGCTCAGCCATGGGGAGGTGGTGTGTGCTGTGACCATCAGCAACCCCACGCGGCACGTCTACACAGGTGGCAAGGGCTGTGTGAAGATCTGGGACATCAGCCAGCCAGGCAGCAAGAGTCCCATCTCCCAGCTGGACTGCCTGGTGAGGATCCGGGCTGCGGGCACCTCCGAGCTGGCGTGGGAGAGGGGGTGGCCTGCGCCAGAGCGAGGGCCCTGCAGGCCTGGCCTGGCTCAGCCCTGCATTGGCTGGGTGACACTGGGTCAGCTGGCTCACCTTTCTGAGCCCCCATTTTCCTGTATAAGTGGAGATGATTACTGACCTCCTGGGGTGTGTGAAGAAATGCACGACAGATTGAAGGGCTGTGAACGAGCAGTGGGGACAGCCTGGCAGCTGCCAGGAACCAGGGCAGGGCGTGAGCAGGGGTGTCGAGGGGCACTGGCTGTGACTCCTGGTCCCTGGGGAGGGCGGGCCGCACTCAGCTCTCAGCCTTCCTTCCTCCAGAACAGGGACAACTACATCCGCTCCTGCAAGCTGCTGCCCGACGGGCGCACGCTCATCGTCGGCGGTGAGGCCAGCACGCTCACCATCTGGGACCTGGCCTCGCCCACGCCCCGCATCAAGGCCGAGCTGACGTCCTCGGCCCCCGCCTGCTATGCCCTCGCCATCAGCCCCGACGCCAAAGTCTGCTTTTCCTGCTGCAGCGACGGCAACATCGCCGTGTGGGACCTGCACAACCAGACACTCGTCAGGTGAGGCCGTGGGAGGGACCTCAGACCTGTCACCTAACCCTGTGTCTCAGTGTCCCCTCTGTGGGGTGGGCACAATGCCTTGGAGTGAGACACAGTGCAGTGGCAGCAGGGCTGGCCCAGACCTGGCTCTCGGTACACCTTGGCCGGCTTTGTCTGTCACGGTACCATCTGACGGTATATGGCCTCCGCCCCTAGTCATGCAGGGTAAGGAGAGGGACTAAGAATGCACAGCAAGGATGCACAAGTGTCCACCCAGGGGGGTCCCTTGTTATGCATCCGTCCCTGGACAAGACCCTTGAGTGGAGCAGAGAGAGGCCAGGCCTGGCTCTGCTGCAGGCTTACTGAGGGACCATGGGCACGTGGTGCACACGCTTCTGGGCCTCAGTTTCCTCATCTGGTTAGAGGCTGCCGGCTTGGCAGTCAGTGGTTCCCCCTGAGCTCACCCTTCCTCCCTGCTTGGCCTTCATAGGCAGTTCCAGGGCCACACGGATGGGGCCAGCTGCATAGACATCTCCCACGATGGCACCAAGCTGTGGACAGGGGGCCTGGACAACACCGTGCGCTCCTGGGACCTGCGGGAGGGCCGGCAGCTGCAGCAGCACGACTTCACCTCCCAGGTGAGTCTCGGAGACTCTTCCCTTCCCCCAGTGAGCGTGTTTCCTTCCCTCCTGGGTGTGCCCAATCTGGGGACAAAGGGGCTCTCACCAGGTGGTCATTGATAATAGACCGGGGACCAACCTGAGGCATCAGGGAAGGCTTCCTGGAGGAAGTGGCAATGAAATAGAATTGACAAGGCCTAGGATTTGGACATACTGCTCAGATTTGATTCCTAGCTCCTCTCCTGTCGAGCACTTTGGCCTCAGTTTTCTCATCCTGGGATGGGAATGATAGTAGCTACCTCCTAGGTCTGGTGTGAGCACCTGAAATGGTCCTTTTAAAAGCTTAGCCATCAATTTGGTTCCTAGGAAGCATTCTGTAAATGCTAGGTATTAGGATTTTTTGTCATTTTTATCACTCATTTTAATGTTTTAGTCTTACATATTTAATATCAGGTGGGTGCAAAAGTAATTGCGGTTTTTGCGATTGTTACTAACTTTTTATACTGTAGTTACTTTTGTACCAGCCTAATATTTTATTTACTTATTTTTTTTCTTAAGGAAAGGCAGAAGTCATAGAGACAGAGATTAATTTGGAAACTAAAACATCCTCTGCCACCTCTGAGTTTGAATCCTGACTCTCCCGCTTTATTTTCTGAGCCTCGAGCTCTTCACCTATGAAATGGGGGTGAAGAAGTGACATCCCTTACCCCTGGGGCTTGGCTTTGCAAGTGGCAGGTGGGGAGGTGAATGGGGAGGGAGTGGTGGGTCCCCAAGTGGTGGGTCCCTGGAGGGTAGATAGAGGAGGCTGAGCTCATCCCCGTCCCGCCCGCAGATCTTCTCCCTGGGTTACTGCCCCACCGGGGAGTGGCTGGCTGTGGGCATGGAGAGCAGCAACGTGGAGGTGCTGCACCACACCAAGCCGGACAAGTACCAGCTGCACCTGCACGAGAGCTGCGTGCTCTCCCTCAAGTTCGCCTACTGTGGTGAGCCCGGGGCAGCGGGAGCGCGCGCAGCCTCACCTGCCCCTGTGTGTGGATGAGGGGTCTAAAGCTTACAGCAGGAGCAGAGCCCTGATGGGAGCCAGGCCTCCCGACCCCGACCGCTGTCCTCCCGTCCCGGTCCTTACCATCCTTGTCCCCTGGAGGCAGGTACTGCCACAGAGTACCGAGCTCTCCAGACAGCAGGCCAAACAAAGCCCGTCTCTGCTGGCCTGGGGCAGACGAACAGCACTGTTGTCCCTGCAGGCAGTTGCTCCAGGCAGTTCCTCCAGGCACTTAAAACCACAGGCTTTAATATTAATAGCCCAGGGCCTTGGATTGGAATGTCTGCTCCTCTGCTGACTAGTCCGAGACACATCTTATCCTCTCTGATTGCAGTGGGTTTTTCTCTGTGGCCTGGGCATACATAGCACGGTACCCGCCACGTAGCTTTGGGGCACATAGTGAATGCAGGCAGAGTCCTGGCAGAGTGAAAGTGCCCACTGACTGCTGTCCTCTGTGGTGGCTGCAGGCGCAGCGCTTTGCCATGTCCGGTATTTCTGCCATCTTCCAGTAGAGACGAGCAGAGTCAGCCAACCTTAGTAGCTTTGAAAAGAACCTTTTGCGGAAGTGTAATTGCTGCAATTCACTGCAAATCTTGCCTCTTTTCTGTCCCAGCCCCGCCCATCCCTCCCCCTTGATTGCAGAGAAAGGCGGTCTCTGGGTGTCCGTGTGTCTGTTGTGTGTCTCACTGGCAAGCGGAGAGTAGCCTAAGTGCTGGTTAGCGTTCACACCATGTTTCCATGGCAGCCGGCCACCTGTGGGGCCGGTCTTGCTTTAGCGGGGCAGGCCACAGTCTGACACTTCTTTGCATCCCACCTGCAGGCAAGTGGTTTGTGAGCACTGGGAAAGATAACCTTCTCAACGCCTGGAGGACACCGTATGGAGCCAGCATATTTCAGGTACCAGCCACCATCCGCGGGCCCCTCTTGGTTCTGCCCAGTCAGGGCCTTGCCCTGGTAATGGGGGTGGGACGAGCGGGAGGCAAAGCGGGACCTTCCAGCCCCAGCCCCTTCCAGCACCTACCTCATGGGGGTGGGTCTGAGGTGGGTTCTCCAGAAGTGAGGACTTGGGCACATCAGCGAGACTCATACTCTGCCGCTAATGGCGTCTAACCCCTGAGGGCGAGCGCTTTTAGGCAAGGGCTCTTGTAGGATTTCTAGAGCAAAGAGGAGTCAAAACACGTGCTTGGGTCCAGCGTCTATGCTGAGTCCTTCACAGGAGCTGTGCTGGGCAGTGGAGCAAACAGGGCAGCTTTTCTCAGGGTGGTGTTACCTGATGTTCGAGTCAGTTCCTGTTTAATTTCAACACTGCATTGTAAGGAGAGAGGCAGGGCAGGAGAAAAGGGTCCAGAGAAAGATGAGAGAGGGAAGATGCTTTCTATGATTTTTGAAATCTGGGGCCTGACATACTACATACACCCTTACACACACACACACACACACACACACACACACGGTGCCCTCACTGCCATCCAGCCACACTCTGTATTCGAACCTGAAACGTCCGGCACTGGGTGTGTCACACACATAACTTTCCGAGTCTCTCTAGTGACACTGTAGGCTTCAAAACTGGGTGCAAACACTTTCCTTAGCTCTTGCCTGCTGACTGCTCCCAGCTCAGAAGTGCTGCTTCCTGTTTGTAAACCCAGCAGAGAAGCTCATGCCAAGGCATTCTGTTTTGATCCTGACAAGTTACGTTAAAGATCGCAGTGACCCCTGTCAGTGAGCTCCTCCTTGTGGAAAAGCAGGTAGAAGGGGCGTCTGGAACTCAAAGCGCATCTCCAGGCTGTATTTGGCGGCCGGCTGTGTGTGCGCTCCAGGGCAGGGAGGGGTGATTTAATTCAGAGCGTTGCAGAGGTGTGCAGGACCCAGAAAGTGATCCCTGCCTTTTTTCTCCCCGCACCTTCCTGCCTCTCCTGCTCCAGTCTAAGGAATCCTCGTCTGTCTTGAGTTGTGACATTTCGGCGGATGACAAATATATTGTAACAGGCTCCGGTGACAAGAAGGCCACGGTTTATGAGGTCATCTACTAAACAAGGACTCTAACAGGGCTGTCAAACGCTGGGAGAGACAGACTTGGCTGTGACAGGGAGACGCCGGCGAGGGGTCCGAGGATGGCGAGGCCGGGCGAGCAGCCCAGCGAGCGAGCCTTGTGGGGCTGCGCTGTGGCGGCGGGGAGGGCGCGCCCGGCGCGTCCCGCCTCCAGGCACAGAGGGATGTGTCTCACGGACTCCGACGGATTTCTCTTCTCCTCTCCTCCTTCACCATCCTGGCAGACGTTACAAATAGATTTATTTGGAGGTTCGTGGCTCCAGCTCCCCAGAGACACCCTCCTGAATCTCTGTGTTTCCTTCCCCTTTCTTTTGACCTGTCCGCCTGCCCTGGGTCGGGGACACTGGAGTGGACCACATATCTGTGCTGGGGTGGGGCGGGGGGGATCTCATTTTCTCACTTGTGCAGCGCACGAGGTTTGTGAAAAATGTAAATAACAGACTCCTATCTCGGACTGCTCAGCGGGGGAGGAGGCCCCTTCCCACCGGAAACGCTAGCCGTGTATTTCGCCTGCTGTATTTGTAACCCACTCGTGGTGGTGGCTTTTTTTTTTTCTTTTTTTTTTTTAACAGAAGTTCCCATCTGGGAAGGGGGCGCAGGGAGGGGAAGCAAAATGGAGAAGGGGAGGAATGGGGAGAGAAATCCTGGGGTAGAGGAAGGGAGCTGCGGCTGGTAACCAGACTGACCATCAGGCACCCCTGGAATGAGTGTGCCTCCGGTGTCCTGGGGAATTCCCAGGCGGGTCAAGGTCGACACCACACAGCCTGGCGGACAGTGCTTGAGTCGGGCCAGCCTGGGCTGGGCCACAGAGACGGTCAGGTTTTTCTGTGGCCTCCTGCACTCCATCTGCCTCTTGCCCTCTTGTCTCCCTCTCTCAGGGGTCTGACATTTGCTCACTCTCCCTTCCTGGACTCGGTCTCTCTTTGGTGCACACTCAGTCATCATGTTGAGAAATGGAGTTCAGAAGAACTCTCTTTCCGGCTCTTCTTAATCTGCAGACACAACCTAAAAAGGACAGCAAGTTAGACGAAAGCATAGCAATTCAGCTCAGGGAGCTACCAGAGAAAAATAGCAACTGATGTGGGTGCTTTTTTTTCTTTTTTTTCTTTTTTTTTTAAATTGGAATAAAAAGAATTAGAAGTGATGTCCTTTTATAAAATGCCTTCTCCCTTTTACTGCCTGTGACCCCTTCCTCTCTCTGCAGAGGGGAAAATGTATTTAACCTGCAGGGTTGAGTCTGAAAGGGTTACCTCCCCCACCCTACCCTGGCAGGGCAGCGGGGGCTGAGGGGCCTGGGGGGGCGGGAGGGAGTGGGGGCACCTATGCTGGCACACTGTGGTGACTGCTTACAGCTTTCAGTCTCTCTTGAGCCCAAACAGGTTACAAGTGGAATGTTGTCTCTGCAGGTACCACGTTTTGGTACCAAAATGTTCTGAGGTATTAGGGTTTCGGTTTTGTTTTTCTTCTTCTTTTGGTCTTTTTTTTCTTCTTTTAAGGAAAAGTTAAAGACCGTTGTGAGTCCTGGTGGTGGGCTCTCCATGGATGTAGCATATGGAAGATAATTTTTATACTGCATTTGTATGGCTTATTTTATAATGTGTTCCTCTGTCTGGTGAGAAAGAAGGAGGGGCTCCAGTGAAAACGTCCCGTCTTCAGTGATCCTGCTCCTGGGCCAGCAGCCCCCCCTGACATGACATGGAGGCGGCGAGGACTAGCCAGGCACCCCGTACCATTCTGAGGTTGAGGGAGAGGCTGGCTAGACTTTCTGTCCGTCTGTCTGTCTGTCTCTCTCTCTGTCTGTCTCTCATCTGCCACTCTTGTTAAAAGGCCGTAGCCACAAGGGAGGGCAGGGCTAGAAGAACGTTGATTCCTGAAGAAAAAAGAAAATGGAAACTCTAATGAGCTGTTTTTATATTTTTAAAAGTTACTATTTAAAGGTTGGCTCGATTGTTGTGTTTTAATTGCCTTCCGGTTTGTCACACCTCCCCAAGAACAGAGCTGGGGCCCCTGTTAACCCTCACCTCCTGGATCCTGGGCGATTGCCTTTGTCTGCCATCGTCTGCCATCAGAAACATGAGCTCTTCTCATTTCAAAGCACTCCCCACGCTGCCCCCCCGCCCACCCCCAGTCCGTGCTGGACAGTGAAGGGGAGGGTTTTTACAGGGCACACGTCCGATGTGGCCGTCTCAGTCTAAGCCCCAGGGAGTGGTGGGGTGCGAGCTGGAAGTTCCTCAGGCCAGATGGGCAAGACAGTTCCCTGAGGGGAGGGCTGCAGGTTAACTCCAAAGTCTTGTACAACTGTCAATGCAGAACTTTTTGGGGGGAAAAAAGAAATGTGAACAAGTGAAATGGCGAAGTGTGAACATCTGGACCCTGAAAACCTGTATCATTTTTTAAGCTTAACCAATTTAAATGTTGGGGGTGGGGGCTCAATCCCTAGGACACAAAGGTGTGTTTGTTCAAGGCTTCAGGAGAAGGAGTTTGCACAAGGGGCAGGACCAGGTGTGCAGGTCAGTGTCCCAGGGAGGTAGGGTAGGGCTAGGGCCCTTCCCAGCCTCTTGGATTTCATGCCCCCATCAGAGAAGTCTCTCCTGGAATTAGGGATGGACGTGGTTTCCAAATCCTTATTTTGTCAAAGTCAAATCAGCACAATTGCCTGCTATCATTCCATACAAGAAAAGGAATTGCACATTTTTTTTAAAAAGGAGTGACAATCAATAAAGCTCAGCAATTCTAAGCCTGGAAAGGACAGCTGGACTGCACACGCGGGTCATTTAGTTGGAGAGGGGATGTCCTCTCAGGCTTATGGGAGAGGTGCTTCAGGCAGGTGGGAGGTTATGTTGATGTGAGGTTGCCGTTTATGGCTCTGGCGGTTGCTTGACCTTGTAGTAAAACGGCACCGGCTTGGGCCACACTTTTCCGTTTGTTCAGGTCTACACATTGCCACACAGGCCTAGAGGGCCGGATGGCAGGCTCTGACTAGAAAATTCTATGTGCCCAGGACTTACCCGGGGTTTGCCCACGGGTGCCAAGGCGGTTGGAAATGAAGCTTAAAGACCTCTGTGGGGGAAAGAGGAAAACTTTTCCTACGGGCAGTGGAGGCTAGCATTATTCCCATCTCTGAGAAGGGGAGGCAGTCTCTGAAAGTCCGTTTCCTGGGCATCGTCAAGGATGGGGAGATGACCAAGACTCAGTCCTTGCCATAGAAGCCCAGTCAAGGATAGGAAGAGACAACACAGACCCGTCATTTGACCTGTGCAAGTTGTGTTGGGGACACGTGCTTTCGCTTCAGCTGGTAGTGCCCGGACTCCTGCCTGTTCTCACCACCACGTCCTCATAGGAGCTCACCACGATCTCACACTGCGTGCTTCGTCCCCGCCCACCGCTCCCATCCATGCTTTCCACTCAGCTTGTTAGAGATCAGAATCTCAGCCCCCACTCAGTCCTGCAGAAGCAAATCTGCATTTTAGTGATCTCTGGTGATTCCTCCACGCTTTAAGCAAGGCAGCAGCATTCATGGTTTTTGTTCACATTGGATTATGTACAAGCGTCCAGATCATTCTTAGCAGCTGACCAAGCCACCTCTTCTTGCCTATCATTGCCCATCCCTCTTTGCCCCTGGTCAGCCCCAACTCCAGACCTACCCTAACTTTTAGGGTCCCTGGGAGGTATGGAGACACAGAACTGGATGCTAGAGCTCTCAGAAGTGTCCTTAGCAACACTGCTAAATGTTACGGACTGGCCAGGATCCCATGATGATGGAGTGTACATTTTTTTTTTATCAAGAACACAGTATTTGAAAATGGGTGTCATTTCTAATGTAAAGTCTAGCAAACAAACCTGATCAACCTTTTTATTTGCATGGTTAGGCACCATTCGATGGTTTTTCATGTGTGTGTGATAATATAAAATGTACTCTATTCTAATACCCATGAAGCATTTTTAAACATTACACCAAAATTGGGCCTTTTGTGTTTGAAGAGATATGTATACAGAGCCCCTGATTTTATAAATGGGACAATTAAAACCCAGAAAGGGCAGGTGTCACACAGCCTGAGCTATTACAGCTCATGTCTCCCCCTCCCCTAAGCCCCCAGCATACTCTGGGCAGAGGAGTGGAGGGAGCCAGAAGGGAGCCACCCAGTGAGCAGGACTGTGTGACGTTTGGAGGATTCGAGTCCAGGGGGTGAGGCCTCCTGCCACTTCTCCAGCAGGGCTGCTAAGGAAATTCCTCATGGAAGGGAGACAGCCAAGAAAAGTCATGGGAAACAGCCTCCTGCTCAAGAACATCCTAGAACTCACCCACCATCTTGACCGTGCTTCCAGACACCCAGCCACCCATCTATCCATCATCCACCCCCCCACTCATCCATGCATCCATCACTTGCTCGTCTATTCGTCCACCCAGCCATCTACCTAGTCTTCCTATCTACCCAGCCAGCCAGCCAACATTTATGTAGTGAAAATCTAACGTGCCAGGCCTGGCCCTAGGTGCTGGGATGCAAAGATCAAAGAGAGACAGCGCCTGCCCACAGAGCACTCAGCCAGCTGGCAGGACCAGTCACATCAACTGACAACCATTCCGTAAGATATGTGATGGAAGTTCCTGGGAGGCATGAACTAAACAGACCTGAAGAATGGAGAGCTGTCAAACCAAAGGGAGGTGGGGGAAAGTGTTTGGGGGCGGGGAGAGGAACAGCGTGTACTAAGGTCTGGGTAAGAGGGAAGGACCCTGCCCTGTATCCCTCCCCTAGCCCCACCTCATGTGGTTCTTGCTCCTCCCCTAGTTCCAATCCAGTTTGTTCAAGTCCCACCCAGTTCCTGCTACCTTTCCCTGGCCAGTCTCCTCCAGTGCAGGAGGCAGACTAGGATTCTGGGCTGAGCAGGCTGGTGAAACTGGAGGAGGGACCTGGGCATGGGCCAGGGCTCCAGCCAGAGCCAGGAGAGGCAGGGAGGTGGGCAGGAGACGGAGCGGGTGGGCTGCCTTTGAGGGGCCGAGAGAATGCCTGTGATAACGCCTAGGCTCTAAGTCCCCAACACAACTGACATTTGAAGACCCGGGGATCTGGGCACTGGGTCACTGGACGTGGTCGGTTCCTTCTCTGGGCAATACGTTCATTCTAATCTACACTCATGCAGGACCTTCATGAACGGTACATCTGGCGTCATCACTTCTCTGCTTGGAGCCCATCACTGGCCCTCTGCATAGCAGTGTCTGAACTCCTTAGCTCGTCCCCAGGCCCTGGGCCTTGCACCTCTAGGCTCAGCCCTCACTTCCTCTCGCTTCACTGTACACACCAGTCATACACACCTCCAATGCCCCGAAAAATGATGCTCTCTTATTTTAGGTTTTGTGTATGTTTGTCTTTCAACCAGGAATCCCCGGCATCCTTCTTTGAATCCCTGTTCATTCTTCAGGACTCAGCGTCAGTGTCACCTCTTCCAGGAAGCCTTCCCTGACCCCTCACTACTCTAGTCTGAATTAAGTGTGTCTCCTTTGTGCTCTAGGAACATCCTCTGCCAGCTCTCTATAGCACATGCTAAGCATGGTATATTGTGACTGTTAGTTTAATGATATCATCCTCCTGATGTCCACTAGACAGTGACTTGTATCTTCAGGACATAACACATAGTAGGTGCTCAGGAAATGGTAGTTGAATGAATCAGTGAGTAAGTGATGAAGATAGTAGATGATATTAATAGAGTACTTAGTATGTGTCAGTGCTTCATAAACATTGTCTAATTTCATACTCATAATTGTCCTATGAGGTCAGTGCTACTATTATGCTCATTTTATAGGTTAGGAAACGAAAGTTCAACTTGCCCAAGGTCATAACATACAGCTTGTAGTGTTTCTATGACATTGCTCCTGGATGGATGGATGGATGGATGGATAATTGGATGGTGGACTGGTTGAATCATTAGAACTGGCTCAGAAGTTTGGAATGATCTGATCCCACAGGTGGAGGAAGACATCAGTGATCTTGAGATGAAGAGCATAGGGGGGAAAGTCAAGGGACAGAAGTGACCCCTGACCAGCTGTGGCCTTCCTGACGTCTGTCAGGGAACCTCTGTCAGTGCCCAGACAACTCTGCAGTATGCGCACCCTGATCCTAACTCAACTCTCCTCCAGGCAGATCACAGGGCAGGGCTGTCTCAGGAGCGGGCCCTGGGTTCCTGCTGCACTGCTGAGGCCAGAAGAAAGAGCGGGTTGGGGCCAAGGCCTGGTCTTTCCTGGATATCACAGATGAAAGCTGGCCCGTGCAAGTGTTTGCTGACGATTGGTTACAAGACTTGAGAAAAGCAGGTCTGGAATCGCCAGCTCTGGCAAACAAAACAGCTAATGAGGATTTCCTTCAGCCATGTGGACAAGCAAACGTGTTGGACAAAATTAAAATAAAACAATTTTACTAGCTTACCTTGAAAGAAAGAGACTCCTTTAATGTCATAAATAAAAGACTTAAAGGCAGAGTGAGGAGTTCCCGAGTTCAGAACAATGTGCAAAAACTGACAGAATTACCAGGAGGAGTAGGAGGTCTTAACATACCACTAACAGGAACTAGTAGATTGAGTTGAGAGAAATTTATAAGGATATAGAAGATTTGAACAGCATAATTCCCAAGCTTGAGACATACAACCCTACAACCAACTACTGAAGAGCACAAATTACTTTCCAGCACACCTGGAAGACCTAATTTTACCAATCAAAAGAAGCAGATAAAGCACCTTACAAAATTCAGCACCCATTCATGACTGTTCTTAAAGTACCAAACTAGGAATAAAAGAAAACAATCTGACAATGGGTAACTACACCAGACTGTTAGCCTAAAAATAGATCAAGGTTAAATTTTAGAAGCACTGTTCTAAAGTCGGCAACAAAGCAAGAGTACCCATTATTACTGCTTCTATTCAACACAGTGCTAGAGGCGTTAGCCAAAGCAATAGGACAAAATAAAAGAATGAAGAAACAAGGTACAATGATTAAAATGAAAGAAAGTTGTAATTATTTGCAGATGATATGTCTGTATACATAGAGCATGTACAAATAATTAAAACCAATAAAAGAGTTTAGTCTAGTTGCTGGATTTAAGATCAACATTCATTAATCAAAAGCCCTCCTATTCATAAGCAGTAACCAATTAGAAAATGTAATATAAAGAAATAAAATGCATTTACAATAGCAACAAAAACTGCCTATGATTACATCTAAGTAAGCCTACACAAGAACTTTATGGAGAAAAAGATAAAATTTGATTGAAGAAAATAATTTTTAAATGACCTGTATAGATCATACACTATACCATATTCATTGACGAGAAAATTCAATTTCATTTAAAAAACTGTCTTTCCCAGCAATCTATAATGCGGTGCTAAACAAAATTCAGATAGGATGTTTTCTATTTAATTCGATAAGCTAATACTAAAATTTATCTAAAGAGTAAAGAACCGAGAATAGCAAAAATGATTTTGAAGAAGAATAAGAAAGGAGGACTTGTCCTCCAAATAACAAGACTCATTGTAAAGCTACAGTCAGCAGGAAAGTGTGCTTTTGGTGCATTATAGACAAAAAGACCAGTGGAACAGAATGGAATCTATACATAAACCTCCATATAGATTAGGTGGTGTTATGTATCTGAAGAAAAGCATTATTCAGCAAATAGTTCTGGGACAATAGGCCATCTTTTAGGGGGAAAATGAATCTCTACCTCACACAATACATAAAAAAATAAATTCTAGTGGGATTAAAGTTTAAACTTTCACGATAAAATATTGGAGAACAACTTTAATAGTCTGAGGAGGGACACAATTATTGAACACGACCCAGCAAAAGCTACAATGAAAAAATTAAAAGAGATCAATTTGATTACACTAAAATTTCAAACACCTGTACAGCTAGAGATGCCGTAAAACTACAAAACATGAAAAATAAGAATGGAGTACCTATAACTGACACAGTTGTGGTATCTGGAATATGTGATGAATGCTTCCAAATCAGTACATAAAAGTAAACAGAAAAATGGGTAGCAGACAGAAACAGGTGACTCACAAGAGAGGAATGACATGTGAAAAATGCCTAGTTAGCAGGGAAATACAAATTAAAAAAAACACGAAACGAACAACTCATTCCCATTGGATTGGCAATTTTTGAGTTCAGTAATATGAAGCTTCCAGGAGAACGGGAAATGACTAGTATATCAAACAGTGGTCGTGGGAGCATAACTGGGTCACCCACTTCTAGAGCGTTGGGCAATAGTCAAGTAGAAGCAACACAGCCCTATGACCTGGTGATTCTACTTCTAGGTAGAACCCTCGAGAAACTCTTACACAAGTATCCAAAGAGATATACACAGAGATTTTCATGGCCCCATTGTTTGAAGGAGTAATAATAACGGGAAATTACCTGTCCGTTATGGGGGAATGGGTAAAGAAAAATCGATGCATTTTGGTATAATGAAATTGTATGTAGGCATTAAAATGCATGAGCTAGATCTTTATGTATCAACTTGGATAAATCTCAAAAGTACGATGGTTGTGTGAAAAGAGCAAGTTGCAAAAGGAAATTTACGATGTGATACTATTTATGTCAAATGTAAATCCACACAAAATGCTTCTACATTCTAAACGAGGGAAAGAGGGAAAAGAACACACTGTACCACCAAGATAATGGTTATCTGTAGGGAGGGAAGAAAGGGAAACGAGGCTGAGGTGGGACTTCAGCTATACCTATCACATTGTATTACTTTTTTAAAAAATCTGAAGAAAATGTTATAATGTTCACATTTTAAAAATCGGTGTGGTGGCTTTTTTCGTGTTATTTTCTGTTCTTTTCTATATGTTTGAAATATTTCATAATTGAAGATTAAAGAAAGAAAGAAAGCCAGAAAAATTAAGACTTGATAAGAAACCACGGTTTCCGGGGACTAGAAGGGAAGCTTTGGGCATGGCGGGGAACAGGGCTGGTTGGGGGTGTCCACGCCCAGTGGCACAGGAACAAAGCCCCAAGCTCCCTGCAGCATCTTAGCTATGACTCCGGAACTCTTCAGTCCTTGCTTTTCTCATCTACGGAGTGATGCTTGGAAACTGGAGGAGCCTACATATCTTGTGATTCTGATGATTTTGGAGGTGTGCAGGGTCAACTATCGCATGCAGAGACAACATGGATTAAATTTGTTTAGCTTTTCACTATAAAACATGCCAAACAGATACAAAGTCGAAAGAACACTATAATGAATCTTCCTGTGGCTTGTCATCCATCTTCACCAGTTAGCAACTTGGGGCTAATCTTGTTTTAGCTACACCCTACCTATTTCCACCCTGGCCACTACCACTGGAATACTATGCAGCAAATCTCAGGCAGCTCATAATTTAATTAGTAAATATTTCAGTATCTCCAAAGGTAAGATCTATTTTAAAAATATACAGCAAAGGGAATAATATTAAAGGGAATAGTCCATAATATTGTAATAATTATGTATGGTGTCAGGTGGGTACCAGACTTAATGGTGATCACTTCGTAAGTTATATAACTATCTAATCACTACGCTGTACACCTGAAACTAATACAATATTGTATGTCAACTGTAATTAAAAAATAAATTTAAAATCTTTTTGAATATAACCATAATACTAACCCACCTAAAAAATTAACAACAATTTCCAATGTCATCAAATACCCAATCTGTATTCCAACTTCCTCAAGTTGTCTTATAATTTTTCTAAAACGTTGTTTATTTGAATTAGGATCCAAATAAGGTCCATACAAAGCAACTATAGTTGATATGTCCTTTAGTTCCTCCCTCATATTCTCTCTCTCTCTCTCTCTCTCTCTCTCTCTCTCTCTCTCTCTCTCTCTCACACACACACACACACACACACACACACACACACACTTATATCTTGAATGCACAAAATTATTTGTCCTTAGAGCTTCTCACAGTCTGAATTTGGCTGATTGCTAAATTGTGGTTCGATCTTGGAGCTTGATTCGATCCAGGCTTGGTTTGGGGGGGGCAGTCGGGACAGGACTACTTTGTTGATCCATTAGGAAGCACATACTATCCAAATGTCGCCTTTTCTATGTTAGCAGTCAGTGATGATCATTGTCTAGATTCATAAATTTATTAGGGGCTACGATACAGTGGTTTATTAATTCTATCACTCCTTCATCTACTGGCTTGAATACTTTTACACAGAGAAACTGTCCCTCATCAACCATTTGGTTTTCTTGAAGTATAGTTTAAACGCAGAATAAATTCTTGATTCATTTGCTTTACTTGCTAGTTTTCAAAGTAATAAGTTAGTTCCTTAGTATCCTCAAAAGCCGACTAAGTTTTAAATATTATTATAAACTTGTCAATTTAAACATACTTGATATGTTTCAGTCAAGAGGAGTTATTGCTTCTCAAATCATCCTATTTCAGGAAACCTCCTGAGTCTTTTTGGTATGACTCTGGTAGTCTGATAGGTTCATTGCTTTCTGATAAAAGACAATGTTCCTGGCTCATCTTGTACCTTTTCTATCCTGGATCTGGACTCAGCCATTTCTCCAAGGAGCCCAACTTCCTTTTAGTGGGTGTTTAGTGACCATAACCTGAGGTCTAGGCATGCTTGATGACAATGGATTGGTCATGCTTTCAGATCCTTTGAGTAGCAGAACTAAGAAATATGTGTGTGTGTGTGTGTGTGTTTATATATTTGTTAATGATAAAATACTTCATGAAATCTATTGATACTTCTAACACAAATTCAGGGTTGCGGGTTTTTACTTAACCTCATTGTTCTTCTATCTGAATTTCCTTTCAAAGGAGATTAAATTTTGAGTGACAGTGAAGCTCAAATCCTTCTCTAGTCGTTATCCATTTGCTTCTTGCCTCATTCTCCAACCTGACTGTGAACTTCCTGAGGGCAGAGGTCAAGTTTGGTTCACTCTTTCTTCCTGGATCCTAACAGAGTAGCTGACACAGGATAGGTGCTTGGTAAACGGTTATTGAATGCCTGAAAGAAGGATGCTGTTAATGAAAAGTTTCCTTTCCTTAAATAGAGAAGTAAAGTGAATGGAATCTGAAAACGAGCTCAGAACTTTAAGCTGAGCCTATCCACCCATCCACCGATCCATGAATTCAGTAGATACAGACAGAGCATCCCCAGTGTTGGAGGCTAGGGACGTGGGATAGAGAGATGAATGGTCCATGCGCTCGTTAGTGGGGAAAACAAACTCAGACAGTTAGAACAACTGTAAAACAGTGTTATTAATAAACGGTGGTCTGGACAGTATGCTATGTGGGTCCTGAGGCGGAGGATCAGGCACCTCTTAGAAAGCTGGGAAGGGGATGTACCATGACGGCTTTGCAGAGATCACATTTGTCCTGAGTGTTTAAGGATGAATAGGAGTTGTAGGTTGTGAGAAAGAAAGGCATTTTAGACACACTAGTCCTTGAGTCACCTGTCCCTTTGTAGCGCTGAGCTAGTTTGCTCCTGGATGGCTGAAGGGTTTGCAGATCCGTTCAGGTGGGGTTGAGGGCTACTCCTTGGATGACCCCTAGGGTCTCCCCTGAGGGGGCTGCAGGAGGGCAGGCAGGCAGGCAGAATGAGGGAGGGAGCCAGAGGCCTGAGTCACTTTTCAGAAGACAGAGAGGCTGCCCGTCTGTCTAGAGCACTGTTTGGAAACTGCTGTCAACTGCTGTGCATGCAATACATACATCAGCTTGTTTGTCAACGAAAGTAATTTGCATTCAAGCTTGTTTGAGGAACACATTCCCTAGTCCCTAGGGAGCCCCAAGCACCAGTGTTACTCAGGACTCTGCCAGTTGACTCACCATCCCCTTTTTATCAGAGTGGGGAACCCCCCTCTGCCCCTCTGGTGGCCCAGTTCCAGGAGCCACCGCTGTCAGGTCTCTGAGTCCTGCCCTCCAAAGTGAGCAGAGCTACCCTTGCAACACAGCAGCCCCTGGACCCAAGAATCAAAGAATTGCAATCATTTGTAAATTATCATCTAGTGATATGTGCCCTGGGTTACTGAACCCCACTGGCTATGAGTTCTTTAATAGTTTTTCATTAAATAAATTCACTGTTTAAGCCTAAATATAAGTACTTAAAAAGAAAACTTCGTATTATTATCTGAAAGGAATATCACTTGCCTTAAGAAAACCCCTCTTCTACCGTAGTAACTGCAGTGAAGACAAATCAAACAGGCTGTGCCTGAAGTGCTCCTTATTCCCTCTTTGTTAAAAAAAAAAAGGAGATGAGGCAGTGTTTGAGAGGTGCTGAGAACCCACCGCACCCAAATGAAACTTGCTCCTTGATTGAATCCAAATGACTGACTGAGAAGTGAAAAGGGAATAACTTTCCTGCTCTGTGGATCCATGGTTTTCAATGCCTCTTCATCTTACTTAAAACTTCCTCCCCCATACCACAGTTTGGAAAACCAGATCGAATGCAATACCCCCATTACAGATAGAGAAACCGAGGACCAGAGAGCACAAGCGACTTGGAAAGGGGGTTCCATGGAGGCAGGACTGCTGTCAGCCTCGGTCCTTCTGTGTCCCTAGCTCTGTTGGCAGATCACACAAACATGAGTCAAGATTGAAACTAAAACCCAGGTTTCTTGACTGACAGATTTTTGCATCCGAGACTCCCCCACCCTGCCCCAGGCCTTCAACACCTCTCCTCAGCTTCCTCTTTCAGTTCTTGGGGAATTCCAGGGACTGTGCTTTGGGGGCAGGGCGGTGTGGTTCTGCTGCGACCTCACTCTTGTACCGCGTCCCCAGGTGTGCCCAGTGGGTACAGCTTGGTCTCCAGGTGGCCTGATGTGTGACCTGTGGGACAGCCAAGGCAGCAGCCCATCTGCCCTCTCTCTGGCCTCCGCGGTCAGCAGCTCTGAGGCCCACACGGGGCCATCAGCCCTGCCCCGTCTGACCTGCCTGGAAGCCAGGTGGGAGGAGTGCACAGTGGGCCTGCTGGGCGTGGAATGAGGGGCCCCGCTGCCTGTGGGAGAGGTGAGGGCTGGGCGAGTGGCTCCTTTCCCTTCAGCTTCCCTCTCTTGCTCTTTCCTTTGAGGACACTGTTCTCCGACCCCTCCTGTGGGCGTGGTTCTGTGCCCTCCTAGGCTAGTACCCACGAGGCAGCCGTTTTGTCAGCTCCTGTCTGGGCCATCCACCCCCATTCAGCCTCTATCCAGTTAGCCCTGAGACGTCAGAGATGAACGGCCCAGCCCTTGCCCCCAAGTTGCTGCCTGACTTGGAGGTGGGGAAGAGACCTGCCCCAGATGACACCAATATTCCATAGCCAGTGCTCCAAGGGCACTAGCATAAGAGTGTGGGAGCCCAGAGGACAGACGCCCACCTGGCCTCAAGGTCAGGATGGCTTCCTGGAGGAGGGATGCGTACGTTGGGCTCTGAAGGCAGGGTGAGATGAGAAGGGGCAGTGCCTCAGCCTGTGGAACGGGCATGTGCCAAGGCCCTGATGAGAAGGTGAGAGAGGAAGCTCAAAGGAGAACCTCAGGGCTCAGCTGTATCCTAGGGGAATCAGGGAACCACTGCTAATCTGTAGCAAAGGAGACTGGTGGTAGGATTTGGGCATTAGGAAACGCGCTCTAGCTGTGGCTTTGGGCAAAGCTTGGGGGTGGGAGTGGGGGTGCAGGTCAGGCAGCAGGCAGCCGGAACGCTGCCATGGTGACTGGCTTCAGAGGCTGGTACAGCCAGAAAAATGTGCTTGGTGCAAGAGTAACAGAAAAACCAGGTGAAGAGAGACCTAAGCCTCTCCTGTACCTCACACCCACTCCGTCCCCCCGCCTCCCCACCGATCCACAGGAGCTCAGAAGGGAGGCTCTTCTAGATGAGGGACAAACACACCAGCCAGTCTTACACACAGGTGTCCTACGTCCTGTGGCTGACAAGGCTGGCGGCCTGGTGTTCTGGGGAGGCGCGTGTCATCACTGCCCTTTGAAAGGCAGCTCGGTCTGCCCCATCCCTCTGCCTATGGTGGCATAGACCCAGCCACGGACTCCTGCCTCCATCTCTTCCCCCGAGTCCCTCTTGGTCACCCTGTCCAGAGCCCAGCATGTCCGGATCTGCTGCCTGCTGATCGATGACCATCTGCTGCCCCCTCAGCCCTGCCCAGTGTCCAGTGTCCCCTGCATTGCCCCCACGGGCCCTCCTGCCACCACCCGAGACTCATTCTGGGCCCCACAGGGTCTCAGGCCACAGCCGGGCCCATCCCATCTCCTAACACTCCAGAGTGGCCCTCAACGCCCCAGCCCCGCTCTCTGCACGTCCCTGGGGGAGGTTAGGCTCTGGCCCAGGCTTACTGCGTGGGAGCCTCCTGCGTCTGTGCCTGTTTCCTCATCTGGAACATGGGGAGAGAAACCAGATCTCAGAGTCCCACCCTCCGTGGGCACAAGCCCAGCACAGCAGCGCTGTAGCCTCCTCACACCTCCCTTCCAGATGTTGGATTTCTGGGCCCCCACGGCCGCCCGGGGGGTACAGGCATGTCTCCCCAGCCAGCGCTGGTCTCTCCATGGCCCCAGCCTGGGCCGCCTGTCGTCGCAGCTCTCCGCGGTATGGTCCTCCATTAGCCGACCCCTCGGGCGGCCCCCAGCGCTGAGCAGATGGCAGGGGAGGCACAGGGCCGCGTCAGCTGCTGTTATCTCTCGCTGATGACACGGAGTGTAAATTTTGTTGGCAACACTCCCTCCTGCCTCTGCTGCCACCAGCTTTAATCACTGTAATTGAGTTATAATGAATGATTGTGTGTCCACATTGTCTGAGCCAGGCGCAACCGAAGACAGCAAGGCGAAGCCACCGCTCCGGGCTGGGGGCTGGGGGGTGGGGGCCGGGGTGGTGGGGGCTGGGGGCTGGGGGCTGGGGTGGTGGGGGCTGGGGTGGTGGGGGCTGGGGGCTGGGGGCTGGGGGGTGGGGGCTGGGGTGGTGGGGGGGGGGCTGGAGGCTGGGGGCTGGGGTGCTGGGGGCCGGGGTGGTGGGGGCTGGGGGCTGGGGACTGGGAGCTGGGGGCTGGGGGCTGGGGGCTGGGGGCTGGGGACTGGGGACTGGGGTGGTGGGGGCTGGGGGGTGGGGGCCGGGGTGGTGGGGGCTGGGGGCTGGGGGCTGGGGGCTGGGGTGGTGGGGCCTGGGGTGGTGGGGGCTGGGGTGGTGGGGCTGGGGGCTGGGGTGGTGGGGGCTGGGGGCTGGGGTGGTGGGGGCTGGGGTGGTGGGGGCTGGGGGCTGGGGTGGTGGGGGCTGGGGGCTGGGGTGGTGGGGGCTGGGGGCTGGGGACTGGGAGCTGGGGACTGGGGGCTGGGGGCTGGGGGCTGGGGTGGTGGGGGCTGGGGTGGTGGGGGCTGGGGTGGTGGGGGCTGGGGGCTGGGGTGGTGGGGGCTGGGGTGGTGGGGGCTGGGGGCTGGGGGCTGGGAGCTGGGGACTGGGGGCTGGGGGCTGGGGGCTGGGGTGGTGGGGGCTGGGGTGGTGGGGGCTGGGGTGGTGGGGGCTGGGGGCTGGGGTGGTGGGGGCTGGGGGCTGGGGTGGTGGGGGCTGGGGTGGTGGGGGCTGGGGGCTGGGTTGGTGGGGGCTCTGGGGTTGGGGGCTGGGGTGGTGGGGGCTGGGGACCAGGGGCTGGGGACTGGGGGCTGGGGGTTGGGGGCTGGGGTGGTGGCCCCGGGGTGGGGGTGGGGGGCCCTGCCTCCATGCCCTGGGCTTGGGTCCCCTCTATGGAATCCAAGGCCACCAACCACCACAGCAAGCACTGATTTCTTCTTTATTATTACTTTGAAATGACAGTGAATTCAGAAACATGGTGGACTATTTGGAACACTCAGCTAAGCCAAAAGGAAAGGAAAAGAAGAAATGGAATTGGAGTGACGGACATCCTGCATCTCAGTGATAACCGCCCGCCCCCCTGACATTTCGGTGAATATCTTCAGACTTTTCATCAGGCAAACAGTTACAGCCATTGCCACACCCCCTCCCCCCCCTCCCATCAGTGTGGCTGATGGCCGTGCTACGTGCATTGCCACCAAGGTGCCTCACTTCCTCTACCCGCAACTCCAGAAGGTAGCACCCAATGCTTTTCTGGGAAAGCAGCCACTAGGCCCCCTGTGGGGTCTCTTGGGACCAGGGAGCCTCACTGACTCACATGGCCCTGCCAATTGCTGCCCTTTCTGTTGGAGGCCCTAGGTGTGCCCCCCAAGTGTGAGGGGTGAGGGGGGACTTCCCAGGGCTACTCTGCTGGTTCTGGTGGTCTCAGCATCCCTCCTGGCACGGTGGGCAGAGCTGGTGTGGCCCTGGTCTCTCCTGACTCTCAGCGCCAAGGTGAAAGGGGTGGACCTACCTGACTGAGGGCAGAGGGAGGCCCTGGTGGGACTGAGAGGAGTCATCTCTGCCCAGAGACAGCATCAGCCAGGCTGGGGGACTCTGCTCCCTCTACTGGGCCATGTCTCTGTCCCAGCAGTGTGGGGGCGGGGCTGTAGTGTGATGGACAGGACCCTGGAGCTGTGATGGACAGGCCAGGAGCTCAGAGCTTAGCCCAGCTCCATCCCTGGGTTTCTGCATAACTTTGGCAAGTGTCACCTTGCCCAATTTTCTCTGAGCTTGTCCAAAACGATGAATTTGGGGGTCACCTGATTGTTTCTTCCACCCTTCCAGGTAGTATCATTCATTTTTTATAGTGTGGTAATATTATTATAAATAAATATGTTATTTATATTTATATATTTATAAATAATACTTATAATGTACAAGTAATAATTATTATTATAGCTGACCTCTGTCGCCACTTAGTACATGCTAAGTATACCGTGTTCCCCCCAAAATAAGACCTAGCCGGACAATCAGCTCTAATGCGTCTTTTGGAGCAAAAATTAATATAAGACCTGGTATTATTATATTATGTTATGTTATATTATATTATATTATATTATATTATATTATATTATATTATATACCCAGTCTTATATTATAGTAAAATAAAACCAGGTCTTATATTAATTTTTGCTCCAAAAGATGCATTAGAGCTGATTGTCTGGCTAGGTCTTATTTTCGGGGAAATACAGTAATACTATGGTCCTATGCTGTTTCTTTTCTTTTGGGACACAGTATGGTTGCTTCCTACACCGACATATTAAAATCCATTCACAAATTGGTGCTTCAGTGCCTTAAACCCTGCGTTTTAATGCTGAGCGTTTTGAGAAGAGTTGGCCCAGTCCCTGGCCTTGGACCCACCCTCACCTTTCCGGATCTGGATGGAGCCAGATTTGTGAGTCTCCTTGTGTGAGGCAGCTCTCAAAGAAAGTCACAGTGATTGTTCTTCTTGGAGTATTTCTTGGTAAGGTATTTCAAGTGCCCTTTGGAGAACTGCTTCTCAGAGAAAACAATGATTACTTTCGTGAAGTATTCTCAGTAAACAACATTCCCCAGGTTTCAGGTTTTCCAGCTCCTTTAACCTTCTCTTTTGATGATGGTTCCAGTTTCTAGGATCAAAAGTCCCTTCTCCTGATCCCAGGTGCCAGCCCTCATGTTTCCAGAAGCTCTAGGGGCACAAGGACGCCAGCACAGAGAGCACACCAGGTCCTTTCACTGTTTCCTCAAATCCTTCCCACAGCTCCAGTACCAGCCTGGTTTTACAGAAGAGGAATCTCCAGTACAGAGAGGTAAGTAGCTTGCCCAGGGCCACACAGGTAGGTAGGTGATGGTGCAGTGTGATGAGCACCAGTGGATGAGTGAGACACACACAGGCCCTGTCCTCCAGAAACACCCTGAAGGGTTACCATGACAGCTGCGCTCTCCCCAAGCATCACACCCGCGACACCCTCCCACACACGAGCACACGACGGCATTGGTGGCCATCCTCTCCAGGCTCACTGCCCGCTGCTGGACTTGCCCATCTAGACCTCGCTGGTGAGCCCTGTGAGATGAAGAGGAGGGGTCCCTGAGCTGTGGGGCTCCTGGAGACTGAGACACTCCCACAATGCAGGCGGCTCACAGGAACCACTGACGATCGCCTAGAAGATGCTCTGAAGCTGCGTCTAAGTGGGGCCTGCACAGATCCCTGCAAAGTGCTTGGCCAGTCACCTCTGCCATCCCAGCCTGGGGCCTGCCCTCTGGGGGCTCTGCTGCTTTTTGCAGGGCTGGGAAGAGGTTCTGTTCTGTGGAGGCCTAGCCTGTCCTCCCGCAATCCCACCCCCAGGAATTTCTCCTACAGAGGAAGGCTTTTAACTGCACCTAGACAATCCTAAGTACTCGTGACATCGCCAAATGGTTGTTGGCCTAGAGTGTTCGAGCCTCCTTAAGTTTTTCCCATATGGAAATACAATGGCCTCACTAGGGCTGGACTGCCAACCATGCCTTCTCTTTGGTGGTACAGGTTACAGTACAGTGGGCAGAGCACTGGGCTTGGATAGAGCTGGATCGACCCCTGGATCTGCTCCTCATATGCTAGTAACAGAGGAGTCAATCTCTCTGGTCCTCAGTTTCCTCATCTGTGAAATGGGTCTAAATACACCTATCTCCCCAAGTTAGGAGATTTGAGAAAAAGAGTATACAAAAATGTGCTTTTTGAATAGCCAAGTGGTACATGTGTGAGGGTGAGGAACCGTTACTATGCTAAGGTGTGTGGCCATCCCAGCCGGCCCCCAGCTACCTGGTGGGGTTTGTTGGTGGGGTTTGTCTTCCAGGCCTGAGCTCGGCCCTTCTGTTGTGCCTCATCTGGCTCTCAGCCCTGTGTCTCTTTCCCATCCAGGGGCCATGATGCTGTGTAGCTGCCATTTGTAAGAGAGGACGCTCAGCTAGAAACCTTTTCTTTTAAAAAGAGATCCCTAGAAAGGGTAGTACGTAACTCTCACCTGGACCTGCCAGATGCCCGGGGCCAGCGTGCTCAGCTCGGCTGTTTTGACGCTCTGTATAAGGCCAACCTGGGCCCAGTTGTGCAGGCCCAGGCCCAGGAGACATCTGCAACAGCTGCCATCCCACACAGCCTTTCCTGGCCAGCTTGGTGCCACCGACATGCTCACTCACTGGAGTGGGGACTCCAGGGCACCATGATGGTGATCCCCGAGGAGAAACTGGAGGGTGAAGGGATGTGGGCATGGGTCTGGGGAAAAGTAGCCCAGAAGCTTCAGAAGAGGAGAATTGGGCCCCAGCAGACAAGGGCCCCTCGTTTCAGGAAGGCAGAGTGCAAATCCAGCCCAGGAAAGAGAGCCCTGACTCCACTGATTGCCCATGAAAACGACCCAGATATTCCCCAAAATGAAGGGCAGACAGCTCCACTGCCAGAGATCTGGCTACTCAAAGCCCTAGTGGGGGCTCGCCTCTGACCAGAAGGCTTGGAGGGCAGGTGAGCTCCAGGACAGGTCAAGCCCAAGTGAGCGAGACAAGTGGAGAGGCCCTGGAGGAGGAGAGGGCTTTGTCTGCAGGAAGGAGGGCCCAGAAAGAATGGGCCGTGAGGCCCAGGATTCTGCTTAAACTCTCAACCTGGAAAGGGCACCACAGACGCGGCAGAGCAAGGAAGCAGCCACGGCTCAGGCAGAGATGATGACAGACTTGGCTTTGAGCTTCAGCTCTTTACTTACTAACTCTCCGCACGTGTGGGTAGCCACACTGCCTGGGTTCAAAAGACACCTTTGCCAGTTATCACCTGGGGGACCTTGGGTAAGGTTCTTAGCCCATTGGTGCCTCAGTTTCCTCCTATGCAAAATAGGTGTCATAATAGTGTGAGGACCAAGTTAGTTAAAACATGGAAAGTGCTTAGAATAGGTCCTGGCTTCTACTAATTAATTAATCAATGAATATTAATTATTATTACTTTAGTGGCTAACTTTTGAAATGTCAAAGAGGACAAGAAGCTTGTTAGGCGGGTTCCTAACACTGATACTTACTTTGAGATGACCTGTGCTAACCACATAGAGAAGCTGTTACTGTGGTGGTTGAGTGAAGCCTGTGGACCTGACTGCCCGTGTCCATCCATTTTGGTTCTATCACCGATTAGCTGATTAGCTGTGTGACCTTGGACAAGTTGCTTAACCTCTCTGTGCTTCAACGTCCTGTAGAGATAAATAAACAATAGCACTCATTTCATAGAGTTATTGAGAGGATTAAATGAATTAACACAGATAAAGCACTTGGCATACTATATAGCATCTAATAACAAAAGTAGAAAACATGGAGGAGGCTCTTCTGGTCTCCAGGCCTCTGAGAAGCTGCCCCAGGGCCCTAAAGAACTAGCTCTGAGTAAAGAGAACTGAGCCTTCATGTGTTGGGGACCCCAGCCTCCCTCTGTCATGGTTTCCTCCTCCGTTCTCTCTGCAGCCACCAGAACCCAGATGGTTGGTTTTCAGAGGGAGATGGCAACCTCCTTGGAGGCAGGCACGGTGTCTCGTTCATCTTGTGTGCCCAGTGTAGGGTCCAGGGACACAGGCTGGGTGGGGATGGTGCCGTGCGGGACGTCCTGCGGGAGACCCTGCTCGCTGCGCCATGTGTCACGCAGGGCGGCCTGCAGGGTCTCTAGTCCCGCTCCCCACATAAGAACGCAGGACATGGTGAGGCCAAAAAGGAACACCCACGGAGCCGTAGGTAGGGGAGTCATATCTCTATACTCTCGCTGGCAGCTGGGTTGGAGACACAGGAAACAGGAGCCACACAATTCTCAACCCTCACTGCGCCTTTTGCAGGCTCAGCCACCATCTCCTTGCTAGCCCCCATTTTCTGCTAGCGTAGCCACGGCAGTTATATTAGTGGCCAATGGCTCACTGGTTACAGCTGACGGCCACTAGCCACAGCTGATGGCCATTTGATCACAGTCGATGGCCATTTACTACCTGAGCCAGCACCTTTCCACATGAGGCCGAGAGCCTGGCAACTGCTCTCCGGGGCTCTGTCCCCACACATGGGAAGGTGAGGACTCACCTGGCTGGGGGTTTTGCACATCAGCCTCTTGACTTCTCTTAGCAGCCCTGTGAGGGCAGCAGCTTATGCCCGCCTTACAGACAAGGTCACAGAAGTTAGCTCACCTGTGTGGTTCTACCTTCACCTGGACCTTGTAGCGCCTCTCAGCAGCCAGTGCTTCTAGGAAAGGCTGGTGGAGTTTGATACAGTGATACGGCACCAGCTGCAGCTCAGGCAGGGCCTGGGGGAGGCAGGAAGCTGCCAGGTGTCAGGTGGGGGCCCCCAGAGCCCGCCAGGCCCCTGCTCTGCCCCCCAGAAGCAGAGCTTCCTTCTTTCGGAAGCAGAAGCCTGCTCTGTGGGCCTGGCCTGTGTCCCCAGGTGTGACCGTCCCCATACCTTGACTCACTCACCAGTAGGCTTCTTGTCTTATTGGAGGGTAGTAAATCTCAGGTCCTTAGAATTCCAGATTAGTTATTCCATCAGTCATTCCCTTTGTATTTTCTCATACTTTATCCATTTATGTATAGGTAGGAATCCTTGGGATCTAAAAATGAGACGAATTAGCAATATCATTTTTAAAAAAATCATTCAACTTTATAGAAAGGAATTAATGAACGTAGAGAAGGAAACTGACCAATGCTGAAATCGGGGTGTGGGGTAGAGGCAGGGCTGCTGCAGAGGCAGGAAGAACCCCAAGGAGCCCTGTCAGCCACCGCACACCCTCCTGTCTCTGGATCTTGGCCACAGGTGGGACCTGGGCTCCTGAGGTCCCTTGCAAGTGTCACTTGGAGAGCACAGCTGGTTTGCTCTTTAGGCTGCGGTTTCCGACCTGACCATGAGTAGAAATCTTGGGTGTGAAATTGGGCACCAGTGGGCTGGCCCTCAAGGTCTAGGTGAAGTCTCTTCGTTGTTCAGGATGAAGGGCCGTGGAGGAGACCTGACCAGAGTGTGGGGAGAAGGGAGGCCCCAGGCCCTCCCCGAGAAGCTTTCTCCTTCCCTTGTTCATCAGTTAAAACCTGGTCCCCCCACGGAAGAAACAACTTTAAATAAAAACATCCCCTCACGCAGAATTATTAGATTTTACGATGCACGTTGACTTCCTCTGCTCATTTGGTCCTTCTGGCTCTGTGGTAGAACATCTTTCTAGTTGATAATGGAGGAATCTGAGGCTCAGAGAGGTCAAGCAATTTGCTCCAGGCCACAGAGCAGGGCCGGGGAAGCCACAGGATTCTATCCCAGGTCTTGCTCTTGCCCCTCCACCCAGCCCTGGCTGGCACACAACAGTGTCGGAAGAGTTTTCCAGCAATGTCTGCAATCCCTTTCCCTAATGGGCACAGAGAAGGAGGGCTGAGTCTGTAACGCAGGGAACCAAAGGTTCTGGCCGCAGAGACTGTTGACCGAAGGGCACCCGCAGCTGGAAGGAGGCCCGATTCTCTGTAGGAGGCTGTTAACCTCCTGCCCAGTGGCCCCAGGGCTCACAGACGAAGAGCGCACTCAGAGCCCTCAGCATGTCCCACGAAGCCCCATGAGACCTGGCTTCCGGCTACTTCTCTAGCCTCATTTCCCCCACTCAGCTGTGCCACTCAGCTCTGCCACGCCGACTTCCGAAAGCTGCCAAGCCCGCTCCAGCCTCGGAGCCTTTGTCTGCTCTGAGTGCCCGGCCATGGAATTGCCCTTCCCACATACCCGCTGGGCTCACCGCTTGCAGCCCTCCTGTCTCTGCCTCCCTGGTCCCTTCCAGCCTCCCTGCGCCATAGCCTGCCCTCCTCCCACCTCCCGTCACCCCACGGGCTTCGTATTTCTTGATAAACACGTTTATCATCGATGGATGTTACTGTTTCGTCCATTGTTGTCTGTCTTCCCCGCAAGCACTGGCAGTTCTGCCTGGTTCTCTGCTATAGCCCCAGGGCCTAGAACAGGTGGGCACCTGATAAAAATTTACAGAATGAGTAAATGGCCCGGATGCCAATTTCCCCCGTGACATGGTGCCATTTCTCCAAGGAGAAAATTTGGTGAGATGAGGGTGGTGCCGTGGAGTGACAGAGCAACGTTACCAGGGATTCGGTTTCAGCGGCAGTTGTTGCTGTCCCTGTGCTGGCCGCTTTGTGTCTCAGCCAGGTGGACACAGGTCAGCCGGCTCACCAATTCAGTGCCACGCTCACCTGTCACTCCTGACCCTGCTACAACAGTGTCCCCAGGTCAGGCCTTCAGCCTAGGCCACTCTGCAGCCCAACGGCTCTGCCCTCCAACCTGCCACCCACACTGCGTCCAGAGCTTGCCATCCAAGCCCTGACCATGCCACCTTGTTTCCAGGGCCGTGGTTCCTAAACATCTAACCACACAGGGGCTTTGCAGCCAGTCCTGAGGTCAAATCCTGCTCCCTCAGGACCAGCTGGGTGGCCTTGGGCAAGCTCCGGAACCTCTCTGAACCTCAGTGTCCACCTATCAGATGCAGGAGAGAGAAAGCAACCATTCAGGGGCCCACACTGCACTGTTTTTATTACCTTTACTATCTGCAAAATGGGGATAAAGATAGCAGCCTCACATGACGGTTTGAGGAGTAAATGAGCTCAAGCATTTGAAATGCCAGGTTTGGGGCCTGGCACATGGAATGTTCAGATAACATTAATTTTGGCTCTTTCCCAGAACGGTTTGGCTGTAAACCCACTCATTGTAGAGAGAGGAGAGAGGAGCAAGGGGCTGTTTGAAGGGGAGTGTGTCATTTAATAACCCAGATGGTTTGAAGCCAGCTCTGAGGCTCTGTCCCAGGGCCAGCCAAAGCCGTGTCCTCTAGAAGGTCCTTCCTGCCCCCTCCTCGTGGCCCCTATGCTCTAGCTAAGGCTGGCGCCAGCCTCTCACTCCCTCTCATGGGCCTGCCCGACAATTGGAGCAAATACGCCCACCTCACGATGGTCTGCGGACCCATCACAGGCTCTTACGGGCTTCCTCCACCTCTTTGGCTAACACATCGCAGGTGGGGAGAGCCGAGGCAGGGTGAGAGAGCTGAGGGAGAGGGTCGGCATGGCCTGAGTTCTGGGCTCGGGGCACTGGCTTCCTTGGGCTGCAGGGGCTGGTCTCCTCCAGTGCACGGACGACATTTGAGCCCCGGCCCCAGGATAACTGACACCGTGTGGAGGTGGCACCTACACCTCCCTCACTGATACAGAGGGGCTCTGCAGCCCAGCTTGCCCCCTGAGCCTTGCAGGTGTTTGGGAGGGCGGCCCAGGCAGGCCTCATCCAGATGGGGCTGAGTGGGGTCTGCAGGTACCTTTGCTTCTCTATCTTCCAGGGTGCGTTTGAGTCCGTTTGTTTGTCTGCGGCGCCTGTACCTGGTGCGTCTGTACATTTGCATGTGTTGATGTGTGCCCGGCAGTGTAACATCTCTGGGTGTAGGTCTGGGTGTAGCATATCTGAGTGTGTGCGTGGGTGGGTGTGCATACACTCCCAGATTGTAGCCATGAGCGTTGATCTCTGTGTGGGGTTTTCTTTCCAATCTGGGACTCTAAAATCAACACCACCAAACCCACACAGCCAGCCCGCTCGGGCTCTGCCTGCCCTGGGCCGGAGCCCATGAACTCAGCCGCACATTCAGAGGAGCCGATGGAAAGTGAAGGCAGCTCTTTTCTCTTTAAAGGTAAATTCCAGGGGGAAGAGCACTACAGAGGAATTGTCCCAGAGATAGCTGGCTGGTGGCCAATTCATCTTGTAAAAAAGATCCCTGGTGCCTCAGGAGCCAAGATGAAACAATTCTTTGGAATTAACCAAGCTAATTTTGACGAGCAAACATTTTGCTACAATGAAAGTTTTTATTGTAGCACATAAAAGTCAAAACAACACCCAGGCCCCTCCGGGGAGACAGGCAGGCGGGAAGAAAAAACACAGCCAGTACACAAGCTCTAACTAATCATTGTGATATCAAAAGTGCTCAGTGCTGCCAAATTAAATGTGACTAAAAATACCCGCAGGAGGAGCCGCTTTAGGGCAGCCCCCCGAAGCTTACTGAAGGAATCCAAACCCCAAGCCATTATGTTCCAGGGAAGAGGGAAAGGGCCTCGCCAGCTGCTAGAACATTCCAAGCTTGGGTCAAGGTGGTGTCACTTGGCTGGAGCAGGGAAGAAAGCTGCCATCTCTGTGGTGACTGAAGCCCTCTGAAGCCAGCCCTGAATGTCCTGTGTGCCTGCAAATATGTATGGGCCACGTCCTACCTTTGTTCATGCTGGGCCTCCCTCAGGGAATCTCTTCCCCCACCCTCCCCCTCACCCATACTTGCAGGCAAGGTCAAGTCCTGCTTCCTCCAGGTGGTCTTTTTTGATGACTGTTGGATTTCGTGGGTTCCCCTGTGATTTATATGATCACTGCACCTCTTGGCATGCCCCGTAACCAATACCCAGAATTTTGGTGGAAGGGGATCCCTTTGGTGGACAAGGATTTATGCTGAGCACTGGGGGTGTGTGGCAAAGGGGATGCACCAGACTCCTTTCCCCACTGGCCACTCCCAGGTTCCCAGGGCACTGATGCCAGTGTCGTGCGGGACGGCCTGCAGGGTCTCTGGTCCTGCTCCCCACATAAGAATGCAGGATTTGGTGAGGCCAAAAAGGAACACCCACGGAGCCATAGGTAGGGGAGTCATACCACTATACTCCCACTGGTGGCTGGGTTGGAGACACAGGAACCAGGAGCAACACAATTCTCAACCCTCACTGTGCCGCTTGCAGACTCAGCCACCGTCTTCTTGCTAGCTCCCCCCTTTTTTCTGCTAGCCTAGCCACGGCAGTTATATTAGTGCCCAATGGCTCACTGGTTATAGCTGACGGCCAACTAGCCACAGCTGATGGCCATTCGATCACAGTTGATGGTCATTTACTACCTGAGCCAGCACCTTTCTATGTGAGGCCGAGAGCCTGGAACTGCTTTTTGGGGCTCTGTCCCCACACCAGCCTCCTACTTCTGCTGCTCTCTGCTCTGCTCTGGAGGCCTCCAGGTCCCCAGCAGGAGCATCCTTCCTCCTGGCTTATGTCACCTGCCCGTGGTATGGTGGAGGAGGGCCTGTGGGGTACGTCACTGCACCTGCTTTCTCTCATGGCGGGGAAACTTGGTTGTAAGTTACAGAGCCTTCTGAATATCCTTAACCCAGAAGGCTAGCTCTAATGGTGGAGGCAGCACGTTACTAACAGCAGGTGAGTGGGGAAGACAGTTGGGGACAGACAGTGGTTGGCATTGCTCAGATCACACCCGGGAATAACCTATGGCATATGTGGGATGCCATCACTTGCTGAGTACCTTCCCTGCATTCCCTGTCTGCACCTCCAGCTACCCCCATGGAGGAAGCTGGGCTGGTGTGGCAGGCCCAGGGCTTCCCTGTGCCCTGAATCGTACAGCTGGTAAGAGACAAAGCCCCCAGGCCCTGCCTAGACCACTTTCAGCTTCCCAGTGTCTCTCTCCAGGTAGCTATGATGCAAGCTCTGGTTATAAAACCTCAGCCCCAAGATGCTAGAGGGTTGCTTGGGAGATAAGGGAGTTGTGCTTGGCCTCTCTTTATGCTGGAATCCTGCCTGTCATGGGATGCCAAGAGGGGAGCGGCCCTGGCTGGCCTGGAGTCCTACCTGGTGTGGGCAGTGGGAAGTGGCACGCACTGGTTGGGGAGCAGCTTTCTGAGTCCACGGTTCTCAGAGAGGCTGGCCTGCCAGCAAAACAGGCTGAATTGGGTTGGGCCCACATTCTATAGCAGGTAATGAAGCAAAGCACTAGTTTGCTTCAGCCAACAAGACATGGAGTCACGGACCAGCTCCAGCTTCCATTTTGTGCTTCCTCCCTTAGGTTGTGGGGTACGACGTGGTGTTGTAAAGGCTGGGCTTTGTGACCTGGACAAGCCACTTACCCTCTCTGGGTCCCAACTGTAAAGTGAGGGAACTTGGGTCCCCAAGGCCCTTCCTTACTTCTATACAGCCCCAGCACCCCTTTTGTCCTCTCTCTCCTTACACACACAGACCTAGACACACATACAAGACACACAGACACACCCTGACACACATTGACGCAGATGCAAACACAGCCAGACCCACACACATTGACACAGACACATACACAAGCACACACTGACATACAGACAATGTATGTCAAGCCCCCCAGGTGACCCTAATGCACAGCCAAGGTTGAGAACCAGTGACCCTCAATTCATTTCCTCCCCCAGCAAAGAACTTCAGAGTGAATTACTGGGAGCCACCAGCATTAGATACAGCATCCACCTTTCAGACTCTGCTGGTCTCTTTCACCTTGTCTAATAAACCCCAGACCCTGAATTTCTCCATGAAGGGGCAGGGTGTGGAACCATGAAGCAAGCCTTTCCTGCCACTTGGAGGACAGAACCCAGTGAGACTTACACCTTCTATGCAACACCGGGGAGGGGGTTTCTCAGACTAGGGGGTCCACCTGCACTGGAATTCCCCGAGCTTTCTGACACAAAGATTCCCAGTCTCGGAGGGCTGGGCTTGGGGCCATCTGGTGTACACAGAGGGGCAGGTCTGGGAGTCTGAAAGACCAAGGCTGAGTCTCAGCACTGGCCCTGACCCATTAGGTCACCTGAGTGGGTCTGGCCTCTTGTCCGTGACCTGCCCATCTGGGGTTGGTCTTGTAAGAGACAACCAAAGGGGTGTCTAGTGAAAGACTTCATAGGCTCTAGGACACTACAGCGTCGATTGCTTTATCATCACTGTTGTTTTGTACTGTGTCTGCCTTCTGAGGGGCCTCCTCTGCCTGACGCCCCCATGAATGAACACGGAGAGCCAGAAGCCCGGGGATGCTGTGACAGCAGTCCTGTGGTCAGCACCACAGGGCAGAAGTGTGAGGATGAGAGCTGTGTGCCAATAACCATCCCTGGACCCCATTCACTCATCCTTGTTAGCAGGGTAATAACTGTGGCCCTCTCAGTGGGGTGGGGACGTCCTGTGGCTCCCATAATCCTCACCTGTAATGACATCCTAGTGCGGGAAGAGGAAGGTAGAGGAAGCTGGGCATTTTTGTTTGTTTGTTTGTTTGTTTATTTTCTTCTTTAGAGTCCACATGTAAGTGAAATCACATTACATCTGTCTTTCTCTGTCTGACATACTCCACTCAGCACAATACCCTCCAGGTCCATCCATGCCACTGTAGAAGGTAAGAACCCATTCTCTCCCATGGCTGAGCACTATTCCATTGTGTATATGTACCACCTCTCCTTTATCCATTCATCCATCAACAGACACCAAGGCTGTCTTCACATCTTGGCCATTGTAAACAAAGCTGCAATGAACATATGGATGCACACGTCCCCTTGAAGTAGTATTTTGCATTTCTTCAGATAAATACCCAGAAGTGGTGTTACTGGGTCCTTCTTTTTCTCTTGTTATAACCTTTGTTTTAAAATCTATTTTGTCTGGTATAAGTATTGCTATTCCATCTTTTCTTTTTTTTCATTTCCATTTTCATAAAATATATTTTTCCATCTCTTTACTTTCCATCTGTGTGTGTGTCTTTTAATCTGAAGTGAGTCTCTTGTAGACAGCATATGTAAGGGTTTTGTTTTCTTATCCATTCAGCTCTCCTATGACTTTTGATTGGAGCATTTAATCCATTTACAATGAAAGTAATTGTTGATAGATATGTAGCTATTTCCATTTTATTATTCATAATTTTGATCTTTGTTTTCCCCGTCTTAAAGAAGTCCCTCTGACAGTCCTTGTAATACTGGTTTGGTAGTGATGACCTTTTTTTAGCTTTTTCTTGTCTGGGAAGCACTTTATCTGTCCTTCAGTTCTAAATGATAGCTTTGCTGGGTAGAGTAGTCTTGGTTGTAGGTCCTTGCTTTTCATCACATTGAATATTTTGTGCCAATCCCTTCTGGCCTGCAAAGTTTCTGTTGAGAAATCAGCTGACAATCTTATGGGAGCTCCCTTATAAGTTACTGGTTGCCTTTCTCTTGCTGCTTTTAGGATTTCCTCTTTGTCTTTAACCTTTGTCATTCTAATTATAATGTGTCTTGGTGTGGACCTGTTTGGGTTCATCTTGCTTGGGACTCTCTGCACTTCTCAGACTTGTATGTCTATTTCCTTACCAGGTTAGGAAAGTTTGCAGTCATTATTCCTTCAAGTAGGTTCTCAATGCTTTGCTTTCTCTCTTCTCTTTCTGGTACCCCTATGATGTGAGTGTTGTTATGCTTGATGGTGTCCCAGAGGTCTCTTAAACTATCCTCATTTTTTTGGATTCTTTTTTCTTTTTGCTGTTCCAATTGGGTGTTTTCTGTTACCTTGTCTTCCAAATCACTGATTCCATCCTCTACTTCATCTAGTCTGCTGGTTATTCTTCCTAGTGCGTTCTTCATTTCAGTTATTGTATTCTTCACTTTTGACTGGTTCTTTTTTATGGTTTCTATGTCCTTTTTTATGCTCACTTTGTTGAGGTTCTCACTAAGTTCCTTGAGCATTCTTATAACCATTGTTTTGAATTCTGTCTCTGATAGGTGCTTGCCTCCATTTTGTTTAGTTCTTTTTTCTGGAGTTTTCTCCTGTTCTTTTGTTTGGGATGTATTTCTTTGTTTCCTCATTTTGGCTGCCTCTCTGTGTTTGTTTCTGTGTAGTCGGTAGGGCTGCTATGTCTCCCAGTCTTAGCCAGGTGGCCTTATACAGTAGGTGCCCTATGGGCTGTGGCACAGTCTCCTTGGTTACCTGCACCAGGTGCTCCAGGAATGTCCTTTGTGTGGGTTGTGTGTGCCCTCCTGTCATAGTTGAGCCTTGATTGCTATTGGCATGTCAGTGGGTGGGATTGACCCTCAGGATGACTGGATGTGGGGTTTGGTCACGTCCATAGTTTATGGATTGCTGGACAGGAGGCTTACCCCACTGAGTGGGATTTGCCCTGGCCAGCTGTGGTGCCTGTTGAGACCACCCTTTGTATGTGCTGCTTGTGGAGCTAACTGGGTAGTGCTCTGCTGTGGTCTGAAGCCAAGCTCTAGGTATGTTTGTTCTGGGGCCTCTTGGCAGGGGCTCTGGTGCAGGTCCAGGTCAGCTACTGACTGTGACCAGCTGGGGACCACCTGGCAGGAGCCACAAAGCAATCCAGTTTTTTACTTCTTGTGCTAAACCTGGAGCCACATGGGAGAGGCCACACTGTGAATGGAGGATGGCCACCACTAGCATTGGGCCCACAGTAGCTCTGCAAAAAGCCGGGACACCTTGAATCCTGCTGCCACTTGCCAGCTCCCTTAAAGTTCAGCCATTGATGAAGCCCCATGTGGCATACAAGCTGGGTGAGGCAGGGTCTCAGGGAGTCACCACAGTGGGGAGCACTGTGGTCACCAGGTCAGTGTGGACTCTGGTTTGGTGCCAGTGCTGAGCCTGAAGCCACTCAGCAAAAGTCCAAGAGCACACTGAGGCCTGTCGTCACCTGCCTGGGGCCTGTGGACTCCGATAGTCTTCCAAGAAAGAGTGCAGCGCGGGCTGGGCTGGCCACTTGCGGAGAAAATGCCAGTGGCATTGGGGGAGTTGGGTAGGGCAGGGAGCCAGCGAGTTAGCAGGGCAGAGCCTCAGAGCTCACCAGACCAATCAGATTCAGATTTGGCTATAAGCATAGGGGAAGGGCTCAACACGTTAAAGATGGTGGCTATCTGCCTGCTGCATGGGAGGAGGACACCCCACAGGAAAAATGGGACTCTCTTCCAGCCCTGGCCCCGAAGTCACATACCTCAGTCTGCTCTCTATATGCATCTGATGCCCCCCGAGTCACCATCCCTCCGCCGGAGCCCAAGGTGAGTGGCTGAGAGCAAGTGAGTCTGTGTGTGAGCCATTTAAGAGGTCATCTGGGTTTCCCACAGCCTTCCGTCCCACCTAGATGTTTGGAATCCCCACTGTTTTTCACAGCCAGATGTTGAGGGCACTCCTCTCTCAGCATCAGTACTCCAGGCTGGGGAGCGAGGTTTGGGTTGGGGTCCCTCGCTCCTTTGGGGGGAACCTCCTCAGCCTACATATCTCTCCTGATTCTCAACTACCTACAGAGGTTTTAGGCCAGCCCATTTGTGTCTCCACCCCTCCTTTCTGTCTCGATGTGGTTTCTTCTTTATATCGTTAGTTATAAAACTTCTGTTCAGCTAGACTTCAGATGGTTCTCCAGGTTGATTGTTCTATAATTTAATTGTAATTTTAATGTGTTCATGGAAGGAAGCAGGCACAGTGTTTATCTACTCCACCATCTTTGGGTCTGTCTGAAGCTGAACATTTTTGAGTACTTGCTATGTACCAAGTAATCCACTGAGCATTTTATACATATTATTGCATAAAATTCTCATTTCCAGTGTTATTTCCAAGAGAAAAGAAAATGAAAACCCCAGGAGAGAAAACAGAAACTCAAAGTTGACCTGTCTGAAGACCCACAAAGAGCAATGGCAGAGCTGGGGTAGAGCTCAGGAAGGTCTGTCCCCTGGGTCACCCTGTCCCCTGGGCCACCCTGTCCCCTCTGTGTGCCAGGATTGCAAGGCTATGAGATACCTCTCACTTAGTCTGATGGAGGCACTAGTTGCAACCGAAATTCTTGAAGAATCTCTGCCCTGTGATCTCCAGGGAGGTAATCCTGCCAGGGTCATCATGGCTGCTGCCCGGGAAGGATAACATATGAAGTCAAGAGGTCTCTAAAAACATAGGGTTTCAAGAGAAAGATCAAAGGCAGAGAAGAGCAAGGAAGCCGAAGTCAGATCACTCCAGGTTAAAGCAAAGGAGCTGGCTCCTGCAGGCTGAATATAGGAGTTGCTGGCTTTGGGGATCTCTCCTGTCTGTCAGGTAGAGCTGTGGGACAGACACACAGACAGGTGGACAATCAGACACACTGAGCAGGGTAGGGGGACCTAAAAGAGAGAGAGAGAGAGAGAAAGCAAGGTACAGAGAGAGAAAGAGCAAGACAGAGCACACACACACACACACACACACACACAGAAAGAGAGAGAGAGAGAGAGAGAGAGAGAGAGAGAGAGAGAGAAGAGACAGAAAGAAAACAACAAGAGAAGCAAAACAAAGAGAGCCATAGACACGAAATGAGGCAGTGAGGCGTGAAGAGAGTTTCAGAGGGGAACAGAGACTCAGAGACTGAGAGAGATGGAGGGAAGCCTGAGCGGAATGGGGCTCCAATGATGGTGGAGGTGTCCGTGTGTGGCGCCGAGCAGAACTTTCCCTCGGCCTGGCAACTGGACTCTGGGGCTGCCCTCCTTTTCCTCCACTTGGAGACTGGCCTGCTTTCCAGATGAAAGGCAGAGCCTGTCAGGCCGGCTGATGCCTTTTCCACGGATGAGGTCTTCAAAGGAAAATGCCGTGTTCTGCAGAGGCTGGGAACCAACCCTCCACCGCATGTGGAGGACTTGCCTGGTCTGGGAGGACTGCAGCATTCTGGGTCCTCAGGCCCCTGGGAGGTGGGAGCCCGTCCCCACCCACGGAGCCCGCTCAGGCCAGCAGTGACCATATCTTCCCCCATGTCCTCAGGGCCCCACCTGCCTCCTGGATCCTCCTTTCTTCCTCCACCTGTGCACACTGCCTTCAAAGCCCAACCTACTCCTCCAAGAAGCCCACTGGGACCACAACCCTTAGGGATTTCTTTTGGTTTTTTTTCCCCCCCACCCATCCCCCCACCTACCTCCCCTTTGGTAACCATCACCTTGTTCTCTACAGCTATGGATCTGTTTCTGTTTGGGTTTTTTTTATTCATTTGTTTGGTTTTCTTTAGATTCCACATGTAAGTGAAACCATGTGGTAGTTGTCTTTCTCCGTCTGACTTATTTCACTCGGCATAATATCCTCTAGGTCCATCCATGTTGTTGCAAATGGCAAGATTTCATTTCTTTTTATGGCTGAGTAATCTTTTACTGTATATAGGTACCACATCTTCTTTATCCAGTCGTCTATTGCTGGACACCTGGGTGGCTTCCATATCTTGGCTGTTGTAAATAATGCTGCAATGAACATAGGGGTACATGTATCTTTTCAAATTAGTGCTTTCATTTTCTTCGAATAAATACCCAGAAGTGAGATCATATGGTAGTTCTATTTTTAATTTTTTGAGGAACCTCTATACTGATTTTCATAGTGGCTGCACAAATTTACAATCCCACCAACAGTGCACGAGGGTTCCCTTTTCCCCACGTCCTCACCAGCACTTATTTCCTGATGATAGTCTTCTCCAGACTTCTTTTGCCACCGTGCTGGGCCACAGTTAGTGACACAGTATTTGTCTTCCAAATGCCCGGCACCATAAATTCTCTGTTCCCATCTCTCCATCTGAATATAAAATCTTTTTCTTGTTGTTCATCTTCTCTCCCTCCCCACCCAGGCCTCATAGCACATGAGGGGGTCTACCAGGTGTGGAAATGTGCTACCTTGGTTCATATTGCTAGTTTTTCCAAATTTGCTCCCATGAATGCCAGCACTGGGTCCTCAGCTTGGAGAGCATGCAACAGAGGACACCTTGTACCCGTGGACCAAGGCAGGTAGAGGCCCAGGCAGGCAGTTCGCCAAGCTCCCTGAGCTGGTCTGCACACCCTGAGTCCCAGAACCCTGCTCTTGCCACAGGCGACCCCCTGCCCGAGCCCCAATTCCTGAACGTCCCTCAGGACTACAGCTGAGCACCTGTGTTGGAGGGGACAGGGAAGGGCACTGGTTTATTGCCACTTGCTGGCCTGGCTCTGACCTGAGAAGCCATCCCCAAGGGCCCAGCCTGCAACCTTGCCCCTGACCTGCTTTCTCACTTCCCTTTCTCGGTGGGTCAGCACCTGCTGAGCACCCCACACTCTCGCTCCCACCCCTGCCAGACACACCCTTTTCCTTTCCCCAGAGGCCTCTTTCTGGGCTGGTCCTGCATAGCCAAAGCATGGCCACTTCACTTCCAGTGGGTGCTGCAATGTGAACCTGCCACCTGCCCAGAAGGAGGGAGGGCTGGGACATCTGTGAGCAGCCCCAGTGACCTCCATATTTGGAGCGGGGTCTCCCACCAGGCTGAAGCATCTCGTGGGCTGGGGCCGTGCCTGTCTCCACGCCCCCCAGTGCTAACGCAGGCTTTGGCATGTAGTGGGTGCTGGGGTTATTACAGAGCAGGTGACGCAGGCCCAAACAAAAGGCAGAAGCCCTGACAGCTCTGATCTGCACTGCCCGCCCTCCTGTCACGACGATGATAAATGACACTACCACGGACCAGAGCGTTCACATTGTCACAGCTGACACAACAGCTCAGACAGGGGTCTGGGGACAGGGATCAGTGACTTATTCAAGGTCACACAGCTCGATAGGGGCTACAGTTGGACTCGGATGGATCACAAGCAGAATCCAAACTCTTGTGCAGTCTGCTGGACCCCTGAGCTAGAAGCCGGAGCTCTGGGTTCTGGTGGCACTCCTGTGTGACCTGCGGCGAGTGCCATCACCCCTCTGCTTCAGGCTCCCAGGACATAAAACGAGGACTTGAACTCCTTGGGTCTGGGTTCCATTTCTCCGTGGACGTCCTAATTCTAAGGAAATTTGATCACTTCCTACCCCATGGGGGCATCATGAGGATTCAGACTTAAGCAAGAATCAGGCAAGACTCCTGCTTTCAGAGACCTTACAGACCTTACAGTCTAGTGGGGGCGAGAAACGGCCACCTACCCTTCCTTTAGGTTTGGGTTCTAGTTAACGGTCAGACAATGGGGCTATGGTGAGGGGGTCAGAGGGGCTCCTGGAGGAGTTTGAGGGGTGGGGCAGGCCTGAAGGGGGGAGGTTTGGCTGTGTGGATGGGTTAGAGGTAGGAGCGGGGTGGGGAAGGGATGGCAGTACAGGTGGGGAAGCAGAGACTGCAGGGTGTATGCCAGCCTGGGAAGACCCAGCCAGCTGGCATGGAGAAAGCGATGACCTTCTAGCACTTTCCCTCTCCAAGCCCCCTCTTGTGCGTGAACATCTTTAATTTATTAGGGACTGATTTTAAATCATCTTCCCTCTCTCCCTGCCCACCTTCCCTCCTCTACTGCCTATATTTCCCTGATCATAAATTTTGTTTAAATGACAGTTTAGAAAATGAGCAAATCTTTGGTGACACTTTTATCACCTCCAGAATACTTTTAATAAGAGGTTTCGGTAGATTGCGTTCTGGGAGAGGGGGAGGAGAGAGGCAAGACAGTCGCTCAGCTTACCCAGGTGGAACCACTTCCCCTCCTGCTAACCCTGCAGCCCGAATGCTGCCCGCTCTCCACCCCTCCCTCTTCTGGGGAGATGGCTCTGCCTGGGCCCCCCCAATCCTGACAACCCACTCACCTGTGGCCTGGGCACAGCCCTTCACTCTGTCCTCTCCGTTGGTCCTCTCATCTGTAAAATCTTTCCTAGGTGCAAGGGGGTAATTAGTGCAGACCTATTAACAATGGTTCAAGTAATTAGCTGCTGACATTTTGTACCACACCTAGTTACTCAGGCTGGCACATCAGGCCCAAGAATATTTCTCAGACTCAAAACAGAGCCAGCTGAACTGGATTTGAAGGCCTGGATCCACTCACACATGTATCAGCCAGCAGTGTCTGTGTGGCAGGCCTCTTCTGTGTTTCACCCTGTGTTAAGTGTCTGGGAAGCTGGAAGGTCCCCACAGCACCAAAAACACAGTGCCACATCCAGGGGTTTTCCACTGGGCTGGAGAAACAAGAAAAACTGTGCAGAATGAGGGTGTGGCAGAAAGCAATCCTTAAAGGCTCAGGAATAGGGTGGGCCAGCAGAGGAGCCTCCAGGGTTTCTACAGAGAGGGCTGACCCCCAGAAAAAAGAGACTGATTATGTGGGGTCCGTTGGGAAGGGGAGGCCCTGGAGGGGGCTGTCATAGCTCAAGAGTGAGGAGAAGGCTGAGCAGGAACCAAGAATAAAGCCTGGGAAGGAGGGATATTGAAAGGGAAATCAACTGGATTTGGGGGCTGGCTGGATACAGGACATGTGAACAGCAGGGTTTAGGAGAATGGGGGTACCACAGAGAAAGGCAACTGTGGGAGACCATTTCTGGGTGCCAATCACTGGGTGACTTGTAAAATGATTCTGTCCATTTGAAACTATACGAACGAAGAAACAAGTTTTGTTTTCTTTAAGAAACACGTCATTGAGGGCAATCAAAATATAATGTGCTTCTAATTGAATTATGGTTTAAAAAAGGCAAAGGATTGTAAGTTAGCTGAGTGGGAAAGTGACTTGGGTGCTCCGAGATGGTGGCATTTTTCAGGGACCTGTGACGTGCTGGTCACTATGCTTGGCACACTTACTAGGAGCTGATGCTTTTAAAGAGCTTAGCACTGGGCCTAGATTTGTAAAAGGGAGTTATTCTGCCTCTCACCTTTATCATGGGGAGGAAGTCACGGCCACGGGTGAAAAATGAACCTTTAAGGCATGGAAAATAACTAAGTGCTACTGAGCACTTACTCGGTGCCAGGCACCCATCTAAGTGCTTTTCATTTGTTTCATCCCACAAAAATCCTAGAAGGCAGGTGCTATTATTACCGACCTTATTTTATAGATGAAGCAGCAAAAGCACAGACAGGTGGAGTAGCTCTCCCAAGGCCACACAGTAAATACCAAGTCGGAGATTCAACCTATATAAGCCTGGCTCCAGTGCCCGTGAATTCTGGGACCCCCCAAACTGTCTATTTCTGAGCCTGCAGAGGCGTCCTGAGGACAGTAGGGGACTGGACGAGCCTCTGAAGGGTTCCCTGAGGGCAGATCTTCTCTCCCAGGACTGGGAAAGTCTGAAGGGCAACAGATGTGAAGACTATTGATTTCTAGCTACACAAAGTTGCAGGAGCAATTGTGGAGCTTTCATTGCCCTTCTCCAGGGGCTGCAGGAGGGGTCGGGGGACACTTGGCTCACGAGGCTTTCCTGGCACGGAGGCAGAACTGGTGTGAGGAAGCTGGGGTCTGCCGAGGACAACAAACCACGTAAACCAGGACTGGACACAGTTAAACAGAATGAGAGGTGGTTCTCGCTCTCGGTTTGCTTTTCTTTACATTGTGCCCTAAGTGTATGTGAAAAGGCCTGGAGGTTGGGGAGAGAAGGACGCAGGAGTGTGAAGCTGTAGCTCTGCCACACGGTGTCTGTGGGATGGTGGCCAAATCACTGAGCTCACGGAACCCCGGTCTCCTGGCCCCAAAATACAGCAGAGTCCTATCTCAGAAGGTGGGGAGCTGGGCACCCTGAGAGCAGCTCCTGGCCCAGATTTGACCTTCTGTATTCTGTAATTGGTAGCGATTATTATTATTATGGCTATAACTGTAGATCATTAATTTGCAGTTTAAAATGCTTTACCTATTTCATTTTGCACTGTTTTATGGAAGAATTAAATTTTTATGGGAAATTCTCCTAATTGGCTGAATTCAATGGCATTCCTTCTTCCATCAGGTGTGCACAACAGTTAGACACCGAGAGACACTAATTCTATCTGGTGGCACCCATCCATCTGAGTCACTTTCCTTTATCTCCTACCATCTACAGGACTTTCCCCCCACCTTTGCAGAGGAGGAAGCTGAGGCTCAGAGAGGTTAGATGGCTTGCCTGAGGTCACAAAGCTGGGAAACGCTGAGCAAGGATTCAAAGCCAGGTGCGTGTATCACTAAAGCCAGGTGCGTGTATCCCCCCAGATGGCAGATCCAGGGCTTAGGCAGTCCTCTGCGGTGGCACCCACCTTGTTGTGATGCCACGAGTAGTTGAAGGCTGTCCTGTGAACAATATGAATTCTCTGGGGATAGTTCCCCTCTGGGGCTGAGCAGCTTGATGAAACTCCAAAGAAGGACCAACCAGGAGGCTGCTGCCTCTACATGTCAAGTGTCCCCACCTGGCAAGGGAGGCTGATTCCTCAGCTGGAATCCCCATAGTTCTTGTGTCCCAGGCTCCCATCCTGAGCTCATCTGCCTGGTGTTCAAGGGACCAGATGTGATGCAGGAAGCAGAGCCGTGATAATTCCTCACACTCGTCAGGGCTGTGTAATTTGCAGAAAGCCCTTTCACATCCACCACGGCCTCCGAGCTAAGAGGTGGCAGTGCCCCTACAGATAAGAAGGCAAGCTCTGGGCACAATGACTTGGGCTGGGGACCCTGTTCCACTCTTTACATGTTGTGTGACCTTGGGCAAGTCACTTTACCCCTCTACGCCTTTGTTTTCTTACCTGAGAAGTGGGGGGAAATACCTGCTGCCTAAGGTTTTTATGAGGGTTAATTGAGATTATGTATACAGATATGTATTATATACTTACATATTATATACACATGTATATTATATACACACATATATATATTATATCATGTATTTATGTATAAAATGTCATTCAACTCTCATAATAGCCCATGAGTAAATAATAAATACTGATGCACAGTAATGTGTTAATAAATAATTATTAACTAGGCACAACCACACCCAAAGGTGGATAATAAGAACTACTCTTAAGCCAAGTTCTTCTCATCACATTTTGTGTTGTTTTACACCTTGCTCATTCACGTACCACAATACAAGTTCCATGAGGCCAGAGTATGTGTGTTTGCTCAGTGCCCCACCCAGAGCTCTCAGCAATGGGTCTGAAACGTAGCAGGAGCTCTATAAACCTTTGCTGTTGAATCATTGGTCTTGTTTAAGCCTCACAACAGCCCTTTGAAGTAAGAGATATTATCATTTCCATTTTACAGGTGAAGAAACAAAGGTTGAGACTATAAATGGTGGATTTGGAGTTCAGACTCAGGTTTCCGACTCACAAATCTGTACTATGAGTTCTAAACCATCCAGCCAGAGAGAGCTATTTCCTCTCCACAGACAGAAGGCTGGGACCAGGGCTCCCGACTCAAAGCTCAGAGGCCTCTCCATCACATCAGAGAGGCCGGGGGGTTGGTCCCCAGCCTCACAGCTTTTTGAGGAGCACCAACTTGGCAATTGCGCAAAAGGCCATGGGATAATGGCTATGGACCAGGGGAACTACCTGCTTACCGCATGTGCCCCGGGGGGTGGTGAGGCTTAAAGCAAATTGGGGATAGCACATGCTGAACGACACGCCTTGTCCCCCAAGGAAACCCCCTTGTGGGGCTATTTCCTCTCCAGGAGGGAGCCCCGCCTGGCTGGGGTGACTGCCTCTTCAGGAGGAAGGACAGCTAGGGCTGCAGTGAGCTGGGGCTGGGGGGACATGGGTGCTGTGGCCCTGGTCTCAGGCCAGCCAGCGTCCTGTCCCTGAAGCCTGGAGGAAAGCCGTGACTCTGAGGCTCTGCAGAGAGCAGCCTCAGCGGCAGCTGGTGAAGGCCCGTTCTGGGCACCGGGGTTTCCTCACAGGTGCCTGAAGGAGCCCATGTCTCAAGGGCTTGGAGAGGCTGGCAGGAAGTCTCCCGAGGAGGGAAGCTGCTGAGTTTGGCCCCAGCTAATACTATTAACTCTCTAATGACCCCCAACCCCTGCTGAGGACCTGCTATTTTTTCTAGGCCTCAGGAAGCTGAAATCACACTCCAGGCTTGTGAGAGAAGGAGCTGGGATTGACATCCAGCCCTGTCTGACTCCCAGTCTGGGGCCCCGGGGCCTCCTGTAACCTCAGTCTGTATGTTTATAGTCAGGCGGAAGCTCTGCTGCTTGGGTCGGGAACCCAGGGGGCTTCTACGGCCCTCACAGCCACTGCTCCCAAGGAGGCCTCTTGGATCCCTTGGGGAAGAGCAGGGGGCAGGTGAGGGTTTTGGGAGAGGGGGTCACAGAGGGGAAAGAAGGGGCAGAAAGGTGGCGGGAGCTGAGGATGTCCTGCTGGCCCTCCCCACACCACAGTCTGGGCGAGCAGTGTTGTGGTTGGGTGCTGGGGAGGTGGAGGCAGGAGGGGTGTGTGTGTGTGTGTGTGTGTGTGTGTGTGTGTGTGTGTGTGTGTTAGAAGCACACTGGATCAGGAGTCTGGACACGTGGCTCTGCTTCCAACCCTGGTGGAAAGAGGACGGGAGACCTTAGAAGTCACTTTTCCTCTCTGTGCCCATCTGGCACGTCGGGGAAGATTGGGTGGGTGGTGCCTGAGGCCCTGCCAGTGCCCCACCATCTTTCTCAATATCTAACCTGAGCAAAGACACAGATGCCGAAGCCTGACTGCTTATGTCCAGTCTTGGCTTTGCCATTTGGCCACTGTGTGCTTGTGGGAAAGTGCATTAACCTCTCTGGTCTCCCAGGCTTGACTACAAAACAAAGATAATGGTCCCCGCTCCAATGGAGTTGCTATGAAGATTCAATGAATTAATGCATGTAAATCAGTAATTGCTCAGCAAATAGTCACTATTACTAATATTATTATCCAGATCCTTTGTCCACAATCTTGAAATCCCAAACACTCTGAATACCAAAATCTTTTCAAAAATTCATTTAGCACCCATGTCTAATCTTTATTTACTGTAAATATTCATTAGTTTTCCTGCAAAAATGTTAAAATGCACCTGACTTCAGGGCCCTGCCCCGAACATGCTGGAGTGATACGAAATATGTAGTATTTCTACCATCGTCTATTTCTAAAATCCCCCCCAAATATTCTGAATCCTGAAAACACATCTGGCCCCAAGAAAACTCAGATAAGGGATTTTGGACCTGAACTCTCTTTGAATTCTTCCAATGATCTTGAAAAATAGACGAACTTTATTCCCCTTGTGCAGATAGAGAAACTGAGGCTTGGAGGAGTGAAAGAACTTGTCCTGGAAGCCAGGGCTGGTCACTGGCAGAGCCAAGACTCTCGTCCTGGCCTGTGATTGCAGATCTGAGACCGGTTCCCTCTGCAGTCCCCCGAGGCCCCTGAGGGCCTGTGTCTGGTTCAATTCTAAGTACACACCACCAGGCGAGTCGGTCTCCTGAATGAAGTTAGGGTCTCCTGGACGAACAAATGCACTCCAGAGCAGAAGGCGTGACATTCTTCTCCTGATGACACACATCTCCCAGGGTTGACAAGGAGAAAAAAGATGAACTCAACCAGACCATGCCCTAGGAGATGCTACGGTGCCCTGTCCTCTGTGCCCAACCTAGAGTCAGGCCCATTTCTGGCTCTGCCCAGACTCAACGCACAGGGCCCCTGAACAACTCCTTGACCTGTGCGAGTCTTGGTTTTTTCGTCTGTGCAAAGGATAATAATAATTCTACCTCAGATGGCCCTGGGACTTGGCAGGGGGTTGGGGTGCATTCGGTGAGGTGGCACTGGGCCTGATCGATGCTCACCAACAGCTGGAACTGACCAGGTTCCCTCCTCGGGAGACTTCCTGCCAGCCTCTCCAAGCCCTTGAGAAATGGGCTCCTTCAGGCACCTGTGAGGAAACCCCGATGCCCAGAACAGGCCTTCACCAGCTGCCGCTGAGGCTGCTCTCTGCAGAGCCTCAGAGTCATGCTTTCCTCCAGGCTTCAGGGACAGGACGCTGGCTGGCCTGAGACCAGAGCCGCAGCACCCGTGTCCCCCCAGCCCCAGCTCACTGCAGCCCCAGCTGTCTCTCCTCCTGAAGAAAAGGCTGGGCTTCCTTCTGGGGAGGAAATAGCCCCACGAAGGTGTTTCTCTGGGGACACAGAAAGCGTCTGCTTTAAGTCTTACCATCTGGGACTTGTATGCGATGGGTACAAGGTATCATTTCAAGGCTTCCGGTTCAATACAAGAAACCCATCACTGCTGTAAGTGGAGCCTGCAATTCCTGCTGCTTACACCTCTGCAACTCTGCTCTTCCTACACGCTGGGGTCCCTGCTGTCCCCTCCCCTTGCCCAGATACCAGAACCTAGCCTCTCCTGACCAGTCTTCTCCAGCTGTTGCTGCAAGACCCTCCCTGCCTCCCCTCTTCTCTCAATTTCCACTGTTGAAATAAAACATCCATCATGCTCCCTTTGCCTAACGAGCCTCAGTCTCTATTCTGCCGGGTGATTAACCAGGTAGAGCACCATGTGCTCCCTCACAGGCTCTTGGCAATCACCATGAGAGGGGTAACTGGAGCAGCTCTGTGCTGGGCGGGGTGCTTTTTTCCCTCCTTTTCCTAACCCCCTCCTTTTTTTTTTTTTTCCCAAATGAAAAATGACCGTGTGATTCCATTAAGTTCCCTGTGCAATAGCGATCATTCTAGAGAAATTGATTGTGACTCTGTTAATGACTGCTTGGTCAGATGTTAATGCACCAGGGGACAATTTATACTGCCCTGCTTGCTACAGCCAGAGCGAGGAAAGGATTCCAGGGTGGGCAGGCAGGGAGGGCATGGAGCCAAGGTGGGTGGGGTAGGGGTGCAAGGAGGGCAGGCAGTTTGCTTAAAACAGTAGGAATCTCCTCTCCTTTCTTGTGTAACCCTCTCTGTTTTGTGAGTCCTGCCCCTGGGTGACAGTGGGGGACTTACTTCTTGTGCCTGCCCTTCATATCACCAGAGGGGCTGTGTGCAGTCAGGAGAGAGCAGGAGATCCAGTCAGAGGTCAAGAGTTGACTCTGGACTGCCTGTGGCTGTGACGGTGAGCTTCTCTGAGCAACTTTTGGCATCCGTGAAATGAGCCCACTCTCACATCCTGCCCCAGCGGGCACTTTGAGGCGAGAGGCTGACCCTGCAGGTGGGGCATCCATTACCCATCTACTGTGCTCCTTCCTTGTTGGCAGAGCCCAAGTACTGGGCAGTGAGTCTCCAGCCCAGGAGTAGAGAGCACTTAGTCTGAGCCAACCTGCCAGTGGTGGGTAAGGAGAGGCCATGGGATATATTTCTGGCTAGAAGGCAGAGACTCTGCCGGGGCTTCTAGAAAAGCTGTCCCTTGCTTGTAAAAAGCTACACCAAGGAGACACTTCTTGCTTGCCTTTTCTGGAAGCTGCCTTGAGTGCTTTGAGTCCTCTGAGCCATGCTCCGGGCACCTCTTACTGTTTGGAGGTGTAGCAGTCATCTTGCAAGCATGAAGGGACAAGCCCGAGGACCAAGGCCAAACCTCTGAGGATGGCAGAGAGGAAACCTGCGAGAGCTTGGGTCCGCGACGGCATCACGGAGTAGCTGAAATAACCAGAGCTGGAACTGAGCCACCCCCATCATCCTTCCCCGACTCCTCTTAAGTAGGACAATGCATTCGCATTATTGTTTAGCCAGTCTGAGTACAGTCTTCCATTATGTGCAGCCAGAAGTATCCCCGTGGATCCCATGCAGCAGGAGTTCTTCGTCACTGGGGAAGTTCTGACCAAATGGAAGCATTATTGTTATTCTTTTAAGGATCTTGACCATTAGAGTCCAGACGTGCCAGTGGTGAGCTGGTGGAAAAAACGAGAAATGCATTTATAGGTGGGCAGAGCCTCCTGGAAGAACCTCACACAGTAAGAAAGCAGGAGCCTCGCCCAGAGACCAGGTCTTTGCTTTTGGAAGGAAGGAATCCCTCTGCATGAGCGGGGCCTGTCATCGGTTTCTCTGTTGGCTCAGTTCTCATGGACTCCTGTCTGGGTCCCACAGGGTGAATGGGAAGGTGCACTCACTGAAAGTACAACCTGAACGCCCCTGGTGCCCCAGCAGTTCTGCTTCGGGAGCCCTCCGACAGAGCAGTCCTCTGCTCCTTCTGCACACACAGCCCCACACACAGCCCCACAGCACACACAGGCGCTGCTGGGGGAGCCAGGGCCAGCAGCCACGCCCAGGAGCAGGGAGGGTTCTGCTCAGTGAACCTGGGAGATACAGCGGTGTCTGTGAGATGTCATGGCAACAGTGAAGGTGCCAGGGCAGACGGGGTGGCGGGGACACAGATTGACAGAATAGTGGTCTTAGGTCTGGTTCCCCAGAACCAGAGACTCAGAGTTGGGTGCATGCATCTTATTCGGGAGGGGATCTCCAGAAACATGAGCCAGAGAGTGAGATAGGAAGGAGGAAGTGAGTGCGAAGGCATGTTATGGAGGACCCTGCTGTGAGCAGTGGGGACTTGGTCTGCTGAGTCTTCTGAGCTGTGCCAAGGAGCCTCCCAGAATCTTCTGCCCTGGACACGGGGCTGGCTTTCATCCACTGGCTCCCACAGACCATGGAGAGTCTGAGCACTGAATGTCACCTCAGTTGGGCTGAACTCAGAGGTGGGCTGAGCGGACATGACAGGGGCACCAGGAGGGTTTTCTATGGTACATACCCAACAGGGCTTGTTCATGAGCACGTGTGAGGTATCCCTGGGGGTGCCCAGAAACACGTGGGGACTCCGTGGAAGGCTGGAGTTTTGTCTTAGCAGGTGAGAGTAAGAGCTCGTGAGTCAGGCTTATGATTATCATTCTTCATGGGTCCAGAGAAGGTGGACCTGGCATGCTCCAGAGGGGACTGTGCCCCTTCCCAAGGCCTGTCACCTCCCGGACTCAGTGTTTTCTGAATACAATGGCTGCAGGAGGAGACAGCAGTTCTGAAGCCCAGGGAAGGACCTGGCCCTCAGAACATTGCAAGTGGAGTGATTTTTTTTTTTTTTAATGGTAGGGATTAGAAACTGTTGTGATATTTTTCTCAATTGACTTTTCTAATTGCAAATCGATAAGACTAATTTACCCCCTGGCTGGGTTGTTTTGTTGTGAAGTGATTGAAGGCCCCGAAAGACTCCCTATGACAGGGAGACTTTAGATGAAGTGAAATCAAACACATTTCAAACCACCCCCTGTGGGTGACAGGAAGAGCAGGGACCAGAGATGGAAAGGTAGCTGGTTCCTCCGTACCCTCCAGCTCATACAAGTAAGACCAATGCTCTGTGAGTAGGGAAAAAATAGTAGATGGAAAGGGCTGTTTGCAGGCTGTCTCCTGCTAGAAAGTTTGACCCAGAATAGAACTAGCTACCATCTCAGGGTTTTTCTCAGCAGCAGTACAGTAGCCTGGAAATTCATTCATCTAGTCAATACATCACAAATATATCCTGAGCACCTACTATATTCTAGGCTCTGGATGGCTACTGGGGATTCAATGGTAAACAAAAGAGCTATGACCTCTGTCCTCATCAAGGTACTGAATGACTGAATCAATCAGTATTCAGCTGCCAAGAACTGAATCTGCTCTGGCTATTTATGCAGAAAGGGACCTAATGCAGAGTGTTAAATGGCCTTCAGAACTGCTGGGAGGTCTGGAGAAGTGGACGTTACACTGAGCTCCCAGGAATGACTCTTAAGAACCAGGTCAGCAAGAACGTCTCATTCAGGCCACGTGGGGCAGCTGCACTACAGTTGTGTGTTCTAGAACCCTGATGCCTCTGTGACAAAATGGAAGCCTTATGCTAACCTCTCTTCCCTTTTGGCTCCGTTCTTACTTCAAGTTATGAGGCCATCACTTGGAAGAACTCAAATCAATGTGGAACTCTAGCTGCAAGGGAGTCTGTGCATGCAGGTGTTAGCTCTCCGGGAGGCACCGCTGGAAGGAGGAAGTGGGGATGGATTGTGAGTGAGCAAACCCGTACTTTCAACGCAGCAACTGATTGCACAAATTGTTAATTAAACACCTTGTGGTCAGTACCTTGCAGAAAAAGCAGAGGGAATTATCAGAAGGAACTTTACTAAACTCTGGGCAAGAGCCAAGAGGAAACCATCTGTAAAAGTAAACGTTGGGACCATACATGGACCCTCTGATGACAGCAGCCTCCAGTCCCAAAAGCATGACAACCACGTTGATTAGGACTTAGCTGTGTTTCTTCCCCTTCCCAGTGCTCAGGTCCACATGGTGTTCTCCACTGTGTTCCCAAACACCCAAGTGAGATCCTAATGATTTCTATCTTTCCTCACACCATAAGTCCAAAATGCTTGCTAAAATGGTCTAGGTGTCCTACGGCCCACCCATCTGACCTGAGCTCCCGGACAAGCAGTGTGATGGGCACAGTGGATGACCCACCCTCTTGGTTGGGACAGGCCACCAGCTCTGCCTACCTTTAGAGGGCTCCATACTGACCGTTTCTGGTGTGAAGCCACCTCCACACTCAGGGGACTGACTCAGCGTGCTCTACAGCCACATTATCCCCACAACTCATCTCAGTGTTTATTAAAGTTTGGTCTAGGGGCCAACCAACATTAGTTCTCCACCCCCAGCTTTATTGGGATATTATTGACAAATAAAAATTGTATGTATTTAAGGTATACAATGTGATATTTTGATATATGTATACATTGTGAAATAATTAACACAAGTAAGCTAATTAACGTATCCATCACCTCACATAATTACCATTTGTGTGTGTGTGTTGAAAACACTTGAAATCTACTCTTTTAGCAAATTTCAAGTATACAATACATTATTATTAACTGTAGTCACTATGCTTTACATTAGGTTTTCAGAACTTAATCATCTTATAATGGAAAGTTTGTACCCTTTGATCAATACCTCCCCGTTTTCCCATCTCCCAGCCTCTGGTAACCACCATTTCAACTCTCCATTACTATGAGTTCGACTTTTTTTTGATCCTCCATGTAAGTGAGATTATTTGATATTTGTCTTTCTAGGTCTGGCTTATTTTACTTAGCATAATGTCCATCGTGTCCATCCATGTTATTGCAAATGGAAGGATTTCCTTAGTTTTTAAAGCTGAATAATATTCTATTGTCTATATATGCCACACTTAAAAAAATATTTTTGTTAAAAATATAGCTAACATACAATGTTATATTAGTTTCAGGGATACGCTATAGTTTTTCAACATTTATCTACCTAAAGAAGTGATCACCATGATAAGTCCAGCAACCATCTGACACTGTACCACGCTATCACAATATTATTGACTATATTCCCTATGCTGTACATTGCATCCCCATGACTTACTTGTTTTATGCCAGGAAATTTGGACCTCTCATTCCCCTTCACCTTTCCCTCTCCTTTTTAATTTTTCAATTACAGTTGACATTCAATATTATTCTATATTAATTTCTGGTGTACAGCATAGTGGTTAGATATTTATATAATTTAAGAAGTGACTAGTCTAATACCTGATTAGTATCCACCTAGCACTATACATAGTTATTACCATGTCATTGACTATTTTCCCTATGCCTTGCTTTACATCCCCATGACTACTTTGTAACTATCAGTTTGTACTTCTTAATCCCTTCACCTTTTTCACCCCGTCCCCAATCTGCTTCCATCTATCACCCCAGCAAATCTAGTATCCATTTGATGAGACACAGTTATTACAATATTATTGACCATATTCCTTATGCTATATCCTACAATCCCATAACTACTTTGTAACAACCATTTTGTACTTCTTAATCCCTTCCTCTTTCTTCACCCACACTTCCAATACCTTTCCCATGTGGCAACCATCAAAATCTTCTCTGCATCTGTGAGTTTGTTTCTAATTTGTTTGTTTTTTAATTTTGTTCTTTAGAGTCCACATATAAGTGAAATCACATTGCATCTGTCTTTCTCTGTCTGACATACTCCACTCAGCACAACACCCTCCAGGTCCATCCATGCTGCCGCAGATGGTAAGGACCCCTCCCATCCATGGCTGAGCAATATTCCATTGTATATATGTACCACTTCCTCTTTATCCATTCTTCCATTGACAGGCACCTAGGCTGCCTCCACATCTTGGCCATTGTAAACAATGCTGCAATGAACATATGGATGCACATGTCCCCTTGAAGTAGCATTTTGAGTTTCTTAGGATAAATACCCTGAAGTGGGATTACTGGGTCCTTTATTGTCTTTTTTTATAGGCTTTGTTTTAAAATCTATTTTATCTGGTATAAGTATTGCTACCCCAACTTTTTGTCTGTCTGTCTGTTTGTTTGTTTCCATTTTCATGAAATATCTTGTTTCATCGCTTTACTTTCTGTCTGTGTGTGCTTGTCAATCTGAAGTGAGTCTCTTATAGGCAGCATATGTAAGGGTTTTGTTTTCTTATCCATGTCCTTATGTAGTAGGTGCCTTGTGGGGCCCTGGCACAGTCTCCCTGGTCACCTGCTCTGGGTGCTCCAGGAGTGTCCCTTGTGTGGGTTGTGTGTGCCCCCCTGTTATACTTGAGCCTTGATTGCTGTTGGCATGTCAGTGGGTGGTCAGTGACCCTTAGGCTGACTGGCTGTGGGGTTTTGCCCTGTCTTCAGCTTATGGGCTGTTGTGTGGGGGGCTTACCCCACTGAGTGGGATTTGCCCCAGCTGCCTGTTGAGACTGCCCTTTGTGTATGCCACTTGTTGGGCTAATTGGGTGGTGCTCCGCTATGGTCTGAAGCCAACCTCCAAGTATGTTAATTCTCAGGCCTCTTAGGAGGGGCTCTAGTGCAGGCTCAGGTCACCCACTGCCTGGCCAGGGGCTACTCCTACCCTGTAGGAGCTACAAAACAATCAGTTGTTCACTGCCTGTGCTAAACCTGGAGGTGTGTGGGAGAGACCACACTGTGAACCAAGGATATCTGCTGCTAGTACTGGGCCTGGGGTTGCTCTGCAAAAAGCCAGCACACCCCGAGCCCTACTGCCACCTTAACGGTCAGCCGCTGATAGAGCCTCGTGCAGTATGCAAGTTGGGTGAGGCAGGTTGTCAGGGACTCACTAGAGTGGGAAGGGTTGTTGTCACGAGGTTCTGGTGTAATGTAAATTCTGGTTTGGTGCTAGTGCTGATCCTGGAGTGACTCAACAAAGTCTCAGAGCACACCGAGGCCAGTCACTGCCTCCTTGGGGCATGCTGGACTCTGACAGTTTTCTAAGAAAGAGTGCAATGTGGACAGGGTTGGCTGCTCACAGAGAAAGTGCCTCCAGTATTGGGGGAGTTGGGTGGAGCAGAGCTCACTAGACCAATAAGATTCAGATTTGTCTGAGTAGGGGAGGGCTCAACACAGGAAAGATGTCACCTGCCTGCCAGCTGCATGGAATAGGAGCACCCCTCACAAGGAAAATGGCGACTGTCCTCCAGCTCTTGCTCCAAGCCACACACCTCAATCTGCACCCCCCATGTGCCCCTGACACCCCCTGAGTCTCCATCTCTCCACCGGAGCCCAAGATGAGTACCTGCAAGTGCATGAGTCTGTCTGTGGGCCATTTAAGAGGACATTTGGCTTTTCCTGCAGACTTCTGTCCCACCTGGGTGGTTGGAATCCCCACTGTTTTTCATAGGCAGATGTTGTGTGGGCTCCTCTTCCTGGCACCAGTACTCTGGGTGGGGAGCCTTGCTCTTTTTGGGGGAACCTCTTTGGCTGAGATATCCCTCCTGATTCTCAACTGCTACATGGAGGTGGGTTGGGGGCCCATTCTGCATCTCCACCTTTCTTACCGGTCTCAACGTGGCCTCTTCTTTATATTTTTAGTTATAGGACTTCTGTTCAGCTAGACTTCAGATGATTCTCTAGGTTGATTGTTCTATAATTTAGTTGTAATTTTAATGTGTTCATGGGAGAATGTAGGCATAGTGTTTATCTATTCTGCCATCTTGGATCTTCCTTGAGTCACAACACTTTCTGTATCCATTCATCTGTGGATGGACATACACTGTTTCAGTTTTTTGGCTACTGAATAATGCTGCAATGAACATGGGAGTGCAGATATCTCTTCCATGTAGTGATTTTATTTCCTGTAGCTATATACTCTGAAGTGGGATTGCTGGGTCATACGGCAGTTCTCTTTATACTTTTTTTGAGGAAACTCCATATTGTTTCCATAGTGGCTGCACCAATTTACATTCCTACCAACAGAACATAAAGGTTCCTCTTGGTCCACATCCTCACCAACATTCACCTTTTGATTTTTTAATAGTAGTCAGCCTGAGAGGTGTAAGGTGAGAGCTCATTGTGGCGTTGATTTGCATTTTCCTAATAATTCAGTGATGTCGAGTATATTTTCATGTGCTTGTTGGTCATCTATGTATCTTCTTCGGAAAAATGTCTATTCGTGTCCTTTGCCCATTTTTAAATCAAATTGTTTGGGGGTTTTGCTATTGAGTTTCTTATATATTTTTAATATTAACTCCTTATCAGATATGTGGTTTACAAACATTTTGTTCCATTCCATCATTTGCCTTTTTGTTTTGCTGATTGTTTCTTTTGCAAACTTTTTAGCTTGACGTAACCCCAGTTCTTTATTTTTGCTCTTGTTGCCTGTGCTTTTGGTGTCAAGCCCAAAAACTTATTGCCAAGATCAATGTCAGGGAGCTTTCCTTCTAAGTGTTTTGTGGTTTCAAATTTTATGTTGAAGACTTTATTCCATTTTGAGTTGATTTTTGTGTATGGTGTCACGGCCTAATTTCATTTCAGTGTTCTCAATACCATTTATTATAGAGACTGTATTTCCCATTTCCCTGTTGAGCATTGTTGTCATCTTTGTTGAAAATTTGTTGAGCCTATGTCCATGGGTTTATTTCTGATCTCTCCATTCAGCCCCATTGATCTTTATGTCTCTTTTTAGGCCAGGACCATACAGTTTTGATGACTATAGCTTTGTTATATAATTTAAAATCAGGAAGTGTGATGCCTCCAGCTTTGTTCTCTTTGCTCAAGATTGCTTTAGCTCAGCAGTAGCTTTTCACTTGATAAAAATTCTGTTGCCCAAGCCCTGCACCCCACCTATTGAATCTGAATCCCTGGGGAATAGAACCAGAGAATGTGCATTTTCTGCACTCTCCAAGTGACTCTGGTGCCCAGAATGAGGGCCACTGCTCTGAGCAAACAGGTTAGAGGGAGGCAGTGTGGGTCATGGAAGGCATACAGGACTTGGTGTCACAGCTCAGCTTTATCTCTTACTCTCATTCAATCTTCTGATTCTAGTTGTTCTGCTACGAGGCTGTTTCCTGATCTGAAAATTGGGGGTAATAATATCATTTACTTTCTGGGTTTGTTGTGGCTGTGAAATAACATATGCAAAGCCTCTGTCAACTAGCAGGTACTGTTTAAACACCTGTGTAGCCCTTAGGAGCCTTGGTGAGTATGACATTTAGAAGGCAGATTTCAACAATCTCCAGTAATTTTTTTTTTTTTTAAATCATTCTTTACTCAAGTTTCTCAAAGGACGTTAAAAGGGATTCAAATACACGGTCCATGGCAACACTTATTAACCCCCCTTTTCTCTCCCACCAACTTCCTTCATGTTCCTTTTCTGCCCACTAGTTCCCTCAAAGACCCCACACCTCCCAGTCCAGGGGTCTTCATTTCTCCTTTTCCCCACCCCTCTCCCTCAGCACTGTGTTACTTATAGGTCAACTTAGCCCTCTTTCTCACCCAAAGAAACTGCCCTGTCCCGGAGGGAGAAGGCAGTGAAGAATGAGGGGTGTTTCTTTGGGGGATTAGGGGTGGCGGGGAGAGGGAGGTTGGTGAACATGCTAACCTTAATATATTTTTCCTAATTTTATTGAGAAATAATCCACATGCATCAGGTATAAGGCATATAGCACGATAGTTTGTGAAATGATTAACACAATCGTTTCCACTAACACCCATCTTTTCGTTATAGATACAATAAAAAGAAAAGAAAAAAGGAAAAAAATGGAACAAAAAAAATCCTAGAATTTACTCTCTTAACCACTTTCCTATATATCACACAGCAGTGTTAGCTATCGTCATCATGTTTAATACTTTTTGATTTATCGTATTAGTGAGTATGAGTATAGCAGTCCCAGCAGAAGTTATAATTTTCAGTGTTCCTATGTGATCAGTATTAGGGTGGGAACATTCATTCTCTCAGGGAAATGGAAGCCAGCCCCTCCCTCCCTCCTTTCCTTTCTCTTTTCTGTTTATCTGTCTCTTTTTCTTCTACTTACAAAACGGGTTTATTCTCTTATCCCACAATCACTTATTTTGTCTGTAATATGTAATTTTATCTGCAATATGTAGTTTCCTTTTTCATTATAAAAGTGAATAAATGCTTGTGTGAACAGTTTCAAATAGGGCGGATGACCTTAAAGTCAAAAAAACAGCAGAGGCCTTCTGAGTGTCCAATTCTTCGCCTATGAAATGGAGAAAATCACACCGCAGGAAGGGCTGGGACATGAGGTGTCACTGCACTGGTCCTCACAGCCTGCTCAAGTGGGGTGGCCGGCACCAAGCAGCTTTTCATTCTAGTAAAGGAGTAGGAGACACTGGAGAGGGAAGGAAGGGACTGATACTGGGGGGGGAGGGGTGGACGTGCATGTGTTTGCACGTGTGAAAATGTGGCTGGGGATGCAGGTGTCAGGACCAGCCCGCACCTTGGCAGGTGGTGAGGTGTCCTTCTGTCTCCCACCCCTGCTCTGTAGCATTAACCGTCCAGCCTGGTTTCTTCCCTCTCTTCCCTTCCCAGGACCAGATGGCTCAGAGCCCCCAGATGGTGGCCTGCTGTGTTAGGGCAGGCAGAACTAAACAGGCATCACAGGGGGTGGAGGAGGCTGCATTCTGGAAGGCCTGGCTGGGGCTGAGGATGGAAGGGGGTCCTCCACGTCCCCCAAACACCAGGCATAGGGGGCTTGGAGAGCCCAGGCTGGTGCCAGATCCTGTGTATTCTGTGTCCTGCGTAGGATTTATTTATTCATTCATTGTTGAATTCATCATGTATTCAGCAAAGTCTTACTGAGCCCCTTGGTTCCGTTTGAAGGTGGAGGGGCCACGTTTGCTACAAGATCAGCTGCAGGGATTTCAGGCAGTGATGCTTCTCATGGCCACGTTGGTAGCAGGTCTGTGATTCTGGTGGTCAGTCCACCTAGAATGGGCCTGAGGAGAGAGCTGGCAGAAGCCTGACAAGTTTGAGGGCCACGCCATCTGGGCTGGACTTGCTCTGGCCTGGCCAAGTGAGCCGGTGGGACAAGCTGGGAAAAGGCCACAGCTCGGTGGTGATCACCTGCAGATGAGAACACAAACTGGAGTCGCACCTGCCGCAGCAGAGCTCCTTCCTCTGCCACGGGATGGCGGGGTTGTGATCGTGCCCTGGTGACCCTCTCCTGACCATGAGTGCCCACGCTGAGCAGGGCTGGCAAAGGTGGGCGCTGGGTTTCCACACCTGCCTCCTGCTTCCCACTCTCAAGGTCCTCTCTCTCTTGCTGACCAGCCCTGAGGGGTGCACATCACAGGACCTGAGGGGACCCACTGAGAGGGGTTCAGGGAACAGCTTCTGGGGCCCTTGGTTTGGAGCAGCAATCCTCAAACAGAGACGATGCTCCCAAGGAGGCCTTAGGCAATGTCTGCAGACGTTTTGGTTGTCACACCGGGTGGGACGTGGGGGATACTCTCGGCATATCGTGAGCAGAGGCCAGCGATGATGCTAAGCATCTCGCAATGCGTAGCAGCCCCCAGGGCAAAGAATCATCTGAGTTACGTGTCCCATGACGTCAGCAGTACCGAGGTTGAGAAAACCTGGTTAAGAGGCAACTTCATTAACGAACCTTTCCAAATATGGCAAGGCTGGAAAAAAAGGAGGGCCACAAATCCCTCCCATCTCTGTAGCTATGCCCCTTCACCTCACCAAGAGGTGGAGTCTATTTTGCCACCCCTTGGGACTTGCTTTGACCAAACAAATGCAGTGGACGTGCGTGGGGACAGAGCCAGGGGTGCAGTTTCCAGGCTCTCGGCCTCATGTGGAAAGGTGCCGGCTCAGGTAGTAAATGGCCATCAACTGTGATTGGATGGCCATCAGCTGTGGCTACTTGGCCGTCAGCTGTAACCAGTGAGCCACTGGCCACTAATATAACTGCCGTGGCTATGCTAGCGGAAAATGGGGGCTAGCAAGAAGATGGTGGCTGAGCTAGCAAGAGCGGATTGCAGAGAGGCAGATGCCGCCAGCAAGAATATAGTGGTATGACTCCCCCATCTATGGCTCCGTGGGTGTTCCTTTTTGGCCTCACCATATCCTGTGTTCTTATGTGGGGAGCTGGACCAGAGACCCCTCTGGCCGCTCTTCATGACAAATGTCACAGCGAGCAGGGTCTCCCGCATGACTCCCCACACGACAATGTGATATATGGGCTTTCTAAGCCAGGGACTCAAGAGATCCTGCAGCTTCTGCTGTCACCCACTTAGAGCCCCAGGCAACAATAAGGACCAGCCACCAACTCAAGGTCATCTTAAATCACCCAGCCCCAGACAGCCGCCTGCTGAGTGCAGCAGTGTGAGTGACCCAGAGAGGACCAGCAGAAGACTTACCTAGAAAAGCCCAGCCCAAATTGCTGCTCCCAGAATAGTGAGGAAACAGAATGGCGGTCGTGTGAAACCACTAAGTTTTGGGACTGTTTGTTTTACAGCAATAGATAACTGATACACTGAGAGTGGGTATGTTTTAAAGGGGATGTCCAGGGACCACATGACTGAACCTAAAGGATCAATGGACACATTTGTGTCCATGGAAGGCCATTGAAGCTCAGAACCGGGGCAGCAGCAGAATCTTTCTTCCTGTTGGTGCAATCCCTCCAGGTGACTGGCGCTGGGATGGTCCACATTTAAGGCTGGATCCAGTGTGCGTACAGAACAGCTATCATCCTGCCTCATTGGCCACAGGTCAGGTGAGGGAGCAGCTGGATAATGGGGGCCAGATGGATGGTAAACTGCTGTGTAGAGGGGTGGATTTAAAGTGGGACGGCCGTGGGCAGAAATGCCAGGTCTACTGCCTGCCAGCTGCTTGGTCTTCAGCAGCTCATTCTACTTTCCTTCTGAACCTCTGCTCTCTCCTCTGGAAAGGAAGGGTCATACCTCTCAGGTTTCCTGGGAGTATTAAATCAGATTAGATGAGACAAGACAATGTATGTGAAGGGCTTAGCACTGAGCCTGGCACAGAGAAGGTACAATAATAGCTTGGTTGACTGATAAAACAGACCCATTGTTTGAATAGGGCTTGGCTGACAGAATGTGCGGTACAAAAGGACCTTCTAGTCCGTGTGTCTTCTTAAGTTGTGGAGGGTTTCCTAAACTTAAATTTAAAAAAGGACTGGGAGCTGTAGGAACTAGGTTATTGCTAGATGTTTCCAGAAAGGGTGTCCCCAGGTGAGAAGGGAAAGCAGATTTAAATCAGACTGGTACTGATAGCAGCAGGCAGGCAAACAGTGGGTCTTAATATTATTCCTGTGTAAGCCAGCATGTGGTGTGGGTTTTAATTTAAAGCAAGCATTTAGCGAGTTGATAAACAGGAATGCACACCTCTTGCCCTCCCACGCCCTGAGCCCCAGAAGAACAATTATCCTGGAGAGAAGATGAAAGAAACATATGGAAATGAATTCTAATAATGTGGAGAGAACAGGCAGCACCTGCTTTCCCAGGGCGGGCTTTGCTGGGGCTCGGGCTGAGATTGTGTACGCACCAGCAGGAAAGGTCAGCTGAAGCCTCTCTCCCTGGTTCGCTCTACTGGTTCGATCGAACCGGTGGCATGGACATGGGCTGGGAACTTTCTGATCTTCCCTTAGCCATGGAGTCTGAGGCACGCCCTCCACTGGTGTAGTCTCTATGGCATTTTGCACAGACTGTCCACTGGTGGTCTGGTTGTGTGTTTCTTTGCCTTCCCCCAAAGGCTGACACAGAGTGGACACATAGGAAGCCAATCAGTCTCTTTGTTAAGGTCCCCCCAGACCCATCTGGGAAGGTAGTCGTTAGGATTCTAAGTTACAAGTCATGGCAATCCCTTTCAAACTAGTCAGGCAGAAGAGGGGCTTCATTGATTGACGGGATCGACCTATGGAAAAAGCAGGGCAGTGGGCTCCCAGGCACATCTCCAAGAGGACCCTCGTTGACGCTCATCTCATGTCAGTGTTAGTCTCTGAGATCGGCTTCCTCCAAAAGGCTGAGTGCTCTGACTGCCCGTATCTCCCAACCACAGATTTCCAGGCTTGGTCTCAAATGGAAAACTCCCCGGGGAAGGGCTCACACGTCCTGCACTGCCCCATGGCCGGGGGGTAGGTGCTCTGGTTGGTGAGGTCCTCCATAACCTCACTGGTGGGTAGGTGAGGAGGATGGACAGCTCCCAGAAGAAGCGGGGATGCTGTCACCAAAAAGGGGAGTGCTGGGCAGACAGGATAGGAGTTATATTATGGCACCAACAGAGTGTAATGGGTCTTTCTTGAGTTATTTCTACTATTTCCTTAAAGCCCAGCAGAAAACACATATTCAGCCATGAGCAGGTGATCCATACCAATGGAAATGTAGCAAACTGTGGGCCACACTCATATCCCGCGGTCTTATGGCTGCTCTGAAGTCCGTCCTGGTCATTCAAGGTCTTTGATGGTTGAATTTAGAGGGAAAAACATAATCTTTACATAATGAATGCAGTTTGTTTTTATTTTAGACTTGTTAAAGACGAATGTTCTAGTTCTGAGGACAAAGCTTGGACAGGGTCTTTTCCTCTAAGGCAGGGATGTCAAAACTTTTTTCAACGTTTTTCACCAAGGGCCATATGCAGTAAAAAACACAAACAGCCGGGCCACTCACTCGAGGTGAAGTACGCATTGCCTCCCCTGGTTTATTTAAGTAAACTACATATATTTTTAGAATTTGCTGTGGGCCAATTAACAATGGATTGCGGGCGGCAGTTGGCCCGCGGGCCGCAGTTTGGACACCCCTGCTCTAAGGGCTCCCTCACAAAGAGAACACATACTTAGCAGGTAAAAGGAACACAGACGAGCTTTATTAGTGTATCACTCAGGATCTGGTTCAGCTGCATATAACCACTGAATAATGGCGACTTAAACACACAGGGTTTCTCTCTCACCCAAAAGAAGTTTAGAGATATATGCTGGACAACAACACTCTGTAGGCTTCCTGTCCTTTCAGGTATCTTATAAGCAGTGCCATGGGCACAGGCAGCTTTTCTTCCAAAGCATGTTATCAAGGATGCTCTATAGCGAATAGACTTGGAAGATAGATACAGTGCCATTCTCTGTGTCAATGGGTAGATTCCTTTGCTGTCCAATATATTAAAGATAATGTCTTGCTCAGGGCAAAGTTGGGCAGGTTTGCTAGAGGCCCCATTACAAAGGGTTGGGGGTTCCCAAGCTTGGAGTTCCTCAACTGTGGCAAAAATCCACTGCATTTGTAGCAGTTACCTGGACAGCTCTGAATTGCCCCATGGGACTGGGGGACAAGGGGAACTAATGCAAACTGACATGTACATAAAGCTCATGCTGTCTTCTATGACATGAATGATAAAGTCCTTTCCTCCTGACCTAGGAGGCTAGTGTGTTCTGCTAGGATCCATGAAACTGTGATAGACTAACATGTTAGCATATACTAAGGGTACAATTTCAGATATTATAAAACTTCACAGTTCTTGATAGTATGCATTATAGGGCTGGAATGGTGACTCCATAAAGTAATCTAGGTCAAGCTCCTGCTAGCTTTCTGCTCCACCGTTCTCAAAGTCACTTCATGTTCTAAGAAGGCTGTTGGAGCTCCAGACAGCACATCTGTATTCCAGGCAATAGAAAAGAGGAAAGGGAAGTAAAAAGTAACCGCCTCCCAGCCCTCCTGTAATTCCTACACAACACTCATTGGCTACCACTTGATCACGTGACCTTACCTAGCTGCAAGGGAAGCTGGGAAATGTCTCTAGGCTTGGTGATTGCATGGGCAGGGCTTGTTACTAAGGAAAAAGGAGAATGGATGTGTTGGGTGGCAACTAGCAGTCTCGGTCCCAGCGCCTACTTTCTGCTTGCCATCACTAGTCTGGTGGTGGGGACATGAAGAAGTTCCCCATCCAAGTATGATGAACACTGAGGATGGAGGAGACAGTGGTGAACAGGTATGGAGAAGGGTGTACTAGATGAAATACCTTCCCCACCACCCCAAGGCACTTCAGAGATGGTGGGAGGGAGGGGCATGTGGATTACGGATCACAACGCATTGTGAAGGTGATCAGAGCTGGATAGAGGTGATCCAGGCCAAGGAGCCAGGAGAAGACTAAAAACGGGTAGTTACATTAATTAGGGATCAGGAGGAGCTTCCTGGAGGAGGTGATGTTTGATTTAAGTCTGGAAGGATGAGCAGAAGTTCGCCAAACATAAGCTGGGGGTAGAGCTGCCAGGTGACCAGTTAAATTTTAATTTTAAATAAATAACAAATAATTTTAGGATAAGTATAACCCATATGATATTTGAAATATACTTATAAAAATTATTTGTTTATCTGAAATTCAAATTTAACTAGCATCCTGTACTTTTATTCGCTAAATCTGGTAACTTTATGTGGGGGTGAAGGCGTTCCAGGCCCGGTGAGCTGCCACAGAAGAGCCCAGGGTATGGGGAGCTGGGTACAGCTTGACAGGCTGCAGTGAGTGAGGTGTGAGAGGGAGCGTGTGTTGCGGGGGGTAGAGTGACGCTGGAAGAGGAAGCTGGTAGGTAACTTGTCCAGTTAATAGGAATTAGGAGTATCTGTTTTGTCACATTTATTGGAGCAATTACTATGTATGCGCCAGGGACTCTGCCAAGCACCTTGGTATCGACTCATTTAATCCTCACCCTATTACTGGCAGGGAGTTACTTAAATTACTCCCATTTTACAGATGAGGAAAACTAGAGGTTAAGTAACAGCCGGAAGTGGTGGAGTGGGGATTCAAATGCTGTTGTAAATCCAACTGTACCTCATGGAATTTTCCATGGCACTTGCTGTGCATGACGTCATTCACTTCAGCTTCCTCTTGTCCTGCCTTCCTCTTAGTAAGGCCTTGTGCGCAATCACATAGCTGCCCGAACAAGAGAAAATGAGTGGAGGCCCAGGCAGTGTACGCTCCTTAGAAACCCGGCCTTGGGACTCTCAGAACCGCTAGCCCAGAGGCTTCCATATCTGGCAAGTAGGAGAATTTAAGGGGACAAAGGCGGAGCCTCTGAATGCCCCTCTTTGGAGGGGAGAGGGATGAGGAGCGGGATGGGGAGAGCCCTGCAAAACAGAGGCTGAAAATGAGGTGGGGTTCCAATTGGAGCACCTCTGCTTTTATCCAGTGTATATTGGGCATCTGTGTGAGGCTGTGCTTGAGGAAAAAAATGGCTCAGCAGCTTACAAAACAAACATCATGCCGGTAGCCCAGCGCCTTTCTTTTCCAGCAGAGGAAACTGTTGCCCAGGAGGGCTGGGGGCGGGGGTGATCTCCCTCTGGGCAGCGGGGTCTCCAGTGCATCGCTGGGTGAAGCCGCAGGACCCCCTTCACGCCCTTCTATGCCTCCTGGACTCCAGGGCTGTGCAGTCCCAGAGGCCAAGGAGCCTGCCGGCACCTCCAGCAGATAAAGCTTACTGGCAGCGCTGCTGAGAGGCGGTCAGGTGCTGTCAGGAGGACCTGGCCCACAGGTACGTGCTGGGGAGAGCAGGCCCTGCCCTCGGCCTGCCTGCCCATGGGGCCCCAGGGAGACAGAGGCATCTGTGCAGGGCCCAGGCCTCTTCGCCCAGGACATTCTCTGCTGGGCACCCCCAACTCGCCCTCCGCCTGCTTTGTCTGACCCTGCCAGGCAATGGGCTTCGGGATATGATTTGGGGCCCAGCTGTGGCTGGCAGGACCTGAGCTCGGCCTGGGTGGTTATGCCAGGGACCCAGGGACCAGGAGAGCCCCCATTCCTACCTGCTTCATGCCACCCCTGAGGCGGCAGCTAGGCTGGGGCTGCCCATTGTTGTCTGGGAAATGTTTAGGAATCAGCTATTTAATGAGAACAAAAGGAATTAATTGGTGGTTTAGGCCTAATGAGACCGCTGTGCAAATTAACCGTCCTCATCAGCAGAAACAAACAGAGCCCTTAAATGAATTGCCGAAGAGCATTAAAACTGAATAAGCTTTTGCCGGGATGATAAATGGCGGGTCAGAGGAGACCATCTGGCCCCTTCCCGCAGCTTCCTTCCAGGGAGGAGGGAGCGCCAGGGAGGGGCCCGCGGAAGCGCAGAACCAGCGTGAACCGCACTCACTGTCACACACCCGCTCACACACTCACGCTCACTCTGTCACACATACACACCATCACAATTGTACACACATTCATTCACATACACACACATCCAGCCACATTCACATACGTTCATTCACGTGCATTGGCACACTCACTATTGCGCACATACACACACACACACACACACACACACACACGCTAGCCTGCAGCCCCTCTGGGTAGGAGGTGCAGACCCGTAAGACGGCGTTTGTCTCTTGAGGGGCTGGAGGAGACCATGTGGGGCACACATCAGCGCCCTCTGCCTGATCCACACATGCCCTGAGGTAGTAACTCTCCCCCAAAGAACAGTCCTGCCTCAGGCAGGGCGCTCAGGCTCCTATGGGGTGCCCCCACCTCTTCCTCCCACATGTCCCCAACCTCATTCCTGCCCTCCAGTCTCGGGAAGAAAGGCCTGGGCACGGCAGTAACTCAGAGGAGGGCCACAGGCCCTCCCGGGGACTCTGCTGCATACCAGTTGCATGTCTAAGACTCCTCAGACCTGATATTCTGGATGCCTTTTTAATTTACCTGTCTCCTATATAATTCTTTATTCATCGCAGGGGTGGCATGAAGCAGTAAAAAAAAAAGACAGACAGTGGCTACATTTGTTCATCACTGAACATTCTGCCTAAGCAGCATCTGGCTCATTGGAAGAGCTTAATACACATTTGATGGTTGAATGAGTGAAACCAAATTCTTTCAAACAAGTGACAACAATCAGCTCAGGCTCAGGGTCTAGCGCAGTTGGGTGAAAATCCCAGTGTTGCATGGAGAACCCAAGTCAGACCCTCAAAAGGTCTCGTGGCTTCTCCTGAAGGGTCGGCTCCTTCAGTGAGGTGTCCGGGTCTGCATATCTCAGTGTCATTTGAATCTTCCCCAAGGAAGCTCTGCCCTGGGGACCCACGAATGGGCTCTGCCCTCTGCCCTCTCCCACGTACCTGGCTGTACCAGGCCACTGCACAGGCTGTAGGAGTCACCTTGCTAAGGCACAGGATGGACTGGGCACAGAACTCTCTGAGGGACCAGGATACACTCAATTCTTCCTTTTTTCTTTTAATTTAAATTTTTTTTAATTGGGGAATATTGGGGAACAGTGTGTTTCTCCAGGGCCCATCAGCTCCAAGTCATTGTCTTTCAATCTAGTGGAGGGCGCAGTTCAGCTCCAAGTCCAGTCGCCGTTTTCAATCTTTAGTTGCAGGGGCGCAGCCCACCATCCCATGCGGGCATCGAACCAGCAACCCTGTTGTTGAGAGCTCGTGCTCTAACCAACTGAGCCATCTGGCTGCCCCCCCGCACTCAATATTTCTTAATAAGATAACTAACTTGCTCATCTACTCTCTCATTGGATCAATATTTTTCAGAGTCTAGCGCTGGGTAAGGTATTGTGTCACGCAGTAGTTATGATTTAAAGTGGCCAAGTTTCTACTCTCAAGGACATTACATGTGTTGAGGGAGAGAGGAGGCAAGAAACGTGTAGAAACTGGTCAGGTTCAGAGGTAAAAGAAATAATGAAAGGATCCATTTTAGCGAGGTGGTCAGGGAAAGGCCTCCCCGTGGAGATGATGTCTAAATGACACGTGGAGAATGAGGAATTGCCAGCAGCCTGTGGGCAGAAGGGCATTCTGGGAGAAGCAGACAGCATGTGCAAGGGCCCTGAGGTTTGTGTGTGGCCAGAGCCAGGAGGATATGGAAGGTGGTGCAAAGTAGGCTTAGCAAGTTGGGCAGGTCCAAGTGTGCAGCCATGAGGAGGAGTTTGAATGAACCAATGGATACCAACTGTTAGAGTTTAAAGCATAACCAATGAGACAAAACTGCCAGAATCCTCCACACAAAATTTTAGAGATTTCCAACCAACCAATGGTCACAGAACACCTTCTGGGTACAGGCCTGTGCCTAACGCTGTGGGAAGCAAAATTATACATAAAATGTGGTGCCTGCCCTCTAGCCAGCCAGCTGCTCTGACATGGATGGCCTCTCCACACCTAGCACCTACCGAGTGTGGCCTGGACCCAGCTCAGCTGAGAACTACAGAGACAAGCTGAGGTGCCTGGGCCTCTAGGCCGCCAACAGCCCCGACATTCAGGAGGAGGCGACATGTAGGCTTGGCATGATCAGGAGAACTCCCCAGGGAAGATGGAACGCAAAGTGAGCTTGGGCAGCAATTGTAGGTACCAGTGGGTACAGACACTGGACACGTCCTCAGCCTTCTCAACCCACCGCTAACGTTCACGTCATTAGCCCATTTCATAGATGAGGAAACTGAGGCGCAGAGAAAGAGGTAGAGCCACTGAGTAATGTGGGTGGGATTTGACGCCAGCTCTGCCTGGCTGCTTTTGCTCCCACTGAGAGAAAACTGAAACCGAGTGCCTGGGTCGGGCAGCTGGGCCCTATTCTGACTTTCATGGGCTGCATTTCTCCATTGAAAACAATTATGAAAAATCATATTGTATGACTGTGTTGGTATAAAGATGAATATATTCATTTTCCTCTGATTTTAGAAGGATCTCCAAAATTCTCGTGGAGCCCCCAAACGCATCGCGAGCATGGGGCACCCTGCCCGCTGTGCCTAACGGAGAAGCAGCCCCCCAGACACCCCACAAGTGCCTTGTAGCTCCTCCAGATACTGCAACCACGTCCCCAAACTCCAGGAACTCACACTCCACCCCCGAAATGCCCAGACTGTGCCCTGTACAGAGAGAGGTACCAGGCGGGATGGTTTAACCCGAGGGTTTCTGCAGCTGAGGAGTAGGGGCAGCTGGACAAATAAGTTGCTGCCTGGGAACGTATGTCTGCGCTGGGGCAGGGACAAGAGCTCACTTGTCTTTTTTCTTGGAACCAAAGCTTAAATTCACCAGGGTGATGAACGGTGTGGTCTCCACGATTAAGGCCGCCTCCATAACTCACAGAGCCAAAGACGCCCAGAAGCATCGGTCTCACGTTTGTTGTTTTTCTCAAGGCGGGCCAGGGCCGTGCTTAAAAGATTGAGAAAAATTGGCCCAGCCGTGCTGCTGTGCCCTGGGGAGTGAGGCCCCGGGAATGTGGGCTTCCATGGTAGAGTGCCCCACTGCTACAACCCGCCACCCTTGGCAGTGTTGGGCCCCACTTCCTGCTGCTCCCAGAGAGCTCCTGAAAGCACGGAGACCTGCAATGGCTCCCGTTCAGCCACAGAAGGAAAGCCACATGCCTCAGTTTGGTATCCAGAGCTCTCCAGGGTCAGGCCTCAGTTTACCTTTCTATGTCACTTTCCCACAAACCTTCTCTTCTAGCCCTGACACCTGTTCTGTACCTCCAGGTCTTTTTGATTCTGGCTGTTTTCCCCTCCTGGAATGCCCTTCCTCCTCCAGGGAGCCCTCCAAGAAGTTTCACTTATTAGAATTCATTTTTCCTTTCTTTCTCCCTACAAACTGTGTTTGCATCTCTGTTGCCACCCTTGGTGCAGTCTACGTGTAGCTAGCTAGGCATGCCTCTGTCCCCTCCTAGTGTGGGAACCCCTAAAGAATGGGGACCTGAATTTATTCATCCTTGTCTCTCACATAGGCTTAACATAGTGCTTTGCACACGCAGGAAAAGCCCACCATTTGTGAAGTGAATTGAATTTCCAGGGGGGAACCGCCTTGGTTTAGTTAGTCTAGGGGCACACAGCTGTATTTCAATTTGAGACCTTTGCTTAGAGGCAGACCCACGTCCCCCATTTCTAATTAGACAGAGCCTTGACCTTGACTCGTGTTCCCTTTTGGCCTGGGAGAAACTCAGGACACCAGGTTTGACAAATGCATCAGTCCAAGAATCCATAAATATTGATTCATTGTTTGCAGAGTAATTTAAATGTCAGTTATAAGCCCAAGGCAGATAAAGATCTGTATCAACAATAAAACTGGATACAAGCCACCAAGCCCTGGGGAAGCAGCTCTGGGTTAAGACGGAAATGGAATGCACAAGTCTTGGGGAGGGAGGCATTAGAGGGGGAGACTGATCAATGGCTCCGGGAGACTTGGCTGCCAGCGATGCTTGCCTGGAGATGTGCTTGCTCATTACCATGTCTGCTGTTGGTGGGGGGAGGCGGTCCCTCATCCATCCATCCATCCATCCATCCATCCATCCATCCATCCATCCATCCATTGTGCAATTCTATTTCTCAGCTATTCAGTGGAAGAAAGAGACAGATAAATACACATACACACCCTAGAGACATGTACAGGGAACAAAGATAGATGCTGACGTATACGCAGAGAGACAGGGATGGAAACACAGATACCCATGGAGAAGGAAATACACAGACAGAGAGATGAAGGGAGAAACAGATATACCCCACACTGGTATAAATGAATAGGGTTTGGCCACAAGGGCCGTGGTTTGAAACAGGGACCTTGATACTAACTCCAAGATATAATATAATCCAGTGGTTAAGATCCACAGCTTAGGAATTAGATTGCAATGATCAGACGATGTTCAAATCCCAGTTTCCCCACGTACCAGAGGTTTATGATACTGGACTACTTAATTAAACCTCTGAGCCTCAGTTTCTTCATCTGTAAAATGGAAATCCTCATCAATACACAAGGAGCCTTACCTCACAGGTTTGGGGAGTATAAGTACCTTAAAGACTTAGTACACCATGAGCACTCCACAAATGCTGGGTTTTATTGTTCTAAGTCAGAGTCTGCCCTTAAACTATGCTGTGACCTTGATCCAATTGGTCCCTCTCTCTGTGCCTTGGTTTCCCCACCTCCAAAGTGAGGATTTCCAAGTCCCCACCTTCCTTCACCCCTTCTCTCTCCATTATCCTCTGTCTGTGGTTCTTTGTGGCTGCCCTCAGTGAATGGTTTCTCTCCTTGGCAGAAGGTGCCCCCTCTGCCTTGATTTTATTTAGCCACAGTCAGGCCCAGTAAATGAATTGCTTCCCTCCTCTTGGCTGACACCAGGAAGCAGCCAGCCTGAGAGTTCCCCAGGAGGGATCGATCGGAGGATGTCTGATTTTGAAATGAACTGGAGGCCTGCTTTGGGACATTGAACCCGACCTGCCATCGTTCTGGGTCAGGACCGATAGTCAGGACCTGCTCCCTCCCTCACTGTCTCATTGCCGCTGTCAGGGATGGCAGAGGAGAGGCAGTTCCGCATGCTGTGGTATCCCTGCCGTCCACGGGAGGCCCCTGGGAACCATGAGGCCAGCTTCTCATAAGGCAATGTCCCCCTCCCACCTTTTCCTGGGCTTGTTGATAAACATCCACTGATCTTCGAGGTTCAGCCTGGATCCTTCCATGCCTGGGAGCTCACTACCTCCCCGCTTTTGAACAGTCTTAGAGATAGAGAGCTGTTTAGCCTGTTGGTGCTGCTGAACTGACGGTCGTGATGTTCAGCCCTTACTTTGGCTCAAAACGTGTTAAGAAAGTGATATCGCTGTAGAGAAGATTTTAAGTTCTCTGTTGTTAAGAAGTAGGTAAGCAGGAGAAGTAAACCCAGAATTAGCATTGCCTTGTCTGCAAAGCTTTCCCAGTCCAGGCCACTGTGACATTGTCTCCTTACGTGCACCACAGCGTCATGAACACTTAGTAGGCCTGTTTTCCCCACCAGGCAGTTATCTGGGGAGGTGAGGTGTGCCCTGCTCTATTGTTTTTGTAGGTGGCCATCAAATGTTTGCTTAACGAATATCTATTACACTCTATAATTTTAATACATGTGGCCCTCAATTGTCTTAATTATAATTTTAATCACAGAGATACATGTATACATTGTACAAAAAGGTCACTGGTATTGCAAAGCTTCTAGCTGAAAACAAGCAATCCCCTGTCCTACTCTTCCCCAACCCCAGTCCTGTGTCCTTGAGGCAATCACTTTAACTTTTTTCTCTGTATTTTTCATCTCCATAGTTTTTAATAACGTGGTTCAACCTCTATTTTCTGATTTTTTTTCAATTTTAAATAGTATCAATTGGCTTTACATGATAGAATTTAAATTTCTGACACACACGCACACACACACACACACACACGTACACGTTTTTTTCTCCCACCCTCCCAATATAGTTCTATCACAAGTTTTGGTACTACCTCAATATTCAGTGTTTATGCTAATATAACGATTTGAATATTGTTCACAGCTGAGTCATGTAGTGTACTATGATCACATTTCCTTTCTTTTACAACTTTAATTTTTCCTGCTGTTAAAAATTGCCTCTTATTTTATTATTTGCTTTGTTTTCTATATTCCTATCATTAATTCATCTCTCAATTCTCCGAAAGAATTATGAAACTCTAAATGTGGTGAAACACATCAGACAGTAGGTCAGTTTTATTTTTTCCATGGAGACATCCCTTCTGGAGTTCTTAATCTGCTCCAATCTGGACTGGGGTCTCGAGTCCACTGTGCAGCTAGCATCCTGGACCTCCTTCCAGCATCACCCCAGGGGTTTTCATTTGTTTGTTTGGGGGCCTCTTTTCACTGTTGGATCTCCCATTACTTGGACATGACCTATTCTGTCTGTCGCTTTACTCTTTTACTGTGGTTGAGCACAGCTTCCAATTAAATCTATAATTTTCAGTCCCTTCCAGCACTGCTGCCTTTAGAAGAGCCTGGTGTGTTCAACCCCTGAGACTTTCTATGGTTCCAATGAGTAAATCAATGTGCTTCTTCTAGCTCTGCCCTTATAGGTACTTCTAGAGAGAAAAAGCTGAAATCTAAGTCATTTTCTCAGTTCATTTGTTTCTCATCTTCCAAAGTTTTCTTCAAAACTCATTTGCTGTCTCCTCTTTCAGTCTCCCCATTTTTGTTTACTTATTCTTTAAAAACCGCTTTACTATCATTTTAATTAGGTTTCTGAGAGGAAGCAGAGATGAGCTGGAAGTCTAACTGATTTATTTTAAGAATGTTTAATGAGTGTAATTATTGATTCTTTAGGTTGTATATTGTCTCTGAAAAAGAAAAAGAGTCTTAGCCTTAATTAAAAATTCAGGAACAAACAAGTAGCTTCTTTCTTCCAAGTACTTTTTCACTAAGTTTTCTTAGAAATCCATACTTGGGGTAGGGAAGCATTAGGGACCGCAACTCTTCATGGCCAACCATCAGATGAAAACTAAGGAACGAACTGTATCAGTTATCTTTCGCCACAGTGGTGCTGTATTATAAATAACCACCAAAGCCTAGAGGCGTACGATAACTGCTCGTGGATCATCTTGGCTGGATTCTATTCTCTCACATGAGGTTGGCTGGCTGTTGACTGACCCAGGATGGTCTGAGTTTTGGTAACTGGGGTAACCGGGCTCTGCTCCTCATGTCTCTCACCCTCCAGAAGGCTAGCTTGGGCATCTGCTCGTGCTAGTGACGGAGGCACAGGCTTCTTGATGCTCTGACTAGAAAATGACAAACTGTTACCCCTCCCACAGTCTGCTGGCCAAACCAAGTCATAAGGCAAGCTAACCTAGACTTGAGGATAGGAACACCGTCTCCAGCTGTTTGGTGAGAGGAACTGCAAAGTCACGTGGCAATGGTTGTGATGTGTGTGTGTGTGTGTGTGACTGTACTATCCCAACTAAAATCAGGAATTCTCCAGGTGAAGTCTGCCATTGCAGTATAATAGGTTGCTTGACCTTATCTGGTTTCTCATGAACTTTTGCCTGTATCTGGCACTACTGAAATAATATCATACATGATGAAATCCCATTGGGACAGGGTGAGCTGACAACTCTGACCTTCACCCTGTCTGCTGATCCTGGTCTCATTAAAGAGATTCCTTGGGATTTTTAAAAATCCAGTTTGTTGACTGGCTTAAAAGAAAAACTGCCCAGGTCCTTCCATGGAGGAGCCTCTCAGGTTTTTCTCCTGTGGTTTCCACACTCCTGAGCCAAACCCTGCTGTTTTCACCTGGACCTAATCTGGGGCCCCAGAGCTCTGCTAGAGATGGGCAGGCGTGTATCTGATCGCGTCCTTTCTATAAGGCGCTGTAACAGTGCGTTCTCCCTCTTCTTCTTACCTCCTTGAATTCTCACAGGCTTACTCAGTATTTTAAACCAAAGGAGTGACTTAACAGTGAGCATTTTAGGCCTGGTTTGTGCAGACATTCCTGGTCTCTAAACCCCACTGCCCTGTTCCACTCTCAGCCAAACACTCGGGCAGGTTTTCCTTCTTTCAGACGAAGTGGGACTCAGTGATGTTTGAAACAGTGTCTGTTGCTTTGACCCCAAGAGTGAAATGGGGATGATAACCAGCCCCGTTCACAGGGGTACTCTAACGGTCAGAGGAGCAATTCTCGTCGTGTGCCCTTGAAGAGTCTTACCTTCTATTTTATTCCTGTCCCTGTCAACTGACCTGTCTTGGCTCCTCCCCGGCTATGCTCTAAAGAGGTGGGCTTGAATCCATTCCTGTCTTGTTCTTTGTTCCCTGGCAATTGGGTCAGTGTGTCCCTCCCTGCTCCTGCTCCTGGAGGCTGAACTCCAGCCTGACACACCCATGGGGTCATAGCTGCCCCCCCGTCCCCCCTCCCTCAGATCTGCTGGGCTGGCCTCACAAGTGGGAGGGGAAGCGCCAAGCTCATTCCCAGAGGGTCACTGCGCACTGTCCTGCGCAGGCTTGTCCATCTGCTCCACGTTCTTTGTGTTCCAGGCTTGACACCGGGGTGGGTCCTTGGAAAGTTTCTTTGCCCTGAGGTCTCTCTCAGTTCAGGGAAGAAAGACCTGAAAGTCACGCTTCTCTCGTGCAAGTGCATTCGTTAAGAAAGATGTGGACTCAGAAAGGGTCACTGTACCCGTGGGTCTGAGAGCAGCAGCTCTGGGCTAGTGAGAGCCCCCAGCAAGCACCTCATTCCTTGTGCCTGGCTTCCATCCCCCAGGAGAGGAGAACCTGGGCCAAATCATTGTATCTTAACCTAATTCAGACTGCAGACCCCTTGAACGCCTATGGTCTCACTGAAGATGCAGAGTGAAGGAAAGGGGAGGCTTTGGGGCAGGACTGGGGGCCAGAGCGTGAAGGAAGCACAGTGTTGTGAATGTATCTTCCAATCCAAATAGTGTTAACGTGTATACTAATGACAGCTATGATGTTTTAATCACTCATGGGTGCCAGGCACACTACATGTCACCACATTTTGTTTTCATGCCTTCCCTGTGAAGGAGCAATTAAAATTCCCATTTTACAGCTGAGTAAACAGGTTAGGCAACTTGCCTAGGATCACACCCTAATTAGCATCACCAGCAGAGCTACGAATCAAACCCAGGATAGGTCTGGGTCCAGGATCTTTAATCTTGGTGGGATTTCCTTGAGTCAGGCTGTGGGCCAGGAAGCCTGGAACACAGAGACGAGGGAAAACCCACCCACAACCTTGGGGATTGTCATGCAAGGCCTATTCTTACGGCTGTAACAAGATAAAAATAGAGAGCTATGGGAGTTCCAAACAGGGTTTGGGGGCAATCCAAAGAGGCTTCCTGGAGGAGAGGGCATTTAAACTGGACCTTGAAGGAAAAGGATTTCAACAGTGGAGTAGAATTCTGGCAGAAGGCCTGGTTTTTGTAGAATGTGAGGTGGGAAGGCATGTGCGGTTTGGCCACTTGTGTTTCATGGCATATTTTGGTTAAAACATGGTGTGAAGAGGAGACTGATAGGAGATAGGCTGGAAAGCAAGATTGAAGCCATGGTGATGACAGCATTGGGTGCCAGGATAAGGAGCTAGGAACCAGGAAGCAGAAAGGGGACAGGGGACTTGATAACAAGTTTGTAACTTTATTCTGTGGTATAGAAAGAGTGGAAAAACAGACAGATACTGACAACACCCAACTACAGGTAGTTCAAATAAGACGGAGACAACCTAAAAATACTCTAAAGGTTTTTGTTTACTTGTTTGTTTGTTTTTTGTGAAGGAGCAGACTGTCCTTATCCCAGAGATCTGAGCAAACCTCCACAAGCCAGGTTGGAAAGATAAATGACCAACTCCTTTCTAACTTGTTCAGACTTCCTACTTGCAAAACCTCACCAAACTACACTGAAAATACGTTCAGCTTCTCAGCCAATCAGAGCAGTTTATTCATGAATGAAGAGTCAGGTGCCCCAGCATTCCTGGATGGAGGGAGACAGCGCATTTTGAAATGACTCAGCTTTGGCCTCCTCTGCTCACGTGATCCCTTCATTCTCAGTAATAGCCATTGACACTACTGATTTGTCCAGTGTCACTTACAAATGTCCTAGTTCCCGATGCCACTGTGGCCTCAGCTTGAGCTTTTGAATCAGGTTTGCAGCTGGGCCATTAGTTCAGCCACTTGGCCAGGGTGGGGGTGGGAAAGGGAGGCGGCTGAGAGGGGCCCTTGTGCTCCAGTCCTGCCTCTGTTGTCCCAGTCTCACTGCGTGACCTCGGCAGGTCCCTGTCTCCGTCTGTGCAGCTGTCGCTTGAGGGCCTGCGCTGGATCAGTACTTCCCGACACAGCCGTTCTCATTGCCTCTTTGAACGCCTCGTCATATCCGAGCACCTTACCGTCAGTCCGTGAATATTTCCTTTGAGTAGACTCACTTTTTAAAACATACCAATTGATGTCAGTTTATCATTTCTGTAAACGATGCATCATTTGCTCTAAATGGACTTGAAATGAGTAAATGGTCTCTCTCGTACCACCTAAGATCAATGTGCGTGCCCGCCTGGGACATGACTGCTTCCCACTGAGGGGCCCTCACCCTGGTGCTCGGGCAGCTTCCCGAACAGCACGTGCACTGGAAACACCTGGGGAACTTACTAAAATGCAGATTCTGATTCTGGAGGTCTGGGGCACGGCCCGAGACTCTGCATTTCTGACAAGCTTCCAGGAGACAGCGATTGATGCTGCTGGTCCAGAGACCGGGCTTTGGGGAACAAAGATCTGTGGGGTTTTCCAGCCCTCATACTCTGGGGCAGGGCAAGAATGCCAACAGAAACATAGCAGCTACTCCTCTGGAAAATGCTTGAAGGGCAATGCAGAGACCCACATCCAAACTTAGAAACAAAGGCTTAAAACAAGAGGAAAACTCCGAGAGATGTTTTTGCTTCTTTTCTCCCACATACATTTACTTTACCTTTATGACCTCAGAACTTTCGCTGTCTCTGCTCACAGCCTCAGGGATTACACAACGGTGACTCTCCTCCTAGCCCGCCCCCTCCCCCCAAACACTTAATTAAAAGACTTGAGCATAAAAAACCATTCCAGTCGGGACCTTGATCATAAATCATGCAGGCCTTGCTTGCAGCCCAGGCCAGGCCCTCGCTGAGAGATAGGCCAGAGTCTGGCAAGCGGGGCCGTTCGGGGCTGTCCCTCCGCTGACCTCCCACAACACTCACCATCCCACACACCATCCCCTGACTCACTGCGGCTCCATGTGTTCACGTCATGTGCTCCCAGATTGTCATAAGCTCTGCTCGTAGGCAGTGGGCGGTGTGGTATTTGGAGGAGGGCGGGGGTGAGGCTGCTTCTCAGGGATCTGAGCAGGGCTGAGGCCACCAGAGGCCCCTGACCAAGTGTTACCTGAGTCCAGGTGTGAAGGGAGCTGTTCACGGTAGCTCAGCGGTGGCTTGGGTGCTCTTTTTTGAAGAACAAAACAGCTTCCCGTTGACTACAAAGCCACGCCCCCCTCAGAGTCATTCCCAGAGCTCAGACGTCCCCACTCTCTATCCAGCTGTGGGGAGGTCACTGAGGGCTCACCTCCCAGCAATGTTTGGCCTCCCGGATGGAATTCAGCCCCATCTGTTATACATCTGCTGTGCCCAAGACATTCTGGGGGAGGAGAGTAAATCCAGGAACTGAGGGGCATCAGGGAGCATCGTTAGAAGAGCATGAAGGTTATGGGTTGAGCACAGGCCTGAGCCGAGTCGCCAGGGTGGTGTTTTCTCTGAGCACCAAAAGGGGATTGCAAAGACCTCGCCCCTGCTTCAAGCCCCCGGAACGGTGTCTCCCTCTGACATTGCAATATCTTCCTGCCAGTCTCCTGCCCCCTGATCTCGCTGAGCCTGTCCTGGACGGCATAGAGGAGAGACACAGCACAGATTCCATCCATCCTAAAAAACACAGGGAAGGGTTTCCTTTCTTTCATTCTTGAGACTGAGAACAGGAACAATAAAAGTTCATATATAGAGGAACCCAAATCTTAAGGAGAAAAGAAGAACATAATCTCTCGAACCAGGTCATTCTTTTAAAAACCTGCCATGGCTCCCTATTGCTTGCAGGATAAAGTCTAAAGGTCATAAAACCTGTAGAGACTGATTCGGGATTCGAATCTGTCCCTGTCTGATTCTAGTCCCCAAGTGTGTTATGTCCCTGTCGTCATGGGTGAGGCTCCTGTATCTGTGAGGACAGAAAATGAACGGCTGCTTTCTGCACTTGGCCAATGGAACAGCTGTGTGAGAAGAGCAGTTCTCCCATGAGGCCAGAGCCCTGGGCCATCTGGGAATTTGCATCCTGCTTCAGGGAGGCAGGAAAAATGGGAAGGAGTCAGTCAGGAGGGGAAGCCAGCCCAGGAATCACAACATCTTGTTGCCCGTGAGCCTGTCAATCCTCACAGAGCTTTCACATCGTGACGATGGCTTCCATACTGAGTCCTTAGTCCATGCAGAGTACTTGATTGCGTTTCGTCCCTTTAGTTCTCAACAACCCAGTAAGGTGGGTTTTGCTAGTTCCAGTGTTCAGAGAAGGGGACTGAGTAACTGAACACAGTCTTGTTTAGAGTTCAAGTTCCTGTTTTCGCTGCTAGGCCCAGCTGCCTCTCTTATTTGAAGCTTAGAACAGTCCTGGGAAGTGGACGTCATTAGCCCCATTTTACAGATCTGAAAATAGAGCCCAGAGAGATGAAGCGATTTTGCCCAGTAGGTGGGTAGCTGAGCCAAGACCAAATGCCATTCTCTACACTCTGACCAGGATTTCCCCTTGTACTTCATCAGCAATTCTTCAGGAGTCTGTGGCTTATAAGCTTTCTGAAGGGCTTGCCCTTATGATTGAAATAAGCCTGGACTGAGCATTGACAGGCCACCGTCTCAGCCTGTCTCTACCACTGGTTGGCTATGTGAGCGATGAGCCAGCTTCTCTCTATGGCTTGTGGTCATCTTCAAGGTTTCTTCCAGCACTAGAATTCTGCCCTTCCTTTACATTAAGAATGTGACACATATCTGTTAGGAACATGTTCAGTAATGTAGAAATATAAAAAGTGAAAACAAATAAACAAAAAAATACGAAGTCATCATCTTTTTACTATTGCTAGAGGCAGCAGATGTTAATAGTTTGGTGTGTTCCCTTCCAAACTACTAAAAAATTTTTTTCTCTCTCTCCATAAAAAAGCATATGTAAGTTTATTTACCATGCTACGATTTATATTTACACTTAAAATACGTTTTAGTGATCTCTGTATGCCATCCTGTACAGATGTACTTTATTTTTTTAAAATAATACATATTGGACATACTTTCTCCTCAGTAGATCTTTCCTTTTCAAATAATGGTTTTTATGGTAGGGATAAGTATAACTCATTTGGGCATTTACTTTATTTCTATTTATTTGATATTATAAACAATACTGAAATAGACATCTTTGTACATATACCCCAACTCATGTGTGGACATATTCCATGGATGTGAATTCTTAGAAGTAGAACTGCCAGATCAGAGAACACACAAGTTTAAAATTTTTAAAGATGTTGCTAAAATCACTCTCCAAAGAGCCAGTTGTCCTTCCTGTTCACAGTGCCAGGAGCAGCCCAGGATGTGTGCATTTACCCCATTGGAGCCTGGGTAGCAGGTGCAGGGATTCTGATGTTCATATCACAGATGAAACAACAACCTCAAAGAGACAAGTGATTCTCAGTGTCACACAGAACCTGGGGCAGAGCTGAGATCAAAGCCCTGTGCCCCAGACCTGAGTCTAAATATTCTGCAGTCTCAAGGCGATGGTTGTGGTGGAAAGGACCCTGACTTTAGTGTTAGAATTCCTGATTTTGAATTCTTGCCATACGACCTCCCACTTCTGTGACTTTGGCCGAGATACTTAATCTTCCCAACCTCAGTTTCTTTCTCTACGAAATGGACATGGCAACACTATCAAGGAGGGAGAGTTGGGAGGATTAAGTGAGAATGGATGTAAGGGTCTGGCCCCTAGAACGTGTTCTCTAGCATCTCCTCCCTCTGGGACGTTGGGGACTGGAAATTCTACTGCACTCCAGAGCTTTTCTGCATTCATCCAGGAAGGTAACTAATTACTTATCACCCAGCCATGCACAACTCAAAAAATGAGTGCTGAATGTTGTTGAAAATGTTTGCAATTCAGAACGCTTCTTTGTTCATTTGGAAGTGAAAAAGAAAGTTCTTGGAAGCAGCAAGAACCGGAAGTGTGGCCTTGAATGCTGGAGGGAGGGCTCAAAGAGAATTTTAGTTGTTTTTGATACAATTATGAAAGTGATTTCAGCAGAGGCCAAGTGGAATCTCAGCTTAAAACAGTTCTAGGACAAACTCATTTCTCCATGGGCTCCCCAGAGGGTTATCCCATTATTTGTAACCTTATGGTGCTTTCGGAGGGCAGAATAGTGGGCGAAGTGTCAGATTGTTTCTAAAAAACAGCCACAATAATTTCCCTCCCTGAGTCCGGGCATTTAGGGACTCCCTTCCCAGACGGGCTCAGAGTTTGTCCATGTGATTTGCCTTGGACAATAGAACTTTAGCAAATGTGACAGAGACCTGAAAAGATTTTGAAAATTGGAGCTTGCCTTCTCCTGTAGGCTTGGAGCAATGAGTCTGTCTTTCAAATAAACCCGAGGTCACATGCTGGAGAGACTAAAGGGAAGACAACTGAGGTGCCCCCCCAACAGCTTGTCAATCAACAGACATATGAGTGAGCCCATCCTAGCTCATCCAGCTTCAGCCAAACTACCAGCTGACCACTGAGCAGCCAAGATGGCCCAAACCAAAATGGTCTAGGCAACCAACAGAATTATGAGAAATAATTAATATTTTTATTTTAAGCCATTAAGTTTTGGGATGACTTATTACACAGCCAAAGCTAACTGATGAAGATATTGATTGAATGACTATTTGGATGAGTGAACAAGTATCCCAGGGTTTGGAGAAACAGCCTTGCTCTAGTGCACAAAACTGTTTCAGCACCATGGACAGAGGCACAGGGTTTGGGGTGTATTTGAGCGAAGCTAGGCATATGCCAAGCCCTGGGGTGAGATGAGAACAGTGGCTCAGGGCACAGGGAGAGAGAGAAGAGTGAAAGAACAGGGCCCTGATATGGGTACTAGTGAGTTTTGCCAAGCAGCTATTAACTCAGGAAACCCCTCAGTCCCAGACAAACCTCATGGCTGCTCATCCTATGAGGACATGTGAAATGCTATGCTCCAGTTGCCAGGGTCTGGCCCCCAGTTGTTTCTCTCGTCTATTCTGTGATGCCAGGCAGTGTGGAGGGGCACGTGCAGGGCTGGTGCCATGCCCCAGGAGACCCCTCAGCCCCAGCGAAACCAGGATTGTTGGTTGGTCACCTGACTCCCCAAGATCAGGCAGCTAGAGGGCTGGGGGTAGAGGCCAGGGGAGACAGGGAACCGAAGTGATGGCTGCCTGGCTAAGACTCACTGGGAGATGATTTTCACTCAGTTTTCTAACTGCCTTCTCCATGCTTTGTACACAACCTGGCTTACCATTATTTCCCTGGGGGAACTCGGGCTTTGTGTCAAGGGAATCTTGAGTCTGTAATTTCATAATAACAATAATCTCTTGTTTTTGAACAGTGCTTAGACTTTCATAAATCCTTTCATAGACACATATTATATAATCTGCCTTGATCCTCATAACCCTTTTTGAGAAAAGCAGAGGATACAGGTGCCTTCCCATTATCCAGTCATTTTCTCCCCTTTTATTCTCTAAATGTGTGAGCCAGAGTAGGGGAAGGCAGCCAAAAGAGCAGAAACCAGAGTCCAGAAATCTCAATTGCCTATGTCCTGAGACTCTTTCTAACTAGGTGAGTGCCCTTGACTCAACATCCAGGGGCATGAAATGGCCTCACCCTTACGTTAAAATGATAGGATGAAATTTCAGGACCCCAGTCTTTAAATTCTTTGAAGCTCTGAATTTCTAGGAGTTTATGAAGGCGAAGGACACTCAGGTCGTTTGTTCATTATATGGGGTGCTGTTCAGGGAGGCTCCCTAGGTTATTGGCTGTTTTCCTGCATTTGTGCTGGAAGAGCCTCTCAAAGTGAGCAGCCCGGGTGATAATTCCCACCTGCTGCACATTCAGGAAATTCTGTGTCCTGCTGACTGGGTAGAGGGGCTACCCAGGTGCTTTATAGGCTCATGTGAGCCACCCATGGGAAGGGCAGGGGACCAGGTCCTGGGGTTGACTTCCTCCCAGGTCTCAGATGTCTCCAAGCCTCCTTCCCCATCTCTGCTCTGCTCCTGTCTGCACACCAGCTTCAACTTCTCAGGCCAGCATTCTCCATAAGGCTGGAGTCACATTTTCTCAGCTTTACCCCCGGAAAGGAAAGGGCTCTGCATTTATTTCATTTTGAAAACAATTTCCGGGGAGGCCTCTAATTGGTCTGCCTGGTGACGTGCCCACTCCTGTAGCCAGGTAGATATGGATGCTGCCATGGGAAGCTCTCGGCAGAGCTACGCAGCTCGAGGAACAGATCCCCCAAAGTGGGGAATCACTATCAGAAGAGGAGAAAGCTGGAGAGCAAATAAAGCAGGTGGCCCCCGCAGCAGGGTTTTCTTCCCCACTTGGGGGTGAGGAGCAGATGCGGTTGCTCCACCACGGGATTGAGGTTTGATGACCAGGAAGCTGGAGCTGGGATTTGAACCTGGAGAGTCTGACTCTGAAGCTCACACTCTTCCCACTGTAGTTTCCGACCTATGTTCCATTCTCATTTGGTGGTAGGGAGGTGGATCATGTGACTTCTTTGGGCCAGACCCTGCCTTGGGACTGTGGCAGTCGTGGGGAGACGCCCGGATCTCGGGGCATTCTTTGTAGGGTGGCACTGTGCTGATGGGAAGTTCTGGGCTGGGGATCAGGAGACATGTACATTAGCTTTAGCTCTCTCTACTGCTTTGCTGTGTGACCTTGAGAAAGTCACTTTCCTTCTCTGAGTTTCAACATCTTCTCTGCCAAATGGGGGTGCTCATCCCTTAGTGCCTCTCATAGGCACGGAGGAAAACTAACGAGATAATTCTGTGAATGAGCTTTCAAAAGCCGAAAATCCCACACAGATGTGAGGATTATTCTTATGATCCCGGGCCCCACAGGATTAGCTTAAATTTATGGCAACAGGAGGGATGGGAGCTAACAGAAACGTCCAGATGTCTAGCAGCCTTATTCAAATAATGCAATACAACCTGCTTTGCAGGGTGGCCCCTGGTTGATTGATTTATGGTGGGCGACTCCTGCGGGGCTTCCTGACTCTTCCCTGAACTCCCTCTGGTCTCTCTCCTTGCTGCGCTGGGTCAGGGGCCATGGGTTTCTTTTATGACAAGGTGCAAGGCTGGCCACATGGTTCTGGTTTCCTCTTCTCTTTTTTTCTCCCTCAGGCCAAGAAAGGAGGACACTGAACCACTTCTTTTTGGGACTGCGGCATCTTGCATGTTTATTTTTTGTTTCCTGGGTGAGGAAGCACAGTTTGTTGGAACCAGGAAGAATTGGAGGCTGCCATCTCATTCCACAGGCGGCCAATGCAGGCAGTCACGTGAAAAGAGGACTCTATTCACAGAAATTCCTGGACACCCCTGGATAAAATGAAACGAAACAATTTTATTTTTATACTGTAGGACCTCTCAGGTCTTTTAATCCACTAATGACTTTCACTCATCATCAAGAAGGGGATGTAGCGGCCATATTTTTCTCTTTTTTTTTTTGCTAGCCTTTTTTCCTCTGGCAGAACATTTCTGGGATTGGTGTCAGGCTGAATACACCTTGGGATAGAGTGATCCGGGGTCATGCCTTGATTACAGAGGGGAACAGGGAAGCCCAGACAAGGCAATTCAGGTGGAGCAAAAGACCCATCTCACGTTGCGTGCTTCAGGGCTCTTTCCCCAGCACCATTCCACTCACGTTCACCCCAAAAAACTCTCTCTACCTCCAAGAGAGTCCAGGTTGTTTTCTAATTTGGAGGGGCCACTGGGCCCTTGGAAAGCAGAAAATTGCACTTTCTTGGTAAAATACCCAAGATAAGAGGGAGTGTGAGTATAAGTGTGATCGGAAATGCTGGGTGTGGGAAGAACCTTTGGTTTTCACCTTCACCAAGGACCAGACAAGAGGAAGTGAAGTACGAAGACATCTGGGTAGAAACTGGTCGTAGGTTACAAGTGGTTGTTCATTCAACAACTGCTTGGTGAGAACCTGGCGTGTCTTCCTGGAAACATGGCCCACGCAGCACATGTCAAGTTGAAGAGCAACCCAGGAGCTGTCCAAGGCATGTTCGCAGGCCCAAATGAGGCTCATCAGTGCAGAGGGCACCGTGGCTGCAGTCAGGAGGCGTGATGAGGGTGACAGCTACTATTATTGAGTTACTGATAGGCCCCAGGGACTGTTCTAGCAGTTTTGCACGTATTTATTCATCTATGTCTCACTTTAGCTCTGTGATGTAGCTGCTGTTACTATCATTGCAAAATTACAAAGGAAGAAAACAAAGCAAGGAGCCTGCCCAGGGTCGGAGGACTCATAAGTGGTAGAACCAGAGGGATTTTTCCCCAGCAGGCCGACTGCAGTATGCGCACTTTTAAACTACAGCGCTCTACGATCGCTATCGAGGATTACAGAGTGTTGGGAAATGCTGCTCTGATTGGCTATGGAATCCATGCTGATGCTCATAAAATCTGATATCAGAGCTAGAGTCAAGCTCGTCAGTCATGTAGCCCACTCCCTTCATTATAACTGGTGAAGGACAGGTTTGGCTAGGACAACAGCCTGGCCAAGGTCAACAACTTCTGGTCACACTATACTCAATGGAATTGAATCTCCTGGCGACAGTGGGAATGGTGGCAGGCTCCTTCCCTGGAGTCAAACTCCAGCCATGGTACCTCTTTCCCCACGGCACCTCTGGGCCCCACCTGCCCCGTCTGGCAGTCCGGATCCGGTGTTCATTGAGTCCCACACCCAGATGGCGCCATGGTCAGATGGCCCCCTGCACTGAAGAATGGAACCGACCCTCCCAGCCCCATCTCCCCCATCCACGCCCATCTGTTGATCCAACTTTAGAAAGAAAAAGAAAAAAAAACGACACCTAGAATTGAAACATTTTAAAATAATTTTTGAGATTAAATCACTCCCCCCAAACATCACAAAGTATTAACATGCCTACATCAATATTGTTTCTCCATTAAGGGTCCTTCTAATTCAATGAACAGGATGTCAAGCCCTGCCCCTCCCACTTCTCTTCCCCCACTCCGGGAGGACGTGGGCTGTTTCCAACACAGAGCATATTAAGCCGTGCAGGTTGACGGATCTTTAATCTTGCTGAACACATGTTGAGAAGAATAAAACCAATTTTGTTTAGGAAACCTAAGGCCAGACTCATCTGGAAATGAGCTCTTTGGGTAACACTGCTCCTTCTTCTGACCAAGGAGGCCATGCACCTTTGCTGGGTAGCCCCTGAAGGGCCAGGACTCACTGGGTCCAGGACAGGAGAGAGGGATAAAGTCCTCAGTGGGACCCCTGCCCCAAATCCTTTTGATTCTCTCCTCTCCGCACAGAAAGCAGTGCCAATCCGGGCTGCTTATGAATCAAAGCTCATCTGAATGTAATTCCCCACCCAGCTCGCTGCTCCCTTAGCAACACACAAATACAGATTAAAGGGTTATATAAATGCAATTTTCTAATTAATCAGTGCAAATCCAGCTACTGGGGGACATAGGTTTCAAGCTTTTATGTGAGGGGTTTCCTTCTTTGAGTTCAGTTTACAAAATGCAAGTCTTGTTTCTGTGGTTTCTAATGCTAAAGGCCGCATGGTGGTCGGTAGGTCTGACCGTTGCCAGGCATGTGCCCATAGGGGCCCCAAGTCCTCAAGTTCACAGCAGGAGACTTTGGGCCGTGGACAATGCACAACTTTGTGTGGAGTGGCAAGAGCCTGGGCTTGGGGCCAGTCGGTTCAGGTTCAATCCTTGACTGGCTCTGTGGCCTAGGATATGTTGCTTAGCCTCTCTGAGCCCCAATTTCCTCATTCTTAAAAAGATGATGAGACCTGGCTCAGGGGTTTGCTGTGAAGATTCAAGGTCATGTTTGAAAGTGTGTAGCATGGTTCCTGGTGAATGGCTAGCTGCTGTCGTTATCTGCCGTTGTAGACAAAGATTGTCGAGGGTGCATTACAGGAGAAGAAGCCAAAAATCTCAGGCCTGAGCCTCTATCCCTCTTCTGTCAGGATTCTGCCGGTTGGTATTTATCCTGCATAGAGAATCCAGGAAGAGCGTGGCTTCCTCGGAGTTTCCAGCCCTTCTTTCCTTTGTCTCACTGAACTGCCCCAAAGGTCTGAAGGAGACAACCTCAGCGTTTGAGTGTCCTCAGGGTTAGCGAGAAAGCACATTTCACGACAGCATCAACCCCGCTGAGGAGTATGGTGATGATGATGGGCCAGGCATGCTGGGGACATTGTCTCACTGTGTCCTTAACGTCAAACCAATGCCGTGGTCGATGCCAATTCAATTCCCATTTTTTGGATGAGGAAACTAAGACTTTCATGGGTTGAGTGACTTGCCTTACATTGCAAAGCCTTCCTTAGGCTGACTGCCACTTTTCTTCCTCTCTTCGCTGCTCTAATGCTTTTCCCCATTGTGTGTGCGTGTGTGCTCGTGTGCGTGTGTGCGTGTGTGTGTGTGTGTGTGTGTGTAGCTATTCAAATTCCATGCACACCCACCCTGAGCGCTCATGCAGCCACACGTACACTGGCCAGGTTGTCAGCCGTATGCTCTAGCCCCCAACGCTGACACCCCCCACCCCACTCCCAGGCCTGTCTACTCACCAAGGGAAACCTCACTGAGAATGAGCTGTGGGAATGAGAAGGCCAGCCGGCAAGAAGGAAAAAGATAACTTTGAGAATATTTTCTAAGTTGAATGATTGTAGTTATTTCAGACTCATATCCGGTTACCCGTGAAGTTGGCCAGGGTCGCAGGTTGGAGAGTCCGGAAGCTCCTACTTTAATGAGTGACTCTGCAAGTTCACCATTTTGTGCAGATGGGGACCCTCCAGGAATTAGCAACTGCTTTTCTCCAAATCATTCTCTAATTTTTCTTTGGCCTAGGATGTGACTTCTGACCTCATCTATGACCTTGGGACCCCCTGACCATCTCTGGTCCTCAATTTCCTTATCTGAAAATGGCAATAATGCACAAAGCCTAACCATTGCTTAACTATCTGAAAGGCTTATTAGGAGGCTCGAAATAGAAAACACAGGAAAACTTGCTTTCAAACAAATTGTGGGATGAGTAGGGGTCGTGTTGAGAGGAAAGAGCTTATAGTCTTGCAAAGTGAGGCTAGGCAAATTCACGTTCTCTGTCTTGTCCACCACCCTCTGTCAGGGTAGCAACACTAGGGCTGGGATTGCCCAAGCAGCCTGGGAACCACTGAGTGCTGTCACTTTAAAAGTCGAGTGAAGTGTTCATTAGCTGGGCTATTTTTTCAGGTGTGTTCTAATTGTACTAATTAACTCTAAGGTAGATTTTAGCACTCCAGCCTCATCGCTGCCTTCAAATGCCAAAACAAATCTTGCCATAATTACCAGCAATCCTTTTCATTACCGGCTGCCTAATTATCCTATTAATAGCACATCCTAAGAGACAGTATTTGCTTGGCAGGCAAATATTTGTTTTTAAATGAGCAAACACAAAGACAAACTGCTCTGTTTGCAGAAGGATTCCAAATGCAAAATGGTTGATATTCATGCAAAAAATAATAATCTGAGAAAAACCGAATGCTTAATCCCTTTGAAGCATTTAAGCTTTAAAAAAATATATATTTGTGTGTGTATATATACATATATATATATATATATATTTTTTTTTTTTCTGCTCTGGCTGCCATCCTTCCTTGCTGAAGGGGTTGGATGCAAGAAGGGTTCTTTAAGACACTTCTGTGGTATGGAGTTGGACATCTTGTTGGGTTGGGGCTAAACTCAGTCAAAAAGGGAAAGATGACAACAACAACAGACATGGAGTAAAATAATGTAAGAGCTGGAAGGAAACATACATATGTAACCTTGGGGCCAGGGGTTGCCTTACCTGGCCCTGATTCTCAGAGTCACCTGGGGAGGAACTGATCAAAATGCAGATTCCCAGGCCTCTGATTTTCTTTTTTCTTTTTTTTTCCTTTTTGCAAAGGTCCCTAGGAGATTTTCATGTGTGTCCAGGTTTGAGACTCACTTATCTAACCCAACCTCCCATTTAACAAAAGAGGAGATAAGTGAGTGAGGTCATACATTGGAATGGGGACAGGACGAACATTAGAAGCAGGTCAACCTTGAGAGTTAAAACACACTTAATTCAACCTCCATATTTAATGAATTTTCGTTTACTTGAAAAATAACAATCACCATCGTAATTGTGATGAATTTAAATCATATAGAAGTGTATTGGTAAAGTGAAAATAAAATCTCCAACTTTGTCCAACCCACCCCAATTCCAGTTTTCCTGTTATCCTAGTAAACTTGAACAAGCATACTTGCTTTTCCTTTCTTTTTAAACAGGATCAAGAGACCACACCATACACTGGGTTGAACCATATGAAATTACAGACAGGTGGCTGCTTTATAGCGTACAAAATGGCAATTTTATATGATTCAACTTAAGACAATTTTATATGGTTCTACATTTGTTGCTGCGTTCTTCCAAGCACCTGCAGAGTGTTGTACATGAAGGTGGTTCCTTGATGTAAGAGTCCACAGATAGCTGGAGAGCACCGCGGCGATGCAGGACCCTCCCCACTTGGGCTCCACACCTGTTCGTGGGGCTCACCTTTCCAGGAGCAGCCTGTGTCCTCCCTGCTCTGGGAGCCCTCCCTCTTCTGATTGCTGATTGTGCCACCTTCACTGATGGCCTTGCTCCTACAAGCCTCTCAGTGCCCCGGGCCCCCTCGCCCACTAGCTATCCTTTAACTAGAGGTTTTAAAACGTCGCCAGTGCTGTTCGCTCTTCCCTGGCCTTTAATATTCAAGAATACATCCCTGACCACCACTTCCACCTCAGACACGCTCCTCAGTTCCCGCAATCTCACAAGAATCTTGGCAGTTCTCCCAAGGCAGTCACAGCTCTTCACCAAACGGTCATCCGGCACTCGAGCTCTGTCCCTTGCCATCTTTGTTGTTGCTTTCTCTGCCTGGAACACCCGCCCCATCCAGCACATGGGCGCATAATAGGAGCCGATTAAAGACACTCCTAGGAACTGGGTACAACCTCCACTATGTTTGTCTCTTCAAAAAGATTTGTGAATGTCTTCACATGGCCCTCCTAAGTTCCAGTTTCATCGTGTGTCCAGTGCATCCTGAGCTGTAGGATTAAGTAACACTTCTATGGCATCTACCAAGCAGCTGCACATAGTAGGGCTAATTCAATGGAAGTTATCACCAATTCTCAGAGTTGATTTTTGGTTGTGGCTGGGTTTTCCATTTATTTTTTAAATCGTAAAAGACATAACATTATAGGTGGTTTGACAAGTAAAGGTAAGGGAAAATAATCCCTCATAATCCCTAACACATTTTTGTTTATTCCCTTCCAGTCTGAAAAAGTTTTTTTTTTTTTTTTAATTGTGGTAGAATATATACACCCTAAAATTTACCATATTAACTATTTTTAAGTGACAGTTCCATGGTATCAAATACATTCATGACTTTGTGCAACCATCACCACCATCCATCTCCATAACTCTTTTCATCTTACAAAATTAAAACTCTATACCCGTTAAAGAAATGATCCCCATTCTCCACTTTTCTGACCTCCCACCCTCTGCCCCTGGCAACCACCATTCTACTTTGCATCTCTATGAATTTGACTACTCTAGGGACTTCATATAAGTGGAATCATCCGGTATTTGTCCTTTTGTGACTGGCTTACTTCAGTATCATGTCTTCAACATTCAACCATGTTGTATCCTAGAGCTGATTTTAATGGTTTGGCTGTGGTTTGAGAGAGATACTCTTTATCATGTTAGAAAAATGTCTTTCTATTCTTAATTTTCTCAGAGATTTTAAATTAAGAATATGTCACCCAATAAACTTTAATTAAAAAAGAATATGTTTAAATTTATCAAATAATTGTTAGCAAATATTAAGTTGATTTCCTAAAAAATTGACATTGAAATGCTAGATCATACCATTAGACTCCTCATATTAAATGCTTCCTGTGTTCCTGATGCCAACCCTAGAAAATTATGGACAATTATTCTCTTCGAAGACTGTCAAATGCAGTGGCTTATATTGTACCTTGACTTTTTATGTCAATATTTATTTTTTAAATTTGTCTTTTTTTATTATTAGTTTCAGGTGTATAAAAAAACACAATAATTAGACATTGACACGCCTCATAGTCATAACCTCACCAAATCTACTACCCCTCTGACACCGTACATAGTTATTACAATACCATTGACTATATTCCCTATGCTGTACTTTATATCCTGTGAAATATATATATATATATAGCATTCAATATTATTTTATATTAGTTTCATTTGTACAGTGCATACAGCGCAGTGGTTAGGCATTTATATAATTTATGAAGTGACCTCCCCCAATAAGTCTAGCGCCCATCTGACACCATACATAGTTTTTACAACATGATTGACTATATCCCCATACTGTATTTCACATCTCCATTACTATTTTGTGACTACCAGTTTGTACTTTCTAATCCCTTCATCTTTCTCACCCATCTCCCTAACCCCCCTCCCATTTGGCAGCCATCAGTTTGTTCTCTGTATCTGTGAGTCTGTTTCTGTTTTGTTCGTTCATATCTTCTGTTCTTTAGATTCCACATATAACTGAGATCATATGGTATTTCTCTTTCTCAGTCTGACTTATTTCACTTAGCATAATACCTTCTAGGTCTATTCACGTTGTTGCAAATGGTAAGATTTTATTCTTTTTTATGGCTGAGTAAATAGTCCATTAAATAAACGTACACAATTTCTTTATCCAATCATCTCTTGATGGGCATTTCAGTTGTTTCCATAGGTTGGCTATTGTGAACAGTGCTGCAGTACACATAAGGGTGCATATATTTTTTCAAATTAGTGTCTTGGATTTCTTTGAATAAATACCCAGGGGTGGAATTGCTGGGTCATAAGGTAGTTCTATTTTTAATTTTTTGAGGAACCTCCATACTGTTTTCCATAGTGGCTACACCAATTTGCAATCTCCACATCCTTGCCTATACTTGTTAATTTATTGATGATAGCCATTCTGACAGGAGTGAGGTGATATCTCATTGTGGTTTTTATTTGCATTTCTCTGACAATTTGTGACATTCTTCATTTTTTTATGTCTATTGGCCATTTGTATGTCCTTTTTTGGAGAAATGTCTATTCAGGGCCTCTGCCCATTTTTTAATTGGATTGTTTGTTTTTCTGGTGTTAAGTTTTGTGAGGTTTTTTTAAAAATAAATTTTAGACATTAACCTCTTATCAGATATATCATTGGCAAATTTCTTCTCACATTCAATAGGATGTCCTTTCGTTTTGTTGATGGTTTCCGTTGCTGTGAAAAAAATTTTTAGTTTGATGTAGTCCCATTTGTTTATTTTTTTTCTTTTGTTTCCCTTGCCCAAGGAGATATATCAGTTAAAATATTACTAAGGATAATGTCTGAGAGCGTACTTCCTACATTTTCTTCTAGAAATTTTATGGTTTCCGGTCTTACATTTAAGTCTTTAATTCATTTTGAGTTTATTCTTGTATATGGAGTAAGAAGATGGTCCAGTTTCATTTTTTGCATCTATCTGTCCAGTTTTCCCAGCACCATTTACTGTATAGACTGTCATTACCCCAGTGTAAATTCTGGCTTCTTTTGTTATAGATTAAATGACCATATAAGCATGGATTTATTTCTGGGCTCTCTATTCTGTTCCATTGATCTATGTGTCTGTTTCTATGCCAATACCATGCTGTTTTGATTACTGCAGGCTTGTAGCATAATTTGACATCAGGTAGCGTGATACCTCCCATTTATTCTTCTTTTTCAGAATTGCCATGGCTATTTGGGGTCTTTCATGGTTCCATATAAATTTTAGGATTATTTGTTCTAGTGCTGTGAAAAATGCCATTGGCATTTTGATAGAGATTGCATTGAATCTATAGATTGCTTTGGGTAATATGGACATTTTAACTATATTAGTTCTTCCTATCCATGAGCATGGTATGTTTCCATTTATTTGTATCTTCTTTAATTTCTCTCTTCAATATCTTATAATTTTCTTAGTACAGGTCTTTTCCTTGGATAAATTTATTTCCTAAATATTTTATTTTTTGATGCAATTGTAAACGGGATTGTTTTCTTGATTTCTCTTTCTGATAGTTCATTATTGGTGTATAAAAATGCAACTGATTTCTGAAGATTAATTTTGTATCTTGCTGCTTTACTAAATTTATTTATCAGTTCTACTAGGTTTTTGGTGGAATCTTTGGGGTTCTCTCTATACAGTATCATGTCATCTGCAAATAATGACTTCTTCCTTTTACTTCTACCTTTCCCATTTGGATGCCTTTTATTTCTTTTTCTTATCTGATTGCTGTGGCTAGAACTTTCATTTTCAATTTAATCAGCGCTTAATAATCCAGTATGTTTTCTCAGTTGTTTTTTTTTTTAAACATGTATATCCTATCTTTGAAGGATTGTTTTTCCTTTTGTATTAATTTGGTATTTGTATTTTGACATTTTAATTGATTCTGATGTTTGTCCCAAATCCTTTTGTATTTTTACATTTCCTTTTTAAAAATTCTTCATTCTGATTTATCTCTACGATGACTATGACATGCCTTGAAATATATATTTTTTTCTAGGAGGGACATGTAAATGATATGTTTTCTGAGGCTTACGTATGTGAAACTGTCCTTATGTTGACCTCTTGGATAAAAAACCAATTTTGGGGGTAGGGAGTTCTGGATCTTAATCTTTAACCCCATCAAAATTATTTTAAAAAAGAAAAAAAAACTGATTCCATTTTCTCCTGGTGTATGGTGCTGTCAAGAAATTTGAGGTGAACCTGATTTTCTTTTTTAATCCTAAATGTTCATAAGACATATTTTTGTTTTTGAAATTTCATAAACTGTCTCTAGGATAAGTCTTTAATCATTAGATATTGCTGCTGTAACACAATGGAAAACAAATGTTTCTTCTATTTTGAATTTGATTACTGATTTTACTCCATTCACATAGTTTTCTTCTTCAAGGTAAAATCAACCGGTAAATTCTAGATCTGGAAGTATAACATGATTGGCATAACCCTTGGCTAAGTTTTCAAAAAATTAAAATTTTACTTATTGGCTTTTAAATTTACATATACTAACAGTTATTCTTCAGTGTATACTTGTATGAATTTCGACAAATGCTTAGTCCTATAACCACTGGCACAATCAAGATACAAAATATTTTTTTGTATTTCTATTAACGCCCACCCCCCAAATTTCCTCATTCCCATCCTTTATAGTCATCCCGCCACCAGCTCCTGTAATCTTAATCTGTTTTCTGTCATTCAGGTTATTTTTTTAATTATTCATTTTATTTTAAAAATTATCACTAAAATTGCTCTCTCTTTCTTTCGGTGTACCGTTCTATGAATCTTAGCACATGTATAGATTCCTGTAAGCCTCACCATAATCAGTTCCATCACTCAATCCCCCCAGCCATAACCCCTGGCAACCACCAGATTTCTTTTCCATCACCATAGTTTTGTCTCTTGAAGAATGTCATATAAATGGAATCATACAGTGTATAACCTTTTGAGACTGGCTCCTCTCACTTCACATAATGTCTTCGAGATTCATCCAGATAGTTGTGTGTATGAATAATTTGGTCCTTTTTACGGCCAAGTAGCATTCCATTGTTTGGAGGTACCAGAGTTTGTTTATCCATTCCCCCTTGCATGGTTTTTAGGGTCTGGTGGGCATTGGTTTCTTCTGTGATCTGCCCCTTCTTACTCAGAGCTGCCAGGATGCCTCCTTCCTTTGTCTTCACTAATCCTCTAACCCCCTCTTCCCATTACCCCTCTCATCCTACTATGCCAAGTACCACCATCTGTCCTGGGCGTACAATTTCTAAATGCAGGAAGAGTGGGAGATGGGTGGGAGAGCAGGGGCTGCCTGCCACTCCAGTCAGTGCAGCCTCGAGACAGATGCATTGCTGGGGTGAGCCAAATGCTTTTCTGGTTTTCTTTCTGACTCTACAAGCTATTTTGATTCAAAGGTGGAGTGGAGGGCAGCCAGACGGCTGTTGGTTAGAGTGCGAGCTCTGAACAACAAGGTTGCCGGTTCGATTCCCATGCGGAATGGGGGCCTGCACCCCCTGCAACAAAGATTGAAGACGGCGACTGGACTTGGAGCTGAGCTGCGCCCTCCACAACTAGATTGAAGGACAATGACTTGGAGCTGATGGACTCTGGAGAAACACTGTCCCCCAAAATTCCCCAATAATAATAAAAAGAAGGTGGAGTGGAAACAGCCCCCATTTGTGTTTCTCAGTTCAGCCCTGTAGACTTCACAGCCAGGACTGCCTCCCAACACTTGGATGTATGACCACTCCTTTTCTTAGTGTCCAGGATGACATTTCTTTATAAGTTGGGACATTTTAATTGTGAGCTGTGAGGGGCCCTTTGGACCTTGCTAGCCTGCTCTTAAGTTCACCGGCTGCTCCTCTGTCCTGCACTTTCGACTAGTTCCTCTCTGCTGGTGCTTTCTTCATAGTCTATGAATCAGGTCAACTCTCTCCCAAACCTAAAAGACAAACACAAACAAAAAACAACAGCTAAAAAAGGAATCATAATTTTACCCTGAGAACTGGGCTCCTCCATTTATGCCATCCAATTAACAAAAAAAATTTCTTGACAGCCAGTTTAATTCAAAGAATATTCTACACGTTATCTTCACTTTCCCACATATGTTCATTCTATTTTTTCCAAAGGAGTAATTTTTAAAGTTTTAAAATTTTATTTTTTTTATAGTCATCAAAATAATATGTACTCAAGGAAGCATAATTTGTGCTCTTTGTATAAAACTTGTAAACTTCGGGAAGGAGAAAACAAACAAACAAACAAAAACCTCAATAGCAACACCCATATTCTTACCCAGAAGCAGCTATGAATAACATATTGAAAACATTTATTTCCTGTTTTACCTAAGGATATTTTTCTTTTCCTGTATGACATTGTACTATACACAATTTTGAGTATGGACTTTTTCTTTTTGCTTAATTTTTACACCACAAAAATTTGCTTTCTTTTTACATCACACAAATTTTCCTATAGTATTTAAAAAAAACTCTTCAAAAACAAATTTTTAACAGCCTCGTAGTATTTCATCATAGCGATGTATCATATTTTCCTTAACCATTACCTAAATGTTTCCAAGTTTTCACTGTCATAAGTAACAGAGCGGGTTTTTGTTTTTGTTTTTCCAGTTTTAGACCATTTTAAGATGGGTTTCTAGAAAGAGAATTATTCCTTCAATGAATATAAACATTTGTAAGACTCGTGCTACATATATAGTTAAATTGCTTTTCTGTAATGTTGCACCAAGACACGTCCTGCCCAGCAGTGATCTGAGAACACTTCTCCCGGGGGACTGGTTGGTCTTGATGCCATCCTCACTTCAGCCCCACTCATGTGACAGGTGGGCGTGGCACTGTGCGGTTTTATTTACATTTTGTTTTGCATTCATGGGTTGCTGCATGGCAACCCATGAGATGGACATGCCATAGTGTATTTAACTATTCCCCTTTTACTCATTAACTAGGTTATTTCTAATTTCTCACTGTCATAACTAATGTTGCATTGAATATCCCTGAGCATAAATTATTCACATCATTGATTCTGCTTTCTCTTCGTCCGATACACCCACAGGCTTGGCCTTCAATTTCTTTAGGGCTCTGCGGCCCGTTCCTTCCCTGAGCACCCTCTATGAAATAGCTCTACCTATCTGTCTTGGCCCTCCTCACTCTGCTTTGTTTCTCCTCTGGGTTATCATTACCTGATATGCGGCATATTTATGTATGTTGTGGTCCTTACCATTTTAGTGTAGTTCCTCAAAGGCATGGCTTTTTCTCTGTTATTAAAGTAACCCATGTTCATTCAACCAAATGTATAAATAGAAAAATAGAATAAAGGATACTAAAACACAATGGTTCCTATTTTGATATGTTTCCCCTAGTCTTTTGGTGTTATTTTGATTTTAACATAATTAAAATCATACTGTCTATATCCTCCTGTAACAGCTTTGTTCAATGAACAGGGGACCATAGATATTGCATCACAATCTTTGGAGTGTGTGTGTGTGTGTGTGTGTGTGTGTGTGTGACCACTGACTGTTGTAACCCATTATGATCAGGTTTTTGCTCCCACCACACCAGGGGCCTGTACTGGAAAGGTCACCTCTGGCTTTCCAGTCTCTCGATCCATTGCCACCTTTCAGTCTTCATTTATTTGACCTCCAGCACCCTTGAAATGCTTCTTGAAGTATTGCTGTCATGGGGTTCAGGGGTACTACCCTCTTCTATTCCTTCTTTCTGTCATTTCAGCAATAATTTGGTGGTATTATATTTGGTTTGGGAAGGTAACATTTTCAAATAAATTCAAAACCCCATGATTTATCACTTATTTTTATACCAACGTGGCTTGAAAGGAAGTTTGCAGTGCTATGAAAGTGAAGTGTTTTGAGTACTTTCCAGAAAACACTAGAAGTCGCCTCTACTCTTGGAGCTTCATTCGTCACAGGCTTGCCGCCCTCTTTCCTTCCCTGTTCTATTCTTTTTGTTTGTTTTGACGATTTTTTTTTATCGTGGTAAAATATACATAAGACTTAGCATTTTAACTATTTTTAACTGTCCAGTCAGTGGCATTAAGTACACTCACACTGTTGTGCAATCATCAGCACCATCCATCTCCAGAACTTTTTCATCTTCTCAAACTGAAACCGAAACTCTGTACCCATGAAACACCGAGTCCCATTCCCCTACTCCCCTAGCCTCTGGCAACCGTTGTTCTACTTCCTGTCTCTATGTTTTGGGCTATTCCACCTCATAAGTGGAATCATAAAATGTATGTCCTTTCATGTCTGGCTTATTTCACTTAGGCTAATGTCTTCAAGGCTTCTCTCTATTTCCTTGAATACTGATTGTGCACCTGCTTTATCTATGCTAGTTTTACACCTGAGCCCGGTTATACTGAGGAGATAGATGTGACGTGGGACAGGTAAACACCACGGCTGACACATCCATCGTTAAGCCTATAACAGGGATTAGCCTATTATGTATTTTCCAAGCTCAGGAACAACAGAGAGGGAAGCGGATAAAGGGAAGATTAAATTTAATAGAGGGAGTAGAGGAAGAAAGACCTGGGACATTGGCTAGGGGACAGGGAGGCTTAGCTGGGATGGGGCAGAGATCAACCTGATTCACCAAGATGTCCTTGTTTCCTCTCAAGAATGGGGGGTGGTAGAGGGTGACAGCGTCAAATCCAAACTCTGTGTTTAGGATCAGAAGATACCATGGCTGGAAGTGGGCTGAGAAATACATGACTACGGTCTCATTATGAGTGATTTGAAGAAACAATCTCAATTCTCACTTGAATCTTTAGGATCCAATCCTGGAGCCCTCTCCAAAAGTTACCACTGTTATCAGTTGGCATGTGTCCTTTTAATTCTTTTCCTATGCTTTTCCAGAAATGAATATAGACAATAGAAATCTATATGTTCCTCTGTGTATGTGGGTTTGTGCATACTGTAACCTAAATGAAATCATGTTCTATGTGTTTTTCTGCAATTTTCCTATTTCATCCAATAGTAGATCCTGGAAATCATTTCCTACAGGTACTTACAGAACTACTTTGTTCTTTTTAATGTGTCTAGAGTATTCCGTAGCATGAACACTGGTTTGGATATTGTTTGGTTGCTTTAGCAAAGAACAAAATAGCAGAGGTTTAAACAAGGTAGGAGGTACATTTTTCATGTGACAGTTCCAACAGGTGGTGAGGCTGGGGCAGGCAGCTCGGCTCCACGACCTCATCCAGGTACCCGGGTTTCTCCTGTTTTGTTGCTCTGCCTTTTCCCAATACGTTGTCCCCGTGTGTGGCAGAAGCTAGCTGACCACCCTCAGATAGGGGGAGTCCAGGCCCCGGGAAGAAGAAAGAAGAAATGGAGGACAAGCATATCCCTTTTAAGGGTATGATCAGGAAAATGCACATATCACTCTGCTCACGACTCCTTGGCTGCTTCTGTCCCTCAGGTTTTGTCCTTGGCTGCAAGGGAGGCCGAGAAACATAATTTTCAGGTGCAAGCACATGAGCCCAGCTATTACTAAAAGAAAGGGGAAGATGGATCCCGGGCCCCAACGACAGTCCCTTCCACGGTATGATGTATGTTCATTTCCTTCATCATTTCCCTATTAGTGGATCTTTAGATTTGTAACTGACGACACTGCAGCTCAGGTAAGGCGACGATTTACCTGTGCTCTTAGAGCGAGCTGGGCAGAACTCAGGTCTCCTGTCCCCCAGTACAGTGGTTTCTCCTCCAGCATTGAGTGTTTACTGGCCAAGCCCTTGGTACCTAGGTCAGCCCACCGAAAAATGTTCTCTTGGTGAGCAGTCTTTATGTGGCTGGGGAAGAGGTGGCCTTCTGACAGGAGTGACCTCTGTGCCACTGTGGACTGACCAAGCAGATGACTCCTTGACACGGCCAGTGGGTGCTGCCACTTGCTGGTCAAGCTCGTGGTGACTGGGCCTGGGCTTATGGTTGGGGCAGCCTGTAGGGTCAGATGTCACAGGCACAGTGCCTGGCGTGTGGCTCAGCACGTGGCCCAGGCCCCCAGCTTGTGTAGAGAGTGGGCACATTTCTGACAGCAAGCCAGAGGCCGCAGAAGAACTCAAGCTTCTCCACACCGTGGAGTGCCAGGGTGCTTTGTGACCCACAAGCCCCCAAGGCATACTGTGTGACAGTGGGCTAAACCCCTCCCTGCTCAGTAAAGAACTCCGCTACCCGGAGCCTCCTCCCAGGCTCCTTTGCACCACCAGCTCCACCATCATCGCTCTGGCCGCAGAGATTTATCATAAGTGCAGCAACACATCTAAAAGAGAAGCGTGACAAATCATACCATGGGGTGTCATGTTGACTCTGACTGACAAATACCCCAGCGGGGCCTGGGATCACACACGGCGAGCCTCCCACAGTGCTGCCTCATGAGCAGGTCACAAGCCACATTCAGGTCCCTAAAGCCTGGATCACTCTCACCCACAGGTCACAGGCTGTCCAGCTCCAGAGCAGCACACAGTTGGCTGGGGGAAGGCAAAAAGAGAAGGGGGAGGGAAAAAGAGAGGGAAGAGAAGAGAGATGAGAGGGAAATAGCAGAGGAGGCCATTGGAAATCAAGAAGCTTCCCAAGTCCACAAGGCTCAGGGAAGTTGGAGTAGGGAGTCAGTCAGAAATTGAGATACATTATGAGAGAGAGAGAGAGAGAGAGAGAGAGAGAGAGAGAGAGAGAGAGAGAGAGAGAGAGAGAGAGAAACGGAGGACAGAGAGAAACGTTGGGCAAAGGAGCCCAACAGGAGGGAGATGGGGACATCCCAGAGGGGCAGGGTAGCTGGATTTTAGGGGACAGTCCTTTAATACTTCCTGAGAACAAAGTCTCTGGATGCGATGAGCCTGGTGCCGTCACCCTAGTACCCCAGAGATGGATCATATCCTGCTGCCAGGCACAACACTGGCCATTTTAATGAATCCAGAAGCAGGTCCTTGAAGCCTAAAGACTGACTCAGATCAATTGACCATAATTGTTCATTCCAGCCCAGGAGCAGTCATGTGATTTCAAACGAGAGAGACAGAATGAGAGCGAGAGTGAGAGTGAGAGAGAGAGAGCAAGAGAGAGAGAAAGAGAGAGCGAGAGAGAGACTTGGAGATGCCCAAGCGTGACTTTCTCCCATGGCCCTCATAGGGTTGGATCAGTCCTAGGCATCTGTCACTTGTCAAGACACCAAAAGCATTTGTGGATATTTCCTCAGGAATCAATGAGCCTGTTTATTCCAAGGTGGCTTTGGGGCACAGAAGCGACCCTCAGACATGCTGGCTTATGAAGACACGAGAAGAGGCTGTGTCCTGTCCTGTTAGGCCCTCACCACTCACCACTGCTGGACGGCTCCACCTAACCAGGGAAGGCCTGGCAGCTTTGGGGGTGGGGGTGAGGCTACTTGGGATCTCATTCCAGTTCTGGCCCTGCCTCCACGAGCAGTGGAGCCCCTCCTGCTCTGAGTCTGTGTTGCCCGGTCTGTGCCAGGAGGAGGTTGGGCCCGGGGCAAAGGCCCTGTGAGCTCTGCTCGGAAGCTTTGCAGAGTCTGTGTGGTCGGTGAGCTAGGCCCTCAGCGTCACTGAGCTACAGGCAGCCCCCTGCGTCCCCAGACTAACTGGTTTGGGAGCGTCCTTCGGGGGACCTGCCTGCTGAGGACAGCTGCCTCCCCCATCACTCTTAGCACACTTTCCTTGCATTTCCAGTGGACCCAAGTACCTTGCAGAGCTGCAGAGCTGGCAGAGATTGGGCTTCAGGCATCACAAACTAAAATGTGCTCCCTGTTCTTAGAAGGTCAAGACCGAGAGGGTGGCCTCTGAAATCAGACACTTGAATTTGAATTCCAGCCTTGCCACTTCCTACCTTTGTGGCTCCACATGATTGATTTAACCTGTCATAGCCTCAGCTTTCTCATCTGTGAATGGGAATAATAACAATGTCTAAATCATAGGGTCGTCACGAGGACTAAAGGAGATAAGGCGAGTAAAGTGCTTAGCACAGTGTTAGGCCCATAGCTCCTCAGAAAGTGCTCTGTCAGCAAAGTTTAATATGTGGCTGTGAATACGTGCGCATATTTGGACAAATCAATGAGTATACACTGACGAGAGCATGTCACAAATTCTGACAGATCACAGAGAGATACAGCAAAAGCAAAAGTTTGCTTTCACCCTCCCTCATCCTAATCCTCTCTCCAAAAGTGCTAGCTGTTAGGAGTTTGGATTCTTCTAGACTATCTTATAAGCATTTATATACGTGTGTGTTAACAAAAATACATGATTTGTTTTGTTTACAAAATAGAATATGTATTCTTCTACAACCTGCTTTTTTTCTTAACAATGTTTCTACAGATATCTTCATTTTTTTTACATACATATATTCCTTAAAACAAAAACTGCTGTGACGTGTTCTATAATACGAGTGTATTGGTTTAACCTCTCTCTGTTGATGAACATTGAGTTTGGTCCTTTTTTCTCTTGTTATGGCAATACAACAATGCATATCTTAGACATACTGCTTTGTATACATGTGCAAGTATTTCTCCAGGATGACTACCCAAAAATGTCTTGGTGGAAGGGTATGCACATTTGAAAATATGATAGATTATGCCAAGTTGCTCTCCAACAATGATATTCCAATTTATATACCTGCCAGCAACACATAACATCATTTCTTAATTCCATCTCCAGGATTATGTTCTTTCTGTTTCCCCCAGTTTTTCCCCATTTGATAGGTGATGAGCAATATCCCGTTACTGCTTTCACCAGCATTTTCCTGATTACTTGTAAGCACGAGCACCTTCTCATGGCTTATTGGCATTTCTTTTTCTGTGAACATTTCTGCCACATTCTTTGCTCCTTTTTCTACTGAATTGTTTGTCTCTTTTCTAATTGATCCATACGTGCAATTTATATATGTGGGATATTATTTCTTTATCTTTTAGTCATGTGGCAAGTATTTTCTCCTAGTTTGTCTCTTGTCTTTTGACTTTATTTTGTCCTTCCTCATTTTTATGACACTTTTATGTTGCTATTGAGTTCTAAGACTTTTAGAGATATATTCTTTCCCCAAGGTTATTTTTTCCCTAATACTTTAATTGTTTCATTTATTATATTTAGTTCTTTAATCCAATTGGAAATTTTTATGGGGCATCGTGTGCAGTAAGAAACCTAACTAGTTGTTTCTTTTTTTTTTTTTTGCCCTAGTGTTTACTCTGTTTTTCTAACACCATTTATTTAATAGTCTATACTTTCCTCACTGATACAATTTGCCACCTTTATCATAGAATCAAATACCATTCATGTGGATTGAAAACTGGCAGCTGTCAGGCCAGACCTAACTCTTGTTTTTTCACATTTAGTCATTTTATTATTTTGAATAATACAGTTATGTGTTTCAAAAGTAAAAAGGTACAGAAGGCTAGTTCAGCAGTGATCTGGAGGCTGTCTACCAAAACCTGCTCTTCCTTTCTCCTTGGGCATTTCCCAGCCTCCGTTGCGACTGTGGTCACATGACTGGGCTCAAGCCAATAGTATGTGAGTAAAGATCTGTGCTTCAGGCCTGGCCCATGAAGACCTCCCCTGATGCTCCTGTAGCTCTGTGCCCTTTCCCAGGCATTAGAACAATAATGTGTACACTTCAAGTCTTGTATTCAAGATGGGGCCGTCACCATCAGTTGGGGCCCACGAATAATCCTGCTTGTCTACAATGCCCACCCTGGATTACTAGATGAACAAGAAAAGAACTAATGTGACTATGCCAGGAGGTAGGGAAATCTGCTTTTTCCAGCAATTCAGTTTATTCTTACTAATGCAGGATCTCAGTGGAAGGTTCCTCTCCTCACTATGTCTCCAGCCCTTTAGTTTTCTTCCCTAGAAACAGCTGGTGTTAGTCTCTGTGTATACTTCTAGAAACAGTCTAGGCATTTACAGTTACATGCACGTGTGTATATGTGCATGCGTGTGTAGTTTTTTCAACTGATCGTACAAATACTAGCCCACCATACACACCATGCTGTGGCTTGCTTTTTTCAGGGAACAATAGATTTTGGAGACCTCTCCATATTGGCACACACAGAGCTTCCTCGTTGTTGTAAGGCTGCATGGTATTCCAGTGCCTGTACGTACTCCACTCTATGGAGATACCATCGTTTATTTAATCGGCCCCCTACTGACAGACATTTGGGTTGTTTCCAGTCTTTGTCTACTGCAAACAATGCTGCACTAACTTGTGTAACCTGTTTTGCAAGTGTTTGAGTGTATTTGTAGGATAAATTCCTAGAAGTGGAATTTCTGGGTCAAGGGTACATGCATTTATAATTTGGAAAACATCATTTAACTGCTAGCAGCAGTGGTCTAGATAGGTTAATGGCCAAGCTACAAGAGGGTCTGTTCTCTCACACCCTCACCGACACAATGAGGAAGACAAATGCTCAATCTGTCCAATTTAAGAGATGAAAACTGGTATCTCATTGGACTTCTAATTTGCATTTTTTATATTATGAGTAAGGATGAACATCTTTCAGTCAATTTCTGTTCATATTCTTTCCCAATATTTCTCGTGTTGTTGTCTTTTTTCTAAAGGATATTTTTATATATTAGGTTCTTTACTCTTTGTCTATTATATGAGATAGAAGGGTTTTTTCCCACCAGATAGTCACTTTTTTTTTTTACGATGGCTTTTGCCATGAAGAAATTTTTTCTATGATCAAATTTATCAATTTTTTTTCTTTTATGGCTTTTGAATTTTTTAATTCTTAGAAAGTGTGATCTGTAAGATTAGAAAAGTATTCTCCAATGGTTTTCCTATAACGTTAATGGTTTTGTTATTAACATTTAAATCTTTGATTCTCTTATTCAACTCATTTATCAAATATTTATCAACCATAGACCATATACCATTGTTCTAGGCCCTGAGGGATAAGCAGTGACCAAAATAGTCAAAAACTGCTGGCTTCCTGGAACTTACATTCTAGAGGGGGAAAGCAGACAACAAACAATCTTTTTTATTTTATTTGTTTGTCTCTTTTTCAATTTTATTTCATTTTTTAAAAATAGTTGTTTTATTTTTCAATTGCTGTTGGCATACAATATTGTATTAGTTTTAGGTGTACAACATGGTGATTAGACATTTATAAAATTTACGAAGTGATCACCCTGATAAATCTAGTATGCATCTAGATTTACATAGTTATTACAATATTTGTGGCTGCATTGCCTATGCTCTACTTTACATCCACGTGACTATTTTGTAACTACCAATTTATACTTCTTAATCCCTTCCTCTTTTTCACTGATCCTCCAACTTCCTTCCAATCTGACAACCATCAAAATGTTTTCTGTACCTATGAGTTTGTTTCTGTTTTGTTCATTTAGAATTTTTTTTAATATTGTACCTATAAGTAAAATTATATGGTATTTGTCTTTCTGTGTCTGACTTATTTTACTCAGCATAATACCCTCTAGGTCCATCCATGTTGTTGCAGATGGTGAGATTTCATTCCTTTTTATGGCTGAGTAATATTCCATTGTATATATGTATCACTTCTTTATCACTTCATCTTTTGATGGACACTTAGATTGTTTCCATATCTTAGCTATTGTAAATAATGCTGCAAAGAACATATGGATGTATATGTCTTATTGAATTAGTGTTTTGGGTTTCTTTGGATAAATACCCAGAAGTGGAATTGTTGGGTCCTTTTTTGTCTCTCGTTATAGCCTTTGTTTTAAAGTCTATTTTATCTGGTGTAAGTATTGCTACCCCAGTCTTTTTTCCTTTTTAATGAAATATCTTTTTCCATCCCTTTACTTTCAGTCTGTATGTGTCCTTTGGTCTGAAGTGAGTCTCCTGTAGGCAAGGGAGGGTCTTGTTTTCTTATGTCATATGTAAGGGTCTTGTTTTCTTATCCATTCAGGCACTCTATCTTTTGATTAGAGCATTTAATCCATTTAATTTAAAGTAATTCTTGATAGGTATGTAGTTATTGTCATTTTATTATGTAGCTACATCTATATATCCATATATAGATATAGATATATATGCATATGTTTATATATATATGTATATGTGTATATATATGTGTGTGTGTATATACATATAGATAGATAGATAGATAGATAGATAGATAGATAGATAGATAGTGTGTGTGTGTACTCACCACCCAAAGTCAAGTCTTCCATCACCTTATGTTTGACCCCCTTTACCATGTTGTACCTCCCACAACCTCCCTTTCCCTCTGGTAAGAACTATATTATTTGTGTCTATGAGTTTTTGTTTGTTGTGTTCAGTTTTATGTCCCACATATGAGTGAAATCATATGGTCCTCGGCTTTATCCATCTGACTTGTTTCACTTAGCATGATATTCTCAAGATCCATCCATGTTGTCACAAATGGCAGTATTTTATCTTTTCTTATGGCCAAGTAATATTTTATTGTATGTATGTACCACATCTTCTTTAGCCAATCACCTATTGAAGGACACTTTGGTTGTTTCCATGCCTTTTGGTTGTTTCAATGTTTTACATAGTGGCTGCACCAATTTACATTCTCACCAGCAGTGTACGAGGGTTCGTTTTTCCCACAACCTCTCCAAAATTTGTTATTATTTGTCTTGTTGATAATAGCCATTCTAACAGGTATTAGATGGTATCTCATTGTGGTTTTGATTTGCATTTCCCTAATAGCTAGTGAAGTTGAGCACCTTTCCATATACCTGTTGGCTATTTGTATGTCTTCTTGGGAGAAGTATCTGTTCAGGTCCTATGTCCTTTTTTTAATTAGATGGATTTCTTTTTTGTTGTTGTTGAGTTGTGTGAGTTCTTTACATATTTTGGATATTAGCCACCTATCAGAGGTGTCCTTTGCAAATATCTTCTCCCAGTCAGTTGCTTCTTTGTTTTGTTGATGATTTCTTTTGCTGTGCAGAAGCTTTTTAGTTTGATATAGTCCCATTCATTTAGTTTTGCTTTTGACTCCCCTTGCCTTTGAGGTCAAATTCATAAAATCCTTTCTAAGACCAAGGTCCATAAGTTTAGTACCTAAGTTTTCTTTTATGCATTTTATTGTTTTAGGTCTTATATTTATGTCTTTGATTTATTTTGAGTTAATTTTTGTGTGTGGTGACAAATAGCAGTATAGTTTCATTCTTTTGCTTGTGGCTTTCCACTTTTCTCAGGACCATTTATTGAAGAGATTATATTTTTTATCATTTTTTTCTTCTTCTTAAAGAAGTCCCTTTAACATTTCTTGTGTACTGGTTTGGTGTTGATGAACTCCTTTAGCTTTTTCTTGTGGTAAGCTCTTTATCTGTCCCTTCATTTCTAAATGATAGGTTTGCTGGGTAAAGTACTCTCGGTTGTAGGTCCTTACTTTTCATCACTTTGACTGTTTCATGCCCATCCCTTCTGACCTGCAGAATTTCTGTTGAGAAATCAGCTGACAGTCTTATGGGAGCTTCCTCACAAGGAAGCTGGGTAGAGAGATGGCAAAACAATCATATAGTCTGTCTAGTCATTGGACAAAGGTTTGGGGAAAAATTCAGAGTTGGCTGAAGCTTGCATGCTGGTGTGGTTATATGCACTTGTTAACTGGTGACTGCTCGATAAGTAGCAATTAAAAAGAGTATTGTCACCCTGATGGGTCTCTCATGATATGTCACGGGATCCTGTCTTAAATGCTGACCGATTAATGTTTCAATAAAGTTGATGAAGACAGAACAACTTCTTGCCAAATTTTCTAATGACCTGAATTTAGGAAAGACAGTGAATACACTGGAGGAAAAATAGCATGCATACACATCTGGACAGTCTAGATTGAAGGGGGAAATCCAATAAGATAAAATTTAATAAGGATAAACATTCAGACCTATATTTGGGCCCCAAAGCCAACTACACAAATCCTGGGTGCACATTCAAAATAGGCATCGGGGGTGGAGGTAGCAGCAAGTTAACTGTTAGCAGGGGTAACTGTTGGGGGGTGGTGGTTGGCTTAGCGTGTGGTATGGCTAAGAACAGAGAGGGTGTAGTAGGGTAGCACTAAGAAAGCACAGCATCCAAACCTGGAAGCAGCGAAGCATGCATGGTGTGAGCTGTTCAGCCAACATCTGGAGGAGCCCAGCGTGGGGCCTGCCCCAGGGGAAGCAGAGCAGGAGAGGAAGCCTGCTTCTGCAGCAGGACTGCCTTGGAGAGAGACAGTTTCCTCAGGTTTGAGGTCAGAAACCTGAACACTGTCCACCTGGAGAGCTGGTTCTACAGCATAGACTTAATTAACTAATTAATTATTTCAACAGATACTAATTGAACTGCACCCTGGGCCGTTTGTGGGCTAAGGGCTGGGCCAACGCAGTGAACAAGACAAACAAGTCCAGGTCCCCACAGAGTCGTGGTCTGGTATGGATGGCAGCCACGAAACAAGAACCACTGAGGGCCAGGACTTTTACAAACAAGTGCGGGGTGCTCTGGGGCAAACAATAGGGACCTATGGTCGGGCTGCGCATGGGCTTCCCTGAGGCCACAATGAATGGTGTCACCTACATCCATCATGGCTGGCTGGAGAGCTACACGTAAACACCTTGAGCCCATTGTTTTTCCAGGAAAATTATCCTGAATTTAAATGGACTTTCACATCCAGCCCCATAATGCAGCCACCTGAAGCTGGGGGAGCTCATGCCTCTGGTAATCCAAGTGGACGGTGTGAGAGGCCAAAAGCCGAGGGCTTAGGCCAGACCCACCTTTGCTACAAACTCTCTGTACAACCTCAGGCAAGCCCCTTCCCTTCTCTGGGCCTCAGTTTCCTCATCTGTAAAAAGAGGATCCTCAGACTCAATTATCCCATGGACTTCGTTTATGTGATTTGGGGGTTCCATATTAAACACCCACACTCACATGTGCACACTCACACACCCACGTTTGACTGTCCCCAGGGGTCCTGTGAGCTCCCCACACTGCTGTATTCACTGACTCAACCAAGCACTTACAGGGTCTATAACTCAAAGGGGCAGGACTCTGCTGGCTCCAGAGACCCTTTGGACATTTGCCTGATACTTAGGGAGCTACAGGGAGACAGGGACCTAGAAGTTCCCATGTGGTGGCACTCAGGTCTGTGCATGAAATGCACCAAGCAGCCAACTTCACGGGTTCTGGGGAACAAGCGTTTTGCAAACCCCACTCCTTCAGAGGGCTTACCCAAGTAGCTGAGATATATGTCAGAGAATCACCCAGCATGGAGAAGGGCTGCCTGGCTCCCCGGACAACTTGTTTCTGGGGCCTGGGTGCCCTTTGGAAACAACCATGACACATACTCACTGGATCCAGCATCTGGAAACTTCTCTAAAAGCCAATTTAGGGGAATCTGCTCATTCCAGCTTCCCCATCAGAGCAAGGGACAGCAGAGGCTGCTTGCCTACTCTCTTCAGGAGAGGCATGGGTGAAGGACATGGGACCCTCTGAAGGAAGGATAGAGGGAAACTGATAGACTCTCTTCTTCCTGTCCCAGGTGGAGGCAGTGGGACTTGCTAAGATTTCTTCCTTCCTAAAAGAAATCCCCAAATGCTCCATCTCCATATCTCTTTCCAGCTGCTGCCCTATTTCTTTTTTCCTTCGCAGTCCAACTTCTATAGAGCTCTGTGCACTAAAGTGCTCTGTTTCCATACTTCCCACCGCTCCGTGACCCACCACCACCTAGCTGCCTTCCATCCCCATCCCCTGAAACTGCACCACCACAGTCACCAACAATGTCCTGTGGTCACAACTGTCGAAGCTGTTCCATTCTCATTCCCTAGGACCACTTGTTTGCATTTGACCCTACTGGTACCTCCCTTGTTCTAAAACCTTCTCTTGTTTTTTACGACACCATTCTCTATTGATCGTCTTTCTACCTCTCAGATCTCTCTTCAATCTTTTTTGCAGGCTCCATTCCCACAGACCAGTGCTTTCAACTCTGGTTTATATTACATCATATTGTCATCGTGTGCTACATGTTTGGCTCTGTTAGTGGACTGCATTCATCTCAACCTCCCTGATAATTACTACAAGGATTCAGAATATCCTCTTTATTGAGTGAGTGGATAGACGGATGAGTGGACACATGAATGGATACACTTAGCACTACTCGTAAAGTTTTGCCCAATGAAAGAGGGTGGAATCCAAGGCCAGTATTGATGGTAACAACTCATTCACCTTTGAAGCACTCTGGCACTTTCTTGACTAGCATGAGAAATGTTCCAGGAGTGGGTGGTGGAACGTGGGAGAGAGATGTGGAACCCGAGTAGAACCAGGCTCATACACGGCTCAGTCCTGCTCGATTCCTGTTCTTTTCAGAATCGGAGTTTTCTGTCACGTCCACTTAACCACAGATAAGAGCGGGAGGGGAAAGATGGAACTAAAGAGGATTATTAGAGGGAAGGGATGGGAAGATAAAGAGGGGAGGGAAAGTTAAGAGAAAGGGTCACTGAAAGAGAGAGAGAGAGAGAGAGAGAGAGAGAGAGAGAGAGAATAAAGGAGAGAGAAAGAAATAGGAATCATGAATTAGAAAAGAGTAAGACTTTGTGTGCTAGACCTTGTATGTACTGAAACGTGTTCACAAGTCATAATTGTGACAACGTAACTGCTTAAAAGAATCTAAGGGTCCTGGATATTATTGCCACTTGGCAGTTGGGCTACTCTTCATTGGTCTTCTCCTTTTCATTCTTATAGCAACAGAGACCCTGTGCTACTGAACTGGCTATAGCTGCCTCCCAGGAAGAGCTGGTTGCTCACTTCTCTGGGCTGTTGGCACCTTTTCTTTCCTCTGATCCAGCTCTGGCTATACTGTGCTACCTGTTAGCTCTTTGCCCATCTGTCTCCCTCAGAATGTGAGGACCTTTTTATTACGGTACCTCTGACCCCAGCTCACGCCTGGCACCTGATAGGTGTTCAATTTAATGGTTTTTTTTTTTCTATCATGGTTTAAGGAATTTTAAAGAATGAAAGTCACAGACTCTGCCCTCAAGGGCCATACAGTTTCCCTGGAGATGTGAGCCAAAACAATATGAGACCTAATAGATTGGTTGCTATCATCAACCGTGATGATAGATGCCAACAGAGCTTAGCTTTCCTGTTTCACTTCTTACCAATCCTTCTGTCACAGAAGCTGGGTCCCATCGTGAAAAAAAAAACAAGAGCCAGAAACAGGCCTTTCTATGCTTAGTAGCCTTTGTTATTACATTTGTCATCTACAGTACATTAAAGTTATGAAAAATTGGAGTTGGAATTAATGGAAATAAATATTATAGAAGTTACAGCTTTTAAATGTTCAGTGCGTACTTGAAGCACTTAACATGAAAATTTAAATGATCTGTTTTTGGGTCTGCTTCTGTTGTTGGACAGTAAGCTTTTGACAGGGTTTTTATTTTCTTTTTCTAAAGTGATTATGACCACGTATCCTGGAACCAGATTTCTGAGGTTCAAATCCTTGCTCTACCACTTACCAGCGGTGTGCCCTGTTTCTTCATTGGTAATGGTACCAATGGAATCAGAACAGTACCAATCAATACGGTGTTAGGAGACTTAAATGAATAAGTGCTCAATAAGACTCATGATTCTCATTATCGTCTTCTTTGTGTCCACAATATCCAGCATCATGCCTTTCACCCAGTAGGGCTTCAACGTTTGTCGAGCTGGAAACGTCAGGAAAAATATTGCTTGTATTTGGAGTGGAAAATTAGAATTATGCTATTAAACATAGATTTTGTAAATTCAATGAAAGAACACAAAGACAATAAAAATAAAGTTAGTTGTCAAGGAATTGGGAATATATGTTATTGCTCTGACTACAACACAAACAAGACTAATAATTCCAGGATCTGTGATGGATCCCCAGAATTATTATGGCTGCAGATGGCTGGCAGGGGAGTTCTGAGCAAGGTGCATAATTGCAATACTATTGCAATACTCACTTGGACCGTAGCTGCAACCCTGTGCTCCAGTGTGTGCCCCTGGCCAGAAGGAGGTGTGCAAGACTGGAGCCCCTGGGAGGCCCCCCTAGAGCAGGTGGCAATAAGCAGTAAGGGTTCGGAGCTTTAGGAGGCAAGGAACAGACCCCTTAAGGTCACGGGGCTGACCTTAAGGATACCCGAATGTACCATGGTGATGGGCTCTCTCCACACCCAGGAATAACCATCTCCAGTGGCCCAGTTGTCTCTAGGGACCAGCTAATTTTATCTCCTCCCTCAGAAGCACAGTGGTAAATTTTTACTCCCAGTTCCACCATTAAGGTGACTGCTCCTCTCTCTGAGTCTCCATGTCTTTCTGCTAGTCTCAGCTGGCAGATTCTACAATGTGTCCCCACTCAGATTCCAGATGGGACAGTCTGATTGACCGCCCCAGTCCTGATTTCACCCCTGGTCTGCCCATTTGGGGCCCTTCGGTTGGGAGTCCTCCATCCCCTTCCTCTAGCTCCCAAGGTTCAGTCTGGCACAAGTTCTTGCTTCAGCCCCAGCCTGGTCTCTGCTTCCCTCGGGAGGGGTGAAGGGTGGGGGCAGAGTCCCTGAAGAGGATGGTGTGCAGGGCAGTCCTGGCTTCACAGGTCTGTTCTAATAAGCATTACTGGTTCCTAGAAGACACTGGGCAGAGGGTAGGAGGGTCATGAGCGGTGGAGGAAGGTTCTGGTGTGAGCACTTTGCTGATGTTTCTGCAGCTCCCTGGTGTCTGTCTGCTCTCTGAGGGCAAACACGCTTCACTGTTCCCACCGTCGTTCTTTGGAAAAGAGACTGCTCCTGGCCTCTGTCGTACCTCTGTTTCTGGCTGCCTCTGTCTGTCACCCTCTGGAATGTTGGCTGATGGCTGTAGCAGTGGGGCTGGGGGTTGGGCGGCCACCTGAGGATTTGTGCAGCCTCAGCTCTCTCCCATGACTTGGTCTCAAGTGGGCTTCAGGGGGGAGTTCCCACTTGCCAGTAGGAAGGCAGAGTGTGCTGTCAGCAGCCTCCTCTCAGGTGGCCCTGACAGCAGCCACTTGGGCAGGAGAGGCTCATTGCCATCTTTGACAGGCTCCGGGAAATACCTTATGCTTATGGCTCAGGCTGTTTCCTCACTCCCTCCCTTCCCACCACACACACACACACACACCACACACCACACACCACAGTGTATAATCATACTTTCCCTTCTCATCTTTAAAAAAATAGAAAAAAGTCAGGAAATACTTCCCCTTTGATTGTCACAGGGAGAGAATGGCCTGCTGGTCTTCCTGCCTGTCTGATGTTATATGCAGTCTTCTCCCAGCTCCTACCAACGTGTTGGAGGTATGGAGCTGGATTGTGGGAGAAACAGTTACCACCAGGCTGCCTCACCGGCTGCATGCGGCACAAGGGAGCATGCAATTCTACCTACACCCCCATTTTGAGAGAGGGTGTGTGGCCCAGATTCATCTTTGTTAGCTCAGTCTCCTGGGCAGGGTCTGTTTCTTTGATCTCACAGTCCTTGGGGTAGGGGTGACCCCTATGTGACCCGGCAGGTCTGAGCCCTGGGGTGCCCTGCCCCCAGTATCACGGATGAGGCCAGGGAAGCAGCGGGATGGGGCGGAGGAAGTGCCCTCCTTCCCACCCTGCACAACGATCTGTGGCTCAAGTCACCCCCAGCTAGGCAAGAAGGGCTGTCCCTGCCTACCTTCCACACACACTTTCCGATTGCTCTTCTGGCTAAGTTCCCTTCCAAGGTTTTTGTTCCTGTTCTTTGAAACATGAAGTCCAAGGTTCATTTGTTGAGCTAGGTGTGGTGGGACAGAGATGAACAAAGCACCATGCTGCCCTCCCGAGGGCAGCTGTCTAGTGCAGAAGGGGGTCATGCCAACGAGCAATCACCACAGGGTGGCGGGCTGGAATGGACGTGGAGGGTGCTCACAAGCACTGGGGGGGATCACCTCAGCCTCAGGCGGTGGAGGTCACAGAGGGCTCCCAGGTGAGGTCCACGGGCTGAATCTTAATGACCTGGTAAAGGCGGACGTGTGGACCAGGGCCCTCAAAACCACCTGGCCCTGAAAGCCAAAGGCAAGGCACAGCTGCTTGTCAGGGTGCTGGCCTGGAGGGGGCCAATGGCCACGGCCTCCAACGGAACAGAAAACTGCAAAATCAAAATGACTAAATGGTCTGTTAAATGCCTACAAAACGTGCTATGATGTCATCCAGTCAAGTGCATTCCCACTCCACTCTTCCACGCTTGTATTTCAATAACATATATTTAATGTGGCCTGTGGGTAAATGGAATGGGCTTGATATGACTGGGGCGAGGCCTCCAAAGACTGCCTGAGGCCTACCTCGGGCGATTCTACAGCAGCCCCGCGGGGGGAAGCGCCCAGAGAAGGGCTGTTAAAGGAGCAGCCTGCGCCAAGGGAGCCTGGGGGGTGGGCTGCAGCACACCACGGCCTCAGGGGCAAGGCGCGTGTGTGTGTGCGTGTGCGTGTGTGTGTGTGTGTGTGTGTTGCGCGATTTGTAAGGACAGGCGCTGAAGAAGCGGGCGAGGCAGGGAACCCAAAAGATCTGGACCGGCCCTGCCTTTCTTTGGCTTCCCAGCACCCGCATTTCTGAGCATCCACAGCATTCCCGTGCCTCCCGCGCGCCCCTCGGCAGCCACAGCCGGCGCCTCTGAAGATAAACACGCATCCCACAATTCACCGTGGTTTGTTTTCCCCTCCAACTCCAGATGGCCTATCTGGGGACGGCCGAGGCCCCTGGGTGCGGCGGTTGCCGATTTTGATGAGCTGTGCACATATGGATACCCAAACATCTGGAGGGGCCATGTGCTGCTCGGGGCAGGCCAGCCCTGGCGAGCCAATCACGGGCCCCGGGGCTCTGGGGTGCTCCGGCCCAGCCAGTGAGCGCCGATAAATTATTCATGACCGAGTTATTTGTGGTGCAAGAGGTCCATCAGCTACTTTGATTAAAAATCCAATGAGTAATGAATATGCAAACGCCAGCGACTGCTCCCAGCAACAGATTTGTCAAATTGTCCATACTTCACCGAGATAAAGGAAAATCTCTTGGGGTCCAGAAATTGAAAAACCGCGCCGTCACATCACAGCATTATCTTAATTATGAAATCTCCTTGGCCTTGCAAATAGCCCGTGTGAAGCTGAGCAGGGCAAAGGAAAAAATCGACAGAGAGACATATATTTGTCTCGGAAACTGGGGGCCTGGCTAGTGAGAAACAGCCGGGGTGGAGGAGAAGCGATTTTAATTCACATGGTGACTCCACAGCCATTTAATTATTTTAATTAGACTTAATTAGTGGTAAATTTACAATGATATGCTTGATACCTGGCATTAAATCTTTCATGCATAAATGTTTTGTTAAAATGAGAAAAAGGCAAGTGGCATTTCGCCAGCAATTACTGCTGAATGTTCTAATGAAAGATTAGGCTGAGTGGTGAGTCATGGAGACAGGCGGCACCAAACTTGTTGGTGAGGCTCCCGCACAACATAACTCACGTGCTGCCCCCACATCACCACTGTCCTTGTAGCTTCGAGAACACCTGCTTTGGGTGGTGGGAGCAGGGCGGCTCCGGGGTGCTGGTTCTGAGCCCCGAGCCTCCGTGTGAGTGTGAGGCACCTAACTCGCCCCCAGAGGGTCTTCATCTGTGGTGCGTCAAAAGCAAGAGTGACGGGGGTCAAGTGTCACGAGCAGGGGGATCATTTGTGAGCACCGGGCATTGCTCCGTGCACTCTGCCTGGACTGAGCCTGGCACCCAGCAGCACATGGGACTAGTTGGCTGGAAGAGATGGGAGCCTTTGTAAGTCTTCGCTGAGCTGTGCTGTGGCCCAGCCTAGGACTAACCACTTACAGTAACTACTACTTGTTTGCCAAAAAGGCAAAGTCTAAGGCATGCCTTGCTCAGAGCTGCAACAGGTTGCAGTTTGTGCAGAGTGGGTGTAGAGATCCTGACAAGATGTCCCTCACCCCACCTTGCTTCTGTCCCCTGCTATTCCTTTACCAGGGAATAAAGACGACTTGTTCCCTGCATTCAGAGATCAGCTTCAGCTGCCTCCTTCCTCCCAAAGAGGAAACACAACAACTCACACCTGGGCCAAGATGGTGGCACTGGAGAGTCTTCTGGACAGGGGGAGAGGGCAAGGACAGGGAGGCAGAAGGTGAAGCAAACTACCAGTCCAGCCACATACACCTGTCACACCCTGATGTCTGGCTGGCCCCGTCCTTGACCACATGCAGGTGCCGTCCTTGCCAGAAGTCAGAAGTCCCAAGGGTGTGACTGGGGCCACTGGTGGGTCCCTGCTTCCCTTCTGAACTCCTAGCTCACGCCTGCAGCCGCTGCCGGCCCTCCCATTGGATGAGGAGCCGTGTTCGGCATACCAATGACGCTGTGTGCATGCTCCAGTCTCCTGCCTCCTTCTCTCAGTCCTGCACTTGATCCCTAGTCACCTTCCCTCCCCAGCCTCCTCCACACTCAGCTCCCTTCTCATTAGCTCAAGCTCCTCTTAATTCAGTGCTTATGCCTTTGGCTCTGACTTAACCATTTCCCTCGAGAGCCTGATGTTATGTTTCCTAAGCCCATTTTGAGTCTCTAGTCTACAAGGTTGTTTCCTGGTTTCAGCCTCTTAACGGGCTTTCAGAATTTTCTACCTCAGCTTCTCTTTCCCTTTCTAAGTAAAGATGTGACTATTGATGAGGCTTTTCTTTTTTCAAATTAGGTTTTCATCTTACTCATTCAAAGGAGTGTTCATGTAGCCAGGTGGGTGTTTCTGTCTTCCAAGTGGTCACTACAGATATCCACTAGAATGGAAGTTCCATAAAGGCAGGGACCTCTTCAGTCTTGTTTCCTGTTTATCTCTAGCCTACCGTAGTGCTTGACACACACAGGGCATTCAGTGAACCTTTTTTTCAACCAGTGAATGCTTAGATCCTGCTCAGCACATAGAATCACTTCTCCAAGGAAAAAGATATTCAGGGCTCCATCTTTGAATGTGAGAATCTGTCTCCCACTGCTGCAACCCAGGAACACAATGCGAATTTGTTTGGTGGAAAAAACTTACATACATACATGATTGTACTTATTCCAAGAGGGAAGACATCGACACCCCAAGATAATGCCTCGTATTTATCCTGTTTCCCCTGAAACAATGGCACCCCCTCCCCCAAGATGTACTGAACTCCTCATTGAGAAGCAATGATGTTGGGCCTGACCAGGCTGGACCATGTTGGGACCAGAATGCAAAAGAGAAAGGAGAAAACTTTTCAGATGAGGGAGAAGAGGTACGAGATAGTGGGTGGAGGCAATCAGACCCTACCCCCATTGTAGGAATTTATAGTCCCTTGAGAGTCATTTCAGTACGACATGGACAGTTTCACATACTCCACTCTTCTTAGAAGGTAAGATAATATAGAGCTGCGAAAAACTCTCTCCTCTCCAGGTGGAGGTGACAGGCAAGTTCTAACTAAAGGAGCACACTCTGCCATAGATGAGGAAGGGTCAAGATTCACAGACTACAGGATGGAAGGTCCTGGAAGTCCACGGAAGAAGAGTGCTGGGAAGACGGACTCAGACCACTTGCTGTTCAATGAAATTGCAATGACGGACATCCAGTAAACGTGGCGGAGTGAACGAACACATGTTAACTTTCATTCGCTCCCCAAACCCTACTAAAACAGCAATGCAGGAATACAAACACATCCACAGTCCGTAAGAGTAAGAGGAGATTGCATGACAAGAAATTCCAGTAAAATTTTTGAAGCTAGGAAGTTACAGAACAAGTGGTAGATAACTCATCAGATGGGCGACAGGCAGGGACCCTATGTAGGCAAGGGAGTGGTGGTGGACTGGGGAGATGAAACGAGGCAACTGTTTCCCACTATAGAACCCCAGAAAGACTCAGGAGCTGGAAGCACCAGGGCCCTCTGGAGGCGAGGTCTGAAAACGGCAGCACTGGTAGGGACGTTGTGGGATGTGTTGTGGTGTATTTCCCAGATGCCTCCGAACCCATTTCCCCAGTTTCTGGGAATGTTGTTCACTGACAGCTCTCAGCACAAGTCCCTCACCAAGAGTTACCCTCAGCCAAAGAGAGCCCCCTGCCCAAGGTCATATCCTCTCCCTGGGGAAGCCCCATAGCCAGTCAATGCAGGGGTGAAAAGGTCCTACTCTCTTGTTGAAGATGGGAAGACTGAAGGACCATCCCAGCTCCAGAGTTCCTGTAGATCAGCTGAAGTCTTTGTCACAAAAGTATAGTTCAACTCCTCCCTCTGCCAATATTATTTCCTTCAATCCTCCCAGGTATTGATCCCAAGGGTACTCCCAGATAAATCTCCTGAATACAAATTTCTGTCTCAGAGAACCCAACTAACAGGGTTAGTGCCAGGAGTGTTGTTCAAGGGCGTAGACTCTAAAATGACATTCTGGAGCTGGTTGGTGATGGGGACTCCATCACTGGTGGTAATGGAGTATGGTTATGGTGGTGCCGTATAGATAACTCCTGGCATGATGTCTTGGTGAAATTGTTAAAATTTTACTAATGGTGCACTGGAAGGGGACACCAGTGGAAGGCCGTACCCTGGTGGGGGCAATATCCAGGACACTTGAGAAGTTCTGGGGAAGTAGTAATTATAAAGACTATCAAGTTAAATGGCTACTGCTAAGGGGAATCAATACATTAGAGAAGGAAATAAAAGGCTGAGGGTGATTAATCACCAATTAAAGACTAAGTCTGAAAGCCTGTGAGCCCAATTGGCAGCATATAAAAAGACTTCAGCTCTTGTGACTGGAGGGCAGGAGAAGCTGAGGATCAGATCTGGGACTTAATTATAAGGGTAGCAGAACTCTAGAAGAGAGTGAAATCTTGACCTCAGAAAGTCCGTCATGCCAAGGTCAGCACCCTATGTGGGAAGGAGTGGGACCCTGAGAACTGGATGGGGCCATCTGGGACTCATCAAAGTTCTTATTCTTTGAACTTTGTGGGTCCATAGAAGCAGGACGTTTCTTTCAGTTAAAAGATGGCATTTCTTTCTTGCTTGAAGGTCGTGCAAAGACCTCTCTCCTGCAAAGCAATGCACACCTTTCTCAGGATCTATTGCCGCCTCCCGTCCTGATCACCAGACTAATCATGACCCATTGTTGGAGTTGGGGCACATAGAGACGCAGGTGACAAATGGAATCTTGACCCAAGTTAACTTCCATTGGGTCACTTAGGTCCACAGACCTACCCATTGTTCATTTCCTGGACTTCAAATGTCTGATTGTAATGGATAAACTTAGTACTTAGCAGAGCTACTCTTTGACACATGGGGTGAGAGTTATTGTAGAGAACGCCAAATGGAAGCCCCTGAAGCTGTCTGCCCACCCAGAGCCAAGAAAGTAAATAAAAAACAATATCACATCCCCGGGGAAATGGAAGAGATTCATGTGGGTTTTTAGACTCAGAAGAGGTGGGGGTGAAGAAGGTGGGAGGGGTCTGTGCCATTTCGCCTTTTAATTCAATGGTCTGCCCCCGACCCCACACTTCACCCAGGAGGATGACAGTGGACTGTCTGCACACTCAAACAGGCCATGACCCCAATTTCAGCCACTGTGCCAGTTGTGATTTCTGTTAACACAGCCTCATGTACAAGTTCACGGCCATTTTTTCGGTGAAGTCCTTCTTTTCCAGCCCTATCAGGAAGGAGGAGTAGAGATATTTTACTTTCGCTTGAGATGGATAACAAAATACATTTATAGTTTTACCCCAGAGCTATGGTAACTTTCCACGCTCTGTCCTAACAGCCTGAAGGGACCTGGGCCATCTGGACATTCCATGAACACCACCTTGGATCACCCTATTGGTGCCACGATGCTGATCAGACTGGGTGAGCAAGACCTTTGGGGGCTTTGGTACTACATGTGCTCCAGGGGTTGGGAGACCAAGTTGACAAAGACTCAGGGACGAGCCACAGCAGTTTTTAGAGGTTCAGTGGTCTGGGACATTCTGGGATATCCCCTCCAAAGTAAAGGACCAGTTTGTCATCTTGAACCTCTCATAACTAAGAAAAAGTACAATACCTGTTAGACCTCTCTGTGTTCTGGAGTCAGTATATCATGCACTGGGGGATACTGCTCTAACCTGTGTATCATACGAAGGTCAGACAATTAGGCTGTTCACAGTGGAAAGTTCGCTAACATAATTAATTGTCTGACCTTCGGGGTCCAGAGTAGGTAAGTTCTATAGCAGGTCTGGGCTGAGGTGTCAGTGCCCTCACAGTTTGGACCAGACCACCTGGTAGACATTAGCGGTATCACTGGTGGTACAAAATGCCGTTGCCCTGTGGAACTTGTGGAAAACACCAAGCAGACAACCACCAGGTAGACACATAGGGTTCTGGAGTAAAGCCATCCCAATCGCAGTGCAGAACGACACAGCTTTTGAAACCCAGCTCCTGGTGCGCTCCTGGGCCCTGGTAGAGAGAGAGAAAAGAACGTCAATTGACCACGTGACCAGAATCGTCCACGGAGAGCTGAGTTTTGTCAGACGTCTGCAGTCATAATATGAAGTGGGCCTCGCAGCCATCTGTCGTAAGAGGGACATGATGCTTCTGGGCTTGGTATGAGCAGGTCAGAGCGAGCAAGGAGCTGCCTGAGCAGGAGGTGGCTTCGACCCCGCGTCTTACCTCAGGCTGTCCCAGCCCCTCTGGCCAAGCTCGCACCCCTGGTTGCCCCTATGACCAGCACCAATGACTAGCTGATGGAGAACAGGACGGCCTCGGTTTGCTCCTGGATGAATTGATTTGGAGCTCGGGTGTGTAGCTGAGAATGGACTGCCGTTGTACTGCACCCCCGTCCCACCCCACCCCCGACACACACACAATTTAGCTGTGAGTGTCCGTCCTCCATTTGCAGAACTTCGGTCTGTATATCTGGCCATCCACTCTGTGTGGAGAGGGAACTGACCTGACTCAGTCATGGGCAGCGCCATGTGTCCCCAAGAGGTGGAATTCATGGTTCTGGGAACCCAGGAGTGACAGGGGCAGGGACCCGGCCTATCAGCGACCCACAGGTGGAGTTTATGCTTCTTTTTCCTGCAACTTTAGGCTTCGTGGGTCTCAAGGTCCTGGCTTTCAAGGGGGGAACGCAGCAAGAATTCCATGACTGCTGTTGATATCTGTGGGCTCCTTGGGCCGAGAGAGCAATAGGCAAAGGAAGGAGCCAGCATCCGGCAGGAGGAGCAGGCTCTGATCGTGGGAGGGAGAGGGGCTGCTGTTATAAAACGGGGCAGGGAGGGCTATAGGTGGCTCCACTCTGGTGACACTCTGGGTGTCCCTTCATGCTCCGTGGCTCAGTTTATACAGGTAACTGACATGTGCAATATCCACAGCTTGAGAAGGGCACGAAGACAAGGATTCAGGTCCCTCAGAGATGAGTCTGGGTCACTCCCCCAGGTTACCTACCCTTCATGTCCCACATAAACACTCGCTAAGGTAAGAAAAATCTAGAATGGGGGAGTGGAAGCACAAGAGTTGGGGTATCATCACGGCATCGAGACCAGCTTCAGTGGAGGTGGGGGTGGGGTGCGCCTTCCTCCTGTGTTTGCCCAGGAAAGAGGAGCAGACTCCTGAGGACCCTGTGAAGGCAGGCCGCTGGAGCAGTATGGGTACATGGCAGTGGTCCCTGCGTGCCCTGCCCAGATGGCTCCAAGCTCCAGGCACTCACTTGGCAGCTTGCTGGGAGGATTGGTGACGCTCTGCTCAAGTCTCTCCCCAGGACTTGCTCCTTGTTAAAGAAAATGCTCTTGCCCAAGGTCACCACCCCTCTCTGGTGGGACCCGACTTCCAGTGACTGTTCAGTGAGGGAGGATAAAGGCGCACCCTCCCACCTCCGGGCAGGAAATTCTTAGGGATGATTTCAGCTCCAGGGCTCCTGGGATTGGCTGAGCTTCTGCTGTGACTGCAGTTCTTTTCTCCCTGAGCCCAACCCCGCTTCCCTCACTGCAGCACAGTCACTCATCCTGCAGGCTCTCCCCAGTACATACATCCCAGAGGCAAAACCCAGGGTCTATTTCCCGGGAACCGGCCTGGAATGGTCTATAAGAGAAAAGGTTAGAGCATGGACTCCCCACCGCTCTCAGTGCCACCAAGCCACGGTTCCTTCCCGGCCTGCAACTTAGGCCTTGCTCTTGGAGAGGCGAAATAGGGGAGCCCCGCGCTGGGGAAGCAGGCCCCACTGAAGGTAGGATTGAGGCGGAAGTCTGAAGAATGAAGGTGGGGCCCTTTCTGCCACCTAACTCCCAGAATGCAGGCAGCCAGGCTTTGAGACCCACTTCTCCCTATCCCTTCCCCAGTGGGGAAGTAAGATTGAGCTATACTTTTTCTGGGGAAAACAATGGGCCCAAGAGTTAATACTTACAGAGACTGGCAGGGGGGAGTACCTCAGGGAATTGGCTCGTCTCCATCTCATGAGCCTACAGTGGAGCCACCCACCCAGTCACAGAGAGCATCCACTGCCTTTTAGCATCTCACTCGTAAATATGCCTGTAAGGCAAGGATTATCAGATATTCGAGGGCAATGTCGAACTTGAAAGACAAACGTCAATACGGAACCAATGGAAAAGGAATTCGGGAGAAAGAGAAACAGTACTGACAGGAAATGAAAACTTTAAATAAAAAATTAGAATCTCAGAGAAATAAGTGACTACATATTGTCTATGCAACAAAAGCAGGATGCTATATAAAGGGAGAGTCAGAGAGATTCTGGAAATTGTAATGACCAAAGCAGAAATAAACATTGTGATGTTTAGAGGAGGGGAAGTGTGTGTGTGTGTGTGTGTGAGAGAGAGAGAGAGAGAGAGAATGGGAGTATAAAAAACTAAATCTTCATCTTCCACAAGGATGATTTTAGACTATATCTAATTTAAAAACGTTAAGAACTGGAAGTACAAACATTTTACTCAGAAATACAAAGATAAATACAAGAAGAAATAACTAAGAAATGGAAAGCCTGTAGGTTTTAGGAATCTGGAGGACATGGACTGGCGGACTGCTGTTTTTCACTAAAAGCCTTGTGGACACACCTGACAGTTTGAATTGTAATACTTGTATTAGCTTGTTAAGAATGCAAATCAAATTTAAAAAATTCATTACAGTGGCATTTGAAATCTGAAACATTTGGGCTGAATCGAAGCTCTGCCCTCCACACCCTGGGTAACCTTAGGTAAACGCCCCAGTTTCCTCATTTATAAAATAAAGACCAGACTGCTTGCTCTTTCAGGCTGTTCTGAAAATTCTGTCCCATCATAAATACAGAAGCAACATTTCACCTGGATAGCTCCGTACAAGCGAAGCTAGCATGGTCGAGAACATTTAACCTGCTGCTGGGTTTGGCCAGCGAAATAGGCTGCGGTGGTTGTGCTTTTTGGATAGCCGCGTTCAAAAAGGCGAATCCCTTTTGGTTGTAAAGGCTTTAAATGTGTCATTCTGAGACAGATTGTCTCATCAGAAATACTAACATATCCGGATGATTTGCAAACCAGCCACCAGCTAAATTTGCTGCCTCTTAAAATAGTGTTGGGATAGCTCTAGGACAGGCCCAGGCTCGAACGCATTCATGAAGGCAGCCAAGACTGCGTTTGGCATAACCACTCCCTCCTGGCCTGCAGCCTCTGCAGCCTGCACCCCAGATACCCAGGACCTGTGTCCTGGGCCTCCTTTCTCCAAACAAAACCCTTCTCTCTGGGAGGAACCGAAAACCTAACCACATGGCAGGGATATAATTGGCCAATGGCAGCCTATGTCAAACGACCTCTGTCCCAGGAGAAGGTGCATTTAAAGGTAGAATAACATATTAAGATAAAGAAATCGAGCTCTAATGGTGAACTAGTGCAGAAACTAGACATTAAAGAATGTTAAAATATAAAATATATTTTGGGAAGTGAGACATCCTACTTCTAAAATTAGGCCCCACACGTGTATAGAGTTGGAATTCCATTTCTACACGTAGGCACGTCCCCCCGCCCCCGTCTGATGGGCTCTGCTCTGAGGCCCCAAACAGCGTCTATGCAGTTCAAAGTAGTAGAATCCTGGGACTTCACGGATAGTTCTTGGAAGGAGTCTTCTCTAACTGCCTTCCTGGTGCAGCCCTTGATGTATGATCATTCGCCCTCCATGCCAAGGGCCCCCTTCTTTCTATAAGACCGAGCGTTATGTTACTGAGAGGAGGCCTTGTTATTAGAAAGGACTTCGTCTGACGATTTGATTCTGTCTCCTCTGATTTTAAGTCATTGGTCCCATTCCCACCCTCGGAAGCAAAAGAGAACAGAAAGTGGAAACTCCTCCTCAGTGATGGCCCTTTGCTCATGCAAAGACACTGCTTTGGTGAGCATTTTCCAAAGGGTGTCCCATTGGACACTAGCTCCCAGGCATGCTGCTAAGACGTATGGGGTGAAACGGTTGGGCGGTCAAACAGGTTTGGAGAACGCTGAGCTAACTGAAGCTGCACAGGTTTCTTTACTGCAGGACTTTCGGGACCTTTAAGAAGCGAATGCACCAAACCGTGCTCTGAGAATGGGACTTGGAATGCTATGCTTTCCAAACCTGTGTAACCTTAGCGTGTTGCTTTAGTGGGGATCTTGTGAGATTTGTGGTGGGGAATGACTGGTCCTGCAGAACAAGCTCCATATTGGCAACCACTGGGGTGCAGGAGCCAGCATCTCCCAACTCACCACAGCCGGCTATGCACGTCTCTCCCCAACTCTGCATTCAGTGATGGCACATTGGGAACTTGAACTTGGCCACAGTGGCAGTGTCTATACCACAGAAACTGGCAAATGTTACACATCAGGGCTCTTTGTTCCTGGAGAGCTGACTGTTAAACACTGGCACACCACTCAATCAGGAGCCTCGAGTTAAAACGACCAGATACCAGGCCTGGCGTGAGTCATCCCTCCTCTCTGGCTCTCTGCCCCCATTCATCTGAATTTGTGAACTCAACAGTCCTTTTCTGCTCTGAGACCCTGTGACTCCTCTTGGAAGGCCCTTCTAGGTTCAACAGCACCAGTCCATTTGCCCATTCTTTATCTGTCATGATTTCCAAATCTCTCACCACCCTGGCTGGCTGCTCCAGACCAAATGGCCTCCATATGGTTAGTTTCCCTTTCAAAATGGAAGCTTCTGGAAGGAGACATCAGCCTCCAGATGTGTGCTGGACAGTGTGAGCTGGTGGGTTATAGCGCACCCAGGTAAGGACCAAGAAGCATCTGAAGGGAGAAGACTCCTGCACAAGGCCGTCCAATGGCTTCAGGATGGTACATTCCTATTCTGTGTGGCCACCTGCCTCTCACACTCATACCAGGCACCATTACGTGGTTATACATCCAGGTTCTAGGCTACAGTGCGAACCTTATCTACTGTGTGACCTGGGGTAATTAGATTCTCTGTGCGTCATTTAATTTCCTTAGCCATAATCTTGGGAAATAATAGTACTTAGCTATATGATTATTATCAGGATTAAATGGAAACACATGTACAGTGCTAAGGATAGGGTCTGGCACATAAGTGCTCAACAAAGGACAGCTTTCATAACTTGTTGTTGTTATTAATCAATTACAACACTCTCCCACTGTTGTAGATGCCTTTGGGGCCCTGCCCAGATCTTCTTGGCCCGGCCAGTTCTCCCACCCCCCAGCTGTTGTGAGTGTTCGAAGCTAATAGCTCACATCTGCCTTCTTCTGTGGAGCGTCTCCTTCAGCAGACGGCAGTCTCCTCTCCAGGACATAGCGCGGAGGTCACAGGCTCCTCCCACCTACCCTTAGGGTCCGCTCACAGCCAATGACGGACTGACGCAGGGATCTGAGAGCCTGGCTTTCTCGGGGGACAGCTCCATGGTACCATTCACATTTCAGAACTCTCTGTAGATCAGGCTCCAGCAAGGCTTCAGCTGAACACATGTTTTTGTTTAGCTTCTTTTCCTGCGTCCCTCACTTTCTTAGAGGTTTCTCTGGAGGCCATTCCCTCCATCCCTCCATAAAGTGCACAGGAATACCTGTCTCGGGATCTGCTTCTAGGAACCGGATCTAAGGTAGCAACTCGCGTCTTAATGTAGATCCTGCTCTGATCAGAGTTAGCACGAGAAGGGAATCCGTGGCTCATCCTGCCCCAGGTCTTGCCCTCTTCCTGTCAGGGTTGGAAGATGGCGTGGGGCCGTCACAGGGACGGAGATGGCATTGATGCAGCACAAAGGTGAAAATGAACAGAGTTTAGCGGGTAGACGTAGAGAGTAGTGAGAGACGAGGCTAGACAGATGAAGCAAGACAGAAATGCAGGGCCTTAAGTGCTAAGCCAAGATGTTTAGTCTTGATTAAAAATGTCCAAGGTTGGAGTCAGGCGACCAACGTTCCAGTGCCAGCTCTGCCTCTCTAGTAGCTATGTGAACAGGAGAGATGGTTATAAATCTTACCTCACAGGGTAAGGATTATGTGAGCTAACACTTTGTATATTTTAAAACGATTGTAACTAACACCTGTTGTTTTTGCTTCTCAAGCATCTGTTCTCCCCTTTCCTGACATTGACATTCATGTGGTTTGGGTGGGCCAATCCCAATCTCTCCCTTGAAGGGTGGCCGAGTCATTATGATTGGTCCAGAGGTGGTCATGTGACCCAAATCAGGCCAGCGATAGTTCTGCCTCTCAGGAATGAGCCATTCTCTCCTCCTCTAAGTCCCATGTAAGCCTGGAATTGCTAGGGATCCTTGATGTCAACACACAGAGCAAGCTGCTTCGGGAATGAAGCTAAAGTAATTACCTAGGCCATCACATTCACTCACTGACTCACCCAGAGCAACTTTCAGTCCTGTAAGTCCCATTCATGATAAGGGCCCTATATAGGTATACCATTTTTAAATCTTTTTTTTCTTAACCGTGTTTTCACTGTACCTTCCCTACATTTAGATTTGTTTAGATACACAAACGCCATTGTGTTATAAATGCCTACAGTATTCAGTACAGTGACATGCTGCACAGGTTTGTAGCCTGGGAGCAGTAGGCTCTACCACATAGCCGAGGTGTGAAGTGGGCTGTACCACCCAGGTGTGTGTAAGTGTTCCCACGATGATGGAATCACCTAACGAAGCATTTCTTAGAACATGTCCCCATCATTAAGTGACACATGACTGTACTCATATGTGATAGTATCAAATAATTATGGGATATAAATCAATGTGGATCTAAAGTGCTGAATAAGAAGAACATGTAAGATGGGAGGGGGCTGATAGTGGTTAAAATATTCTAAGGTCTTATATTGTTTGATGACACAGCTTTTTATTAACTGCAGACTTCATTAAGTATGCATTTTTTTTAAAAATTAAGGAAGACACTAAGACAATGTATAAGCTACAAACCAGTAAAAGGAAAAGAAGGGAAGAAAGAAAAAAGATCATTGAATCAAATAGAAGGAAGAAAAAGAAGAGTAGAAAAAGCAGAGTAAAAAACGCAAAAAAATAAAATGGTAGAAATAAATCCAAATAGTTTAGTAATCACAATATATTTCAATGCATTTAAATTTCTGGTTAAAATACAGAGATTATTCGATTGGATTACAAAAAAAAATCATCTCTATCTCGTGTATAAGACATGCATACATCATAATAACACTGAAAAATTGAAAATAAAAGGATAGAAAAATGTGTCAAGAAGGAAAGCAGAATTGAGAGATAGAAGAAAAGAGATCTTCTTGATGACATCAGGTAAACCTCAGATTCCAGCCTCTACCCCTTGAACATCCAGTTATGTGAACTTGTAAAAGTCCCATTCCTCCCTCCCATTTTGTAAATGTGTTGGAGTTAGATATTTTCACTTGCAGCCAGAAAAAAAGACTAATCAGTGCAGAGGTAGATGTATGCAGCTTGTACTGATTAGTCTAAGAAGGGCCAGACAAGAGTCATGTTTTAGAAAATCTAAGCCTGGTAGTGAGAGGAAGGGAAGATTGAGAGGAAAGAGATGGAAACTAGGCAGTGGACAAGGCAGGAGGTGCGGGGACCTGGAGTAAGGAAATGCCAATTAAAACTGGAGAAGAAATGGGACGTTCTCAGAAACCCCAGTTGAAAGTTTGACTTATTTAACCTTAAAAAGTCTTCATTCACACAGCCCCACAGAACTTACCAGTTTGTAAGACATTAATCGTGAGGCTTCTCTGTCCCGAGGAGAGCCTTTTGAAAATATTTCCAGGTGCTTCTAACAATGTCCATTAAAAACAAAACGAAACAAAAACCCAAAACCAACAGCAAGAATATTTCAGTCACACCTTAGATGGAAGATGGGGATATCTGAAAATCATTAACTCAGGAACGAGAGCTCAATAAACAGAAGTAAGGATATGCTCCACATCTAAGACTAGTTGATGTATATATTTCTAGGTAGAAACCCAGGAATATGCGTGTCGGCAAATGGAATACGGAGAGGTATCTGCTACTTTTCTGAGCTTTATTTTTTTTATATGTTAAATGAGGGAATTGGACCAGCTCTTCAACACCCCTTTTCACCTTGACATTCTGTGAGTTTATGTTTTTTCTTTTGTGTTTTCAAGCGTGAGACATCCAAGTAGAGAAGTGTGTGTGGGTCTTTCATGTGTGATCAACAACCATGTGTGGGCGTGTTTTTCTCTCAGTGGCTCTGGATGCCTACCTGTGTGTGTGCACACTCGTTTGTTCCTTCCTCCCTCTTCTCCTCCTCTTGCTGCCCCCCTTTATCTCTCCCCATAACTTTGTGAGATGCATGAACATTTCTCAGTTATGCGATGTTCGCAGCAGGAGGATGGAGCCAAATAATGGTGTTTCTAGTTATTACTCTGATGAATCACAGGGGAACAGCCTTCACCAAGGTAGAACGGCTTGCATAAAATATGTTCATTCAATTAAAAAAAAAAGAAATTGAAAAATAAGATACTGCCAACATGGGGCTCTGAGTTATGTAGGGTTTATGCAGTGACTCCATTTGCAATTCAAGCAAGAAATACACCAGAGAGACACCTGGGAGCGAGCTCCCTGGGATGGGGGATGGGTTCTCACTGCCAACTACAAATCCTGTGCCTCAGATGAAGTTTCTGGAACAGGGAAGGGGGAAGTGTCGATAGTTCTCGGTCGCTTCCAGCCTGGTCTGAACAAAAGGTTCTCTGCTAGAGATTCTGTGGCCCCCTAATAGGGGGAATTGGTTAGCTCATGACCTCTACTGCCCAGGTAGCCATGTTTTATACCGTGTGACTCCCTGCTCCATCACCTCAGCTGATTGGCTCAGTCATGGACACGGACGTGAAGACATTAGATTGAACTATGAGGTGGCCTGGCACAAAAAGATGAGCTGAGCCAATTGGATTCTGTTTCTCTCTGACTCTAAAACTGTACTTGGACCTGGTATTAAGCAACGTGGAGAGAACAAAGCACTTAACACTGGAATCTATGACGAAGAGCTGGGCCATGGTGGCTGTTTAGACAGGGAGATGGTAACGGTGGCATAAATCTCAAGGAGCGGCCAAAACAGTGGCGACATGCCAACTGAAGTTATACGGGAGCAGAGATTCAAAAACACAGGGGACGGAAGTCAAGAACTAGAAGAGGTGCCAGGGGATAGGCAAGACCACGCTGCCCACGAGGGACATGGTCAGAGGAGCGCTGTGCCAGGCATTTTCCTAGAAGCTGGGAAGAAGCAAAGTCCTCCCCTTCATGTAGCTCATGTATTAGTGGGCCATCACTGAGGGGCTGCTGGGGTTCACACTTCTGACGTGCATGACCACACTTCATATCATTGCCTATCAATTTCATTTTTCCCAAGCCCCAGACAATTGTACTTTGGGAATATCAGCTCCCACCGCACAGCAAGATGTTGGTTGCAAGCAACAGAACTGGACCTTGGGTGACTTAAAAGAGGAGATTTAAGGCTCATGGAGCTAGGAAAACTTCAATTCTTCAACCACAGAATTGAAGAAGAAGCTTTAGGAAGCAGACCTCTTTTGCTCTATCCTTCCCTTCTCTCTGCTAGTTGTGCTTGACTACTTCTGCAGATAGGTCACACATGGCGGGGAAAATGGCTACCATCAACCCAGATTCACTCTCCCAACTCAGGCTCCTCAGCAAAAAGAGAAAAATCCCAGGGAAGATTCTGATTGGCTCAGCTGGTCAGGTGTCTACCCAGCTGAACCACTGTTGCCAGGGAACACAGCCACGTGACTAGCCAGGCCCATGTACATAGCCACCATATGACAAGAGGGGCAAGTGTCTTTATTTTTTTATTTTTATGTTTTTTATTTTTCTGATAGTCCGCCAAAGGGAGGGTTTATTCGGGGGGCAGGGGGAGAAAACAAAACCACCACAGGCTGGAACACAGACGCTCCGACCAGCTGCCCACATGCCAAAGATGGGGTAGACATCTTTAGGAGATAAAACGACATGGAGGTAGAAACGTGAGAGGAAGCAACAATAGTTACCATAGTCCGATGGAGGGTCCTGAAAGAAAACCCCAAATGGCCAAAGCCAGATTTTGGCGCTCGGCCCCTAACTCACGGCAGGCCTTCCCAGAGCTGGAGCAGCCCTTGGAGAAAGCATTTTGCACCATGTAACTTGGAGTCTATTTACTAATCACCTCTGAGAAGTTGGCTGCTGGAATACATTAGGATAACTTGATTGTAAGATTTTAATGACATAACATTGAGACCTCAGGAGGCCTGAGCCCTGCAGTCGATCAATTCACATACCTTTCACTCAGGCCCAAGTGACTGAAAATCATTTTGCTTCCCGAGCTCTTAAAGGTCAGGAGTTGAATGCTTCAAGAAAATCTCTTTCTCTATCACAGGAAACCTCTTGCATTTAGCGTCCCGTCAATCAGGAACACCCCAGGAGGCCTCAGAAGAGGAGTGTAGAGAAAATGTGGCCTGTGTTCCTTTCTTCCTTTCTTCCTTTCTTTTCTTTCTTTTTTTTTTTGGGCTAGGCCAGTGTGTGTGTGTGTGTGTGTGTGTGTGTGTGTGTGTGTGTGTGTGTGTGTGTGTGTGTGTGTGTCTTGGGGATGCTGGCTGAGGGGAGCCCAGATAAGGCCGGTTTGTTAGAATTTACTTGTCTCTTCCCAAGCCATTATGTGGTGCCAAGTTGGAACTCTCAGGGCAATAAAGCCCTTTCTCCCTCAAAAAAGAGGTCTGTTCCAGTTTGTGTCACAGTTTGGGAGGGAGACAGGAAAAAGCTGGGGTCACCACGAAGATCAGGGCACACCTCCCCACATCCACCCCAGACCCCCAGTCGTCTCTTCAAGAAAACCCTCTTTTTCAATGTGCTCCTATGGCTCAGGGCAGGTGTCCAAAATGCAAATGAAGCCCCAGAGCCTTGGTGCCTCAGCTTGGCAGGGAATTTGAAGCTATGTGTCCCCCTCTGCTAACTGGCCTGCAACTTAATGACATGCAAATGGGAGGGACACTGTCTGTCAAATGGGGCCTAATCCCTTTGTTCCTACCTGCCAGCCGGGCAGCCTTTTCTGAACCAGTTTCGGTTGCCCGGACAGCTGCGAGGTGCTAATGGAGAGAGCTGGGTAGCGCAGCGCTGGTTGCCTGGAAACTGCGGCAGCTCCGGGCCTCAGGTGGCAGATGGGCCCTCAGAACACACACCACAGGAGTGGTATTTGCTGGCCTCCGTGCTCACGCCCAGGGAGCTTCCAGTCTCTGAAGGATTGGGGGTTCTGTAGAGAACATGTGACCTTGAGCAGGGGGTCTTCTCTGGGTCTCAGCTGCCTCACCTCTGAATGAGGCAGTTGTTCTCCAAGCAGGTTTTCACTGAGGAGGAAGAGGCCTGAGCTGCTCAGTTCTTCTCTGTCTTGTAAGTTGGGGTTCTGAGTGAAAAAAAAAAAAAAATTAAAGATTCATCTACTAAAATAAATACTTGAGAGGCATTAGATACGATGATCTGCCATGCCTTTCCCATCTCTCGTGGGTTGTGGTTTGCCTCACGGAGACCCTGTTAGACAGACAAACCTGGGTAGCTCCATCTCTCCATTTCACAGATAGTAAAACTGAAGCCCAGAGGGTGAGGTGAGTTTCTCAGAACCACACAGCTAGTTAGTGCCATGCTGAGATTAAACTGCCGTCTACAGATCCTAGATGGAAGTTCTTTCTGCTGAAAAACACCGCATTAGAGGCAGGGTTAGGAAAAAGGTCCGGGACTTCAGTGGATTCCAGCCCTAACATTGCAGATCTGAGAAGGTCAGAGAGTTTTGTACTCAGATTTGGTCAGCTATTGGATAAAGATGATTGATCTTGGCCTTTTGGCCAATCGTGTGTGTGTGCATGAGAGAGAGAGAGAGAGAGAGAGAGAGAGAGAGAGAGAGAGAGAGAGAGAGAGAGAGAGAGAGAGAGAGAGAGATTCCCCACCCAACTGTCCGCTCATGTAACAGCATCCTGTGGACCAAATGTCACCTCGCCATGTAAAGCAGACACTGCCATGTGCATTCAGCAAATGTTTACGAGCACATGCATGGAGCTTGGCACTTCCCAAGTCCATCCTTTCCACCAGGCCCCTGTAGTCGGTGGGGCAGTCAACACACACGCTGCTCACTCAGTCTTTGTGAGTCTTGGCTGTAAGTTCAGGTTCACCTCCAGGTCAGCCTACTCCCGACCTGAGCATCAGGACGCTAGACTGAGCAGAGCTGGTCTCTGCTCACTAGTCCAGAGCCTCTGCAGGTTCAGGGAGATTCTCCCTAATTTTGTGCAGGCTTTGGATGAGGATTTGCACTTACAACTCATTTACTCCTCATGACAATCCTTTCAGACAGGGATAATTTTCATTCCCATTGTGCAGCTGAGAAAACTGAGGCTCAGCAAGAAGGGCAAGTGTCATGACCAAGGACGACCAGCTGTTAAGGGGCAGAGAATGGGGCATGAGGGAAACAGCTTTTATAATTACAAATCTGTTGCTTCCTCTACTACATCCAAGCCTTCTTTTAAAAAGATCTCTGGGGACAGGTTAACTAAATGGCCATGACTCCCTCCTTCTATTAATAACTTAATGGAGTCAGCTTGGTCAAGTGAAAGGTCAACAGAAGGATGAGGTTGGCATGCCCGCTCCCTTCGTGGCTGCCATGGGCCTCTCTGGTCCTTGGTCCTCCCAGTTGGACAAGGGGAGGTCCGGTCAGCAACTCTGTGTGTTCCCTGCAACGTCTGGACCTTCAGGTCACTGTGAATTTCTCAGGCCCCAGCTAAGTCCTTGGCTGAATTATTATTCATTGGGTTCTGCAGAAAATGAGAAATCTGATAAAATTTGCAGAGAGCCGTGAATCTGACTGTTTTCTAACCAAAGCCGAGGCTGCCAGAGGGATATTAACTATCTATGGGGTTTATGGATCTCTCAGTCTCAGGTTACCTGGGAAACAATTAGAGGTCAACACACAACACAAAATGAAATTTGCAGCTGTCAGATCAACCGTTTGGAAATATTCCTTTACCTCCATTCTCTGTCAAGAGAAATCATTCTTGAGAACAGAACCGGCATGGGGCTGAGGAGCCAGGCATCGTGCATGCAGGAAAAGCAGCCACAAGACTCCAGCTAGCCCAGTTCTGCCCAGAGAACATGGGCCTGGGAGCCTGGAGGCCATCCTGGCTGGCTGCTTACTCTCTGTGGGATCTGGGGCAGGTCACCCCATTCTCTGGGCTTAGTTAAGATTTTTCCTCATCTGAAAAGTCTCATCCTGGGTATAAAAGACTCTACCTTTCCTGTTTGGCTTCAGCCACAAATGATTCTATGTGAAATCTCCCTCCTTAAAAACACTTACAGTTGCTAAATGACAAATAAAGGTCTCTGCTGTCTCTTTCTTCCCTTACTAACCATCTTCCATGCCCTGGCACCCCATCCTGCCCTTCACTCCAGGCCTAGTTTGTGCCCAGCCAACTGTTAGTGAAGTGCCAGCCAAAATGCCAACTCATAATGACTTCACGTTACCCCATCTGACAGTATTTATGTTTTCATGGGGAGACCGGGAGCCCCAAAGCCACAATGAGCCTGTGAAGCTAGGGTTTCAAATACTGTGGCACCTGGGAGCTATTGTTAGATGGCGTAAGGCAGTGATGTGTGAGCGTCCTCACTCCAACCCCGCCCATCAAATACTTGGGGAAATTCTAAACTGAGCAAAGGTCAACAGTTTCCTTTCCTGCAAGACTCAGAGATCCCTTCTATCTCCAGGAGGCTAATACAGTATTCGGCATATTCCCAACGCTTTTCAAAGGGCTTAGTGTTCTGAGAAAGCCTTCTGAGCTAGTCTTACCCCTTTATTTAGAGCCAAAGAATCTAAAGCCCAGGTAGCTCATGAGAGACAGAGATGGGGCCAGGGCTTGGGCCTTTGCTTTCATGCCCAGCTTTTTACACCAGCTTCCTGCTTTGTACTGACGACACGGCTTAGTCTGGCTTTGCCAAGGCCCACTTTGCTGAGCTTCCAGAAAGGCACTCTCCTGGACTCAGCATTTCCAGGCACATCCTGCTGGATGGAGCTGGATATCCGCTCTCCCCGCTCTCCCCGAGGCCCAGGTGCAGGAAGTTCCAGAACTCCTGAGGGAACCCACCTGAATGGAACATAAATTCGTTTTTGTTTCCTTTTAACTGGATCGGCTCCATCCTGGAAATGTTGCTTGTAAGTATTTGAGCTCAGAGGCCTGTGGCAGCCTGGGTGCAGTTGTCCAAACAATTGGGGCAGGCCATGCCAGCTCTGCATGCCCATGTAGCTTGCACCTGGGGACCCATATTCCTGGCATCTCTGCCCCAAGTAGGAGAGATGGACATATATAACTGCTCTGGGCTGCAGCCTGCGTCACTGTGCAGTGTGGATGTGAACAACAGAAATCTGATGGCTTGAAAACCAGGTGTCTTTGCCCTGCAGCCTCTCTGCCCACCACAGGTGGCCCCCAAACCTGTATTTGCTACCTTTGCAACCTCTCTTACATAAGCCCCGTTTTGTCTGATCTTGCTGTTGGCACCCGGAAACCCGGGGGTCCATCTGGCTCCCTTTAGCTTTGCATTAGCTACCTAGTGGTTCTCTAGGCTTCTACCAGACGCACCTTCCTCCAACCAGGCCCTGTCTGCCCCTACCACACACAGCACTGAGCCCTCTTTGCGGGTGTGACTCTCCCCACACCTGGCTCTGAAAGTCTCTGGTAGTGGTGATGGTCACACAGCACTGTGAATATACTAAAAACCACTTTAAAAGGGTGAATTTTAACGGTAAAGCTGCTATTTAGAAAAAAGAAAAGAAAAACAACTTCCTGGGTGCCCCCTCTGTTTATTGCAGTGTTTCTCAAACTTTTCTGCTAAAACACCCCTAAAAGCAGAGAAGAGGGGACAGTACCCCCAGGTCTGGAAGTAGCCTGACACTGCCTGTCTCAATCATTTGTTCCTTCACTCCTTCATTCTCTCATTCAGAAAGTATTCTCTGTGCATTTTCCATGTGTTAGAAATGCAGTAATAATCAAAACAAGTGTAAGTCGCCCCACCTGCCGCTTAGTTAAGCAGCAAGTTTCTTCAGGCTCGTGATTTAATTTAAAGCTGCACGTGTATTTTGCATTCTAACCGAGAATATACCTGGGAGCATTTTCATGTAGCATGTTTTTTTCTAAACTCCTCAGCTAAATAGCATTGCTGCTCTGAGAAGATGCCCTTCGTGGGTCCAGAGCTTTGTGTCCTCTCTGCCGCACCACGGTTTCCCCTAGGGGGACCTTAGCTGTCCAGGGTGTTGTGCTTCACTTTCCATCGTCTTGCCCCCTCTATCCCCTTGGGCAGCAACTTGACTTTGGGGGTGTGCCCTCAGCCCAGAGGGCGAGCTTGATTGGTGTTCAGGCATACCTATTGTCCTTGCCAATGGTTGGTTCAGGGAGGGGCACGTGATGTAGTCCTAGCCAATGAGACATTAGGCTAGAGGTTTCCTAGGAAGCCTCTCCTTGCTCTCAAGAAAGAGCTGTGGGAAGCTGTGCTCCGGTTCTCTCTTGCTGGAAATGAACAAGGAAACCCTCTGCCCTGACTGCTGTATTCAGTCCTGTTTTTCTCCATAGGACCAAGTAGACATAGAGACAGGAAGGCTGTCTGAGAAAAAGCACCAGAAGTGATGAAGCCAGAGCCCTAATAGAACTGGACCTGAAGCTCACACCGTGTGTGATTCAACATAAAGTCGAGTTTGTGACATGGAAACTGCGAGCACTCTAATGACTGGAAAGAACTCTAGGTCAAAGTCAAACTTCTTATACTCTGTAACTAGCTCCCTACCCACCTTCTCAGCCTTGGCTGTGCCTCCAGATCGTGCACCGTGCCTGGAACCTCCACACTTTTCCATACCTGCCTTGCTTTGCTTGCCCCTTCGGTATCCAGGGGCGTATCTGGGGATGGTGGGATCCTCAAAGCGCAAGCAGCTGTCCGGAGTAGGTCCTGGTTATTGGGATTGGGCTGTGTCTGCCTCTCTCTGAAGAGAAGCCTGGGAGCTCCCATTGGGCCTAACTGAACGGAACAGGCCCCAAATGTGCAGACACTGGGGAGGCAGACAGTGAGGAGGCAGACAGGTGGGAGAGGGAGGGAGGGAAATGGGAGAGATGCAGACAGGTCTTGGATGAGAGGTAGGGAAGGAGAGGAGTGGAGAAGACAGTAAAGGGATGTGAGAGGGAAGTCGAGAAAACAGGAAAGGGTAGAAAGAAAAGGCCAGGAGAGGAGAGGAAGCCACAGGGAAGGAGTGCGGAGGGGCGGGCCGAGCAGGCCGCCGGAGCCAGGCGCTTACTGCAGGAGTGCAGAGCCAAGTTCCGGGGGAGCCATTTGATCAACAGCACTTTACCATACAAGTGATTCTCATCCCAGCTGGTGCTAGGTGGGCTGGGAACAGCAATGAAAAACAGTTTTATTAACAGCAAAAAAAATCATCCAGGTTATTTGAAAACACTGTACGCACACGCCCCCTCGGGCCCTAGTGAGAGAGGCCAAGGTGTGCAGACAGCTCTCCAGGGACTGGGGGCTTGGGCTCAGCATGGAAGACCTCCCCCAGCACACGGACACATGTGCTCATTTAAATGTGCACACGTGCACACACATACTTTCATGCGTGTACACACACACACACACACACACACACACACTCTCACAGGCCATGGGGGAAGTGCACAGCTATTGGGGTCTCCACGGAAAGGGGCTGATCTGAACTCTTGTTGGAGCCTAGCTGGGAGGGCTGGAGGTCTGGAAGGCTGGGGGCTCCTCGGGAGTGTCTGCTCGACAGGGGCCTGCGCAAGGCACATCCACCTATGTGGCCCCATGTCATCAGAGGCACTCTCCAGCCTAGACAGAACTTGTTGGGCACACACAGCCTCAGGAAATAAGGCCACTTGTCACAGAGGATGAAAGAAGGGTACAAGAATCAAAGAATGTCAAAAGAACTGTCAAATCACACAAAGGCAATTTTAAATTTTAAAGGGTCGCCAAAGATCATAGGAACAGCAGTTTGGGACTATATTGTTTGGAACCCTGGGGTTCTGGGGAGGTGCCATGTTGGGTAAGTGGCAGGGGAGCCGGTGGTCATAGCTCTGGCCCCAGCTCACTTTGATGTCAGTCAGAGCAATTCTGTTTTTATTTTCCGTGTTGTTTAATGTCAGGGTTTTACTCATTTTCTTTCAACAATATGTAAGATAAATTATTACAAAGGAAAAAAAAAATCCTGATCTAGTTCAACCCATTTTGCAGATAGAGAAACTGAGGCCCTGAGACGTCCCTCAGCTTGCTGGTGACAAAGTCAGAATCTGTGCCTCATTTCAAGGGGTTGTTTCCACAGGCTGTTTTTCTTCCATTTATTTAATGAGGATATGTGGTTACTGGGGGTTGGTGGGAGCTGGGGGAGGGGGTCCATTATTCACATTGAGATGGCATTGATGCAAGCACCAGGCTTACGGAGTTTTCCATTTCCCATCGTGTTCTCCAGCTGTCAAGAGTCTTCTGGCAGATAAGCAGCCCTTGCATGGCTAATGTATTATTTCCATAACATATTTATTGATTCTAAATATTTGAGGGGGAGGTTTTATTTTCTCCTTGTCTCCTTGTCTTTTCTTTTTGTAACCATGTGACTCTCCACAGTGGTTTACTTAGAGCCGGAGTGTTTCATAAGCCAGAGTGGATTTAAACTTTATCACCCCCCAGTTTTATTGCTTCTGCCGGGGGATAGTGTAAATATTGCTGGGATTGTTAATGTTCCCTCCCTAATGTGAACAGGGAGTAGAGGTCTCTGAACAAATGGTTTGTTGCTAACAGGTTGGAAAATGCAATTTTGAGATCTTTCATTGAAATTAGACAGAACAGCACCTTGCATTTGGATATTGGGGGATATTTCTCAAAGCCTGGTGTACGGGGCATCATCTGTTGCTCCTGACGACATCTCTGTGAAGTAGGAAGAGCCAATGTCCCACTTTACAGAAGGGAAAAGAAAGACTCACTAAGGACAAGTTTGCACACACTGCTGGAACCATAATTAAGGCTTTGACTTCGGGGAAGCTGTGTGGAACAAGCCAACTTTGTGCAACTGCAGTAGGGGCTTCATATCTCCTACTTATTAGAGTCTCTCCAGCCTGGGAGGAGCTGCTATCTTCAGGACACAGATAAGGGGGTTGAAACACATGGAGACTGAGCACCTTCCTGAAGGGGGAAGGTCGAAGCTTCCTAGGCTGGAAAGGGAAGGAGCAGGGCTGGAGCCCTGGGAGTGCCAGGTTTCCCAGCAGTGAATGTTAAATGTAGGGCAATTTGTCACCCATCAGGTTCTCAGGAACACACCAGAGAAGAAATAAAGGCCCCAACCCCCCAAATGCCCCAATGAAAGGGGGCAGGCAAGGTGGAGGAACTCCTTCTCCATCTGCTTGGAAGGGGGAGCTTTCCCATGCCCCAGGCACATGCATGAGGAGACATGACCCAAAATGTGTGGCCCAGCCCAGCCACAGGGGACCCACTGGACGCAGTAGCAGAGAGGATGAGGGGGCCCCCCCACCCTCCAGGCTAAAACAGGCACAGCTTATCCAGCAGGAGACGAGCATTTTGCGCTATGTACTCCTGTTTATCTTTATCATGGTTTGTTGGTCAAGGTAACACCCATTGAGCACCTACTGTGTCCCCCACACACACACCAGCTGCCTCTGCTCACTCAGTTCCCTCTATTATATTTCCCCTTCTGAAGGGTACCCACGATTTTCCTGATCTCTGAATTCTACCCAAACTTAACCTTCCTGTGTCCCATGTCCTTGATACACAGTCCCCTACCAGCAAGTCTGGTAAACGGATTTAAACCAAGTCCTTACTAAAAGGCTGGTAATTGATACATACGTTCCCTCTTCTAGAAAAGAAGTAAAAGCCTCCCGAAGTATTCAAATCCAGAAAGACCTGGGTCGAGTCCTACTTTGTCACTTACTGGCTTTGTGACCTTAAGCAAGTCAGTTAACCTCTCTGAGCCTCAACATTCTCTTCTGTAAAAACCAGAAAACAGGTGAGGGTTCTACTGCATGACTATTAGAAGGCACGATCCCCGTTATTTGCCCTTTCAATGCCTTTGTGGAGAAGACAGGCTAAGGGTGGAGCCCCACCTCTCCTGAAGTATTCCTTTCTTGACGCAGAACTGAAGGCGGCCTCCTGCTTTGCACGCTGGAGCATTCACGACTTGATTCTCCCTGGATTGTCAGCTTTTCCGGGGCAGGAACCATCACCCACAAAATACTAGGAAAGAAATTGTGGGTATTTTTATATTCCCTGGGCTTTCTGCAAAGTTAGCCATGTGAGCTACTGGCTGATTGACTGACTGGATTTGGGCCCTGTCTGGACACCAGAAGAAGGACACTATTTCTAGGCAGGGACCCCTAGAAATAGAGTGACCTTTTAGCTTTATATCTTGAGAAGTACCAATTTAGGCCACTAATCCTCCAAGGCCAGCTCGCATCCCATCCCTTCCAGAACATTCCCCAACGTCCACTTTTGTTTTGGAGCATACATATCTCATTGTTTAGGAAGGATTTATTCTCTTATTTCTATCCATTTAGCTCTCACCCATTCCTTGACTAAACCTGGGTCTGGGCACTCAGCATAGGTCTGCTACTGAAATAATGAAAAGCCTCACTCGAAACAGGGAGAGAAATGCCAGGTCAGTGTCTACAGCACCAGGTGAGGCAGAATTGGTGACCAGCTCAGCCCCTAGGTAAGAATCAGCTATGGTGAGCACACCACCTGTTTTTGTGCATTTGTATAGCAGGAAAGGGGTTAAAAGTGCTTGATAATAGTTGGTTTTCTTAAAGTGGTTAATGGACCCTTTGCAGTGTTGTCTAGAGTTTACTTTCGTTGAATGAATGAATGAATGAATGAATGATTGAATGCCAGTGGATGGTGTCCATGGGATTTTACTTGGCTTTGAAGTCCTAACAGATCTAATCCATGGTGAGTGGTAGAAACAGAAGAGGTGGGGACAGCTTATTCTTGCTGAAGGCAATTGGGTGTCCAATCTGAGGGGAGAGCATAGCTTGAGAGATACAAAGAGATACAGAGTTTTACAGACACGAACTCACACAGAGATGGAGAAACAAAGGCCGAGACTGTGAGAAAAATGAAGGGGTAGAGACAGAGAAATCATAAATCTGAGGAAAGACCCACGAAAAGGAGTGTTGGCCCCAAATGATCAGAGCAAGATGCACATGACCTTGGGAGGTTTTACAGAGGGCATCGGAAGGGAAAACACGGTTCTGCCCTCAGAGACCTTAGAATTTAGCCGGGGGGTGAGATGCTTGCCTCTGTGAAGGCACAGTCTCCACCTACTCTCCGACACATACACACACTCTCACAACGGGCAGAAGAAAGACTTGGCAGCATGAAACAGACCTCTCTGCCCCTTCAGATAAGCCCACGCCTCAAGCCTGATTTCTGCCCCCTCACCCAAGCCTTCTGCAATTCCCGGACTTCCCTTTTTCTGACCACACAACCAAGAGATTACTTATTTTCGTGGTAAATTCTTGTGGGTTGCTTCTCTTCTGGCTAGGCTGCAAGCCCCACGAGCTAGGACCATAGCTCAGCTGTTGATGCACCTTCTGCATCTCTTTGCAAGGGGTTAGTGCACAGGAGGTGGTCAGTATAGACTGATTAAGGAGGGAAAGAGCAGAGCCAGTTGTTTGGAACAGGACCCAGAATCGAAGGGCTAGGTATGAGCAGGTAACCCACTTTCCCTCCAGTTTATGTTTGGGTCGGGGTGGGAGGAAGAAGCAAGTGAGGAGGAAGAGTACACGCAGTGTGGGGACATTTGTCTGTCTCTCCTCTCTGGGGAAACAACTCTCCACATTGTAAGGATCTGTGGTTCAAATGGGCATGTGACACACCTGAGTGTTCATGTGACTGGGCCTGGCCAATTAGAGTTCTCTACCTCTCTGTGCCCAGTGATTGGTTCAGAGCTGGAGCACTAGGCCAATCAGAGGCCTCTCAGAATTTTGCTGGGATCCTGAAGAAAGAGGCTCCTTCCGTCCTCAGGAAGAGCCAGTGATGAGGATGAGTCAAGGCTGTCGGTGACTGATTTTGCCGGTGTGGGGAGTGCCTGCCTGAGAACAAAACCAACACAGAAAAGCAGAGTCGCGAGATGGAGGAAGAGGCTCATTTCTGGTGTCTTGATGGAACCTGTGATTCAACAGTGCTTGGATCCAGCTTGCTTCTGGAATCTCCCAGTTTGATCAGCCAATAAAACCCCTTCCCCGTTTTCTTCCTTCCTTCCTTCCTTCCTTCCTTCCTTCCTTCCTTCCTTCCTTCCTTCCTTCCTTCTTTCCATCCATCCATCCAATTAGGACCAATAATTTGTAACAGAAATTATCCTGACTAACATAGGGAGTGAATAGTCTATGTGATTTACTCAGACCCTAGTTTCAAAAATTAGCCATAAGTACTATGGTGAAAATGGGTGGTATGCTAGCACCTGGAGCAGAAAGGGGCGGGAGGGGCTTCCTTAAACAGAGCAGAGAAGGCCTCTCTGCGTAGCAGAAAGGAGCCAGCCACAAAAGATTTGAAGGCTGGCGTATGAGTCTGAGATCTCAGCCAGGGCAAAAGCTCTGAGGACAGAAGGAGCTTGAGTGATGGAGGCCCAGGATGAAGGCCACCGTGGCTGCAGCCAGATAAGCAAGGGAGAGATTGTCAGAACTAGACAGAGACACAGGGCCTGGAGGGCTGTAAGAAAGAAAATGGACAGTCCAGATTTTATTCCAGGATGGATACCACTAGGGAGCAAAGTGACCTGATCAGCTCTGTTTGCTCTAAGGAGAAAGACCCAGGAGGGAGCAGGGCTAGACGCAGGAAGTCCAGTGAGGAGGCAGAGATAAAGGGTAAATGGGGGCTTGGACTGTGGGAATTGAGAGTGGGATAGAGAGAAGAGGGTGCTTTCTGCATGTAACTTGGAAGGAGAGCCCACAGATGTTACTGGTACACCAGATAGAGGAGGTGAAGGAATGAGAAACGAGATTTCCAGAGATGTTGAAGACTGGGGTAGGAACAAGTCTGGGGCATACGAGTATATGGAACTACCAACGTAAACGGGCTTTGGAAAGTTAAAAGTGCCAAACACTGTCACTAGGCTGTCACGTTCTGGAGGGCAGGCGCTGGGCTCAGCCTGGAGACTAGCTCAGAGAGGGCTAGATGGCTGGGTGGGTGGCTGGGCGGGAAAGTGGCTGAGTGGATGGATTTGGGATGGAGGAGTCCAGAGAAGGGTGGAAGGGGGATGGTTGCATGGATGGGTGGGGATAAGTGGGTGAGCGTTCACATGGGTATGTGCATGGAGGAGCGGCTATGTCCGTTTTGGCTGCAATACCACATCAGTCAGAATCCTTCCCTGCAGGAAGCGAGGAACCTCACCGCCTCCCACCTGGATTGACAGTCTGTCTCAAACAAACACTAACTGCCCAGGAGACTCAGTGGGCACTGATTTAAAAGGGTTTTGGCACTTTTGGCCTGGAGAGAAGTAAGGTAGACACTGGAGCACTACATATCTGTGAGTCTGGAAATCAGAACTACGGCTTCCTACCAGCTGTCACCACTGGGGGATGAGCAGGACAGGTGAAATCTCCTCTAGCCTCGTTCTGGTTCCTCCTGGCCGGTTCTGTGGACTTAACTGGGAGGCCAGCCAGGCTCTTCTCTCACAGGCCCAGGGAGGGAGCAGCTGGCATCCACACTGAGAGTGTCTGTGGACAAGCAAAGGGAAGTACCCCCTCCAATTAAACACCCCAGAAAACTCTGTGCAGACCAAAAGGATGGTTCTACCTGGGCGCCTAAGGGTCTGGATTCCAGCCTCATGCAATTCTCCACTCCTCTATTAGCTTCTATCAGCCACAGCCTTTCTCTGAGCTTTCTGTAAAACTGGATTTAGTACCCTCTAAGATCTTTTACATAGAAATTTTGTGAAACATCAATTTCTTGGTTGTTTTAAGGAATCGTGTTTTTTTAAAAAAAAAACTATTGGAGTCTGATTTACATAGCGTAACATTCAGCCAGTTTCAGTATATAATTCAAGGGTTTTTTAGTAAATTTACAGAATTGTATAATCATCACCACAATCTGGTTTTAGAACATTTTCATCACCCCCAAAAATTCCGTGTGTGTGTTTGCATCCAACCCCCGTTTCCACCCCCAGCCCCAGGCAACCGTTAATCTGCTTTTTGTCCGTGTAGATTTGCCTCTTCTGGACATTTCATATGACTGTGATCTTTTGCACCTGACATCTTTTACTTAGCATAATGTTTCTGAGGTTCTTCCATGTTGTGGTATTTAAAAGAAAACAAACAAACAAAAGAACAATGGAAGTAATTATAAGTCTTTAAACAAGGACATAATCTCACTTTTCTATCTAATGTCCGAACAAATTACAAAATTTGTGTTAGACACACTGGATTTGAATGGGGTTCGTCCCAACTTTCAAGGCTTAAATGTTCAGTGTAAATTTTGGAAAAGTCTGGTTCTTATATATAACACACGTCTGGTTGTCTGGCTAGGTCTTCTTGGGCCAAATGACTGGCCACTTCTGCTTCTCATTCCTTTAAAAATGGTTTGCTCACCGCTTTGCATCTGTTGTCCTCCCTCCAACTCATCGGCAATGGATTGCTTCAACAGCTACAGGATTTTTGTTTGTTTAAAAGTCACATCGCAGCATTTGTCTGGGGACATGTCTAGGATAGAGGCCATTTTTGAGCAAAGGGTGAGCCAAGATACAAACAATTACGGCGATCCGCAGGCCAGCCCTGACACACTGACTGGGAGCATCAGTCTGCCTTTGTCCACGTGTCTTTTCACCCAGTAGTCGTTGGCAACCCGCTGTGTCCCGAGTGTGTACTAGACAGAGGACCCGGAGGTGAATAAAATGGACTTCGCTCTTCGGATTTCCTCAGTGTGTCACCTTGGACAAATTACTACGTAACTTCTCTGGGCCTTGGCTTCACTATCTGTAAACTTGGAAAAGAGTAGTACCTCTCCTTAGAACTTACATACAGAGATGATACCTGCCAAATGCTTAGAACAGTGACTGGTACTGAGCAAGTGCTCAGTAAGTGGCCGCTATATTATTATTATAATTGACATTATGTGGCACACCCTGTCCTCAGACAATTAGTTCTTGACAGTGACGACACAGACCTGCAGTTAAACAATAGTAAAACCATCTGACAAGCGCTAAGTGGGAGTTTGCTCAGCTTACTGTGGGCACACGGAGGAGGGAGTGATGGGCGTCACCTAGCACGGGGTGGGGAAGAGTGGCCACTCAGAGGCACTGTTCCCAACATAAACGTGTCAAGTCTATATTTTGAACAGCTCTGATTACATACCATTCGCATGAAGAGATTAGCATCCAGTTCAACGGTGACTGTCCCCAACATAGACCCTCCACGTCCCACGTGATGAGTTTCATGGCTGCTTGAAACCGGCCCCGCTGCTTCCCGGCTCCACACCTTGGCGTGTGCTGTGATCCCTACCCGTTCTGCCCTAATCCGTATCCCATCTATCCATCTGAATGCTGCTCCTACCTGACCTGTTCCCAGAGTTCTCTCCAACTCCTCCAGCTGACCTGGGCCCTTCCTTCACAAATCTAAGGACTTTGATGCATTAAGAAGTAACATGAAAGACCCCAGAAAACCCAGCTTTCTTGTTTTACAGATCTAGAAACGCAGGAGATGTGACCTGACAAAGGGCAACGATGGGACCTCCCAGACGTAGCTGTCCAGCCTCCAGGAGTCACCTGGACTCTTCCCCCGCTCTGATCACCTCTGACCCGTGCCCAGGGCCTGCGGTACCCGGGTCCTAATACCCCTCCTGTCCATCCCCCTAGGCCTGATCCACAGTCATCTCTCAGCCTCCTCCCTGGTCTCATTTCCCCACTCTGGTGTTCCCAGCACAGCAAGGCTGATCCTTCTGAAATGTAAACCTGACCATTCCCCTCCCCCATTTAGCACTTCAGTAGCATCCCACTGGCTCCAGAATAAGGTCCACTCTCTTTAGTGACAATTTCCAGGCCGGCATTGGCTGCAGCCTCAACGCTACTGCAGCCTTGACCTCCCCACGTTCCACAGGGGCACCCGAGGGAGCTGTCCTGAAGTCTTTACACTTGACTGGTCTTTAAACCCCCTGGGGGTTCTCACAGGCTCTTGCCTCTGCCTGGAATTACTCCCACCCTTCCTCCCTCTCCCACCCACACTCCCCTTTGCCTGGATGATACCTACTCATCTCTCAGGATTGCTCAGCCTGGCTTTCCCCAACCCAGGGTTAGACCTGCTGCCCTGGGCTCCCATAATTCTCTGCATCAGGGCTGTCATTGCTCTTATAACCATCTTCCCCACCATGTGCACTCTCAGCTCAGGGAGCGCTGGTGCGCAACAGATTGGCAGCTCTTAGCACAATGTCCCACAGATAAGGTGGCTGATGTGTGCTTGGATTGTGCCGCTCTTGTCGTTCCTTTTACTCTATTGTAAAAGTCACATCGATTACTGTGTCTTGCTTTTGCCGCTTAACTGCATTGGGGTGTGAAGGGGCCTAGAACTAACTTTCCTCTTTTCCCAACAGGCAGAGATCAAGGCGTCTTCTTTGTTGCTGATGAGAGCTGGGCTGAAGGAGTGGACCCTCCCAGCCCACTACTCCTGGGCCTGCAGAGGGACACACTCCCCTGGGAATGCTGTTTCCTTCTGGGAGAAGGAGGAAAAGAAAGGTTGGAGGGGCTGGGCCTCTGATTGGATCAGAAGGAACCAGGAGCCCAGCCTCGGCCCAATGAGCTGTGGCTAGGTGGCAAGGCTTCTAAGAACAGGGCACTGCCTTCCAACCCCTGGTTGGACTTAGGGAAGGTGTGTTTCTCAGAAAAAGAGGAAGATGCTGGATAAATGGAGCAATAGTTTCCACTTCCCAGGCCTCTTCATGTTCATTCTTTCTGCTCTGGACATTGCCTTTTGAGAAAAATATTTCTAACACGACATTGTGCTTCCCAACCTTTGTGGGGAAGGCTTATTTATAATGTAAAAAAATGTTTCTGTCTCCCTCCATCCCTGCCACCTACCCATGTAATGACAGTACTCTTACATAAGCTTGGGGGTGACGGAAGAGATTCCAAATTAATTAGCAATATTCATTGTCCCCCCCCTTCCTTAGTTAATGGAATCTCAAGTTTGGGTTGAGCATCTTATAGCCAGGATAAAAGACTATATTTCCCTGCCTCCCTTGTAGCTAGGGTGTGACCACATGGAGCATTGTGTGGCCCTTCTAGAAAATCACCTTAAAATAAAGGGATATATGCCTTCCTTTCCCTTTTCCCTGCTACCTGGAGCACAGATCTGACAACTGGAATATCAGCAGCATCTTGGACTGGAAGCCACACTCTGAAGATGACAGAGAAGAAATATAGAAGTTTCAGCTTCTGATATAATCATAGAGAGTCCAGTCTATATGAGAGAGTAAGAAATGTTGATCTTGCTTTAAGCTACTGCTGTTTGGGTTTTTCTATTGTATGCAGCTGAGTCTAACCCTCAGGAACACAGTACCAAATTATTCAGAGAACCCTTGAAATAAGGCTCCCAGAAGTCGGTGGCCTAGAATTTGGAGCAGTTGAATTAGAAAGCATGTTGCAAAGGAAATCGTGATGATGGAGGGAGAAGGTGTAGGTGCCTAGAAACCACATCCTGGAGAGTTCCAGAGAAGAGTGATGAAACTTCTGTAATGGTCTGGAGCATAGAAATTGCTATAGGACAGAATTCACCTTAACTTTCTAATAATTAGATGGCTTAGAAATGGAACATGTGTGTAAGTGTGCAATGGATGGTGCATTGGAGTTCTCCAGAAATGAATTTAAAAAGATGATCGATAGAGCTGATGATAGATAGACAGCTAGACAGATGATATTGATAATGAGGGATTGGTTCACATTATTATTTATGGAAGCTGAGAAGTCCCATGACCTGCCATCTGTAAACTGGAGGCCCAGGAAAGTGGTTGTAGTTCCAGGTCAAACCCAAAGGCCTAAGAACCAGAGGAGCTAATGGTGTTAAGTCTGAGTCCGAGTCCAAAGGCCAGAGAACCAGGAGCTCTGACGTCCAAGGGCAGGAGAAGATGGTTGTCGCAGCGCCAGCAAAGACAGTGAACGTACACTTCCTCCCTTTTCTCTTCTCAGCTGTTTGGATGAAGTCCACCGCTGATATGACTGCTCTTCCTTACTCGGGCTCCTGCTTCAAATGCTAACCTCTTCCGGAAACACCCTCACAGACACACCCAGAAAGAATGTGTGACCAGCTATCTGGGCCCCCTTAGCCCAGTTCAATTAACCATCCGAGGTGGCCATCACTTTTTAAATTGGCCAATGTTTGATTAAATGATGTGATGCTAAGAGAAATTAGAGAAGATAACTACCAAAAGTTGGGACTTTGGGCTGGAATTTCCAATGTCCACTAAATCTCACGGAAGCCTCCAACAGTGCAAGGCACGTAGTAGGTGCTCAGTACCTCTTTGCCCAATGAATGAATGAATGAATGAATGAACAAATGAATGAATACAGAGCCTAGAGACCAATTTTTATTTTCATCCAAGCAAAAGAAAAAACAGAATTTTGACTGAAAATACATCTAAAAGATGAACCTCTACCCTGGGATAAATGCCATTGACATGGACCGAAAACCCTGTGGAAGCATAACTTAAACACATCTGCGTCCCTGGGAGGGCCACTTCCTATGGTGTATTTGGAGACGGGCATCACCCTCAGATCTGCTCTTGGGGCATCTGCAGGGCGCCGCTCCCCCCACCCCTCTGGGAGTCACTGCTGACAACAGCAGAACTTCTGTCTTTCTCCGTGTGATCCTGCTACGACCATAGCCTCAGTGGAGGAAAGAGGGGAGCCACGCTTCCTGACAGCCGCCCACACTCACCCCTTAATTTTGCCAAGGCCGTCAGGAAGGGGTGCGGACATCAGACAGGAATAGGAGCATAGGGGAAAAATGAAGTGCCAGTGTAAATATGCCACTTCCTGTCAAGAGAAAACAGCACAGTGATAGAGAAGTTCACTGTCTTCTGGAGAAGCACATTTGGGTGCCCGGGGTCTCTTCTCCTTCGACTCACCTAAGCCCCAGCATCCTCGCTCGCCGCTAGTCAACAGGGTGACACTCCAGCACCCTTTAGGGGGACCCCGTCTTATCCACAGTGGTTGGACTCGCTTCAGGACGAAGCCCCTTCCCTACCAGATGGTTTGTTCAAGGGACATTATCATTCCCTAGCCGTACTTTTCCCAAAGCCCAAGGCATTTGATGTAAAATGACACTAAACTAAAATTGGGTGGAGAGGTTGAGGACAGTAGATAGTCTAATGGGGTCCCGGTGCTGCAAAGCAGGCTCTGCTGTAGGGTTCCCTGCCTCCTCATTTTGTTAGTTACACAGTGCACACACACACACACACACACACACACCCCACACACTCCCGAGGATCACCAGTAATCTCCAGGGTCAGCAGAGTTCAGACCCATTTCCTAAATATGTTACCTGCCATCTGGGGAGAGAGCAGAGCGGGATTCTTTTCCCTTTTATTCATTCTTACACTTGCAAACCATCCTGGGAGAATGGTCGCAGTACATGAAATAGCCTCATTACCTTTGCTGCCTTCAAACCGTGGAGGCGCTGTCCCTGGTGGGTCCTTTGGTTCCACAGAAGGTAGCAGAGCTTTTCTCTGGCCGGGTGCCCCCACGCTAACCTCTGAAAGCATAAGGGAGGCAAAGGAGGGCTTATGGCCTCCCTACGCTCTGCAGACCTCCGGGTGAGCCAGAGTGTTGGTTCTTCCTGTTACAGAACCATGAAGTATATCAGGGGTCATGATTTATGGGACCACAGCAAGAACGCCTCTGGAATGAAGTTTCCTTGTATTTAGAGAAGGGGAAAGTAGCTGACCCGTGCCTTCCTGCAGCCCTTCCCTAATTCCAGCACAATCTGTCTGGGAGAAAATGATCAATTTCTTCACACACATCCTTTCCTGCAGCAGACAGCGCTTTAGCAGGCTCGGAGCTTCACGAGAAACATCTGTTTTTTCCTTTCCATTATTCAAGCACTCACTGTCTTGTGGAAGGTTGAATAAGGCAAAATCATAATGCACATGCTTTTATCTCAAGGGTTGGTATTTTTAGTATGAAAGTCAGGCTAAATGAAATTAAAGTCTAAAAAATATAAAAAGGAAGGGGAAATATATTGAGGCTTAGATCATTGGCTGAGATTATCCAAGCATTCTTCAGTGCTGAATCTCCATGGAATGGTGTGTGTGTGTGTGTGTGTGTGTGTGTGTGTGTGTGTGTGCGCGCCAGAGTGCAAGACAAGGGTAGAGAGGAAGCTGTGGTGATGGAGCGGCCTCCGTATCCTTGAGTACAGGCTGGCTGCCCAGTCTGGCCTTCCTCATCGCAGCAGGCAGGAGGACGGGGACCCGACGTTTCTGAGCACCCCTCTGTGGCCGGCCCCGGGCAGTCTCATCAACTTTCAGGAGGACCGTGTGAGGTGGGTCCCATCATTCCCATTTTACAGTCGGTAAGACTGAAGCCCAGAGGCACACGCCCTGACATGCCCAGGTCACTCAGAGGGGAGCAGCAAGGCCAGGAGCTGAGCTCCAGTCTGTCTGATGCCAAAATCCTTCTTCCTTCACGGCACCTGTCACCACCACTGAGGGAGGTTTGTCTCTGGCCTCAAGAATGCGGACAAATGAACACCCCCCTCGCCTACATGTCAAAAACCTGTGTCTCTGGATTAAGAGGAAGGCTTAGTTCAGGCAGGGCCTAGAAAATAATGAAAGAGTGCGGATAGGTGACTGGGGTACGCTTGTGAGCAGCTGGGTCAGTACAGTCTGGGACTGGCTGAGGGACTCCCAGCCGAAGTCCCTCAGCTCAGACCACAAGACAACGCTGCGGTAGTCTGCACAGACCCAGGCAGGCAGGCTTCTCACTGTCCACATGGTCCTAGGTTCAGGCCACCCTGGAGGTGGGCCTGGTCTACCTGCCAGTGACAGCAGGTTGCTGATCAGCGCACAGCCACTGTCCTCCCAGCTGTGCGGAGGCAGCCAGCATTCCAGGCCCCCAGGCCATGAGGAAGGCCAGGAAACTCAACCCAGCACCTAGTCAGTCTCACCTAGTTGGAGAGGGCGGGTCTGTGACCGGGGGACCTGTCCCATGAGCCATCTCCCTGCCAGGAGACAAGGGGAAACTTCTTGGGATGCAGTGTGGAGTAGAAGGAGGTCTTTGTGCTTTAGAGGCAGACAGACCGAGATTCAAATATCTGTTCTGCCACTTCTTGGCTATGTGACCTGGGGCAAGTTACTTAACCTCTCTGGGCCCCATTTCCCCGTCATAAGGATAACTATAACAACCTCATGGAATTACTGTTAAATGAAATGAGGCAAGTACTGAAAGCACTTAGCCCGATACTCGCCTTGAGGCCAAGTCCCGTTTTAGCCTTGCTGCAGGCGTGGGGGGCTGCATGGAGAGCGTCCTGTGTTCTCTTCCTCCTAGAGCAACAGTCATAATAGGCTGGGCGCTCAGGCCAGCATTATCTCTTTCGCTGTCACAGTAACAAGTACTCACTTTACTGTGAAGAAGCTTAGACTGTGACTTGCTCCATGTCACAGCTAGTACATGACAGCAGGGACTCCAGCTTACAGCATTCTTAATTATAATACAAGGTTTCATATTCCAGTAGACGCCATGGAGCAGAGCGTAGCCCAGTGTTTGCACTGTCTTTCTAGAGCTCATTTTGTATGGACTCAGAGGAGTGTGTGCGTACGTGCGTGCGTACAATCGTGTATGTGTGTGCGTGTTTCATGTCAAGAGTAAGGGATGGGGGCTGGATGGGCCTTGAAAGTACAACACTGTTCTGTCAGAATCTGCACTAACTTTCTGTTTGTCTGTCCTTAGGCCATCCATTGAATTCTTCCAGGTCTTCCTGTGCCTGGTTTTGAAATGGACAGGAGAGTGGCTTCCAGGTTCTCACCTGCTTTCAGACAGTCACTCTGAGGCCATGAGATAGTCGCCTTCCAGCCTGGGTGACTCTGAAATTGTCCTCACCCTCTGTGAGAATGCGCTTCTGCTCTTCCAACAAGCCCGGATTCTTCCATGGAGGCGACGCAGTGCCTGGGATTTCTCTGGGTCCCCGGCACTATCCTGGATGCACAACTGGGCATTGAAAGAATCCCACTAGACATGAAAGCAAAATTGTACGTGTAAGCGTGCGTGCCAGACAGCGTGGGTGCATCTTCTTTGAGAAACAGCACACTTTGTATTTACAACAACATGCTGTCCAGAGTACCTTCTAATTGGTGACCTCCATTGACCTTCATGCCTCCCCTACAGGTGAGCAAGAACACAGGTGAGGAATAGGCTCAGAGAGGCTAAGCGACTTGCTGCAAGTCACAGACTTTCATTACAGGCTGGATACCTCTCACCAGGGAGAGAACAGGCCTGGCTGTGGGGTGCAGGCTCCCTTTCCTGGCAGGAGGTGGGCGTGGTCAGAGAGCCCCACCTCCTTGCCCCTGCTGCACAGAAGCCTGAGGCACTGCCAGGCAGGGAAGTGGCTGGCAAGGGCACTGGCTGCTCCAGCCTCTCCTCTGCCCTCTCAGGGCCCTCACCACCCTGTGAGGTGAAGAGCCTCTGGACGGGCTTCCTTCCGCACAGGGCAGATTGGGATGCATGTGGGGTTCTGGCCAGGGAGGGGGAAGTCCCCTACCCAGTGTGTATAGGGACAGGCGGCCCTGAAGTGAAGGGAAGGTGGGGGGGGCGGTGTGGGAGGTGGGAGTGCACGCAGGGCTGCAGCTGAGGGTCCTGCTCTGGCCCAGAGCCCTGGGAAGCCCTGGGAAAGGGTGAAGCCCTGGAGTGATATAGTAGGTGGCGGTGGTGGTGGTGGTGGTGGTGGTGTGTGCGAAAGAGAGAGAGAGAGACTGATGGGCCCTACACGAGAGTTGGAGGAGCCATGGGGAGACGCAGCAGAGGAGCTCTATAGATCTGGCATCTCCGAGATGCCTGCCTGGGACACTGTCCTCTCTGTTTCCACACCCCTTGGCCTCCAGACCCCTCACTGTGCCCTGGACAACACCAGATGGACTATGGAAGCCTCACAGCTCAGGGCAGGCCAGCAGGCAGCCTGGTCCTGACCCCCTTCCCAGCCCCTGTCTGACACAGCCGCTGGGCCTGGGTGTCCTCACAGGGCGAGAGTCCCAAGCTGCACAGGCTGTGTGGCTTCAAAGAGATCATGTGTGTGGCAAAGCTGTCAACAGTAATGCAAGGGGTTTGCCCTGCCGAGAGGATTCTGGGCTTGGGGGATTTTGGGAAAGTGTGCCTGTGCTCTCAGATTTATCATGATTTCCATCCTGACAACAGAGAGTCTAGAGGCCTGCCTGTAAATGGGACCTTCGAGGGATGAGAAGCTGTGTGGCTGGCTGGGGAAGGCTGGCCTGACGTCTTCTCAGCACAGGTAGCACAGGCAATGCTGGGCGTCCGGGGGGTGGGGGGCCGGCAGTGCTCCAGCACCTGGCAGGTGGCTGTGACAGGCCTCCCTCCTGGGCAAAGGGCACAGACACCCAGTCAGGCCAGGCTGCACAGCTGCTTAGCCTTGCCTAACCACTGCCCAAGCCCAGGCGTGGACCCCTTCAAACATCCCCATCTAGAGCTGCCCAGCTCTCCTGAGAGATGAGCTGCTTGACCTGGACCTGGGGGCTCTCAGACCAGGAATCGCAAATCTGATTCCATGAAGCAAACGCTGGCCCTGGGGTCAGAGAGACCTGGTCTGAGTCCACTCCTTTCCAGGGCAAGTTACTCCCTTCCTGAAGCTCAGTTTCGTCCTCCAGAAAAGGGGAATAACAGCAGTGCCTACTCCACAGGGCTCGGATAATTCTTTGTGGAAAAATACATAACCCTATGTAATGTGTAGCAAGGTAACGTGCATATGCTCAGTTAATGTCAGTCGTCATTCTTTGTTGTTATTGTTTATATACTTGTCTCTCTTAGAGAAGACTCTAAGTTCTTTGAGGACAGGAACCATGTTTAATTCAGTTTTGTATTCCTGAGGCTGCCCAACACGATACCTGTTACGGAAATTCAATCTTTTTGTGCAATAAGTACGTGTAATGCGTGTACATCATGCTAGACTCTCATCAGGATCTTGCTTGTGATGAAATGTGAGGTGCAGGAAAAACTGGTCCCCAAATCATTGCATGGTACACAGGTGTCTTCAGAGCCGACACACCCTTTCTCTCTTCTGGTCTCTTCTCTCCCCGTCTCCCAGCCACTGAGGTTCTTAGGACTCTCAGCCCTTCTCTTGGTTCAAACCAGATGGAGACAGTTGCAGAGAGCATCTGATGCCTGCACACACACACTCAAGTGCAGATAACTGATAACCCCTCCTTGTGGTGTTCCTCCTGCAAGGGATTATTTTAATTCTAAGAAAGGTTTAAACTTAGGGCAGGTGTTCTAACCTGGGTTCATTGGCGTTTCAGTATGGGTACGGTCAGTGTACTCACACTTTTTTTTCCTGGGAAGAAAATCAGATTTTCCATTGGTCTGTGGACCAAGAAAGATATAAGAAATTGTTCCCTAGAGCAGTAGAACTTTCTGTGATGAAGGAAATGTTCTATATCTGTGCCGTCCACTCCGGTAATCACTAACCACTCGAAACGTAGATAGTGCAAGTGAGGACCTGAGCTTTTCATTTTATTTATATTAGTTAATTTAGATTTAAATTTAAATAGCCACATGTGGCTGGTGGCTACATACTGGACCATGCAGCCTAAAATGATAAAATTCAAGAATAAAATTTATACATTTTGGAGAGGTGGCATTTTAGAGTATCCAAGAGGATTCTCATGGGAAGAGCTTTCTCAAGATCTCTAAAACTTAAAAACTCACGTATTCATCCATTTATTCATCCATCATCCATCCATTTATTCACTTATGCTTGCACGGACGCATGAGTTGGCACTACCATCTGCCAAGCAGCCACCATGCATGCAGCGCTGAGGCGAGAGAACAAATGGTGACTAAGAGAGGGCCTCCTAGTTCCCGGGGAACCAGAGGGTCTGCCCAGAATGTCCAGGTGGTCTTTCTGGGGGCGGCTCAGATTGAGAACAGTACCACCCCATTCGATAGTCCAATCCTCATGACATTTGGCAGTCTTGTCAACAACAGAATGTTTCTTCCCATTGGAAGAATGTTGGGTCCCAAAAGATGGAGGGAGAGCGGGGATTGCAAAGTGGAAGAGACGGGGGATGTCTCCTGGATGATCAGGTTACAGACGGAAATTTCATGGTTAACTTTTTATGGATGTCAATGAGGCAACCTGGGAAACCAGGAAGCTTAGCATCTGGCTTTCATTGATTTTCAGACTTCTTTTCTTACGTGTTATCACTAGCTCATCTACTCCCCTGGCTGTGGTGGGGATTAATTAGCTTTGTGGATAAAGCCCTTATTGCAGTGCCCGTTGCACAGAGAACACTCTGTGTCAGTTATTATTGTTGTTGAGAGAGTGCCCAGTAAATGTAGGAGTGGTAGGTGCTCAATACATGTTTGTTGAATGAATGCCTGAGGTTGCCAAGTACACAAACTTAAAAAGCATCAAGCAGAACCAAACCAAAGCGGAATTTCAGGGTCATGGCCAAGATAATCACAGTATCTGCAGGGACCACAAAAAAAGGCTTCAATGACAGGCCTTGTGAATGTGCCCATGTGCCCATGATGGTTGGCTGTCATGGCTTTGTGACCCCCATCGTAGGGCCATGGTTTCTCAAGTGAAAGTGGACTAGACGTTGCCTAAGACCTGCTCCAGCTGCAGTGATCTAAGAGTTTGCCACCTGTCTCTAGCTGGGCCTTTTCAGTGCTGGAGGCCATAATGACAACATCCGCATCTCCTCCAGCCAAGGGGCTTCCAATAATCACCATGTGAGCACACTCAAAGACTGGATTTGGGTTCCAAATGACCCATTTTGCAACAGCTCAAGAATGTCCAGTTGTGTCTGCTAATAAGCATAAAATCCAGAAGTGGCATGGCATTTTGGGACATCTGCAAGTAAACTATGGAGGCAGTCTTGGCTCCGCCAGGGAGGGGGGAGGCCAGCGTCCCCAGAAATAGACAAAACAACAACAAGGTCCAAATGACACACTATAGAATTTTTAAAACTTAGTTTGAGTGAATAAGCTCTTTTGTGCCTGGCTGCCGTTAAGCTGGACGCAGTCATCACTCCTTTGTGTGGGCCGCCTGGGCCTCCAATGTGCTCTTTGTCTTGTCAACACAGAGCCCTTTGGCCTCTGATTCCATTGTTCTGATTAAAATGCCAGAATTGGTCTCCAGATCGCTATTGAATTTGTATCTTCTTAGAAAAGGAGAGAAAAATGGAAGTTGAGCAGGCCCGCTAGCCAAGGTGTGAGGAATGGAAAATGTTTCAGGGTGGGAAAGTGGGGGACAAGCATGATCGAGTGTGGGGTTGCTGGAAGACTTTGTCCTGCATAGTTCCGGGGGAATGACGTCTTCATGCTTGAGTGGGGAGCCAGGCTGGAAACAGAAATGCGTGTTGGCATCTCTTGGAATGACCTCAGTCTCCGAAAGAATTCTTCCAAGCTGGACATTTCTGAAGAGTGATAAACCCAGATCTGTCTGCTCCACCAGTGGTGAGGGCGTCTTCATTCTCTCTCTTCTCCTCTGGCTGGCATAGCAATGAGTAAGGAGGTGAGAAGGAACTCAAGACTTGAGTTGGCCCGACCTGGCTGGCTCAGTCATTTCTTAGTTGTGGAGCACTGGGCAAGGTTGTTCATCTCTCCAAGCCTCGGCTTCCTTAACAATGCAATGAAATTACTAAATCTATCTTGTCGAATCGTTGGAGGATGAAATGACTGTATATGAGAGACGTTATGTTAAGAAAAGTGAAGTTTGCATTATCGTTATTAATGTCCAAGGACATTGGCCAGTCCGTGGGTACCACCGCCTTCTCCCCCCCAAGCCCAGCATCCCAGGGATCACAGACCCGCTGGTGCCGGCGTTCCTTCTCTGCTCTATCGGGTGTCGCCACCTTGTACCCCAACCCTCAGGGGCCTAGTGTCTGCATGGGGCTGGATAGGCACATCTCCCCTCTCCATGCTGAGCTCTGTCTTCTGGGGATCTTGCAGCTCTATTATTTTAGGGCCAAGCTTCTCACACTGGGACAGGGTTATGTGATGGTTCACGAAGTAAGTCAGGGAGCATACAACACTGCAAAATAAATTATTGGCGCATCAGTTTTCCTCACTGGTATCTAATTGAAAATATGTTTTTTAATAGTAAGAGGATAATTATATTGAAGAATAGGATACAAAATTAGCATACAATTTTAGGTCAAACCCAAGGTATATCCACAATTGTTTTCATTTGTGACTGTTCCACAGATCTCCCCAGGAACCTCCCATCATATTTCAGTTAATTATGAAATTTTGAAAAGTCCTGGAATTCTGTCGGGGGGTGAAAGAGAAGTAGGAAAAAGAAGCTGAGAGTTAAATTAGCCAGGCGCCTACCAGAGCCCAAGGAAACCAGAAACAAGATAGCAAAGTGGGATGGTGGATTGCGTTTTGGAAAGAAAAAGCACAATGCATCGCAGTGGGCTGGGAGTCTTAACTTCCTTCTCTCAGTCTCTGTATTTGAGTTTATGGGGTCACACAGGCCTGAAACCAAAGCCAGACTTGACCACGGATAGTTCGACGTTCCAGGATGATGGTCCCCGAAAAAGCAAAGTTAGCATCTCTCAAGGTCAAGAAGGCAGGGGAGGCACTGAGCTCTCCTTGGTTAGGTCTTGTCAACACAGAGCCTTTTGGCCTACAATCCCATTATCCTGATTAAAATGCCAGAATTCGAAGGGGCTGAAGAACTGTATGTTAGACATACTACATGGTACGTACTATATGGGGGATGCAGAAACAGGAACCATGGAGGAGACATCCCGGCATTTCTAGGGGGACACAGCCAAGAAGAGAGTCCAGGCTCACCCCACTCCAACCCAGCAACGCACACATCCTGGACCCGGTGAATAATCATGTGAGCCAGATGCAGTACCTGAGTTCCAGGCCGCTGGTTCCAAATAATAATGTTTCTCAGAACTCTGATGCCTGGTAAATATATTCATCTCGAGGCACCTCTTCCAGACCTTCTGAATCAGAATCTAGCTTTAAAAATATGGTTTTATAAGAGCTCCTGAGGGGTTCCAGGTTAAGCTCCATCTCACCCCAAGTGTCCCATGTTGACCCTGGGTCAGTCTTTGAACTGAGTACTCTGTGCCAGGGATGGGGCACATCGTGGGGGAGAATACAAAACTTTAAGACGTGGGCTCTGCCCTCAAATAGCTCAAAGACTTGAAAAGAAAAAGGTAAATCGCAACTTCATGAGTGTAGTCAAGGCAATGAAATGATGACCCTCACTTGGCAATGCTGCTGAGGACCCAGTGAGAGCTACACCCGAGGACTGTGAGGTCATAGGAGGGCTTGCGCCAGGCTTTGTCATCAACTGGCCCAGGGAATTGCAGAATGGGGGGGCAGGCCCAGAGCAAGGGTTTCAGCTGGGCCTGCAGGGGAGTGCGCGTCTCACTCTGCCTGCTGACCCGGTAGGCGGGCACCATTTTCTGCGGAGACCTCGCTGCGTGGGGAGTGGCTGTTGGGAGGAGATGTGTCCATAGATGTCAGAAGCAGATATGAGGGGCCGTGGGGAAAGAAAGCATGATCCCTCTCCCTGGCCCGTGTCTGCGTTCTGTAAAGGGAAGGCTATGAAGTGAAGGGAGCTGAGGCAGCTGTTTTCACAGGGGCTCAAGCAGCGTTATTTGGGAGCCCAGGTGACAAAGTGACCTGCAGAGTAGAAGAAGCGTTTCTCCCCTACTTGCATCCTTGGAACTCCAGGGCGTCATGACGGTTGTCCATGAGCTGTGGGCAAGAGTGGGAGAGCTTTGGTGCCAGGCTGCAGATGTAATTCCCACTGGGAACTTGGTGGGAGAGAAGTGATGCTTGGTGACCATGGCTGATCCTTTGAAGTGGCAACACAATGGACTCCTGAGGCATCCACATGAGACCTTCTTAGTGGATTTCCCAGGAGGAGATGCAGGGGGTGGGGATGGAAAGGTAGGAGGTGGTCCTGCCTCAGCAGGTGAATGCAATGAGCCGGAAACCTCTGCATTAACACTACTACGAGCTAAGGTCTTTTGAGTACCAACAAACTGATAAAGCCGGGAAAAGTGTGTGCTACAAAAGGGCCAGATCATTTTGGGGGCTGAGATGTCAGATTAGGAGTGAGGAAAGATGTCTGTGTGGGCTTCTGTTTGTGGGAACGTGAGTTGCCTAGAATAATGGAAATAGCAGTCTTAACCCAGTGGTTCTTAGCAAAACATTCTTTAGTTATTTGAGGGTCTGACAGCCCACATGAAGCAGGAAGACCAGAATGAAGACCAGAGTGGGTGGGGCCATATGGAAACCACTGGCTCTAATCATATTGCTTGTCCAAGGCACTGGGAGAGGCCGGACCCTCCCGGGAAGGTGACCATAGACTGATGCCATCTGGACATGAAGACAGGAAAATCAAGGCCAAGAACCTAGGGACATCTCTGAAGAGGGCTCCCTTGGAAGTTGGAATGACCCGCCCACTGGCCTTCCTTCACCAAGCAGGGGCTCCTAGCAGGCATCCTGGGGTGTCACTCTGGGCTGAGCATGGGGACACACCTTAGTCAGCGAACCTAACCCGATAGCCCAGCATCCAGCTCATAACTTATAATTGTACATAATGTTAATATTTATTCCTCTCCCATCTCAGGTAATCCCTCCATCCTTTCAGGGAAGGTCCTGTGTGCCAACGGAGACACTCACTCAGGAGACAGGAAGCAAATTGGGCTTCCAAGAAAATTTTCGATACCATTAATGATTCCATTTCCTCTCCGTTCTGCGACTGAGAGCACAATTGGCAGGCGACCTCATCCCCCCAAATTCTGACAGAAGCTGCGATCTGTGGGTGAGATTATATGCCACCAGCACATTTGTTCTGAGCTCCCTGAAAGCTGCAGGGAAGACATCAGGATTGTAGTTTCCTCTGAAATACAAAAATAAAGTAAAATAAAACGTTGTGACAGGGATTTAAATGAGAATAAAATGCCAATTAACTCAGAGGTATTGGATGAGAATACGTTTCTCGGAAGCAGCCCAGGTCTCACTTGGTGGATTAGTTTCAATTTCCCCCAAAGCACAGACCGGTCACACCGGGAAGGCAGACCTCAGAACATTCCAGAACTTAGAGCCAGAGCCTCTACTTATCACTTTAATTGACACTTACTCCGTATGATGTTCATACATTCACCGAATGGGTTCCATTTAATTTGAAATGGGGATTTTTTTTTTCTTTCCTTTATTGAAATATGTAATGTGGTGGGCTTTACAGCTAACCGGCTCCAATCCTGGCATTCCATCCCTTCTCCATTTTGCTTTAAAGGATACAAAAGAACCCTCTAGCCATGATGTATTTGGAAAAGTTTTTTTTTTCCTTCCAACTCTGTAATTAGAAAGCTTCTTGATCTATAGCTTTTCTTTCAGTAGGGCGATGGGATAGGTGCGAAAAAGCAAAATCCCCCTTTTGCTATCTATCTGGTAGTCCTCAAAATTAAATTAACGAGCACAGATCTCTTGGAAAGAGGCCATCCTCAGAATTAGGCTCTCTTGGACCCTGAAGCACATGTGTTTCTGCTCTCAGCCTGCCCCACCTGGGGGGAGTGGGGAGGCAGCATCTTTGCCCAGGAGAAGGAAGGAATCCTGAAACATCACAGGAAAGCAGGTGGGTTCTCCCGCCCTGTGTTTATTAGCGCTGACAGAGGGAGTGCGAGAGCATCGCTCACCCCGAGGTGTTACATACTGATACACTGACAGGCAATTATCTTTGGAGATAGTGGTAAAACACAATAATTAATTGGAAGAGCAAGCGAAAGAATGGTGGCCCCAGGCTGAGGCAGAATGGTATTTCTAAAAACGCTCTGTGAGGCTGGTAATTTAGCCTCAATGGGTCATTTGATTTCACCACCGCCCCCATCCTGAAACCTTCCCAGCGCTTTGTTTTTCAAAAGCATTAGCCTTGAATGTGTCTCAGATGTCAGTACAGTGCAGACCAACCTCCCCTAGCAACTTTCCAAAATGGTGCCTGGCAATAGAGAAAAATCACTGTCTTAGCAAAGTTATCTCACACAGCCCAGCTTTTGTGAGGGGACACGCTGGCAGAGCATCTTTGTTTTAAAGCGAGGCTGACACATGTCTGCTTAAATAAAACATTCTCACTTCAGCTGACTGATTTGGTGGGAGCAAGAAGTTCACATGCCAAAGTATGGGCTGACCTTCACGACTCCCCCCAGCAGGAGGGAAGCCTGCATTGTTGTAGCCTGTGACTAACAAGCCTTGAGAAGTGTGAGGCTTTCTTTTGCTTGTTTTACCAGGGTGACATCCATTGACCTATATTTGATATTCTGCATAATACACATGTGTCAGCGATCACACATTTGATTGAGAAGGGGAAGAGGAAAGGAAGAGAAGGATGGAGGAAGCAGTTTACAGGTTAGCAAGAATGTCCGTATTACAGATGTTTCTTCGGTTGCAAGGGGCAGAAACCATCTGGATTTAACTTCACAGCACAAAGGGCAGATTTATCTTTAGGACACAGGATGTCTAACAGAATTCAAAGGAAAGTAGGCTTCCTGACCTTGGGAACAGGTCAGAAAAAGAAGCTATTTTCTCTCCCTCCATTTCTTGTCCCATATAAGGGCTTCGTTTCCCTCTTGCTTTTCAAACTGGACCCTCTTCCTCTCTGGTCCACGTGGTGTTGGACAACCCCAAGACTCAGGAACCAGGTTACGTATTGAAGGCATGTCCACATGAAGAGTTTCTCACTCATGGCCGTCTCATGAATACAATTCCCAAGTCCTGGACAAGGGTTTAGATTGGTTTAGCTGAAGTTAGGTACCCACCCCTTTTCTAAGCAACCTCATCTTCAAAAATTCTATCAGAAGCCTGGGGGTCTGGTGATTCATGGGTAAGATTATATGACACCACCTAATTTGCAGCAGAGAAATTACTGCAATTGTAAAAATAAGAATAAAATAGAAGAGTGTGACTTACTCTAGAGGGTAAGTCACTCTGAACAAAATGTTTGTATATATGTTGGGGCATTTAGGGGTTCAATGCAGGCAGGGAAGATATCCAAAAACGTAGCACTATAAAGAGAATAACTTAATTTTTAACGAAAGACAATGTTGGGGGAATGTTTCGTCCTAATGGTGCTGAGTTACTTAGAGAAAGCTTAGAGAGCAGAAATCAGAATTTAGTGGTTCTTTACAACCTGCCCTAGATGGTATCACCCTTTTCTTTTTTCTCCAGGAGAGGCATTTTACGGTTTTCTGACAGCCTGCATTTCTTTTTCTGGACAATCTACATAATTCTTTGGTGAAAAATGTTTAGGAGAACTAGATGCTTTTCCCTTTCTTTTATTGGCTATGTAGGAATTATTTAATTCGGGTATTGTAAAAGTCATAACTCTGAGTTACGTGTGATAGAAACCAAATCAGACTGGCTTTAAAAAATATAAGAGGGTCTGTCATAATCATTGTTACTGGGAAGTACTCTGGAGAGTCAGGGAGGGCATGGCTGCAGCCAGAGGAAATCGAGTCTTAATAAGGGCTCTTTCTTACCCTCCTTCTCTCAGCTGAATCCCCTTGTATGTTGGCTCTATTTACTCCTACTGAGATTTACATTTTTCCCTGTAGTCAAGGAAGGTGACTTTTGGCAGTCCCAATTTCACATCATCCTGGTACCAAGACTCAGGCAAAAAGCAGCTCGAGTAGACAAGTCCTTGCAAGGCTGACTGGCTTAGCTTGAGTCACGTGCACATCCCTGAACCAATCGCTGCCACCAGGGCCAGCCCCAGTCAGAGTTTACCCCCAGGGAGTGGGAGGGTCCACCAGAGCCCCACTTTGTTGCACCTCCTAGACCATATGGTTTGTGAAAGGGATGGTTCTCCCAAAGGAAGGGGTGCATGCACACAAACAATATCCAGCCACTAGCAGTATTCGTCTTATACATTAATGTCGGACAGTGACAGGGCACATAGAGGGCCAATAAATAGCTTTGGTGTCAAGATACTGGGACTCCAAGGATCCATCTGATGGTGCTTCCTGTGCTCGTGGGTCCTTGGCATTCTGCCACAAGATGCTAAGAACTCAGAAGCATGCGGAATTACCAAATGGATTTTTTGATAGTAAACCTCCAAGGTGACAGTTAATGTCACTTTTACAGGCTCTTTCCTCTGATCTCTCCTGAAAACATCCTCACCTTTTGACATGGGACCTGGTTTGTTATGATGATGGAAAATAGAAAGAAGGGGACGAACAGGGGAAATGTTTCAATGGGGAAGATTTTTTTTGTTTGTTTGCTTATTTTTTTAACTTTTTATTTTGAGATCATTGTCCATTCACATGCCATTATAAGAAATAATATGGAGAGATCCTTATGCCCTTTATTCAGTTTCCCCACAGGTAGTGACATCCTGCATAACCATCCTATAGTACCACCACCAGGACATCCACACTCATACAACCAATGGGTCTTGTTCAGGTTTCACTGGTTTTACATGTGCTCATTTGAAGACCGGATTTTCATATGTATAACATTTTCTCGAAAGTGACTTCTTTGAGTTTCTATATCCAGAGACCTTCCTGTAATACTCAGGGATCTGGTAAGATCATACCTTGAAAGGAGAGTGGAACTGATCTATTCTATATGACTGAATATAAGCAGGTGTTCATTTCTGTGAATTACAGAAAGTTTTGGATTCCCAACCGAGGAGCTAGGGCTGTACCAGCCGACGTTGGAGACACATGGGAAGCATTTTCGCACTTCGTAGCTGAGGGTAGGGTGGCTTAGAAGGAAGAGATACTGGGGGAGGGAGACACCTAGGCAGCTGAAGTGACCCTTGAAATGAGATATATTCGTATGAAAGGACTGAGGCAAAACTGTGGAAATCAAGAAATGGGAGCATCCTGGGGAGATGTAAGTGTTGGAGAATGGGCAGGACTTCGCACTTGGATGTGTGTGTGTACATATCCACTAATGGCCTTTATCTGTCCCAGGACACAATCCAAGATCCCACATTGCATGTAGATGAGCTTTATTTTAGAATGCCGGAGTGGAACTCTCTCTTTAAAGTGTGAATGATGTTGTCTCTGGGCTTGGCTCAATTTGGCAAATGGCAGGGCTGGGTTGGAAAGAACCAACCTGCCTAAAATTTTCATTTTCATTTTCCAAAATTTCTGGATGTTACCTCTTCAGTTATCTGGGGAGATTTTCAGGGCATCCTGCATGAAATCAGGGGATGCATCATATGCTTCTCCAAGTCCCTTGCTACCTGCTAAGGTGCAGAATAGGAGAAGGCTCAGAGAATTTGCACTGTGGCTGAGGACACACGACTGCAAGGGGTGGCCATGTGATCCCGTCCAGGTCTGTGGGTCTCCAACGTCTGCTCCAGTCCTGGGGGGGGATGTGCCTGCCCTGCTTATCTTCCCTACCAAATAAACAGGGTTGTTTTGGACAAGAATTGTGACTGTCTCTGGATCCCTAGATGGCCTGCACAGTGGCTGACATTTAAAAAAAAATAAGCTCCTCCTTACGTAGTTATGGAAGAAGGAAAGGGAGGAGGAAGAAAAGGTAGTCTGAATCGATATACTCACATCATAAGCATTAGGGGGCTAAATTAATTGCTCGAGTTAGGATTTAATTAGGGCTTACAACAATAGCTGTTTTATCTTGAGTACCCACTGCATATGACAGCCGACGATCCCCAGTTACCTACCTGAGACACTGTGCCCATATAAGCTTCCATAAACTGAAGGCAAACCATGAACTACTGTGTTTCCCTGAAAATAAGACCTAGCCGGGCAATCAGCTCTAATGCGTCTTTTGGAGCAAAAATTGATGTAAGACCCAGTCTTATTTTACTATACTATAAGACCGGGTCTTTAATAATAATATAATATAATATAATATAATATAATATAATATAATATAATATAATATAATATAATATCGGGTCTTATATTAATTTTTGCTCCAAAAGACGCATTAGAGCTGATTGTCCGGCTAGGTCTTATTTTGGGGGGAACACGGTATATTTAAATGGCAGGAGCAATCTATGCAAACTCGTAAGTAAAAGCTTGCTAATATGTCCCACCTTTGGACAAGGCTGGAGATGGATAAGACAGCAGAAGCAAAAAACCACTAAGCCTGGGAGCCAGGAGACCTGGGACCGGGTCTTGGGTGTTTATTAACCTTGTGATCGTGAACTAGGTCCCCTACCATGTCTCCATGGCCTCATCTGAGAAATGATGGTCAAGGTCTCTCCCAGCTAAAAAGTTGTGCCAATCCCTGGGCACACTGCACTTTCAATGCTTTGCCTGAGATTCAGAAAGAATAACTACTATCAGAATTCCTCTTGTTGAAAGCCACATGAGCTCCCCAAAAGCGGTCTTCGCTGGGTTTCCTTATCCTTCCCAGACTCTCTTCCAGCATTCTGGATTTTATGGATCAAGGAGGGAGAAGCCCAAGCGGGCTGACAGGTCTGCCTCTGCCTCGTGCTCGGAGCTCCGTGAGGACACACCCACGTGGGGCTGGGTTCTCCATGAGCAGTGCCCACTTGAGGGCCGGCAGGGAGTGGGCTGCTAAGGAAAGGGAACGAATGAGTGGATGGAGGAACGAATGAGCAAGGAACAAATGCGTGATCATTGCTCTTTGGAAAAGAGGCCCAAGCTTCAGACAGCCCAGCAGGTCTGCCTTTTCCCAGAAAAAAGGGCTGTGTGCATGAGCAGGGCCCCAGGCTCAGCCTTTTTCAGACACTGCGATCCTTCCAACAGCTCTCTGGAGGACATGCCGTTATTCTAGCCCATTCCACAGAGGAGGCGTGAGACGCCAAGTGCCCAGGGTCACACAGCTGAGATCCAAATCCCGACTTGCCGAGGTCCAAGCCAGGGCGTGATCTCTCCACGTGGGCAGATGGCGCCGTGCCTTCCCAGTGCCTTGTCTGCGTCAACAGCTTCCTTTCCGTCGATCTGATACCGAGACTCCCTTCCTAATGGACAGCCGTTGAGCAGAAATGATTGAGGGGCTCTCCTGGCACCCTCAGGGAAGAGGGCAAGGTTCCTGCTTTGGAACGAGATACAACTGGGTCTCCATTCTGGCCTTTCCCCTTACCAGCTGTGTGACTTTGACCAAATCACTTAACGTCTCTGAGTCTCAATTTCCGACCGTGTAAAATAGAGATGATGCCGTCTACCTCTTGGGGCTGCTGGGAGGATTAGAGCTCAGCCATGGAAAGTGTTCCATACAGGCCTTGACGCCTCGCTGGTGAGAAATGGAGCAGTAACAGCAGCACCTACATAGTTTGGAATAGGCGGTTCTTATATTCACCTCAGGAAGGTAAGCAAGGCAGTTGCCTTTTGACACCTTTTTACAGACAGGGAAACTGAGGCACAAAGGGATGAAGTGACAAGCCCAGAAACACATAGTTTATAATGGGTAGAGCTGAGCCTGGAATCCAGATGCTAGACCACCCGCCGTGGGTCCTCCCTTTGTGTTTGGTGTTCTGCTTCTCCGCAGCCCTGTGGTGTGAATATCCCTTTACTTTTCCTCTCGGCCCAGAGTGAGATGAGCACCCTGGTCGGAGGCCCTTATCGATGCATGTCACCCACCCAGGCAAAGACACCGTCCGTGGGCCATGATGTGGGGAAACACGGCCACAAGGCTCTTGCTAATGTCAGTGTGACTGCTGGTCCCTCTGTGTGATGACAGTGAGGAAACAGAACACCTGGAAGCAAAGCAGTGCCTAAAATCAGGTGAGTGGTCACAGAGACCCAGTCTGGTCAGATCCCAGGGATGTGGCCTGATCCTTTCTGCCTGGAATCGGGGGGGTTGAGAGACAGGAGGTCTGGGTGAAGCAAGCCTCAGGATGCTGTACCCCAGGGCCCCAGCCTCCTCAAAGGGGGCACTCTGACCCAGAGTGAGTCCCAGGCCCTTGGAGGTCGGAGCAGAGGACAGCCGAGAGAGAGCACTGGGACATTCAAAGCAGGCTCCTCAGAGGCTGAGGGCTGCACAGGGCCTGGGGCTGGCTCCCAAGCCCAGCCCTGCTCCTCCGGCTGCATCCTGCCTCCCACTGAGTGTGCCAGGCTGCCTGCTTGCACATCAGCCTTCATGTGGGAGAAAGAATGGGTTCACCTGCTCTAAAAAGGTCGTAATTTACCTGTGTGAGGAATTTACCTGTGTGATGTTGAACGGGAATATCGGGGACCAAGCACAGTGCCCCAGGACACCCGCTGAGTGGGGGAGAAGTGGGGATAGCACCAGCTGCACCAGCCTGAAGAGCTCTGCTTCGGGCAAAGCACTTTACTTTCTGATTGGTCTGTGCAAGTGAGGGTCTCGACCTGCTCCAGGTTACACCAGCACTTAGGGACACAGGACAGGTTTTGGGGCCCTCCGGGAGAGAAGGCATTCTGGCTCTGCCCCCTCATTCCCAAAAAGCCTCCAGTTCTGACTTTTGGCTCCACCTCCAGATGAGGTTCTGCATAGAGGTACAGATGGGACAGGAAGAAAACATCTGTCACATCACTCTCAATAAACCACCATTTCCCATAATTCTATCTTCATTTAAATACACCTAGAGCTCCACTGGATGAACCTGGCCTCGGCCTCTAGGGATCCTCAAGACTCAGGATGAGGCCAGGTCACCTAGCCCTGCCCAGGTGTGGGGCGTCTGCACCGCCCACCTTGTGACGGCGATGCTCCTCATCCCGCTTGGCCGGCTTCTCAGGGCCCCCAAGGGGTGGGGACCGGCCCTGACTGAAGCCACTGCAGGCTGGGCCGGCTTTGCCCTGGATGCTGAGAAACACCCGGCTGCTTTCAAAGCGCCTTTCTCTCCTCGTCTTTCTAATGAAAAACCTCATGTAATCTGTTAGTGCCACGTCTGCTGGAGCATGAATTATTCAGAGAAGTCTCTGTTCCGTTATCTCCCCTCCCTGGGGACGCCCCTAGCATTGTCCGCCCTGATGGGTCATTATGCACTCTGTGAATTTAATCTTTTAGGCTATCCGGCCGCACAGAAGAAATGTATGAATAACAATTTTCCTGTAATAACCTTCAACTAACCTTTCAACCAGAGTGAGTCATTCCAATCCCATTTTCACATCAAGAGGAGTCAAAGGCAGACAATTACCTCTTATCTGTTTCAGGAGCTGCCCCCACCTCTGCTGCACCCTTAGTTGGTAAAGGGGTGTTGAAGATCGTTGGGGGAGCCAGAGGAGGAAGTGGGAAGGATTGGTTGATAAGAAATAAGCCCTGGAGTCCCAGTGCCAGGCCTGGGTAGAGGGTCCCAAGCCTCAGCCTTCCCCTGTGGACAGGGGACTGGATGGCCCCGTCCCTCTCCTAGGGCCACTGCATCTGGCTGTCATCTACGAGCAATTCTGCCCCCAACTCCTTCCATTGCCCTGCCCAGAGCTTTCCTCAAAGCCCTTCCATGAATGGCAATTTCAGATCAATTTTTGCTCCTGGTGAGAATTTGGGGTGACCATGCTACTGACATAATAGAGGACAGGAGAAGAAGGGGGTGCTTCTTTTTTTTTTTTTTTTTTAAGACCAGGAATCCTAGAATTCTTCCTGGTCCCTGTAGAGATTTGGAAGGAGCCTGGAATTTGGAGTCAGGTAAAACTGACTTGGAGACATGACGCCTCCAGCTGTGTGACCTTGGGAAAGTCACTTCCCCTCTCTGAGCCTTGGAAGGGCTTCATGGGTAAAATGAGGATAATACAAAACCCTGGACCTGGCTTAGTTACCTCCCGGGGCTGAGGCCCCCCACCCCCACTTTCCCCATCTCCTTTTTTCATTCCTGAGTTCAGCCTGGTTCTGAACATCCTTTTCTCTTCCCCAAGGCCCCTCGGGCTCTGAGGCGGGGTCTGATACACTCATCCACACTCCAGTCTGAGAACAGCCCCTCCCAGAGGCTCAGCAAATCCAAAGAGGAAGCGGGACAATGCTGACCCCAAGGGGGCCCTGGCTTCTTGGTATGTTGCAGAACTGACTTGCTTTTGACTCCTGGACCATCTGCTTTTCTGGTTTGCCACATAGTAACCTTCCTTTTCCTCTTCCTCTGCCCTTACCCTTCCCCTCCTCCTCCTCCTCCTCCTTTTTCTTCTTCTTTTTAACCAAATGAAAAATGCACACCTAGAGTATGACATGACTTCTCCGAGTCATAATTCAGAGTTCAGAACAGATCCTGGGCTAGGACCCTGACTCCCTTCTTGGTGCTCAGACCATCACAGTGCCTCTTAGAGCAGTGTGTGTGAAGGTGGCAGGACCACTGCATGGCCTCAGGCAAGGGTGGGGACGCTCGATGTTCCTCAAGTCAAATCCTGCCAGGCTGCCTAACTTGGTGAGTTTCTTCTCTGGAGTCACAAAATGGTTAGGGACCTGGTCAGGAAGGTCTGACAAACTTCTCCAGTGGAATAACGCCACTCCTCCCACCACTGTACTCTGGAAACCCCAGGAGGCCTATCGACTGGATCTGCTGGAGCTGGAGATGGAGAGGGAGGTGCCATTCTCGTGAGAATGAGAAACAAAAGGGGCAGAGGGCAGGCAAGTACTTCGCAGGATTCCTTTGCCATTAGTTTTCAGGCTGTCAATCAGCAGCTTCCCATGCTCCTGGCCAGCTGTCGGGTCTCACACAGGGCAGGGATGTGAGGGTCCAGCCCCTCATCCATCCCCCTCTCTCCCCAGCCCCACCCAGGACCCCACTCACCCCTGTTCTTCCACAGCCGCGATCCAGACTCTTGCTTTGACACTGAGAAGCATCCAGTCTCTCCCTCTTGACCTCTCTTCCTCGGAAAGCTCCCCACCACCCTCAGTCTGTCTTTGAGGACTGGAGGGAGGCAGCCTGGACTCAGCCCTTCCTTCCTCCCTGTTCCAAGGCCTGTCAGATTCTTGTTCCAACATTTCCTTTTCATCTCCCTCTTGTGTATTTCCATGGCTCCCAGGGCAGCCGCTGTTGCTTCTGCAGAATGATCTCCCTGAAAAGACTATTCCCCGAGGACTAAAAGAAAATACAGAAAAACATTAACAATAGTTGCTTTGGAGCCGTGGGATTACAGTCGGTTGTTTTAAGTTTTACATTTCCCCCTACTTTTTGGTAATTTCCAAAGTTTAAAAAAATGTGTATTATAAAAGTTGACAGACTTTAAGAAAATCACCAATCTTAGTATGTTTATGCTCCCACTTAAGAGCTGATAGTGATACTCTGGTGCCCCTTGGATACACAATTTTTGAGACCCTACTGAGCACTGGGTACCCAGTAGGGCCACACGGAAGGCCCGCCTTATCAGGGGCAGCTGTTGCTGTTGGTTCGTGAGTATACGGGCTGCTGGAAAACTCCCACCTGCTGGCTGGGGTGATACCAGGACTGGTCACCTGGTGCAACCCCTTAGGAAATCACACCGGAGGCACAGAGCCCGCTGGTGAAGCTGCTTTGCTGAGCTGTCTGAGACGCTGGGTGCGAGCAGCCTCTCTTGGGATTCTCCCCCAGACTATAATGGAAAAGAATCCTCTCCTCATACTGTAAAGGAGCCTTGCATGCTAGGTTGCCAGGCCTCAGCCATCGCGCTGGACAGGGGCAGAACAGCGGGCAACCTAGCAGGCAGCCAGCCTAGGTAGGAACTGACAAGGACCGAATTGACTTGGGGGACGCCATGCAACCCGGGGGGTCGGGGGGCGGTCTCTTTAACTGCAGGCTTGGTTGTGGATGCATGCGTGCAAAGCAGCACGGGGCCTCCTGGAAATAAATACTTGGCTGTGCAGAGAGTGGCTGGGCTGCTTCACAGAGACGGACACAAGAGCCAGCGACATCCAGGATTATAGAGACACAAGCCCCTTCTGACTCTCAGACAGTGGGGTCACAGGCCATTGGGTTGCACCTCAGTGGGTTCTTTGCTCACCTGCCTCCCCCCCTGGAGTATCTCTTTGGGGTTGGAGACCATGGCTGATCCTGTCCTGATTCCCCAGTGCCTCATCCCTCCCAGGGTTCATTACAAGTGTGTACCCAGGAAGGTGGAGAAGACAAGAGCCTTTTCAAAGGGCAAATGTAAGTGGCAAGTGGGGGGACTGGAGGTCTGGGGAGTACCAGGACTTTGGAGCCATTTATGAAGGAGGGAAGAATCCAAAATGGTAGCTGAGGGCACCAACCACCAACCACGGGGGCCACCATTGGGGGGCACCTGGGCTCGGGGCTGGGCTGCCGCAGCAATGTCTGCTCAGGCTCCCAGGGGAAAGGAGCCACCCCAGGGAACTAGGGCAGAATTCGAACTCAGGTCTGTCTGTATCCAGAGCTCACATTCTTCATCCATCTCATCTCCCTTTCCGGCACACACAAGGTGATCCCTGATCCCCATGCAATCCCCTTACCTCTGCTGATTTCTCTAGTGACCACAATACAGACACATTCCCTTCCCCTCTAGTATCCCCATCACCTCCCCTTTCTCTGCCCCATTCCTGGCTTCATCTTGTACAATTATCCCCTACTGTCCACTCTTAGACCCTGATCCAGACGGAAGCACCTTCTCCTTCTCTGCTAAGTAACAAAACCCCACCGTGCGGTCTTGGCTCCTGGAGAGTTTGTCTTGGAGTCTAGAGCAGAATCTCCTGCAAGGAAAGCTCACAGCAAGGCTGGGGAAAGTGCTCTGAACTTTTGGTGTGTGTTCCCTCAGATGTTTCACATTTAAGTGTGTATAAAAGAGCAAAAGGGACGGGAGAGCCAACATTTGTGCTACAAAAACATGTCATATTAACAACAGCAACCTTTTCCCCAGAGAAAATTAGGCTGTATCTATGTGTATGTGTTTTCTTCCCCTTTTTTCTTTTTTTTCCCCTCATGGTGTTGGAGGTCTTGCATTTTAATGCCTGATTTTGGCACTTGGTGCAGAAAAATAATTGAGATGCCAACGGCGAATTTTTCCTCCATCCAATCTTAGAAAACTCAAGTTTATGTTTAAATTTCTTGCAGTTGAGTTATATACACAGTACATGAGACTGGCTTTTCAAAATGTCCACATTTATAGCTCCACTGTATTTTTTCCCCTTTGCAGAAGAGAACTGAGACATAAACACCACCCCCGTCTGACTGCACACAAGGTATGTATGGATGCGACAAAAATAAATACGCCGGGATTTCTGTAGCCAGGCTTCTGTGCACCCAGGCGCAGCACATGTCAGTACAGATTGCCAACAGGTGTGGCTCAGGGGAGGGCCCAGCCAAGGACTGGCGGGGGGACCACGGAGGCTGGTGGAAAGATGGCAGAAGGAGTGCACTGCCTTCCTCTCCAACAACCTGCCCCACTTCCCCTCCGAGACCAAGTATGAGGCACGATCCCTGGCCTTATGGCCAAGACTGGCCTCTGTAGGAGAGGTAAGTGGACATAAATATCATCTCAATTTTAGGAGCTGGAGTAACCACTCTGGAGAAAAGCCAGATTTACCCCTCACTGTCCAGTGGTTGAGACCACCTGTTCTCGGGGCCCTGTGGAAGCCAGGTTGACATGTATCACAGTGCCCTAGAAACACCGCTTGTTTCCGGGCCTATGAGATCCAATGAGCAGGAATTGTCCTCCACTGCGCGAGTGAGTGCTGGAAAGGCTGAGTGACTGGACCAGGGTCACACAGCTACCGTGTTTCCCCGAAAAATAAGACCTAACCGGAAAATAAGCCCTAGCATGATTTTTCAGGATGACATCCCCTGAACATAAGCCCTAATGCATCTTTTGGAGCAAAAATTACTGTAAGACCTGGTCTTATTTTCGGGGAAACACGGAAGTCAAAGGCAGAAAGGAGCTTTGCAACAGACTCTGGGAAGAGATTGAGGGGAATGACAAGGATGCAGGGTGACTGGAGGAACAAAGGAAGTTTTTCCTCACCCGTGTCCAGACCTGACATCCCTCTGGGGAGAGTCACCTACCAGGTTTTGATAAAATTTCCCAAAGCTGGGTGGAGCACTAGATTCTGGGATTTGTAAGACTGGTAAGGTCCCTGTGCCCCAGGAAGTTTGGGAAAGGCTGACTGAAGCAAATGTAAAGTTTCCTACCCTGCAGGACTTCTCAGAGCCTTTAGTATGCTAATGACCAAGCCAAGCCTCTTGTAACACCCAGGATTTCCCAGCCCCATTGATCAGGAAAACATTATTAAGAAGCCCTTACTAGGGCTCTGTAGACACACATTTTGTGGACTGCTGGGTTGGGGCAGTGATGAGTTTAGAAAGACATTTTCTTGGGGAGGAGTAAAATATTATACTAATATTGGCTAAATCCTCCTAAATGCAAAGTGGTTTACTAGATTATCTTAAATCATCTGGAAGCCTCTCAGGAAACTGAACACAGAAAGGTAAGTTTGCTTAGAAGGAGAGCAGGGGGAAGTGAAACCACCTTAAATCCAATTTGAGAAAAGTTTATTTAAATCTGTTGCTGAAAAAAACAAAAGAGGTTTCGTGGTTTGTAGAAGTTAGATTTGGCATCAGGCACTCTTAGGCTGAGCTAACTTGTAAAAGGTGTTAAACCATTGCTCAAGGAGCCCACTTCTGGTTCGAGCGATTCAGAGCCAGAGGCATCATGGGAAACCCCTGTGTGGGCAGGCAGGGAGTCTGGGAGCTGAGATGTTTATTACTTCGTGTTTAGGAAGAGAGAAATTTCTGCTTTCTTATGGGGAAAAAGAAATCCATGTATATTTTGCTGCTGCTGTGGTGTGAGAACATATTTCTGCTCCATCAAAGGGTTTTGAAAAAGAAACCCTACCATGCGAGCTCCCAAAGGCAAGGGCTGGGTCTCCATCTTTCCGGTTGCCCCACTCCTAGTTCAGGGACAAGTGTCTGAAGGAAATATTTGTGCTGAACCAGACATTTGATTCTTCTGCTTTTAAGATGGGATTCTAATGAAAAAATAAACCTCAGTTTGTACACAGCTCTTTCTGGCGGGATTGTCCTATAAGTTGTGGCTCTGTCCAGAAGGCTGCAGGGAGGTGACCTGAGGGTCCTTGCCTGCCTCTTGTCCTCTGCGGCTGGGTGGCCACAGGCAAGTCTCTTAACCTGTCTGAGCTCCGTTTCTTCATCACAAATAAGGATCCCCAAAGCTGCCTTGCTTACCTCTCAGGTGATAGAAGCATTAAAGGAGAGAAGGAATAAACGCATGTAAAATTCAGATGCTCCACAGATACTAGTTATTGGTAGATAACAATTTAAGGAGTGTCAGGAAGCCCTGCTTGCCTATCTAGAAATATTTTTGTCAAGGCCTGTCAAGGGGTTTGAAATTGTATCATTAGAAATGCACTCCCTGGGATGTTAAAGGCTTTTAGAGTTTTAAGACATTTTCACGAAAACGCATTTGGGAGACATCAATATGAAGCCATTACCTCTGGGCCCTTGGGAGCCTGGCCAAAGAGATGGACTTCTCCAGGCTGGCAGCAAACCAGCAAACGGGCTCAGGTGGGGGGTTAGTGACAAAGAGAAGCGGATGTTCAGGAGGGGGTCCCCAAGAGTGTGATAGACCAACGCTTCTCACCCTTGAATGACCTGGGGATGGAGTTAAAATGCAAATTCGGATTTGGGGCCGTGGGTCTGACAATAAGTATTTCTCACCAGCTCCCACGTGATGCCAGACTGCTACTTTGGGGACCACATTTGGGGAGCAAGGTGATAAATGACAGCAACTCATCTCTCCCAAGAACACATGGCTTGGAACAAAGGCCTCGGCACCACAGTATCTGATGGTTTGGAAGGAATTCTGGCACAAAGCAGCGTTCCCTCGTTAGAGGAGAGGGTCTACCATACAGGGAAACGGTTTGGAGCTGTAGTTTCCTGTGAACCTGCTTAGTGAGCTGTGCTCTTAAGAACTTAAGATGGGTATGGAAGGTGGGGCCTCCAGACCTTGCTGGGCCCAACCCCACAGCCCAGTAGGTCCTCAGTCTCCAGCCCCACGCTCTGCCCCACTTTCTCCTCCCCTTGCTTTGTCATGCCTCTGGCTCTCTAATCTGCCTCTGTGTGTCCAGTGTTATGTGAGTGTGTGTGAGTGTATGAGTGTGTGTGTGTGTGTGTGCACGTGTGTGCATTGTTTGTCTATACATATATTTTTTCCATCTGTCTATTTATCCTTTATCTACCTATCTGTACATCCCTCTTTCTCACTCTGTCTCCCCCCCCCGCCCCCATCATCATCATCATCGTCGTCGTCTCTGTGTTTCCTCTCCAGTGGCTGATTCACAGAGGACGGGTGACTCACCACCTCACTAGGTGATCAGTGTTTACTCTCCTGCAATCCGGGCATTTCAAACTGGATGATGGGCCCCTGAGGGCGACCCAGGTGCTTTTTTGTTTGGAGCTCTATGCCCAGCGCTGTACCTGGCACCAAGCATGGATGAAGAGATTTGGCAGTTTTACCACTGCTTATAACAGTTGTGTGTGGAGATGTGTTTGCAGGCATCACAGCAAGTGCCTCCAAGCCCCAGGGAAAGTGTCCAGTGCTCCCCGGCTCTTGCTTTCCTGTTTCCGCAGATCCTGGAAGTTACTGCATGAGAATGAATGAGGAGACTGGAAATGTGATGAATGAGTCATCCACCACAGTGGGAGCCCAGCTGATTATCTGTGAACCTGTGATTGCAGGGTCTCTTCTACCTGGACAGGTATAGCAGTGCGTCCTGAGTGAGAACCCCGGGCCACCAGCACGGGTGAGCTGCCCAGAACCTCTGAAGAGGAAGGCCAGGCCAACACATTGCTCTCCCAGCATCCTGGTCACATGGCACCTGGTGGGGCAACACCTGTCATTGCAGGGAGGTGCTCATAAATATTCAGCTTCATGACTGAAGCTCCGTGATGGGTGCATTGAGGGCTCATTATACTGTTCTGTCTGCGTCTGTGTAGATATGACATTTGCCAAAATAAAAAAGTAAAAGAAAAGAAAGATAAAGAATGGAAGGAAGGAAGGAAGGAAGGAAAGTTGGAAGGAACAAAGGAAGGAAGGAAAGAAGGAAGGAAGGAAGCAAAGGAGGAAGGGAGGAAGGAAGAGAGAGAAAGAAAGATCCACATGTGTCTTGCTTCCAATATAACTTTCTGATTACAACCTGACTCCCCACCGTTCTGCTGATAAAGATGGCTCCGATTCTGGCTACATGGGCCTGGGTTGTTTGGTGATTATATTTCCCTTTGTAAATTAAGAATGTGGTTTTTGGATTTGAATCAACACTGCTCACAGTGCGGTATGAGGCTCAGAGTCCGTCTGTGAACCATCTGTAACCAGAATACCAGGAAATTGAGAGTAAATGTTTAGAAACTTTTGTAGCCAGTGGCTTTTCCCTCACATCCAAGCACATGGTCAATGGATGGGTCTTGTGAGTGGGGCTTAGAGTTGTCAGACTCAAGTGGTGAGTGTCATGGGGTGTGAACTGGCGGTTGGTCACACAGGGTGGGACCATGTGTCAAACCGCGATGGACTGAAAATATTTTTTACAAAGTGGTATTTCACAACATACAGTTTGAGTTTTGGGGATTTTCAGTGGCATCAGTCAGTCCTTTAGAATCTCATCCTGGAATGCCCTACCAGGAACAAATCTCCAAACTGCCTGGGTAAGACCCCCATGGTGGGACCCTGCTCTGGACTGTGGGTGTCCAGCTATGGGGGGTGACCTGCCTCAGTCACTGCGGACCCTCCCTGCATTCCCCTTGCCCCTCATCACCCAGCCTGTCAAAGAGCAACAGATGCAAAAAGCATGCGAGGGCAGGGCCATTTCTCCCGCCGAGCCAGATCCTCTGTCTCCCTTTCTTTTTCCAGTTAAAATGGAGATGTGCTGTGGCTGCCTCTCCCAGACTCTTCTTCCCGGGAGGACTGGGAAGGGACAGGGGGCACTCAGGAGCCCCACGCAAGCTATAGAGGCTGGTCTGGAAGTGGGTAATCTCAGACAGGATGATTTAGAGAGCAGCGTGGCAGGTTGGAGGCGGTGAGGTAGCTGTTCCCCACGGCGCTCGTTAGCTTCCACAGATTGCATTTCCTGCCTCCCCCGCCAGCCCTCCAAAGTGCCTGTTATTAATTCATAAAAACACTGCAAGCGTGATTGAGTCCGCTGATTACTGGAGCAGGCAGACACAAGAGACGGTAAAATATTCCGTGTCTCTCTATCGGGCTCTCAGGGGCTCGGGAGGAGGAAAAAAAATTAAAAGAGAGAAAAGCAACAACATGAAAAAAGGAATATGAAAAAAAAACCCAAAACCCTGTGTTGTGAAATATTAATCAGAGCTGTTTGCCCCCGGGGGCCAAAAATATGAGGCGGCATAATCAATGTAGCAAGAGCTGCCCGGTGACATGTCTTTGAGAAGCTGATTATTGCGGGTAAACACAGCTAAATATTCTGGATCTTTGGACTGCGCCTCTGGTGTCACTGGAGGATCCGATCCCCTTATCATCCGTCTGCAGGCTTGGCCCTGGGGGAGCCCCGCACGCTGGTGGGATGTGGCGGCCTGGGCAGGAAGTCACTTGGGCCTGAGGAGGAGCTGCCTCTGTTTCTTTGCCAATGCGGATTCAGGTGGGGTGGGAGGTGGGGGTGTGGAGGATGCCCAAGGCTGTGCCTGTGCCTGTGCCTGTGGGTTGGGCTCCAGAGTTGGTTCTTAATAGCTACTGGCCTAATGCTGACCATGCTAGGGAAGCCCCAACTCGAGAGTGGTTTTCCAGAGGGTCCCTGGCAGGAACCCAGGGGGACGTGGGGGTGCATTACCGGAAGGTGCATTCAGAAGCCTCCAGCCAGATCGCGGTCTTTCCAACGAAGCTCCGCGTTGGAGACAGTGTGGTTGTTGATTGTAGCATAAGCTCATGGGGCACACATCACGGCATCAAGGGGCCCCCATGCCCGCCCCACATCCCTCGATCTTGTGATTGGGATATGAAGCCTGCCTGCGTGAGCAGAAAGGGCATGCTCGCCTGTCACTACGAGCTGAAGTAAACCTGGGGACAGTCCAACCCTGAGGATGGAGTGACACAGACATGGCTCTTACCTGCTCAGAGTCTGACACTGTCAGCGTGGAAGTGACTTTGGAGATCAGGTATTCCAACCTCCTCATTAGACAAAGGCCCAGAGAGGGACAGTTACTTGCCCAAGGTCACACCGCAGAGATAGAATTCTTGATGCAAAGGCCAGCCTCCCAGCACCTGAAGGAGGAGCAATGGCAATGATGGAAATTGGTGGGGAGTGAGCCCAGAAGAAGAGATGGTGCCCCAGAATTCCTAGGTACTAGCCTTAACTCCACAACCAAAATTTTGGAGAACCTTGATCAAATCACCTCCCCTCTCTGAGCCTGAGTTTCTTGATTTGTAAAGGAATTTGACTAATTAGTGATAGCAGAGACCTCCTCAAGTCCATGAATGAGAGCAGTATTTGGGGTGAGCTGCAGCCAGGGTCTTCTCCATGAATGACACAAAGAGGATTGGCTTGAGGAGGGTACACTGACCAATCATAGCATCCCCCTACCCAGGGACGAGGAGAGCAGCTGTCAGAAAATAACTCTGGGGGGGAATGGCCGTTTGCCCTAAAATCCCTGAATTAGTTCATTCTCCTCTGGTGTTTATTACAGAAGCTCAGAACTCCATCTCTGTTCTCCCTCAGTCACATCAGTAAAGGACCCATGGTGGGTGAGGACCGAGGCAGGCAATGGTTCATTGCTTTGGTGAGTGACTTAACTTGGAAAAAAAGTTTTCCTTCTTGGCTCCAAGAGATGGTTGCTGAACCACTTGGGATGACAATGGTAATTGCAACTATCATTCCTTAGCAGGTACATTCCTAATCTATATTCCTAATCTTAAATAAATTCTGCCATTTTATAGAGATGGAAAACATGGACTAGCAAAAAGTTCCACAACTTTCCCCAGGTCTTAGAGTTGCCTGATGGTGGAGCTGGATTTGAACAAGGGGCTGTCTGATTCCTGAGGCTGATGGCCTTTCCACTACGCCTCCCACTGATGTCAGGGGATGAAGAAGCGAATATTTTCTATTGCTGATTTCTTCTCAGACCAAGACAGTGAGCTTCAGGCTGGAAAGGAAAGAAAGCTACAAGATGGCAGTGCCTCTGTGATGGAGTGGGGAGGTCAGAGAGCCAGGATGCCCTGAACCTAGTTTAGTCTCCTAAGACCAGTGAGATACACCCCTGGATCCTGAGAGCTTCTTGCAAAGAAGATCACCAAACAGTTGGTGGTGATCTTGGGAGGACTCAGGGGGTGAGAAAAGTTGAGTAGTAATGGAAATATTGTGTACTCACGAGCCTGATATTGATCCAGAGAGGGATTGCATCATAAGTGATTAACGCCGTGACTTATCAGGTGGCTTTACAAAGAATAGCTGAATTAAAATAAGCCTATGTTAAGCCCTCTTTGACATGGTTACTAGAAGGATGATCAGAGAAATACAATAAATGTAACAGATCTAAAATTTAGTAAGGTAATTGGCATGGACTCTCAGTATTTCCTGATGGATAAGATGGAGAAATGCAGGCAGGAACCTAGGAAGCTGAGTTTTGTGTAACTCAGAGGACTGATTAATGCCCAGTGTCTGGGTCTCAATTGCTCAGCAACATTTCCCAAATGGAATATCGATGTGGGCAACAGCTGTGTGTGTGACTGAATAGGATCCCACCCAAGTCTCATCAACTTATATAGTGGAGAACTCAGCTTTACTATCACCTTGAGAATAATACCAATTGTATAGCACAATCTTTGTAAAGTCCTCCATGTATCCTTGAAATAAAATAAAAAATAATTGAACAGATACAAAAAGTTTACACAAGTGGTGGGGAGGGCAGGGAATAGACATCAAGGGGAATTCTGCTTTCTCTGGGGTAATTATTTTACAATGAGAAGGCAATCATACTTTATTTTTGTGAATAGAATTTTAAAAAGAAACATTAAAAGAGGGGTCAGGCATATTTAAATATTTGGTGGAATTTGAGCATCAGGTATGTTGTTGGTTGGGTGACATGGAAGGTCCCTTCTACCCCTGGGTTCTGTGCGTCTCACCTTTGCACCAACCCCTACTCATGATGCTGAGGTTGGACATAGCACCCTTCCCTTGCTCCATCCCCACTTTCTGGAACCTGGTTTCTCCTCTCACTGTAGAGTCTGTTTTAGGCTTTTGTCCACAAATGTAGCTGTATATTAGAGTCACTTGATAAGCTTTTCAAAACAAGAGATTCAGGGTCACCCCATCCCAACAATGAATTAGGCACCACCTCCACCCTCCATGCCCAGAGAAGACAGAAATACAAGCAGTAGTGGTGTATCAAGCACCAGGCTCTGAGCTCTCCCTTTACATGCTCATGACATACATTACCAGGCGGCATGTCATTACTAGTGAAGAACATGGGCACACGGGCTTGGAGAGTGGGGATCTGTCCAACGCCTCAACTCCAGGGAGTCGAAAAACCACAGTATGGTTCATTTTTATGCAGTATATTGTGGGGACTCGGAGCAAAGGACAGTGACTTTTCATGGAGGAAGGATGGGTTCAGGAAGATTTAACTAGAGAGGTGGCATTTGTGTGGAGGCAAGAAGCAGAGCATGGTTTGGTATTACAGACAGGCCTAGCGGGAGAGGTAAAGGGCAGCCCGTGTGAGACATGATGTGAAAACGAGACACCTGGAAGGTAGCAGGTGTACTTCTAGTTCAGGGTCTGGCCCGAGGGTTGGGGTAGAAGCACGGGAGGTGCAGTGGCGTTCGTCTCCTCTGTTGGTGCTCCCTGGAGAACAGCGACTTTGGACCCCATCAGCCCATCAGTAACATTTCTTGACCCCCTGCTGTATAACAAACGCTGTGCTAGTCACTGACGGTCCTAGAAGCATGGGGAAGCAATTTCCCTTCCTCAAGAAGCTCTTCTTCGAGAGGAAGACCAGACTGCGCTTTCAAGGCACGCCAAAAATGATGCAGAAAATCACTAGAAAGCAATACAGCAATCCGGGAGAGGCATGCTCCTCAAGTTACCTGCAAATGAGTGGTTCAGACTTCACATTTTGGTTGAGGTCAGGGAGCGGTAGATGCTGCAGAACCAGGCAGAACCGCAGCCCTGTGGGTGTGGCCTGAGGAGGGCTAGGCCGAAGGCTCTGATTTTGAAACTCCAGCACAGTTTGATGCCCTTGGAGCCAGGGACCAGGAAGTTTTTAGCCTTCAGTGCCTCTGGCAAACAGCCGTCCCAGAAAGGGCTCCAGGCAGCCCAGGCCCCTGGCACCAGAGCCACCTGCAGCCCCAGCCCAGGCAGCCCTGGAGTCCCAGACTTCGAGGACAGTAACCGTCTTCTACCTGCAGGGCTACTGGGACAATTAATGAGCTCATATTTATAAAGGACTCTCAGCTCCTCAGAAGGGCTCTGCAGAAGTACAAGTGGGTTATAATTACCACCGCTGTAATTAATGAGTCCAAACTTCTTAGAGAATATAAAGTACATAATAAAAGGAGGGGGGAAAAAGGAAAAAAACTCCATGTGTTTGAACTTGGGATTTTTTTTCCCTTAGAAAGTTCACTTTGGAAAGGTATCAAATGATATGACATTCTCTCCTTTCAAGCAGGACCCCAGATGGGATGCCTCAATGCCAAGGGCCAGGTTTCCAAGAATGATGGAGTGCGTTTCAAAGAGCAGCTCTCTGAAAAACACCGGGCCGGAAAGCAATCCTGTCGCTCCCAGTAACTTGGATAGTGAGCCTTCCTCTGTAAGGGGACGATGCCACCCACCTAATAGGCAGGGGTAGGGTGTCACTGGGTTCAGAAAGTGGACCACCGGGCACATGCTGGCCTTCAGGTAACACCAGTTCCATGAACTTCTACAGCCCAAATGCCAATGATTCAACCTGGTGAATAGGGGAAGTATGCCTCCTGCTTAGCCTAAACTGAAAAGTAAGACAATACAACGCTTCCAATATTCCGCTTTAATAAATGTGGTTATTTATAATAGACACTTTTTGGCTTTTTTTCTTTTCATGGTGGTGGGGTATCATTTCTTTAGGATAAATTCCTAGGGCTGAAGGGGAAAAAGCATTCTTGTGGTTCTTGCAATACATTGTTAAATTCTTCTCCAAAGGAGTTTATGATGAAGCCACCCAGTTGGATAGAATGTATGTTTTACCACAACTTCACCAGCACTGGGTATTACCATTTTAATGTGTATGGAAAGGGACACCATTCTTTTGGCAAAGTTTATACCATTGGTGTGGCAGTTGGGAGACTGGGAGTTCTTACTCTGCTGCCTGGTCCCGGCCTGGTGTTGGTCATGAACTTGTTAGTGGTGCTTCAATACGGTCAAAGAGGAGGGTGAACAGAGTTTTCTTCTATTTTTCTACAGAAAAATAGCTAAAGAAAATACGATCAGGGATATATAACACTCATCAGAAGTGTTTGTAAAGAAATTCGTTTGGAAAAATGAAGCCAGAAGTCAATTGTACTTTAAAATAGTTTTAAATAACTTGCATATATTACCTATTATGCAAGTTGAATTATAAAAAAATCCTTCACGGGCAAAGAGCATATAGTGGCATCCAAGGAGATGGAATTCACTTTCTAAGCTTGGCTTGGTTGATCCAGATATGTATAAGGCCCACTGGCCTCTTTTTGGCTTTTTTGCTATTAAGTCTTGTTTATTCTCAGCTATTGGGAAATTTAAGTTTTTTATATGAATTCTGTCATGGCATTTGCTAGAATCCTCCGTGTCTCAGTCAGTTTTCTTAATGTTAGCGGTTCTGGTTCTTCTTCGCTAGAGCCAATATTTCTCAGTTTTGCTCTTGCTCTTACCTGATGCATCCAAAATCTGTTGCGGGTTCGCCTCTCACTTCTCTGAGGGTTTAACATGCTCAGAGTCCACCTCTGAGCAAATGCTGCAGCGTGCTAAACCACAGGCTGCTTTCCCTGTGAGCCATGGGTTTACCTGTCTACCTTCCTCAGGTGATGAGATACTAGGGCCAAGGAAAGTTCTACTCATCTTTGACATTCTAGTGTTTGGGAGAGAAAAACAAATGTGGGAACAGGTGTCAGGAATAATTTCTATGTTGCCTGACCTAGAATCTCAGAGCCTTTCTCGAAAGCACCAGCTCCTACAGAGGCTGGAGGGAGTGAGAAAGAAGCTCTCTCCACAGGAGCTATCCCGGGGATTTTGGAATTGGCTTGTGGAGACTTTGGATAGTCCCCGTTGGCACTTGAACTGGTAGGGCAAGGTGACCGTTTTCTGCTATGTACTTAGGGGAACGAGAGAGGGGGCGGGGAGAGAACTGAAGCAGATGAACTCAGGGGGAGGTGGAGACAGGAGACTGTTAGGACCTGAGAGGGAAAAGGTAAGAGAAAACCTTGGGTCAGCGTCCCCCACGGGCCCACCAGTGTCCCACCCTTGGCACCTAGGATATTCCCATGAACCCCCACAAAAAATTCCCTGTTTTACTTAAGGCAGTCAAGTAGTTTTCTATTCCTTCCAACTCAGTGATTTCTGCCTAAGACATTCATGGTTTTCATAATAACTTGACCTCATTTGCTAATGTGTACCTTTTTTTTTAATTTTTGAAGAGTAAAATCTGATGGAAAAAAGATGCTAATTTCTCCTATTTATTCCTTCTGCAACCAAGATTTCTGGTTGCTTACCCAATATTCATTCTCCTGTTTTTGTAACAGAAGCCCTATATTTGGGAGGTAGCAATCTACCCAGCTAAAAATGTAACATATCCTAAACTATCGCAGCTAAAGGAGATGAAAGCAGAAGTCACTGGGTGGGACCTCCTGGAAAGCCCTTTCAAGCAGGCTGACTCAGCTGACAGATGGCTTTCCTTCCTTCCTCCTAGGAACTGGGCATGATAGCTGGAGCTCTGGCAGCCGTCTTGTGATCAGCCACAGAATCAGAATCAGAATCAGAATCATCTGGACTGTAGGCTTCACCCCCGGAGTTTCTGATTCAGGGGTTTGGGGCGGACCCAAAAGTCTGCATTTCCAACACAGTCCCCGGTGTTGCTGATGCTGCTGATCAAGAGGTCACATTATGGGACCTAGAGGAACCAGCCTGGAGCCTCTGCCACCCCTCAGAGGCAAAGAAGGTGTCTCTGGCCAGCACTGCCAAGCCAGGAAGCCATAGTCAGATTTCCTAGGAAAGGGATGGCAATACCACCTCATCCACCCCAGAGGAGGGCTGCACCCCAAATCCTGGGACACCCAGAGGTGGGTCCCATTCAGCTGCCTCTTCAATCCCTTCCTAAAACCCTTGAAAAGCAAGAGAATGATCTAAAGTCCTTACTCTGCACTATAGAAAAAAAATTAAGAAATTATCATGTAGCCTTAAACCCCATATATGCAAATGTATTCATTTGAATAACTGCCAGTTTATATGGCTCGTCAAATTAGGTATTCAAATTCTAGCCTGTGTAGGTACAGTTGTTCCTCTTCCTGGTTCAGGCTTAAATAGTCACATGAAGGATGAGCTGCCGGCTTCTCTTCTGGGCCCCGGTCTCTTTAGAACTGAAAGGAATAATTAGGGATTAGTTTTCTGGAGCATAAATTGTCCCTTTCATGGTTGGGCTGGTCCTCTTTTTTTGTCATTTCTGTCATAGTAAGACACCATCTCCTTCTCCTATGTGTGGGGCTCTTGAGAATGTGTATTTTCCTATCCCCCTAGGTTTCACCACACCCCAGAAAGTTGCCAGGGTGTAAAGTGGGACCCACATTTCACAGGTGGAGAAACCGAGACCTGTGGTTACACAAGGCGTAAACTTGGACTCAAACCTGGGGTTTTGGGTTCAAAACCCAGGCCTCTCTGGCCTGTCATGTCACTCCTACTCATTGTGGGGTTTTTTTTTGTTGTTGTTTGTTTTCTTTTTGCCTCAGAAGATCAAAATTGGTGATAATTTAAAACTCTTTTATTCTTTTCATAGAATTCTCTAAAAACCAGCAAAGCCCTTTCACGCAGTTTCTTCCTGATGACTCCTGGGGGGCATGTAGACATGGCTATTCTTCACCCCATTGGATAGACAAGGAAACCGAGGCCCGAAAGGATAGAGCAGGTTAGAGTTGTAGCAGCGATTAGGACCAGGCCGTGCTCGTACCCAGTGGGCTGCGACTGCTGGCTTGGATCAGCTTGCAAGATGATTGCCAGTGTCTCTTCCGACTCTGATTCAGGGGCTTCACGTTGGCAGCTTGAGACGGACCATGGTGGGAATATTTACACCACGGGAATCAGCAAACACTGCGGATCAGGGCCCCCGCCCCACACCTACTTCCAGATTCATCTCTCACAGAGAAGTTGTCTAGGATGCCAAGCGGCTTTATTCTCCTGCCTTTCTCAGATCTTTATGACCCTTAGCAATCCCTCTCCTCTCTTGAGGCAGGCCAGTCGTTGCACAGGACTCCCAAGGGAGGTGACCCACGTTTCCACAGCTGCCCTCAGTGAAGGGACAATTCACCTGCCTCTGAACATCCTTCCAGTTCCTGATAGTTCCTATGGGATCTGAAAATTCCCAGAAGACAGCCTAGGGTACCCCCTCCATTATAGAACTTTACACTCCCCACCCCAAGTACTGTCTCACCACATCTCTATGACCTCTGGGACCAGGGCCCCGAGAGGCAGGATAGTCAGCACCTGCCTGTTCCTCCCTGTCTTAGCTGGCTCAAAACCCTTCACAGGTGATGAATGAATCCTCCATCTCTAGATATATTCCAGGTGAGGCTGGACAGACACGGGGTGAAGTTGCTGCAAGATTAAACCCAATCATCATACAAAGGTAAGGCCAGGCTGTCACCTGAGAAGCCATGATGGTCTCTGACTCTGGACATTTAGAAGCAGCTGCCATGCCCTCCTGCTGGGTTAAATTCCACCCAGCCCACGACGCCCATCGCAGCCCAGGACCAGTGTGCCGTAGGATGGCAACGAGGTATCTGCAGAACACTGTGGATACTCTACCTTGAGCTCAGAATCTAGACAGTGAACTGGGCCACTAGGACCTCAGATTTCCCATTGACCTTCCCACCAGTAGACCCTCCCCTTTGGAACGAGACGCTGGCCTGAGAAGGCCTCTGTTAACCGGCTGGCACGACCTCGTCAGCCCAAGGACATAGCAAGGCAGTCATACAAAGAGCATTAGGCCGGGAGCGGCTGGGAGATGCAGGCTCTAGTCTCGGCTTGAGAAAGCCTTTGCCTTTTTCCTGGATGTTAGTGTTTTCATCCCTGGGTTGTAAATGGCAGCAAAGGATTTGGGGTAGTTAATAATTTAAATTCCTTCTTTTTCTGAGACTTGTGGTCCTTTCCAGCACCAACACTCCCAGTCTCAACCTTGCTAGGGGTTATTTTATCAGCTCTCTACTACAGAGGCAATCCTCCAGCAAAAGAGACGCAAGATAGCTGCATTTCAATGGAGGTGGGAGGAAATGTTTGGTACATTTGAGGTTTATTTGGTTATGACTTACACCCCACCTACTTCCTGAAAGTATCTGAGGCAGGTTGCAATAATAAAACATAAAAATGTAGCCAAAAATGAAATCAAACAGAGGTTTCCTGAGACATTTAGAAAATCAGGAAGAAGAACTCTTCAGGAGCCTGAAATAAGGTCTGATTTACCCCTGAGCCTCCTGGCAGCCAAAGCAAAGTGAAGTAACTAAAGAAGGATAATGGGTAACTCGGGGATCCTTGTAAAGGGAAACCTGACGCTTTCCTGGAGGTGGGGCCAGGCTTGATGCCTCAGCGGGCCCTCTGGGATGGGGCTGGCTATCTCACCTCTCACCCCTCCTGACCAGGTAATGCCAGCTTTCCCCAGCTGACCTCAACTAAAGCCCCAGAATCACAGCGATGCCTGCTATATTTCCAAACCAGCTTCATAAATAAACATGGGCGCCGAGGAGGAATTCCCCAGAGAAAGTTGGGAAATCACAGTCGTGTTTATATTAAGGAGCAGGGCATACAAATGCAACAGCTGCTTCCAGTCGTAAATAGAAGAGGAGAGGGATTTGGTGGCTGTTTGCGATGACCAAGTGTGGTCTAGACCAAAATAATCAAGTGTATTTGGGCTGGGAGTTAGGTGCAGATAAACATGAAGTAACTCGCTCTATGAAATGGCTCGCCCTGGAAATATTGTGGGCCACCTGGTCCCCAGGAAAGCGGATATTTTCCATGCGCTCAGGCAGGCATCAATGAAAGGACTCCACTGGCTAATCGGCTGTTGAGGTTGAAAAACATCTGTCTCCTGTCTCCATTTTGTACAGGTGACTTTCTAATGGACGTTGTGATTGAGGACGGAATCTACTGCACCCATCAAGCAGGAGACAGTCAGCTGCCTCAGGCCTGGATGGTTGTAAGTGCCTTTGCAGTCAGTCCCCTTCTGGTCCATGCTCCATCGTCCTTCATCCCTTGAGCAAGTCAACTTTCAGTTCACACGACCCCTTGTCAGGAAAGGGACACTGTGTGATCTGAGTCATCTGCACCATTCTAAAAGCAAAGGTGACCCTGCCAGCTGTGTGTGCAACCCCCACGCAGACGATAAGCCCTGCCCCAGGGCACTTATTGAGGCTTCACACAGAAGTGGATAAGGCAAGAAAGCTGCTGCCAGCAGGGGGGTCAGATGAGCAGAACAGTAACTTCCAGAACAATGTTCAAAGCTTAAGCTAAGCATACAAAGCCTTTCCCTGGGGCCCTGAGTATGCCTGCAGCCCAGTGTAACCCCACAGGGAAGCTTGGAGGAATGCCACACGGCTGTTGTGGCAAACTGTGAGGCTTCCCGCACATGTCACAGCTGCCTATGTCCAGGAGACTCTCTGTAGCTGGGATGCCCACCCTTCTTCCTCTAGTGGTTCTCCGTGGGAGGTTGTTTGGCTCCCCATGAGACATTTGGTAATATCTGGAGACATTGGTGGTCACAATTTGGGTGTGAGTGGGGGGTGCTATTGGCATCTAGAAGGAAGAGGCAAGGGGTAGTGCTAAATATCCTGCAATGCACAGGACGGCCCCACAACGAAGAAGTATCAGCCCAAATGGTGACAGTAGCCCGGGGGAGATTTCTAGGTAACTAGTTGTCCTCTGAAACTCAGCAAGAAGCAGCACTTACCTGAGAGAGGCTCCCCCTGACTCCTCACCTGTGCTCTGAGACCTGCTGTGGTCCCAGAAGAGGGTTGGGCCACAGGACTTCGAGGAGGCACCAGAGGGATGGATAAGGGCATTCGTGCATCCTTCCTTTTCCGTGCTAGCCTGTCTTTCTCCTGCCCACGTGAGTTCCTAGCTATGGGCACGTGGAGTTCTTCGCACAGAGTCCTCCAGCCAGTGCCTTGCAACCTCAGTTTCCCCACCTGTAAAAGAAGGAACACAGGCCCTTACAGCACAGACCTCCGTCTGCCCCGAGTACCTTCTCCTCCAAGGTGACAGCTGCCCACTTCCTAATCGACTCAGTGTCAACAGCAGCTGAAGTGCCGAGAGAAACAGATTAATTCAGCTCCCGAAAAACTGCAGGAGAGAGAGGACCTTGTTGGAGAATACCTACTAAATAGAAATGAAAGCCCACAGTTTAATTCCCAGAGAAGAACCTTCTGTTCAGGGCTGTTGATTTGTCCCCTTCTCGGTGCTTCTTTCTTGTCACCACAGTCCGGCCCAGCTAGCGGATTGGCCCCAGACAGCAATTCCCAACCTAGAGCCTGTGACACAAGCCAAGTAGGGGATGGCTGGGGCACCTGCTTGGGAACCGGAGGTCCAGGGACCAGGATGGCCCTCACTGCTATGTGACCTGGGACAGGACTTCTTACTTCTCTGGGTCTCAGTTTATCCATAGGTCCACTGGGGACAATAATGCTCAAGCAACTTCATAGACTTATTAGAAAATCACGGAAGAGAGGAGGCACGAGACCGGGTGCAGCAAACATGCCTGGGACCCTTTGTACGCACCATCACACAATTCCTCATGCTGCTTCCTCCATTCTGCAGAGGAGGAAACTGAGGCTCAGAGACGCTGATGAATGCTCACCATCCCACGGCGGAGGAACTGGGATGTGAGCCCTAGTCCGCCCAACGCCAAGGACCGTGTTTTCTCTTCCTCATGACACTGTCGCAACTAAACGTGTGGCCTGGAAGTGGGGAGTACTAGCCACATGTATGTCTTTCCTAGACCGTCATTCCACCACACACTTCCGTCCTGTGTTAAGGGCTACGATGCATGGGACTGAGGATATCCAGGAGGAGGAGAGGAAAGAGAAAGTGGTGTGAGCTGGAGGAGGTAGGATGTGAACCGGGCCTTGGAGGGGGGGCCAGTGAGGAGCAAGGAGGGAGTTCCAGGCAGGGAGACCAAAGGCAGGGGTGCCAACGGCATCCGACTAAAGCAGGTACCAAACGGGAAATGATGGAAGTAAGTCTGGAGAGATGGGTGTGTTGGGAGAAAAGGCCGTCTTCTCTCTTCTCTATCCATGAAATGCAGCTCTCAGATCCTTCATTCACACTCGGGGGTCAGTGACAGACTAGTAAAAAAAAAAAAAAATTAAAAAGTAGACCCCCTTTGGAGGTAATTAGCATTTTAATTAGGATCAATGCTTCAGGCTAACGGGAAGATGCTTTAATGGTGGAATTTCAGGCAGCAGCTGGCAAGTCCAGTAGGATCTGGGCCCCTATTACAGCACACAGCCATGCAATGCAGCAAGCCCTTCCTTTTCTTCCTCCCTCACCTTTCCATTCAATTGCCCTCATCAGCACCTTCTTTATACAAAGGCCTATGGGAGCTGCCTCTCACTGTATCTCGTGTAATTCTCTAAACTGTCTCGGAGCTAACTACAAGTTATTTCTATCCATTCCACTCAGGCTGGCCAGGGTTGCTTCAACCCCATTACACCGTCTGGAAGCTGAAGGCTCAGCTTGTTGAAGTAATTTGTGCCAGGTCCCACAGCTCTTAGTGGCAGGGCTGACATTGGTTTTCAGATCTGCTTGACTCCCTGCTGTATTGCTGATGACTCTGGCCTGATGGAAAGAACAAAGGGGGCCCTGTGCCCCCCTCACCAGACCCCAGTTTTGGGTCTTCGCCGGCAAGAGTGAATAGGATGCCCATTGGTCTGGCGATCAGGAGGGGCTCTGAAAAGTCAATTTCCAGTTAATTGAAGGCTCTCAATTTAAGGACCTTTTTTCCACCCAATTATTAACCATTTTATATGGAAATCATTCTAAAATGTCATCCTTTCCTTCTCCAACAAACGACACGTAAAGCACCCCCAGTGTTAAGTCTGTGTACTAAAGGAGATACTTAGGGCTTGAAGGCAGATTGGCCATTAGGGTTTTTTGATTTGGGACTACTTGGGTGGGCAACATCCACGATCCACCTGCCTGATTTATTCTCATTTTCTAAGAAATGAGAAGAAGGCAAAAAGAAAAATTGGAGAGGGGTGAAATAATGAAAATTGTACTGCTTGTATAGCCCTTCACTAACTTGAATGTATTGGATTAACTGTAAGCAACCTTTGAACTGTTCCCAGAGAGACCATTGTTAAAATTGCACACCATTTGCCCACAAAACAAAACAGGGGGAGGTGCCTATGCTTTTTATTCAGTTTGAGTCAACGTAGCGGCCCTGAGCCCCCAGTGAGAATCCCTTCCCAAATCCTGCCCACCTTGATTTTCTAGCTGCCCAGCAAACACCCTTTTTACTCCAGGCTCTCTCTCTCTGGGTACAGCCGCGGAGGGGCTCTCAAGAGAGGCACTGCTTACCCCAGCTAGGAGCAGGCCCACGCCCCAAACTGAGCCAGGCCACCACCCTTGCTGGGGCTTTGCTGCTGGAGCAGAGTAAGAAGGTGGGGTCAGAGGGAAGGTCTAAGAGCCTCCCTACCTACAGTTCCTTCAGCCTGGAGACCCAGGACTCACTGGCTCAGCTCTCAACCTATTTCCCAGACTTGTTCCCCTTCTGTGAGTTTCCTGCCACCCTGCCAGCAAGGGCCCTGCCTCTCCTAGTAGCCCAGAGCTGTTCTGTGGTTTGCAACTAATGTTTCTGAGCTACGGTTGCCAAGTCCTCCCTTGCTGCCAGCTGTCCTGGCACCTTCTCTTCCTGCCACCAGTGTGCTGGCCTTAAGAAACCCTTCCTTCCCAATCTGCACTCTTAATGGGCCATGGGATGGACAAATCCCCCAGCTAGCTCATTAGAGGCATGTGCAAAATAAGAGTCCACAGGATCCAAACAGGGCCCTCATGTAATCAGCTACACAGTCCATCAACATGCACCACATTTATGGCGCTCCCACGCTGTGCCAACGTCAGTGCCAGATTCTGGGGGCGGAGTCAGCCAGGTGTGTCAGCCCCTGGCAGGCAGTGCCTACCACATGCAGCCAAGGGAGGCTCTGTGGCTTCCTTCTGTCGGTATTGACCGCCCTGGCCTGGGGAACTACCCGCTAAGCGCTAAGCGAGCTGAGGTTTAAAACAGCAGTCCCAGCAGGGCCCTTTGATCTGCAGTCTAAGTGCAATTTACGGGAAATTTTAAATAGCCTTTTATCTTTACAACAGGAAGCTGGGTTGTGACCAAGGGTCCCTCACGTGTGGATGTCAGGCTTGTTTGCTATATAAACCCTGCCTAGAAGAAATCCACATTGGAGCAGGCCTCCGGCCTCGGCCTCACATTCACATTTCGGTGTTTCTCTATTTAGTCGGCACTTTGTGAGCCCCTCCTTCATGCCAGATCAGGTGCTGGGCATTTGAAAACAAATGCATCCTCACGACCTCTACCACGTCAGGATCCCAGCTCTAAGTGACACTGCAAAGACACTGCTCCGACTCGGTTTGCAACTCTGCTTCGCCCAGAAGATGGCCAGCTCTCTTTCCGCCCTGAAGTCCTGACTGTTTGCACAGGCACTCTCCAGCACACTGCTCCCACCACCTCAAAGTCAATCCCGAAACTCTGCTCAGAGCCAAGGTCAGTGTTAAGAAGAAAACATATTTTGTCCTTTACCCCACCTCCCATATCTCCCACTTCCATGCTCGATTCCACACAAGAAGCCAGCGGGGTCTTGTTCCCCTGTGGCGGTGGGAACGGGGTATCTGCCCTCTGGGAATGGGCAGGGAAAGAAGGGGGGTGTGGGGAGAGTTTCAGTTGAAAAGAGGATCTTTGTGATGCTGACCCCCAAAGGACAACCCACCAATAGGAGGGTGCCAGGCTCCACAGCCCATGTTTTTGGACTGAGAGGTGGAAGGAAGTGGAGACTAACCTTAAGACTACTGGTTTCCCTGAAAATAAGACCTAGCGGGACAATCAGCTCTAAGGCGTCTTTTGGAGCAAAAATTAATACAAGACCCGGTCTTATTTTACTACAATATAAGACCTGGTCTATAATGTAATATAATATAATATAATATAATATAATATAATATAATATAATATAATATAATATAATATAATATAATATAAAATAAAACAGAATACCAGGTCTTATATTAATTTTTGCTCCAGAAGACACATTAGAGCTGATTGTCCGGCTAGGTCTTACTTTCGGGGACACACGGCATGTTGCCCTCAGACCCGGGCAGTAGGGCCCAGGGCCACCTCTGCCCAAGCTCCATCTCAGGGGTGAGGAGGTGAAAGCACCGTGCCCATTCCAAGCTGGTGGCCCCCTCCAGACCACATTCTGGAACCAAGGACCCCCAAATTCCCTCCCTAAATGGTCCTCACTGTGCTTCTGGGGCCTGAGCGAATCTTTTCGTGGGGTCCATTCCCCCAAGTTCTGACCACATCACCAATGTGCAGCCCTAGGCCCAAGGCTGGCCGGGGGGAGGCTGTTTGGGGAGGAGGGGAGTAGACGGCAGACGGAGCATCCACAAGAGTGAACCAGGCCTCTCACAGTGTGGGGGGAGCTGGGTAGGACCAGAGGGGGTAATGCTGGGGACTAGGGCAGCCCTTTATAGTCTCGCTCCAGGTCCTGCAAACATTAGAGATCTCCAGCACTGACACAAAGGAGAGCGTCCTGACAAAAGAGGCCTTAGTGTCCATGCTGACCACCCATGTGCTCATTACTTCCTGTTTTTATCAATTCATTAAACCAGACTTTCTAAATACTCCAGCCTAAAGTAGAATTGTTAATAAGAATCGTTTTTGGAGACCAGGGACTCACTCAGATACTTGCTGAGAGCCTGAGAAGGACTGGTCCTGGGGGGGGGGGCTGGCCTCCTGGAGCTTAGAGCTGCTTACAGTTAGACAGCCAGTAAGCAAGTTTGGGTGTGAGAGATAAATGCTATTTAAAGGGAAGTGCAGGCTTCTAAACGGAGGTCTTAAGTACTGTGCGTGGGTGGTCAGAAGGTTTCCCTGAGGAAGAGGTATAAGGTTCCAGCAGGGGAAACTCAGACCAAAAATGCTACATATGCGAAGGTCTGACAATTAAGTTCGAGAACTTGTTGCTAACCTTTTTTTTTTGATATCAGGGGAATTATTCATTATGAATTTGTGCCAACTGAACAAACAGATAGCCAACTTTACTGTTTGGAAGTGCTGAAAAGGCTGCGTGAAAAAGTTAGACAACCTGAACTCTTTGCCAACAATTCATGACTCTTACATCACAACAATGCACCAGCTCACATGGCACTGTCTGTGGGGTAGTTTTTAGCCAGTAAACAAATAACTATATTGGAACACCCTCCCTACTCACCTGATCTGGCCCCCAATGACTTCTTTCTTTACCTGAAGATAAAGGAAATATTGAAAGGAAGACATTCTGATGACATTCAGGACATCAAGGGTAATATGACAACAGCTCTGACGGCCATTCCAGAAAAAGAGTCCAAAATTGCTTTGAAGGGTGGACTAGGCACTGGCATCAGTGCATAGCTTCCCAAGGGGAGCACTTCAAAGGTGACTGAGGTGATATTCAGCAATGAGTTTTGCAGCACTTTTCTTAGGATGAGTTCCCCAACTTAATTGTCAGACCTCATATTAAGCTGAAAGGGGCTGTCATAATTAGATGCCAGTTTTGCCAATTCTGACTTCAGTGCCTTTGGGACCACACTTTAGGGACTAGTTTAAGTGTGCAAGGGCACCACACACCAGCTTGTCTTTATATGACTCTCACAATGTACACCAATCATTAGATTTTGGCACAGCCTGTGCACACACACGCACACACACACTCACGCACACCTGCTTCCACTCTCAGTGTGATGACAAGCCTGAATGGCAAAGAGCCACCTGGGTCCTGCCTGCAAGGTATTAGAAGAAAGCAGAACAGCCAGCCTGGGACAATATGCCGATTCTAGGTGCAGCTTTGAAATCTGAGGCTGGACTCCCAGCCTTGCCTGGCCTGTGGTTTCCCTCCCAGTCTCCCCTGGGGAAGCATACCCCGCTGTGAAGCGGGATTTGATCAAAGCCTCCCCAAAACTGAACTGAAGCCAGAACTCCCCGCATCATGAAAGTGTCTAATAACCTTTCAGGACTCCTCTCTCACAAGGACCCTGAACTGCCTCACACCCCTCCTTCCTTCACCTCTGCCTTTTAATGTGAGGAGAACAGGGGCCACGGGGGTGGGTGGATTTGATTTCCCTCACTGAGTTCACAATCATAATCGTGATGTTCGTAATTTCCATGTTCTGGAAAGCTCCTTACACGGTAACAAATGCCCTAATTACCGTGTTTGCCACCCCTCCGTGTCATTTTAAATGTGCCGCTCCATTTCAGTCACCTACAAGGTGGCAAATAAGCTGTTCTTGGAGCTTCCTGTGTGCAAAGCAGGTCTCCGGCCTGCCTGGATCCAGAGATTTCAATCTTATCTGGCAGGCAGAGTAATTTGAAATTTAATCATCTTTCCCCCAAGCGAGAATGCCTTATTATTACTTTTTTAGAGAAAAGAACAGGCCCAGACATCAATCTCCAAAGTTTGGGGGTGGAAGTAGAGGGGGTGGTGCGTCAGGCGATGGATACATGACTGCCTCGTTGGGGGCTCTTTTCTTGGGATGAGGACTGGGAGCTTTTCCTGCTAGAGCGGGCAGACCTACCCTGGGCAGAGCCAGCGGCAGAAGGAGGCCAGGATGCCCGTGGCATGCTCTGGCAAGGTCCCTCCTTCCAACAATGCTCCGCCAGTGTCTGCTGTGATCAGAATCGCACAGGGAAGATGGGTTTTGTCCCTTGTTGAAAGCCAACTGTCTCAGAGAGAGATGGTCAACATGCCCGATTAGCCAGAAGGATCTCAGGGATGCCACCTGGTACCCAGGTTCCCTGACTGATTTGTGAAGAAGGTGCTTAGCCTTCCGCCAAGTAAGAGAAATACAAATGCAGGAAGTTTTTGATAAAACCAGATTCTGTTTGTGGATAGTGGAGGAGAAAGAAGTTTGACTATATAAAGTCAGTAGCTGGTCTAAGGAAAATTCTTCCTGTCATCAGCTGCGTACACTTCTAAGCAGTGAATCTGGTTCTCGTCAGGTCTGGCCCAAACGGAAGTTCTTTCCTGTCTGGAATACACTTGGTAACCCTGTGTATACAATTATAAACATGCAACATGTTGACAGCTCGTCTATGAAGGAAATTTGATAGAGGTTTTCCCAAATTTGACAACAATCTTCAAATTTAAGTGACCGAACAGCAACAAGTTACAAAGTTGAAAGAAACTTCTCTAAATGATCAATAATAAAAAACAAAATTCAATCGACAATACCAAAGGGAAGGCAGACTTGTCCTTGCATTCTCCCTATGGAAAACGATAACACACAATTGTTGACCTGTAAAAAGGTGATCAAAGAGTATGTAGTCAAACGTATAGGAAAACAGTATCTTAAAGGCATGCCAAGCAGTGAACTATTAAATGTTGTGTTACTTTGTTTCTGGATCTCGTCATGTTTGTGGTACAGTCATGTGTGGCTTACCCACGGGGATCCGTTCTGAGAAACGCGTTGTTAGGTGATCCCGTCATTGTGGGAACATCACAGAGTGCACTTACACATACCTAGCTGGTCCAGCCCACTACACACCCCGGCTATGTGATGTAGCCTAGTGCTCCTGGGCCACAAGCCTGTCCAGCTGGTTGCTGGACAAAACACGAGATTAAATCAAGCACAAGAGAAAATGATGCAATCAAGAGACGCTATAAACATAAGATGTCTGAGGCTGCTGCTGGGGTAACACAGCTTATGTTTTAGAGCAAGCTTCCTTTATGAGTAGGAAGAGTACATTCTAAAGCAGGGGTGTCCAAACTGCGGCCCACGGGCCAACTGCGGCCCGCGATCCATTTTTTATTGGCCCGCAGAAAATTCCAAAAATATATGTAGTTTACTTAAATAAACCAGGTGAGGCAACGCGTACTTCACCTCGAGTGAGTGGCCCGGCTGTTTGTGTATTTTACCGCACAGGGCCCTTGGTGAAAAAGGTTGAAAAAAGTGTGGACACCCCTGCTCTAAAGTAATGATAAAAAGGATAGTATAGTAAATTCATAAACCAGTAACATAGTTGTTTGTTGTCATTCTCAGGTATTGTGTACTGTACACAAAGGTATGTGCTGTACTTTTGTACGACTGGCAGTATAGTCGGTGTGTTTACACCAGCAGCACCACAAACACAGTTCTGTGTTGCATGACAACATTACAACAGGTGACAGCTAGAATGTCACTAGGCGGCAGGAGTTTTTCAGCTCCATTGTAATCCATGGGACTAGCATCGTACATGCAGTGCGTTGTTGACCAAACGTTCTTATGTGGCGACTGTCAGCTTTTCAAGATGAGATTTGCAATTTGTTATGATTTCTCGTTCCAGATAATACTCACACTCATACCTAATTTGGTATTTGGTGTGTGGCGTTCTTTTTCTTTATGAACACCTAGCCAGAGCTGGGTCCAGTCTGAGCAGAGCAGCGGGAACCGGCTGGCAGGTTGGATGTGGCTGTGAGACAAGGGTGGTCAGTCAGCACGACTCCAAGGTTATGTCTTTCCTATGTGCCAGAGAGGGGGCAAAACAATCTCCTAAATTATAGATTAGTGGGAATAATTAGGTTTTAAAAGCGACCTGACTTGGCAAAGGAACACTGGCCCCTCCCGTGAACGGTCCACTACATTTCCATTGTTGAAATGTAACTTTGTGAAATCTCAAGTCAGAGCCTGGCAATGCAATAACTGAGTGGGACTCCTTGGGAATGAGTCCTATAGAAGTAAGTGTTCTTGGACAGGAGAAGCTGGGGAAAGCACTGGTTCTAAGATAACAGGGAGCCTTCACTGGGTCAGCTGAGCCATAGCAGGGCCCAGAGCCCAGAGCTGGGGCAGAGGAAGGGCTGTTTCCCAAGGGCTGGCCCTGCCTAGCTCTGTGGTCCCATCCATTGTGGCCTCCAGCCTGGTGTCTCCCCCAGCACCCCACTTTCATACCTGCTTGCTTTCAGGTTCCAAACTCGTTGTGGTTCAAACACTCCAGGGTTTCAGTTTGTCAGGTTGTGTCTTCCTGAGGCCCACATGCCTCTCTGGGCTTCTCGGCATCTCTGCACACAGCGAGGCGGCGTCCCTCCTGCTCCCAGGTCTCCTGTGATCCCAGGCTTCACCCTGGCTGATGGCATCACCTGGACCAAGCCATTTGCACCCTCTGCCCCCTGTGACAAAGGCATAGGAAACCGTCTGCAACAATAAGCAGCACCTCCGAACCCCTTCTTTCACCCAACAAGAGAGCTAGCGAGGCCATCTTGGAGGACAAATTCAGCCAGTTTAAAGTCATCCTTAGTTGCACTTAATTCTGACCCTCATATATGTGGGCAGCTGCCCGAAGATGCTCGTTAACCTTCATGGTGCCACCACACAGATTAACCAGTGGCAGTGGCAATGTGGTGGCGAAGGCGGGCTACAGGTCCCTCGCACATGCCCTTACCCTCAGCAGAGCAAGCCCTCCGTTTTTGGACCCCCTTGTGCAGGAGGAAGCAAACTGGAATTAAACAAACGGCACGGAGAACACGTCCACAGTACTCATGTATGTGCCCGGCCATTCATAAGCCCTGAAAATAAATCCGTCGTAACCCTCGCAACAACCCTGTGATGATCCCCTGTTTACAGAGGAGGAACTGAGAACCGCGCCCATTTCCTGAAAGTTGCCTTCGAGACAGGCTCGTCAGTAATAGCTTGTCACCTGGGCTGACCCGAGTCTAGACCGTCAGTGCACACGTCCAAGAAATGCTACTTGGTTATCTCCGTGGGAGCATGATGGGAAGTTCCAAAGCAGCTCTTCTTGTTATCCCACCCCCACCCTCACCCCATTGGGGAACTTTAGGTTGCTGGAGGTTTCATGGTGCCTAGAACTAAAGCAGGGCCCTTGGAGGCCAGGCTGTCGAGGGTGTCCCCAAATTCTGCTCTGGGTGGCTGAGCTCCCCAAAGCCCCTGGTTCCCAAACACTCATTGCCTCTAGGCTATATGAAGGGCAAAGGTCTGTCTGCCCAGGGCCATGTCCCTGGAGTCGGTAAGAATATTCACGACCTTCATGGCCCACAGCAAGCCCATTCCTGCATGGGGCAACTCCACTTGTTATCCTCTTGCTGATCTCAGAAGCATTCCCTTTTCACTGTCCTTGCAGAATACCTACCTCAGATTGGAAAAACAAGTCATGGGAGAACAGATTAAAATTAACATCATGATAAGTAATGTTGCCATACGTGACTTATCTCGTTTTCAGCCCTCACAGATGCCCTTAAGGTGGATATTATCCTCATCCCCATTTCACAGATGAGGAAACTGAGGCTTAGAACTGTTAAATGACTTACCCCAAAGTCTCACTTGTTCAGTGCAGAGCAGGAACTGAATCCAGGTCTGCTTAATCTTGCTTCAATAACGCTGCCAGGTTCTACCATTTTAAAAATATTGAGTCTAATGCTGAAAACAAAATCCCAGGAGCAAGCTCCCCTGTCCCCATCAGGCCAGGCCTGCCACCAGTGCCGCCTCCTGGCGTGCACACTAAGCCTGCTGGCTGGCTCCTGTCCTATCCAGCTGCCTAGCCTCCCTCTGGCCTCTGAGAAAGAATGGTGTTAAAGGTTCAAATTCTCTGATTTCATTGAAGAGTGGTAACTTGGGCCCAGTCCCCAGTCACACAAGGAGACCCTGTCAGAGCAGAAACCTGCCCCTTCTGGCTTCCAGGGCACAAAGACCAGCCTTCCCTGCGACAGATGCCCTGGGGAGCCCCAGGGGAGGCAGGAAGCAATTCTTGAGAGCTCCCAGCCTATGACTGATTCTCCCTTCTATATTTTCTTTGCAGTTAAAAAGCCGAGTTTGAGTTTCGAGTTTTGATGAGTCTGGCAGCTCTGAAGGGCTGGGTGTGGCGACTGCGGCCCTACCCCCTAGTTAACTGGAAGGGCCAAGGTGACAGGATAAAGAGCTGGGTCCCCTGGTTGTGGAGGTAACTGCCTTCCTCCATGGGGCCACAGCTAGACTCTGCCAGAATGTTCATGGGGTCAAAGACACCTGTTTAATTTAGAGAAAGAGTCAGAAGGATCGCAGCCTTGTTAGAGAAAGGCGGGGCAAGAGGAGCTCAGGGAATCTCATGGGGGCACCGAGGCCCCTCCCCAGTACCTCAGAATGGCAGGAAGTCTGCTGCTCTGGAGGCAGAAAGCTTCCAGGTAAGAGTGGACTGCCCCAAGCTCTGGTTTGCAGCAGGGGTTTCTGAGCCTTGGAATTTTACATCCTCTGGGTGAAAGCCTTCTTTTACCAGAAGAGGAACAGAAGAACGGAGGTCCGGAGAGGGCAAAGGTCTTGCCCAGGGTCACAGGGCATCTTAATACCCTGAGGGTCTCTAATCAGTGGGGGCAGTGGGGGTGCTGCTGGAGAAACTGAGGCATGAGGAGAGAATGTGGAAAGGAGGCTTTGAACTCAAGGGGCAGAGGGGTGGCAGAGAGGGGAGGAAACCAGAGACAGGCCGTCACCACAGGAGACACCTGTCATGCTTGTCTTTGTGCCCTCAAGGGGGAGGCTGAGGTCTGAGAAACCCTGGGGAGGCCTTGGAGTGAGGTCGGTGGCTGGAAGGGGGGCATTTACAATCAATCAAGGGCAAACGCTGATGGGCTCTAAAAATTAAGAGGCCCAGGTCCGTACATCCTCTTCACAGATGAGGACACTGGGGCCCTAGGAAAATCTGCCTGGGCCCCTCTGTGGGGAGAGGCACATGCAGGGTCGGAACCTCTTGCCTCTGGCGGGGAGGGGTCCTGGGAAAGGCAAGGTAAAGGAAAGAAGACACTTCATCAGCGTAACAAAGCACTCAAGTGATGTGACCACAAAGGTGGTCTTCCCTGAAATGAATCTGAGACCTGGAGACCTGAGCCCGTCTCAGTGTGGTCGGTGAGGACCACTGCCCAGAGTCCGGAAAGCCATTGTCACGCCTCAGGGACCCACTGGAGAGGATGGGAAAGGCTGGGAGATGGGGTGGGAGAGGGAAAACAAGAAGTGTCCTAAGGATGGACAAAGGGACCATGGAAACAGCTAGAAACAGATCTGCCACAAGGGGACCTGCATCAGCAGGAAGGGATGGACCAGGGACCTAGGACCCAGGTGGTAAACACTCTCATGGATGTGGTACAGTAGTGTCCCCAGCTCTCATGACACACAGGCAAATCCAGCTGGGTTACAGAAAATACAGGAGACTATCTATGTGATGTCAGGGTAGAGAAAGATTCCTGGACAAGATGCAAAATCACAAACCACAGAGGAAAAGGTTAACAAATGTAGCTAGTTACAAATTAAGCACTTCAATATGACCACACACACACAAATAAATAAATAAAATAAAATAACAAAACACCCAAAGTGGAAAGACAAACCATGGACTTAGAAAAGATAATTTCCCAACATTTTATGTGAAAATGTTCAACTGCCTCCAAAAGTTAGAAAAACACCCATGTCCACCCTCCCACACACACACACAGATGAGGAATGGACCCAGCATGGCTCACAGGCCAAGTCTGACCAGTCTCCTATTTTTGTGTGGCCTACCAGCTAAGAACGATTTTCATGTTTTTCTGTTGAAGGAAAAATTCCAAAGAAGAGTGATATTTTGTGACATGTGAAAATTATATGAAATTCAGATTGTAATGTCCCTAAATAAAATCTTATTGGAAACAGGACCATTCATTTACAAATTGTCTATAGCTGCTTTACCGATACAATTGCAGAGCTGAGTTCTGGCAGAGACCACATAGCCTGCAAGGTGGAAAATATTTGCTCTCTGGCCCTTGAAGAAAAAATTTGTTGAACTCTGACTTAGAGTCTACAATTAATATTTTACTGTTCATGCTTTATCATATGCTTTATCATCCAGCTTTGAAAAGAGATATTTACAAATGAGATGTCAGCAAAAGATTAATATCCAGAATAAGCTGAGGAGAGTGTCTAGATTTCCTTTGAGGTGACCAAGGAGGAGAGTAAACGGCCAATTGGCCCCTTTGTCTGGGCTCCATGTGCGTTTGGAAACGTCTCACAATAAGACTATTATTACCACTCCTGTTTTTTCCTAGGAATGGACAGGCCGCTCCCGGTGTGGCAAACATAAGGAGAGTTCACAGTGTGTAATTATATATTTGAAAGGTTATTTCACTAGTATGGACTTGAAGCCCGAGGAAGCAGGGTCCGTGGAGCACTGGCGGGTGTCTGCTGCCTGGCACAGTATGGGGCCACATGTGACCTCCATCGGTATTTGTTACATGAATGAATGACTGAATCTCTGAACTGGAAGACGTCACCAACCCCTGCTTCGCCAAGGTAGGGCCTTTGCTAGCCTATGATGGGAATCTCTGGCCTACCCTGTCACCTGGAACAACCAGGGGCATCCTGACCCTGGGACAGACTGGATGGAAGGTGCCGATTTAATTAGCCATGAATCCTGATGGCAGCCACAGGATGATCTGGAATGTTCTCTGTACCAGAGGGGCTATAAGACAAGAAGGGCACCGCACCTTCCTCACAAGTCACCAGAATACAAGGGGGAACGAGAAGCATATCCTCCAGCAGAAAGCGTTAGTGTTTTGTGCAGGTGTTAGCTGTACTATTTTGGCTTTCTAGGTAGCTCCTGAAAACAAGCTTCAAAATAGTTCCATAAAAGGCAATGTGATTGCAAACAGGTGTCTCAAAAATGCATAATATAGTCTACTGTTTCTGAGTAACATTTTAGAGAAAGAATACAAGAGCAGTCGGTTTGGGGTAAAGAAAAAAAAATCAGAAAAGTAGCGTAATTGGGTAATTCATGAGAAGCTGGTGAGGCATCCAGGCTACAGATGCCGATTTCTCCGCCATCCCTGAAACAGTGTGTGCTGTTTTTTAATTGCAAAGATGCCTTCCCCAGGCACTGAAACATTAATTGGGCATTCCTTGGAGGGCTGTTCTGGTTACATTTATTTTTATTTTTCATTTTGGCAAATTGGAAAGGCTGGAGTGTGCTCTGCCCACTCATCCAACATTCGTTAATATGGGAATGGAGCATACACTGGGCATCTATTATGTGCTCCACCCCGTGCCCACAATTTTATTCATTCAAGACTCTCAGAGTCATGGTCATGTGCTTCAAGAGTTGCTGAATGGGAGGGACTTTTGATTGGCCAATCACAATCATTCCACTCTCCTTGACAATGATTGGTTTAAGAATGATCATGTGATTCAATTTGAGTTGAAGAGACTTGAGGGTACATCTTTTGAGCTTCTGGGAAGGTTTCTTAAAAATGGACGCAAGGGGAAAAACAAAACAAAACAAAACAAAACAAAACAAAAACAAAAACAAAAATGGACACAAGGGTTTTCTTTCAGGGGTAGTGAAAATGTTTTGGAACTTGATATAGGACAACACTGTGAATGTATTAAATGCCAATGAATTGTACACTTCAAAATGGTTGATTTTATGGTAATTTCACCTCAAGAAGAAAACAAAAAAAATGGACACCGAGAAATCCTTTGCTTTCCCTGGCGTGTTGCTAATGCCATGGGAGGACGCCAGCCTGAAGCTTCAGCAGCCAGCTTGTGCCACGAGGGCATCAGTCTAGCGACATCAGTGTGCTGAAGGTGGCAGAGCAGAAAGATGGAAAGGATTAACCTTGACTGCATAGAGGAGCTATGCATTAGCCAAACCTGGGATGATCCTGTCTTAGGATATATTATGTGAGATGTTAAGTAACTGGCTTGTTGAAGCTGATTGGAATCAAATTCTGTGTCACTGACAGCAGAAAGCACCCTGGTTGTACGATTCTGGTTTGTTTCCTCCACTCCAAGAGGGCAGGGAGCTCATGTCTGCTCAGCATCCTATTCCTGCCCTATGGTCCTGTCGAGCACAGAGTAGAAGAAGCTCGGTCAACATTTGTTGAATCAATGGGAATTTTACCTAAATTATTTCATTGAATTTTCACAACTTTACGACATAGATAGGACCACCTGATTTTTAAAGAAGACCAAGCCTAATCTCAGAGAGGTTAAGTAACTTGCCCAAAGTCACAGAGGAGTAATTCCAAGTCTGTCTGACCATAGCACTCCTTCTTGATACAGTCTGCCTGTGGCTTTCAAGTCCAAGACCATGGCTGAAGCCAGGGCTGCAGCTTGTATCTCTGAAACTTGTTATGCCATTAGAGAAAAGATTTAGCTTTGCAAAAGCGCATGCTCAAATGGCAGCTCGAATGGTCACATAGCTTCCATTTGCATGGTGGTGCTTACGATGGACTCTAACATAGACCTTCTTGTGGGATGCTTGTGGCATCCCCATAAGAAGGGTGGGAGGAGCAAATGTTTACATTTCAGAGAAGACGTATCCAGAGCAGGAAAATAAGATTAACTTTCCTCCCCCATTATTGTGAGAATTCAAAGGGTTAATAGAATGAAAGTCATCTGTAAGCTGTAAGCCTGTACATGGTGTGCAATTAATGCTGGATCCCCAGGATTTTGAGAATGAGATGCTCATAATTACAATACAGCAAGCAATTATTAGGCCCCTACTATATGCCAGGCACTGCATTAAGCACTTTGCATGGATTATCTCATTTAATTCTTATAGTGTTATTAAATAAATACTGTTATTATCTCAGATTTACACATGAGACAAGACAACTGAAACCCAGAATGGCTAAGGGATTCTACCAAGGTGACACAGCTTACATGGAGGAAGCAGGGCCTGAATCCAGGTAGTCTGACTGACTTGGTCATTATAATAAACCTCCCACCTGTTTCCCGAGTCTTTGACAGGTTCCTGATACGACCAACTAACTAGAAAATTATACCTTTCCGATCACCTTCAAGGATGACCAAAAAGGGCCCCCACTGAGAGGTGCCTCCATCGGCATGATTTGGATCCTTATTTCTGCCTCTCATTCTCCCATTATAGCTTTGCTTTTTGTTGTTAAAGATGAGTACTCATAAGAATCGCCTTGTTGTTCAAAAAGAAAAATAGACTCCTGGGAAGGGTCTTCTCATTGACTCAGTATAGGTTATCACCTTAGTTAATAGATGGAGAAGGTTAGCATGAAACAGGTGAACTTCCCTCCTTACACATACACATGGCACAGGTGGAAATGTCAACCATAGCTGCTGCCGGGGGTGGGCAGTGGGGACCGACTTTCACAATATAAAAACTGGCCTAAATATCAATTCGGGGATCATGTATCTGAAGTAGATTTTCTCTTCTTGTGAAAAGCTGGGAAGATCCACAAACCCCTCCTCCCACTAAAATGCAAAGAGAAGGAGATGGCCATTCTGCATCAGACACCTGCCGGAGACATGATTACCACATTGAAGGACCATCACACTTCCAGCTGTTGCAGCAGGTTTGAATGGTAGCAAATAAGAGCAAAAATAGGCAAAGCTTTGAAGATACAGCTGACGGACACTGTGCCCTAGACGTGTCAGTTTTAGAGTGCACAATTTTCAAGTGAGAAGTCTCCTGCCACAGGCCAGCTCCAATGCAGGTAAGTGAGGGCCTGGTACCATGGGGATGATCAGAACTGGTGCCAGGGCTGGCATGGAGAAGCAGGGGATGGTCCCCGCCCCAGATGGTAGGGCCTCGCCTTACCTAGCTGAGTAATGGGTTTCCCGCTCACTCACTAACTTGGAAGGGGAGATTGCCAATAACGCATGACCCCCACAGACGTTATAGCTATATACAATGTGTTATTTTAGATCCGTATTTATGCTTAAATGTTTGGTTGGAAACTATGCAGCTGAGGTCTGACAATTAAGGTCACGAACTCATCCTAGAAAAAGTGCTCTACGTACCTCATTACTGAATATCACTACGGTCACCTTCGAAGTACTCCCTTGGGAAGCTATGCCCCGACGCCAGCGCCTAGTCCTTCAAAGCCATTTTGGAACTCTTTTTCTGGAATGGCCATCAGAGCTGTCATAGTATTACCCGTGATGTCCTGAATGTCATCAATATATCTTCCTTTGAATATTCCCTTTGTCTTCGGGTAAAGAAAGAAGTAATTGGGGGCCAGACCAGGTGAGTAAGGAAGGTGTTCCAACACAGTTATTTGTTTACTGTTTAACAACTCCTCACAGACAGTGCTGTGTGAGCTGGTACATTATTGTGATGCAAGAGCTCCTTTGGGACCATTTTTGCACACACCTCTCTCATGCCAAGATTTTCAGTTAAGATTTTTCTAACTGTTTCTCTACTAATATTTACTTGGTCTGCTATGCTTCTCACAGCCAGCCGATGATTTTGATGCACAATTCGGATGAATTTCTGCAATGTTTTCATCAGTTCTGCTCATTACTGGCCGCCCTGAACTCTCTTCATCAGTGACGCGTTCTCTCCCCTCAGAAAAACGTTTAATCCATTTGTACACTGCCGTTTTCTTCATGGCATTATCTCCATAAACTTGGACTAACATGTCCCTGATTTCACTTCCACTCTTGCCAAGTTTAACAAGAAATTTAATGTTTGTTCGTTGCTCTAATTCAAGCTCAGACATTCTCACAACGGCACACAAAAACACGCAACAACAATAATGAACGCCACTCAGCAGGACACGGCCACACGTCGACAGGAACACAGCTGTGAGACACTGATGTACCAAGGTTATGACACCTCACTGAGCTGTTTGTACAGCGCTGCCAATGTAAGCGCACAGTGACAAGTTTGCAAACTTAATTGTCAGACAGCATATATTCTGTATTCAGTCATTAGCCAATTTCTTTTGCTCTTTATGAAATCCTGAGCTTCAAGAATTATCCCTCGCAGTATTAGGGGAGGTAATCCGGCAGGCAGACCTTCCCTACAGCAATTACCATTAGCAATCTGGTGCCTACCCACATGAAGTGTGGGTTGCTACAAGCAAGTTGGATGGCAGTTGAACCCCCTGGATCAAAGTCTTTCATACTTCTCCTGAGAGTACATGCTCATCATCCACTAAATCCTCATGCTCCATGCACGTCATTATAACGGCAACGATCTGGAAACGAGCTAAATGTCCAACAATAGGGGAGTGCTTATGTGAGGCGGGACACACACTGAGGGACTCCTGGGGAGCTATTAGAAATTATGCTTACGAAGACTCACAATGTAGACTGAAAAAAGCCCTCGACATTGAATGCACGCTGGTTATAATCTATAACAAATAATAACCCTGTATACGAGAGTGAAGGCGTGGCCCGAGTCATGTGTGTGTGAGGATTCATATATTTCTAAGCATGCTTAGTCATGCTGTGGGGTGGGCTCCCCAGGTCAGCTGTGCTGGCTTGCAGCAAGGCTTGGGGGAGGTGCTCCCGAGAGTGTGTGGGCCCCAGTGGGACAGGCGCTGGGGAACTAGCATTATCTGCCTTCAGCACATTGTTCCTTGGCTCAGCTCCACAGACTAAGCCCCGAGCAGAGAGGCCTGCAGGGGGACAGTGGGTGCTGCTTCACAGGTGTCCAGGTGACCAACCCTCATGTAGCACGGAGAACAGGCACGTTGTCTGCCTTCACCGTTGGCTGGCTGCTGTAGCATCCCTTCAGCACCTTGAAGGGTTAGAAGTGGTGCTGAGGCACTGTCACCCTGCAGAGGTCTCAAATGTGGGTGTCACCAAGGACAGCTCCAGAACATGACAGATGCTGTATTTTATCAGGCTGGCCTGCTTTGTGAGCACACACCAGACGCGTCCATGTGACTTCTAGAAGTGTGTGGTGTGTCATGCTTGTGTGTGTGTGCACACGCCTGTGTGTCTGATTTGATAAGTGGGGCAGAGCCCGAGAAACAAAGTGACTGCTTGGGTGGGGTGCCCTGCAGAAATCTGAGTGACCTTAAAAGTCTGGAGGAAAGCCTATCAAAACACTAATAATCAAAGGTGGTGGGGGGAAGAGTCTGGAGCCCAGAGTGCACAGATGACCTGTACATCACCCCTTAGAGATAGCACCTGGGGGGGCAAGTCATGTGCTACAGAGTTCTTGAATGGAACTACCATCTCCACATAAAGGTTGCCTAGTAGGAGCTACATGCATTCCTTAGATCCTCTGGTCCTAGTTCGAACCAGACACTGTCCTAAGAACAAGAAGATGTATTGGCCCACCTCTGACCTTCCTGGAGCTCCCAGCCCAGCGCCAAGCCCCTGCCACTCTCTCTAACCTCAGCCCTGCCCCTCTCCCCCTCCATCTGTGCTCCGTCACTCCAGCTTTCTTCCAGCTCCCTGCTGCCTCCGGGATTTTGCATGTGCTGTTCCTTTTCACGAGAACACTCTTCCTTTTTCTCATCCTGATTAACTCCAACTCGTGCTCCAGGTCTCAGCGCCTATACCCTCTCCTCCGAGAGAGCATCACCAAGCCGTTGGTCTCACAGCTCTATACACTTATGGCTCCCTGACTTTCCCCTTCGTGGAGCTTCTCAGTGTGTAATCTGAGATGCAAGGCATTGGGAGGGATGGATGTCTAGCTAGACTGTGAGCTTGTGCAGGGAAGGGCTGCTAGTGTTGGTGCAACATCACCTCAGAGGCCAGCACAGGACACACACAGCAGGCACCGAGCAAATATTTGTTGGGTGGGTGGATGGATGGATGGATGGATGGATAAATGAGCTATGAAAGAACATGTTATGAGAGGGACAGTGAGAAGTGTAGCAAGACAAGAGGGAAAAGTACAGGAAAAGTCGAGGGTAAGAAGGAGCCTGACTGGACAGTGGCTGGTAAGTCATGCTGAGAGCAATTTGGAGACACGAAGGGATTTAGGGAAGAGAATAAGGGGATTAGTTTAGGTTTGGGGCACAGAGGAGGTGATCAGAAAGGGACAGGAGGCAGGAGACAGGGCCACCAGTCTCTAGGCGTCTGTCAGTCCTCTAGATCGTCGAGCTGGCCCACCCCCACCCCCCACGCCTGCCGGACCACCTGTGACCAGTGCTGGGAAGCTGCAGACTCCTCGGGCTGGCAGGTCCTTTCCAGCCCTGCCCATGCCTGCACCAATGTCCAGCTCTGACTTTGTGTTGGCCCGTGATGCCAATGAGAAGTGGGCACAGGGCTACTGGCTGTGCCTACAGGGTCCTGGTCTAGACTCACTGTCAAGGTCTTGGGGGGACACCTTAGCCAAGTGCCTGCCCCTAGAAGCCAACTCTGGGCGCCAGGGGCTAGTGGAAATTGCAGAGGAGAAAACTTTCTTCCCTCACACTCGAACACAGCCTGGATCCAGGAGCTGAGAGGCCTGGCTTTCTCTCAACTCGACCCTCGGGTGAGAGTCTGAAGGCCCATCAGTGGGAGAACCCGAACGTGTGACCGCTGGCAGGGCAGTGTGTTAGGCTGCGAGGGCTGCTATAACGAAGTACCACAGACTGGGCGGCTTAGACAACAGAAATGTGTTTTTTTCACCGAGCTGGAGGCTGGGAGCCTGAGATGGAGGTGTCGGCAGGGTCGGTTTCTTCTGCGATCTCTTTCTTTGCTTGCAGGTGGCCTTCTTCTCCGTATCTCCACAGGGTCTTTCCTTTGTGTGTGTGTCTGTGTCCTAATCTCTTCTTAGAAGGACACTAGTCACATTGGATTAGGGCCCATCCTAATAAACCTATTTTAACTTAATTACCTCTTTAAAGACCCTGTCTTCAAATATAGTCACATTCTGAGCTCCTGGGGGTTAGGACTTCGGCATATGAATTTCGGGGAACACAGCCCATCACGGAAGCCCAGGAGCAACATGTACAGCCCCCTCCCCCCATGCTCCCCACTATGTAGGCTGGAACCCAGTGCTGGCACTGAAGGGAAGGGGAGAAGGGAAACCCAGACAAGCTGGGGCTCTCTTTGCGGGAACACGATCCGAGCATGTCCTGGCCCTTTGGCCCTCCCCACCACAGCCCTTGCGGAGACCTGCTCCTCCCTCCGCCAGCTCTCAGGCAGTTGCAGAGGCTAATTGCTTGGCAGGGGTGTCACAGGGGGAGAGGAGAGGCCTTGGGCAGGCTTTGAGCTCCTCTGAGATAGGGCAGCTCCAACCCAGAGCTTATCAGCATGCAGCTGGGTCAGGATCCAATAATTAGAATGACATTCCCAGAGCAATTTGGTGGAGCGTTTGCCCTTCCATTCACGCCAGGCAGACAGAGCCTCTGGTTTGCAGCTTCAGAAAAACAAGAAATTCCAGTAAGGGATTAATGACTTAATTATAAATGCGGCTTAGAAATGCAAAGGTTATTACGAAGGGGAAAGATACATGCTAATAAGAGACACGCTGTTAACAACAGAATAAAGATTCATTGTTGGCGCCGCGGTAAAGTTTTCTAAGGTCAGTAATGAAAACCACCTGGCCTGTGGAGGGCTGGCTGCCATGGTGACAGAACCCGCGGCACTGGGGCTGTCTAATGAGGCGTGTCTTCCTGCCTCTGATCACGCTCCCTCTGGGTCTTGGGCTTCCTGGTAAAATTGGCCAACCGGCCCCAAAACCACCTCGGGGAGGGCTGGGCCTGTGCCCATTTGTTGGAAGAGCACACGGAGGCTTAAGGCATCTCTCAGATGTTGTCAGGCCCACAGGACAGGTCTGACTCTTGGAGCCCCTGGGGGCCCATCCGTGGGAGAACCCTAACATGTCAGGGCTGGAAGGAAGCTGGGAGTCCAGGAGGGGACTTCAGCCATCGCTGGTCAAAGGCAGCCTCCTCCCACCGGCTGTGACAAAGACGCTGCCCTGAGCTCGGATTGTCACTGCTGTGTCTGTGGACTTTGACCCCCCCACTGGAGGAGCACTGGAATGGCGCTGTCCTACACGCCAGGGAATACATGAGGTGCTTTGTTCACATGAAATGATTTAATCTCTGCAACCATCTTGTGAAGCACTTTTGTTTCCACATCTCACTGATGAAGAAACAGGTTCAGGGAGGTTAAGCAATCCACCCGAGGTCACGGAGATAGCAAGGGGCAGAGCTGAGATTCAAACCCAAGGCCAGGGTCCTTCTCACAGGAGCGGGGAAGCAGAAGTGGAAGGATCCCCAGGCCCTCGAGCTGTTTCCCTGCTTAGGCGAGAGACTTCTTGGGGGCAAAGCTGGGTCTTCCTCACATTTTCCGCAGAAACATGCGCCTCAAACTAAATCCCGGACATGTTTCACAAGGACCTGAGTTCAACACTAACTGACCAGCTGTGCTCACGTGGCCTCCCTCGGGCCACCGGGCCCCCTGCTCTCCCATTGGACATGCCCAGGAAAGGGCTTCCCAGAGTCTCCTAAGGGGTTAATTGCTCCTGATCACCATTTGAGGGCTGATGAGGTTTGGGGAGCAGGGAGAAGGAGGGAGGGAGGGGCAGCTCCTCCCACCTGCACCTTCTCTCTCCTGCCCCCATTGTAAGAATGGAGGAATTCAGGTGGAGTTGAGCAGGCTCTGGCAGGCAATGACAGCAGTGCTGCATTCCCAGGGACGGTGTGGGGAAGCTGGGCAGCGGGGCACTCTTGCGAGAGGGGAGGAAAGACCCCTCTCCCAACGGAGATCAGAAGCGGAAGCCTGACAGGCTTATCCAGCCAGCTTCATGACAAAGATGTTGCCCTGAGCTCGGGATGTCACTCTGTGTCTGTGAACTTTGACCAGGCAGGCCTGCCCCAGTCACCTGAGGACCCCAGCACCTGCCACAGAGCCCAATACACAATGGTGCGCACCGAGCACCAGGGGAGTGAGTAGCCTGTCGGAGGAAAGCAGCTTTGAGACTCCAGCTCCTACCCCTAAGCTAGTACCCCCGAGTCCACCCCTTCCTGGCGCCCCTGCAACGACAAAGAACTTTCCTGGAGTCGTCCTGGAGCAGCCCGGCCACAGCAGCTCAAACTTGTCTCCTTGACCTGTGCTGGAGCCCAGCCCTCTAGCCACCGCCCTCCGTGCCCCTTTGCCCTCCGCGTCATTCACCAGACTGGGCTCCCTTTCCATGGGAGACACTGCAGCCGCTTCCGAGCTGTGTGGTGCCGCCCTCATATCCCAGCCTCCCAGCCTCACTTTCCTCACCTATAATATGGAGTGTTGGTAACAGCTTGCTGTGAAAAGTCGGCACATGTTCATATGAGTTCCTGGCGTGGGGTAGACTGAAAAGGTGGTGGCTGCACCCCACCGCCTTCAGGTAACCCAGCAGCCACCTGCTCCTCCCAGGCCAAACACTCAGGGCACCTCTGAGCAGCTGACGCACTAGTCAGGGTGCCCGTGCCCAGCCCCGCCTTGGCCCCTCACACCCTGTGCCAGTCTCTAGGCTCAGATCGACCCCGACACAGGACATGGGTAGACTTTCTGGCTCACAGGAACTGCCGCTGGGGTGGAGGAAGGAAGAGGAAATGAGGAAAGGGTGGGGGGCTTCAACAGACACCAAATGGGGGCGCCCCGGAGAGGGAGAAACTGGAGTGTGGGACTGGACCGTGCTGGGTCTGCACCCAGGCTCTGCTCCTCGTCGGCCTCCTCTGAGCCTCGGTTTTCTCATCTGTAAAGTTGTGATAACTCTTCATTCACAGGGTTGCTATGGAAATAAAATGAGGTACCATCTGCAAGTGTCTGACACATAGTAGGTAGTCAAACAATGCTGTCTAGTGTTACTGTTGTTATTAAATGTGCATTTCACTGCCTCTGATTGAAGGGGCCTGGGGGACCTTTGGTTGGTTTTGCTTTGTTTGTTTGCTAATCAGGTGGGTTTTTTTAAGAGAACTTTAGAACCCCCAAGAGCCCTGGCCTCAAACCAGACCTCAGGCATGACTGATCGTGCACCCCAGGGGGGTTCTTAGTCCCCCCTGAGCTCCAAGGCCTGCAGCGCCTGACCCTCAGGGCAGTGTCCACTGGCCAGTTTCACACCAAAGTAGGGCAGCCCTGCCATCAGCTGCCTCAGAGGGAAAGGGGGTGTGGGCCGGGGTGCAGGTGCCAGCAGGGTTGGGGGCGCCAGCAGAACCATAAGGGAAGAAGTTCTCCCTGATCACGATGCCTCTCGAGGGTGGTTAGGGCCGGGAGCTGGTGGGTGAGAGCGAAGGAAAGGGGGCTGGAGGAGGGAGACGGCTCATCTGAAATGGGGAGACTAATGAAGAAATCTCCATCTAATTAGACAGGCTGCAGTTTTAATCAGACAGAGTTTCATTGGCAAAACCTGTTTGCATGTTTTCTGTCATTCAGCCAACGTGTTAATTAGGCAAATAATATTAATAATGATATTCACTTTGGGGAAAGCAAAGAGGGGAGGGAAAAGGGGGAAGTGACAGTTTGGGGTCAGCTCGTGGGAGGCAGGAGGCTGGGATTCACAGACCGAGGAAAGAACGTGGCTTGGAGAGGAGTGAAGGCCTGGGTTCAATCCCAGCTGTGCCCTATAGTCCGAGCACCTGCTCCTCTCTGAGCCTCCGTTTCGTCATCTGTACAATGGGAAAAATAGGTGTGAGTGCCCTAGCAGAGACCGATCCCTCCCTCAGAAGTCAGGGGACAGTTAAGTGAGATGCTGTGTGGGAATACAGGAGGCAGTATGCAGCCCTGGTGCAGAGCAGGCTGGGAGGTGCTGCTTCCTGGGCTCTGTCCGCCTGCACTCACCAGCCACCTCTGCCCTGTTCTTCCGCAGGCTCTGGGCTTCTCACTGCCACATCAGCAGGGAGCACAGCAAGCGGAGGGGGCCCTGGGGTCCGTCCCCAAGCACAGTCTCAGGCTGGACTCTGGCTTCCTTTCCTGCCAGCTGAGTCCAGGGCTCGGGACCAGGGCTCGTGCAGGTCCACTTTGCCTCTGCCTCCCCGTTGAGCCCGTCCAGAGTCACCTTGCTCCTTGCCCAGCCTCAACACCCCAGGTGAGAGGAGGCCCCCAGGCATTGGGAACCAGGCCCCCACTGCACACCCTCCACACTGGGTTCCCAGGAGGGAACTCCCTCCTAACTCATGCTTATGTATCACAGAAGGAACCTTACAAATCGCCCAGAGAGCTTCCTTCCTCCCCTGTCTCTGGAGCCCCTCTAGGACATCCCAGCTCAGCTCAGGGCACTCACCCCCACTGATGCTGCCTGACCATCAGGCAGTTTGGGTTCCTCTTTACTTGGGGTTAAAATCCTTCTGGTTGCAACAATTAGTCAATGGACCCAGTTCAGCTCTGCCCTCCCCAAATGCTTTCCTCCGGGAAGCTGGCCTCTTAGCATCTGCAGCCAGCATTGCAGGTCCCTGGGTCTTCTCCTCTCTGGGACCTGTGGCTCTGGCCTCTTGCAGCTCCTGGCAGACCCAGCACTGCAGCTTTGGATGCTTACTGAGCACCTACTACGGATCAGGCACTGAGTCCAGACATCTGCCGTTTCCCCCTCCCAGCAGGCTCACAGGAGAGGGGCCAGTACCCCCGTTTCACAGTTGAGAAAACAAAAGCTCAGAGCCACAAGAGACCCCAGCTTTCTCAGTCAGTCATCAAGAAGAGGCTAGAACTTAAGTCTTAATATTGTACCCCACGACCTTTCTAGGAGAAACCTAAGGAATGGCTCGTGCAGCAATTCAGTCTTTCTCCAAGGCCTGTGAGGGAAGCGCTGTCACCCACCCGGCAGATGAGAGACCCGAGCCTTAGAGAAGTCACGTAAATTGCCTGTGTTCAGGTGACCTGTAGGATGTACAGCTTGCCCAGGTCTGCCCCTCTGCTCTAGGGGCAAGAGGAACCAGAATATTCTGACCCACACAGGGCTCCGTCCTTTCCAGAGATGGACTTGGGTAAGGCTGGCTTACTGCGTTGGCAGTGGGGCTGACACCCCAGTGGTTAATGCTTCCTACTCCCCTGGACAATCCCCAACCTGGCTTTGCAGTCCACCTTCGTTCACGGAGGGGCTGGTGAACCCTTTTGACTGTAGCCTGAGAACTTGGCTGTGGTCCCCTTGCCTGGGGTCAGAGGCATTGCTCACCTCCCAGCCAGCCGTGAACAAGGTGATTATGAGCTAATAACCTTTGGTTCCAGAACCCCAGTGAGCTCTGACCAGGACTCACCCCTAAGGCAGCTCTCAGACAGGCGTGGCAGCGCTGACTTACCTCACCTTTGCAGCCACAAACGAGGAATTCTCTTTTTAATGGCATCATGCCCTGACTCCTCTCCTTGCCTGCTGTCATTGCAGCAGCTGGAATAGAGTCCTAGAACACAGAGGGTCCCACTGGGGTCCTACAGGTTGCAGAAAAGGAGGCAAGCCCGCAAGTGGGGTGGGACGCGCAAAAGGTCCCTGAGGGTTTGCAGCAGGCCAGGGCAGGTGGAAAAGCCAGTCATCCACCTGTGGGCGGCCGCTCACCGTTCTCACATCAGCGCTCAGAATCTGTAGAGGTTTTGTTTGTTTGTGGATCCAGCCCCCTGCGCAGGACGCCCACCAGACTATTACAGACCTCCTCCAGACACCCTAATTCTCTTCCTTTAGTAATACCATTTGTAATCTAGATGTCAGCCCAGCTGCTGAGGGGTGCAGGGCCACAGCGCAATGGCCAAGGTGAGGAAAAGCACCCAGTAGGAGAGCAGAGTGGGGGTGGCGGTGGGGGTGGGGGACCTGCAAGGAAGCCCGCAGGCGGCAGCATTAACTTGTTATGTAAATACCTTATTCAATTATTCCTCCTCCTCCTTCTTCTCCACACCGCTGCTAATCACTCATGCCTGGCTGCTTCATGAATATTAAACCAGCTCCCTTGCCAGAGCATCTCAGTGATGGGAAAATGGGGCCTTCAGGGGAGAGAAAAGTGAGGGCCTGAGAAACCCATTTTTGTGGGCCCTGGAACCTCAAGGGCAAGCCTTGGTCACCTCGTTTTCCACATATGCAGCATATGTTGGAACAACCAATCCACAGAGAACCTTAGCACTTGCTTCTGTGGAGATACCTGGCTAGACTGTGAGACTGGCTGTGTGTCCTGAGGCAAATGACTCAGCTTCTCTGGGCCTGGGTGTCCTCAACGGTAACATGGGATAACAACATCTACCTCATTAGTGGTTGTGATTCTTGAACCAATATACAGTAAGTCCTCACTAATGTCGTCGACAGGGTCCTTGACAACTACAACTTGAAGTTAAACGACGTATAACAAAACTAATTTGACCACAGGCTAATTGATACCAACAAGGATTAAGTTCCTACGGTGTATTTCAGATTGCAAAAACATCACGAAACTTCTGATTACAGACCCAAGACTTCTAATATTAAACACTGCCATAAATATGAGCTATACATACGTTTAAGAAAGATAAATGAAAACTAGTAAAAGAATGGTTTTCCAAGCCCGTTATTCCAGTTCAGGGTCGCAGGCCGCTGGAGCCTCTCCCAGCAGCGCAGGGTGCAGGGCAGAACCCACCCTGGACAGGGGACAGGACACCCCTCCATCGCAGGGCCACTCGTACCCACCCACACTCCCTCAGACTGGGGCAATGGAGACACTCCCGTTCACCTCACGTGCCCAGTTTGGGGATGCGGGGGAAACCCATGCAGACATGGGGAGAACATACAAAGTCCACACAGACAGTGGTCCTGGCCAGGAATGGATTTTTTTTTCTTCTCATCAATGTTATAACGAACTGACGTGATTAGAGGACCCCCTACATATATAAAATGTGCTTGTGCCATGTGTACAGTCAGGAAATCCCAACTGTTTGAATCCTCTGTGTATGACACAGCCCCCAAGCTTGCCCTCAGGGAGTTCACCATCTCCTTTCTGGGGTCATTTAACTGAGGAGAAAGTGATTGAAGGCCCTGAGGGAAGGCAGGGCAGGTGGGTGATGGAGGTGAGGTTGGAGAGGGTCCCATGGCCAGGGGTAGGTATGGAGGCCTGCCTGGCAGACGCAGGCTTGGTATGAACTATAAAGATCCCGTCTTTTCATTCACTCACTCCGCCTATACACGTTTGCTGAGCACCTATTATGTGCCAGGCACTTGGAACACAGCAGTGAACAAACTGCTCTGAGGACCTTGCCTTCCCCCGGGAAGCACGTTATAGTTGATTTAAGAAGGACTCAAGTTCTTCCATTGAGAGGTGGCCTCTATGCCCCTCCCTTGAATCCAGGCTGGCCTCAGTGACTCAGTTCGACCATAGAATGAGGCAGAAATGAAGTTCTGAGGCTGGATCAAAAGAAGTCTTGCAGCTTCCACTTGTGCCTCCTTCATATCAGCGTTCCCATTCTACAGACTGGGAAACTGAGGTTCAGAAAATGACGAGCCTTAAAGCCGCAGGTTTGGTGGGAGAGCTGCTCTGTGACTCCTCAGAGGGGATTTCCCAGTCTCTCCTCTCCTCTCCTTTCCTTCTGGAACACCTCATCTCCCCACCCTGCTCCCTGACACCGACATTCTCCAGGGCCTGCCCTGCCTCTGGCTCCTCAGCCTCCCTGGTAGCCGTGCCTGCTGAAGAACTGCCCCCAGACTGACCCCCTAAGGGGGTCCTGGAGGGGTTCTGGAGGGTCCAGCATGAGCCGCCCCCACGCTGCTCCCACACTGAATCTTTATGACCTTCTACTCCACTCAAGAGGTTGAGGGCGGGAGTGGCTGTGAGGCATCGGAGGGTCTTCCAGAGAGAAGGCAGAGCCCGGGACTGTGGACTATATTTTTACAGCTGACAACCCGAAGCAGTTTCCTAGTATCAAAAACAAATGTCAACCCCAGTGGAAGGCTTTCCATAAAGGATGGGATTTCTTCACCACTGTCGGGGGCAGGTGAAGAGACAGTAGAAGACTTTCTTAGAACTTATCTAATCATGCCAAATCAAATCCTCCTCCACGGCCAGGTCTGGATCAGCTCACAGGGAACTCGGTTATGGAGCAAAAAAAAAAAACAAGGAAGCAGGGGAAACCCTTGCAGGGCTGTGGGTTTGATGGTGCGGTAGGCGCCAACTCCATGCAGCCCGGACGGTGATGGAGGAACGAGAAGGTAGGGAGGGGCCTGGCAAGAATCAGTCCTCCGTGAGCCGCTCTCACAGCGCTCAGAATGGGGGAGGAATGAGGAGGAGGAGGAGGAGGAAGGAGAGAGAGAATGCCATTGTGGTTAAGATCAGTGTTATTAATAATTTATAATCATTAAGGATGAAAATAACATAGTCAACATTGATTGAACTCTCACCCTGTACCAGCTGCTCAACGGAGCTCATTAACTTCTCACAATAAACCCAGAAATAATATACTTTATATAGAAGGACACTGTGGCTCAGAGGGGTTTAGTAATCCACCACGAGTCACACAGCCAATAAACATACTGAACCCAGCTCTTAACCACTGTACTATAAATGCACCAACTGACCAAAGCATGGCGCCTGCAGGAGGCGGTCTGCATTTAGCTGTGCTCAAGCCATGAGGAGCATGATCCATTCGTGGAACTTGGGCATCGACATTCAGGACTCACAACTTATGGAAAACTCCAGTATTATTTGTACATGGTCTTGTTTGAGCCTCACAAGAGGCCCTTGAAGCTGACATCACTCTTTCCATTTCATAAGCAGGGAAGCAGACAGCCACAGCTACTTAAGCAGAGTCTCCAAGAGACTGAACTACGGGCTTGGGATTTGTCCCCAGCCACCCGCCTGCAGCCCAGAGTGCTGCCTGTGGGCCCAGTTCTGTGGCCTGTGGGCTCTGTGCTATATCTCCACACAGTGACATATAACCGGACATACTACCGTATAAGTAAGGACATAGAACTGTGCACTGGGGAAAGATGTTCATTCAGAAAGTAGTTTGTACCGAATAACTGTACTTGCGCTTCAAAGTATAGATTTATTTTTATTTATTTATGAGCTGATTTCAAAAACCTGATCTTAAGCATATCAGGCTCTTAACTTTTGTTATTTGGGAGGAGAATCAAAGACATAAGGAGTTTTCTGCTATGTTTGAAAATTTGTATCATGCCTTCTTTTATAGTAGTAAGCAGAAGAAAATAGGATGAATAAAAACAATCATGAATTAAAAAATAAAAACAGGGTAGGATCTGTGAAGCCAGAGAGCAGGGGAAGGTATTCTGAGCAGGGAGAAGACCAGGGTGAAGGCTGAGAGCCATGGGAACCCCTGGGTCTGGGGACCCTGAGGAAAGGGCTTGTGTGGGGCGTCTCCGGGTGTGTCAGCGCCCGCCTCAGCACCCTGGGCAGTCCCTCAAAGAAGCTGCCTCCCGGAGGCACCTCTGCACTGCTCTGAGGAGCTGTGGGAGAGGGGAAGGGATGGGTGGGAAGGGAGCTGCCCTCACAGAACGGGGACGGATGAGGTCCCACATGGAGGAAGAATCCAGACCGGAAGGGATGTCCCAAAGCTCAGAGTTTTACAACTGGAAAGACATTCCAAGCACAGAGGCACATAACATGGGGGCATGGAGAAAATCTGGACATGGTACAATGGAGGGAGAGGAAACCCGGGTGCAGAAGCGTAAGATCTTAGGGCCCACCTGGACCTTAGATACAGTGGTCATCACAAGGGGTCCTGGGAACAGCAGTTCTTCGAGGAACTGCAGACCCTCACGTCCAAATCTCTGAGTGTCCAGGAATCTACATTTTACCCAATTCCCCCTTGAATGTCAGGCACCCTAAAGTTTGAGAACCAATGGTTTAGAGATTATAAAGCCCAGTCTCTTTATTTTAAAACGGGGATACTAAGGCACAGGGAGGCTGAGCCACTTTCCCAAGGTCACACAGCCAGTGTGTGGCACAGCTAAGCAAGAAGTCAGGTGCTCTGTCCTCTGGAGTGTCCAGGGCTCAGTAGTTTTTCATCCTTCCACTCTGAAAGAAGACCTAGATTTCATTAAGACCTTTGGACAACTTGATGCCCCTAAGCATCAAAGTCATCTGCGGTCTGCCTGCCTGCCATTTGTCCAGCTCACTGCCCTCCAAGTAAACATCTGGGATGGAGCTTTTCACCCACAGACTTAGGTGCTTGTATCTCAACTGTCTCTCCTCCGTTTCCCTTAGATCAATTTCCTTAAATCAATTTAGAATCTACTTTGGCAGAAATATTAGCCGGTCCTTTTTGAGTCTTCTCAATCATTCCAGTGTGTCCTGAGTCACGTCAGAGTTATTCTTGCCCTCCCCATGCCCCCCTTCCCAGGGGTGGATCTAAGATTGATGAAGGTGGTGATTGTTGCGGGTGCTACACAGCCAAAGGCCTGCCGCCCTCTGCTGGGCCCTCTCCCCACCACCAAGGCTCCACCAGGCCAGCAACCTGCAGGCATTGAGGTGAAGGTGATAAGGCCAGCTCTGCGGGCACCCTCCAGGTCTGGGGAATGGCACAGAATGCCTGGTCCTATCTGTTTAGACACCCCACTCAAATGCCTGCTCCTCTGTGCCCACTGCCCTGTACCGCCGTGAATGCCACATGGCTGTAGTTTGGAGAAGGGTGCAGCTCCCCAAGCCTCCTGAGGGGTTGGGTCTACCATTCCTAGCGCCCTTTGGTGCAGAGTTGGTTAGAGAGAGGGGCCACCGGGCCCCTCCTCCCCTGAGAACCAATACCTGGCCCACTCAGCTGCCTGGTTCATTGTCTTCTGCTCCCCATCTGGAACTCCTCCCCCCCCAGCCCCACATCTGGAGTCTCCACCTCCCCTCAGATGGGGGTCAAAACAGCTGAACAAGCATCCCCTCCAAACTTACGGTTTACAGCATTTGAAGTCCAAAAGCTAAGAGCCAGCCTGTCCCTGTCACTCACGGCTCGGCAGGCACCAGTCCACAGCAATGTTCCATCCACCCAGAGGAAGATGGGCACATGGGCAAAGGGGGAGCAGGAAACACATATGGCCCAAGGCTTTGTGAAATCAGCCCTCCCCTGCCTGCAAGATGCTCCTGACCCATGCTGGCCTCTGGCAGGAGCACCCACTCCTCACTACCTGCCCCACATCCCCGGGGCCATACCGGGCTGCGTCCTGCAGGGGCCTGATTGCTCTGAGGATCCCTCTGCAGAGCTTCTGGACTCCTGCAGTCCACTCACCTGTTATTTTACGGTCCACCAGGATATCTGATGTGTGTGTGTGTGTGTGTGTGCACTCTCATGTCTTATCTACCCCACTAGACGGTGGGTGCAATACTTCCTCACGGCTCCACTGCCTAGCAGGATGCTCTCAGTGTTGGTTGGAGTGTGATGGAAGCACCCAGGCGGGAGATCAGGCCAGGGCTGGGGCGCCAGCTCTGACTCACTGTGCAGTTCTGGGGGAGTTAGTCCCCTTCCTGGCCAGTTTCCCAGTCTGTAAAATTAGCAAGGTAGACCCCATGTTCTGCAAGTCTTCTCCAGGGCATGTAATTCATCTAAACACAGCATCAGAACTGTGACTTATCCTCAGTCCCTACCCCCCGTCCCCCCCAGTCTCTGGCTTTGTGCTGGGCAATTGAGAATTCAATAAATATTTAGCTGATTGATGTAAGCAAAGCATAAAAGTCACTGAAAGGGACGTTAAGCTTCCAAGAAATACTGGAACCGTCCACGGTATCTCTCTCTTGTGAATTCTCTCAGAGGGCAGAAAGCATAAATAAAGTAGGCAGCCGATTTTTTTTTTTCTCTTTAAAGTCAAAGACCTATAAATCATGCATGTGCAAATTCATTTCATAATTAACATCACTGGGTATATGTCTGTGAAAGTTGCGCTTCAGCTGGGTGAGATGTTCTGCCAATTAAAGGCTTATTTTGTGGTGGGAATCATTTTGTGCAAGCGACTTCACATGCACCGGTTTAGTGTGTTTTTTTTGTTTTTTTTTAATGACCCATAGGCTCTGCAAAGTGAGTCAACTTATGGCACTGAGCAGCTAGCTCATGGCTTATTGGACAGTACCACAGCGCGCACTCCAACGCCTCCAGTTCCCAGCCCAGCCAGTGGCGAGCGTGTTCTCAGCGTCACAAAGAACCCACGCAGATCTTCAGCGCAGGACCGGAACCCAGCCGGCATTTGAGGTACCTGAGGCCTAGAGAGGAAAAGGAGTCTGCCCAGGGCCTCTCAGCAGATGGGCAGAACCCAGCCCGAGAACTCCCCTTGTCACCAGTCCCTAAGCTTCCGCCCCCACACTGCACACGCCCACGCCCCTGGCTGTCTGGGGAGCTGTGGATTCCATTGCCCTGCTTGCCTCACCGTGAAGGCGCCTCCGCTCCTTGGTAAGCCTGCTCACCGCTTTGCTGAGCCCCCCCTGGAAGCAAGAAAATTGGAAAGAGACATCTGGGATGGAGTCTGAAGTATTTTAATAATGTTCGGTACCATGGCTGTTACCGAGAGATTAGCAGGGAAATGTAACGGTGTGTAATTTTTCCTAAGAATTCCATTAACAAAATCAAATGGGCACACTGAGGTGGGCGTCAGGGGGAATGTGGAGCTTTCTGGAGGCTTCGTTGGGAGAGAGTTTCCAGGCTTAGGACCACAGCAAAAGCTCTGGGGTGTGAATTCCAGGTTCCCTAGGGTCGCCTCTCATCTTTCCTACCCCTGCTTACCATCCATGTGGGGTAGGCAAGGCAGAGTACAGAGAACAGGGAGACTCGGTGCCAATCTCTGTCCTACTACTTTTCTCACTGTGTGGCCTTAGCTAAGTGACTTAACCTCTTTGGGTGTCAGCCTCCTCCCCTGTAACCAGAGATAACCATACAGGGCTAGTCTGGATGGATGCCTGTCACTGGTGAACTCTCCAAATGTCACTCTCCAGTCCACCCAGATCTGTATCTACCATCCATCTCTCATTCTTTAGTTGCTACATCTGGAGCATTCTCTCTGCATGCCAGACCAGTGCTGGGTGGCCAGAGCAATGCCAGAGAGGGCAAGCCATGTCCCTGGCCTCTGGGTGGTTACAGGCAGTCGAGGAGGCCAGACGTTTACTACTCTGCAGCCTGGCGGCAGATTGAAGACACTACAGAGTGTCCTCCTAGCCGGTATCACACGGATTTGTCTCAATACCCCTGGGAGAAAGGGGCTATCATGCCCACTGTGCAGAAACTGAGGCTCAGACAGATTGTCACTTGCCTTAGGCCACAGCTAGTCAGTAGTAGTTAAAAATGGAGTCCAAATATCCAGATTTAAAATCCCAGTTTCTTTCTTCAATATCCCTTACTATGTCTGTCCCATCCAGCCTCACTTATTATTTTCTAATTTTCTATTTAGTTTGGTCTTGTAATTAGACTACAAGCTCCTTGAGGGCAGACATTGATTGTACTTTCTCTCTATCATACATGAGACAAGACACACAGTAGGTATCCAAGTAAGACATTGAATCAAATGGACAGAGACCCTGTGAGACACCAGTTCATTAATAAAGCCAGACTCTCTGAGTTGTCCCTTTTTGTCATCCTCCTGTCTACACACACACACACACACACACACACACACACAGCTTGCAAAATCTAATAACAACCAGTTTAAAAACATACTAAAAACAGAAAATTTATGTAGCATGACCCAAATTGAATTATACATTACAGCACTATAATTGATTTTTTAGAAGAGAGATTAAATTTATTTTATGCCTCACTAACTAACAGCTAGATTTACCTAATTGCTTGGAGTGCAGAGTTAGTATGATTCATTAAACTCCATACATGCTTGGGTACACTGCACACTGAGTAAAGCTTCCCTGCTCCCAGCAATTAACAAGGAGAAACCCTAGGCCGCACCAGTAATTGACGAGAACAATTCAGCCTGAAGTTTGCTCTGGGTGTTTATTAAGTTCTTTGAGCAAAATGCAGAAATTGCACATTCTGGTAAAGCAGTTCCAACAAATCAAAGATAACCAATTCTCTCTCTCTCTTGCTCTCTCTCTCTCTCTCCTCTGCTGTGATGGGTTGGGGTGGGGTGGGGAGGAAGAAAAGAAAAGAGGAGAAAGGCAAAATGTAAGCCTTGTCTTGATTTAATTACATCAATCATAACAGTTTTTTAACAAATCTCACCAGCATCTGACAGCATGCAGGCAAAGTCAGCCAGCCTAATAAAGAGTGAGTTTGGGTGGAATCAGGGAGCAATCAGTAATTATATACACATTATCAAAAAGGTAGCAATTTACGAAAATGGAAAAAAAAATATGCTAATTTTTGATAGCAAGAGAAAATTAGAACCCTCTGAACCATTTACTTATTAATTATTATTAATAATAAAAAACATTTAAAGCAGCATACATTCAAATAATAAGTGTGATTCCGTTTATCAGTGCCTGTCTGGATGTGCTTACGGGTTCTGTAGACGTCACACACACACACACACACACACACACACACACACTTTTTCCTCATTCAAAGGCAAACTCAGAGTTTTCACACTCACTGCCAGGACCAGTGGGATGTATGTTTTGACTGGTCTGTCTACAAAATGGATGGAATTGCTCTGCCCACATCATACTTTAAGCTGTAGGCTTTTGCAGTCGTGGAAACAGAAAGAAATGCTCTCACATCCCCTAACCAAATCTCTAGAGCCCCTGTGCATGTATCTTGAGGTTGGAGCAATTTGCTTTGCTCTGGGAGAAGCGTTTAAACATAGAAATGTACAAAATTCACAACTTTTATCTTCCAGGAGTGGACTCTGTCTGTCGTTGGCAGGCGTGATGTCCTAGATATTAGTTATGCTGCCATGATACCATGTCTCCCCTTTCTCTGGATCCTCCCAAGTGAGTACCCTCAGGCCTGACTAATGGTGATTGGGCCAGGGACAGACACCTGACCCCAGCTGGACCAATCACATTCTCTCTCCTGGGAATCTGAAACTGAATGAGAGCCACAAAGATTGGTGGCATTTGGAGTCCAGGTGTATATCGGGGATGGCACTCCAGAGAAATGTTCCACCAGCTCCCTCTTCTGAGGTCTCCAAAGCTACTAAGATCAGAGATTCTCACATCCTTCCATTCTGAGGATGCCACAGGAGCCTTCCCCCAAATCTGCCTTTTGTCCTTAGTCACCAGAGTCAATTTCCATTATTTGCACCCAAAGATCCTTAACTGATATGCAAGGAAGGGAAACATAGCCACACAAGGCAGAGTGGAAGGTCGGTTGGTGCATCAGGTACAACTGCTCACGTCATCTCTGTTAGAGGAATCAGGAATTTGGGGTGTTTGGAGCTGACCAGGCCTGTACCTCACGGGTTTGCAGACTGAGTCCCCAGGAGCAGCCGTCACGAGAACACTGCAGTCCTGCTCCATCCTGACGGCATTAGCTGGTACTCGCTTCTGCTTCTGGTGAGTTGCAAAGCATTCGACTGCTGCACTCACCTCACCTTGGAAAATCACTGTTCTGATTGAACCGTGTCATTTTCAGATGGGAAAACTGAGTGCAGAAGAGTTTTAAGTGACTTTTTCAAGGTTACAGAGTTGGACTGATGCAGAAATGAGACTGGAACCAGGGCTTGGACATGGACAGCATTTCCTGTTTTGTTTCCACTGCATTGTGATGCATTCCAAAACACCCCAGTGGGGCCCCCACTCTGGCACCACTGTCATGCTCTCATACAGGCCACCCTTCACAGGATGTATTTGAGCAGGTGGACCAGAGTCCAACTTGCTCATCTCTTGCTTTTGGCACAACTTTAGGGAGCCTTTCATGCCCGTAGTGCACCCCAAGTGTCAGGGGTTCGGAACCACTCCTTAAGTGCCTGCAGGAGACAATTCCCTGGAGAGCCTTCATTGATCAGTGTAGTATTTTCCTCAGAGTAAACGCAAGAGCATAGGGGACCTGGGTCCCTGGCCCCTCCCCCCACTCAGGCCAAGACCCCAGCAGAGCCCAGGTTGGACGCAGTGAGCAGGAGCCCCAGGCTCTGTTCCTACCAGATACTCAGCCACGCCAGGGGCTGTGCTGTGACACACAGGGCCCTACAATGAGGCCCTGTCAGCCTCACCGGACCTCACCAGATGGGGAAAATGAGGCTCAGACAGCCCACTGATTGTCCTGGGTCCACCACCTAGAAAGCAACAGATGCAGGATTTGAATCTGGATCCATCTGACTCAAAGGAAGCACCAATGTTTTCCTTTGTGATAACCATGGAATGGTCCCAGGCTCCCTGGAAGCTGGTGTCCTGGAGGTCAATTCCATGACCAGGTGGCTGCAAAGCATCTCTAGGAGTTGAGTTTTAAACACTGTGTCTGAGGCATGTGTGAGAAAGGCCCCAACCCTGCCGCCAAGGAGCCTCTAGTCTAAGTGGGAAAACAGGTTAGGGCCCCGGTGTCCTTCCACCCCGGCTCCCACCCAGCTAACTACCCCTCCTCATTGACCACCAGTATTGCCTGGCCCAAGAGCTGCCTCCTGGATATGTTCTCAGAGAGGGAACCCCTATCCCTGGAACCGTGGATGAAAAGGGAGCTCCTGAGGGATGAGAAATCCCCCCCAAGTCCGATTCATCCATTCAAGTATTTATGGAGCCCAAGTTGTCACACCTGTGCTTGGCAGACACCAGGAAAGTCAAGGACACAGTCCTGTCCCCGAGGAAGCACACAGTCCAAGAGCCGTGACCTGGTCATTGAGGGTCTTGAAGACATGTGAGGAGTGGCTAAAGCAGCACAGAAAAGCCCTGAGTTGGAGGCGGGAGAGCCGTCTGGTGACTTCTGTGCCATTACCTCTTGGTACAACACGTTGTTCCAGACCTCAGTCTTCATATCTGCAAACAGAAAAGTGGAATAAGATACGACTTGGGTCTAGCTGAAAACTGTTAAGATGTGCAGATTCCCTACCATAGACAGGTATTGCTCACCCTGTCTATGGTAGGGCGAGCCTGTGGTTCCCCTGAGATGCACCATGTAGTCTTGTGGCTGCTAGGCTGACCCCGTTTCCCCCTTTCTGCCTCCCCCCAGGTGACCCTGGGCTGAGGACAGATTGTTGGTCCATGTCAGGGGAGTGCGAAAGCCGGATTAGTGCATTCCTGAGGCACCTTAGCATCAGGTGCACACAAACAGCTCGGTTGGTTTTTGGCCTCCCAGCCTGACCCTCGTCCTCAGCCCTTTGATTCAAGAGTGTGTATTTCACGAGGCTCAGTCATTTAGCATAAGGAGCCTGGCCAGGTCCCCACACCCGCCAGCAGTCCATGTGCGTCTGTCCCTCTGCGAAGCAGGCCACCCTGGGGGGTGGACCGGAGGGCCTGCGGGCTCTCCCTTGGCTTTTTGTGACATCCCAGCCCAAGGCCTGCCTCCTGGCTGTCCCTTGATGCCTGAATTGCAGCCACTCTGGCCACAAAGACAGCCAGCCAGATCAGGTGGCCAGCGTCGAATCCTGGCAAAGTTCCAGCTCTAGGTCCTGTCCGTCCTGGATTATGTGACCCTGGGAAAGTCAATTCACTGCTGTGAACCGCAAGCGTGGGCACAATGAGGATAAAAACGATTATTTCACAGGGCTTTAGGGAAGATTAAATGATACATCTATTTCAAAGGCCTAAATTATGAGCTATTTCTAACAGTAGTGGTCCTTTTCCCACAGCCCTCATTTTCACCGCAGAAAGGTTCTAGAAAGGTTGTCAACATGCCTGCTAATCAGGAGACTGAGCCTTCCAGTTACCATCATCAGGTCAGACTTTTCTCCACATTCCAGGCATTTGTAAACCTCCTCCATCGCTATCCAAGTCTTATCAGGGAATCAGGAACTCTCGTGACCAAGGGCTCGGCAGATACAATCACTGCAGCTGTGACAGAAACCAGAGCTTTGCTTGTCCTTTTTCTGAAGGCCAGCAGAATTCTGAGCTTTAATATAACTGACCCAATTCTTGGCGAGGGTGATACCCCTCGAGCCAACCTAGGGGTCCCTCCACCGTCCTCAGAAGATTGAGCAGCTTCCCCCCCCCATGCCCTGGTCCTCCGTGTGCCGCCAACCTAGCCAGAAGTTTCTTTAGTTCACTCCCATGGAACCCTAAAGCTCATGATACAAATGGAGCACAAACAAACCCTCTGGGGACAACTATAGGAAACACAAACAATAAGTAGTCCTTTATGTAGAAAGAACAATCTAGAAGTTCCTCAGTTCTTGCCTGGTCTGAGCATTAGCTGTGATTCAGGCTAAAACATCAGAGAAACAAGCAGACGGGAACAGACAGAGCAGGAAGGTAAGACAATGACACTTTTCATCTGTGTAGAACCGCACAGTTCTTAGGACAATCTCACCTTCCATTTCATCCCAGAATAACCCTGTGGGCAGGTGAGGCCCTTCCCCCAAGCTCACCTCAGCTAGCCCTGGGCCCAGGAGTTCTGGTAGGGACCTCCTCGCCCCTCCCCTGCAGCTATGCAGCATTCGGGTAGAATGGGGGCCCAATAAGGCCGGCAGGAACTGTGACTGACTCCCAGTTTCAATGAGACGTCAGGAGACATCACCGCCTTTGTGCTGCAGCACACCTGGGAAGTCGTGCTGAATGGGGAGCTTTTCTATGGGAAATCAAACCAACCGCGGTTCATTGCACGTTAACATCGCCAGCACGAAGATTTGTTGGCGGCATCAACAAACCTGAATGGGGAAATTTCAGGCATAAATTCTGGGTTTCCTGCTCACAGCCTTGGCATAATTAAAATCCATTTGCTGTCAAAGAGGAGATAGCTAGGAGTTGAAGTCACATTTAAAGAAAGTCTCAGGAATCTCTTTATTTTGTCTCTGGGTCCTTGGTGGAGCTATGGCAACGAAGATATCTAAATCGGCCCTATTTCTATCATTCTAAAGGCAGTTTCTGCATTCTGCAGAAACTCCAGCCTAGTAAGTAATGGTTTGGGGTATCTTGTCGAGGTCTTTGATGACTGCACAGATACTTGGGGGCATCTTTTGATAGGAACACAGGGAAGGGTAAGAAATGAGTAGCTATCAAAAGGGGTTTTATTGAACTTTTACTAGGTAATGAATGCATTTAATGGGAACAGCGTTGGATGTCAATGCAATATAATGACAATTTAATCTATTTGGCTAGATTTGTGTGGCTTTCGAGGACGAAAGAAAGAAGGACCTGCCTGGGCAATTAATCACTCTGTCTTTAGCCAAACTTCATTTAACATTTCACTGTGTTCTCTAAACTGTGCCAAGGGATGGTGTCATGTGTTTTCCGTGAATCACCTGTCACCAAGCCTAAAACAAGCAGGAGACCCAGCCTTGTTTCCTTCTATTTGGAGACCGGATTTCTGGTGACATGTGGTTTGGAGAGATCGTGGGGCCTGACTTAATCGTAATGGTGGCGACTTCCATGCCTGCTCCCATTCTAAACACTCCTAGGACGTAAGGTGATGCTTAGCTCCACTCTATCAATAAGGAAACTGAGGCCCAGAGAGGTTAGAGACTTGCCCAAAGCAGTCAGAGAGGCAGTGCGGCCCTAAACCTTATTTTTGACTCTACGATCCATCCTCTTCACCCACCAGCCCAGAAGCAGATCCCTAGAGAGGAGGCCGTGGGCTGCTCCCTTCTCCCCATGAATGTGCTCTGCTGTGGGCCGCCCTGGTTAGCTGTGCTCTGGGCACTGGGGAGACCGCTGGAGGGGGGCCGCTGGAGGGGGGCCGCTGCTCTGCAAACCTCCACATGCCTGCTGCGTGCACTCCTCTCGACCTCAGTGTCGGCTCGTGATTCTGACCTCTTCTGGATGTGGGGAAACTGAGACCCAGAAAGGGAAAGGAGGATGAATGACAGAGAGAACACTTTACACAGCTGGTCCGTGTTAGCAGTCCATGCGGTGTGTGGCTCCGGATTCCAGCATCCCTGCTCTGTCCCTTCTACCACGTGGACTCTGCAAAAAAAGCAACTGTTTTCATTATCTACGCCTGACAGATGGTGAAACAGAAGCCCAGCAGGTGAAGAGGCCCATTCTAGGGTGCGGGGACAATGGATATTTAACTAGCAGGAAGCTTTAGAAGTGGTTGCAGTACAAACGACGGATGGTTGACCACAGGTATTATCACACACACACACACACACACACACACACACACGCACCCCTCCAGGAATTCATGATGTAACTTTAACTAGAACATGTGTTATCAGTGAAGGGTGCATGTCTCTCTCTCTCTCTCTCTCTCTCTCTCACTCTCTCACTCTCTCTCTCTCTCCTTCAAGCTTTCTCCACCCACACAGTAGCTTCCCGTCTCTGTCATAATTGGTATTCCCAGTCCTTGCCAAACCCAACCTCCCTCTCTCAAAGGTGGAGCCCAACTTTCCACACTGAAGAAAATCTCCCCATGGCATTTCCAATTGATGTAGAAACCAGATTTCCCACGTGGAACCAATAGTGTTACACTCTGTCAAGTTCCAGTCGTGAGCTAAGTGTTACTTAAGATCTGTACTCCGATCCCAGTCTGGCTTTACTGAGGACATTCTCCAGCTGAATCATTGTAAAGGGAAGCCAGCTATGCAGCCAGGGACCCCGGGAACCTGTGGCTGGGTACCTTCCCTCCAGCTGACAGAGCAAAGCTGGACCCTACGTAGAACACTTCCTGCGAGCGGTGGGGAAGGGGTGGGCGACAATGGGGAGTGGGAATAGAGGGAGAGGGAGAAAGACCCCCACACCCCTCCTCCTCTTGGCACTTCACGCGGTGTCAGACCTCCCAGGCCTAGGAGTTAAGGGCCCAGGACCGGGGCTTGTGGCCCACGTGCACACTTGCCCCGGCCACGTCAGCTCTGCTCTGGGCGAGGCGTGTGTGTGTGTGTGTGTGTGTGTGTGTGTGTGTGTGTGTGTGTCTCCACATGGACCCCACTGTGCAGCCGTAAAGGTTGAGGGTTGGGAGAGGGGAGGCCGACCCCATCTTTTTCTGAATGGAAGCATCAACTCTGAAAGTAAAAGAGTCAACGGGTCTTCTGTCTCATGCGGAGATTATAATCAGGAAACGGAGCCAGATGATGAGAAGGTCTTAGGAACGGTGTTCTCCGCCCTCCAAAATATTTGCTTGTTCTAGTGGATAGAAAATAAAGGAGCGTTGACAGAAACACCCAAGATGGCTCTTAGCAGGCTCATTGTAATCACAGCAACGCAGGGGAGATTTCTGGACAGGGAGGCAGGGGCTGACAGACACAGAGAACCTGGCTCCGGGGCTGCCTGAAGGTGCCTCCCTCTGAGGGGTCCCTTCCCAGGACCTGTGTAGAACTGGGGCCTTGGCTCTGCTTCCCAACGCCCCATCCCCCACCCTCTACAGAATTCTAGGAAATGGAAAATAGTTCCCTTGTGACAACTAAGAGCCTCTCTGCTGCCTCATCCTACCTCCCAGAATCACTTCCCCCATCCTGCCCCTCCCTCAAGAATCAGCTCCGGGGCCCCCCTCGCCCCTGTCGGGAAGCGCTCTAACCGCTCTGAGCCGCCTGGCCCCCCTTCTCAGTCCCTCTCCGCTCAGCACACCGGCCCAAACCACTCCCGGGTCTGTGAAGCCATGTTACAAGACTGGAGACTCCTGAGGGCAGGGTTGATATATAAAAATAAAAAATATATTTTTATATACTCTTGGAGCCTTGGGCAGGGCTCCCTTCATGGAGGGAGTCTGGGTTGATCCAAACCCAAATGCAGCCTGAGTAACCCTCTTGGCAGTATGTTTGAGTTATCCAAACGTTTCCAAAATGACCGTTTTATAGATGGGAGATGAGTTTCCCATTTCACAGATGGAGAAAGAAGACTTGGAGAGTCAAGACGTGCTCACAAGTACCAGATGAGGAAGTGGCAGACGTGAGCCTCCGACACGAGCCCCTTACGAGCAGGGTTTGCTCCACGCCCGACGTGCACACACCCTGCTGGGTTCAGACGAGAACACTGCATTCCCCACTGCCTCCCTGGCCCAGTCTGCAGGAACGGGCGCTCTGTCCAAGGAGCAAAGGTGGGGGCCGTCATGAGCGAGTCTCCAGGATGGGGAGCCAGAGCCCCAATGAGCCTCCTCCTTGCCCAGAGCTTGGATGAAACAGCTAGTCACGAAGGCCATGTCTGCATCCCTTTTGGTCCCCTGCCGAGTGTTGAATACCCCTGGGCTCTTGCTGTGGTCTAAAATTATTTCCAGAAGGAATTGTCTAAAGACTCTTAAAACAGCAATAAAACCTCTGACTTTCACATCTCCACAGGCCCAGGTGTGCTGTCACGGGACTCCCAGCATCTCATGCTCGGGCCAAGTCACAGACAACCCAGTGATTCTCGCCCTGGAAGGCCTGCCTGTACATAGGGTGGCCTGTGTCCTTGCCCAGAGGCTCCTCCTCGCTGGTCTGCCAGGCTGTCTGGGGCTTCGATGTGCACAGGAAGAACATGGGTTCTGGAGACATCCCGTGGACAGACACAGACAGAACACCTACTGTGTTCCAGGAACGGTATCAGGGAATGACACTGAAATCCAGTGGGTGAAGCCAACAAGTCACCAGACAATTATAAATCAAACAGGGATGCATAGTGCTGCAGGAGCATGGCCGTGGAGCTCAGTCTCTCCTGCTGTCCTGGAAGGCTTCTTGGAGGAGGTGATGTCTGAGAGAAGATCAGAAAGCTGGATATGAAAATGAATGGAGGCCAGTAGTGTGTATTCGTCAGTGTTCTCCAGAGAGACAGAAGCAATTGGATGGATGGATGGATGGATGGATGGATGGACAGACGAGACTTATTTTAGGAATTGGCTCACATGGTTATGGAAGCTGAGAAGTCCCACAATGCGCTGTCTGCAAGCTGGGGAACCAGGAAGCTGGAGGTGGAATTCAATCTGAGTCTGAAGGCCTGAGATGCAGGAGCTCTGATGTCCTAGGGCAGGAGAAGATGGATGCCTCAGTTCCTGCAGAAGGAGTGAATTTACCCTTTCTCTGCCTTTTTCTTCTATTCAGGCCCTGAGCGGGTTAAAGGATGCCCACCGCACTGGTGGAATGGATGAGGGCAGTCTTGACTCAGTTCACTGATTCAAATATTAATCTCTTCCCCAGACACCGGCACAAACACACTCAGGGAGAAAGTTTTACCGGGCACGTGGGCATCCCTTAGCCCATCACGTTGACACATTAAGTGAACCCTCGCAGAGGGCATGGTGTAGGGGGTTGAAAACACTATGGCTGGAACATCAGGTGTAGTCCACGGAGAGCTGAAGCCAGAACCGGGCAAACCCAAGTTAGACCTGAGGGACCTCCTTCACTTTCTGAGGGTCACCTCTCCCATCTCGACAGTAATGGCCACCTCCCAGGCTGGAGTGAGGATACAGCATGACTACATGCTCAGTGTCCCCATGGTGGCTGGCAGACAGCAAGGCTGCCCCTTCCCCACAGCGGTCCTTCCCAAGGCCTGCTCAGGGACAGGCACGGGCCCCCACACTGGGGTCAGTCTGGTCTGAGCCCGACCCCAGGCTGAGGGCGCAGCAGGAGACCTGGACTCCGTCGTCCTGCTCAGAGTCTGGGGTAAGTCCTGGGGGCCCCGTCCCTCCCACACCGCCCTCCCAGTCCTGCCTCGTGTTGCATCCATCTTTGGGCCTGGGTCCCCCACTGCTTCCAGCCAGCCCTGGGTTACCCCTATCAAGACCCACCCCTTCCCTGGATCCTGGTGAGCTTTATTGGAGCCCTTCCTGCTGCCTAGCCCTTGTCTGCTGGGATTATGTAGAATTGGTTTCACTGCCCTAAACATTTATGAGAAAGAAGAGGCAAGAATACTAGAGCATGAGCTAGGAGGAGGGATCAGTAACTCAACAGGCAGGGCCTGCCTGGCGTCAGAATTTGCCTCCCTGGCCGGCCCCTGCATCTCCCGATCTCCAGCCACGGAGTGGGACAGAAGGAAGTCCTGGGCAGGGCAGCCTCCCCAAGGCTCCCTAGACTCTGCAGAGAACGAAGGACACCCAGGCAGGGCCTCGCCTGTGACCAAAGTGATTTGCAGAAGTTGAAAGCAAATTCTTCTTACTCCCAAAGTTACTCTCGAACGAGTAAATTGAGATTTTGCTGACAGAGCTCAGATTGTCTCTCTTCTAAAGGTTTTTGAGGGTTTTTTTTTTTTTTTTTTTTTAGCTTGGTGTGTAGCACTGTGTACCCCTGCCAATAGTCATGTCTTCCGTGGGACTTACTTCTTTATCACTCCATACATCCAGCATTTCTGTGTTGACCCGTCCTTCCACCCCAAAGCCACTGCTTAATTCTCTGGCTTCTGTCTTTCTCCCTGGACTCATACCTCCTAGCAGGCCTCTCTCCAACCTTGGAAGCATCTTCCATAGTGAAGCCAAGGTCACGCTGACCGTCTAATTGGAGAGCTGGGCTTTTGAGAAATACAAGCCAAGACCCCATAGTTGGAAGCTCTCAGGCTAGTCCTGGGGACACACAGCAGCTAATTTGGGCAGGAACATAGGACTTTATAGGGAGACTCCAGGAAACCTGTAGTTTAGGGCTCAACCATGGAGGGCCTTGATGCCAGGCTGAGGAGTGCTGTCTTGCGTGTCCAGGTCACCGGCTGGCTGTGACCATGCTTTCTGGAGCACTGTGCTTCTGTGAGGGTCCCAGGTCTGCCGTGTGTGTGTGTGTGTATCAAGGGGAGGGGGGCGGCGCTGCAGCATTCTGGGGCCCACCCCATTGCATCTCCATCGGTGTTCCATGAACACAGATGTAGGCAGTGAGGAGGCAGGGCCCATGGAGACAACGAGCGAGTAAAAGGCACCTTTGAAAGTTGTCAGAGATGAAATCGAGAGCTGTTGAAGGATGTTGAGCAGGAGAGAAGACTGCTGTGAGCTGATTTGGGGGACAGGGTATAAGATGGATTAGAGAGACCAGGCCACTGTAGTCTATTGTAAGAGCCAACCCGATTCTCAACCAGACTGGGCTTGAGAGCTGTAGAGAAGTGAAGACGCGAAGATGACACTTCAGAGGTAGAATAAAGAGCTGGTGCTTGGAAAGGGATGGGGAGCAGGTCTCATCTCCCCTGTTGAGTTACTTAAGAGCAGGAACTGTGGTCCATGCACTTTTCTGTCCCTCGTGCTGTCTGCCACAGTTAGAAACTTACAACACACAAGAGCTTTCTAAGCACCTACTGGGAAACAAGGGCCCGGATCCTGCAATTCCTAAGTATAAATTCTGTGAAACTGAGAAAGAGGGCCATGGCCTCCGTTCAACGGCCTCATAGGAGTGAGGGTCAGGCGTGAACGCCGCATTGAGGGGTTCAGTCCTGACCCCTCTTCCTGGGCGAGTAACTGAACGTTGGGTTGGCTCCATTTCTTAGCTATAAAGTGGGAATAACGAGAGAACGTATTTCGTAGAACTGTAGTGAGGGCGGTGTTATGGACTAAACATTTGTGTTCTCCCCACATGCACGTGTGGAAGCCCCCGGTGGTGGTGTCTGGAGGTGGGGTCTTTAGCGGATAATTAGGTTAAGATGAGGACATGAGGGTGAAGCCCTTACGGTAGGATTAGTGCCCTTACGAGAAGGGACACAGAACAATCTGTCTCTGCAGTGTGAGGACACAAGATGCAGTGATGGCAACAAAGGACAGCCTGGATCCATGGATGCAGAAGTTGCGATACTTTCTGTCCAGCAGTGGGGTCTCTATACTCACCCTCCCGGGGTAGGGTTGTCAGATTTAGCAAATAAAAATTCAGGGCACTTGGTTAATGTTTTGGGATATACTTACACACACACACACACACACACACACACACACACTCTCACACACACACACACAGTTAGTTGTTTATCTGACTTTCACAATTAAGTGAGCGCACTGTTTTATCTCGCAACCCTACTCCTATGTCAGTTGTAACCAATGCCGCTTTAACTGTCAAGTGGGACCCTTATGCTTCTGTCGGCAAGACTTTTCAGATACAGATTTGTTTCCTGCCGAGAACAAGGAAAGGGCAGAGCAGACAGGGAAATGAGAGTGGGCCCAGGAGGAGGCGGGCAGACAACGGTGATGCCACAGGCAGGCAAGGCAGGAGGAGAGAAGGCAGGAAAAGAGGGGTGGCTGAAGGCAGCCAGCTTCTCCCGCCAGCCCCGTGCCGGGAGGGAGGGGGCGCAGGAACGTCTTGGGAACCTGAGTGTGCTCTCTGAAATGTCAGCAGAAATAAACCTGGCTAATCCTCCACGATGGCCCGTCTCATTAATATCCCTGAAATTCCAAGCGGATTAAAATAACCACGAGCATGACACCATTTGGAAGGCCAGGGATTTACTTGGAAGCGGTGCCCCATTGGCGAGCATTCCTTTAATTGCTGCTTCGTATAAATAGTGTTCTTTAATATCGCCACTAGCTCTGGCTGACAGATTTAGATGGGAGCTGTCGAAGTCATTAGTGCTCAGGCCGTGGTAAACCAGGGCTCCGGTTTGGGCTGTAAATGGGATTCTCGTGGGCCGATCAATCTTACCAAAGCCGCCTGCGTTGCCTGTTGATCTGCAAGGTCCTGAGTGGCTTACAGCTTCCCAGAAATGTGCTTGCATCTGTCAGAATTAGAAGCAGCTGGCAGCTGACACAAAGGTCAAATTTGCTGCTAGTGTGGAAATAGAATCTCCCCAGTACAAGAAATGCTACTTAGCAGTATATCAATTGCAGGCGGGTCATTAAAAGAGGTGTGTGTGTGTGTGTGTGTGTGTGTGTGTGTGTGTGTGTGTGTGTGTGTTATAGCCTCAGTTGCCTGGAACCCACTTCCTCTGTAGGTCCACTAGGCACAAAAGTAGGTGCTCAGATAAATAAAATTAAGTCACACTTAGTTCCCAGCGAACTTGTTTAGCATTAACCCCATAAAGAAGTTTTCATTCTGTCATCTGACTAGTATGGAGTGCTCACAGTGGCTCGGCACTATTTAAGCACAACATAGAGACTTGGGGAAGTCCTCTCTTATGTATGGGCTGGGGGGCCTTGGACGTGTTATTTCTTGGCCTCTCCAAGCCTCAGGTTTGTCCTTTAAAATGGGCTAGTAATTCCTCCTTCAGAGAGCATCATGAAGACTTCGTGAAATAAGGTCCTAAAGTGCTGGACCAACTGTGTCAGTGTGCACGGGCTAGCGGTGGGGATGGTAACCGGTGTCAGACGGGGAGGATGGCAGAGGAGGAGGGGAGCCAGGAAAGGACAGGCCCAGTTCCAGAGGGGTACACCAGTTGTGGACACCCCATGAGGGATGATTCAAGGGCTAGATCCCAGTGTCCGAGGCGTGGAAACGTAGGCCCATCTGAGGGGCAGATCTGATTTAGGGGAGGGGTTCACAGCAAAGGCAGTTTCTGGGCTTGTGGATGCTCCACAGTCTGTCTGACCAGGACACAACCCCAGTCAAGAGTGGGGCCCCAGGGACACGGGTGCTGCCCTGCCCCGCCCCCCGCCAAGGAGAGACCCCAGAGCCTCCTACAGTACCAGACTTAGGGCAGGGCGGAGCCCTGGGGGAACCAGGCACTCTTCTGGTCCATTTCATCAACCAGAAGTTTCCTCACATCTCCAAAAACCTTCACCCCTGGTTTTAGAGTTTATTCTCTGGAAGTGAACTGGGTGTGGGTTAGGCCAAGCAGTTCTGGAATGAGTTGGCTCATGAGATTACATCAGCTGCTATAGGCAAGGAGTCAGTTTTCTGCGTTGCGACAGAATTCCACCTAAATTCAAATTCGCTGAAAATTTGTCTAACCGAGGTTGCTTCTGCAAGAGTCAGCAAGGGATTTATTCCATTCCAGCTGTTGGCATAGCCCTCCTTTTCCTGAGTCCCGGTGTCTGCACAGCATGTTACGTGCCTCGAAGTCCTGTTTCATCCTGGGGCACTTTCGAGTCTCACAGCAGGTGGCCCACATGGCAGCTTGCCCAAACGTAACGACAGGAGCTTTGGGGTCCCTCAGATCTGGGTTGCACCCTCATCTGCCCTCTGCTCAGCTCGGTAGCCCATCCGTGCCAAGGCCCACTTCTCATGCATTTTAACATCTCTGAAATTAGAATGTGTCTTACAGTCTGTGATGACTCTTGCAGTTACAACTCACAGCTCTTTTTCTTTCTTTAGGATTTATAAATCATCGTGTGTCCCCAAATCTATGGAGTCTTAGATTCGATGAGTTAAGAAACTAGTCTTTGGAAAGTCCCTTCTCTGGGACCTTGTTTCCGACATCTATAAACCGGGGCTAATAGTCCTTTCTGGCAGGACTGTTGTGAAGATGAAACACGAGGCCGTGGGGAAGCTACCTGCATGTGGCAGACATAGGATGCATGAGAGCTGGACTACCGTGAGCAGCAAAGCAAAGATGAGGAAACCGTCCCCAGAGGAGGCTTGACCAGAGTCACACAGCCACAGAGATTTGGAGTTTTCGAAGAACTCTCATCAACATCATTTCACTAGTGTTTACCAACTACCCAACCAGGAAAAAGAGTAAGTCACCGAGTGTACAGCCCAGGAAGCCCGGGCTCTACAAGGGACCAGGCCTGCTCCTGGGCCCTTGGCCTGGTGTGCTGGGGGTGGAACCAGCAGAGCCCAGACAGCGACCCCCAGTGCCAGCCCTATTTCACAGGAAATAACTGACCTTGAGCTGTCCATCATCAAACTTTGACCCAGGATGTGGGTAAGGGAAACCAAAGTCAGATAGTGTTTGACAATAATTCAAGGAGATAGATGCTTGAAACCTTTTTAAAAAAGATATTGTGGGTTAGTTTTAACTGTATAACAGTCATTCACCACATAATGACGTTTTGGTCGATAACAGACTGCATATGCGACGGTAGTCCCATAAAATCATAAGGCAGCTGAAAAATTCCTATCACCTAGTGAAGTCATAGCCGTCTAAATGTAACGCAACGCATTGCTCCCGTGTTTGTCGTGATGCTGGGGTAGACTAACCTACTGCGCTGCCAGTCATATAAAAATCTAGCACACGCCATTACAGTCGTAGGTTACGCAATCTACCATGTTTCCCCGAAAATAAGACCTAGCTGGACAATCAGCTCTAATGCATCTTTTGGAGCAAAAATTAATATAAGACCCAGTCTTATTTTACTACAATATAAGACCGGGTCTTTGATATAATATAATACAATATAATATAATATAATATAATATAATATAATATAATATAATATAATACAATACAATACCGGGTCTTATATTAATTTTTGCTCCAAAAGACACTTCAGAGCTGATTTTCCAGCGAGGTCTTATTTCCGGGGAAACAGGGTCGATGTGGAAGTACACTCTGTGGTGCGCATGCAACGATGATGAAAGAGCTTCACAATGAGTTTCTCAGAACATGTCCCTGTCGTTAACTGGCACATGGCTGTATATCAGAATGAATTTCATAGGCCACAAATTCAGATGGGAAAAGAAAAAGAAAAAGCTATTTCTCTCTTGATTCCGCATTCTGCTTTTGGCAGAACCTTCATTTTAATCGATTCAGGGTTTTCTCCTTGTCTCCGTCTGGAGGCTGCACCCATTTGGGGTGGGGAACATCAGGTCAGAGCACCTAGGGAGTACGCCTAGTTCTCTGTGGTCACCTGTGCAGACAGGTGATTGCTGAGTGGGACACTGCCCATGGATCCTGAGTGGTCACCCTGGTGGGCTGGTGAGGAGCCTTATTCCTGCTGTTCTTGGGCTGTGCGTCCCGTTTTGCATCTGCTCTTACGTCTCCACCACCCCAGGCCTGAGGTCCACCATGTTTTCTGGCTCTCAAGGCCATCGGCAAAAACATCCTGCTGCCCCAGTGTCATATGGGGTTCTCGATGCAGCCTGAGCCCTCAGGCAGCCCCTTCTTGTCTGCTGGTCCCTCACTGAACACTGGGGCTTGCTTCTCTATGGAGCTTCCAGCCTCCCAGCTTCTCTCAGGGAGTGACGTACCTGTCACCTCTGCTCTCTGATCCCCCAAACTACTGGGTATTCTTTTTTTTCTTTTTCTGTGTATTCTTTTGTGCCCTCAACTTCAGGGTGTGGGCAGGTCCCCACAGGTCCCCACAGGACCCCAGCAGGACCACTCCCAGAGACCCACGTCAGCATCTCAATCGCTTTCTTTCTTTCTGAGGCCTCCTTCTTTTTCATCCAGGGAAGTATTAATCTAATCTGAGTAAGTGGAAAAAAGTGGCTTAACTACCCACACACCGGTCCTCCACAGTCCGGCATGCTCAGGATCTGGATGCTCCAAAGCCAAGATTTTGAGACTCTCACACTATTCTCTCTGCCATGAAATTCAAAAGCTACGAGCTTGCTTGTTTTTCTCTGTATATTTCTGATGACAGTACATGGGGTCAGTGAGTAAAGACTCAGGAAACAAGTAGGAAACACCAAGGAGAATAGCATAGGTGAATGTTTCAAATTATTTCAAAATTGTATCCTATCATGGTAAGTAGAAATTCATCAAGGTCCATGTTGCTAATTAAATCAGGATTTTCAACATTTCTAAAAAAAAGAGTACACGTGGCTGAATCAGGTAAACTAGAAGGTAGGATATGGGGTTGTAACCCCACTCTGCCGCCAACCAAATGAATGAGCTTCCTTCTTACAGGAGTTTCAGTGAGGGGAAGGCTCCAGGCTTCAGCTGCAGGAGCCGAAGCAGCCAGACACCTGACCTCCCTGACAGGTTGGAAGGGGGACCTGGCCTGTGCTCAGCCAATCAGCCCTTCCCACGGGGGATGACACAGAGCCATGGGCCAGTTTCCCAGGCATCCTAACCCCAGCTGCAGCACCTCATCCGATTGTGTGGCATGGTTTGGCTATGTCCTCAGCAGCCCACCTTCTCTGGGCTCCTCCCTGTGTCTGAACCTGCTTCTCCAGGCTTCCAGGGTTTGGCGGGCTCTCTGATTCCCCGCATCAAATCTCTTTCCTCCTTGGTTATCCAGCATTGGCATCTGTGGTATACAGCCAAGAACTCTGCTGATAGTGAACAACTCCGTTCCCCTCTGTGGCCCTCCGTGGCCCTCTCTATAAAACGAGGTGTTTAGAGCTGATAAACTCTGAGATCTTACAATCTACTTCATGCTTTAAAAGCTCTGGGGCTGAATTTTCCAGCCTTGGCTGTTTCACCCATCCATGCCCCAAATGCCACCATTCTCTGGGCGGCCCCCGTTCACGTATCAGGGAGTGGTCATCTCTGCACAATTGGCCTCACACCTAATTCCATCTGGCATGTGGGTGACCCACCCAAAATGAGTTCTGTGATCATCGTCAACCAGATTCCTTTACCACAGGACGTCTCAGAGCCTTCAATCTGCTAATGTACATAGGACTAGGGTACAAGTAAATTATTTCCCAAATGAATTTTGCTGCAGACACGTTTCCTCGCTGCCCATTTCAAGAACAGAACTTTGAGAAACAACGCTATAGAAAAACAGGTACCAAATGTCACAGGAGGAAAGACATCTTGTTGCATGACTTCCAAATCTCTCCACATACCACCCCCCCCCAGGAATTCCCTGGCCCAGGGTGACTTCATTTTAACTTTTTTTTTTTTTTTTTTGCTACCACTTAACTTCCTGGATTCACAGATTTAAGCGACTCTAAGTGCCTTCAGCTGGAGTTTGATGCCTGAGGCAACAGTCGGCACTAACTCCAGGTTTGGGGTTTCCACACTTCAAGGCACTCACTCGGCCTCCTTACCACTCAAGATACAGCAAATGCTAAAGCACGTGTGCTCTCCTCAGCCATGGGCACTTAGCTGGAGAGTGGACAGTGGGCTGCCACCTGCCTCACTGAATCCCTGACAGGGTAGAACATATACCGCGTTTCCCCAAAAATAAGACCTAGCCAGAGCAAAAATTAATATAAGACCTGGTCTTGTTTTAATATAAGACCCAGTCTTACATAATGTAATATAATATAATACCCGGTCTTATATTAAGTTTTGGTCCAAAAGATGCATTAGAGCTGATGGTCCAGCTAGGTTTTATTTTTGGGGAAACAGGGTAGGTCCAGTGTGACAACAAGCACGCACACTGGTGCCCTGCCCAACCCAGGGGGCTCTGGCCTGGCCCCTACGGAGAATGTGGAGGGTCTCCCTGACGCCCACCCCAAGGCCAGAGACAGCCCCCCACATATTGCACCCCCTCTCCAATTCTACAACAGAACTGCCATCCAGGAATGTTTCAAAACCTCTTGAAACCATTTCTATTTTCAACTTGTACCCTCTCTGGAGAGGACAGCTGCCATAAGTTCAGTTCTCACTGCATAAAGGACTTCCTCATTCAGCTTTAAGGGGAGCCCCTCAGGTGTCTATCACAGCGCTGAGTGGGAGGCCTGCCTCCACCATCCCATCCCTCCCGGAAGGCCTGGCTATGATTCCACAGGTGCAGTAGGGACATGAGCTGTGGCCCCTTTAGCCTTTCTGCCTGTCCAAACTGAAGAGGCAAATTTTTAACATCGTATTTACTAGGGGCTTTCCTTGTTTGCTTGCTCTTTTTTAACAGAACAGATTTGTTACAAAAATATAGGAAAGTGAAATATAATATATTAAGAGAGAAATAAAAATAACCCACAGTCTTGCTATTCAAAGATAATTCTGTAAACATTTGGACATATATCCTCTTTATATTGCCTTTTCCCCCAATCCTGTGATCTCACTTGTATAAATGAAGACTCATTTTACTTTAAGTGACTGAAAACCTGACTCAAATAGGGCTTAAACCTATTGGTTCTCGTTGCTAAAAGATCCAAGAGTAAGGCCAGCTTCAGGCAGGATTGGATCAGGAGCTCCTTGCTATGCTGAGGATACAGCCTCTCTGCCGTCCTTTTTCTCAGCTTCATTCTCAGGTTCCTTCAGGCTCCGTCTATAGGGGAAACCTGAGCATCCTTTTCAGGAGTCTCCACAAAAATCCTGAACCTCGTTCTGACTGTAGCAGCCTCCAGTCACATGTCCACCCCTGAACCAATCACTGTGGCCAGTGAATGTGAAGTGCTCATAGGCTAAAGTCAGGATCATGTGCTTCACCTCCAGAGCCCCACCTAGGCCACCTAGACTGAGAGGGATGGTACCAAGCGAAAAATCAGGAGCTATTTTTGGAAGACGAAAAAATTGATGCAGGAGAGAGAGTAACAAGTGTGCACTAAAAATTGGATATGAGCTGTCTAGTTCAAAATAGTGACTGGCTCACTGATTAGCCTTTAAAGCTTCTCACTAAATTTGTCTAGGAATATAGAAAAAGGGAGAATTCCCAGCAATATCACGTAACCTACCCAAGATGCCCTTCATCAAGCAGAAGCCCACTGGGAAAGATGGGAAGACGTTTCACACCTTTTCTCTCATCTGTCCTGTCTCAGTGACCCAAGGCCGCACCCACCAGAAATGGGACCAGCCTCCCCTTTCCAACTCTTAAGAGCTGTTCTTTGAGGCAGAGTCTTGGTACCTCCCCTCATTGCAGCAACCCCTCTTTCTTTGTCACCATCTGTCTGCAACCAGGCAAGAAAAAGCAAATTACAGAAAACAGCAAGTTGGGGACAGGTGGGGAAGTGCATTCTGGGAAGTGCCCTTCTCTCTAGGCAGCTGGGGCTGGGGCCAGAGGAGAGAAGCTGTACTAGCCAGAGCGTGCTGGGGAAACCTCTTTGCCCCCAACAGCCGCTTAGAGCGCCAGAGACCCAGGCCGGGGTTAGAGATCCAATCTAGCACAGCACAGACACACCAGGAATTAGGGAGTAACCTGTCCCAGCTGTAGATACGAGAAGAACATTTGTCTACCTTTCCAGTGAGTTCAATAGAAAAGAAGGCAGAGCCCGCTTAAAAGAGGAGCAGAAAATCTTAGGGGGAAAATGTACACGGTAGTCCCTCTTGTCTGTGGTTTTGCTTCCCACAGTCTCAGATACCCTGGTCAACCATGGTCCAAAACATTAAATGGGAAATTCCAGAAATAAACAATTCATAAGTTTTAAATTGAGCACTGCTCTAAGTAGCATGATGAAATCTCTCACTGTCCCGCTCCATCCCACCTGGATGTGAATCAGACCTTGGTCCAGGGTCTCCGTGCTCTATATGCCACTCACCCATCAGTCACTGAGTAGCCCAATCGTCGGAAAGTCAATAGGAGCCTAATGCTTCGTCACAAGGCCTACGTCATTCACCTCGGTTCATCTCAGCATGTGGGTGTTGTGTCATCTCACACTGTCACGAGACGAATAAGCTATTTTGAGAGAGAGAGAAAGACCACCGTCACATAACTGGTATTAGAGTATATTATAATTGTTCTTTTTTTATTGCTAGTTATTGTTAATTTCTTACTGTGGTACTTTATCAATTAAACTTTACCACAGTCATGTATGTTTAGGGGAAAACATATAGTATATATAGGGTTTGGTACTATCCACGCTTCCAGGCATCCACTGACGGTCTTGGAATGTATCCCCCACAGATAAGGGGAGACGACTGTGTTTCATTTCAAGGTGAAATAATGAGGTGATAGGAAAAGGGAAATGGGCAAGAAGTGGAAGAATTGCAGAGTAACTGAAAACATAGTAGCTGACGTAAAAAAAACACTTTGGAGGAAGGTAATTAAAAAATAGACTCGATAACCCAGAAAAACAAATCAGCCAAGTAAAGAAAGAACTTGGCCAGCTCTCCTGGGATGGGAGGAAAAAAAAAAAAAAGGATAAAGAGGTGACAGTTATGAGAAGCAAATGAGATACAAATGCTAGAAGTGATTTCTTGAGCAGATCAACGAAACTGAAAAGTCTTCCGCAAAGCTAATCGGGAAGAAAAAGAGGCACAACACTGAGAAAGGAGAAGGAGACCCAACTGGTGGCACAATGGTACCCGGTTTATGAAGAGAGCTGGGAATTCCCTGAGCTGAATCATGCCTGAGTTTTTCTCAGTGTAGCTTCACCTGCCGGCAGGCCCAGTTTTCAGTGCAGTTGTGAATTCTGGAGGGGAGGCCTGGGGGTAGCTGCACTGGGAGTGCTAACACTTGATACAGGTCCCAGGAGTTGGGGGGTCCGGGAAACTGGAGCACTGTAAGGACCCTGAGCGGGCTTGTAGGGCTGAAAGGGAGATGAGCAGGCAGCAAAGACAGCCATCTTGGTCATTTTGCCGAGGAGGGCAGTGCCACCAACCAATGAAGAGATGGTTTTGCTCAGGGAGTAATGCATTCAGGAACCATTCTGGAAAATAAAGATTCGTCAGCCCAGAAACCCCAACAGTTCTGATGAGGCTGGATTCAGCAAGCAGATGAATCAGAATTTGGGAGGAGTGGAAAGTGGCTGACACCAGAGGGGCCATCTGGCTGGTAGGCAGCAGCTCTGCGTTCAGCCCAGCCTTGGAGGGACCCCAGCATGGTCTCCCCAAGAACACCACCTCCTGGAAACGCCCCCCACGCCCACCACTCACGTGCTGGAGAGCCGGAGAGAGCACTGATTTTGGAGTCAGGCAACTTGAAGTTGTGACCTTGACGTGCTCAGTGGCTGTCCTTGAATACCTCAGGGCATGGTCTCTGTGGAAGAGGAACCCCAAGGCCTGGCTCATCTCCCTCACAGAGCACGGTGGCAGCCTCCTGAGACATTTAGTGGGAAGGTGCTCGGAAAAAGAGAAGGTGATCCAGTGTTGGAAGTTAGGACGATTCGAAGGACATGGAGAGTGAAAAGAGAGACGCTAAGGGAGAATATTCTAGAATGGGAGGGCGGGGGTTAGTGATGTCCGAAAGCCAGCATTCTACTTAAAAGGAAAGAAGACAAAATGTCTTTGCAGCTTCTTAGTGAGAAGGAAAACTTCCAGAAGTCCTGACTCTGACACTGGCTCTGGGACCACCTCTAAGCCCCTGTGTTTCTGACTGTGGTCTGTGTGATGTGTCATCAGCTTTGAAGTGATTGTGTATGAGGCCTGAAAAGAAAATCCTAAAGTTATATACACATATATCCTGATATACATATATTTAAATAGCCTGGCTTATATACATATAAAGTGAGGGGAAAAGGACAATTTTTTAGCAAGTTGGAAATGCTGGCCTATCAAAGGAGGTCAGAGTAAAAAGGGAATTACTTCTCCTTTGGTTGTACATCTGCTAGCACAGCCTGTTCTCTGATTTATTTTTTCAATTCCAAGGAATATTTCTTCTAGGCCAGACACAGGCCTTCAGCGGACAATTCCTAGAGCCAGACTCATAGGAAAGGAGCCCGGACCTGGAGGCTGAGCAAATGCCACCTGCTGTCTGCGGCCATCATGTGCCTACCTTGGGCCTCAGTTTCCCCTTCTGCACAATGGGGGGTAAGAAGATTCTCTTCTCTTCCCCCCTTCCCCCAGCACCATTCTTTAGCAGCAGAGCTTCAGCAGAACAATTCTGGGAAAGGAAATCTTTTATAAAAAAATGTTTTGTACATTTTCTTTTTAGATATATATCACAAATATATTTAAGTTTTTATAACTGCATAAATGTGGTCATATGCATGTGTGCTCATCTTTGTTTTTACTTTTCCTTTTTTGCTTGGCTGTTACTCTTATACTGGACCATCTTTTAGGAACTTTCTAGCTCTGGTGGCTCATATTTCTGGGGTTAGGGAAAGATGGGAAAAAAGTAAACAGTGCCAAGGGGCCACAGTTATACCTGGTGCTAAGATGGGGAGCCAGGCCCCATATGGGGGGGTCCTCGCTCACTCCAAGGAGCATGAGTTTGCCTTTCCTCTGTCTGTCTAGCCTCCCCACCCTTGACTCTCACAATCACCCCACCTTAATTCCAGAGCAGGTCAGAACTCAGATCTGGAAGCCAGGCCATACCTGAGTTTGGCCTCCAAACTCCTTCTCTTTCATGGAATCTGGGGATCAGAGAAACCGCCAGAATCGTTTGGTCTAGCCCTCTCTATCAAGAGAAGTGGTTGTCTATTCTCCCTGCACAAGGAAAAATGTCCCATCCTTCTTCCTGCAGGGAGTGGAGGCTGGTGCACTCCCAGATTTTTCAGGTCAACTGGTTCATTTCCTTCCACCTTGGAAACCTCTGAAAACCAAGATGCCCATATCCTGGCTCAGCTGTTAACCATCAGTTCAGCTGGAAAGTACTCCTTCCAGGCAACAAAAAGCAAAAGCAAACACAGCAAGGTCAGTCTAGATGAACAAGCGATTCACAGAAGAAACAGAAGTGGCCAAGAAATTTGCATCAGGATTCTGTGAGGTAGTATTTTTATACCTGTAGAGATGCGATGCACAGAGCGCTTATGTAACTTACCTAAGGTTGCATAGCTACATAACTGTGGTTTTGGAATCTTGAATCTAGGCAATCTGGCTCCAGAGCTTATCTGTGCCCTTTGTCATGACGCTATGGGAGAAGCTCACAGGAATTCAAAGTGGTCCCGTTGGAGCTGCCTGTGGAAGAAATTCCAGGTGATTAGACATCAACTGCTCCAGGCCCCCTGTGAGGTCGTTCCATGAAGGTAGGAGGTAGGGGACAGGAGCTACTTTGGAGAGCCCTGGACAGGCCTCAGCTCCTTAAGCCTCCTCTGATTCCTGCAAGTCTGCAGCACTGAGAACCTTGGATCCTATGTCCCTGTTCCCCTGCATCAGGCAGGCAGAAAAGGGACCAGTTGACACCAGGTCCAGGAGTCAATGTCAGGGATGGGGGATGCCTGGTGCTCGCGTTGATGTAGGAAATTTCTGTGAGTGCGAGGATCGTGGTTTCACGAAACCGAAGAATGGAAGCATGGACCAGAGAGGCGAGGAGTTGCAAAAGAGGGTAGTTTATTAAAAGCAAAGACTTGCAGCTCTCAAGCGAGAGGGGGTCCTGACTGGGGTGCCCACTGACTGAGGCAAAAGGCTCTGATTCTTATACCTTTTCTTGCCAGCTTGGAGAAGGGAGCTGGCGTCTATCAGATTTGTTCTGTTTGTTCATCCTGAAGGAATTAACGAAATAACCCACTTTAATTTATCAGATCTGCTCGTTTGTCCAGCCTAAAGGGATTTACAAGGTAACTTATTAACCTCAAGGCGCCATTACATTTTGTCCTGAAGTGAATGAGCCATTTCAGAACCTGGAGTTTCAGGATATGGCTGCCTTTGTTTATTCCACCAGGGACCTGCCTGTCTACCTAACAACATGCTAACTAACCTGTCTCAGTGTCAAAGCAGGACAGACACCCCAACACCAAGTGAGCAGTCAGGGCCACGGCACAAAGAACAGGCCCAGGAGGAACACACAGCTGACGTCATGCCCCCCTCAGTCAGGAAGCATCTTACATCCTCCTTGCTGGGCCGGGAGATGGTCTCAGGGGAGGGCCTACCCAGAGCTGCCTGGCTGGAGGAAGTGAGCCACAGCAAGAAGCTGTAGCAAATACCAGCAGCTACTTTTGTTAGGCACCTACTATGTGCCAAGGTCTGCATTAGACATTTTACATATGTTAATACTTTTCATTTTAATCTTCCAATCTGTTCTCTGAGGTCTGAGTAACTACCCCATTTTACAGAGTCAATGAAAGCTGAAAGAGGTGCCACGGCTGGCCTAAGGCCTCTTGCTTCTCAGCAGCGGGGTCAGGATTCAAATTCTGATGAATCTGGCTCCGGAGTCCGAGCTCTCACTTTCAGCAGGTGAGCGTGAGGCTGGGCAAGTGAGAGTGGCCAGAGAAAGCCTGGACGAAAACGACACACTCTCTCAAGAAACCCGGAAGCCATTTATCTCTTCAGTTTGACTTCTGTTCACTAACATTTTCCTCCTAGGAGACAGATAGACGAGGTTTATTTTTGTTTGTTTCAATCTCATTTGACAAATGAAGAAACCAAGGCCCAGATAAATAAAGTAATAGCCAGTTAGGAAAGAGCTGGAGTGAACACAGCAGTCTTGCAACCCCAGAGGGGATTCCTCCTTCTCGCACCATGACCTAGCACTCTCCCCTGACCCCAGGGCCTTATCTAGAAGTCTCCGCTGGTGTAGACAGAGAATTTGGCTATGTGTCCACCCTTGTAAATGCTTGGTTTGTACACCCTCAGTTTTACCCAGAGTCTCAGGCTTCTGGAAAGGGCGGGGTGGGGGAAATTCCAAGATATTGACCTGGAAGGAATTCCAGGAGACAGGGCTGATTCTTCCAACTCCACCAGACCAGAGAAGGTGGGCCTGAGGCCAAGATTTGCTCAGATATCACTAGTGAGGATTGCCCCAAGCCACTCCCTCCATGCCTTTTTTTCCCTCCCTCCCCTCCTCTCATCTCCCTTCAGTTTGGCAAAAGGCTGGGGCAGCCAAATTCCACAGCATTTAAGTCATAATTCCATTTTATTCTGGTCAATGGCATTTTCATAAAGTCACAGAATGTGAGAATTTGAAAAGATGCTATTGATGGATTTCGACCAAGTCCCTTTGTAATAGATGAGAAAAATAAGCCAGCTCACCAGGGACCATCAGCAAGTCAGGGCAGGTGCTAGACCGGAACCCAGGGCCCAGGCCTCTGAGACACAGCTCTGCATGAGCTCCCATCCCAGGTCCACTCCGAATCACACAGTGCCATCAATGGAAGGAACCGAGGGAAGTATGTGACCATGGTGAGGGTTGGAGACTAACCTGAATACCATTGGAGCCACGAGGTCATGTCAGGAAGAGGAGAGCAGGGACATGGAGAGACGTTACGGTCACACAGGCTGTTGTCCTACAGGCCCAGGACAGTCTGACTTTTTAAAAGAACATCTACAAAATACAGCATTCAATGTAAAATAGTCCAACTTTTAAATATAGGAACAAATTTAAGTTTAAAACTAAAACATGGAAACTAACTTGTGACCTGCAGTGGAATCCAACTCCACCCCTTTTATTGATGAGAAAACTGAGGCGCAGAGTAGCATTCCATCACAGACCATACAAAGATGGAAGTCCAGTGCAGCTGAGTCCTTTCTGGGGAGTCCCACACCGGACTTACTTGTCCTGTCAGCACTAATCACCAGATGGCATTCCCGAGAGCGCACAGCCCCCACACATCTGGATCTGAGCCCCTGCACCTCAGGCTGTATGTGATTTTTCTAGAAGAACCTTATTCTTGGTCTCCTGTTATGTTCTGCCCGTGATCCACAGGCCCCAAATCTCCTTGAGTATTTTTTTCCTGACATGTCCTTTTAAGACTCTAAAGTGGGGCAGAACATTCTGAGACCCTGTGGGAGGCTGGGAAAGACTGCAGACACCCTTGTCCTATGCCAAGCCCTTCCTACATGCCATTCCCCTTGCGCCTCTGGACATTCTGCCCTTCCCAGCCCAGCTCAAAACAGCACAGCTGACACTCCAGAAAAATCTCATAAAGCCAAATTAGGAACATGTCAGTGAAAGGGGAAAATGAGATCACGGCCACCCTGTCACCTTCCCCTGGCTGGCTAAATCCATCAGCAGTCGGCCAGCTGTCAAACCATCCCTGACCCCTCCTGCGTGTCTAGTCCTATGCCTGAGACAGGGTCATGGGACAGTTAATGAAGAGATGACACACGGCTCCGTCAAACCCTAGGACAAAGGGGAGTGTGAAGATGAGCAATGCAGATTCTCCGGGCTTGGTGAGCTCCAAGAAAGGGGTGGCCAAAACCAACAGTGGCTTATCAGAGAAAATGGGTTTAGAGCTATCTCAAAGAGTAGCTGGAATTGGTATGGATGGCGAGGAGCGAGAGGACATTCAAGGTGTCCGGCAGGCACGGCGGTGGGATGGGCCACGGCATGTTGGAAGAGAGTGGTGGTTCAGTGGCCACAGCTGAAAATCTGTGCTTTATTCTCCCAGCACCTAGCTTAGGCCTAACATACGCACTCTTTGAATGAATGGATGAATGAATGAATGATCGAATGATTTAACATACACATCAACCCAATGAGAAAGTATGAGAACAGCTACCCAAATAAGATAATTTAGTGTTTGCAATTTTTCAAGGCATTTCCCTCTCACCACGTGTGTCATCCCCATAACAGCCCTGGAGGCAGGTGGTGTGGGTTCCATTGAACCCGTTTGACAAGTCAGGAAACCAAGGCATAGGTTGTTGGGAGAGAGCAGAATGGTGGGGTTTGGGGTGAAGGCCACTGAGCCCAATGGCTTCCTGCCCTTCTGGGTTCCCCTCTCGGAGAGCTGTGCACCAGCCTGCAGCGAGGCTGGCCTCAGTCTTGCTGGTGCCCACTGGGTCTTGTGCCTGGGGTGGGGGACCGCCTGGCGGATTCAGGAGGCATGTGAGCAGCCCATCTGCCCAAAGACCTGAGCCCATTCTGATAAGCACGTGTAGCACTTATCAGAATAAAGCTAACATTTTAATCCCTGTCTGATCACTCAATGTTGTTCTGAAACTCTAGTGGGGGGAGGAGGAGTGTTGTTTATTGTTTCTCCAAAACCCCAACAGAGATGTGAAGCAACTTACCAGGTAATCAACACTTTACCTGGGGTCCCCTGGCAATCAGCTTCCTCCCTTTTCCAGTACAGGAAACCCTGTCAGAGAGGGATGGGAGGAGTAGGAGAGGCAGCCTGCTGTGCCAGACACGCGGAGACTATTCTCTGATCACATGAGTTGGAGAAACAAAAATGGTTTTCAAGTACCCACTGGGTTCTGTGCTACAGGATTTGTCAGAACCGTCAGTACGCTGCTGTGCTCTGGAGAGAGCTGCACCATTTTCCAGACTTCTGAAAGCCGCAGATCATGTTCTCTCGTAGATCAACGTGCGGGTCATAGTGTTCCAGTGTCCCATGTTTTTGGGAAATACTGCTTGCAGACCACCCACTTGTTTCTTGGGAGGTGGGGCATGGTGCAAAAACCAAGACTTACCCCACCAGGGTTTGGGTTGACCTTGGACAAATTCCTAAGGCTTGTCTTCTATTACACATCTTTCAAAACAGGGATCTATGCTGATTGCATTATGTTGCTATGAGGATAAAACGAGATGACGTTCACAGATGCCCACAGCAGACCTTCCAGGCAAGTCCAGCCATTACACAGGTGTACAAACTTGTACCAAAAATGGGGTGCGTGATGTGGGCTTTACATGAACAGATCCATAGAAAGTAACTTTTCATTTGACCAAAGGATTCTATGAGTTGCAAGATGACCTACAACAGTTTCTATTTAGTTGCAAACCCCTGCTAGCCTCTCTCTCCAGAACTGATTTAAAATAGGGTACAATTTTACTTTTTGTTTTTCACTCCACATACGGAGTGAAATCATTCTGGTTCTTGTCCTTTTCTGTCTAACTTATTTCACTAGAATGATACCCTCAAACCCATGTTGTCACAAATGGCACGATTTCATCTTTTTGATGGCTGAGTAGTATTTCATTATACGTACCACATCTTCCTTATCCAATCAAGGAGGGTTTGGGAAGGGCAAAATGGGTCAAGGGGGTCAAATAAAGTGGTAACAGGACAACGAGACCCTAGACATCAGGAGGGGTAGCATGCAGTGGAGTATACAGACGTTGAATTATAATGTTGTACACCTGAAATTATATAATGTTATTAACCAATGTTACCCCCATACATTTATACAAAACATATATGATACAAAGAAATAGGGTACAATTTCAAATCCTTTGATGTGTCAGAGATGTGTCTGTTTATAAAACAAAGCTCACAGTGTGGACTTGTGTGCCAAACTTCTCCATTAGACTTCTCCTCTCGCAGTTGCCCTGTGTGAGCTCCTCACAGACGCAGGCGCTCATCCCCTCAAGTCCCAGGTCCAGTCACGCACATCCCCTTACTGCTCAGGATTGGCTCCTCGGTAGCAAAGACTGCTGGTCCCCCTCAAGGATCTGTTCTCTCTGTGCCTTTAGAAATAGAACTAGAGACTTTATTTCCCAGGCTCGTTTGCTGGAGGCAGGTGTGACCATGAGACAAAGGTTTACCCGTAAGTACATGAGAGGAAGTTGGCGTGTGCGTACAAGTGCTGGGTCATGCCTGTCCTTAGTGTGAAAGGGCATTTCCTCAGCTTCCACTTTTCTTCTTCTCGCTGGCTAAACTCATGATACGATGGCAGGCGCGCTGGAGCAGCTATCTTGGACCACATGATAAAAGCTGCTGACTGAGAATGGCAGAGCAATAAGACAGATGGACCCTGGGTCTCTAAAACCATGAAACTGCCATGTTAGCCCAGGACTGCTTAAATTATTACTGTTACATGAGGGAGAAATAAACTTCCATTGTGTTTGAGCCATTGTTATTTTGGCCTTTAGTTACAGCCGCTGAACCGCTTTACTCTACGTATCAAGTTCTAACTATTCTTTGAAACCCACCTGAAGGCCACCTCCTCCAGAAAGTCTTCTCTGATTATACCAATGATATCTTCCATCATGTACATCACCTATTCCAGAATGTATTGCCTGGACCTAATCTTACTGCGCCAAATTCTATTTTATGTAATGGTATTTACTCCAGCATAGAGCATGGCACGCATCAGGAAGCATGGAAAGACAGTTATGGAGTTGGGTTATAGGACCTTCCCTTGTTCGTGGTTGGTTTTGTATCTCTTTCGCAGACATAGTAGCTTCCAGACAGTGTTGTGTGCCACTGTCGGATGGGGCCAAGTCACAGACCTCTCTCACCACCATTCATGGTTATAACATTCAAGTGAGACTTGGGGCTTGACTTACATGTTACCAAAAGAAACTGGTGGGGAAATAAGGCCAGCCAAGGCTGGTGGGGTGTGGTTGGGGACAGTCTCAGCGCCGAGCCTTTAAATACGACCTGATGTCAGAGCACTCTGTGACATGCAACCCAAGAAAGGATCTGCTATAATAGGATTCTTCCGATGTGGAAAAATAAGGCAGGCTGACTGCCGCCGTCATGGAGAGGTGACAAATGTTTGACCTCGGGTGTGAGGGTGACTGACTGATTCCGTGTTGTCACAGGGAGAAATGCACACCTGTTCCAGCTGGAACAATCAACTCTGACCAGACGCCCTCAGATAGACCAGCTGGAGTCCTGGGGAAAAAAAAAAAAAAGATGGATCATGCTAGCTGTTGCACAATGAAGCTATTGAGCAGCTGCCCAAGATGGAATAGACTGCCTCATGCGGTAGTGAGCTTCCTGACACTAGTGGTAATCAAAACAGATGATCACTGGTGGGAATACTTTAAGGGGACTCCAGCCTGAGGTTAGGAAAGGAGATTACACTGAAAGGTTTTATGACATTGATTTTCCAGACTACATTGCGTCTCTTCTCCATTGGCTCCATCTCAGTAATTCTCCGTAGGAGCCCACCAGAGTGCCTGAAGTTCTACCATTAAAGCTTTATTCATTGGGAATAAAGTGTCGTGATCTCCTGGAAATGTTGGTTAAATAAGGGATGCTGCTTAATATTATAGCTGTTGATTCTTTGTCAGTTCATTTGGCAGACCCTTCTCCCAGATAGCTGGTGGCAGGGGTTACTGGGGCACTGGTTACCATTGTCGGGGTCTCTCACCATCAGAAGGCAACACGAAGGCAGAGTATGCTTGGGGGAGGGGGGGTGAGGGTACAGGAGGACCTGAGACTGTAGGGGAAGTGGCATGAGTGTACCATCAAAAGCACTGTCATCCACTTCACAGCTTGGCCTAGAGTGGCCCCACCTGGTCCAGAAGCCCAACATCTGCCCAGCAACTTCAACTTCTCAAGGGGAGCACTGGACTAGGAGTCCAGAGACCTGGCTGCTGGCCCTGTTTGGACCACTCCCTGGCAGTGGGCCTTGGGTATGTTGCCACAGCTCCCTGCAGAGCTCAGCTCCCTCCACTGCTGGTCTCCAAGAGCCCTTCCCCCCGACAGGGTCCGGGGCCAGGACCAAAGTACCAGGGCAAGCTTCAGGGTCTCCTAAATCTCACTGTGAAACCCAACTCTGCCTTTGCTGAGCAGTATGAACTTGAGCAAGTTGCCTAAGTTTCCTGAGCCTCAGTTCCCACTTCTATAAAATGGGAACAATAATACTTGTTTCAAAAGATAAAGATGATGACACATAACTTACACAGTGACAGGCTGGGTGCTAAGCCCTCCATTATTTTTCATGTCATTGTATTAGTTACCGCCTCAGTGAGCTAGAGCAGGCTTCACCCATGAAAGGAAGATGGCAGTGGGATTCTGACCTTGTTGCCAGACTGTCACCTCCCCAAGAGAGCCAGGGTAAGTTACTCTGAGCTCCTGCCAGCTTGGACACTGGTCTTCTGCTTTCCTTCAGGCAACCCTGCCAGAAGGAGCCTTGGTTACAATGAGGGATTTGCCCTGGAGCTGCAGGCATGGGAAGCCTGGGACCTTATCCCAGTATCCTCCCCTTCCCTGGTCATCCTTCCAAAATAGCCTCCACTGGCTGGGGTCTCTGCCTCTCAGAGCCTATGGGGACCAGCCTGGGAGCAGAAGTTGTCATGCCCACCCATGCCCTCCCTCCACTGTCGCTCTACCCAGAAGTGGTGTAAGCACGTGGGCTTAGGGGTTAGGCAGCGATGGTCTTGAAAGCCTGCCTGGCCACTGACTGTGTGTGCTCTGGGCAGGTCACTTTAGGTTTATGAACACCGATTTCTTCCTCTGTCGAACAGGTATAACCAGAGCTACTTCTCAGGGGCTCTGTCGACATCAAACCTGTCAATCAGTGTCCGGCAGGTCACATGTCCTCAGAAAATGGAAATCACTTCTTCCCCTCTTTTCTGTAGCTTAAAGCTTTGGTTCCAGGAAGGGTCAATATTTGTTTCCAAATTTCCTTTTGCAATTTTTCCAACCTAAGTATATATTGCAAGAGTAGGATAGCAAATTCCCGTATACTTTTCACCTCCGTTTAGCAGTTTAACATTTGCCACTGTGCTTTTTCTCTACTTATTCACACCACCATCCCTATTAATACGACATCCCCTGCCCCCTTAACTGCTTCAGCATGTATTTTCTAACAACAAGGATATTTTCCCATGTAACGACACTAGGAAACTTAGCAAGTACCTACATATACTGTTCTCTAGTGTGCAGTCAGCATTCAAATTTTGCCAATTGTCCCAATAATGTCCTTTAGAGCAGTTTTTTCCCCCTCTGGTCCCAGATCCAGTCGAGATCCTTGTATATGTTTGTCTGGTCTCTGGAATAGTTCCTGCATTCTTCTATGTCCTTAAGGACCTTGACATTTGTGAGGAGTGCAGGCGAGTTATTTTGCAGAATGCCCCTCCCTCCCTTTGGCCTGGTCTGATGGCGTTTCCTCATGATTAGACTCGGGCAATGCATGTTGGGCAGGAAAATCACAGAAGAGATGCCGAGTCCTTTCCAGTATAGCTCATCAGGACACGTGATGCCAATTAATCTGACCACTCTGATGGACTCTGGGTCCATGAGCTGTGTCCATGGCACAATGGCCATTTTTCCTATTCCATGGGGAATATGATCTCATTTGAACCCCAGACTCTTGAGTTGGGTTGTCTGGACTGAAGCATGTACCAGCAGTGTGGCCTTGGCTAAATTACCTACCTTCTCTGAATTTGTGAAACAAAGATCGCGTTCCTCCCTCTCGGGGTAGTTTGGAGGAGAGATGAGATCATATATGTGAAGTGTTCGACTCCCTGCCTGGGCACATGGGAGAGACGCCTGGCCAATGCCAGCTGCTGTTCATACCATCTCTGTGATAACCCTCAAAGCCCAAAGGTCTGAGACTGGCTTGAGTACAAGGAGCTGGTTGAATCCTTCTTGGTCCCTTCAGTGGATACTCACCGAGCATCTTTCCAAGGCTTAGGATCTATGGGGAGACTTGGAGATCAGGAAGACCCACCCGAATGGAAGGAAATGGCAGCAAAGAATTCCGGTGTCACTGAGCTCAGAGAAAAGGCTGGGGGCAGGAGCAAGTTTCTACTGAAAGGCAGAAAACCCTGGCAACAGAAATGGACCAGCAAGGTAGACCCACGGCCATGAGCCAAATGTGGACTTTGGGGTCCACCCAATCTGGGTGTGTGCCCCATACTCCCTGTGAATGAGCTGTGTAGGCTTGGGCAAGTCAAATAACCTCTCTGAGCAGTTTCTTCCACTGTGAAATGGGGATCATACCGCATCTCTCATAAAATTGTTGTAAGGATGACAAGAGTAATATATGGGAAGAGTACGGCCCAGGTCCTGGCACATGGTAAGTACTCAAAAACCAAGGACTGACACTAGCACTAGTCCGTGCCAGGATCTTGGTTCTAATGTTCCTCCTTTGGGAACGCTTCCCTGACCATCATTCTCAAAGAGAGAATCAGGCTTCCCTGAAAGGCTCTTAGCATCACCTGCTCCCACACTTAGTGGGGCCATAAATTGTTACCACGTTCCTGAAGGACAGTTTAACAAACAAGGAATTTGTTGGTCAGTGTGGACAACAGAATCCACTGGGACAGTTTAAGCAGAAAGGGATTCATTAAGGACAATAGACAGCTTGCAGAATCATCAGACAGCAGACGTAATACAGCCTACCTAGGCTGGGCTTCCAGGAATGAGTCCCAGAAGCACAACACAGACTGGTTACCAATGGAAGTGCTGCTTCTGCCTTGATCAGAAAGCTCCAGGAGAGACCACCCAAGTTCATGGCTCCAGACCCGTGACATTTCTGCCCTGATCTATGCTGGCCAAACAGGTGCCCCCTGCCCCCTCCATTCCCCCCGCATGATTCACAGAAGTGAGCTCATCACAGCAGTCATCTCTTCAGAAGAGAGAAAAATCACATCTGAATCTGTGCTGTCAGGGAGTGTGGGTTATTAATTGTCCAACAGCGAGACATACGAGGAGATGAAATATATTCCAAACTAGCCAATACACCAAACTAAGAACCATAAACACACGGTTTCAACTTTTGACTTAGGAATTGCCTAGGAATCCATCTCAAGGAAATAATTAGAGAGATAAATAAGCGTTTGTGTATGAAGTCGGAGGGAGGGAGGGCAGAGAGAAACAAAATCCATGAACATGGTGTTGGTTAAGAATTTTTTGAACATTCAAAGGAAAGAATTTGGGGCTAATAAAAATGAGGTTTTTGAATAATTTTAGAATTTGCATTGACACAGTATTAAGGGGAAAAGACAAAAAACAAACTATATGTACAATATGATCTTGGTTCTATAAAAAGGGCACTATATATATATATATAATATTATATATTATATTAAAGGAATTACCAATATTAAAGGAAGTACCCCAAAAATGTTTATCTGAGTGTGACTGGAATTACATGAGTTTTAAAATTTTTTCTTGCTTACTCTTTTCTATACTAGCTATGTGTTCAACCAAGGATATGCATTACTTTTTATAATTAGTTGTTTCAGAAATTGAAGAATGATGTAAACAAAATGAGATATTCCTCATGCACGTGAACACACATGCACGTGGGTTTGGGATGGGGAATAAGGGATAACAGAGGTGGACAAGGACCAATTATGGAGGGCAGGCAGAGGCCATCCCTGACTTATCTGGCACATAAGTGGATGTCAATAAATATTTGTTCCATACCCTTATAGAGAAATACTCAAAGGGCTTGAAAGCAGCCAGTTCGAAGAAAAGGGAATACAGATGACTTTGAAACAGATGAAAAGATACCCAGCCTCAATCATAATCAAAGAAATGCAAAATAAAACAAGAGCTATTTTTTCACTTACCAAATTGGCAAAGATCACAACGCTTGATGAGAACAGAGGGTGACTAGACAGGAGGGAAGCAGACTCTACCCCGCCCTGCAGGGTGATTTGTAATATCTGCTAGAACTGAAAATGTACATGCCCTTTGATACGGCCACTCTGTTTCTAGGAATTTGTTCTCAGATATAATTGTGCATTGGTCATCCGCGGGGGGGCTGGCGTGCAGGGTGTTTATTGCTGTGTTGCTTATCTTAGCCAAAGATTAGAAGCCAAGTCTTCAGTGGGAAGCTGATTAAATAAACCACGGTGCATTTGTATGATGGAACACTGTGCTACAAAGGAGGGAGTTCAGAGGCATATTTATAAGCAAGAAAGTCAAAGTATACAATGAAGAGCAAAGTATATAATGTCCTGTTTTTGTAAGGAAAAAACACGCACATCTATCATTTGATACGAATAGCACATTTCTGGTGTCCCTGGGGAGGGAGATGGAGGTATTTGAGGGTCTGAGTTAGAGTCAATATTTGTTGTTTATACTTTTGTACTGTTGGTTTATTTGATCATACTCGTGCTCATGTGTTATGTTTTCAATTTCAATATGTAATTAGAAGTGAATACTCATTGAATTAATAATTGGACTAGGAAACCACAGAGAGGTGTTTGAACGTGATGGGGTGAGCCATAGAGAGCCACTGGTGGTTCTTGAGTAGGAGAGTGCAACATAAAAGTGTTTAACAGGGAGAACCCAGAAGATTGGCAGGGAGACTGAGAGCAGGGGGAGGAGCCTGACCAGCTGGACCAGCCAGGCGGCAGAGTCGCCAGGCAGGGAGGCTGCACCCAAGGGATGTGGGGTGGGGGACAGAGGAAGGGTTGCTCCCTGAGCAGACTTTCATCCTATTCATTCTGGATGATTCTCTCTGTTCCCATCCTGCACTACACCCCACAAGTTTCCCAGATTGTTTATGGAAGAATTCTCAGCCTTTTGGCAGTGCAGATATTTGCTTTTTTAACCATGGTCTGTCAATGACTCGTCTACTTTCGTTGGCCCAGTTAGCTTCCTTTGTTCTCTTCCCATGCCCCTGCTCCTGTCAGCATAGGAGCTGGCTGTCACCTCACACGCCTCTCCTTGCCTTTTACCTGACTCTCACCTCTCGGAGCCCATTCTGCTCCTTCCCCTCTTCCCTGGCTCAGACTTTCAGTCCCCCGGGCTTTTCCTGGGAGTGTGCCCACCTCCAGTGTGCCCTTAGGCCGCTGGAGGATTGATTACAAATGCCCTCTTCCTTTCTGCGCTCAGCTAGGCACCCAACGAGGTTTCAGTGGGTTTTCAGTCCCAGGAAGAAGGTGAGTGTGGGGGTATGGGAGGAGCAGTAGTGTTTAGGTTGAAGGGAAAACCTGCCTGTCTCACCACAACCTTCATATGTGTATTTATTCTAATATTAAATTACTGTTTTTAGATTATTTACCAGGGAGTAAAATAGATGTCCCTGGATCTGTCCCAACAGATCCATTCATCCATGGTCCAGGGGTTCTCAACCTTGGTGCAATTGATCTTTGGGCTGGATAATTGTTTGTTGGGGGACTGACCTGTGCAGTTTTAGGATGTTTCGCAGCATCCTTGGCCTCCACACTGCTAAAATGCCTCCAGACTCTGCCAAATGTCCCTGGGGGTCAAAATCACCCGTGCTTCAGAAACAGTGCTATGGTTTCATGTGTCCCATGTGCCAGTGTGTGTGGGGGGGTGGGTACAGGTGCCCCTTTATTGGTCTTTGTGAGAGGCATAGCGGGGAGTTTCGGGCGTTATGGGGAAGGCTGCGGCTGGCTTGATGCCCCGTAAATCACAGCACACAGACAACCTCTTCTTTGCCACTGGTCCCCCTCAGAGCACGGCCTTGGAAACCCGGGCGCTGCTGAACCACTTCCAAATCTGAGATCCTCAGTCTCCGTTCTTCCTAACAGGATTCTCTTTTTGGTTCTTGGGTTTTTCACCCAAGAACTACCAATAGCTTGCCTCCTTAGACGCCTTTGTTGTTCGGTCTACAAGGGGCAAATAATTTTAAAAAGCCTCAAAAGGGTTTCCGGGGCAATTCAAATAGCCCTTTTAAATGAAAGAAAAGAAAGAAAGGAAAGAGAGAGAAGAGAGAGACGAGAGAGAGAGAGAAGAAGAGGGAGAGAGAGAGAGAGAAAGAAGAAAGAAAGAAAAAGTAACAAGAAAGAAAGAAAAGAAAGAAAAAGAAAGAAAGATTATTTTTTTAAGAAAGGAAAGAAAGAAGATTTAAAAAGAAAAGAAAGAAAGAAGAAGAAGAAAGAGAAAGAAGCAAAGACAGAAAGAAAGAAAAGAAAGAAAGAGAAGAAAGAAAGAAAGAAGGAAGACAGAGGAAAGAGAGACCTCCAACCTTTGTATTTTGTTATACAAGTGAAAGAGACACATATGGAATATGTTTCCTTCTGACTGGGCACTATTTTAAAACATAAGGAGATTGTTCTTAAATATTTCCTGGCTTTTTATGGCTGCCTAGGTTTTTAGAGGAATTGGTCTGTGAGATGCCTGTTGCACAGGGGATAGCCTGGGGTCCTGGGGGTGGGGTGGGGTGTAAGTGTGAGGGGGTCTGTTGGCCCATGAGGAGAAGCCCTGAGCGACCTGCCCAGGACAGCCAAAAGTGTGGATATTGTACCCTGTGCTGGAGTCATCAGGGAAGACTTAAAAAGAAAATGAAGTCTGGATAGGTTTACACTTCTCAGTATTTTCTGAACATGAGTACTTTTTCAGCTGTTCTATCTGCCTAGAAAGCCCTGTCTCCTTTGTGGACTTACTGTCCCCTTTACTCTTCCAGGGTACCTCAAATTCTTCCCTTCTTCTCTCCTAATGAAATAACTAGACAAGTGAGCAAAAAGCATGCATGAATCTATGTATGTATGTCTGACAATAAAGTTCATGAACTTGCCACCGTGCGCTTACATTGGCAGCGCTGTACAAACAGCTGGTAAGGTGTCATAACCTTGGTACATCAGTGTCTCACAGCTGTGTTCGTGTCAACGTGTGGTGGTGTCCTGCTGAGTGGTGTTCATTATTGTTGTTGTGTGTTTTTGTGTGCCGTCACAAGAATGTCTGAGCTTGAATTAGAGCAACGAACAAACATTAAATTTCTTGTTAAACTTGGCAAGAGTAGAAGTGAAATCAGGGACATGTTAGTCCAAGTTTATGGGGATAATGCCATGAAGAAAACGGCAGTGTACAAATGGATTAAATGTTTTTCTGAGGGGAGAGAACGCGTCACTGATAAAGAGAGGTCAGGGCGGCCAGTAACGAGCAGAACTGATGAAAACATTGCAAAAGTTCATCGAATTGTGCATCAAACTTGTCAGCCGACTGTGAGAAGCATAGCAGACCAAGTAAACATTGATAGAGAAACAGGAAAATCTTAACTGAAAATCTTGGCATAAGAAAGGTGTGTGCAAAAATGGTCCCAAAGGAGCTCTTGCATCACAACAATGCACCAGCTCACACGGCACTGTCAGTGAGGGCGTTTTTAGTCAGTAAACAAATAATTATATTGGAACACCCTCCCTACTCACCTGATCTAGCCCCCAATGACTTCTTTCTTTACCTAAAGATAAAGGAAATACTGAAAGGAAGACATTTTGATGACATTCAGCACATCAAGGATAACACGACAACAGCTGTGATGGCCATTCCGGAAAAAGAGTTCCAAAATTGCTTTGAAGGGTGAACTAGGCACTGGCGTCGGGGCATAGCTTCCCAAGGGGAGTACTTCAAAGGTGACCATAGTGATATTCAGCAATGAGGTATGTAGCACTTTTTCTAGGATTAGTTCGTGTACGTAATTGTCAGACCTCGTATGTAGTGAAATTATATACACACATACACACACACACACACACACACAGAGGGTGCCAAAAAAATGTATACACATTTTAAGAAAGGAAAAAACTAGTAAAATTATGCTGATAATAACTTTGGTAACCACTTTGAGCACCTCTTGTAATTGCAGAAGTCAGACATGACTTGTATTCATCTTTTTTTATTGGTATATACTGAGTATTACAATTTTAATACAGTTTTTTTTTCCTTTCTTAAAATGTGTATACATTTTTTGGCACCCTCTGTGTTTGTGTGTATATATACATATATATGTATATATTTACACACATACATACATACATATATATATGTATGTATATATCATTGCAATGTGGTTTACAGTGATGAAAAAATGGAAGTAGGCTAAAATGTATAGCAGTAGAAGACCAGTTAAATACATTATGGTATAGTCATACAAGAAGAAAAATCACTCAGCCATCAAAAGTTAAAGACAAATGAGTATTGACTTGGTTAGATGAAAGAAAGTTAAAAACAGCATATGTCCCTATATGAATCTATTTTTTTAAACGTGCGATACAAGGGGGCCTCTGGGAAGATGGTGAAGCCGGAAGCAGCAGGAATCTGTCTCCCACCTAGAGAGCAATGGCTCTGGCAGAATCTGTATCATGTAACTATTTTGGAACTCTGGAAGCTGTTGAAGGCTTGCAACTTCCAGGAGAAGGCTTGGATGGTAAACTGCGGTTCATTTTGGTTACTTTTTGGTCAGTTTCAGCTCTTAGCTCAGTAGCAGTCACCTATCCCTGACCCCCAGCCTCATGGTAGGCATCTGTGTATGTGCCAGAAGCGACCAGTTCAGATAGCAGGCCAAGTACTCTGGCCATCTCTGGAGAACAAAACTGAGAGATTGGCGTACAGTTGCATACAGGAGATAAAAGATTAAAAATCTGACCAGGGTTATTGAGGGTCTACTATAGGCCAGACAGTTGGTAGAAATGATTTCAATCGGCATTCCAAACTCCCTCTTGAAGGCCATTATTGTTGTCCCTACTTTATGGGGGAAGACATTGATCAGAAAAGATAAGTAATTTATTCAAAGTCACAGAGATCGTAAATTGAGAATATGGGATTTGAACCCAGGTCTACGAGACCTCAAAGTCCATGATTGTCCCATTAAGTCATCACAGTGTGTGTGTGTGTGTGTGTGTGTGTGTGTGTGTGTGTGTGTGGAGAGAGAGAGAGAGAGAGAGAGAGAGAGAGATGGTTTGAAAGAACAAGGGTGAGTTCTACCTTCTTACCATCCCTGACGGCGGGGAGATGGTGCTGAAAGGCTGATGCACAGGTATCTGTCTCACCTGTCTGTTAGTATTAACCTCTGCTTTCATTGATCACCTGCCTAGACCAGGTCAGGCTCTTCTATTACATGCCCACCCTCAGGTACGCTCTAGTTACCTTCAAGTACTTTTCGCAGTAGCAATCCAGTTACCCATGTAATTATTCCTTCAATATGTCTCTCCCTCAATAGACTAGAAGACTCATAAGGGAAGGGACTGTGTCTGTCTTGGTCACCACCATGTTATGTCACACCTAGCACATAGCCTGCACAAAATATGTGCTCATAGTATTTATGGAGCAAATAGGTGAATGGTTGGATTATTAGTGGGTGGATGGGTGGATGGAATAATGGATGGATGGATGGATGGATGGATGGAAGACTCTCTGCTCACTGGAGACCTAAGATGTGCAGTGACCCAGAGGCCTAGTCTTGCACTCATGGCTGAGAGTCACAGCAGACCAGGATGAAACTGTGCCTATGTGGTGAGTCACCCAGTTTCTGAAAACCACATGCTTCTTTCCACAACGAGGCTGCCCAGAGGGGGCCCCCCCCCCCCCCCCGCCTCAAAGAGTGTCAGGAAAAACTGCTCACAAGCACAGTTACTGCCAGCCCCTTATCGTTGCTGTTCTTTGATGTGTTCTTTGTGAGTCAGAGCCGCTGTTGCCTCGATGCTGTTCCTGTTTCGGAAGCACTCTGACATTTTTAAAAGAAAAAAATCGGAAGTGGTGGACTCTATCTTTGGGCTAAGACTATAGACAGCCCTTTGATTTGATGACTCCTTGATTTGATTATACATGCGCTTGGGGTTGAACGGGGACAAGGGTTTCAAAGAGAAAATGTTGAGACCCTCTAACCCGTGGCAAAATGAAGAGAAATGGGCCAGGCATTTGGAAGAAACCCCCGGCGGGCCCTCCTTTCCTCCGGCAGATCCCCTGTGCATCCCCCCACTCCAGTCAGAGCAGCAGCTGGCTGTTTCCTGACCCACACTGAACTCTCTCACTTCCTTTCTTACCTACACATTTCCTCTCTCCAAGAACGACACCCCTTCTCCCATCTCCACCTGCACGTATCCAAATGCCATGCAACCTTCTGGGTTCAATTCATTTACTTCTTTCTCCACTAAGCCTCTTCTGATCCCTGCAGCCACCGGACTCCTGATCTGCCTGCTCTTTGAGCTCTTTTACCAGTCACTTCTGGTGTGGCAATTGCTCGTGTTACTCTCGAACGATAATGTGCATTTTGCAATGTTCTGTTGCAATTTGAAGGAAGAAAGTTGTGATATCTTCGGGCCAAAAGAAAGAAGCTGGAGTCGAACTCAGCTACTTTCTTCCTATCTGATTTTGGAGAAGTTATCAGTTTCAGTTTCTTCAGGAAAATTGTGGAGGGACAGTTTTGATAGATGTGAATTTCAAATTAGATAATGGTCATCAACATGCTTCATGAATTGCACAATAGTATCCTTATCTTCGCTCTTTCCACCATTTCCACCATCATCACTGTCATCATTACGTTGCTCTTTATTTCACGTCCCATGCACGCAGACATGTGTTATCTTCCAAACGGAACGGTGAGTCTCTCACGGTTAGGGATCCGGTGGTGTACTTCTGAACTCCGTCCTCCTACACCTGGCACAGGACATGGCACACAGTTAGTACGCCATGACTGTTTCTTCAGCAACTGATAAACTCAGAGGAAAAGAAGGCAAAGGGAGAAGTTGGTGTTGAAAAATGATGTCTTTCGGAGATGCTGTCTTTTTACTTCCTCGTTTTAAGAAAGAACAAATGAAAAGCAAGGACAGTTTAAAAGTCAGCAACCTCCCTGACTGACAAGGATGATATTAGACATTTTTTGCCAGGGTCCCTGACAGCACTGGGGTACTGGCATCTCATGGTCTCATCTCATGGTCTCATGGTCGCATCCAGCCTTCAAGAGTGTCCTAAGGAAGTGGGTGGGGAAGCATAGGTGCGTGAGCACCCATTCTGCAGTCAAGCAAAGAGAGGCCAGCACTCACACCACCAGGGAGCAGTGAGTCATCGGTAAATCCAGCCCCTGGAGCAGGCTCCTGGCTCTGGCCCCTGGATCTTTTCAGGGGACACTCGGGCAACTGAAAGAGAATTCCCTGCCATTGATCGAGACAATTATTTTATAAACGTCACATCATTTGTTCCTCATGGTGTCCTCGCAAATGACCTTTCGTCATCCCCATTTTACACGTGAGGAAACTGAGGTTCTGAGAGACCAGATGACCTGCCTACAGTCAGAGAGAGGAGGCGGAGCCACACTCCCATTCCCCAGTACCCGCTGAGCACATTCTAGGCATGTGGGCTGAGCCTACGGCAGAATGTGAATCTCTCGCCCTGTTCTCTGGTTCCCCCGTTTGCAGGAAGTTAGGGTCAACCACATCCTGCCACGTCCCTGCAGACGAGATAATGATCCCCACCACCACCATTCTCTGTCCCACCACAGCCCAGCCCAGCCCAACGAAGGCAGATGGGCTTCCTTTATTCTGTTGACACCACTGAATGCCAGAGATGGAAGAGGCCTAACTCTGTGCTCCTCAAAGCGTCCTCCTTCAGAATCATCTGGGGCACTGCTTCATAGCCCAGAATCCCCAAGCCCTCCCTAGAATTTGAGACAATGTCTCTGAAGTAAGGGCCTAAGAGTCTGCATTTTTAAGAAGCGCCCTGAGTGATTCGATAAGTATTCAAGTTTGGGAAACAACTAGTCCAACCCTTTCATTTTAAGAGAGGCAAACTGAAGCCCAGAGAAGAGATAGGAATTTGTTCCCCTCCCCCACTTCCCAGCCATGCGGGATCTGCTGCCTTTTTGGCACGGCTGCTGCATCCGTTACAAAGGACCCTGGGATGCTATTGAAGTGACACTCCGCCATTAGGGAAGCTGGGTGCAGCCAGCTTGGGATCTGATATATCCAGATCCACATGAGCAAAAGGCATGATGCTTCGTGGAGGGCGAGAAGACATGTGGAAATCCTCCAGTCAGGGCTGAATCCACAAGTGATCTGGAACCGGCCCTCGGTCCAGAAGTAACACGTTAGCCCAGAAGTAGGCCAAGTATTGCCCACAGGTCAAATCTGGCCCACTGCCTGATTTTGTGAAGTTTTATTGGAACATAGCCATGCTCATTTGTTGATGTGTTGTTTATGGCTGCTTTTGTGCTACAATGGCAGGATAAAGCCTAAAATATTTACTATCTGGCCCTTTATAGCAAAAGTTTGCCAACACTGGTGTCAGCCCATTAATCAACCAGCAAAGCTTCATTCCTGCCGTTATTCCAGAAGGTCTCTGGTTTTTCCATTCCTTTATCGCCAGTACCTTGCAGCACAGTGCTTGGCACACTGTAGATACTAAAAAAAGAAAAAAACGAAACAAAAAACCAAAAAATTATTGAATCAATGAACCATCACAATGAGCTATTTTAATTCCCATTATGCAAATGAAAAAAATCATAGCTTTTAGAAAAGGTAAGTATATAGTCCAATGTCTCAGAGTTAAAAAGTGCTAGAATTTGGGGGTGGCCGATTAGCTCAGTTGGTTAGAGCACGGTGCTCTTAACAACAAGGTCGCCGGTTCGATCCCCATGTGGGCCACTGTGAGCTGTGCCCTCCACAACTAGATTGAAACAACTACTTGACTTGGAGCTGATGGGTCCTGGAGAAACACACTTAAAAAACAAATAAAAGTGGGAAAAAAAAAAAAGAGAGTGCTAGAATTAGAATTTGTCTTGCTGCAAGGTATAGTATTTTCCCCTATAAACTTGAAGCAGGGGCCAGGTAGACTCTTGCCAGAAATCTGTAGAAATGGGGCCTAGGGGCCTACGGTAGATGTTTTTTGGAAGAAGAGGCTGGATCCAGGGATTGGAAGAGGTGAGAAAGCCCTAGATAAAAATAAAGGATCATCTGAAGGGATAAGAAGACCCTTGTCCTGCTGGGAAAATTGATATCTTGAGACTACTTTAAGCGAATTCATACTACAGTGTTAGCTTCTTTCTGAACCTGCTTTTTTCTTAACTAAATATGAGTGATGGAGCCTTTTCACCTGGAGGTGAGGGAGGACACTTCCAGGAACACAGAAAGGGGAGATGGGAGTGAGTCAAGCGCTCTTACCAGAATTCAACTCGAAACGTGTCAGGCTCTGATTGCAGTGTGTGGAGTCCCTGGGGGCATCCACAGAGAGCCTGGGAAGCCACGTGTCCACCCCAGGCGGGGTCTGCGCCCACGGCCATGAAGCCCCTCCAGCTCTCAGGCTCTCCCTCTGTGTGGCTGGAGTCAGCACTCTGCCTGTCCCCTTCCAGTTCACTGACAGGCATTAAAGGTGCAGGACAAGCCCTCTGGAATCTAATCAGATCCAGCTTTATCAAGGTCATTTGGCAAAACAATCATAGAAAGCGGAGAACATTTGGGTTGGCTGAGTGAAATTTTTTGTCATCTTTCCCAAGTAAACCACACCCACAAAGTGTCATTTTCTAGCCTCTGTCTTTTTTTAAAGTGGGGTGAGAACATAGAACTGAATGCCAAAACTCAGTTTTCACAGTTTTTTTCCTCTAACCTTTACAGTTATCTCACGTACATTCAATTCCCCAGAAAGCTGTTTAGCTATCACATGTATTGAGTGCAAGCACTCAACCTAACTTGCAAAGAAACAGCCCTATTTTTTTTGCCCTCATATTTCATTGCATTATGGAATAATAAGTACATTATTTAATAAGAGCGATAGGTACAGGTTGAGAAAAAACCACAAATAACATTTGGTAAGCACACACTGCTCAACTCACAGGAACAGACATACCTGGGAAAACTGGAGAGTACCTGCTGGCTTCACGGTCTGGGTGTGTCCTGGGCCTGGAGAGCCTCAGCAAGCTGGCAAGTTGGTTAACTAAAGACTGCTCTGCTATTTAACCACGTATGTCATAGCCCTTTGTCATGTGCACAGCATTGTCCTTTGTAAGCCTCATGACCCTCTGAGGCAAGCACAAAAGAATTTCTTGTGGGGAAAACGAGGGTGGAGGACAGCAAGTGACTTTCTCAAGGACAAACACACAGTAGTTAACTCCTTTGTGTCTGTCCTGCTGGAGCCCAGCACAGAGAGGACATGTGAAACAGTAGTCCATTGTTTACAGAACAGAAGTGATAGCGCTGGGCCCACACCTGGGGAGATCTGCTTTGAGATCCCAAGTTTTTTCCAGCTCACTTAGAAAGCATCTGTGAAATGCACACTCTCTGTCGGGCTCTGCGCCTGGCTTGGGTACAAAAGATAGCACCTATTACTTCTCACCTGTTCAGGGCCCTGTGCTTCCTAATTCTTATTCCACTCCCCACCTTTCCCTTGGGGGAAAAGAAAACGCTAAATGCTTCTGTCTCTTTTGGTGTGACTGTTAGATTCTTCTAGCAAGTGTCCTGGAAGGAAACAGTTGAGTGCATGAGGATTACGCCAAAACCCTTCAGAGGGACGCTCCCCTGAGGGCCTGCACCCAGCCTCACCTTCACTCCCAGACCTCATCTCCAACGCTTTCCACACTTATGCAAAACATCCTGGCCGCTCTCCCCAGGAGCTTGAGGGGAAACTCAAAACCTCAGAGTGAAATGAAGGGGCGATTTGCCTAAGGAAATTAGACACATACAAGCCTGGGGTGAACCACCGGGCCAGAAATGTTTCTGCACATTAGTCAGAGTTACCCCCTCACAGAGTTTCTTCCCCGTCTCCCCTTCAGCCCGTGAATCTGGGTGGCTGGCCTGGTTACAAACAAGGCCAGATAAACAGGGGGTGAAGGTGGAGGTCACGGGGGAGGGTTGTTCACCAAAGAGACCACAGCCCCCTTCCGCCCGGGTGGGGCTTCTCTTTTCTTTTAACCTCTTGCTAAACTGCTCGTCAGGCACCCCGTTTCCTGCCAGTGCTACTGGGAGATCCTTCCAGGTTTAATGGGAGGAGGATGGCGCCCCCAGCCCCATCTTCACTCTCTCAGGGAAGACAACAGTGTTCTGTGGTTTAATTCTCAGCAAATGTTTATTTAAGCCTGTTTTCACTAGACACTAGGATTATAGTGGCAAGCAAATCCCACAGGATCCCTGCCCTTCTAGGACTGATGGTTGCCTCAGGCAGAAGGTCCTGTCTGTTTGGATCATTGCAGTGTCATCAAGGCCAGGAACTGTGCCCGGCAAGCAGCAAGCACTTAATAAGTCTACGCTGAATGAATGGATGACACAAAGACTAACAGATGTCATACTGAGTGCAAGAATTAAATATACCCTGGGTCGCGAGAATGTGTCTCGAGATTTCCAATCTCCTTTGGGTCCAGGAAAGGCTTCTTGGCAGAAACGATGTCCCAGTTGAGATTCAAGGGGCGAGTAGGAACCAGCTAAAGAAAGGAGGGTTGGTGGCAGGAAGAGTAGTCCAGGCAGAGGGAAGAGCATGGCTGGCGGTCCTGAGGCAGGAGGGAGCCGAGTTCATGAGGGGCTGCCTGAAGGAGGGCTCTGGGACTCCGGCTGGATCTAGATGACTCTGGAGAGGACAGCGGAGCGAGTCTAGTGGGCTGAGGAAAGGACTCAGCTTCTTCCTCGGAGAGAGGAGGCGTCACCAAAGTGCACTCAGCAGGAGCTGATGCTGTCAGGCTCCTGTTGGCATCGCAAGCTGACGTGCCTCTAGTACAGCGTTTGGGAGTGTCTGGGTGTACGTGACAGTGGGAGCGGGGGAATTGACGACAGCTGTGGCTGAAGTTTAAACTGACGGATTTCCAGTCTACTACAAGTTTACCTTCCCATTGCTACGTAATGTGTTTTATTTCACACATACCAGTATTGCATTCCTATGTGCCAGATGCCATTCTAAGTGCTTTGCAAACATGCACTCATTTAATCCTCATGATGACCTTATGATGTTGTGACATTGGTGCTATTCTCATCTTGTTTAAAAGATGAGGCAACTGGGGTGGGGTATTCACACCCAGACAACAGATGGCAGTTACCGAGCCTTCCTCAATTCCAGTGGGACATGGAGGGCTCCAGAAGTCTCCATTGCCCTGTGGAGGGAATGGGAGGAGGCTGGCCCAGGACTGCAGTGGGGGTGACTTAACTCAGGAAGCCAGATGGGGCTTGAATGAGAGTCAGTCAGTTGTCAGGGGATCCACAGTGCCAGCCACAGTAAGTGGGGGCCTTGGTGGACAGGAAGAGATGGAGCCCTACACCTGGGCCACAGCTACAATCCCAGAGTCTCTCCATGCAGTCTTAGGGATCCCTTCACTTTCTTCTTCACTGGATCCCCTGCTTCTTGGATCCCACATCTACCTCTTTTTTGGTTGACTCCCTCATTTTAGCAAAACATCCCCTTCAGTAGCATCCCAAGGCGGTAAAAATGGAAGGCAAATTTGGGAGAAATTTGCATTTTTTAAATGTCTCTAGAGCCTTTGCTGGGTTGTTGTTAGGCTGGGCATACAGTCTACGTTGCAATCACTTTTCTTCAGAATTTGGAAGGTGTTGTTACTTCCAATTTTTACTGTTGCTGCTGAGAAGCCCACACTTAGGTAAAAGTTTGGGTATAGAATTCCAGGGTGTAAGTCAGCTTCCAGTGAGAGATCCAGGGCCATCCTGCATCTTGAGCCATTGCACATGGCATGTTTTTGTGTTGTTTTGTTTTTGCTTTTCATTTTTCCATTCTGGAAGCTTTTTAATATCTTCTCTTTATTCATGATATTCTGAAATTTCACAATAATTTGCCTTGATGTGGGTCTTTTGGTCATTTGCTGTGTTGAGCATGCGGTGGATTCAAACAAGGAAACTCATGATCTCAGTTCTGGGAATTTTATTTTTGTATTAGTTCCTTGAATATTGCCTCCCCTGTGTTTTCTCAATTTTTCTCTTTTTGGAAATCTTACTATTTGGATGCTGACAATCCTAGATGGATCTTCCAATTTTCTTATCTTTCTCTCCAATTGCCAAGCTGCTTATCCTTTTGTTTCACTTTCTGAGAGGTCTCCCCAGGCTCCCAATGTTGTGTTACTTCAAAAATTTTTTGGTCTGTTAATTTAAATTTTCAAGAGCTCTGTTTTATTCTAAGTTTGATCCCTCACTTTTTCTTATGACATTGTTTTTGGTTTTTGCATGCAGTATTGTCATGCGGGGACTCATGCGGGGTCTCTGGTCCCACTCCCCACATAAGAACACAGGACATGGTGAGGCCAAAAAGGAACACCCACGGAGCCATAGATAGGGGAGTCTGTGGGGACAGAGCCCCAAAAAGCAGTTTCCAGGTTCTCGGACTCACATAGAACGGTGCTGGCTCAGGTAGTAAATGGCCGTCGACTGTGATCAAATGGCCATCAGCTGTGGCTAGTTGGCCGTCAGCTGTAACCAGTGAGCCATTGGCCACTAATATAACTGCCGTGGCTACGCTAGCAGAAAATGGGGACTAGCAAGAAGATGGTGGCTGAGTCTGCAAGCAGCGCAGTGAGGGTTGAGAATTGTGTGGCTCCTGTTCCCTGTTTCTCCAATCCAGCCGCCAGCGAGGGTACAGAGATACGACTTCCCTACCTATGGCTCCGTGGGTGTTCCTTTTTGGCCTAGCCATATCCTGCGTTTTTGTGTGGGGAGCGGGAGCAGGGACCCCGCAGGCCACCCCACACGACAAATGGCGCAGCGAGCAGGGTACGGTGTCGGCCAAAGCTCCCCGAAGGGTGGTGGAGCAGTTTGTGCCTATGAACACTCAGTCTCAGGAAGACCAGGAGGAGCAGCTGCCGGAGAGCTGGACCCCAGTGGAGGAGTGGGAAGACATGGACGGTTCCCGAACCAGCAAAGGCCGGAGAAAGCAAAGGTCATTGCGGCCCTGTGGGCTGGGAAGTTCTTGCTAAGGAAGCCCGGATGCAGGACTTGTAGTCTCAGGAGGAAGCGCTTGCTGAGTCCTCCGTGGGAGCTGAGGGTGAGGTCAAGGTCATCCCTCACCCCCAGGACAGCCCTGGGAATGACTGTGGACTATTGGGAATTGCCTTCCATCCCTAATTTAATGGACCGCTTGACTGTTTGCTTGGGAACATACCACCATGTAGTGGAACTGGGGGATGTTTGCTTTTGTGTCTTGACCGGCCACCATCGAGAATATGTAAGCATCTTGACTGTGAGTTGCTATTGTTCCACCACGGTACCCTGAGAGGCCCAGAGAGAGTGGCAATGCCCTGAGAGCCCTGGCTGAGTCCAGGAAGTCTGGCTGAGCTCAGAGAGAGTGGCAGTGCCCTGAGAACCCTGGCTGTGTCCAGGAAGTCTGGCTGTGCCCAGAGAGGAGTAGTGCCCTGAGAGCCCTGGCTGAGTCCAGGAGGTCTGGCTGAGCCCAGAGAGAGTAGCAGTGCCCTGAGAGCCCTGGCTGTGTCCAGGAAATCTGGCTGTGCCCAGAGAGAGTCGCAGTGCCCTGAGAGCCCTGGCTGAGTCCAGGAAGTCTGGCTGAGCCCAGAGAGAGTCGCAGTGTCCTGAGAGCCCTGGCTGAGTCCAGAGAGAGTGGCAGTGCCCTGAGAGGCCCTCATGTGCCCGGGTAGACTAGTGGTACCCTAAGAAGCCCAGGAAGTCTGGCTGTGCCCAGAAGTACTGGTGGTGTCCTGAGAAACCCTGGCTGTGTCCAGGGAGACTGGTGGTACCTTAAGTCCAGGAAATCTGGCTGTGCCCAGAGAGAGTCGCAGTGCCCTGAGAGCCCTGGCTGAGTCCAGGAAGTCTGGCTGAGCCCAGAGAGAGTCGCAGTGTCCTGAGAGCCCTGGCTGAGTCCAGAGAGAGTGGCAGTGCCCTGAGAGGCCCTCATGTGCCCGGGTAGACTAGTGGTACCCTAAGAAGCCCAGGAAGTCTGGCTGTGCCCAGAAGTACTGGTGGTGTCCTGAGAAACCCTGGCTGTGTCCAGGGAGACTGGTGGTACCTTAAGTCCAGGAAGTCTGGCTGTGCCCAGAAGTACTGGTGGTATCCTGAGAAACCCTGGCTGTGCCCAGAGAGCCTGGCTGTGTCCAGAATATTGCATTCACCTCCAGGCTCCTCGCACAGGGCCCCTCGCGGAAGACGCTTGTCGCGTAGATTGTGAGGCGAGACCCTGTAGGGGTGGAGTGTGGGGACAGAGCCCCAAAAAGCAGTTTCCAGGCTCTCGGCCTCACATAGAAAGGTGCTGGCTCAAGTAGTAAATAGCCATCGACTGTGATCAAATGGCCATCAGCTGTGGCTAGTTGGCCGTCAGCTGTAACCAGTGAGCAATTGGCCACTAATATAACTGCTGTGGCTACGCTAGCAGCAAATGGGGGCTAACAAGAGGATGGTGGCTGGCAAGCGCGGATTGCAGTCAGGAGGGCGGGTTGCGGACAGTGTGGCTCCTCCTTCCTGTGTCTCCAACCCAGCCGCCAGCGAGAATATAGTGGTATGACTCCTCTATCTATGGCTCCGTGGGTGTTCCTTTTTGTCCTCACCATGTCCTGCGTTCTTATGTGGGGAGCAGGACCAGAGACCCTGCAGGCCGCCCTGCACGACACATGGCGCAGCGAGCAGGGTCTCCCGCATGACACCGCCCTGCATGACAAGTAGGTTGTGGAGACAGAGCAGGAGCGCAGTTTCTAGGCTCTCGACCTCACATGGCAAGGTACTGGCTCAGGTAGTAGATGGCCATCAACTGTAACCAGTTAGCCATTAGCCACTAATATAACTGTCATGGCTACGCTAGCAAGGGCGGATTGCAGCTAGCAAGTGCAGTTAGCAAGCATGGATGGCAGATTGCGGATCGTGGCCATCTTCCTGTGTCTCACCCAGCCGCCAGTGAGACTGGGGTGCAGGAAGACCCCCTGTTGGGGTACTGGCGAATGTTTGCTTTTGTGTCTCGACCAGCCGCCATCGAGAATATAGTGGTATGACTCCCCTATCTATGGTTCCATTGTTGTTCCTTTTTGGCTTCACCATATCCTGTGTTCTGGTGCGGGGAGCGGGGGCTGAGGCCCTGCATGACAAGGTATAATTACTTGACCCATTTATTGACAAGCAATCTGAGACACAGAGAAGCTAAACAACTTGCCCAAGATCACACAGGTGGAAAATGTCAGAGGCCGAATATAATCCTAGGCAATCTGGCCCAAAGCTCTCTGTCTGTAGCTGGCCTCCTGGAGTCTCAGTTTCCCATCTGAAAAATTGCAGTGTGGTTCCTAATTGACAGAGTTACTGTGAGGATGAAATGAGTAAGAAACGTGCCTATAATAGACCCTCAACAAATGTTATTTTCATTAAAAAACATTTCCCCCTCTGGGCTTCAATTTCTTTAAACAAGAAGCTACAGTGTGGCGGTCCCTAAGGTTTCTCCAGGCTGTGAACTCCCATGGTTCCAAGAGATGGGGGTCTACCCATCTCGAGGGGGTCTACCTAGGCAGAGTGAGACGGGGTAGGAATGGGGCTGAGGGTGAGAGGCATCGAAACCTCAAGGGGTAGAGGAAGAAAGAAACCTCAGGAGGTAGGGGTGAGTGTGACATGTTCTGGATGGCTCCGTTTCCCATCTTGGGCCATAGCATCACTCCTGTGTTCCCAAATAGCTGTGAAGTTCAAATAACAGACTCCGACTGACACATAAAAAGGAACACATGTAACCACTTACAGCCCAATTAATATCTGGGCGGGGAGAAAGCCACAGGGGGAGAGGCCACTGGGGTTGAAGTGAGCACAAGAATGGTGGCCGTGCTTCCGGCCCTCTGGCTGAAATGGGCTATTATGTGTCATCAGGAAACTTAAGAAGGGGGCAAAAAACAACCTCTGATCAAAGTCCCTTTTGTCAACTTCTAACAGATTAATAGATGACAGATTTTGCACTTAGAGCTCTACTGCAAGGTCAAGGGCAGTGAAATGGGGCTTGCTGGGACTTTTTTCTTCTTTCATTCAGCTGCGAGGCTGCTAGAACTCATCATTCTGACAGCCGAGCTGCCTGAGTGGCTCTAAGAAGGTCTGCTTTCCCCAGGGGCCGTCGTGGGGGAGGGGGCTCCTCCTTAGTGCAGACAAGCCAGGCTGGTCTCCTGCCGGTAGCCACCTTCCTGCTCAGGCTCCTGCTCTGGGTCCCTCATCCCAGGAGCCCCAAGTTCTTCATGCTACTGCCCCCAGTCTCCTGTTGTGGCCTCATGGTGGCCCTCTGTGGTTCACAGAAGGAAGACACACTTCTAAGTCCCACAGTGCTGTGGCCTCACGCCCCTTACCCCAGTACATTTGTATCAGTCACACTGGATTACTTGTGGTTCCCCAAATCCACCTCACCCTCTGCCTCCACATCTTGGCCTTCTCTGCCACCCCTTTTGTCTTCCTGTCAACTTCCTACTTGCTCATCAAGCCTGAGCCAATATCAACTCCTGTGAAAAGTCGGCTCTGACCCCCTGCCTTGCCCTCCCAGACCAAGGGGAGACTCTACACTCTGTGAGTCTCAGGCCCTTCAAATGCCGCCTTCGGCAGGTACCTTACTGTAGGGCTATTATCTGCTCATAAGCTTATCGTCCCCACTTGGCTATGTGCAGGGACCAGTGTGTTGCCTGGCATGGAGGAGGGGCTTCCTGTTACATAGAGGTGATCCACCAAGGTGTGAGAGACTGTGGAGGGAGACCCTAAGGTCACCCTAATAATCCCTGCCCCTGGCAGACCTGTGACTGCTTGTAACCAACAGACTATGGTAAAAGTGAAAGGATGTCACTCCCATGATTAGGTGACGTTATATGCAAAGGTGGGAGGCCGTCAGTCTCATGATGCCGTCACTTCACATAAAATTCCATGTTGGCAAACTGGAGGGAAGGTCTCCTTGCTGGCTTGATGAAGTTAGCGGCCTTGTTGAGGAAGTTCACGTGGCAAGAAACTGTGGGCGGCAGCTTCTAGGACCTAAGGGTACCTGCAGCTCACAGCCAGCAAAACACCGGGTCCTCAGTGATATGGCCACAGAAAATTAATTTGGCCACAATCTGAGTGAGCTTAGAGGTGAAACTTTCCCCATTTGAGTCTTCTGATGAGAATGCAGCCCAGCTAAGACCTTGATTGTTGTTTTGTGAGATCTTGTGCAGAAGACACAGCTAGGCCCTGCCTGGTTTCCTGACCCACGGAAACTGTGAGATGATAAATGTGTGTGCTATATTTGTGCTAATTTATTACTCAGCAATTAACAAACTGATATAGAGATCATCCTTAAAGATGCATCCTTTTGGTGCTGGAAGACCCAAATAATCCTAGGGAAATTCAGTTTCACTCTTAAACAGTTCATACATTGGCAAGAAATTGATGCCAGCCACCTCATAGCAAGACTCCAAGGGTCCGGAGTGTGAAAGTGTGGTCAGACCTGGGAGAAAGAGGCACAGGTACATGAGAAGCCACAGCCAGACAGGGAACAGAAAGAGCCCTGGACCTGACATCTGTTTCTGGGTCACAGCTCTTCAGATGATTTGCTGTTAGAGTTTGGGCAAGGCAGACCCTCTGTGGACCACCATGATCTCATCTACGACCTGTGTTACAAATAGTTTGAGCTTTACAGCTTTCTCTGGCTCTGGCATTCTGAGCCAATGATGGCTCCGTTTTGCCAAGGAATTCTATGTTTTAGCGTATACTCAATCTTTCACTTGTTCTTTGATTCATTCATACAGAATAAGTTACTTCTGCTTTCAATAATTTTTAGGGTTGTTCACCATGAAACATAAATTTTCTAACACAATTCAAAAAGAGAGAGATAAAGTAAATTAGGGGAGTGGAAAAGAAAACGATGCCAGAATCCCACGCTAAGGTAGACATCTACTTGCATAGATCCCCTTCTTGCTCCCCGTATATTTCCTATAAGGAATATATTTCATGGGCTTAGGGTGGGGCTAATCTTGCCGCTCTTCCCATCTATAGGATGGTCAGTTGACCCAAGTTTGGCCAATCAGAGTACCCCAAGTCTCTGGCTACTGCGATTGGTTCAAAAACGAGCTTATGTGCCAAGTAGGACCTCCAAGAGAACTTTGCTGACAGAGCTGGTGGACAAGATTATCTTTCTATTGGGGTTGCTGAACCCATAAGTTGTGAGTGTGGGGTACTTTGGGGCTGTGGTGCGTGCCTTGTGGAGAAAGCCTGTACGAAGTCTAAGAAGGAGCCTTGTAACGTTGAACTCCGGAATCCCGTCATCTCTGAAGCCATCTGCACTTACTTGACCTGATAAATTATCTTTTTATTTAAAGTAGTTTGGCTTGGGTTTCTGCCACTTGTAACCAAAAGAATCTTAACTAATGTAGATAGTTATTTCAACTGAGCATATAATTTAGCTCTGGGTCTCTTAGAAGCCAAAGCAAAAAGGGAACCACATTGCATCATGGAGTTCTTGTTCTTTGATATCACAGACCCAAAGCACCAAGCAAGACAGCCTGTTAGTGGTTGGCCTTTTTCTCATGGTCTCTTGCACTGGTGGCCCAGAGCAACATCTTCCACAGCTGTTTCAGAAATGACGCAGAAACATTCCTCATGTGGCAGGCTGCCTTTTGGACTGAGCCTCGACAAAAGACAAGCCACAGAAACCGAGCGTCAGTCAGCGCTCACGAAGACCTCCTAGGCTTTCACCCAGAGAGGCAAATGGGCCAGGAAGCTGGAGGCCCAGCCATTAATCGTCCCTGGCCCCTCTTTACATGCTTCCCCAGAAACATCTCTTCCAACTGCCTCCCTGAGGTTTGACTCTAATCCGTCATTTCTTTGGTTGGAAGGTTGGTGTTTCCTTGCAAGGGACCACAAAGCCATATTACATTCAAAGTTAAATAAACAAATGTTTGAATCTGTGTTTTATTGGTTCCATACCATCTGCCATCTGGTTTGGGGGAGCAAGGAAAACTGTGGTTTTGTTGGTTGTGTGTGTGTGCACGCGCGTGTGTGTGTGTGAGTGTGTGTGTGTTGGTGGTGGTGGTGGTTTGTTTTTTGTTTTTTTTTTCTTTTCCCTGTGAAAATTCTCTAAGGTTGAGCATTGGCAGCAGTACAGGCTGGTTAAAAGCCACCTAGTTTCCCACGTCTTAACTCACAGCTAAACGTTGGAGGTTGGTGTGAGTCCCCATCTGCTAAGCAGCCTGTTGTGTGAAAATGAGATCTATACATATGCAGAGCTCCACAGCCTGGCTTCCAAGATCTGAAGAATTGTTATGAGCGAACTGCAAGAAGTGCTTATTTAATGTTGACAAGCTGCATGCAGACCAAAGGCTACAGTGGGGCATATGGAAAAGGAACAGAGGAAAGCTGGTGTCTGAGCACCCCGGGGCTGTCAGGGAAGGCAGCTCCGCCTTCAAGACCAGGGTTGCAAGAGATGTCAAGCTTGTAATGACTTGAAGGAGAAAATTCGCCCCAGACACTGGGTAGGAAATACGCCCCAGCCTGCCTGGAATCTTTAGTCAGGAAAATGCCATGGCTGTGGGGGTTGGGGAGGGGGACATTCCTTAGTGGAGGGTGGGGTGAGGGCTCACCTCTCAGTATCTACTGTCGGCCCAGCTCTTTTTAGGCAACAGAGCCCAGAATTGCTTGAAGGGATGGAGGAGCAGGGAATACTCTTCAGTTTCCATGACTTTTCAACCAGGTCTTCAGCTTCCTCATCTGTAACATAAACACAGATGTGGGCATGGATCACAAGTGCAAATACCACAGGACCAGGAGTGGAACGAAAATGAGTGAGGTGGTGCCCAGGGACCAAGGCAAACATGCTTTTGGCTAGAAGATGGCTCAACTGGTCCTGCATTGTTGGCCATGCAGGGACCCAGCCCAACGTGGCCAGAGTTTCCCAAGTTCTCAAGAAAGGCCAGCCTTTCCTATGTGAAAACGCCCAACATTTTAATGCTGGCAGCTACTGCAATTGTTTTTTTTAACATTCTGGTCAAATGAAATGTGTCTGCAGTCCACATAAGGCCCATAGGTGGATAGTCAGTGACCTCTGTGGCAGAACTCAAGGAGATCCTCTTTGTGAAAAGCCAGGGACAAAGACAGGAAGGCCCGTCCGGGCATGTTGGTCCTGCTCTCACCTGCGTGGGCCGCGGACAGCGTGTAGTTACTCTCTGGACACCGGCTTCTCTGGGTTTGGTCCACAGAGGCTGGGAACTGCCCTCCTGAAGATGGCCTCCCTCACTCCTGCTGAGCCCCAGCAGGTAGTGAAACTCCAGTGCCAGCCCAGCCATTCGTCCTGGCCCTTAGTGACACGTTGACAACTCAGAGTCACTGGAGCTCTGAGCATCCCGACTCGCTCTGCTTTGCAATTCATTGCTAGGAAAGATGGGAACGCTGGCTGCTGTGCATACATATGACATTTCTGTTGCACACACCCTGTGAGTCCTGCAAGTTTGGTCCCCGCCTAGTACCCATTTAGTATCACGAGTCAACAAGTTAGTAACCTGCATACATGGAGACACAGATAGTTAATCTCTTGCCAGACGTTGCTTCTTTTGGCTCGATGTGGAACAGTCCTTACTGAGTCAGCAGCCAGGGAATTTTAGTCCATTTTTTCAGGGTTTATTTGCTGATTATTGTTGTGTTTTCTTTCCAATCAAGGTGAGAAAAAGTCCTAGGTTCTGCTGAAGTTCCTGATGAAGAAATACAATTTAGATTTTTTTTTCAGCGATAAAATCTGTGTCTTTGTATTTCAAATAATGTAGCCAAAACAATGCAAATTCCTCCTTTTATTTTTTGTGTGGTTAACGAGTATCATTTATTCTGATGAAATCTTTATAGTATATGTCCCACATATTAAAAACATGTACATTGAATCTTGGTAAGAGGTTAAAAGAAAAGGCTGGCAGGCGACCTGCTCGCCCATCTGCCGCCATCTTGCTGTATGGACTTGACGAGTCGTTCCATCTCTGAGCCTTATTAGCCTCAACTTCCATATGGATAAGAGGGTGCATGGGGGCCCCTGCAGAGTGAGCATGTGGGGTGGGAAAGGGTAAGAACATTGCAGGGAGGAGGCGAGGCAAGCATGGTAAGAACTCCATCAGCAAACAAATACAGGCAAGCAAACTCTATTCCAACCATGCACGAAAGACGCACAGAACTGAAGTCCGCTGCTAGGAGCAAGAACAGACTGGGAGCTCATGCGATCAGAAGGTAGGTCCTGCTATCCCTGGGTGCTGGAGCCTGGCCTAACCGTGACACGGAGCCCGTACCCGGAGGGTCATGGTGGAACTCACTCACGTAAGAATCAGCGGCGATGGCCTGAGTTGGCATTTCACCCCCTCGTGCCAGTATCAACCTGTGAGGTAAGACGAGGCAGGCACTGTTGTGTCCGGGCAGAACCGGGAAGCTGAGGCCCAGCGAGCTGAGGGTTAGTGGAAAGCCACATCTAGACCCTAAGTGTCCCACCTCCTGAGGAATAATCTTCTCTTTTGAGCAGTGACTGTCATTCTGAAACTTCTCCGGGGGCAGGTGGTCTGGAAGTGAAGGTGCTCTCTGAGAAGACCTAGAGATAGTCAGAGAAAATGACTGACTGACTTGATGTTGAATCACATCTAGACTTAGACCAGATTCTAACGTAGAAGTAGTCACATCCGTCATCAAAGGTTGAAGGACATTTGTGGAAGATAAAATTAAAATGATTTTTAATTTGATGTTATTTTCTGAGACCTGCATCATTATATGGTTTTCCCGGGGTGATACCCCCACCCCACTCCCACCCATAGGAGAGAGGTACTCCATGAATGCTCACTACGGTCTGTCTGCCCAGGTATAGCCATGTCTGGCTGGGTCCCAGAACATGGCATGGTGGGCAGGTCGGGCAGAAAGTCCTGGCCTCCTTGGGCGGACAAGAACCCTGGGGCCAGTGAAAGGCCGTTAACGAACACACACGCATGCTCGCACATGTGCACGCAGGCACACACACGTGCACGCAGGCACACACACGTGCACGCAGGCACACACACACGTGCACGCAGGCACACACACGTGCACGCAGGCACACACACACGTGCACGCAGGCACACACACGTGCACGCAGGCACACACACGTGCACGCAGGCACACACACATGTGCACGCAGGCACACACACATGTGCACGCAGGCACACACATGTGCACGCAGGCACACACACACACACACAGAGGAAACCACATTCAGTCTGGGCTGGCCCCAAGCTGAGGAAGAAACTTCGAAGAGTGACTACCCCCCTCAGTGAATCAAGATGTGGGATCCAAACCACTTCCTCCCCCAGCTCTGTGTTAGGAACATCTCTACCTGCCCATGGGGAGTGCCTTCGCCCTCAGAGGAAGGCACCACTAACACCACTACACGAATGCAAACTCACTCAGAGATGTCAAGTGGCTGACCCACGGACACCGTGGGGGAGGCAGGGCCAGCGCAGGCATCAGGGCTGCTTCACCTCCTGGAAAGGACCTCCCTGGACCCTGTCCTCCGAGGCCCCCTGGATGCAGAGCCCTTGTGCAGGAGATGTCTAGGCTACCGCCCAGAACTGACAGATAGGCCATTTCCTGCGCTTTCATCTGCCCCATCAACTCCAGCTGAGTGTCTGGGACAATCCCCACCCATTTCCTGGGCTCATTTCCCCAGAAGGACTTTCTATAACATCCTCTAAGTGCTTCAGCCTTTCATCTAGTTAGACACCCCCTGGGGGCGAAGCTTAAATTATAAGGCCCAGACCTACAGTTCAGAGACCATCCCACAAAATCTTTGGTTGATGGCCAACAAGGAGACGTCTGTAGGCAGAAGGGCCTTCCTATCATGGAAGCCACTGCCCCTCCGCTTCCTGCTCCCCACTCTCCCAATGGAAAGGCAGGGGTCACGGGCTGCTTGCATTAGGCACTGAAGTCAGTGGACCACCTTCAATATGCTCCCTCCTCCACACTCTCTTGGGGGGCTTATGCAGCCTCCACTTGGCTCTCTCCTGCCATGGGCAGCTCACTACCTCTCAGATAATCTTCTCACGATTCAGACCACACTGAGCAGTAAGAGAAGCCTCCTCAAATGAGTGGGCATCTGCCTCCCTGTTCATGAGGGTCCACGGGGCTCATTTGCTCACTTGGAACACACAGGAAAACTCAGCCACAAAACTGCAGCCACAGCTTACAGCAAAGGCAGCAGTTTCTAGGCTTAGGTTGACTCTGTTCTCTGTATATGCTTCGGTTAGTCGTATCTATCCTCTCTGGCCTCAGTGTCTCCCTCTGTAAGATGCGGAAAACTGGGCTAAGTGAGATCGAACTCCCCTTCTAGATTTGCCATTGTGTCCATGCCTGGGACGGCTTGGGCAACGACCTGAGGCCCCTGTAAACCAGCATCATAAAAACAGGAATAGTCTGCATGTCTTGGTTCCTGGTTCCTGTGGGTGCCACGTCCACCCACAGAGACAAGAGAGCATCAGAGATGTCAACTCAACTCGAGATGAGGACAACCACACCCTACCGCTGAAGTAGCAGTGACGAGATGTAGTTCAGTAAGCGTCCATGGAGAAAGAGAGCTTGTAGCATGAAGGCAACCCAGGAGGATAGACAGATCTTGAGCTGAGAGATAAGAGACACGGATTCGAGTCCCAGCTCAGTCATCCACTAGCCAGCCGGTCTTGGACATGTTACTTGACTTTCCAAGACCTTGATTTCTTCTAATTTTCTGCTAAATGAGAGACATTGGAACAGCCGATTTCTAAGCTTGAGAAGTCAGAGAATCAACAGAAAACATAAAATTGGGCCAAGAAAATAGCTTGGGGTATGATCAGCTTTAGTAAACTGCCCACAAGGCGGGTGGGCAAATGGCACCAAACAAATGTGAATGAAGCTCTAAGAAAATGGACCGCACATTTCTGTCTTTGCTAAAGACAGGATGCCTGGCCAAAGAAGGTCCTTTCTAAGGAGGAGAGGGTGCAAGAGCTAGTGTGGCAGAAACACAGGCCAGACTCTGGGTCTAGGCCCCACCCCTGCTAACCAGGGGCCGTAGGCATGTTATGTAACCTCTCCAACCCGTGGTTCCCTCATCCTTAACACGAGGGCAATCCCTCATACCACATGGTGTTGTTTCACTAAAGTCTTAAAAGGACTAAGTGCCTGGCACATAGTAGGGGCTCAGCTGCAAGCCATATGTGCGCCTGCACAAAAGGAATAAGGCTTAGTGAAATCTCAGCATTTCTTTTAATTGTTTAGCATCCTGTAAGGACCTTGATCCTGCAACTGGCTCAGAAATACCTCTCTCTCTCTCTCTCTCTCCTCTCTCTCTCTCTCTCTCTCTCTCTCTCTCTAACACACACACAAAAAGAAAGAGAAAACCGCAGTCAGCCTGGGGTATCCCCAGGCATAGGAAAAACGTGTAAAATAAGTATCTGGTGCAATAAATCAAACTGTGGGATCCAAATCTGAGCTAGGGTCCAACCTCTAGCTCCAGTTGTGTCCATCTGGGCCTTCCTCTCTGTTCCTGCAGCCAGCAGTGCGTGGTGGTTCTGGCTGACTCCTCAGGCTGCTCCTGAGGTGGCTGACCCCTTCTAGGGAGCCTGAGAGAGGAAGGAAGGGAAAGAGGAGAACCAGGTTGCTGGCTGTTGGGATGTTGGCTTAGCTTAGCCAAGGAGATGGGTAGAAACCTGGCTGTGGGAAACCGTCCTGATTCCCAGTGCTAATGCTGGAAGGGGTTGTAGAAAGACAAAGAGATATGCACACAAAAACCCCTGGGAGGGAGTGGAGACTCGGACTCTAGATATGCCTCAGCCCCAATTGCTCGGTGACACCAGGCAAGTAACTTCCCTTCTCTGAGCTTTTTCTTTGTCATAGAAAATGAGGGGCTTAGGTCACTAGAGAGTCTCTAAGAGCCTTTTCGCAGAATAATTTTGCTGGATTTCTCTGATATAGTTTAGCTAGTCTGCTTCTCACTGGACTTCAGTTTGTTTCAAGAAAGCAGTTACTGAATGTGGATTGCATGCCAGGCACTTGTGCTGAGCATTGGTTAGGCCAAATGAAAAGACATGGTTCCCGTTGGCGGCCGCCAAGGAGCTCACAGTCTTATGAAGGGAAGTACAGATTTAAGCAAATAAATATAATGCAAGGCAACACATACCATTGTGGCCATGCATTCTCCTAGGGAGACTGAGGAAGTTCCATAGAGGAAAGGGACACCTGAGTGACAGTGTGAGATATGGGTAAGACTTTCCAGAACACTGAAGGTGGAGGGTATAACAGAAACCAAATCAAAGCTTTCTTTGTGGATAAAGTGTCAGTGGCTACGTGCTTGCTCATGTATGTGGATACTCATCTATGTGATTAGAACATGAGGAGGGACGGAAGGACATGAGGCCGAAAGAAAAGCTGGGGGCAGAGTGTGAAGATCCTTAAGTAAAGCCAGCAACTTAGTTCTTTATCCTGTGGGTATGGGGAGCCATTGAAGATTTCCTAGCAGGGGAGTGACAAGATCAGATCTACATTTTAAACCTTTCATTTTGGCAACAACGTAGATCCCTTGAATCAGTAAACCACAGCCCCTGGGCCAAATACGGTCCATGGCTTGCTTTTGTATGGCCTGTGAGCTACAAGTACTTCTTATAATGTTTTACTACAGTTTTATTGAGATATGACTTACATACCATATAATTCACTCATTTAAAGTATATCATTCACTGGTTTTTAGCATCCTCACAGAGTTGTGCAACCATTACCACTATTTGTTTTAGAACATTTTAATCACTTCAAAAAGAAACCCTGTACCCTTTAGCTATCACCGCCCCCCACCTCCCCACCTCAGCCCCAGCCCTAGGCAACCACTAGTGTACTTTCTGTCTCTGTGGATTTGCCTATTCTGGATTTCTCATATAAGTGAAACCCTACATGCATAATGTATGGTCTTTTGCCATAGGCTTCTTTCACTGAGCAAAATGTTTTCAAGGTCATCCATGTTATAGCATGAATCATTTTCATGGCTGAATAATGTTTTGTTGAATGGACATACCACATTTTGTTTATCCATTCAGCAATTGAGGAACATGTGGGTTGTTTTCACTAAAGAAGAATAGGCGGCAAAGGCGTATGTGGCTAACAAAGCCTGCAGGTCTACCATCTGGCTCTTCACGGGTCTGATGCAGACCCTGCCTAGCAGGGAGGCAAGATGAAGTCAGAAGCTCAAGTCAGCGGCTCCGACAGTTTCCAAGTGAGAAATGATGGTGGCCTCAACTAGCGGGAAGGAAACATTTGGGGTGGTAAATTCAACCGGACTTGGTAACTGACCAGATGTTTGGGTGAAGGAGTTACTGAGGAAAATTCGTTTACCACAAAAAAACTGAGATGAAGAGACTGAGTGAGTGACATCACTGGCCGACGGCAAATCTAAGAATCCAGCTCTCCCCCTGGACACAACACACGGACTTGTGAGATTTCTGATCATCATCAGGAATGAGAAGCCAACTGAGCAAGTGGCCTTGACCATGCTACATGGGGCACTTGCCACTAGGCAAATCAGCCATGGCAGTGCATTTGACACTGGTGTGGTGCCTCACGAAGCACTGACAGCATTTCCTGGAGCCCCTTGGAGTGTGTCCCTCAAAGCACCTTCTTGGGCTTCTCCTGAATCAAGCTCCTTCCTTCCAGGTGAATGGACAGCTCCCTCTTCCACTGTCTTCTTGACCCGCTCCAGTCTTGCCTCCAAATCTGTGAACTGATGCAGAAGTACGTTTCTGCTCGGGCACAAAGCATAAGTGGCAGCAATGCCCCTACCAAGGCTGCCTGGAGAGCAGGATCTGCAGCTCCTGCAAAGCTACCAGAGTGCCAGGCCCATCCCGCAGGGGTACCGAATGCACAAAAACAAGGAGTTTTCTCTGCAGCCCTCGTCTCTGACAGCCATGTCTTCTCAGCTCTTTCAGCCTCTCTAGATTTCAAAAGAATCCAAACTCCAGCTTGGCAAACAAGGCTCTTCCCCACCATAGCTCAACATATCTCTCCAGCCACGTCTTCTCCACTCCATGGCTAGCTACACTCTGCCTCTGTCACACTCCTTGTTCCCCAAACTCACCACACCCCTACCTTTCCATGTGCTCCCCTTTCTCTTCACATTGTCCTTCCACATTCCATTCTCCACCCAGAAAACCCCTGTTTATCCTTCAAACCCCATTCAAATATTCTGCCTCTGAGAAGTCTCTCCCGCCAGCTCTTGTTCATGACGTTGGCCACACTGAACTGGGACATCCCTGTTCTTGTGTCTTTCTGCCCCACGAGGCTGTGTTTATCGTCTGTCACCTGGGGATTTAAGGCAGAGCCTGGTCCATGGTCTGTGCTCTAAATATGCACTGAATAAGTGAGTGAGTGAGCTGGCAAATGTTCTTGCCCCTTGTCCTTCAATTTCAAGGGGATTTTCGTACTTGAAGTCCCTCTGGATCTTTCAGAGGAAGCCCTCCCAGCCTCGCTGCTTCCCTCTATTGATCCTGGGATTTATGGCACTATTGTTTCCTTTTATTAGGCTGTAATGGCCTCTGTTAAAACGTGTTACATGGAAATAGGCTAATTAAGTGTGTCACATAAGTCACCATCCCCCAGAGTGGCCAGCCCTCCTCCCCAGGCAGTGGTACCTCGAGGAGAAGGGCAGCAGGCAGGGTGCAGTGATAGTGGGTCCTCCTTCTCCCTGTTTCTCAGAGCAGGGGAAGCCCCCGCATGTGTCAGCATCTCACTCCATTACTCTGGGCACCCCACCCCCTGGATTTAGAGTGAGACGCTTCTCAGCAGCTCTGTTGGGGTTGACAACACCCAGGAACTTGCTCCCTGCTCCTCTCCTGTTCCTCAGCAAGGTCCCCATAGAAAGGGGAAAAGAGTCCCCATCTCTATTTCAGGGGAGCTTCTATTAGCGGGCCTGAGATGGTCAGACTCTTGTGGGAAACCGGGTCCACCACCATCTATCTATCGGTTTCCAGTCCAGCAGCACTCCCCAATCCACACGTGTGTGCAGGAAGCCCAGCTGGCAGGATATGCTCCAGTACTCAGAGGAGAGGTGAGTGCCTGCCTTTTGAGGAATTTCCAATAGGGCTCTGGGTGACTGACTGACGACAAGTCTCCAAGACAGTTGTGTTTGCTCTTTCAGACGACACAGATATCATCCTAGGTTCTTCTTGTCTATGAGGAATAGCGTATTTGACGAGCTTCTCATGAAAGAGTCTCTTGAGTAAAGGGACTTTAACTCATATGAAAACGTTTCCATTTCATCTACCATTGGTAAAAGCCTCCTCATCTGTGTAGTTGAATCCATTCTTCAAGGCCCAGGCAGGTCCATTGCCTTCTCCTTCCTTAAACTTCTGAAGATAAACTGCCAACATGAGCATGTCTCAAAATATTAATCCTGTGGGATGACAGTAGGATTCTGTACCCAGAGAAGTTTGGGGAGCACGGTGTTAACACAGTTAGGCTTATTTACGACAGAACTTCGCAGCGCTCTTCACACGTCAATGTGCATTATGAATCTTCAAGAAAAATGTGGCGAGTCCCAACGTTTACTGCCCCTCCCCCACGTTAGAACCATCTCTCCTTGCCCTTTGCTATGTGACTGAGGTGCCTTCCACTAGACAAGGGGCATATATTTCCAGTTCCCACTAATCTTCAGCTCGGCCATAGGATTTACCTTGTCCAATGGAAGGTGGGCGGAAGTGGCGTGTCTCAGAGATGAAATGATAACAGGCGCAGCAAGTGTCTGCTAGTGTTCTCTCCCATTTTTGCCATTGTCATGAAAAGGGCACACCCCTAGCAGCCACTGTCCCAGAATGCAGCTGGTGGAGAGACTTAAAACCAACCTATAATCTGAAGCAGAGCTGTCACAGCCAACCCTCTAGGCCCAGGAATGAAAAAGCAGCATTGAAATGGTTTGTTACTTAGCAATAACTGACTGCATTTGTTTCTTATTGTTGCTGTAACAAATTACCACAAACTGAGTGGCTTCAAGCAACACACATGTATTCTCTTACAGTTCTGGAAGCCAAAAGTCCAAAATTAGTCTTTCTGGGTTGAAGTCAAGGTGTTGACAGGGCTGGTTCCTTCTGGAGGGTTCAGGGGTACACCTGTAGCCTTGTATTTTTCAGCTTCCAGTGGCTGCCTGTATTCCTTGGCTCATGGCCTGTCTCTCCGTCTTCAAAGTGCATCACTCCATTTTCCGCTTCTGTTATGACTTCTCCTGGTCCTCACTTTGACCCTACTAACTCCCTCTTGTAAGGATGCTTGTAATTACATTGGGTCCATCTGACTAATCCAGGATAATCTTCCCATCTCAGGATGCTTACCTTAATGACATCTGCAAAGTCGTGTTTGCCAAATAAAGTACCATTCTTAGATGCCGGAGATTAGGACATGGATGTATTTGGGGTCCCTGACTCAGCTTACCACACTAACTGATACAAACAATGATAAAAGTTTATAGCATTCCCCTAAAGTATTTGGATTTTTTCCCCCACAGAGCATCTCAGAATGTCTCCTCCCTCCTTCTGAGGATACCATTTTTAGAAACTGGGCCCTAACCCTATTATTTGGCATTTCTGTTACTAATTTGCAGTTATTGGTAAACAGATACCCCATCGGCTACTCCAGGATTACAAATGCTGGCAGTTTCAGTTCGGCCATTTTCTTTGCTTGCTAGTCTCCTGCTTTCCTAATTTGTAAAATAGGGCTCACATCTCTCTGCCTGGGCTGAGCTGATGATGGCATCATCTGAGATAATTTTGAGAGCATCTATGCAGTGACTAGACATAACGTCTCATTAAACAGTATTTGCCTTCCTTGCCTGCCTGCCTTTGCCAGGACAGAGAGAAACTGTATCTCACACACTTGGCCGCCATGGCAGACAGTAAGTGGTCGTTGGCTGATGGAGGTAGGGGCTCCCTGAGACCCACAGCCTACTTTCCACCCTCGGCCCTTCCTTCTGCAGTGTTGGCTGTGCAGGATGTACTGTCCTGTGTCTATGTCCCCTGTCGTCCCCTAATATATGGCAGTCCCTGGGGGAGGCGGGCAGGAACTGTGCCACATGAATGAGTGAGCCTGACTCACCACTCAATAGCTCTGTGGCTTTGGGAATATTTCGTGTTTTCTGGGGGTTTTAGTTTCCCCACATGCTAACATGAGGCCAGATGAGGCCTCTCCCTCCCCTAGAATCTGTGGCTGCCCCTTTTTCCCCCATTTTGTTCAGCACAGGCTTTGGACCCCATTGGTGCTGAATAAACATTTGGTGAGTAGGACGATTGGCACCCTTTTTGTGCAATCTTTTCTTATTTTGCATTTTAATGGGCTCTTCAAACCAAAATACCCTTCAAAAACCAAAAGAAAAAATGGCAAATTACCCAGACTCCAGAACAGACCACTGGGCCATAGTCATAGTCCAGGGACTTCAAATCCCCCACGCCAAGCCAATGCTGTGGAAATAAGTGCCACTAGAGAGCCCTGTGTCACAAGGAGAATCACAGGTTGCAAACCCACTGGAAAGCTCTGGTTCTTGAAACCTACAAAACCCTTCAGTGGTCACTGATCCTTTCATGGATGAAAGAAATCTATTTTGCAAGAGAAGGATGACCAAGAAAAGGGTTAAGCCCTAAAAGTTTCATTTCCTCTACTCTGCCTGCTCTAGAATCTGGGATAATTCCTGCCATTAATATTTTAAACAACTAATTTGACATTTTTCCATTTAATTAACTTGCATACATATGAGAACAGGGCTTTGAGAGTACGATGACATTTAAACAAAGTCATTTAAGTTTTCCCATTTCTGGTGGGGTGCTGTTTTCTTCTTTGCCTTTTTTCTTTTTGCTCCATTTCTGTTTTGCATTCCTGATTCCGAGGCTGGCTTATTAGCTCAGAGAAATGACCAAATTTCCCAAAGCAAATGTCCCACAGCCTCAACCTGAGTGATGTGGGTGGGCCCAGAGCTCTGGGCTGCGGCGCTTTTAAACTCGATCCTGCTGTTTTCCATGCCTTTTTACAAATGGCGTTTCAATCAGAGCAGGCCTGTGTCCCAGGCGTCCCAGGCGTCCCAGGCGTCACAGGCGAATGTTTTCTTGTTGCCACACCAACCCGGGTGGGGGTGGGGTAGGGGCAACCGGAATGCAAAACATTTATCAAATGTAACCATCACCACAGCCGAGCTGGGGTTCCAGGAGGGAAACAATAGCTCCATGACGATTTTCTCTTCCAAATGACAAATAATTGCTGTCATATCATCAAATGATTAAGAAATAAAGGAAAAGAGACAAATGGAGTGAATCCACCGAGGGGCGGTGTGGGGGGGACTTGGGAGAGCCTCGCTCAGTGTTCCGTAATTGAAAAATTGCCCCCTAATTAGCTCCCACCCCAGAGAATTCATGAGTTCTAGGCGTCCTCCAATCCACAACCCGCCAAGTCGCAGAATTTGCAGCCATTAAAGTTTACTGCTGGTTTCAGAAGGGGCTGTGCAGTCTCCAAATACATTCAGAGAGCAAGTCTCTTCAGCTCGCCCAGACCTCAAACAGGGTTCATTACTTCATACTTTCATCTGCCATAATTAATCACAGATTTTCTCTGCCTATCAACATCTCCGGCTGCTCTCCCCAGATGAACCTAGGGACTGATGTCGCCAGTTTATGGTGGTAGCCAGCCCAGCCTGGCCCAGCTGCCCTCTGGGAGCTGCAGCCCCAGGATGCAACATGGCACCCTCCAGCCCCAGGCGTCATGGGGGAGAATGTGTCCCGCGTTAAAATGAAATCTCGTTGCAAAACAAGCTCATAGGACTCTGGAGAAATTCCATGTCTTCATTTCTACCCACGCTCAGGATATCCTTTTGGGATTTCTAATGAGGCTGTCAGAGTTTAGGAAGAGCAGCACTGTAAGAGAGGTGTGTCCCCGTTCTCCTCCCTTTTCACCCCCTGGGCTTGGGTTTAAATCCTAGCTCCACCATCTCATTAGCTGCATGACCTTGCAGAATTGACTTGGTCTGTCTGATTGTGAATTTTTCCTTTTGTCAATTGGAGATAATAGTACAGAACCCACCTTTCAGGAATATAATGGTAATTAGAGGGTGCCATGTGTAAATGAATTTGCGTTATGGTTGCTAGCACGGTAAAGTGGGGATAATAATCTTACCTCCCCACTAGGGTTTAAATGAGAATTGAGTCGAGAATGCATTTTATGTGTATAAAATGCCTTGCACAAAGTTGGTGCCCAATAAATATTTGAATTGAACTGAACTGAATCATACATAATTGGGGCTTTTATTCATTTAATCCATCAGCTAATAGTTGTTAAATGATTACTTTTGTCAGACATTTTGTTTGGCACAGGATATACAAAAGGGAATGACACAGACTTTATTCATGCCTTTGGGAGCTTACATTATAGGGGAAATGCAATGAAAAACAAATTATAAATATACACACACGCACACACACACGTTGTAAAAGGTATTATAAAAATAGACAAGAGCATAGATATAGACTAACGGTTGGGTGGTGACCTTTAAATGAAGACCTAGAAGCTAAAGAGATAAGCATGTGAGATATGGTTGGGAAAAGCATTCCAAGCAGAGGGAACAGCATGGGAGAAGTAGGATGCCTCTTAACCTATTCCAGGAACTGACAACAGGTCATTCATCAGGAGAAGTAATTCTCACTGTGAGAGCACTCTCCCCCAAATCTCAGTGATTTCAGACAATAAAAGTTTATTCCTCTTTCTTGTCAAAGCCAGTCAGGTGTTTGGTGGGTGGTCTTTCACTCACCTATTCAAAATCCAAGCTCCTTCTAATTCACCGTCCCCTAAGATCTGCTTGGGGATGTGCATTCTATCCTCTGCATGCAGCTGACAGCAAAGATATAAAGCTCCTGGGACATTTAGAGGTGGTGTACATCACTTCCACTCATTCCATTGATTGGAATTCAAATATATGGTCCTGCCTAACTGCAGAGGAGCTGGGGGATGGAGTTCAGGGGTGTGCATAGGAGCATGAGCAGCAGCTTAGGAGAACACAGAGCAATGTTTCAGCCTCACAAAGTGAGTGAGGGTAGGTAGCACGGCATGAGATGAGAAATAGACGACCAAGAAGTGTGAGGTTCATGTGAAGAGAATGAGAAGGCATTCCAGGGTATTCCTTATACACCTGTTTGAATTTTATTCAATAAGAATGGGAAGCCAATTAAAACTAATGACCTGATCTGATTTATATCTTAAGAGGACCCCTCTGGTTGCTATGAGGAGAACACATCTGCAGAGGGCAATAATGGTACCTGGAAGGTACCTTGGATTAGAGTGATGAGAAAGAGGACGGAGAGAAAGTGGCAGAATTCGTTTCAGTCTCGCTGGTTAGCCAGTATGCCAACCCCTGCTGACCAAATCGGGAATCAAGCAGGGCTCCAAAAGATTAGAGAAAACAAAAAGGTCTGAGCAAGGCAGCTGGCTGTGCAGAGTGAAATAATTCCAGAAACTACCACCTGAACTGCTGAACTGAAAGCTGGGGTTCTGTTGCCTTGCTGGCCCTCTGGCCGGACCTTCTCCAAGCCCTATTTTCATTGCAGTGAGAGATATTAACATTGAGCCAGGCTGGTTCCCACTGGTCCTAGTGCAGGTGGCTGGAGGGCAGCTGGGAGGGGGTGGACAATTTGCACAGAGCATGACCACTCAAGAGCATAGGCTCCAAGTTATTTCATTTAATCCTCCCAAGTGGGCTGGGAGGATGGAGTTACTGTTGACCCCATTTTATAGACAAAGAAACAGACTCATGCTGCTCCTGTGACTTGCCCGAGGTTATCCTGTTCGTAACAGGACCAGGTTTGAACAGAGGTCTTCTGTTCATTCTGGTGCAGCACAGTGGAGCGCTACACCGGCAAAATGTGTCCAGACTCACTTGGAAGCCACAGGGTGAGTGAGGCTCTGCCTGGGTCTCTTTGCAGTCCATGGTTCCTGCCAACATGGCAGTGGCCTCCCAGAACTGGATGCTGCCCTGTCCCATGGTGCACAGCTGTCCCATTCAGCAACGCCTTTGCACTGGTCACTGGCTTATAAACCTGGCTGATCTTAGGAAGTACCTGGCAGCCTTTCAACCGTCCTGAGCTACTCCACATGTACTGAAGCAGAATCTCTGAGTGGATGGGAACCAGCCAGCTGTATTTTACAAATCTCTCTAGGCACACGGTCACAAAGTGCTCCTATAAAAGCCCTGTGACATTGTCAGCATATATACGGGTGGGTTAGGTGACTCAGGGAGAAAGTGTTATTAGGTAGTGAACTAGCGACAGAGCCAGGAACAGGAAACAGATCTCCTGCCTCGCTTGTCTTTTCTCTAACAGGACCATGCTGACGCTCTGCAAGATGTTATGGGAAAATCCATCCTTATCGACAATCTGAAAATATCAGAGCTGGGCAGGAGCCCTGAGGTTATCTTTCCAACCCAGTGGTTCCCAGTTGCCCATCTGACCAGCTGTGGCAGTTACACGAGGCGCTTGTTACAACACGGATGCCTGGCTTCAGTCCGTGTGTACTCTATCAGCATTGGGGAGATGACACATTGGAATCTATATTTTCAAAAGTATCTCTGGTGATTCTAATATCAGCCATGTTTGGAAACCCCTGATCCAGCCCTCCCCCTTTTACAGTTGATAAAAGTGAGACCCAGAGAGAAGTGATTTGCCTAAGATCACCTGGCCTAGAAGCCAAGTTTTCTGACTCAGTCTAGAACTCTTTCCATTAACCTCACTCCTCAGAAAGCCCAGCCACACAGGGAGCCAGGGGAGGGCATGGTCCGCCAACGACAGCAAGGTGGACCATCATGTGGAAAGATCTGCCTCCGAGAGACATCTACGCAGCTCGTTGTAGCAGGTTTCCTTCCCCTGGTTATTCATGCCTCTTCTCCCCTGTCTTCTTGGTACTTCCCCTTGCTCATCCTAACTGATCAATTACTCACAGGAATAACTTATGCACACAGCCTACAGTCCCTTAGGTAATCAGTGATGTACTGGGTCAGGGAGCCAGCAAGCAAGACAGCCTGTCTGAAGCAAAGGCCAGCAGAAGGGACAGCGTGGGTCCAGTGGATGGAACAGTCTCTAAACGGAGAAGTCCCAATTGAGCTGTCTGGGCCTCCAGAGATGGATTTTCAAGCCAAACTTGAAAACAACTTGCAGATCAACTCAGGCGGCAGTTGCACAGGCTGGCCACCTCCCCATCTCCCATCTCCCCAATCCCCACAGGAGGCCTCTCTCTGCTTCAGCTGGAACTACAGCCTGCCTCTCTGACCTTGGCATGTATGTGAGTCGCGGGGATGCTGTTAACATGAAGGTTCTGATTCAGGAGCAATGAGGGACCTGAAACTCTGCATTTCTGACAAACTCCCAGGTGACACCAGTGCTGCTGGCCTGGAAAACAAGGGCCTCGAGATCAGCACAGGGCAGAGTTGAGTGGTCAGCCCCCTTGTTCACTGGCAGGTTCTTTCCTGGGCCAGGCCCTTCGCCTCTGCTGTTTCCTCTGCCGCAATGCCCTTCCTTCCTTCCATACCTCTTAGAAAACTGTTCACCATTCCTGTTCTGGCTTGGGCAGTGTCTGCTCACTAAAATCTTTATTGTCGCCCTCTGGCCCCAGGTAGACTTAGGGGAGATGATACTTTCCTTGTGCTCTGATTACAATCCATTATAGCAATACTCACTCTTTTGTGACAGTAGTTTGCCCATCTGTCACTCAGTGGCCTGGGAACTCTGTAAAAACCGTATTGAGTCTTCCATCTCTCCATCTCCAAGTCTGACAGGGCTCTGTCAGCCACTCGGGGCCTGAGAACTTTTCAGAGATCCCTGAAAAAAGTTTGAAAACAAAATTATTGAATTCAAAACACGAAGGGAGAACTTTGCAAAAGAAATTAATAAAATTTTAATGAAACCTCTGCAAAACAAAATATTACATCAACCTCATTAATGGTTTCATTTAGTATTCATAAAAATTCATAAAAGTTTTATTATTTTTGAAAACGACGTGCAGGTTAGGTTTTCTCACTCTGCAAGAATTCCTGAATACCCCCATAATTGCTGAGAAATCAAAGCCAATCATAAATCGAATGAATTACTTGCAGCCAAATAATTTCAAAAGCAAAGTTATTATATAAAAACAATCCTTTTTTTAACAGAAAAAATATACTCGGTATGGAATGTGGGTGAATTTCAATGCGTTTAATATGTGTGAGGTGGTGCTTCCAAAGCAAGTGTGCTAGGTCTTAGAAAGTCTGAAAATAATCTTTAGCCTGGCCTAGGGGAAGAAGGCAATATGTTGCTTCTGAATGAATGGATGAATAAATGGCAACCCAAGGTGAATCTGAAAGGTATGAAAGTGGGAGGAAGGGAAGAAAAACACACAGGAGAAATATATGAAATGTAAGTCAAAGTTTAAAGACAACAACAGAGGAAGTCCTTGTTAGCAAGAAATCCACCAAGTCCCAACAGGCTCTCAGAGACAGGCGATATCGCCCCCTACTGGCTGGAGGAGATCTGTATTGTCCACATACTCGGGCTTCGTTTCTTGATCTGTCATTGTTGCTTCTCCAACGCCAAGTACATCAAAGCCTCCTGGAATTCCCTGAAAGAGAAAAACCAGTGGTCCCTGAGGATCCAACTCTGCTTCTCCTCTGGGAAGAGGGCTCGAAGGGAGTTTTATAACTGACTCTGTGTCAGACATCCTGAAATGGATCCAAACCCATCTTGAACCTATTTCTACCTTCCTGCTGAACCACCTCGTGGTTAACATGTTCCATATGTTTTTTTTTCTCCGACAGAAAATAGGCTTTACTTTTATTTCAAAGGGCTTCATTGAACAGTTTGGGGGACAGGACTTTGTTCTAAGACAAGCAAGATTTGGGGTGTTCTTCTAAGGAAGCAATCAGAGATTAAACAGAAAGATTTACATACAAGATGTTCACTGCAGCATTATTTATAATAATAAAAGTTGGAGACAGCCTAAATGGCCAACAATGAGGGGCTGATTAAATAAATTATGATCCACACACACAATAGAAGACTACACAGCCATTAAAACTCAAGTTTTTGAAGATTATTTTATAGAACTATCCAGCCTTTAGTGAGCCCTTCCGCTGATCTATATGTGTATCAGTTTGTTTCTTCTCACAACAGCCCTATGAAGAAAGTACTTTTTATCGCTGTTTGACACACAAGGAAACTGAGGCACAGACAAGCCACGGTATGTATGTGGTATGCATTGAACTGGAACCCCAGAGCTGCTGTTATGCTAGCATGATGCTGCCTCTCTCTAATAGAGCGGCACTGGAATTCTGAGCCTTGGGAGAGGGGTGAATTCCTTCCCGGGCCACTGCAAGATATAATGAAGGAAGGCGTATCTGAGCTACACCCTAAGGAATGAGGAGGTCTTGGCCTGGCAGCTCTAACAAGGACTGTTTACAGAGGAGGAGAGAGCCCAAGTCAAATCCCAGAGGTGGCGACATGTGAGGGGAGTTCAGAGAACACTGGGGAAGCGGGATGGCTAAGCACATCAATGCAGTCTGTCCACTGAAAACCAGCAAATCATCCACCAGGGATGGGCTGAGGCCCGGCACTGGGTGCCAAGGCAGGGACTGTAATGACTGAAACTGTGCATATTATTGCAGACACCATGCTGAGTGCTTTCTCCGGGTGTCTCATTAAACCCTGAGGCCACAACCTCTCTGGGCAATCATTATTCCCATTTCACTGGTGAGAAAACTGAGACGTGGCATGATTTAAGTAATTTGCTTGAGCTCGTGACTGGTCAGTAACAGCGGCTGGAGTTGAACGGGTGGTTCAGAGGCCCGCATGCTTAACCGTCTTGCAGTACCCCCTCTCCTGGGGGGCGGGCTGCCACAGGCAGGGATAGGAGCCCGCGTTCACCCCCCAGCAGGCGATGCTTTGTTCTCTTCCATCAACTACAGTTGGCCTCTTTCGCTAGTCAGGGAAACTGTTCTATATGAAAATGATTGCAGAGCCTCTTGGGTTTATGAGAACCCCTGGGAAGCCCAGCTTCTGGCAACATATGAGAAGGGAGAGGGGAAAGATTCCTCCACATTTGGGGAAAGCAACCAAATGGCTTCTGGTTCTTCAGGCTGGTGCTGTGTGAAGTCTGAGGAGAATCCGGAACAAAGGAACACCGCAGACCCACCCCAGAAGTCTTGGCCTCCAGCCCCTGCGACTCAGCTGCTTTCTCCAAGAGCCACCATCTCCCAGTGGGTCCCCAGGCTCTGAAGGTGCTCCCAGGTCTGCGGCAGAGTGGCCTAGCCTACCTCCCACAACACCCCTACTCACCACCCAAAGACAGGGTCCTCTCAGCCTCCTGAGTTCCCTGTCCACAATAACATACCTATGGATTTCTCTGAGTTTCACTTTCCCTCTCTGTTTCCTTTCCTGAAGAGGAAAGGAGGGCTATATGGATTCTGGCTGCCGTGCATCTTGAGGGCAGGCTTACACAAAAACCCTCTGAGCGAACCTGCTCCCCCAGAGTTGGGGCCTACAAGTACATAGACTAGACAGCCTTTGAAGGCCAATCCAGGGCCGGAACCCCTCCCATAAGAACCACCCCCCAACATACCCACAGGGTGGGCTCTGGAGCCATGCTCTGTAGGAGACACCCCTTTCTTAGCCACAGCCCTGCGGCCGCCAATCCGATGTATGTGCTTAGCTAATCAGCCTCTCCCCCCAGAGGTTTGCACCAGGATGGAGGTTCACATTTGGTGGCAAGAAGTAGGAGCCAAGGCAGCTGTGCACTCCCTCTAACAGAGAGAACTGACCCAAAGATAAAAGAAAGAGGAAGCGAAGCTGTGAGAGAGGGGAGAAGAGCCGCAGGCATGACTTTGCAGTTCCTGATTCTAGTTCCTCAGAGGCCAGGCTGAATTTTTCACCCTTGGGTTTTGTGAACCCGAGGATACCACCATATCCTTCCCACAAGGTCATCACTGTGCTTGAGCAATAAGCTGTCCCTTGGAATGGGCTGGGGTGGAACAGCCCCCCCCCCCCAGCAACCCCAACAAGACCACCAAGGCTGGAGGAGATCCCACGGAGGGCTGCTCTGAAGACCTTGGCCCTGCAGGAGAGTTCTTGCAGCTCCGAGCACATCCATTCTGGAGAGTGGCTGTGTGGGGCAGCTTGCACGCCCCTGTCCCTAGCAGCTCAATGGCACTCTAGTCTTGCTGTGTGATGGGCTTGACCTCCGACAAGTGCCTTTCATAGTGGCATCTAGGACTCTGCAACCTGCCTCTCTGGGCTCACTCACGATTACCACACTGATGGCAGAGCCTGATTAATACTATCTCTTGTGCGTCTAATCTTAAATGGCTCCCTGCTGCATGCAGGATACAGTGCAAATTCCCTAACACAGTGTTCAAGTTCACTGTCTACTTTCCACAGGCTCATCCCTCCCCATTTAAGATTTTGTGTCTCGGTTGAATAGAACTGCTCTTGGCTTTCACTCCATGCTTTTGCCCATTCTGTGCCTAGAATTCCCTTTGCTTCCTCCTTTGCCTCGCTAATTTACACATGTCTTTCAGGAAGTCTCCTAGTCTGCACACAGTACTTCCAGGAAAACTCTGACTTCCCAGGCGAGACCACGTGCTCCTGCTTCTCTCGGCTCCCATATCTCTGGCCTTGCTTAGCCTGTCATAACCCAGACCCGACTGCGCTGTATTTGGCGGCTTTCTTGACTTTCTACTGCAATGTGGACTTTACAAGGTCTGAATCACAACTTACTCCCTGGATGTCCCCAGTGCCACGTTCAATATAAATTGGCCTCTATCCACTCACCTACCCCACATTCTGACTCCTCCTCCCAACCAAGGACATAGGTTTCCAAGAGAATGTTCAGATCAGATCACCGGTGCCTATTTCACAGATGATGAAACTAAGGTTCAAAGAGGTTCACAGTGACCCAAGGACACAGAACTAGGAAGGGCCAGGGCCTGAGTTAGAAACCAGACGACCTGCCTCAAACCCAGTACTTTCCCCACTACGGCCACTGCTGAACGCACGCTGAAGACCTTGGCCTGCAGGAGAGCTCTTGCAGCTCTGGGCCCGCCCCCGACCTTGGCCCAGCTCTGTGTTGTCATCGTGAGGCATTTATTTAAACATGTGTATCCCATTTAGGGCCATCAACTTTTCTGAGCTCCAGTAAAGCTTTCCATCTGCAACCTGGGATCCCATTTTGGAATTTCGGCTGCCATGGTTCACTGATGCCCTCATGTGGGCAGGTTCCATACCTCCCTGCCTTTGTGCCTGCTGTTCCTCCTCTCAGGTCCCCCAAGAGGATTCTGTTCCTGTTCTTGCTCCTTCAAGATCTATCTCGAGTGTCCCCTTCTGTCAGGAGCTTTTCCGGGCTTGTTTCTCATTGCCTCCTTCCTTGTGCCCGTGGGACGCCTCCGTTTCTCGGTGACAATCCCTGGCTACCACACTGGGCTTCATACCTGCCATGCGTTCACGTCTCTCTGCTAGGAGACAGTGATTGCTATATTATTCAGCTCTTAGCCCAGAACCTGGCTTATAATATGTGCTTAATTAAGGTGTTTTGGAAAGAACAGGGAGGGAAGGACTATGTTTGCAAAGCATTTCACATTGAGAGAACCCACAAGCCCCACAAGGGGGAAATAAGACTTATCACCACTTGATTGCTCTGCAGATTCTCACTAAGGACTGGGGGCAGAGTAGAGAAGCAGCTAGCATTTTCTAACCAAATTCTACACACCGTAATTTTCTTCTGTATTTGTGCTGATATTTACAAAGCACTTTTGCACTCACTGATTTACTTAATTTTCACAATAATTGTAAGGGGCCATAAAGTTTTGTAAAACTTTTGCATGGAGGAACCACGAGAATCAGCCCCTAATCCCAAGCCTTACCTGGAGGCAGCCTACCCCACAGGACATGCCCGTGCCGGAGGTCAGAGACCTGCTGTCCAGACATATCTGTACATGTGCTTTAACCATGAGCTGCTATGTCTGTTACAGGCACCCTCATTCACTCATGCTTCATACACAGCATGGTTACATGCTGCTTAAGGATACAAGGAGTCCTTGGCCCAGAAATGGTCCCTTTTCCCAAGACCCATGGCCCCAGCCACCCTCCCCTCCCCAGCCTCTGGCCACAGAGAAAGTTTCATGCCTTCAGAGTTCTTTGTACCCCGGGGCACAGTGCCAGCCCCTCTCAGATGCTGGCACACAGGCACGGCCAGCACCACATCCCGCTTTGCCTTACTTCTTAATTAGGCTTCTGCTCAGGCTGTCACTCCAGCCCTCCAGTTTCCATGAGCATGTCTATGCCCCTGTGATGCCCTATTGGTGATGTGGAGCTGCTGCCCCTGATGTCCGATCCAGAGAAGACCTGCTAGAGAGGCTCAGATGTGATCCCCGGGAGGACCTGCCCTTGCAGGGTCAGTCCCAGGGCTCGGGAACCACGGCAGGCTGGCATGAAGGGTTGAGGCACAGAGTGGTGCAGACATCCCCTGGGACGCTTCAGAGAACCCTTTGGGTAGCTCAGGTCCAGCTTGTTCTCTTTCCCCCACCGAGCAAAGAAATCGCAATGCCCAGAACATGCAACCACCCCCAACCCAGCCCTCTTTCTGTAGCTTCTCTCAGAACTCACTGACCTCAGCGTTACCCTTCCCACATGGTGAAGGTGTAACATGACAAAGCTCAGAGGTTGCCACCACACGAGAGCTTCCAGCCCTCCCTGAATCACAGAGGCTAACCTTCAGTCAACTGTCTCTTCTTTCAAGATAGAAGCTAGAGTGGTTGCCAGCAGAGGGGGAGGGACTGACCAGGTTAGACCGAGATTTGAAGCCTGGCTTTGCACCAAATTTCTGTGTTTCCTGGGGCAAGTGTCTCCATTCCTCTGGGCTTCAGGTGCTTCCCCTCACAGGGAGGATGGCGGCTGCATTGAGCCTTCCTTTCCTCTTTTCTTCCCGTCCCCGCCGTAACCAGAAACCACAGTTATGGGTTAGGAATAATGCTTAGAGCATGGAGAGCAAAGTTTCCTCCCTCTCCGCACAAATAACAAAATAATAACAAAAATAGCAATATTTCTATTTAGTGAGTTCTTGCTAGGCATGTTTACGTACGCAATTTTATATCATCTTCACGACAAGGCTAAGAGGTGGCTCTTTTTATTGTTCCCATTTTAAAGATTAAAAGGTAAAGCTCAGAGGGAAATGGACCATAGGCAGACACACAGCTAGAAAAGGGTAGAAGCAAGATTTGAAATGGGCAATTTGTCTGCAGAGCAAGGCCACTTTAGAACTCCATTCTTTTCTGCATCCGTCGGAGAACATTCCCTTCCCCAGAGAACATTTATAAAGTCTGGTCACATACTTGGGCACAAAGAAAAAAGTTATTTGTTATTTATTTATTTAAAATTAGAGATTTTACAGGCCACAATCTATTACTACGAGCCAAAAAATTTTAATAAAAAAAAACACAATATGGCTGAAAATATTCTTAACTGCTTGGGATTTAATAAACATACTTCCAGATAACCCATGGATCAAAGGAAACACTAAAACTGAAATTAGAAGTCATCTAGAAACAGATGAAAAGGGGAACATTTTATTTCAAAACCTATGGGATCCCGAGGAAAACTCAACTCAGGGAAATGTATGGCCTGAAATGCTTTCATTATTAAAGAAAAAAGCCTAAAAATAACAGAGCTGAATACACATCATAAGAAATTAGAAAACCAGCAAACAAAAAAGAAAGTATGATGGGAATTAATCAATGGCTGAAATTAATAGCATAGAAAATAAGAGAAAGGAAAAATAATACACAGATTCTTTGAAACCAAGATTGGCTACAGAAGCTGTGGTGTCTCAGAGGCCGGGTGAGGGCCTCAGGGTCAGTGAGTGTATCCACTGTGCTGGTTGGTCAGTAACGGGGGCGCCTGCACCTCTGTCTCCTGGGCCCTGGGCTAATTAATGGCTTCCTTTCCCCTGGATGCCTCATTGTGGAATCTGCCGGTGTGATACCCAGCCTTGGGCTGCAGTCCTTAGCATTTCCTCCTAGAGATAAAGCTCCTGTGTCTGGGCTGATGAGGCAAACGAGTCACTTTTGTGTTTTTCAGCAATGAAAGCTGCTGTGGTTTTGTTTTCTCTCTGTTGCCAGGAGTCAAGAGGAAGTCTGTGGTTAGACATCTTCGGGTGGAGACATACACAAACACAGCGGCTAGAAATGAGCTCCTCAGATTCAGCTCTCCCAGCCTGCGTGAACGGGGCTAATGAAACTGAACAAATGGGAAAAGGGGAGGGGGAGAAATGAGAGAGAGAGAGAGAAGGAGTGGGAGAGAGAGGGAGAGAGAGAGAGAGAACTGAACCTCTCATCTGCTTGGCCTTTCGGACCTGCAACAGCACTAACTTCCTTTTGGCTTCAGCTTGCCTGCTTCCCATTCTGACAGTAGGATGCTGTGGATTCGTATTTGCTTCAAAGGATGAAGCAACCCAGTTTGCTTTCACTCAAATCCAGAAACTGAATTTAAAAGATCCCTGGGATTCAATGCCCATTTCAGTAATGGAGCTGTAGCAGGCACTGCCGGCTGCCACCCACTGTGGATCCCAGCTTCTCCTTCTTTGCCATCAAAACCATGGTTTTGTTCAACGTGGTAGAGAGCGCCTGGCCACGAATGCTCACATCTCCAGCCCCTGTGTATCTAGAGGCTGGCCATTTGACTACAGTTCTGGCCAGTGAGCTATTGCATCTCTAAGAAAACTTTCACATTCCTCATATAGGTACCCACTCTTCCACCTTTTCCCTGCATTTTCCTGCCCAGAGCTTGAACACAAGGCCTGGAGGTACAGCTCCCATCTTTGTTCCAAAGGTTGCTTCATGGGGATGAAATTAGAGCAGAAAAACAGAAAGAGGCCAGGCCCTCGATGGCATTATTACGTCACTTTCTGCGCTGCTCTGTACCCCCCACCCTGGATTCCCTACATCATGAGAAAATTAAACCTTCAGCTGTTAAAACCACTGTAGCTGCTGTTCTGTTCCTTGCAGCTGAAAGAATCACTACTTGAAAGAAGAACCTTGGCTTTTGTAGCGTTGAGAAAACGTTTTCACCCCATCCTCCCATTGAGTTCTCACCAAAATTCTTCAAACTGGATCAATGCCTTCCCCCCTATTTTCAGATGAGGGAACTGAGATTCCAAGGATATGAAGTGGGTCAGACAATGAGTCGGGGTCTGATGTCCAGGGCTCTGTTCCCCAGTCCGTTGCTTTTCCCAAGAAAACCCTTCTTGCCTGGATGCAGTTCAGAGCTAGCCTCTCTGCAATACCACCCCCCACACAATATGACATGCAGAAAGTGGGTGTTCCTCAGGAACCAAAGACACTTTGAACTGATTTCGGTCCCAGCTCTGGTGCCAAGAGGAGACGTGCTCTTTTGTTTTAAAATCTGTCACTTTGAGTCAAAGGATCTGGGTTCAAGTTTTAGAATTCTCCCTTACTTGCTATGTGACCCTGAGGGGAAAAAAATCTCTGAAAATCTCCCTACCCATCTATACAAGAAGAATGGCAGCTCTTCTCCTCCTCAGGGTACAATACTAAATTCAAAGCTATATGATAATGTATGATAATAAGCTCAGAAATAATAATCTCTGAGCACTCAGGAAGTCTGGGGGTACACTTTGTACATGATAAAGCATTGGGGTCCTTATCATGGGGCTGTTATCACGATGACTTCAGTCTGTCTCAAGGCTGTGACTCGTCCCTCAGCTCAGCTTTCCTTGTGTTTGACGTCTAAATGACAGATAGGTTTCACATGCCTCGTGACCACTCAGCAGCGTTTGTCAACCTCAGGAGAACTGAGAACGTTGATCTCATGAGATTATACATTTAAGAGAGGATAATGTCAGCGTTACAAAATACTTATTGACTCATTAAACCAGGCTATTTTATTTCATAAAATAGTGACCAAATTTTATCTATTCATCCACTTTCCAAACAATAAAAAACATATTAGACTCTATGCTGGGGACTTTCAGGGTTGGATGAGACTCCTCCCACACTCAGGGCTGGCATCCCATCTTCATGCTCCTTGTACCGCAAATCCCCAATGGACATCTAATCTCCATTTGTTCACCTTAGAGACAAGTTTACCGCCTCCCAAGGCAGTCCATCTCACCTCTGAACATTCTCTGTTGGAATGTCCTTCCTCCAACAGACACTCATTGGCAAACACAGGATGTGTTCTTGGCAAACCTCTAATACTGTGCACACTTGACTGTGTAGGATGGTGACTGACAGAGTTGGTGGGGGGCAAAAGAGCCCATGTGAGGTGTTACCAAACAGGAAGTGCCATCTGTGCTGGATGATGACAGCGACAGAAAACGTCAATTAGCTGCCCTGGGTGTCTCGAGAGACAGCTTTTTCCTTCATCACATTAAAGAACTCAAGAATAGCAATTATTCAGTTAATTCTGACATTCTGGGTATTCACTGGCATGGACCAGGCTATGCTGCAATGACAAAACTGAAATCTCAGGGGATTAATAAAATGGAAGCTTATTTCTTGTTCATATAAGGTGCAATGTTAGTTGGGAGACTCTTCCCCATTTTGCATGCCATCTGGACCATTGGACCTCCAAAGTCACTACAGCAAAGAGGGAAGGAAGATGCATACCAGCTCTTAACTGCCTCAGTCTCACTTTATTGGTCAGAATGAATCACAGCGCCCCAACCTAGCTGCACAGGAGGCGGGAAGTGTGGTGGAACGCATGGAAAGTGTGGTAAGTGCTATCTCCCCGACAATCTGCCTTCTCCCTGTACATCTCAGAGTATGCCATTAAAGAAACAAGAGTCAACTCTGCAAAGAAGAGGAGCCCAAGATAACAGAAATGCACCAATGTACTGTGCCAGGGAATAGGGACCTTATGGGTGAAGAAGGGCTGCTGCTTGCTGCAGTTCACTGCAAGTAGCAATCACATGGCCATCTGTGGTGGGGCTTGTATGCATGCGTGGCCAGGCTCTTCCACCCATGTGATCACCTGCTAACAGTGAGGACAAGCTTCACACGTAGAGTGTTCTCCACCTCCTCTCCATCCTCCCTCCATCTCCAGGTCTGCAACCCACACCACCACCACCGAAAATGTAGCCTTTGCCTGCTCTGCTTCTCCTATCCAGCTCCCTCAGAAGAGTTCCGTCTTGGCCACCCCAGTTCCTGGGAGGGTAGAGAGGGACAGGCAACACTGGAGACGTTGGAGGAAGGGGGAGTATCTGGGCTTTTGCTGAATCAGTTCCAGAGTCCCCCTTTGTAGGGAGGAATTGGGGACAGCAGTCAAGTGGAAAGAAAACTAAAGAAGAATGATAGGGAGGAAGAGAAGGAGGGACAAGTAAATGAAGATACAGAGGTTGAGTCCATCTATATAAAGTGGAGATGCGGAAGGACAGAAAGAATGGGAGTGTCAGGTCGCTTGGATGCAGGGATGTTTTTGGGGGTCGGGGGCCAGAGGTGTGGAGTGAAAGGCTCTAGAGAGGATTTGAAGCACGAGATAATGAGAGAGAAGTGGAAGGGGACCTCATCCTTCTTCCTCTCTCGGAGAGAGGAGCAGAAAGACTGACAATCTCTTTCTTCTGCTCACTGGATGGTGCTTCTTTGAATGTGACTTAATGTAGAGAGTAGGTCACAAGGAATCCCCACGTTTGATCAGGTTACATTAATAAAAAAATCAAAACTGGGTGAGGGGCATATTCCCAAAGCAGGAAAGGCAAATGCGTAAGAGGAAAGAAGGGGCTGTAATTGCTCAGAAATAGGTTAATGCACTTTGGGGATAACAAAGGATGAAGAGTGATGCAGCCCCAACAGCAGTGAGGGGCCCCCTTCCCCTCCAACTGCCGCATCTGAGCCCAGCAGGCTGTCAGCGCCCCTTGCCCTCTGAGGTTTCCAGGCCTGAATTCCATTTCCTGGGTGCCAGCTGACCTGAGAGTATCTCCCCCCTCCTTTGCTCATTGTACCTCCACTGTGAAGGCTACAGTAACTAGTGTTACTGGCTGCTCCCTCCCACTGTTGAGTCATATGAGACTTCCTGTCAACTAAAACCCCAACATCTTTCACTTGTGCTGTTGACCCAGGGATCCCACATCCTGTATGTGTCTGGTGGGTATTCTGAACCCCAGGGCAAGCAAAGGTCTCTGTTGTCTTTCATCTTGGTGTGCATTAATTTGGGCCCAATGTTAATGTCAGCCCTGTTGTGGCCTTTTGGGATCCTGCCTCTCACCTTCCCTGTCTTGTCCATCCCTCCCGCTTTCCCACCCACATGCCCCTCAGTGACCAGGTGGTTCAGTGCTCTGGGTGAGTCAGTGCCCCAGCTTTTGGAGTCAGACCCACCTGGGTTCCAAATCTTATCACAGCAATGGACCTTGGGCAAGTCACTCACCCATCTTGGTCTATAAAAAGGTAATACAACCTGTCTTCCAGGGTTGCCACGGGGAGTAAATGAATAATCTGTAAATACTGTATGTAAAATACTTGCAGTGTTTGTTGACACTTAGGATTTTCTCAGTGTTCAACCTCTCCCAACACCTGTGCTTCCATTCCAGTCATTGACAAAAGTGTTGAGTAAGATGTGGCCAAAGACAGAGTCCCTTGGCACACCCCCATCTGGGCTGGTCAGCGAGGCTGAGGTAGCTAGAGGCATCCTTCCATCTGCACATGTGGACCTAGTGTGGGGAAGAAGGCACATTCTGTAGAAATTTAAAAAAAAACAGGATCTCCAAGACATTTCCTACCTGTTGGTAGCACACAGCCCTCAAGCCTGTGGGTTCGTTTCAGGCCTTTGCAAGTCGCCCTACTACACAAAGTGGCCCAAGAGGCCATGTGGGTGCACAGAGACCACATGGCTCCTTTTGGCCCCCTCAGCACTCCAAGGAAAAATCCAGCTACTTCCAGTTTCAAGAACTGCCTCTTCCTCTGGGGTACACTGCTCCCCATACAATCTCCTCCCCTGTCTCCACGAGCTCTCCTGCTATTCTGAGGGAATAACATCAGCAGCCTGCCCACCCCCGTCATAACTGACATTCACACTTGTGGCTATCCTGAGCTTGACCTTGGGCCCCACTTCTGGACTAGCAATGCAGAAGACAGCACTAGGCTTGGGGAAAGACAGGCCTGAGTTCAATTCCGGCTCGCTCTCTCTCTCACCAGCTAACAGCCTCAGTAACTCACCCATCCCTCTAAGATCAGATCTGCAAAACTGCAAATCGAGACAATAGGACTTGTCTTATTGGTGGTTGGGGAAGTTATAGGGAAGGGCCTGGCTCCTCAAAACCTCAATTGCCCTCACACCCCGCCTTCCTCTCTGCCCCGATTCCTCCAAAGTGTTAGATTCTCTTTCCTTCTAGTTTGTACCTCACAGGGCACAACATAACGAAAAATGAAGACAGTTGGCCATCAGGAGAACTGATTTTGAGGCCAGCCAACTCTCAACGTGGTTATCAAGTCACTTACAGAAATCATGCCTACATTTCTTAAAAACGAGAAGGTTGAATAAGATACCAACAATATCAGCCTCCACCTGCTATGTGTCACATCACACAGGTCCTTTATTTACACTAATTCAGTACTCTCAAAGAGGCATTACTTTCTGAGAGGGAGCAGGGCACAGCACTCCAAGAGCATGGGCTGTAAGCTAAGGCTGCTCCACTTCACCTCCCTGCTCTCCATTCAATTGCTTTTTGATCCAAGACAAGTAACTTAACCACTCCGTGCCTCAGTTTCCCCTCGGCGTCCTCCATTCAGGGGCTTCCCATACAGGGCCTGGCCCACGGGAAGCCTTGCATGAGGAGTTAGCCTAGAGAATGAGAGGTGTCGGAGACAGGGCTAAAGCGACCCAGAGCAGCTCCAAGGCCACGAGCTGCTCCACTGCAAAACAGTGCCTCTTCACAGGACTTCAGGAGCCTCTCAGCTGTTGACTGTGGACGTGGTGGGCTGGTGGCCTGGCGCCCCGGAGGAAAGGATGTCAGGAGAGAGGCATGAGGTCTTGAGGAACTGAAGCTTCCTTCATGTATGGCAGACCACCAAGACCCCAGAGAACACACACACTCACCCCTTCACTATAGGAACCATTTCCCCAACCCGGCCAGCCCCAAGGCTCCATCCCAGAGACCGGGGCTGCTGCAAACAAAGCTTTGAATCAAGATCCCTCCAATGCGGCTGCCTGGGCTCCAGCCTCTGCTGGGCGCTGTGTTGCACACACAGAATTCTCTCCAACATCACATTTACTGAGCATCTGCTATGTGCCAGGCCCCACGCAAAGCACTGTGACCTCAGAGACAATAACCCAGGGTCACCATTCTCATGCATGAGACCGGCTCACGGCAAAGCAGAGAATACAGACTAGGCGAGTCTGATAAACTCTGAGCAGTATAGAGACATGAGCCGAGTCTTAGCGTCCTTAAGTGTCCTCACCAAGGAGACAGGACAGGGAATGGTCTTCACAGACAGGAGAAGCAGCTGAAGTCCTGAATGGAGGTGGGAGACACCCTAGCCTGCCTGGAAGTGGATGGTAGGGCAGGTAGTGATGAAAGACCCGGCTGGGGAACTAAGCCAAATGTTTGGGCCTTGTCATCAATGGGAAGACATTGACGGATGGCAAATGGGCATAGAGGCAGCACAGGGAGAGAAAGCTTTAAATTAGATGCCCGGGAAGACTTCCTGGAGGAGGTGGCTTCTGACCAGGCCCTTAAGCCACCGCCCAGACTGTTGGAGGTGGGGAAAGAAAGGAGAGGCCTTCCAGTGACAGGGAGGAGGTGGCTTCTGACCAGGCCCTTAAGCCACCGCCCAGACTGTTGGAGGTGGGGAAAGAAAGGAGAGGCCTTCCAGTGACAGGACACAAAGTGAGCCTGGGCATGAAACAGCAGGTATGGCACCATCTGGGGAACAGCCAGGGGCAACAAGGGATAGGAGAGAGGTCACAAGACATGGCAGTGAGGCTACAAGTAAGGGCCACAGAGAGTCAGGGAAGGGAGAGAACTTTGGGCTGATGAGAAAGTCTTATAAAGAATGAAAGAATCAGTCCATGCATCTATCCGTAAGGAGGCCTTGATTCGAACCACCAAGTGTAATAAGTTTGAGTGAGCGCAGGTTCCCTCCCCGGCAGGCTGCCTCTGTCTGCCCCTACCCCATGTCCCTTGCTTCTTCCCTTTCGCCAGACCCTCCATAGCACCCACCCACCCATGTGGAGCCCCCCCTCTTTGGAACCCCATCAGGAACCTCAAAGTTAATCTTCTGAGCTAAGTCAAATCCTAGATTCTACACAACCTAAGCACTTAATTTTCCGTTTGAGAAAACTGAAACCCAGAGATGGGAAGTGACTTACTGAAGGTCATAGAGTGACACTTTCTAGTGTCAGAGCCAGAACCAGCACCAGGGATCCATCCCAAGTGTGCTGCCTCTTAAACATCAGCCATCATGGGCTCAAGGACTTTTCCAACCCAGAGACACATCTTTTCTCCTGGAGACTTCTTGAAGGCGAACTTGCTCATTAGCACCCAAAGGAACAAACCTACGATGGTGATGCTTCAAGTGATGTGACCACATCTGGGGAAGTACACGAGCATCGCAGTCCCACAGCCACACCGGCGGGTAATTAGCCTCCTTCCCAGATGGGAAGCTGCCTGAGCCCTAGGTACCGAGCAAGGAGTGGTGAGGCGCGGAGAGTTTCACCTACTTTGTTTCAGTTTCCATAGAAACCTCATGGGAAAGGTAATACGAACCCCGTTTTGCAGAAACTCAGATTTCAGGAGGCCAAGAGGTTTCCCAAGGCTCGAAAGTGACTGAATCAGCATCTGCCCTCCAGCCACTCCCTCCTGGCACGAGAACACCACCACCGGCAGCCTCCCCCACCCGTTCCTCTTCCTTCAGGGGCCTGGGCAACCCCACAGGGGAAGGTCTGCTCTTCGCCAGGTCAATAACAGCCCATTAGGAAGCCTCTGTTTAATAAGCCATTGACATTAAATTATTGAAGGGACAGGAAAGTGCCATAAGAGTCAGGTCGACGGGAGTATGGAGGGGATGGACGATAAAAGAATATTAATTGAATGTCCATGATCAAGATGTCCTCTTGGGTGTACTATACGGTTGTCATAGCAACCTCACAGTAACCCATGTCCTCCCGTTTCGTAGAGGAGGAAACGGGCTCAGAGGGGTTTATTGACTGCCAAGGATAAACAGCCAGTGAGTGGAGCCTACGTCAGACCAGGCTGGCTCTTTCCTTGTCACCGTGCTGCCCCCAGAGAAGCTGGGACAGAGGAGATGGCCTGGGAAAGGCTGAAGGGATGGACGGCAAGGCAGGGGGTCTAAGGCAGGTCGGCTGGAGGGGAGGCGGGCGGGGAGCAGGGAAACCAGGGGGCTGAGAAGGGAGGGAACCGGCGAGTCTGATTCTTAGGAATCACCCAGTTTCTCTCATAAGCTTCACTGTCCTCCTCATAACTGTTACCAACCTTTGTAACATGAAGCTGATCCGTGGAGGCAGGGAGACTGGTAGTGACAGAGAAACGGGGCAACCTCTCTCTCCCCTGCATCCATTTCCGCTGCTGGCCTTCCCAGCTGGCTTAGCCAGTCAGCACTTGCTGCTCTCGGCTAAACGTGCCCTTTCAGAGGCTGGGAACATTTTCATGGTGCTCACGTGGGACTAGAACAAGGAAAAGCAGTGTCACGGTCCCTTAAGCGGACATTGGAATCCACGATTCTGGAGTGTTTCGGGAGTATCAGATTCACTTTACCAGAAAATGTCACTGTCCACGTGACCCCTGGAGGCATTCCCCTGGGGAGTGACAGGTGGCACAGCGACCCCTCCCGGAGGGCCCCGGCTGTTCTGGGATCCAGATGGGGTGCTGTCTGGACAATTAGCCAGGCAACTGTGCATCGTCCTCCTGGGCCCCTAGTCCTGTACTCCCAGAGGGAAAAACCTACGTTTTGAAGGCTTTGCCAGCTGCCTACGTGAAGGACAGGGAAGCAAGCAGGAGGGCATGGGAGGCTACCCCCTGCACTCAGAACAGTCCTCTAAGAGAAGTCCCACCCTGTGTAACATGGAGAGTTTGCCCACAGTGTGTGCTCTATAAATGTTGGTTGGACGCCTGATCAAATAAATGCATGATGACCATTTAATAATTGATTCCCTGCCTATATTAGTCAGCTGGGGCTACCATAACCAAAGACTGTAGATGGAGTGACTCAAACAACGGAAATTTGTTTTCTCACAGTTCTGGAAGTCTAAGAGCAGGGTGCCAGCCAGCACGCTCAGGCTCTGGTGACAACTCTCGTCCTGGTATGCAGACGGCCGCCTCCTCACTGGGTGCTCACACAGCCTTCTCTCGGTGCAGTGCGTATGCACGGAGAGAGAGGGCTCCCTCTTTCTCTTTTTATAAGGCCACAGACCTATGGGGTTAGGGTCCCACCCATGACCTCATTTCACCTTAATTACCTCCTCAAGACTCCATCTCCAGATGCAGTCAGTTGGGCGTTAGATTCAACCTACAAATGTGAAGAGATACAATTCATTCCACAGCACCAACCCAGGACGGAATTAGTAATGATGTTATAAAAGGCCCTTGCGTTTAGCATTTCTCTCTAGCAAACCTAGCCAAGGTGTCACCTTCCTTGCTCCTCCTGGCAAACCCTTAAAGAGTAGTTTTGCTCTCTCAAGGCTGCCATAACCAAGGCGGGCCTCTGCAGAGCCTCTTGGGGTGGGACTGTTTTCATGGCTGGGGGTGGGAGCCTGGAGTGCTCAGCAGACTTCCTGCAAAAGAAGCACCCCTGAGGGACTGGAGAGACGTGGGTCCCCCTGGGCTGTGGCAGGAGTGCTATCTGAGAGGCCGGCCTTCTCACGTCCTGCCACTCTGCTGTGAGGCCTTGAGACCACGCCCCTCTCACTTCAATTCTGCCTTCTGCAAAATGAGGGGGGTGAAACGATATTTTCTAAGAAACTCCCACAACTCTTGCTTTACCTATTCCTGGGGGAAACCAGATTCAGGGAGTCAAAGTAAATCAGGAGGTAAGCTAATGAAGCCTCCCAGCTTCACTGCTAGTGGCTGAGGCATGTTGGGCCAATGACTTAATCTCTGAATTTCCCTTTCTCCATCTGGATATTGGCATCATAACAATTCCCTCCTTCGTGGGCTTTCTAGCATCACTGTGGTAGACTGATTATACCCAATTCTTCACCCCTCTCGATACCCGTGGCCTTGGCCGGTGACTCTGTAATTCCTCTCACTATAAAGAGGTGGAATATATCCCTCTCTTTGATTCAGAGTCAGTCCATGTCACTTGCTTTGGCTAATGGAATGTTAGCAAATGTGAGGCAAGCAGAAGCTCGGAAAAGCATTTGAAGGATTGGGTTTGCACTCTGCCATCACCCCGAGAATATTCCTGGGCTAAGCTCATGGAGGTTGTGAAGCATGTGGAGTAGAGCTGAGTTGCCCCAGTTGTCCCAGTGAGGCCACCAAAATAACCGACAGCCAGCCTATCCCCAGACCTTAACGAGCTCAGCCAAGCCGGTGGAGCTCCCAGCTGACGTGCTCGTTAAATCACCGAGCTAAGAAAATGCTTGTTGTTTTAAGCCACTAACTTTGGGATGGTTTGTTACACAGTATTATTTTAGCAATCAATAACTGACACAATCACAAAATAGCACACAGTAGGTGCCCAATGCATGTTTATTTACTCCATAGTTTTACCCACCCCTATACTTCGATGCAAACTCTGTTCTTACTAGCGATGGTTGGGAGACAATTGCGGTGTTGGTGGAGTTTGAGCTTCCATCTCATTGTTACTCCCACTTCAGATTGATTACAGACACTGACTGCTCAGTTTTGATTAAATACTAAATCATAAGCTGCTTACAAAATGCCTGCAAAAAGCTGACATTTATGAAGTCCAATAAACTACTTGTAAGAACAGGAGTGCTAGATTGGGAGAAAAAAATAAAATCTTCATCCAAACAAACATCGGTTGACAGCAGACAGATGGTCAGAATCCTTACTTGTAAACTAGAAAAATTAAGATTTGGCAAGGATTGTCTGAAAATAACTAGCAAACATCAAAGTTTCCCCTTTCAATGCTGGTGTTTTTCTGGGCCTGACTTCAATATTTTCACAGGCTACTGCACGGAAAAGGTGTTGCAGGCCTCCGTGGTGCTGGCAAGGAAACGCTAAGAAATACCAGCACGATTTATAGGAAGTAAGGCTGCCAACATCCCAGAGAGTAAGCGTTTAGCAGCCAGCAACTGCACATTCCCATAAATCCCCATAACTCAGCATCAGGCCTTGCCTTAATCTGCTGAGGTGTGAGGAAAGGGAAGGCGGAATTTTCTAACTCGCTTTTCCACTCGGATCGGCTTTCACGGGTTGACTGTGAGTTAATCTTATGGGGCCAGCAGCGATCTTAATAGAAATGGAATCCAGCTTTAAAACCCCAGGGCAGGCTCTCCTCATCTTTGTTAAATCAAGGAGTGAGGGTGCTAAGAGGGGCTTTGGCTAAGGCTCAAATAAGCCCCATACGTGCAGGGGAGACGCAGGCTTTGGCTGCCTGCTTCTCATTTCTTCCTGACCTCTCCGTGACCTCCAAAGGGCTCAGCGAGTGAGCATGTGTGCTGACGACACGGGGGGTGTGCTTGTCCGGCTACTGCCATCGCTCCAAAGATGGCCTGTGTGCTGTCCCTTGGTGGCGTTACCTCTGCTACCTCGGTTATACTGCTTGCACACAAGCCCATGACCTCACGAATTATAGAATTTTGGGCCCCTGCTTGGAGAGCAGCAGTGACCTGTGGTAAAAAGATTATGTATTTGCACTTGGGAACCAGACCCAGCCATCTCTGCCCCTTCCTGGCTTCATAGGCAAGACCTTTAGCCACGCCGAGCCTCAGGTTCTCCAGGCTCCAACCGAGGGAAATCATGGCCACTTTGCAGGGTTATTGAGGGACGGCAGGGACAGGATGTGGGAGAACAAAGATCATAAGCAGATCACTGCAATGTACGGTGAGTGCAATGATTAAGATGTGCCCAGGGCATTACGGGAACATGGAGAATACTTGGCCCAGTCTGTTTGGAGTATTCAGGGAAGGCTTCCTGGAGGAAGTGATGTCTGAGTTGAGTCTTAAAAGTTGAATAGGAGTTAATCACAGGAAAGGATAGGGAAAGACATTCCAAAAAGAGAAGAGCAGGTGAGCAAATCATTGCCAATCAGCTTCTATTTGAACCCCTCCAGTGATGGATGGTTGATGGGCATTCTGTTTGAACCCCTTAAGTGACTCGCAGCCTGTTGAAGAGCTCATTCCAGTTAAGACAGCTTAGGCTATCAGAAGATCCTTTTCCATAGAGGCTTTTTTCTCTATGGCTTCCACCTATTGGCCCTGTTCCCCATACAGGGCGTATGTTGAAGGCAGCTCTTGTGCCAGACATCACGTGAGCGTCAGGGAGTGGAGTCTGCTCCATGCTGGCTCTTTTCCTTGCCTATCAGGGACCAACATTCCAGGAGAACAGCGTTCAGAGCCCCAAAGATAGTCAAAGAACCCATCTGGAAAATAAGTGACCATGGGATTGGAGTTGAATTTTAGGGTGCAGGGCCCAGTTCAGGGTGAAGGATCTGGCTCCGCTCTGCCTCCACGGGCTCAACAAAACTGCAGTCTGAAGCCGCCACTGGCAAACAGTCCATGGCCTCTTCAAGCTGATGGCCAAGAGGAAGACAGGCCATGAGAGAGGGTGCCTCACCCTGACCTTAGGGTCCGGCACCCAGCTGAACTAGTGGGAAACCCCAGGCAGTCTCCCCTCAGTGAGCGGTGTGGGTGGGACTAGCCATGTTGGAGTCAACATTCCACAGGCATGCAGAGGCATACCTGGCCCACAAGAAGGGCTTGCAGGTGTTTGCTGTTGCTATTATTACCTCTCAGAGATGGGATGGCAAACCAATGTGACTTCAGGGCCCGCTCTAAATTGTTTCCCCCACCTGCCTGCTACAGACTGAATTCCAGTATGAGGCGTCACTTTGTACAACACCAATCACAAATGTCCCCAGCAGAGCTGACTTAGTGTGAGTGCCTCAAATCCTCCCTCAGACTCATGGTGCCTCCCTCAGAGTGCTTAACTCCTGTGACAATGCAAAAGCATTTAGAAGAGTGCCTGGCATGTAGCACTACACACACACACACACGCACACACACACACACACACACGTCTGACAATTAAGTTCGCGAAATTTCCCCTGTGTAAGCACCTGGTGGAAAGTTCATGAATTTAACTGCCCTACCTTCCTATGTTTGCTAATAATAATAATGTGATTATTATTATTTATTCCTGGTACTCAATAAACAAATATAGAAAAAAATTGCAGTGTGTGGTCGCTCAGAGGGAGCCCTACGGTTTGCGTTTTTACCATGTGCATGAAACACACAATGAAATATAGCTCTATGGAAAAACAAAGCTTGTCCTCGCCTCACACCAGTCATGCCTTAGTTCCCACTTGAAGGTCATTGCAGTCAACTGCCTCTTCTTTGCGTCTCCGGAGAGTTGCCCATTGTTGCTAAAAGCAATGAAATGAGAAAGCACTGTTTGGTGCCAGGTGGCTTCCAGTCGGGTCTCCACTCCACCGAGGGTCTAGGCTCTGCCCCACCCAGGGCCTTGTCAGCCTCCTGTATGAGCAGTGACAACTGGTGGACATGGCCACAATAATATTTAAACGCACACTGCAATTCACCTTCCAAATCCCTCAGTAATGTTCCCTAATTAATCACCCTATGTATTGCATTCTAAATTAATTAAGTTAAAAGTAATTAAATCCAGGAAATTGAAATTAGTCTAATTAGATTAGAGGCACATCCAGTGACTGTGGTGAGGGGTGCCACGTAAATTGCCCAATTTTGGTGGAGAAAAGATAAACTCGGGTTACAGACAGGCTGTTAAGAGGGAGAGGCCAGCCTTACAAAGAATTACCGAGGTCGATGCAGTAATGTCATCAGTGAGAATATCAGTGACAACAGTAGCAAGTGCTGCCTGCGTTGAGGCTTCCCTGGGCCAAGCCTGTCTGGTTAGTCCCCAGAAAATCCCTCTGAAGTGGGTGCTGTTCTTTATCCCTGCCCGACAGATGGGAAAACAGTGGCTGTGCTGTGCAAAGGGCTGTGGTAGAGACCCTCGTGGTTTGACCCCAGAGACCCCTCCTAACCCCCTCCAGCCAACCTCCCTGATCTGTAAGTACTATTGACTCCACGGACTGGCCAGAGAGAGGATGGCGACCCTCACACATGCCAGCCAGCACAGCCTGGCACAGCAGTCCCCTGAGACTTCTGTCCTCCTGTGACACACGTGATGGGTAATATCCACAGCCCACCACACTCCAGGGTGGTCTAGACCAGACATGGCTGTCAAGAACTGTGGGTGTCCGACATTTGCCCTTAGTTTGCCATAGTCTCATGGCAGAAGACACAGGCTCCTGAGTCAGAGACAAAGGATTTCGTGACTCACAGAAATAGCAAGAGCCAGAAGAGCGACATTTTCCAGCCTCAGTTCCCCAAGCCCCAGATACCACAAGGCAACACAGAACGGGCCAGATGGCACCCGCACACAGAGAGAAAAACCCAGGCTTAGGGAAGGTGGGTCTTTTATAAGGAACACGGAGACTACCTGCCCTCTGCTTCAGAGGGGAACCCTCACCTCTGAGGCATTTGCTGTACAACATTCTTGAAAAGATAGGAATAAAGGCAGGCAGTGCCTCTGCTCGCAAAACACGCGGAAACTCCAAAGGCCCATGGGGAATTGTCTCCCAACAATATCCACCCCTTGTTTTTAGTCTCAGCTTCTGGCAAATTTTCCCTTGAGTACACCACTCTGCCAGCCACTCTGATTAATTTGACTGAGCGAGAGTGGGACCAAATCTGTTCGGTTATTCTCATGCAGCGTTTAATTAAGGCAACTACCAACAGGAATCTCCAAGCGGCAAGATGAGACCAACTTACCATAGTCACCTCAGCCATACCCTGCCCTGGTCTCAGCCATTGGAACAGAGGACTACCCGAGAAAGCCTTACATTTCCATACTGGCCTTTCCAGGTGCCTGAACGCAGTGATCCAGGCAGAGCGGGACATATGGGGACTGCACAGGCTCCCCCTTGGCCTGCCAGGAAAGCGTGTTTGGCAATTCCATGATCTACAACAACCTGGTCAGTACGCTGAGGCCGACACGAGTGCCTGCCAGCCTCCAGGGTGAAGTGAGGTCCGCTAACGTGGGGACAAATTTTCTTGTGCCACCTTTTCTAAGTGGAGGACGCCCCCTCATAGGGAAACTGCCCACAGGGAGCACAAATAATGAGTCGGTTATCCATCTGGGAAGCTCCCCCATGGAGCTGCAGTCCTGTAGGTTCAGCAATCTAGTGGTGTTTACTCAGACACTTGCAGGTCTCTCATGATGACTCCGAAGGTGAGGTCACTGTGTTTTCAGGAGGCAGACAAATTAATGTCTGGCTTGCACACAAGAAGTACGTTTCTAGGGGTGCATATGCAGCCCCAAGAAAGAAAGTACTCTTTACCTTTGTTGGGGTCCCCCATGTGGGGCCTGCATCTGTCATGGGGCAGAGGTGGTAAGGCCCTCAGTGGGTGGTAAGGCTCCCAGTTCAGTTGCAATAATTGAGTCGAGTTGACTCTTTGATTTTGGAGACACTGCCTGACGGCAGCCTGTCCACCTTGTTCTGTGGCCACACCCCTACTTGGGTGACGCCACCTGCCAGAATGAGGCAGAATGATTGAACCACAGCTGTGAGAATGGGGGCAGAGAAGACGTCCAGAGGTGCTGGCAGCTGTTTTGTCTGGGAGGTGCAAGAGCTGGGGCCATCCCTGCTGTTCCTGCAGACTTCTCAGTAAAATCAAGGGGCCTGGGGACCAAATCATGGTCGGAGCCGGCTGGCGCGGGACAGCAGACCTAGCAGTCCATTACACTTAAGACACTCAGCAGTTTGGCAAAACTGCACAGGGCATTTTCTTTAGTGAGAAAGTCTCCAGGGGTGGCTCTGCAAAACAAATCTCATTAACGTTCCTGCCCCTACCCCCATCCTTCTTAGTACAAATGGAAAGTATACCCTCCCCAGGGGCCGGGGTTGGTGCCCTGCCTCCACTGACATTCCAGGAGATAAAACATCACCATTTTACCAAGAATCTCCTACTCATGCTCAGACCTTTAGTCCAAGCGGTCCAAGGGCAAAAGTGACAAGAGCATTTTCATCAAACATACAGAGACCCACTGTACCCCCCACTTTGAGCCACGTGGGCCACCACAGTAGGAGATGGTGAGCCATGACCTCCTCCAAGCGGTCACCATCCTAACACTAGCTCTAATGTCACCGCTTCCAACAAGAGAATCCAGGCGGCTGAAGCAGAGTGCAGGTTTTGTTCCCCAGGCAGCTGTGGCTGCCCTGGGGTTGCTGTTGGGGGAAAAAAGACACATCATGCCCAGGAATGGTCAGAACAGCATCCTGAGTTTCCAAAATAGATCTAATAACCCCACACCCCATCCCTTCCCCCCTGACCATCACTCAGGAAGCAGCCCAGGGGAGAGGATGGCTTTCTGGGTCAGCAGCATTCAAGGACCACACTGCCTCGCCCAGATGTGTGCGGGTGGGGGAGGTGAGGGAAAGGAGCAGGGAGGAGAGAGGGAGGGAGACACAGGGAGAGACCTCGCTCGGGTATAGTCACGCGCAACAAACTCATCTCTTATATTCCCATCTACAACCTCTATATTCAGGTTACTTCCCAGTTTTCCCGGAAACAGCAGGAGGAAACTCAGTTTATGGACCCAAAGGTCCATTTGGATCATTTCAGCAACACAAAGGATTAAGTCTGCCCTAAAGATGAAAGGCTCTACCTCTGTCAAGGGAGGAACCACTTGCTGTTTTGAGATGACAAATTTGCCCTCTCCTACTCATCGTGAGGTCAAGCCTCTCCCTGGTCCTCCTCATGGGCAGCTGGATCCCGCCAGCTTGCTGCTCATTTGAAACAGCTCTACAGGGGCCCCAAATAGCACAGGCGAGCTTCCCCAATGGCTGCTCAAATGTGATGCCAAGGTACATTTTAGACTTTCAGGGACAAAGATACATTGAGCATCCTTCAAGGAAGCCTCCGTTATATTAATTTTTACAGCTGAGTTGATGATAAGAACGAGGCAATAGAAAAAAAAAAGAGAGAAAATGAGTCTGCCTTCCCTGGCAATCACTGCACTGCTGAGGTTGCAAAGTAACAGCCGTGTTCCAGGGCAGCTTGGCGTAGGCATCCGGGTTTGCTGCTTCTGGAGGCCCTGCTTGCGCAAAGGGACCCTGCCCCCCGCCTCGTGTGCCCACAAATGCCGACCGTGGTGCTGGTACGCGGGTGGTTAGAACCAGGGGCCTCAGTTAGTAATGACGGCCCACTGGGGCCCGTCTTTGAAGACGCCAGTGAGACATTACTGGGAGCAGGATGGAGCAGGCAGCACAAACGTGCCTCATCTCTGTGAGCTCCTAACCAACAATTAGCTCGACCTTTTCCTCAGAAATTATACCAACAACTTCCACTGCTGCTTTGCCTAATTTGCTGCACTGCTGGGGGGGGAAAGCAAATCCTGAAGAGGAATAAAAACAGCTGGTTTCTTTCAACCATCAAAGGCAGAACTAGATGTTACATGGTGATTTTCAAGGCAATTCAAAATTAACTTCAAATTACCAAGAGCTGACTCCTTCCTGCCTCGCTCTCATTCATCCTCTCTCTCTCTGTCTCTGTCTCTCTCTCTCTCTCTCTCTCTCTCTCTCTCTCTCTCTCTCTCCCTCTCCCCCCCCCCGCCCCTCCCTCAGCCTTTGGCCCGACTTTGTTCACCGAGCAGAACTGTTTTCAGCCTCCCTGTGTTCTGCTGTTCTGCTATGAAGCCAACCCAGTTTCCTCATGTCATTCCTTCATCCCCCTGGGCAGCCATTTCCATACCCTGCCTCCCCAAAAAGAATCAATGAGGAGGCTCAAACACCAACCATTTGCTTTTTCCAAGAACAGGTTCAAGGTGCCAATGTGCTTCTCAGACAAGAGGCCTCCTCTGGTGTGGGTGGCTGGAGGTGAATGCATCAGCCAGGTAGGGTGGACTCCAGGGGCCTGCCGGGGCAACAGCAAATTATTCCTGAATGCCCCCCATCCAGGGAAGGGAGTGATGGAGAAAGGAGAGGAGACAGAGAAGCAGGATTGTGCTGGAGTAAAGGGTTTGATGGCCCATGATTTCGGGGTGCTCATTGAGAGCCTACAGTTCTCCTGCAGCCGGTTCCAAGGCCACCTCCTACAGGAAGTCTTCTCTCACCACCTCTGCCCCCCGGAGGGAGGGACACTTGTTCTCCTGGTAAGACAGCCTCACTGACTGCCCTACCCTTTCGTTCTAGGTGCACCCAACCTGCTGTCTATTTACGAGCAACTCCACATGTATAAGAACCCCAAAAGGCCTAACACAGCATGGGTCAATGAGTATTGTCCCATCCCCATTTTCTTCTGCCCTGGCCTCCCTCCTAGAAGTAAGCTGCATGACAAAAGGGGCCGTATCACACTCCAGGGGCCTCAATGCCTCGCCTAAGTCTTAAGGTGTCTTAATCACAATCAGAAACCAATAACTACTTGTAAATTGGATTATGGTTTCCTTCAAAGGTTGCAAGAGCTTGTTTTTCTCCTTTAATGACTGAGGAAAACAAACATGTTAAGAATGTTTCCAACCTCATCTCTGTTTCTACTTGTCTCAAACCCTGTAGACAAAGGAACCAAATTTCCCTTCAGCATTGGACCAAAGGGTAGGCAGTTTCCAGTGCAATTAAAAATTCAGTGGTGAAGGGGCTTCTCTTTTCCACTTGCTGGCTGACTCACTTGGAGGAACAAGACCAAGTTGTACCCTCCTGAGTTCCTCCTACTCAACAGTCGGTTTGGCTGTGCTGTAGCCAGGCCAATGAGGTCCCCAGACAGCCCTGGGTTCCTGAAAATAGACCACGTGAGAACTGTCCTCCAAAGGAGACACCCCATGGCCAGGTTGTGTGTTGTAAAGGGAGCTTTGATCAGTTGAAAACAGCCCCCAGGCTGCCAGAAGGGGAGCTGGACCTTTAAATCAGGCTGGACTGAGGTCTGCAGTAAGAATTTAACTAGCGTGCTCAGGAGAGGCCTAAGGAGATGACATTTCAGCAGAGGCTTTAGTGACAAGACCATGCCATAGCAGCTTCTGTGGATGGTCATTCAGGCAGAGGGAACAGACACTGCAAAGGCTCTGCGGCAAGAATGAGCTTGACATGTTCAAAGAATCAAGAGAAAGCCAGTGTGGCCAGAATATGGTGGGCCAGGGAAAAACAGGTTGATAAGAAACAGATTGTGTGGGGCCTCGCATCCCACAGTAAGTTCAGACTTTAAGTTCAACACAAAGCAATGGAAGGGCTTTACTTAAAAGAATGATATTTTGAGGTCATTCTGGCTGCAGTATAAGAAAGGGTGGCATGGCTACCAGGGTGGCACAGAAAGACCTGTTAGGAAGCTGTCGACCAGGGAAGACTTGATGGCTTGGGCCAGAGTGACGGAAATGGAGGGAAGTAGACAGATTCAGGATGTATGTGAGAAGTGTAGCCAGTAAATCCTACGGATGGATTGCAATGTGTGGAGGGGAGAACAGGGAAGGACCGAGGATGACGCCTGTGACTTTGCCTTGAGCAATGGGGTTGGACGTCAGTTGCTTGCTTGCTGGGATGAGAAAGATTTGGGAGATTTATAGGCAAAGCTTTTAGCTTGGGGTACATGAGCGACAGGTGGCAGCTGTGCTCACCTCATCACTATTACAGTGTATGCCGTGGTAGTCCGCCCTCTTCAGAGCCAACACACCGGTCCTCCCGCTGACAGGGAGCTCAGAGCGCCTCCCACATCAGAACCTGCTTTCACCACAGCAAACTGCCCCCCAAGGTGACGCCACCTCCACGCAGGGCCCATGCCAATGACTGGCTGACGTGTGGATACAAGACCCGCCCTCTTACCTCAGTTGAGACCATTTGGAAGGACCATCCCACCACCAGCGCCCCCTGTAGGATGGCTGTGGCCTCGGTCACAGCTGCTCCGTGGGTCGGCTTGTCCCTCTGCCCAGGTGGCGTCCTCAGCATTCTGTGCGTGTGTCCCATGAATACTTACTCCCCAGCTTCTCACACAACCCGCTTCAGAGTCCGGTTCCAGGAAACCTAATCTAAGATAAATATTATTGTCATCATTATCATTATTAGTAGGTCATGTCTGGGATCCCATCCAATTTAAAAACTGTATCATGAAGAATTCCGAAATAGCCTAATACCTACTACCTGAAGACTCCCACGTCCCCCATCTTGGTTCACCACCAACAGCCACACAATCCCTCCGAAAGATCTTCCTAGGTGTGCTGAGAAAATGTGTATGTTTCCCATGCCTTTGTCAGAAGTGCACATGTTAATTCAGAACCTGGGTCCCAGACCCAGGTCCCCAGTGAGTGGCAAGACACCTGGGATCCCAGAGGCCTCTTGATAAACCGTGCTGAACCCCTGGCCCCCGTGGAGGGAGGGAACTAGCAGAGCAATAGCACAGATAGCCCTCTCTTGTGTCCAGGGAAAACCATCTACCTGTACATCTGCAGTCACACGTAGATTGTGTTTGTAAAAAACGTGTTTTTATCTGTACGTCTGTGCATGTGTGCGTGCCCGTGGTGTGTGTGTGTGTGTGTGTGTGTGTGTGTGTGTGTGTGGTGCCCACATGTAACAGAGCGCACTGTATGCTGACAGTGAAACAGATGCAGGGCCACTAGACGTGACTGTACAGGTCGTGTCTTATCCAAGTGCTCCTGGCTGACAGGACAATTGCAGGCTAAAATCCAGCCCACATTTTTCTGCCGGGCTGTATACCTGGTATGGCGTGCATCCTCCTGGGGGCACCTTTTCCTAATTCTGCTCCCAGGCCATGAACACTGGTGCGGGGCCAATTCTGCCCATAGCGGGTACTTCTTTCTAATTCTCATAAAGGCTGCAAATAAAGAGAAACAGGGTGTTCTGGTGATTCCACACTTGCTCTCAGCACCAAGTCCACCCTTCTATTCCTTACTCTGCAATGCTGGGGAAGGAACTCTGCAAACCACAGTCCCCTTCCTCACTGGGCTCCCTCCTCCTGTTGTCATTGGGAGGACAATGTGAAAGCCGGAGGTGGGATCCCATATGCTCCCTATCCCTGGCAGCGTCACCCCAGCCGTGTATTTCACCCAGCAGCCGCAGCCAGGATTGATTCCAGGTCACCTCCTTGTGTCACACTCTCAGAACCAGCCACAGCTCGTTCCCCTCAGAGACACCAGCACCAGTCAGCCAGCGCCCCCTTCTCCGAGTTTGAGGTCCCAGCTCTGCAGTTTCTCCTCTAAGCTTCTCGGTTCTAACAACTGGATCTCTTTCTTTGTTCCCCCTCACCCCCAGCCCCACTCCCGGGGCGGCAGTTGCTTTTTCGCTGTTACTTTCTCTGTGTGTCTTCAGTGACCACTTTCTGCCTTTCCAGTCCTCCAACCCTTTTAGTCAATTCTCTATATTAAAATCTCTTGTTAAAATAACTTGTGTGGGCTCTGTTGTCTGATGGACTGTAGTGGGTGACGCAGACAAAAGTAACCTCCTTCCCTTTTGAGCTTCTTACGGTCAGAGCACCCATGTGGCTTAGGTATCCGTGTATTCATTCAACAAACATTTGTTTATGCTATCATCCCTATGTTACATATATACTATGAAGGATTTCATTTTATATATATATATATACACACACACACATACAGTTTATACATTTGGGATATGCGCAGAACATAGCTAGAAGATACACAAGAAGTGGATGACTGGTTCACTCTGGGAATTAGGAGTTGCAGGCGTTAGATGGGAAGGAATATTTTTCACATAGCCTTCTGAGATTTTTACAAGCCACTATTACACTTATGTTTTGAAAAACGGATTACCATTCACATATTCAGTGCCATCTGCGTGCCAGGCCGTGGGGAAGCCCCGCAGATACACAGAGGTATTTCCCTCAGCGATTCTCGCCCTGCTCAACCCAGGTGGACACCACAGACAAGCAGTGCCCACATCTGGGTTTCCCCTTCTCCTCATCTAAGGATTCTAGGTCTAACTGTTGGTTTCACCCCTGCATGCAACCCCAAAACTCATCACTCCTGTCCCTTGTGTAGAAACCTTGCTGTGTGAGCAGAACTGACCTCAACCCAAGCTCTAGGGGTGGGCCCGATTGTTCCAGACTAAGTGGGGTGATACCAAGCCCTCTGCCATGGGCATTGCTGCAGGTAACTTAAGCCAACCAGCTGGAAATTCTGGACTTTAGCTTGATGACTATTAGAAGTGGCACTCTCTTTCCAGTTGTGATGATCAAAATATTTAATAACTTTTCCAGGTCAGGCTCTGACCCACTAGAACCCATGTAGGCTCAATCAGAACAAACCTGGCTCTAAGCTGTCAGTTTGATAACTTTGCTTAAGGCCAGAAATAGCCCCGCCTCTGGCTGTGAAGCATGTGGTTGCAGTAGCTGTTGGCAGCCCTTTTGTGATCATGAGGCAAGCCACCCTGAAGGTTAAAAGGATACACCAAGGAGGACTGAATCAAGAACCCTAGTGAGACTGTGCCAAGGCCTATACTTCTTTATTATTTAATTTAACCCCATTTGTGTGAGGTTTTTATACCTCGTGACTGATGGGTTGGTTGGTTGGTTGGTTGGTTGGTTGGTTGGTTGGTTGGTTGGTTGGTTGGTTGGTTTTTGCATCTTCTCATCTATTTTCTTACTTCACACATAGGTAAACTGAGATCCAGAGCAGGGAAAGGCCTTATCCAAACCCTTGCAGGACCCGAATCTCAATCTTTTATCTGTCAGACCAATGTGCTTCTAATAAACCATAAAACCTCTTATACCACACTGCCAGCAGCAACAGGGACTTAATAAATGTTTGCTGAATGAATTAATTACTGAATGTGAATGGGATCAGAGGGAAATGCTGGCAGGGGCGCAGGATAAGCAAGGATTTGGAGTGAGAGAGGGCAGATGCAGAGGCAAGCAAAGAGGAGAAACGCCCAAGAGTTTATTCTACTTCAGTCACATGGGCACATTTGCAGTTTTGTACAAAAGCCTTTATTAAACTCCAGGATTTCTGTGGAATAAATCTCTTCTTGCCACTATGTCCAGAAACAACAAATATCCAAAGCACAGCAAGCTTTTTGAAGTTTATTATAAAAATAACTGAAAGGGCTCTGCAAAGATCTTAGAGTGCCAAATCCAACCAGGGGCTTGAGGTTGGGGGCGGGTTTCCAGACGCTCAGTATTGTACCCTAATTTTCCCCAGAACAAGAGGATTTGAAAGGCTGTCATGAGGCAATGAGAAGATGTAGCCCGTCACACCTCCTCTTTCCCACACACGCAAGAAGGGCCCGTTCCTGGGGGTTGCGACTGCAGGACGGCCTGTCACAAAGCCCTGCGTTTAAGTCTGCCCCTCAAGTAGGGGCTTGTGGTGTCTGGCAAGATAACTCATTCTTTCCAGAACCTCAGTTTTCCTCATATATAAAGTGGAAATAGTGCAGGACTGCCAGAGTTTGTCTTAGGGCCAAATGTTTCAACCTTCAGAAATGCTGGATTTTACGAGTTACATGGTACATAACAGTACATTATGTAACGCCCAGTGGGTCTGGGGGACTCCCTGTAGTCAAATGCATTGAAATATCTGTAGGGAAACATATAAATATTTACAGTAAATGGGATCATTAAGACCATAAATAACCTCACGTCATTTTAGTCCAGGACTTGCCACCAAGTGAGTTAAAAAAAACCTTTTGGTTGTCAGAGGGTTTGGATATTACGAATTGAGTGTAAATAGATTGAGGACCTGAAACACCACAAACGTCATCAGGCTTCAGAGAACTGAATGGGACAAGCCCCCAGCTAGCTCCCAGGGGCTACATTTCCATTTGGTGATAACAAGTAAAGCAAGTGCATTATCCACGGCACTCCCCACCGTCTCCACTCCAGACGCGTTTCCAGGAGTTCCCAGGGCTTCCTGGAAGCCCCGTTTGGGATCTCTTCAGAGCTCCGAGAAGAACACGGTGCTCGTCGTTTGCATAAGTTCTAGGCTGAGGTCTCTGAGTGAAGACAGCCCAGCCCAGCTCTTCTGCCCTGAAAGGTCTGGCTCAGCAAGTGCTCCCTTGAGCTCCAGTGAACCTAGAGGCAGAGAGAGGTGACTGTAAACAGGTTGGAAGGGGAAGCCACTGGCTCTGCCGTCTGTCTCTTACCAGCTCCGTGGCCTTAGGAACCAGAGAAAGAAGAACCCACCTTCATTTCCCTCCTAAAAAGCACTGACAATGCTCTGGCACCAGTGGTCCTGGGAGGAGAGAGAGTCCTCAGCTCTAGTCTCAGCCACTGTCCATCATTTTCATTTCTGGCAACTTCTGCTCTGCTGCTTTAATTGACACGTCCCAGTTTTCTACTCAAGTTGAGCATCGTTTCTATACATCTGTGTGAATCAGCCGTTGCCAGTGGCTTTCTCTTCAGTGACCCCAGCCCCTTGGTTGCCCTGTGGACGCTCAGCCTCTCCAGGAGTGTGGGACTCACTCGAGTAGAGCAGAACTCTCCCCTCCACTGTTTTGCACACTATGCTTCTCTTCATCCGACCTAATGATTGGGCATGAAGTGCTTACAGAGTAGTGCCCCCAAGCTGCCATTCTCTTGGGGTGTCTACTAATAGTACATGGAAATGTCATGGTGGTATGGCTCAGGGGACCCATTTTTAAGTCTGAGGACAAAGGTCCCCCATCACACAGCAGGTCAGGATAAGGATGACACAGCAGAAGACTGTTCTTTGAGCCAGAGCACGTGCAGAGGCTAAGAATCCTTTGCACTCGGGATTGGGGTCAGACAGGTGTCCAGGTCAGATTTGTGAGCAGGGCCAGGACAAGAGTGAGGCAAGCAAGGCACAAAGGATGCAAAGCTTAAGGAAGTGTTCCCCCCTCAAGGACCACCCTACACCTGCATGACCTTGGGAGAGAACACCTTAAATTCTGCACCTCGGTGTCTTTTCTTGCCTTGCCCTTGTCCCAGCCCAGCCTGGGAAAAAGGAACAGGGTGGGGCCCAGAGCAGAAGGGACAGTCCCCTTGTCCATGAGAATCTGAGTGAGGAAGAAGTGCTGCCTGAGGCTGGAGCACTTGTGACTTTCTAAATCTAGCGTATCAGTTCAGTCGTTCTCAACAAGCCCTTTGGTGTCTTTATAAAGTCTGTGGCAGTCAGCAGGAAACAGAAACCAGTGTAGATATTTTAAACAGAAATGGATTAATACTGGAATTAAAAAAAAAAAAAAAAAAAAAAAAAAAGGAAAGGCTGAAGGAGCAGCAGGTTCTTGCCAAGCCTTCAGGGATGTCTCCCCAACACCACACAAGTAACATCCCGGGGAGCTGCTGCCTCTGACCAGGCAGGAAGGTGAAGAATCAGGGACGTGGTATGTTCAAGAGCACAGCCCCACCCCTGCAGTCCAGGGATGAGGAGCCAGGATCACAAAGCCATCACCACTGCTTTCCTGGGCTCCCACAGGGCGGGAGCGTGGATGCTAGATGCTGCAGCCGATGAGGCCTACGTCCCCCGACCTTGTTTGCCCACAGACATCAGCTAAAAGCAAAAGGCGGTCTTCACCTCACTTCTGCTTCCAAGTCTCAGCTTGATAGCATCTAATTGGCAGAATTAAACCCACGATCAAACTCTAGCTGCAAGGGAGTCTGAGAAATGTCATTTTTATCTTTCCAAACTTTGGAGTTCAGGAAGGCACTGCAGAAGGAGGTGAGAATGAATGCCGAGGGCCAACAGATGATGCCCAACTCAAGTCCCAGGTTAAAAGGCCCTGAAGAGGCAAGTGAAGAGAAACTAGGAGAACTCAGCCTAATTATTCGACTTAAGAATCTAGTGGTCAGGACGGACCCACCTGGGCAGAGACCCACCCTACAGAGCTCTGCCTTCACCTGGCTGTTCACACTGCTGAGTTAGGCCCAGGTAATTCTCAACGACTACTCCTTGAGCACCCACAGGAGAATTAGGCAGCATAGAGCAGTGTGTGACTGTCATGCCTCCCTTCCTCCATCCCAGACTGGAATCTCAAGAGACTAAAACTGTAAATACGTGATCAGTCTCAGGAACTTGCCTCCCTTTAATTTTTAGTCTCATTGTTGCAACTGCATTTGGAATCTCCACTTAGTGAATTTCTGTCTGCCTCAAATTCTTCATTCCACCTAAGTGTTTATCGAGTATATCCAGCACCAAGATTTGGAAATAAGTTGGTATCTGTCCAATCAGTTGGTGGAGTGTGTGTGGTGTCCCAACTGTCCGCCGGAGCTGGCCAGCCCCTCTAGAATCTAGATCAGTGTGGCTGCAACCACTAATCCTTGTCTGATGGATTTCCTCACCAAGACTTCACTGGGTTCCCAGGTTGGGGCTTAGTCCCCAGCACTGCCTCCCTGCAGCCCTCCCTCCTTGCTGCCCCTCTGTTCCAGGCCACTGTACATGCCGTTGTGAAGCCCAGCCTCTTAGCAGGTGGGCAGGAGAGATGACCTAATATGGTTCTGAGCACACTGCATGACAAACATCCAGAGCCATGCTCCTTTGTTTTTTAACTTAGAACAGTGGCGAAGTAGTACAGAGACATACTCTGATGCCTAAAAGGCCTTTGTAGTCCCTCCCAGACCTCCGGTTTTTGGTGGGCTCTGCCACACCACACAACATCCAGCATCTCACCATCTTACTGGTGACCCTGTGTTCCCCTTCTTTTTCTCCATTTTCTGTCTTCTTCCTATTTTTTTTCATATCAGGATATTTTCTTCATATTTTCTTCATATTTTTTCTCTCGGGAGCAAAAGTTAAAATTTATCCATTTTCAGCAGCAAGCCAGCTTGTTATTTGGAGGTCCAGCTGACAACTTTGCCTCCAGAGGCTCTCTCTCAAGGAAATTTCTCAAAGACAGTGCCTACCCAGAAGTAGAAATTTGGTGCCAGCTGTTAAGCAATAAATGTTTCACCTCACTACATGTGTGTGTGCACATTTATATATGTACCTAAATATTTTACATGTAGCAATAAAATTGTGTATCTTGATGTCTTCATATATAGACAAACCATATGTAAGCAGTTTCTTTGGGGACAATGATTTAAATGATGTGCTAATACTCAGATCTTTATGAGACTCTAAAATGACTCTCCTTGCCCTCTCCAGTGCCCCTTCTCCCTTTCCACAAGTGCAGCTTGCAGCCCAGGTGAGTCACAACAACATCTTAGGTATAAATCAACAGTTGTCATTGTGGGAAACCAGAAGGGAAGTTGTGCTCTGCATGTGTGCTCTCCGGAATGCAGAGACTGTCTCAGAAGGGCCATGGGGGCCAGCCTCTCCCTGGCTGAGACTTGTGGTTTCTTCTCGATGAGTCAGTCAAGATGGGATGTTAAATGAGTCAAGCAGGTGTGTGTCATCGATGTTCTGAAGAAAGGTGCCAGTACTCCATGTCCTCACAACACTGCCCCGAAACTCCTGGCTTCAGACATACGCTGATGCCAGGATTTCTCAACCTCAGCACAACTGATGCTTGAGCCAGGTGATTTGGGCTGCCCTGTGTATTGGAGGATGGTTAGCAGCATCCCTGGGCTCTACTCACTGAATGTCAGTAGCACCCCCCAACCCCCAGGTGAGACAACTAAAAATATCTTCAGACATGGCCAAATGTCCCCTGGGAAGTCAAATTGGCCCCTAGTTCAGAACCAGTGCTCTATATCTACATAGACAGATATTGTGTATACAGAAATGTATGTACACATAGAAACAACTAAATATTTATATGTCCTTATTTTAAGTTGGCATCTGATATAAACTTTTCATTAAATCAGCATATGCACAGAACAGAAATGTGACATATTTTCTTTTCTCTTAAAAATTAATGTCATCTGGAGTAATAGTGACATTTGTGGTGATTAAATAAATATAATCATCTTATATCTCTCTGTGAAGCTGCCATTTACCTTAACCACCAACGAGAAGGGGTCTTTTGGATCCTTAAGTTATTTCTCATGGTCCTTCTCACCATGGCTCCTGACTCCTTGAGGTCTGATAAGCCAGATGGACAAATCAGGCATTCGATACACTCTACCTTTGTCTCTCTCCAGCCATGACATCCCAGAGATCCCCATGCAGACCAAGTCAAAAGGGAAAAGAAGACAAGTTGAGTAGAGTAAATCCCCAATGTCAAAGGATTACTTTCTAAATCAGCCCACATACAGTCCGTTAGTTGGGATAGGACAGGCTATCGTGCCATGACAAACAACCTCCACAACTGCACTGCTTTAAGGCCCCCGACGTTTGCTTCTCTCTCTGCCTCGTGGCAGTTACAGGTCATATGCTCTGCTACTGTCATCTCATCCTGGGGCCCAGGCTGACGAATCAACCACAATGGGGAACATAAGGAAACACACACCAGCTCTAAAAGTGCCTGCCCACAAGTGGATGTCATCTCTGCTCAGATTTCATCTGCCAAATCAAGTCACATGCCCTGCCTGAATTCAACAGGCAGGGAAGAAGCCTCCTGCAGGAAGGAGGACAGAAAACTGGCAAAAGTAATGACAGCTCAGTGCACACACATAACTTCTCCCACTGAGAGGCTCCAGGGTGGACTTCCCACCTCTCCATCCTCATCCCTGCCCTGCTTTACACCAACTTCTTCCTATTCTGCTTGGTGTTTCCAAAATCTCTTCTCTCCCAGATCCCAGCACTGAAATGATTTTCAGAATCTTCATGATTTATTTCACTACCATTAAATATTCACCTCCTTCCTTTCATCAAAGGTAATCAAGAAACAGTTCCCAAGCATATTCAAACCCAAAGTCCAACTTTAACTGAGGCCACACTGATTGTCTTCAAGATTCTGGGACCATCAGCTTTATGTCCCGAGCTGCCCAGATGAGATGTTATGCTCCTCCACAGGCTGGCTTCCCCTTTAGGATGAACCAGCTGAGGACAAGCTCATCCCATGTGAATGTTGGTTTTACCGCCAACCTGCCAGGCCCTCACCCAGGAAGGCTTTGGTTGGGTGACCTGGACAGGGGACCTGGCTTGCGTCAGTGCTGGAGCTGCCACAGCCTGATCTTTGGGAAGCTAGTTCTGTGACCCCAAGAAGAAAAAAAGAGGGCAAGGAGGCAGACCTACATCCCTCTCTGGGGATTGCCTAGGCTCCTATCTATTAGTCACCCAGCCAATGTCCTAATCATTGAGGCTAAGGGAGATGAGCAAATTTGCCCAAGGACACACCACTGGTCCCGAAACTAGGGTTGGAACCCACAGTTATACAGTCCTGTTTCCATAGCTGCTATTGCCTCAGGGTACCATGTAGCCCCTGAATCTCAACTCTCCTCAATTTTATGGAGCGCTATAGGGGACATCCCCTCATCCCACAGCAGGCAAACACAGAAGATGAAAAGGGAGTGTGGCAAGCTACCCACTGTCACACAGCTGAGTAGTGGAGCCAGGTGGTCCCAGGAGAACCCAGTGCTTCTCCTGACTCATGGTCCAGTGCTCTGTCCTCTACCTGTGCTTGCCCAGCACTCTTGGGCTTGCATTCTGAGTGGCCCAACCATCTGGTCATGAGTCGAGCAGCAGACATGAAGCCATGGGGCAGGTGTTGGCATTTCTATGACTCCATCACAGTGCCTGAGCCCAGGGTTTACATACAGAAGTCTGAATGCACCTCTCCTTGGAAGAATGAATACCTTCTCACTACCCAAAGTGTGGTCTGTTAACCAGCAGCAGGAGCCGCACCTGGGCCCTTTGAGAAATGCATCGTGATCTTTGTTAACAAGATCCCTGGGGGATTCTTGCACATATATACATTTGAAAAGTGCTGGTCTACATACCTTTTGAGGACCAGGACCTTTTTCTGGCCTCAGACATTTCCAATTCACAGGCTATTCTTGAACTTTGTTGCAGCCATAAATACTGTCATCACTGTCCCAGTGGGTTTACACTTGGGGCTTCCCAAAATGCACCTGGCCCTTGTGTACATGAAGATGCTCCTGGACTCCGGTTTCCAAGGAGGAGAGTTAGGAAAGCCATGGTCCTTCGTTGTCATCAATGGCCAGAGAGGAGGTTCGCAGGGGTCTCTTGGATGTTCCCACTTCTGTGCCTCCCTCTTCTCCTGCCACCTGATGCCCGCTTGCCTTTCCCCTTAAATACTGTGTTTGTAAACAAACCCACATGTGAACCCACAAAGGGATATTGGAGCAGGAGCTGTGTGTTGCCAGGACTCAGCATCTGTGACTTTTATGAAACGCTTCCCCCTGGATCAGAGAAGACCTGCTTCCTCACTTTCCCTATGGCTCTTCTCCTCCAGTGCAATTTGATTTTTTTTTTAAATAGATGTCATTTTTTTGATAAATGGGAAAATACTTGTTTCTTTTCTTTTTCACCACTGAGTTTCTAACAACTGGTACATGCATATTGTAGAGAATAGCAGGTGTTAAACATACAAATCATGGTGAAAATAATTTAAAGAAAGAAAAGAAAAGAAAAGAAAAACTTCCATCCTCTCACTATTTAGCACAAAACTATACTGGTAGTTTACTCTATAATTCCTCAGCAAGGAAATGTCCCATCCTCACCATGGGTCCATGAGGAAGTATGCAGATGTGTGTGGACATTACCTGGCGGTGGGGTGGGGGACAGGTGAGGGGGGTGGGCGGAGGCAGACCCTTCTGACCATCTGTGCCATCACCAAAAATTAAAATTTGAAACAAAACAAAGTACTATGCTCCCTCATCCTTTCTTTATTTTTTGTTGATGGGATTTAACATAAAATACTGCTGACCCAGCTGAAATCTTTAGAATTTGAAGTCGAACATCAGATCCCCATGTGCCATATTTTTGACTTGCAAATGCCTTCCAAGAATAGCTGGACTATCCTTATTAAGCCTGGTTGTGCTGTATCCCTACTTCATGCCGTCTGCTCTAGCACTGTATAATTCATGGACTTGCCTTATGAAGTTAGGGAGGGATCGAAACTGTGACCAGCCCATGAACCCAACCTGACACTTCCATTATTTTAAAAGCAACACAGAGAAAGCTGAAACCTGACCCACCTCTCAGCCCATCCTGCAGGGATGCCAAGCTGGCCTTTCGCCAGATCCTTGATCTGTCCGTCTGCATTGACTCTGGGGCCATCGGATTCAGCGAAGGGAGACTTGATCCCATCCTACGCTGGGCCATGACTCATCACCTCTGGTGACAACGATCTGCACAGAAAATAAGCCTGCAGCTCTGTGGTGTTTGGAGTTGAGTTTCGTTAATTTTAGAAAAAGGGCAAGCCCAGTCATGATAATCATCACCATAGTTACCGTGTGTGAGCTCTTCCAGCCTGCTGGAAGCTCTTCCAGCCTGCTAGGCCCTGGACCAGCACCCTCATTTAAGCCACAAAGCAAAGTAGGAATTATTATCCCATTGCACAGAGAACAAAACTGTGGCCCAGAGGCCACCTAAAGTACCCAGGTCTATGGGACTCCAAGGCCCGTGTTCTTAGTCAGTGGTCCTTATGGGGGTGCTAACCCCCCCGGCTGGACATGGTGAGTGGAGCACGGAAAGAAAATCGCAGGAATGTTATTTACATTTTAAAATCTCATTTCCAAGCATCTGTATTTGCACATTTTCATTGTATACATAATGTATGACTACATTTGAATGTGCACAATGACTAAACAAATACATATACATATAATATATGGGTAACTGCCATCTAATTTTTTGTTCCTTGATAGAGAGGTAGAAGCTGTAAAGTTTAGAGAGGGCTGCTCTTGGCTCCTCCTCATACCAACACGGCCCAAGGGCTTCAGAAAGGGGCTGCAGGCAGCCATCCCACCCAGTCTCCTGAGGACCCTTTCTGACATGCTCATCTGACATGCGCATCTGCACCACCGACAGCTGCACGCTTCATTTCTCTGCCCTGCCCACCCGGCCTGGCAAATGAGGAAACTGATGGGTATAGAATCCAAAGGCTACTTCTAGTGTGCAGTGTGACCTCTGGCCGGGACAGCCCGTCTCCGGGCCTCACCTCCTCATCTGTTAGCTCCAGGGGCTTTACCGTAGGCCTCCTGCACCCTCCGGAGCCGGAGCTCTGAGTTGGGGGCCTGAGGCTCCTCCCCAGGTGGGAAGTTGTGCTCCGTGTGCCCCGTTTCATAAGCCTCTTCCAACTACAGGACACATTCTTGTTGCCGCCCTTCCAGTCACCGTGTCATCTTATGACGCTTCCCGTCTCCCGGTCTCAGAACCTTCACCCGTGGAGGGGGATGGTCTTGTCCCTGCTGTGAATTATCCAGGGTGTTGTGAACACCCTTGGAAAAGTCAGAAGAACTTTCTAAGTGAACCTTGGAATCCTCTGCCCCTGCCATCACTTATCCAGCTTGGTGGGGAGCGGGGAGCTTCTATTCATTTAGGAGATATTTACTGAGCACCTTCAGTGCTGAGCCTGGGGTCCTAGCACAGGTTCAACATCCACAGTCTAAGCGGGCGTTCCTACTACAGCAGGGGAGACAAGAAAAGAAGCAAGGAAAGAGCTAATAAGAATGATTCCCACTGGAAATACACGCTCAGAAGATCAGAAGAGGGACACCTGCCCCGGGGAATGGGGGCCCACAGAGCTGGGTGGCCATGGCAAGAAAGAGTCCCCTCAAGTAAAGATCAGGTTCTGAGCAGGCCCAGCAGAGACCCGGAGTGGAGAAAGCCCTTTGTTTTCACAGTGGGACAGAAAAAAAGCCCGGAGTGGTTGGAACAGAGGAAAAAACACAAGGCCGTGGCAGAAGAGGCCAGGGAAGGGGGCGGGAGCAGATGGATCACTGGATGGTTCAGCAATGCATGTGCCATTTTAGGGAAGAATCTTGGACTCTCCTCCTCACCTCTCCCCAGGTGATAATTCAGGGCAAAGAAGAAGCCCCACAGCTACCATCACCCCTGCTTCAGACAGGCCCAAACTCCCCTTTGAGTGGCCCCCTAGGTTTGAGCACCAAGGGAAGCCTTGCCCCTTACAACCAAGGATTGGGGGAACTAGCTGGAAGCTCAGATTGTGTAGACAGGCCCTCCCCATGCCATGTCCTGCTTGTGCAGACTTGGGTGGCTCCCTGTCTCCTTCGCCCAGCTTCCATCTCCATCTTAACGGTGCCTTGACGCTGACACTGTGACTCAGACGTGGCTGGCAGCAAGTCTCCACGACTGTGCTCCACTCCCCTCGGAGACTGCCCACCACGCCCTCGGCTGTGAAGCCAGGAACTCCTCTCACAGGGCCCCTCTCCAGGCCGGGGCAGCCCAGGGGGAGGCCAGCACCTTCACCGAGGTCCTCACCTCCCTCTGGGTGTCTGGAGGCACCAAGCAACCTGGCTTCCACTCTCAGGATTAACACTCTGGGGGCGGTGCAGTTTGCACAGCTGCCGCCACAGCTAGTGACAGACACAAACGGGCCCTTGTGTGCCCCTCAGCTAGACCCAGGCCCCACACACATAGGGCCCAGGAGAGTCAAGCTTCCTCCAGGAAAGGTGGCAGGGTGGGGGGGGGTACCCGAGAGATGCCCCATGAAATGAATAAGCTGATGAGAGCAACCACTGTTTTGTATGATTCACCTCGCTGTGTGGCAGGCTCTAAGCTGGGCTCTTGACACTTGTAACCCGTCACCTCACCCAGACTTCACACAGTGAGCCTCAGACGCAGGGTTACTACCACCCCCATTGTGTAGATGTGGAAACTAAGACTCTGAGAGATGAATTAAGAGCGTCGGGTCACCCTGCTAGGGAGTGGTAGGTGGGAGATCAGAAACCCGGCCGCCTGCAGAGGGGCCCGTGCTGCCTCTGCCCCCTCCCTGCATTCTCAAGGCCTTGTGTCTGCTGATCGTCCCCCTGGACCGCGCCCCCGGTCGGTGGCACGGTGCACACATCTCTATCGTCGGTGGAGGTAGAGCTGAATCGGTGAGAGAGACAGCACCCAGGACATAAATCTAGAATAATGGAGGATGGTGTTGAATAAGGGAGAAAAGTGCATTGAACTTGGGACTAAGACCAAACTGGGTTTGGACCTGAGCCCTCCGAACTTCAGCTTTCTCATTTATAAAATGAGTCCTTCCCAGGGTGGTCCCCAAGGAACCCATAAGCCCCCACACAGGACTCAGCAAGAAGTGGGTGCTTCATGAATGTTTCCTTGCTTCCTTCTCTTCTTCCTTTTCTTTTTTCTTTCACTCATAAGAAATGCTTTCAGACTCTGGACAAGGAAGCACCGTGCGGGCTTCCTGGAAGTTGGGGCCTGGGGCTCCCCTGGACCCGTGGCATCTGGTCTCAACAGAGAGGGAAGTAGAATGATTTGCCCAGTGTGTCCTGTTCTGAGCTGGATTCCTCACCTGGGGGGTAATCATAACGACCACAGAAATAATCACACACGTACTCGTAAAGGTGTCCAGCAGAGTGCTGTGGGAGAGAACTAGGACCAAGGAGCCCAGAGAGCTGGCTTCCAGGTAGAGCTCTGCCACTCTGCTGTGACCCTGGGCAGGACACGTGTCATCGCCAAGAGTTCATTTCCTCATCTGCAAAATGGCACCATTAAGGCACACAGCGTCCCTGGGATGCCTGCTTCCTCGGGTATGAAACAGCCTGGCTGTAGCTCTCCAAGGTCTGCTCGTGAGGTTAAAGCGCCTGAGGCTCGTGCTCTAAGCTAGGGTGCACCCTCTCCCCATGTCCTGCCCACCAATATCCCAGCCAAGACCCTACACCTGTGGGGAACAGTGGTTGTGTCCAGGTGGGAAAGGAGATGCTTCCGGGCCATATCCTCTTCCCAGAGGCCCTTTAAGAGAAACAAGAAGCGGGACAGAGAGACAGGAGGAAGAAATTGGCCTTAAGAAAAACTCATAAGATGTAAATGAAACTCTCCCAGCTAACTGAGAGCAGGGCAGCCCTACCACCTACCGAGACAACTTGGAGCATGCCTGCCTGGGTTGGGGGCAGGGCTGGCCAAGATGTTGGTGGAGACCAGCCTCAGCCAAGGGAGGGTGCTCTGACCACATGCCTGGTCACACGTAAGGGTGAGCGGAGATCTACTTCTAACCCACGGTGAGGAGCTGGTGGCAGGTGACAAAGCCGGGTGAGGAACCACAAATGGGCCCTGAGCACATGGGCATGGAAAACTCCCCACATGTGGGTTTCCCACTTCCAGGAGTACATTACCCTCAACAACCCACCCACACACCACCGTCATTTAGGGGCCGGAGAAACTCCATCCTTCCTTGACAGGCAGGAGTCCACAATCACACACCTTCCGTGGGGCTATGAGCTGGGGTGGTTTGCCGAGGTCCAGGGCTTGGGGCGCTCAGCTTTGAGTGCCGCCTGCTACCCAGAGGGCTCCTCAAAGGAGGCAGCCTGGAGAATCGTGGCAGAATTTCCCTGGTCTCTAGAATGGAGCTCTGTTTTGCAGGGAGCTTCCTGCAGTGCCCCTCCTCGCCCTCCCTACCAGGATGACCTCTATCAGGAGGAGGGGAAAGGCCTCAGAAGGAAAGTAGAGGAGAGTCGGGCAGGAGCCACCTGGGTCAGGAGGGAGAGGCGGGGGCCAGGGGCACCTGAAGCAGCTGCGCACCCCAGCTGGACCCCACCTCCTCTCCCATCTTCCTTTCTTCCTGCCTTCCTCTCCTCCCCGCCACCATAGACATGCACTGAGCACCTACTATGTGCCAGCCGCGCCTGAGTCACTGTGCACACAGCGGTAAACAAGGCAGGCACAAGTGTAGCCCGCTCTCCTGCTGAAGCAGAGGGCCCTATGGAGGTAAGAGAGGGGGCGCTCCTCAGACTCCGAGTGGGTCCCCCTGTCTCCCAGGCCTGAGAGGGCACTGGCCAGCAGCACACGGCTATCCAGTGGCTGTCGGTGGGGCACGGGCTGTGCATCCAGCACTGTGTCAGAGTGTGAGGACGTCAGGGGAGTCAGGCCTGGTCTGGCAATAAGGGGCAAACACACACCGAGCCGACCCACTGCCCGGCTGCTACAGGGTGAGAAGGGAGAAGCCCAGGGACCCTTGTCTTAGGGGCTGCCCAGCCAAACCTGAGGAACGCCCAAGAAAAGGCACAAGCCACTGGAGGCGCAGGGTACCATGTGCTCACTTTTCCCCACCCCCACCTGCATGTTGACATGAGCCAGGGTTGGGCGCTGGCCTCTGCGGCGGAATCATGAGCTCCTGAGTTGAGAGACTGTGAAAGATGAGGCTGGAACCCCAGACCCTTGTCTGAGCGCATGGGCTTTTACTTGTCTACTCTCTGCCTCTGCCTGGGTCCATTTTACCTCTAGTCTCCTCCCCCAACCCTCCATTGTCCCCCTCCTTCTCACACCTGCATCGTCCTGGGCTCCAGTTATTCAGGAGCCAAAGGAATGGACACTAACAGTGGAATTCCACAACAGGAGGGCAAAAGAGGGAGTTCAGCATAGTCTTTCAGGGTCATGCCTCACATGGCAACCCAAGGGCATCAACAGGACCAATGGGGAGCGTCCCCATGCTGAGGCCCAGAGAGGTGCAGCGCCCTGCCCAAAGTCACACAGCAAGAAGGGGCAGGGCTAGTCCTGGAGCCTAGGTCTCTGCAATCATCTCAGACTCCATCCACTCTTCCAAGTAGATGGACCCCTGCTGATTCCACTCCCAGACTGGATGCCCAGGCCTGGTGCTCCTGCAGCTCAGAGAAAGTGCCTAGTGGTGAAAAGGGTGGGAGGGGGAGTGTTATAGAAGGGAGGAGGAGAAAACAGAAAGTGCCAGCTGATTCATCTTTCTAAATGTCATGTTATTCCAGGCGTGTTCTCACTTTGCCACCACCTTCATCCACGCCCCCCGCTTGCCATCTTGAGGACTGGCTGCAGGGCAGCTGGTGTGGGCGGTTGCGAGGCCATGGTCTGGGGGGCTGCGTTTCTGACCTGCCCCCTGTATGAGCAGTGGGGTGAGTACGGTGCTGGGAGCCAGGAGACCTGGGTTCTAGTCCTGACTCTGAAATGGATTGCCGTGGGACACTGAGTCTGTCTGTGTGTCTTTCTTTGCTTCCCAGTGTGGAATGGGGGTGGGGGAGGGGCTGTGATTCCCAAGACTCGCTGTGTATCGGTATTGCCTCAAAACAAACCAAAACACAGATTCAGAGATTCTGATTCAGTAAGCCAGAGGGGAGCCTGGGAATCTGTCTTTTTAAAGCGTTCCCCTACTTGCACCTAACATGGTGATTTGGGTGCAGTGGGTCTTCTGAGGGTGGTTGGAAGCTCAAGGCTACAGGTTTTCGCACAAATTCTAATTTGTCTTCATGACTCACTTGCCGCTTCCAAAAGGCCCTCATTGATTTACGTACCTCATCTGCCACCTCCAGTCCTATGACTCCTGTCCCATGCCCCTGCCCAGGCCCATTTACTGGTGTGTGTGTGTGTGTGTGTGTGTGTGTGTGTGTGTGTGTGTCCTGGGTGAGTCCAGCAAGGTGAAACTCCCACCCAACATACAGGCAGGTGCTCAGCACTGGAGCCAGCCAGCCCCAAGTTCAAAGCTGTACTCTGTGAGGTGTGGTAAGTCTGGGGAAATGACTAACCTCTCCAAGCTTCCATTTCCACGTCTCTTAGCTGGGCCTAAAGAGACATTACCCCCAAGGTGAAGCATATTGCTTGGTGAGGAGGAGGAGAGAAAAGGGGCTCAGAGGTGAGTACAGAGCAGCTGGGTTAATGGCAGCATGCGTGCTCCCAGCAGGACCCCACTCCCTGGGTTGCTGTGGCAGGTTTGACACCTACCACACTGTGGGTAGACAGAGGACTGGGCAAGCATGGGTCCTGAAAGAAGAAGAGGTTCCCCAGGTGCTACTCGGTGTCCCCACAGAGAACAGAATTCCCCCCAGATGGTTCAGGGGAAGAGACACAAGTACAGAGGCTGTTGACAGACGAGGGGAGAGTTAAGGAAAACCAAAATGGTGGTGAGGCTCCCGGAGAGTAGTGACCCCAAACCTAAAGAGGGCAGGACAGGTGGCATTGCCAGGGTCCCAAAGGAGCTGGAGCCCTGGAAAAGGGGCAGCTCCACGGAGTGGCAGCCACAGAGGTACGTAGCCCTCCCCAGAGCCGCAGCACCACGGCAAGGAGAAGCAAAGCAACATAGCCCAACCTCTCTCTCCTACTACCCTCCCATCTCATTCTAGTACGTTCTAATGGCCAAGCCCAGGCAGCAGCTAGAGCATCTGCAGCCCCTAGAGGTCCCCTCCTTGGGCACAGAGCAGAGCAAAGAAGGCAGAGACAGTTTTGATGGCAGGTGGGGGTAGGGATGAGTAGGGGAGCAAACAGAAAATAGTCAGCTAGCTACTCAGGCAGCCTGACAATCACCCAGCTCCTCTACCCACCCCTACCTCCTCAGCTCTGCAGGCTGGGGGAGGTAAGTGCACCTGACCCATCCTTCGAAAGACCTGGGTTTCAGCCCAGTGTCTGCTACAGACACACAGGGGTGACATTCTTCTCTGGCCGCAGTTTCCTCATCTGTACACTGCAGGGACTAACCTAGCTGTCCTAAGCTCCCTGGTCCAGTCCTGACCTGAGCTTCTCCTCCCCCGCCTTTCCTAGGGGGAGAAAGCCCCACTCCACAGGGAAATGGGCTTGGAGAAGAAGGAAGCTTGGCAAACGGAAAATTAATTCTGGGCAGTAAAGAGCAAAGGCTGTTGTTTGTGATGTATAACTTACTCTTTGTGTCAAACTGTGTACTGTGAATATCAGTGGGATGGCAAGAAAACCGAGATCTATTACTTAGAGTTTAATCTGTTCTCCGTGTTGGAGAAGGGAGAGGTAGGAGGAAAGACTACAACTTTAATCACAGGCCCAACTCGAGATGTCAAGATGCTCTCGGGTGTGTTAGTAAAATGATGTTGTATTACAGGCTTCCCAGACAGAGCCCCACGCTGCAGCTTTATCTGCCGAGCCATAAATTAACACACCTACTTTACGCTCTTCAGGTAAAACCAGTAATTTAGCTGAAAAATAGACACACACGCACATAGAGCGTGGGGCGGGGGCGCTTAGGAGAGGGAGCTGCTCCCCTTGAGCGAGGAATAGCTAAAAATGTGCAAACCAGGAGGAAAATGACATCTTGGCTACACCTCCCGTCATTAGCGTGTGGGCTCCTGGTGCAAGCCCCGAAGCGGAAGCCGGCCCACCTTCCTTCCTACCTGCCTCGGTGCCTCCCCTCACCACCCCTTTCCGCCATGAACCGTAAATTACATGCTGACACCTTTAATTTGTGCAAAGTATGCCTGGCTGCGCCTGGCACCAGCAGCCGGCTGCTATAATAAGGTCAATCTATATTCATTGTCGCAGTACTTGACGTGCCAGATAACACAGGGAGGCAGCACTGTGGTGGCTTCTCCGGGCTGGGGGTGGGGTGGGGGTGCCCGCTGCCGCTCATCACGGCCTGGCACCAGTTGGTTCATCACTTATGCATGGCATGAGCGATGTTATGATTTAGCTAATCACCATCAGTTATTCATCCGATCGCTGCCTGGAGACAGCCGCCGACACACGCCTGCCTGCCCGAGCCAGAAAGGGAGGCCCCCACCCACGAAGCCACCAAGAGACCACCCAGGGGGTCCGATGGTCCTTTCTGGGTAGTGGGCCCTGAAGGTGTAGGGCTCAAGATTGTAGACTCCTCGCCTCATGGAGGAAAAGCTGTTGGGGGCACCCCATGGGCAGGGGCACTACTGTGACGGCTGCATGTTCAGGGCAAGCCAGGCTCAGGCATCTCAGGGACACGTCCCACAGCACTGGCCCAGGCATTGAAGTCACAGAGTCCTGGATTCTAATCCCAGCTCTGCCTCTTGCAAGCTGTGAGAGCTTCATCAAGTCACTTACCCTCTCTGGGCTGTAGATTTTTCATTCGTAGAAAGGAGAAACAACTCCATACACAAGCAGGGACAGTGTCCGGATGCAAATAACGTACGAATATAGCTCCCAGTGTGTCTGCACATAGTGGACACCCAGTCAGTGGCGTCCCCCACTAACAGAGCCCGGGTGGGTCCATCACAGATGTCCTTGGGTGAATGTCTGTTTTCAATGGGCGTATTCAGATGCAAAAATCTCCTGAGCAGGTGGAGCGGGTGGAGGTGAGCCTATTTTGAGACAAACTGCACTTGCATGGGGCTGTTTTGAGACAGGTCTCAGATCTTGAAATTTCTAAGCTAAAGAAGATTCCAGAAGCATCTACTCCGGGGCCAGCGAGTGTCAAAGAGGCAGAGATGAACCAAGTTTGCAGCCTCAAACAGGGAGAAAACTGATGAAGACCAAGGGGCGCCAGCTTGTAGAGGTGAAGGACCTTGGAGATTGTTCAGCCCTGCAAGGTAGAGATGGGGAATGGAAGGTAGAGAGGGAACTGACTCATCCAAGATGGCCCAGCCCGTGAGAGGCAGAACTGGGGTCCCAGCGGGCTTCAGGCTTCATAGCTCCTTCCGCTGCCCCACAAGACGGCCCCAAAGAGAGACAGGGGACCATCAGTCTCCTGGGGGCTGCCCTTGGCATCACCAGGCACCTAATCCCGTGTTCCTGGTGCTGAGTCAGCAACAAACGTCCCCAGCTTTGTCCACAGCCATGTGAGCAGCTGGAGGCACAGGGCTGAGTCCTAAGGTCTTTGGCTGATCCTCAGTTTCCTTATTTGCACACCGGAGCCATTAGCATCCGCCCCTCAGGGCTGACGAGAAGATTAAGTGAGCCCAACAGTGTGAAGCGGGGGACAGCTGGGCAGGCCAGATGAGGAGTCCTTTTCTCAGTAATCAACAAGCTTAGAGTCAAAAGAGGGGAGGTTGCGCTGACACCAGCCTAAGGAGTCACCTAAGTCCAGCTACACGCAAGGAGCCAAATTAAATACTGGAAACATGCTAGCTCAACCTGGTGTCACACCTTTGTCCTGCCTGTCCCCTCCCCCAGGACTGCCTTTGCCTTCTTACCCTCTCCAGCTGCAGCCCATCCTCCCAGCTTCTCGTCAGATCCCACTTTCTCCCCAAAGCCCCTTCTCCTTCCTCAAAGTCAAGGATGTCTTCCCCTGGCCACAACCCCCGCCTCCTGACCCTTTCTGACTGCAAGTGGGCTCATTGTCAGTCCACTAGTGATTTCGTGCAGACTGGAAGCACCGGGTAGGTGAGCCATTATTTAAGAGCTGTGCAGCCTTGGGCCTCTCTGGGTGTCCACCAGCTCATCTGCCAAATGGACGGACAGAGGTGGCGGGGTGCTTGCCGTGGCCCCGGACATCACATTCCTAGATTTTGACTCTGAGGGGTTATAAGGGCCAGGCCAGTGGGCATCGCCATGGAAACCAGCATCACTAGGTTGACTTTCCCCATCTCCGCAGGACAGAAACTCAGTCTGAGTTAATGTTAAGAGATGTAAATGTTCTTGCCCGCTTGGGCTTGTGCCTTGAGGTTTCTTCCCATTGCTACATGACATGACCTGCCCGCCCCGGCAGGCCCACGCTGTCCACCTCTGGCCAGTTCCTCCCCTCCTGCCCTCCCACCACCGAGGCCAGCTCCGAGCGTGCATCACCACGTGTCTCCCTCTGTATCCCAATTACCCACACACCTGTGCCGTGCGAACCTGCCAAGCCGCGGCGCTTCCAGTGCTCAATCGCCCTCGAAATGTGTTTCATTTCTTATTGCAAAAGTTGGACAGCGTGGAGGGCGGGGTCCCCCCTGGCAAGTGGGGCCATCAACTCCCCACCACCAACTGGTGGGTTCGCCTGGCTGGACGCTCCCCCCCCATCAGCCCCGAGCGTGACTGGAGAGCTCCTGCCTGACCAGGCCTGGAGCTGGGCCCATTCCGCACCCCACAGCTCCCTTATCATCCACTCTCAAGCGACTGTGACGCCGTTTTACTGCTGAGAAACCAGAAGCTAGAGAGGAGTGGGGCTGGCGCATTCCTTCATAGAGGAGGAGCTGAGCCTCCCACAGAAACAGAGGCATCCAACCTCTACGGGCAACCCCCTCTCAGCACCGGGAACTCGGGGCCTGTCACAAACACTCCATTTCCCCAATGTCTTGTCTGAACTTCTGGCCCTGACACCTGGCTGCCCCCAACACACCACGCCCCTGCTCTCTCCCAAGGCGAGGCTGTTTTCTCTTCCACTTCTCACATCCCCTGGGGCCTGAAGATAGCGACGGTGATCTCCTAGCTTCCATTGCCCCCAAAACACTTCACTACCCACCCCCTTCAAAACCCCCGACTCATCTGAATTCCATGTCACCATCGTCCTTGTGGCAGGGCACCCACTGCCTCCCGGGGTCACGTCCCTCATTCATTGTAGACATAACCAACACCCTCACCCTCTGTCTTGCTCTTCATCCCTATGCCGTCATCATTTTGGGTGACTTCAGCACCCACTTTGAAGATCCCGTAAGCATTGGGGCCTCTTTGTTCCTCCACGTGACCGGGTCCAACCACCTGCTCCCCACCTGCTGCCATGGGCATCACACTTGACCTTACCTTACCACCATGGAAATTGCACCGTGGCATGTCTGCACGTAGTAGGCACTCAGTTATCTACACAATGTCCACCTCAAGTGTTCTGCCTACTGGTCACCTGCCACCTGTTATCTTTCCTGGTAACACACCCTCTGTCTCATGAGGCCCTCCAGCCACTGACCGGCACTGTCTCAGAAACAGGATCCCCTGCTGCCCTCACGTCCATCTTTCATTTTCTTTCCTCTCCCATCTTCACGTTCGGAAGCCATGCCCCATCTCAGTTAAATCCAACTACCCATCTCCTCAGTACCTGTCCCCACACAGCAGAGCATGGCTGGAGTGGAAATGAACTGACTTCCCTCCAAATTCATAGCCTCAGATCTCAGATGGGCCCGGTCACTGCTCAGAGCTGCAGTTGGCCTAGCAGCCTCAGTGGGCACTTTCCCGTTCTCCCAAACAAGTGTCCCATCCTTTCTCCTCTCTGCACATCCTTCACTGCCCCCACCCTCACTGGCCTCATGCTTTGTTCAGAAAATAGCACCAATCAGAAAGAACTCCCTCATCTGCCCATATGGAAACCCAGCCACCCACCCATATCTGCACCCATTCTCTGCCTCTCTCCCGCCCGATAGATGAATGAAGGTCGCTGCTCTACCCAAGTCTGCTCCCTCCACGTGGGGCCTGGATCCCACTTCTGTCACCTACTCAAGGACCTGAGTGTCTCCTCTTTCTGTATCACCACCTTCTCTCTCTCCGCCGGTCAACCATTCATGGCAGGAGGTGTGCGTGCTCTAGGGTCTCCTATGATAAGCAGACTTCACCCAGCTCCTCACCTCTCCCAGCTCCCAGCCCATTTTCCCGCTCCTCTTCACTGCAAAATGTGTTGAAAGAATGGTCTACAGCTCCTGTCTCCACTTTCCCACTGGGCCTTCTGTCCCTAGAGATATAGACATACACCCCTGGCTCGGGAAGCGATGGGCAGTGGAGCACGGCTAGCATCTGGGAGGAGGAGGGAAGGCAGCTGTGGAGGAGAAGAAAAGACCCTAACCACGATGGCCTCAGAGGTCACACAAAGAAGGCGCCTTTTCCTGTCGCTGTCTCCAGATTTGTTTTAGAAGGATATTCCCGAAGCACTGGGTGGGGTAGGCTGGAGGTCGAGACAGGAGACCCATTAGGAGGACGTGGGAAGTGATCCAGGTGAGAAATCAGGAAGGCCGGGACTAAGCCAGACAGTGAAAAGGAGGAAGGGATGGATTCTGAAGACAGGTGAGGGCGTGTAGAATGGTCATCAGGACTCATGGACCACTTAGCATTTCCAGAATCAGGAAGGATCAGGCACTGACCTTTCTCTCCGCCTGGAACACTCCCCCTACCCCTATAAGCTCTTTTACCACCAGGTGCTTCCCCATCATGGAAATGATCAGGCAGGGTGACTCTAAATTTGTTTGGTGAACCTCTGTCTCCCCCAGCCAGCTGTGATCACTGCATTGCCAGGGACTTCTCAGCACTGCCCTCTCGGCTCACCACCCTACCCATAGCGCTGGCCTGGGGTGGGCACTCAGCACACAGTCAACGAAAGGGGGGACAATACTGTGGTGAGGGCCGGCTAGAGAGGAGCAAAGGGCCAGGCTGTGGAGGTGTGAGGCCAACCGCAGAGCTGGGCTTTGATCCCACAGTTACCAGGGAGACACTAGAGGCGTTAAGTACAGAAGTGACATGGCCCGCTCTGTGTATGAGATAACTCTACCTCCCAGCCCTGGATGAACTTAAATGGGACAAGATTAGAGGAAGAGGGACCAGGCAAGAATCAGTCCTTATACTCCAGGCAAGAGAGGCGGACACCTGATCTTGGAGCAAGGAGAAGGAATAGAGAAGGATTAACCTTAGAAATACCAAGGAGGTAAGATGGGCGAGGTAGGATGATGAACTGGGATACAGTTAGTTGGCTGGTGGCTTAGGCAGCTGGGTAGATGGAGTAACTTGCTGCGATGCGATGGTGGGTGGGGGGTGCTGTAATGAACTCCACCTCGGACGTGTCGAGTTGAAAGTAACTGGAAGACGCAGGGAGAAAGGCACGAGACTGCAAGCTGGATGTGTGAGTGCGACACTCAGGGTGGGAACCAGGACTAGAGGTAGAGATTTGGGAGCCACCAGCAGGGAGAAGTGGTGACCACAGTGACACGAAGATCGGGAAGTCACCTGGAAAGGTCATGTTGAGTGAGAAAAGCGGCAGCTCCAGGACAGAGCCATGGAAAGTGACCGTCTTGGAGGGTCAGCAGAGGGAAAGGACCCTGCAAAAAAAAAAAAAAAGAAAAGAAAGAGGAGAAAAGGAAATAGGGGACACCAAGGAAGAGGGGTATCCCAGAGGCTGGGGAAGAAAGTTCCGGAAGGACTGGTGGGCAGTGGGGACAGTATCAGTGGCAGGTAAGAGAAGGGCTAAAGGTCTCCACTGGACTTGGCAACACGGAGGTCACCGGTGGTCTTCATCAAAGCAGTTTCCGTGGAGGGAGCCACACTACTCTGGGCTGAGGAATGAGTCAGGAGTAAAAAAGTAGAGGCAGCTCGGTTAGTCAGCTAATGGCTTTGTTATCATTGTTACTCCGCCTTCGTCCAAAAAGAAGCAATGTTTCAACTGTAAAATAGAGATTACAATGGATCAAGTGACATAGTTAAAGAACTTAGAACTATGGCCCGCATACGGAGCTAATCAATACAGGTTAAGTGTATTTGCTTCTTATGTGAATAGGCATATAGCCAACAAGCTATTAAATAGAAAATTAAAAAGTCCTGTGCAGATATGTACACAAAAGAACTGAAAGCAGGGGCTTGAACAGATATTTGTACACCCATGTCCACAGCAGCATTATTGACAAGAGCCAAAAGATGGAAGCAACCCATGCGTCTGTTGATGGAGGAAAGGATAAACAAGATGTGGTTTACGCAAACAGTGGAATATTATTCAACCTGAAAAGGGAAGGAAATTCTAACACTGCTACAACATTGATGGACTGTGGATACATTATACTAAATAAAATAAGCCAGTCACAAAGACAAATACTGGATGATTCCAGAGTAGTCACATTCACAGACAAAAAGGAGAATGGTGGTTCCCAGAGGCTGGGGGCAGTGGGGAATGGGGAGGTAGTGTTTAAAGGCTGTGGAGTGTCAGTTTGGGAAGATGAAAAGAATCCTGGAGATAGTGGTGATGGTTGCATTACAGTTTGAATGTGCTTAATTCCACTGAACTGTAGACTTAAAATGGTAAGTTTTATGTCGTAGGTATTTTACCACAAGAAAAACAATGTACAAAGAGAAAGAAATATATTATTACTTATTACTTATATCAAGGCGGCTAGTGAAATTACTAAGATTGAGCATTTAATTGTATTCTGAGCTTCCTGGTAACAAAGCTATACAGGAAATCTTTTGAGCCTGATGTTTAATAAATGAAAAGATATGACTATTTCAAGAGATCTCAAGTCCATCGACCCCCAGCCCTGGCCAGGACTGGATTATAACAGGCATTTTCCTCAGAGACTGTTATAAGAGACATTATAGCATAAAGGACAATGCCGGATACCAAAGATATACGAAGACATAATGATTACATAACCATTTCTGCCAGTGATTCTTGAAGAAACGTGAGAAAGAAATCAATAAAACCTAACTCAAAAAAAAGGCTTTCTGGTGCGAGTGAAGTTAATAAGGTCTAGATGTGAAGATTTCTGGGATAGGACCCTGACTTCCCAGAAAAGCGTGTTCACTGAGTGGTCCCTGCAGGACTTCCAGAGCTTGGCATCCAGGAGGTACTTGACAACTTGCTCCCAAGCTCAGGGGAGAGGTCCGCTTATAGGCAGGGACCTGGGCGTCATCAGCACAGAGATGGTGCCCAACGCTGTGAGCAAGTGGAGTCCCCAGAGATGCTGCCTCATAAACACCCCCATTTCTTCAGGGCCCACCCAAGCACTGGAGCCACAGACGGCAGCTGGCAGTGCAGGCGCAAGAACTCATTCCTCTGGCTCTCCGTCAGGTATGCCTGTGTCCCAGGGCACTTCTCTGTTCAGGAGAAGGAACACATGCTGGACATCAGAAGACCCGGGGGAGAATCTCAAGGTCTCACTTCCAGTGTGTGGCCTTGGACAACTTACAGGCTCTTGCACCCTCAGCATCCCCATCTGTAGATGGTGACAAAAATGTAACAGTCCCTTCCCTGGCTTCCTCACGAGATTATTGGGAGCAGTGGGGAAGCTTGAGAGAGCTTCAGCTCTTGCCCACTCCCTCTCTCCTCCCTCCTCGCCATCTCAAATAGGCACCTGTCCAAACGGAAACAGTGGGCCCCCTGTACAAAGGCTATTCCAGAAGCTTCCTTTCTGGTTCACTGCCCCCAAGACCCACCTACATGGATAGTCAGGACCTGCCCCTAGTTGAGCTATTGACTATGATGAGCCACATCTCAGCAAAATGCCACCTACAAACCAGTGACTCACGTGGGTGATTGTGACTCTGTCTCAGCAACGAGTCTATCTATTGAGGCAACAGTGACACCCTTCTCTGAGCCCGGGAGCCTGAGAGGGAGGGCAGGGGGATGGGAAGAGAGTGCCTGAAATTCCAGCAGGCTTCATTTGATGGGCCCGTGGGCATTTCAGGTGGACAGACCCAGGGGTCAGTTGCACGTGGAGGTCCCAAGCCCCTGGTCGGTCTAGGAGAAAGAGACAATTTTGATCATTGTCAGCCTATCCATACTCGTAGAAGTGGAAACCAACAGTGGCACCCTTTCAAAGGGAAGCTTAGAACTAAAAGTATTAAAGACTTTAGCAGTGAGATGACTATTGGGCATGAAGAAGGGGCTGGGGAAGATTTGAGAAGATCTGGAGGTTTCTATGCATGTCAGAATTTGCATCACACCAGCTGCCCACGCCCACCTGGGTTGGACCCTCGCCGTGTATGGCTCAGGGCTCTTGATATAGGAGAGTCTGCAGAGAGCAGCTTTGCATCAGGCTGGAGGGGTTTGCTGCCCTTTCAGACACATCGTCTCCGAAAACCACAGCCAGGATGGCTATGCTCAGCAATCATGTGTTTAAAAAGCAATAAGACTAAATGCTTTTCCGTTTCCCCTTTGAGAGACCATGTATGATAAACGATAGGCAATTTCATGGTTGGAGTTTCAATTTCCGAAAATATTAGTGCTATTCCCCAAGCTCCACTTCCGAGATAAATTCTTTTGGCAGCCTCCTTCGTTGTCTCCTAATTCCCTGATTCTGAATATATTTATTTGGAGGCCTGGTGTATATTTCATCAGCTCAGGCCCAGCATCCTCCTGTCTGGTCTGCATAGGAAAGGATGTTACCCACCTCTACTCTTTCAGGTTCTTTTTGCATTTGCTTCCAGTCAGTAGGTATTTATTAAGTAGCTTCTGTGTTGCCAGCCCTGTGCTAAGTGTTACTATGGTGGGTGTAAGGGAGCAACAATCAATCATTTCATCAACAAACATCGATAATGCATCTCATCTCTTCAAATTTACAGCAACAACAATAAGTCTACAGTGCCTACACCTCATGCTTGTTTCACACTGTCCCATTTCATTGTTGGGGAACTGAGGCTCAGAGCTAACCTACCGTGTTCCCCCAAAAATAAGACCGGGTCTTATATTAAGTTGTGCTCCAAAAGACAGATTAGGGCTTATGCTCCGGTTAGGTCTTATTTTCGGGGAAACACGGTGGTAAAATCAGGATGGAGCAAGCTGGAAGAGAGTGAGTATTTGCTGAGCTCCTACAGTGGGTCAGGCTCTGGGCTGAATGCTTGTCCAACCCTCTGCCCAGGAGTCTAAGCTATTTATCCTCACAAAACTCAAGGTAGATGCTATTATCCCCATTTCACAGATGTGGGGACTGAGGGTCAGAAAGGCTAAGCATCTTGCCCACGGACTCTCACTCCACTGGACCACACTGCCTCTCCTGATGTCAGCAAGCTGGACGGTTTCAACAGTCACCTCCAAGCCATGGAAATCCTTTGTTTGAAGACATCAACGCACCAGGTGAAGCAGTAGAAGGAAACTGACTAACCTGTTTGCCCCACTGTCTCCCATTACTCAGCACCCTCAGCCTGCCCTGACCCTAAGCTCATGTCCTCAGTGTATCACCAACACTCAGGCTCAGGCCCAGGCCCTGCTCTCTCTCATGTTGGCATCCTGTCTTACTAACCAAATCCTCCCCATCATGGGTCATCTGACGTCCCTATGACTGCGTTCCCCTTCTCTACCATTCACTCACCCTTAAAGGGGTTAGCTCATGCCCAGGGTGACATTTCCTTCTCCTGTAATTTCATAGTTCTCTACCAAAAGACTGGGGACAAAGACGGCATTCCAAAAACTTTGAGGAAAGCACCAGGACAAGTGAAATGTAACGGGGCAAAATGAGATTAAATCTTTCAGAATAGAGAAAACAGAATGAATTGGAACAGAATGTAATGGAATAGAACCGAGAAGAATAGCATGGAACAGATAGAAAGAAGTAGGAAGGAAAGAAACAGAGTAGAACAGTATGGGACTGAATAAAAGAGACTGGAACAGACTACAAAGGTTGGACTAGACTAGGACAGGTTGAAACAGAATAGAACAGGATGGAACAGGATGGAGTAGATTAAGACCAGGTCAGAACAGAATAGAAAAGACTAGAACAGGATAAGATAAGATAGAATAGGATAGAATAGAATAGAATAGAATAGAATAGAATAGAATAGAATAGAATAGAATAGAATAGAATAGAATACAGAGGGTGCCAAAAAGATGTATACACATTTTAAGAAAGGAAAACTGTATTAAAATTGCAATACTCAATATATACCAATAACAAAAGATGAATACAAGTCACGTTTGACGTCTGCAATTACAAGAGGTGCTCAAAGTGGTTACCATCAGCGTCCAGAACTTTGGATTACGGCGAAATACTGCTTGAGCAACGTTGACCGAAGTGTCCATTTGTATGCATACATATTTTTGGCACCTCCGGTAGAATTGAATAGGATTCAGTAGACTGAAACAGGGTGGGACAAATTCAAAGAGGTCTGAACAGAATAGAGTTCGACAGAATAACCGGGCTGTAGCCAAATGTTATACAATCAGATGAAATACAATTCATTGAACAAATATTTGTCAAGTGCTAATCTGTGCTGGGTAAGAAAGAAATAGACACGGTCCCTGCCCTCACAGAACATACTGTCTGATGAAAGGGACCCGAAAAGACACAAACAAGCATTAACAAATACTTAATTATAAATTCTGAGCTTCCATGAAATACCATGAAAGAGCTGACAGGTGGCCATGATTAAGAATAATAGGCTGGAGGTAATACTATTAATAATAAGAAGGTCAGGAAAGCTGAGACCCGAAAAATGAGGAGCAGCCAGAGAAGAGCATTCTAGGCAGAGGGAACAGAATGTACAGAAGCCCTGAGGCAGGAAAGTGTTTGGCCCATTCGGGAAACGAAAGGAAGTGTGAACAGAGTGCAAGGAGCAAGATCTAGGTGACAGGAGAGCAGGCGGAGAGGCAGGTAGGGGTCAGATGTCGCAGGGCCTGGGGGAGTTTGGATTTCATTCTAAGTGCCAAGAAGCCACGAAAGGGAGCAACAGTAATGTGCTAATGTGTGTTTCGTACTTACTCCTTGGCTGGTGTAAAGGAATGAATCAGGGCAGGGAGACCATTTAGGCATTTACTGCCATTGTCCAGATAGTGATGACAGTGGCGTGGAGCAGAGTGGCCGTAGCGCTAGAGGGAAAAGAGGCTGCAGACTGAGAAACATTTGTAAACAGTGTCCTGGACATGGGCTGGCGGAAGGGAGATCTGAGGGCTGGTGTTTCCATTTCCTGAGATGAAGCTAAGAAGAGATGGTCTGGGGAGGAAAATCAAGTTTCCTTTTGGAAATCCTAAGGTTCAGACGCTTGGGTCATGTCCAATAGAGATGTCAAGTAGATTCGGAGATAGAAGCCTGGAGCTCTGAGGCGGGTCTCAGCGGGAGATGCAAACTGGGAGTCGTCAGCGTTCAAATACCACGCACCACCTCGGTATTACATGGGATTAGATACGCCGTAGCGCGATGCAGAGCTTCATCAGAGTGTGTTCCGTGGACTACATGTATGGAACCTCCAGGGTGCGCGCTGAACATGCGAATTTCTGGGTCACCAGGCCCCTAAAACGAATCTCTGAGGCTGGGCCTCAGAAGTCTATACATTTAGCAATCACCCCGGAGAGTCTGGCTGCCGTCAGATGGGTGTGAAACACAGCTGTAAGGAGAGAATGAGGCGGGCAGAGTCCCTGCCGCTGAGAAACACATGCATTTGCATATAGGGAAGGAGAACCAGCAAAGGAAAGGGGAGGAGCAAGCATGGAAATGGGAGGAAATCATGAGAGGATGGTGTCTAGAGGCCAAGGGAGGAGAGGTCTCAGGACCAGGTGATCCAAGCCGGACCCTGCTGAGTGGGATGAGCCCTGGAGCACGTGCGTGAGATGTGGTGATGTGCATACCCTGAAGGGACGGTGCTGGGGGGCCTCACCAGAGTTGGGGGGCAGGACGGAGTGGGCCAGAGGAGGACACTTCAACAGCAGTGGGGGAGTAGAATGGCCAACCAACAAGATCTGTCATCCAAATCAATGGGAAATTTAGGGACAGACCCTCCAACACATTCAACATGTAATTGTATCTTCTCTGGTCCCAGCTCCGGAAATCCTCTGGCCATACTAGTGGTAAGGGGTTCTCTGCACCTTAGAGGGATGGCTACCTTTTCTCACCTTCCAGCCACTGGGCTCAGCACCCTCAGATGTCCCTCTCTGACACTGCTGAGGTCTTCCCTGATGCCCCACTCCTTCCCCGGGCATGCTCCAGCCCGTGTCACTCCCTCTTCTCCCAGAGCACTTCATGGGCTGCAGCCCACTGGGACAGGTGCTAAGGACCCACTGCTACCTGTCCCCTCAGGCCTCATCTCGCAGGCGTGAATGGCTAAGGCTGCAGTTTCTTACGCACAACAGGTTAGAGAGGCAGCTACTTTTTGGCACCAGGGCATTTCTGGCATCACACAGATCATCCTGGCCACCCTCTAGGCAGCCGTCTGATCCTCAGTGGGCGGCGAGGTGATGAAATGGGCACATTGTAAAAGACCCATTCCACTTCATATTTGACTTTCATATTCATAAAACCCCAACCAGAAACCGATTGCTTTTGTAACACTAACTTCCAAAAAACAACACAACCGCATTTTCTTGTTGGTGAGGCTACTGGAAAAAAAGAGAGTTTTCAACTGGGGACAAACCCCTGGAGGATCTTTCAGAACCAAAGTTGGTGAGATGTTTACATTTTTCAAAAGGTTAAATAACCTGGGAGGCAGTGACAGGAGCAAGGCCCACGTTGCTTCCCCCAGGTTGGAATTCAATGTTACAAGTGTGCTTTGTCACCCCACACCTGGGAGGAACTACACACACCTCAGAAGACCTGTGGAGCCCCTGCCGTCCATCTGGAGGCAAATTCCTGGCGAGGCGCAGCCTGAGAGGCTTCACAGCCTTCCCAGAACCTCTCAAGAAGAATTTGCGGCAGCAGAGGGATTTTCCCCAGGAGAGCAAATGACAACACAGCGCCTGTTTGTTTTCAATGCAGGAAGGAGCAGGGAACATCTGCTCCAAGAATCCACTTGAAAGATAATCAGGCAGAGATGTTGGCAAAACAGCTGTGTGGCAGGCGGGGAAGGGGGCGGCTAGGAGCTGGGAGGGTGGGGAGTGGGAGGAGGGAAGCTCAGCTCAGCTAGGAGCAGTCCTGGATCGCTGCGGCAGCCTGGGAAGCCTCCCCACGCAGGCCCACGCCCAGCAGAACTCCCAGGGAGCTTCTGCCGGCTGAGAGCAGCTCACATGGGCAGCCCACTCTGCCCGACAGTCCCAGTTATCCACAGAGCAACGCTGGGTCTGGCCAGTGTCTCCTGCAAGATTCAGCTCAATTTGCAGGACGGGACTGACAATGCTGAATTTTACCCTGGGGCCCTGGAAAGCAGGGAGGGTCAAAGAAATCCCCCCCACACCCGTTTCTTTTCCAGAAAAGGTCGCTCTGCGACTGCAGCCCACGGCCATCCTTCCCACTACGAGTTAGATATGCCCCTTGTTTCCCTAGGACAGAGCAGACACAGACCCTCCCAATCCCCATTCTTTGCCTTATAAATGATGAGGTGAACTAGTTAGTCCTCACTAATGGAATGGGGCAAAATGCTTATTAACCAAACAGAGTACGTTTCTCCCCTTCGCCCAGGCTCCTGAATTTGAATCCACCCTCAGCCTGAGCCAGCATCCAACCCCCTCCTGGAAGACCCCTCTGGAAAGAGGATGGTCGCAAGGTAAAACATTCTTGTCTACTGTCCCTTTGCCTGAAGTCCCTCCTTACTTGAATCTGCATTTGCTTTTCATTGACAGAACTTAAAGTCCCCTAAATCACTTCCTGCAGCACCAATTGTCTCACTGCCTGAGAGTCCACCACAAGAGTCCTTGTTTGGGATTAAGAGCTGAGATGAAACCTCAGAACACTCAGGGTTCTGTCTGCCACCCACCTAGGGGACAAAGAAGCAGATGATGACACCAAAAGCTAACACTGGGAACTGAGCTCTGCAGGGCTTGGTTTGAAAAACACTGTGCTCAGAGCCAGGCCAGGTGGGGAACCCACAGCCCCGGCTCCTGCTCACTTTTCTGCTGTCGCCTCAGAGTACGACTGAGACGGTTCCTGGTGCAGGGGTCCTATAAGCCTGCTAGGCCCTCAGACACCAAAGAAAATCCCCAGCAAGGAATCAGGCCCAAGCTCAGTGCAAGCGAGAAGGCCCAACCAAGACAGGAAAGCAGCCCACAGGACTAGAAAAACCTTTCTGTAATCACAGCTTCAAGAACAGTTACTTTCAGAGTAAACCAAAACAAGAACAACAGCAGCTATTAGGTTGGTGCAAAAGTAATTAGGGTTTAAAAGGTTAAAAATAATTGCAAACCCACAATTACTTTTTCACCAACCTACAACCTAATACAAAAACGTGAAAGCCCACTGGCAAATATTCCTGAATCAAGCTCTGGCAATCTGTTCCTCAGCAGTGTGATCTCAGAGGCAGGTTGTGGGGGTGGGGGCCCTGCCCACCGGGAGCAGGGTTCCAGAGCACTGGTAGGGCAGCCACTCACTCGAGCCACAGTGATGGCAAGACGTGCACTCAGAGGGTGGTGCAACGGGAACGGTGAGGGTTTTCATTTATTTATTTGTTTTTGGTCATTTCCAGGTCAGCTCCTCACCATTTGCACACACAGCCCTGATTACATTGATGACGTTTGGGGGTGTCCTGTCTTAGTTTGGCTCCTCCCAGAAGGAGACTGTAAGACAAGGATTTGAGGGAAAGTCGTTCATTTGAGAGGTGATCACCGGAAACACCAGGAAAAGAGGGAGGCAATGAGACAGGGAAGGGATGGCGGCCAGAGCAGCTGTGTGAGGGGGCAGGGAACTGCTGTGGGTAACCATGACTCCTTAGCAAAGTAGCCAGAGAGCTTCTACTTGCCCAAAATCGACCCACTCCCCGGTCTTCCAGTCTCCCCTCCTGCGTGGATGTGTCCCAGGCTGCAGGAAAGGAAGGGGCATCTAGGAGAAGGGGCATTCAATGGGCAAATCAGAAGGGGCATTCTGATTTTCAAGCTCTGTTCTCCATGGAATCCCAGGACTCTGGGAGATAGTTCAGGGGCTCCTGGGGGCAGGGAACTGGTGGTCAGGGCTGCAATCCCCACCTTTACTTCAACTGGAACCACTCCATTTTTCCTGCTTAAAATATTGGGCTTCCACTTACAACATTTTTGGAAGGGTTCAGCAGCTTAAAAATAAAGGTCAGATCTACTTCTGCTTCCAAAAAGATGGAATAGATGTACTTTTCTCTATTCCTCTTGTTAAGTACAATATCCTGGACATTATATATGTATAAAACAAACATAAAAAGACTCTGATAGGTGGAAAGAAGGCGGACTGCCCGGGGCCCTCAGGACCCGAGGAACTGCCCACTGATGAGTTCCTTGGAATTTCTTTGTGCTTCATACATCCCGGGCTTGGAGTTACAAAAGCCAACTACCCAGAAAGCCCAATGGTGCAGACAAAAAAATTCCCAACAAAAGCCAGTTCTCTCTAGCCAAAGGACAAGTGAAGGGACAACATAGCAAGACAGAAAACATTTAAACAGTAACCACTCAACTCCAGGCAAACATGACAGAAAAAAACTGTGGACCCCCTCACCAGCCGAGGTCAAGTGGGGAGCCCAGACTTCCACCCAACCTGGCGGGAACAAGACATTCCCTCTCTCTCCATGGGGGTGCAGTGTTAGAGTACACCTAGTAGAGAGTCAGAACTTTTACCATAGCTCAGTGGTAACAGCTCACCACACCTCAGTATCAGTGAAGATCGCCAAAACTCTACCCTACCCAGTGGTAATGGGAGCCCCCCACACACACACTGATGGACGCTGAGTGGAAAACTTGGATTTCTGCCTCCACTTTGCAATAATAAGGCACTGTCTTCCCACCCCTGCCTGGCTAGAGGGGTGTCAAAAAAAAAGGGGGCCGGCCCGGTGGCGCAGGTGGTTGGAGCGCCGTGCTCCTAACGCTGAGGTTGCTGGTTCGAGTCCCACATGGGCCAGTGAGCTGCACCCTCTACAGCTAAGATGGAGAACAATGGCTCTCCCTGGAGCTGGGCTGCCGTGAGCAACCAGAGGTCTGTGTAGGCTGCTGTGTGCTGCAGTGGGCTGCCATTTGCTGCCATGAGTGGCCAGTGGCCAGCGTGAGTGGCCGGCAGCTGGCGATAGCTGCCGTGAGCTGCTGTAAGTGGCCGACCGACGACTGGCGACCGACTTCCTCAGCCGGGGGGGAGCACAAGGCTCATAATACCAGCATGAGCCAGGGAGCTGTGTCCTACACAACTAGACTGAGAAACACCGGCTTGAACCGGAGTAGGGGAGGGAAGAGAGGTGGAAGAAAGGGAAAAAAAAAAAGAGGAAAAAAAAAGTCAACTAAACTAAAAGAGTTTAAAATAAGATCCAGAGTCTCATAACAATACAAACATACCATTTATTAATAAAAAATCACTCATCGTACCAAAAGGAAGATCTCAAACTGAATGAAAAAAGACAATAGATGACAACACTGAGAAGACAAAGATGTGAAAATTATCTAACAAAGATTTTAAAGCAGCCATGATAAAATGCTTTAATGAGAAATTATGAACATGCTTGAAACAAATGGAAAAAAAATAGCCTCAACAAAGGAATAGAAGATATAAAAAGAAGCAAATGGAAATTTTAGAGCTGAAAAATATAATAACCAAAGTTTAAAACTCAGTGAATGGGTTCAGCAGCAGAATGGAGGAGACAGAGGAAAGGATTAGTGGACTGAAAGGTAGAATAATAGAATAATAGAAATTACCCAACCCGAAAAGCAATGAGAAAATAAATTAAAAATAAATAAATAGATAAATAAATAAGCAAACAAACAAACAAACAAACACAGCCACAGAGACCGGTGGGACTATAATAAAAGCCCTAACTTCATGTCACTGGAGTCCCAGAAGGAGAAGAAAACAAGGGCAGGACTGAAAAAGTACTGGGGCGGAAAATGGCTAAAATTTCCCCAAATCTTGTTGAACCCCAAACTGGATAAAGACAAAGAAATGTATGCCAAGACTCTTAGAAACTAAAGGCAAAGAAAAAGTCTTAAAAGCAACCAGAGAAAAATGACACTTTAGGAAAAACCATTTAAACAACAACAGACATTTTCATCAGAAACCACAGAGGCCAAAAGAAGTAGCACAATATTTTTCAAGTGATGAAGGAAAAGAAGACTCAACCCAGAATCCAGCAGAAATATCCTTCAGGGATGAAGGGAAAATGAAGATATTCACAGATTAAGGAAAATTAAGAGAATTTGTTTACAACACAAAACAAAGGAGCCTTAGAACATCAGGAAGGAATAAAAAACATGGTAAGCATAAATACGGGTAAAAAAATAGACTTTTCTTCTGTTATTGAATTTTTCTAAATTATGTTTGATGGTTGAAGAAACAATTATAACACTGTCTGATGTGGTTTTAAATGGCTGTAAGGGAAGCAGTTATGACAATTTGAAATGGGGGAGAGTAAAGAGACGTAAAGGGAGGTAAGTTTTCTACACTTTACTTGGACAAGTGAAATGATGACACCAATACATTGTGATGATATATATAATGTAATACCTAGAATAACTACTAAAATTCTATGCAAAGAGATGCAAAAAGATATGCTCAAAATACTATAGATAAATCAAAATGGAATTCTAAAAAATGTTCAAGTAACCCACAGAATGGCAGGAAAAAGAAAACAGAGAAACAAATACAGAGAAAAGACACAGAAAACAAAACAAAAAAATTAAACCTTGACATATCCGTAACTAAATTAAATATAAATGGTCTATATACACAAATTAAAGGACAGGGGTCAGCATTGTGAGTTAAAAAGCACGGCCCAACTAAATGCTGCCACAACACACTCACATCAAATATAACACAGGCAGATTGAAAAGTAAAGGAAAACAAAAGGCTATATTATCCAAACATTAATCAAAGAAAAGCAGGAATGGCTATATTAATAATCAGATAAAGTAGACTTCAGAGTAAAAAAAATTACCAGAGACAGAAAGGAATATTATATAATGACAAAAGGATCAGTCCACCAAGAAAACATAGAAGTCCTAAATGTAAATTCACCAAGCAACAGTGATGCAAAATGTGAAGCAAAAGCTAATAGAACAGGGCTGGCCCAGTGGCTCAGGTGGTTGGAACTCTGGGCTCCTAACTCCGAAGGCTGGTGGTTCGATTCCCACATGGGCCAGTGGGCTCTCAATCACAGGTTGCCGTTTCAACTCCTCGAATCCCGCAAGGGATGGTGGGCTCAGCCCTCCGCAACTAAGATTGAACAGGGCACCTTGAGCTGAGCTGCCTCCCCGTTGGCTCAGTTGGTTGGAGCTCAGGCTCTCAACCACAAGGTTGCCAGTTCGATTCCTCAAGTCCCGCAAGGGATGGTGGGCAGTGCCCCCTGCAACTAGCAACAGCAACTGAACCTGGAGCTGAGCTGCGCCCTCTACAACTAAGATTGAAAGGACAACAACTTGACTTGGAAAAAAGTCCTGGAAGTACACATGTACCCCAATCCCCAATAAAGTCCTGTTCCTCTTCCCCAATAAAAAAAAAAAAAAAAAAAAAAAAGAATTCAGCCGTGGAAGTTAAATTTAAAAAAGAAAAAAAAAAGCCAATAGAACAAAAAGGAAAAATAGTCAAATCCACAATTGTAATTAGAGACTCAAATACCTCTCTCAACAATTTATACACAACTAGACAAAAAAATGAGGAAGATATAAAGGAACTCAACACCATCAACCAACAGGTTTTCATCAACTTTTGTAGAACAGTCCACCCAACAACATTAGTACACATTATTTTCAAGTGCCCACAGGACATATACCAAGGTAGACCACATGCTGGGCAAGATAAATTTAAAACAATTGAAACCATATAGAGTGTGTTCTCCAACAACAATGACATCAACCTAGAAATCAGCAACAAAAAGATAACAGGAAAATCTCCAAACATTTGGAAACTAAAAATGACACTTTTAAATAATCCATAGGTCAAAGAAGAAGTCTCAATGAAAAATTTAAAATACATGAAACTAAACATGAAAATGAAAATACGACATACTGAAATTTGTAGGGCACAGTTAAAGTCATGCTGAAAGGGAAATTTATAGCACTAAGTAAATACATTAGAAAAGAAGAAAAGTCTCAAGTCAATAATCTAAGCTTCCACCTCAAGAACCTCAAAAAAGAAGAGTAGCATAGTTTCAAGGCAAGCAGAAGGAAAGAAATAATAAATAATAAATACACAATCTCCTCCAGAAACGCAAAAGGAGGGAACACTTTCTAATTCTTTTATGAAGCTAATATTACCCTGACATCAAAACCAGACAAAAATACAATTATCTCTCATGAATATAGATGCAAAAATTCTTAACAAAATATTAGTGAATAGAAGCCAGCATCATACACAAAGATGTATACACCATGACAAAGTGGGGTTTATTCCAGAGATACACACTGGTTCAATATTTGAAAATTAATAAATGTAATCAACCATATTAATAGATTAAATAAGAAAAATCACCTGATCATATCAATTGATGCAGAAAAAGCATTTGACCAAATTCAACAATAATTCATGATAAAAAAATTCTCAGAAAAAATAGAAATAGAGTTGTAACTTCCTCAATTTGACAAAAATCATCTACAATATACCTTCAGCTAACATACTTAATGGTGAAAAATCAAATCATTTCCCTCTAAGACTGCCAACAGACAAGTTTATCTGTACTCAACACATTTATTCAACATAGTTCTGGAAGTTTCAGCTACTGCAATAAGACAAGAAAAAAATAAAAAGCAAATCAATCAGAAAATAAAAACTGCCCCTATGTGCAGATAACATGATCGTCTACATAGAGAATTTTAAGAACTCTACAAAGCAAATAAACAAACAAAAAACTCCTAGAACTAATCAGTGATCATGTATCAAGATAAACATAAAAAATCTATTGCATTTCTATATACTAGCAATGAACACATGGACAACAAAATTAAAAATACAATACCACTTACAACCACTCAAAAAAAGAATACTTAGAGTGTAAATTTAATATATGCTGAAAGCTATACAATGCTGATGAAAGAAATCAAAGAAGATCTAAATAAATGGCAAAACATACTGTATTCATGGATAGGAAGACACAACATTGTAAAATTGTCAATTTTTCCAAACTGATATACAGGATTAACACAATTTCTATCAAAATTTCAAAGATTTTTTGTAGACAAGATTATTCTAAAGTTTGTATAGAAAGGCAAAGAGCTAAAACAATTTTGAAAAAGAAGAATAAAGTGAGAGGAATCCGTCTACAAGATTTTAGAACTATATAGCCACTGAAATCAAGACCATATAGTAATGGCAGAGAGATAGGCACATAGATCAATAGAATAGAAGAGAGAACCCAGAAATAGACACAGAAATAGAAACCCACACAAATATGCCCCGTTTTGTTTTTGACAAAGGTGCAAAGCAATTCAATGGAGTAAAGATAGCTTATTCAATAAATGGTGCTGGAGCAACTGGACATCTATAGCCTTGCTTGGTCAGCTCCCAGACTTTCCTGTGTGTTTAGAGAATCTAGATAATGGGTGAAGGAAACAGAATATGATAAGAAGCCCAAGTCTATAAATTGTTCTACAAAATTAAATGGACTGGGGAAGGAGAGAAGAAACGAGAGAGACACAGAAAAGCTGGGTGTTGGAAAGAATCAGGCGTGTTTAGATGGAGAGAGTCCATGGAGCAGTTACAGGGTTGAGAGTATCAGAAAGGAGGCAACGGGATTTTAAGAAGGGTCATAACGCATGTCCTTCAATTGCCCTGTAAGAGACACAACATAGATTGGAATTACTTTTATTTTTCTTTCTGGACTATTTTCTTTGAACGCAATCTCACGGTGAAACGGGCACTGTGGCACCCCACCTTATATTAGTTACACATTCTTCATGCTTCCTCCTCCCTACGGCTCTGTGCTACAGCTAAGCCAGGGACTGTGCACAGCATGGAAACACCCCTCCAGGCTTGGCGTAGACCTCAGATCCACTTACCTGCAAATCAGGCTCCCACTCAGCTCTTTACCATCCATAAGAGTGGCTCACAGACATGAAATAAGCAGTGAGGAGCTTGTCCTTGAAATTTAAGGGTTTGAACGTAGCAGGACAAAGGGTGCTGCAGGAAGGTCAGTTGTTGGATAGCAATGTGCAGACTAGATAGATGAGGGGAGGAGACCTAACACCTGGTACAAAGTGGTTGCCCCAGCACAGTGTCTGGCCCACGTATACGAGTATTCTCAGTAAATATCTGACTGATGGCTGGCCCAAGAGTTCACTGATATGGGCAACAGTAATTATTCACTGATCAGTAAGGCAACAGAAACAAGAGGAGAGTCAGAACCTGGATGTGGGGTCCTTGGAGACAATGATGAGGCAAGATGACCACGGAATTTGAGGCACAGGAGACTGGCGAGACCTTCGTTGCAATAAGAAAGCCAGAAGGGAGAGTAGGGGTGGACGGATGACCGCAGTCAGTTGAGGTCTCTGAGCTTATTGTCCTGTTGGACTGTCTGAGTAATGCTGTCCAGAGGGCAGGTGGACCTGGGATGCTGGGTTCCAAGGGGCAGTTTCCAGATCCTTCCCATCTGACCTCTGGAGCAATGAAGGCAGAATGAGAAAGGTCCTGGCAGACCTGGGAGCCACCTTTGCTGTCGGTGGAGGGAAAGAGAAGTTTCCAATCCTGGCCCGATGTTCCCCCAGCACCCACACTGCTTCCCACAGCCCCTCTACCCCCTAGGGGAACAAGACCCCCACTGAAGCCAAATAAAAAGTTTCCTCACACATCTGTGCTCAGCTCCAAAGCTGGCACGCCTTTGTGGCTTTCCAACTCTCTGCTACTTCTCTCTGGACTTTGTACCCCTACCTCAGCCGCTATTCTGCTTGTTCCTTTCCACCTTCCTGAACCCTCCCTCTTCCATTTTACTCTCTTTCTTCTCTACTGCCTTTACCTCCCCCCGTCCCCCCACCTTTATTCCCTCCTTTTCTCATCCCATTATTTTCTCTCCTCTCTTTCTCTCTTCCCACCTCTTTCTTTTCCTTTTCATCTCTTTCTGCCTCTTTTCTCAGCCTCTCTCCATTTCTCTGTCTCTTTGTTTCTATTCCCTCTCTTATGCTCTCTCTCTGTGCTCACACAAACTCACAAGCACATATGAATTTTTAAAAGACCCAGAACCCCAGGAGACTCACGGGAAGGGCTCTAGCCGACTGGCATCCGCGGGCCTCCTTGGCCACCTTCGGTGGGCAATACATTACAGAAATACATCAAGGGGCTGTCCTGCTGACAGCAAGCTAAGGTACTCTGTCAAGGCACCAGGCCTGGGACGATGCATGTCCCATAGATCAGCACACCCTCACTCTGATTACACTCCAGCACTGCGTGTCAGAGTGCCGCGGAGAGGTGATGGACGGGGGGGATCCGTCACCAGCTGATCCGTCACCCTGCTCAACACTCATGTCCAGGAGCTGACTTCGGGCCAGAGCTGGGACCCCTCCCAAGATGCAGACACAGCAAGAGTGGCCTCTTTCTACTAAAGGGAGAAGTTTAGGGAGAGAACACTTGCAGACTACAGCTTCAAGGTCAAGAGCTTGGGAACCAAACAGGACTGGTTCAAATTCTGACTCCTCCACTTATAAGCTATGACCTTGGGCCTAATTTTCCTCTCTCCCTGATACCATTGTCTGTGTGTAGAATGGGGATAATAATACCAGCCCCCATAAATGAAAGTGAGGCGCAAATAATATATGCAGGTAAAACAGAGCCATGCTCTGGGTCCTGAGGCTACCACCTCTACCTGTGCGCACTTCAGGAGCTGCAATCCCCAGCCCCCACCAGACCGTCAGCAGAGGCCCAGGAGGTTGCGGCCACCTGTACCACCTTTATCTTCACATCTTCCCTTCCCTTTCCTGCTGTCTCCAAGGCCAATGCGACAGGTCCTGAGCACACCCATCTCGAGTCAACCACCAGCCTGTCTTTCAGGATTCCCCATCAATGCCCATTCTTCATTCAGTCAATAGGTGGAGGACCGACCAGGTGCCGGACCCTGTTCTAGGCACTGGGGATTCGGAAGTGAATGAAAACAGATGAAAACCTTGCCTTCATGTGCCAACATAATTATCGAGTCCTTTGATCAGTCAATCCACCTGTCTATAGGCAGTAGCCCTGCCTGGCCGCCCGGTGAGCCCAGTTCTGACCCAGATGGACCATGAGATGACTGTGACCTTTGTGAGGTCCCAAAATAATCCCATCATAACAGTTCTGAAAGGGATCATAGATGTTCCCTCATTTGATCGCAAGAAGCTGAAGCCCAAGGGTGGATGGTGAGTTGCTTAAGGTCGTGCCAGGAGCATGAGGTTGAGTCAGGGCTGGAACTCAACACAGTCCCAGAACTTTAAAAGTTTACCTTTAGATCTTAATGAACACCAGTCCAATTCCTGCTCTGACAGGTAAAGGAGCCACTTGGTTCCTGCCCTGAGGAAAATCCAGCCTCCCTGAAGAGAGAAGATACAGGTGCCTGAAAAATTACAAATTAACATCGTGTTCACATAGGTTATCCCATTCATCCTCACACAGCCCTGATATCGAGAATTATGGTCCCATTTTACAGGTGAGAGGACTGAGGGCACAAAGTTTAGTAACAAACCATGTTAATTCTGCCTGCCCCTCTACAATACATACAGAAGAGTAGAAAACTGAGATTCGCTACACACACACACACACACACACACACACTTTTCATTATTGTTAATTTTTTTTAAAAGTAATTTCAGTTTCTGCTATTGTTTTTAACCTTTTTTTTTTTTAAGATTTTTATTGGGGAAGGGGAACAGGACTTTATTGGGGAACAGTGTGTACTTCCAGGCCTGTTTTCCAAGTCAAGTTGTTGTCCTTTCAATCTTAGTTGTGGAGGGTGCCGTTCAGCTTCAAGTTGTTGTCCTTTCAGTCTTAGTTGTGTCGGGCGAAGCTCAGTTCCAGGTCCAGTTGCTGTTGCTAGTTGCAGGGGGCACAACTCACCATCCCTTGGTGGGAGTTGAACCGGTAACCTTGTGGTTGAGAGGATGCACTCCAACCAACTGAGCCATCCAGGAGCTCAGCGGCAGCTCAGCTCAAGGTGCCGTGTTCAATCTTAGTTGCAGGGGCGGAGCCCACCATCCCTTGAGGGAGTCGAGGAATTGAACTGGCAACCTTGTGGTTGAGAGACCACTGGCCCATGTGGGAATCGAACCGGCAGCCTTCTGAGTTAGGAGCATGGAGCTCTAACCGCCTGAGCCACCGGGCCGGCCCTCATTATTGTTAATTTTTAACATGTCATTATAAGCATATTCCCATGTTATTAAATATTCTTTAATGTATGTGTTTTAAATTGTATTCTCCAACTTAAATATACTCCATTTTATCAATCCTTTGCTGTCTCAATTACTTCCAATATTTAAGTCTGATAAATAATGTGGTGATGAACATTCTGATTCCTAGAAATAGAACTAGTAAATCAAAAAATATGAAAACTGTCAAAATTCTTCCAGACAGATTGTGCCAGTTTACGTTCCAGTTTCCTTCCATGGTTGCTAACATTTACTTCATCGTCATCATCATCAATCTCAACAATCTGATGGTGAAAATGGGCTCTTCTTGTTTTATTTTGCATTTTTTTGGCTAACAGTAAAATTAAACATTTTTTTCATATGTTAACCATTTGTATGGCTTATTTTGTGAATTTTTTTGCCAATTTTTCCACTAGGATGTTAGTCTTTTTTTTATTTTTATTTTTTACCATAGGCTTTATAAGAACCATTTATATACTAAGTTTATTAACCTTTTACCATAGCTATTACAAATATTTTTCTCAATTTGTCATTTTTTTTTTATTTTATAGTTTCTTTTTTAACATACATTTGGAAGTTTGATGTAGGCAATTTCTTTTGATTTCTTCAATTGCTTCCAAGCTTAGATAGGTGTTACCCATCCTAAGATAATTCAAATATTCACTTGTATTTTCTTCTATTGTTACAAGGTTACTTATATTTAATGCTGTAATTTATCTGAAATTTACTTGAGAAAAAAGTAAAGATCTAAAATAATTATGTCCCAAGTAGTCCATTTTGTCAACATCAATTGTTAATCCAACTCTTTTGCATTGATTTGCAATATTTCTTTTCATATCATATTGCTTTTATACCCATAGTAAGGTTGGTTTTACAATTATCAATTATGTGCTATTGATCCTGGCTGGTTCTTGAGCCAGTATCATGCTGTACAGTTGCTGTAGCTTTAAAGACGTTTTGATTCTATTAAAGCAAATCATGTCTTCTTGTTCTTTCAAATATTTTTTAGCTATTTGGGGCTTATTATTCTTTCAGTTTCATTTTAGAATTGCCTTGTCAAATTACCAAAAGTTTCCATTGAGAATTGGATTATATTTTTGCTTGATCTACATATTAATTCTGGAAAAACGAATGTATTTTCATTGTCCCTTTTACCCATCCAAAAAAGTTTTCTCCACTTCTTCAAATCTTCTCTTACACAAAACTAACAAAATTTTGTGGGTTTCTTCACGAAAGTCCCACACAATTCTCACTGAGAATCATTCAGAGGTAGATTATGTTTTTATTTGCTCTTACCTTCAAACTGGTTATTGTGGGCATAAAAGAAATTGATTGATTTTTGTGTATTTGTCTTGTGTATCAGGGAGAACTTATTCACTAGCAATGTCCTCGTTATTCACAAGAAAATCGTTGAGAGTGAAAAAAGAGCTATGCTCCCCAGGAGTCAGCCCTTCCCTCTGCAGGGGTGGGGACAACCAGAAAGCACAGGATGCCCCGTCCTCCAGCCATCCTCAAGTACCAGACACAGGGCAGTGGGGTCCACAGGTGAAGAACAAAGTGTCGGTGGGAGAGGAGAGGAAGGTGATGAAAGAACCATCTGAGTGAAGACGTGCCAGTAGATTAGCTGCTGCCATGAGTACGTAGCTTTGGGAAGAGAAACGACTGTCTAGAGAGACTTTCTGGAAAACTTTCCTTGTAGTGGGATGTGTAAAACCTCTGGGTATGACAAGCCCTCTTACGAATGCCAGTAAAGATCTACCTGATTCTTCAAGATTCCTAGAGGGAAACTTAGTTTTCCTTTTAGTGTAACTCTGGGCTGAGACTGAGTCCGTGGGCCCTGAGATTATTAGGGTTACTGTGCCTTTGACCACGTTAGTAAGTCGTCTCATAATGCTAAGGAGAAGAGTTCTCCATTGATCCTCCTTGTTTTCTAAATAGATGATTACATAACCTAAAATCAATAACAATGTTTCTCTTCTTTTCAGTAGTTAAGGTGCTTTTTTTCCCCCCTACTTTATGAAATTTTGCCTTGGCTGAAAGTTCTGGGAAATGTTTTAAAAGATATTGTTGATAGAGGATATCTTTATTTTATTCCTATTTTAAGATAGGTTTTGCTACCAGGTTAAGGAAATATCTTCTATCCCAAGTTTTCTGAGCTGTGTGTGTGTTGGGTTCTCTTCCTGAAGAATGGGTGTCTTCGTGGTCATTTCAATGTGAGGAAGGGAGAGGTATACCTATGACAACCGCTGGCGTCACCAGCTATGACTTTGCTTGTTACAGACTAAGCACATGAGCGGTTCTGACCCACGTGAAGACCTTACTCATGGCAACCACAGAGTGAACTAGAGGCCGAGGGAAGGAGAAGACCCCAGGCAGTGGCCCCTCTGTCTCCCTGCTGAAGCAGAAACAGCCGTCTTGTTAATCCCAGGAAATTGGTCCTTCTGTGGCATTTAGTTCTGAGGTATTCAGATATTTATTCCTGAACATTTTTGGCAAAAAATCGCCAAGCTCCAGGGAGGATTAAGCAGACGCCATTGGCTTTTTCCATTGTCCTTGTTCTCTGTTTTCTCTCCTTAAATTGTCTCCCTTTTTTCTCTTCTCTCTTCCGTTTCCTCCCCTCTTCCTCTCCTTCCATCTCCTCTCTCCTTCTTTGCCCCCTCTTTTCCTTCCTCTTTTTCTCTCCCCCTTCCAGCCTCCATTTAGCTCCATCACTTCTCTCCCAATTTCCCGTCTTCCCTCATTTTCAACATCTTCTCTTCCTTCATCATTCTCTCCTTTTTTCCTCCCTGCTACCCCCTTTTCCTTTCTCTTCTCTCTACCTTTTTCTGCTTTTCTACTCACAGTTCATTCTTTACACTCTCTCTTTCCTACAAGCAACACCAATTAAAAGGAGAGAGAGAAAATGATTGGAGAATGTTTGGGTTGCCAAAGGCTGAAAGAAGTAAAGGCCATTTTATTACCCACTCAAAGAGCAGAGCCCACATTTCTCATTGAAACCAGGGGGAGAGTTGCTGAGAACTGCTGCTCCCTAATACTTCAGGTTTACCTGACACAAAGCCAGTCAAGGGCAGAAGGACCGGAGGCAGGTTCTAACACAGTCTCCTGCACATAAACCTCCCCTTCCCACCCAACCCAGCACCACCCCCAGGCCCTGCCCTTATGTCCCCCCTACCACCAATGCAGTCTACCTGACCTGGCTACCTCTCCAGAGCCCCGTGTGTATTCACAGGCCTTCACTCGTCCTTCTTCCCTGCATCCTAGGCCTACGATCTCCTCATCTTCACCTTCACAAATCTTCCCCAACCTCCTAAGCTGAGTTCAAGTTCCATGTCTTCCAGGAAGCCATCCCTGACCACCCCGGCTATCAGAAACTTCCTGTCGCTAAACTCCTACAAAACCACAGGATTCCAGCACTGCAGAAACCTGACACTACCTAGCCCAGCATCCACCCAACCAGAACACTTGTGGGACTTCAGGGAGCTGAACGACTTATATAAGCAAGTAATATCTATTAGTCCTTAGTAGTAAAAACAAATAAAACTACATCTTCTGTGACTGGGAAATCGGGTATTACATTCTTTCCCACTGTTTCTCAGTTAAAATATAAGCTTCTCAAAGGCAAGAATCACAAATGAGCATCCTTTGTCTTCCCTAAGTTAGGCAACTTGAGCTGAACACATAGTAAACACTCAACGAGGACTTGAGTGAATGAATGAATGAATGATGGCTAAATGAATGGGGTGAGCAACTGAATAAGTGAGACAAATGCATAAACAAACGAGTGATTCAGGGAGCGAGTGAATAAATGAGTGACTGGAGGAACAAATCATCATGCCGTTGTTTTAATTATTCAGGCAGAGTAAGAAATGTCAAGGAAATGTCTTTAGTAATGATTCCCTTTTCAATGACAGAGAAATCTGAAATGAGGCTGAGGACACACTGAAGCTGGGAGGTATTGGAGTACAGAGCAAACAGCACTGGATTTAGAAACAAAACACCTGGGTTAGGTCCCACAGGTGCCTCTCACATGCCATCCCAGCGGTCCCTACCTGCCTCCCTCCCTCTCGGTGTTGCATGAGATCAAATGAGATGATGGACAGGAAGGTGTTTGGCAAACTCTGAAGTGTTGCATGTAGGCCTTTTCATCACAATATGAGGTAAAAAGAAATCAATGGTGAACCAGGCTGTGTCTGTGTGTGAGCAGGGACCAGGCCCACACGGAGACTGGGTAGCCCGGATCCACGCTGGTGCTGCCTCGCTCACTCTGGCTGCTCTCTGAACTGCAGACACTCAGTCCAAGAGACGCTCAGGGGCTGCAGAGCACTTGGGCTGACCAGGGACTGGCTCCTGAGAAGGGCTGCAGGTGGGCAAGGCTTCTCATCCGCTGTGTACCACCCACAGTGGAAATGCTGGGAGCCCACCTGGACCCAGCGCTCCACTCTCGCCCACACCCCCTTTGGACCGTGGAACTTCCAGCATCTGTCTTTTGCTGAAGCACACTTCTGAAAGAGTATACTGGGCAGAGGAAATGGAAACCTTGGGGCCTGATTCACACTTACCAGTGCTCAGAAAGTCCCCAGAACAGCCTCCACGATGGGGACTTGCCCTCCCACCCAGCTGCCCCAGTTGCCCGGTGATGGATGTCCCAATCTGCTAGTGGTGGCCGCGTGGAAGGCACAGCCATGTGGAGCCCTGCCAGACAGACTCCTCCCCCCGCCACGCCACCCCACCCCCCTAGAGCCATGAGGGCTCATATTTCACCAGAGACTTGGCGCCAGATGTCAGCTATACCAGAGCTTTTCAAGTACTTTTTTAAGCAATGGAAATCTTTCTTTTATTAGCAGGCCTGTGAAATCCCAGTCATTAGAACAGACAAGTGGAACTGCCTCCGGTTGAATTTGGGGTGAAAAACCCTGAATCCCTTTTTCGTCCCTCTCCCTCCCCCCGTATACTTGGAGGCAACTGTGCCACCCATTGATGGCACCTGACATAGTTCTACTAATTGCTAAGACAATGACAAATACAGCCCCTTTTTAAGGGTGGGTAAACTGAAGCACAAAGGGAAGATAAATCTGGGCAAAGATCAAGCAGACTATTAATGGTAGAAGTAGGGTGTTATCTGCCCAGGACCTGTGCAGAAACAGAAGGGCTGTGCCCGTGAGAATTACCTTCTGAGTTGGGGTGGGGTAGTGGAGAAGCACCAATAGGGGTCGTCAGGCAACCTGCTTGGATAATGTGGTCTTACCCTATAGGCTGCTCCTAATCTCAACTCTTATAACAGTGCATTGGAATCCTGAGTTACCGGTAGAATCCATTAACCAACAGGAGCATGACAGCCAGAGCCCTGGGTTCTAGTTTCTGCTCTAACTCTCACCTGCCAGAGACTTCGAGCCAACGACTCTCTGACTTTAGTTGGATTCCTGATCTCCAGGATCCCTTCCAGTTTCAGTACTCCACATACAGGTAATGAGGTGAAGCTTTATTATCTACAGCCGGTATCAGAATTTCTCTAAGGAGATAAAGGTCACTATCTGGGGAAATACCCTAAGGAGTAGACGGTGAGATCTAAAGGCATTGGTGTGTGCCAGACCCAAGGCTGTGGGGGTAAAGGCCAACCTGCCATGCAGGAAATGAGGGAAGGAATCAGGGATTGCTTACAACAGGGAAGGGGAGATGGGAGAGAGAGAATCAGAGAATGGGGGAATTAGGGAGCAGGAGATGGTACAAAACTGTAGCTACCTGGAGTAGAAGGCAAGAGAGAGGGAAGCATCCGGTGGTGAGGTGACCAAAAGGGCATTTTAAGAATGGAAACACCTAACGTTCAGCTTGAACTTGTTTGCTTTGCTGTGATGAGAATCCTTCCTTCATTCCCACCCCCGCCCCACCCTGTATCTTTAAATTAATCTGCCTCACCCACAAATGCTTTGTGCCAGCGAGTTGTTCTGTGGAAAATGAGAAGAGGCTGAGCTTCCGGTCTGGGTCCATATGCTGAGATGAAGACAGAAGGTGTGAAAGAAAGAGCCTGAGGCAGCAAGCGCCAGTAGGATGTGTATCTCCTAGAGAGTCTCAGAAATCTTGGGGTCACTGGATCTCCAAGGGTGGGCGCTTGGGGAGGTCTATGCCAATCATACCTGGATCTAAAGAGGCAGAGAAGACCCCATGGAACATATAACCTGACTTCAATCGTGTGAAACATTTATGTTGTACCTACTGCATGTCCAGCCATGAGCTCTGGGCTGGGGAACTCAGAGAAGGGACAGGCAGTCGTGGTTACATTTTAGTGTACCTAAGCAGGGACAAACTTGGAGCTTCTTAAAGAGGAAGGTCCCTAGGCCCCATGCTGGAGATTCGGATGCAATGGGGCTTTGACAAACATGGGGATGAGGTGGTGACATGATCCCAGCCTTAGGGCGCTTACAAAGCCTCTGACTGCTTTAGTAGCAGGATTCGCCTGCAGGCCCCTGGCCATCCTCTGGCCACGGCCACTTCCTGTTGGCTAAGATCCCCTGGACCCAGCTCCGAGCAAGTGCTGTCAGTGAAGAGCCCTGGGATCTGAGCCCCAGACGGCCAGTACTTCTGTCACCGGCACAGCAGCTCTTCTTTGCCAACGCTGGGATGCTTGGAATGCTGGACCTTCTGGATGGAAAGAACCACAGACCTGAGCTCTAAACCCATGGTCCATGCCTAATCTCATGTCCCCAGCGTCCCAGCCTGTTTCCAGAACCCACTTCCTTTCCTACCTGGACCAATGGTTCCAGCTGTTCTCCTCTGCCTCAGCTGGTCCCTCTGGAATAATCTTAGCCAGCTTGCCTTACCCTGCTCCTAGGACACAGTTTAGCTGAGGGAAATAGGACAGTGTTAGAAGACAGAAAAAAAGGATTTCTCCAGCAGAGCCAAGCATAGTCTGGAATGCTGGAGCCAGATAGAGATAAAACCATCAAGAGGTACATCCAGGAAATCAGCCCAATGGAAGGGAAAGTGCTCTAAGGGCTGGGGGAGGGCGGTGTTTAAAAAGGGTTCGAAATGGAAAAAAGAAAAGAATCCGTTTCATTCATTCATTCATTCATTCATACCTTAGGCAACAGACATGAGCTGAGGTGCTTCTGCTTAGAGGTATAAGCCTAAGTGAGCTCTACATTTTTTTTTTTTTTTTAAGGAGCACACCATCTAGCAGGGGGTGAGGTTGGTCCTTGAAGGTTGATGAGATTTTGAGCAATCGAAAGTTGGTGCAAGGGCATTCTGGACAGGGGAACACCGTGAGCAAAAGTATGGACGCAGGAATGGCTGGTTAGTTCAGTTGGTTAGAGCGGGGTGCTAATAACACCAAGGCTGCCAATTCAATCCCCACATGGGCCACTGTGAGCTGTGCCCTTCTTAAAAAAAAAAAAAAAAAAAAAAAGTATGGAAGCAAATAGCAGACTCAAGAGCCAGTGGGTTGACCCACCTGAGTGGAATGGAAGTATATGGAAATGGATTCTAATTCGACAGCCTTTTCTGTGCTCTGAGCTGGGCCTGGGGCTAGGTGCTGGGGGAGTAGGGGTGAACAAGGCAATCCCTGCCCTCAGTCATTGGAGCCTATAGGATCATTCTAGGAAGTGCCAGGGAGCCGCATGGCAGGCACCTCCTCTCACAAAGCATTGCGGACAATCAGTGTGGGGTACAAAGCAGATCCAGCAGCAGCCTCACCTCCCAGCAAAAGAACGGGTCTACCGCTGCTGTAAAGATAGCCACTGTCAGGGAGGGTTCCAGCTGCCTGACAAGAGATGAAATTTGTTTTAGGGAGATAACCTCCCTGCACTGCAATAAGGTCCCTGGCTCTGCCTGGGGGAGGCAGAGCCTTAATGAAAACAGCCCAAGAAAAACAAATAGCAGGGCTTGTGTTCTTGAAGACCTTCTTACCTAAATGTACAAGCGTAAAAGACCTACGAAGGCAGGGTGGAGTGTAATCTCAGACCGTGTTGCTTTCCCATGCAAAACGACCCTGGTCAGAGCAGGCCCGTGGGAAACTCCTTTCTCGGATTTGGGCATTGAAGTCTTCTCAGGTCAGGGCTGGGGAATCCAGGTGGTTCTAGGTGGTGATGCTTTAAGCCAAGAAAACAGCCTGGGGTCATCAGCCAGAGCTGAAGAATAACTTGTTGATGGGGTGAGCAACTTTGGAGGACAATGCCCTGACCTGGGATTCAGAGAAAGTCTGGCCCCAGCTCTGCTCCAAGAAGCTGTGTGACCTTGGGCAAGTCCCTTCCCCTCTCTGGGCCCATTCCTCAGTTAGCCACCTTTCTCTCCATGCTGGGCCACTTTCCAGAACTATAAGGATAAGAAATTACTACTTTTAAAGAAGTGGAGGTTGAGGGAGAGGGGCAATAGCTGAGGCTGTGGGCAAAGCAGAAGCTTCCAGAAGCAGACCCTGAACTTTGGCCAACATAACTGGAGGTTGTTAGAAAATGGAGCTATGGCAGGAAGGCGGTCCGGGAGCGGTTTCCCTAGAAACGAGCTGTGTAGAGTGGGACTTGGTTTCTAGCTCCCACCAACATAGCTCAAGGCTGAAATAAAATCCTGTGTGTGTGGTGACCACTCTCTGAGAATATCCTACGTGCCCTGCAAGATGCTGAAGGAGCAAATGGCAGAGCAGGACCAATACGTCCAGCTTTTCTTCAATTCAGGGAAAAGGAAGAGAGAGATCCCAGGATTTTCTCTCCATTCCTCTGCCAGCAGATAAAAAACAAACAAAAAAAACCCTCCTTTTGGGGGTCCCCATGGTCATCTCAAAGCTAGTGTAACAGCACCTTCCGCACAGGTTTGCCTGCCCTTGCCCACACTCAATGCTCCCCAATATTTTCTGAACCCCTCGACCTTCCTCCTCAGGCCTCAACCCCAAACCCACTCCGAGAATTAGATTTTTCTCAAAACACAATGTTCCCAGAGGCTGGATAAAGGTCAGCAGTGCTTGCTTTTGAAAAGTCTCCCCATTGTTTCTCTCCATGGCATTGTTTTATGTCTTTGCCAGAACCAAGCCTTGATCTCCTGTCCAAGGGGGTCTGGGTGATGGCCAAGCCTAGTGTCGACCAACTGTCAAACCAGCGGGGCGACGCCTCCACAAGTGACTTATCACAAGATCTCTGTCCCGTGGTAAACGTAGAGCTATGGGCCGGGGTCCAGAGTTAGGTGGAAGGGAAGTTAACTGACTGTGAGAAAAGAATGTCTGGTTCTGTGGAGGAAGGAGGGAACTCCACCCCTGTGCCCCATCCTCCTTGGGAGGACATCCCGACCTGCAGCCCCAGGCAGCATGTTCCAGTGTAGACTGGAAAGTAGCCCCAGTAGGCATCTTTAAACTTAAAAGTATTTTGAAAGGCAGTAACGTAGGTAAAACTAGCAGTAACTCAAAACGTGTTTAGAAGAAAAAGTGAGAGTGATGAAGAAAGGGAGAAGAGAGAGGAAGGGAGGGAGAAGGAGGAAAGGAGGGAGTCACATCCCTTCCTGAAGGCTCGGTGTCATCATTGTAAAATGGGAATGCTACCACTTCCCTCAGGCGTGCCGTGAGAATTAAAAGGCATAACTTCTGCGGGACCTCCACTACAAAGCTGGTGCCCCAAAATATCAAAGAGGGGAAGGGACAGCCCAGTGACACACAGCTCACGATAGACAGAGCCAAGCTTGGAGCCCAGGGAGGTCTGACTTTCAAATCAGTACTTTCCAGATCGAACTGCTGCACCTTAACCTTCTTGGAGATAATGTCACTGAGTGTAACACTTAGTCACATGGTCTTTTCAGACAATGCAGTGAGTCCCACCCAGGGAGTCAGAATTCCCCGCAGACCCCAAATAATAGCCCAGGGAAAAACCAGCTCATGCTGGGACTCGGCAGAGGAAATAACCTGTTGAGAGACTGGAGGAGGAGGCGGGGAGAGGCCAGTGCACCCCAGGTTTCTCTTCAGGCCGATGCCACCTAATAACTTCCGGCCGCCAAGGTCCTTTGCTTTGATTCACTTCCCAGGAACCTCCCAGTCTTCATGGCCTGCCCACACCCCGAGTACTACCTGGATTCTCACGTGTTTTTCTTTTCCCTTGAACCTTCTCAGCGCCATTGCAGAAATCCCCCAGGCCTCTGTTGTATTGTCAGCCAGCAGCTGATGAGCAGGCCCTATGGCCACTGAGGGCCAGCTAGGTTAGGCAGAGAGGTAGGGAGCCCAGGCCCAGCTCTGGGGGAGGCTGGGACTATATAGGATTTTGGCGTTCACCCCTCCACCGTGCTAGGAGGAAATGAGAGACTTCCTCATCAAGATCAAAATGAACATAATTTGTTTAACTCCCAGGACACACCGACTTTCGTTTCTTTTAAAATATGTGCATCAGACAATAAGGGTTCTCTCCCTTCACTAAACAAAGAGATCAGAAGCTTTCTGGGGTTCTGGGATGACAGTTTGTTGGCTGAGGGCATCCACGACCCAGGCACTGGGTCTTTGGATCCATTCAGGCCTCCAGGCCCCCACGGAGAGGTGGGACTTTGTCTCTCTCAGGTGAAAAGACTGAAAACTCCAAGAGTATAAGTGACTTACCCAAGGACACACCACGTTCCCACTGAGGGCTGCTTACATTCAAATCCAGAGTCCCAGTACTTTCTGTCTAGGTTTCTAAAGTCTCCTCAAACATAAAGCAATCTCTCCCCTCGGCCAAGACCACTGTGCTCCTAAAATCTCTCGGATCTAAAGTCCTCTGCCAGCTATGCATTTAATTAAAGACAAAGATGGAGCACTCCCAGGTTTGTTTTCAAGACCCCTGTAGAGGAGCAAGTGTGAAAGTCAATAATCAGGACTGAAGAAATTTTCAGTGTGTTTTATTCAAGTTTATCAAAATTGATGTGCCAGTTAGCAACCAAGCCTCAGTCCGGGCCCATGCCAGGCGTTGCACGATTCAATGAAGCCCTAGACCAGCGGTGTCCAAACTTTTTTCAACGTTTTTCACTAAGGGCATACGCGATAAAATACACAAACAGCCGGGCCACTCACTCGAGGTGAAGTACGTATTGCCTCACCTGGTTTATTTACGTAAACGAAATATATTTTTGGAATTTGCTGCGGGCCAATTCACAATGGATCACGGGCCGCAGTTGGCCCGCGGGCCGCAGTTTGGACACCCCTGCTCTAGACGATGTTCCTATCAGCGTGCACGATTAGGTAAGACCTAGGACACGGCAGAGGACACTGTGTGACGGTTTTGAATCAAGTGCGCAGAAATTGGGCTCCCTCCTTGTCTGACACCAGGTAAGTGTTTTAATCTCTCTGAGGCTCTATTTCCTCATCTGCAAAATGGGAACAATGCAAGACAGCAGTCTTCTTACAGAGTTATTGTGAGGATTATTTGAGGCAATCGCAATAAACTGTGCCAGCAGAACAAGCTCTTAATAAATGCTAGTTACTGTCATTGTGGTTGTCAGAGAACTAGGATTTATTAAACAGCTCCTGTGCCTCCAGGACCATTCAAGGCAACTTCCAATCCTCAACCTAGTTAGCCCTCCACCATTAGGGTGGTGCAAATGTAATTGCAGTTTTTGCGATTATATTTAACCTTATAAACTGCAATTACTTGTGCACCAAACTAATATTGTCTTCATTTTCTAGATGAGGAAACTGAGGTTCGGGGACTCATCACACGATTATTCAGTCGCAAAGGGAAAATTTGGAGCCAGGTATGTTTGATATTAGGACAGGTGAGAACAGATCCAATCAAACAAACAGGGATTTTTTTTTAGCATTGTTGGGACCCTAAAATCTCTAGGAGGTCCCGGACCAGGCTGTACAATAGAACATCCTGTGCTGATGAAAACAAAACGTTCTAACTGTGCTGGCCAATATAGCAGGCCACTTCACTTGAAATGTGACTAGTGTGACCAAGGAACTGAATTTTTAATTTTATTTAATTTTGGTTCATTTACATTGAAATAGCCACACTTGGCTATGGCTGCCATATTGGATAGCACAGGTCTAGACTGTAGCTCTGTCACCCTCTCTACACTTACATGCGAGCCCCTGGTGACCCACTGTAACGTCTCCCTGATGATGACTCACTTATTCAAGTCCCCTGGTCCTGCAGCCCAGCTCACATCCCATTTCAATCCCTGTCTCTAGCCACTGGGATTTGGTGACATTTCCTTCTCCAGTGCTCAGGTTTCCTATTGCTTTCGGTGGAAACGTCACAAACCAGGTCCAGGACCCTCAGACCTTCACCCTTTAATATCCACCCTCCCAAAATCTACCAACACCCCAGGTCCAGATCCAGATGCCCTGGAGGCATGGGGAGGTGAGCGGGCAACAAAGGGACAGAATGTTCAAAACTGACACAATCAAAACAATCCTAGAATGTGTGGTTGTTTCCATATGAGGAAAAACAGGGACTAAGTTCAGTTGCCTGCTTCAGGGAGCTTACACAGTACGTGATAGACTGAAAACACAAGAGAAGAGCAAGCGGAACACAAAGAGGTATTTCAGCTCCTCGAGGCCAATGTGTTCCCAGGCTCAGAAAAAAGAGAGGCCTCCCAGGGCGGGGTCCTCCAGGGGCTCCCAGGAGCAGGCGGAGGGAGGGCGGCCCTTTCTGTGTGGGCTCCAGCCTCCTCCACCCTGCTCTGACCTGTAGGGCTGGCATGAGCGACAGGGGAGGGACGGCAGGAGGAGAGAGGAGGCTCCCGCGCTCCTCGGGATTCCTCTCTGCCAGGCGGGTGGAGGATCAGCAGTGACCAGGTTCCTGGATGAAGACCGTGGCTCCGACCAGGCATTCTGTCGCCCCTCCAGGCTAGGGACCATAGCGGCTCTGCACTGTGAGTCGCCAGAGTGCTGCAGCATCTCTTGTTGCTTCTCCTATGCCCAAGCCACTCCCTTAAACAGTCCCTTCCTTAATGCTCTACAATCCGCCTTTCTGATACATCATCGCCTGTTTCTTGCCAGGACCCTGACTGATACAGGGCCTATGGGAGTTATTAACGGAAGGGTAGGATTGAGGCCGGCAGAGAAGAAGAGAGAATCAGCAAAGCAGGAGACCACCAGGGCAGAGGAGCAGGGGCAGAAGAGCCAAAGTCCTGCACAGGAGGGCAAGGCCAGCGTGCTGGAGAGAGGGCTCTGGGTGGGGGGAGCTGGAGATGAAGCTGGGGACAGGCTCTGGAGGCTTTCATCACCAGGAGTTGGGCTATGAGAGTAGGAAACCAGGGACCCACAGCAAACTAGGATGATGATAGTGTTTCCGGTGCCCTCATGTGTTGAAAGTTTCTACGAAACCACCTATGGCTATGACACAGACACCTGGCTTTTCACAGTCTCGTGAGCTAGCCAGGTGACCACTGGTAAACAAACAAAGCTACGCTTGAATAGACTCTCACTCTGGCTTCCCTGACGATCAAGTGCGTAAAATTCCATTAATATTCAAGTTTGTCTATCCTGCATCCAATGACCTATAGAGTCATAAATACATACTGCTATCTGTTAGACAGGAACACTGAAATCCTGCCTCTTGGTATCTTATCGGCTATGCAAATTCAAGGACATATTACATAGTACATAAGTGTAGATATATCATAGTGACCACTGTACTTGTCAATTTCCCCCTGCATAATTCAAATCTACTTTAGTTTGGGGGAAAATGTTTCTAATACATATTTTTATGTCATATGCCATTTGAACAGAATGCAGCATGCCTAAATGCTATATGCAATGAAATTGGGGCTATTTGGGCAATACTTCGCCACTCCTAGGAAAGCATATTGACCTCTGCCGCCTTTATAGGCAAGAGATTGTAGGCACCTTGGGTGATATTTGCAAAGACAGAGCTGTCAGAGCAACTGTTGCTCCCTTAGCTGAAGGGATATAGAATTCTTTAGTGAAATCGTGCATTCATACATATAGAACTATGCTAATCTAATACCTCTTAAAAGAAAGGTGAAAAAATTCTGACTATATTTTTCAGCTTTAAAAAAAAAAAAGAAAGAAAGACTGCTTTGGCTGAAATTTTGCCAAGATACCATGATAACAAAAAGATTTTTGCATCATTTGATGCCATCTGTTTATTTGCTGAGTGTCAGGATGACAGTACTTTGGTCTTCAGCAGTTTTTTTGTTTTTATTTTTTTTAAGAAAGAGTTTATATTGCTGACCCTTTTTTCCACAGGTAATTGATAACATTAATTACCTAAGTAGACATAAAATTTCAGGGTTAAGTGCAATTGCTGACTTGTTTGCATTTTTTTTTCTGCCATCTGAGTTAATTCATGTGGATGAAAAGTCTACTGTGAAGAACACACAGAAGGTGAAACATAAATGTTCTAGTGACCCATTGAAAGCATTACCAAGTAAACTACTGCTTTTTGAAAATCATTAACAAGTGAAATTGACAAAATTTAAAGTATCTGCATATTAGCCAAGGGAGTGTAGAATGGTACAGCATGTTTCTCTGTAGAATGTTATCTGTTCATTTTATTTTTGACAATTCCTGCCTCTGTATCTTAAGCAGAACATTCTTTATCCAAATTAAACCCAATTAAAAACTATTTAAGGAACACTCTGTGACAACAACATTTAGCAAAATTAACACCACTCACTGTGGAGACAAGGCAGCAGAAGTTGCGAAACTTATTGATGATTTCATTTCACTAATGCCAAACCACAATGGGGACATTTGAAGTTTGCTTCTAGTTTTCAGATTTGTTTGTGTTGACTGATACTATCTCTTGGTGCTGACATATTGTACTTTAGAATATACGTTTGGAAGTTTGCTTCAATAGTTATTTTCCTGTTATATCGGAAGAGAATGATTTTGTGCAAATGAATAAAGAAAACACAGACCCCAACAGGAAGAGAGTACCTTGCTTTCCCAACAAAGCAGTGTCTCTATTTTACAATCCCAGGAGGAGGAAGGAAGATTTTCTCCTCGTCCAACGACAAACCCAGCCAACGGGAACTGCTTCAAGTCAACCAATGAGAAATCATCACCCTCCTGAACTCTCGCTTTCCTCCAATGGGCTTTCATTCAAAGCACCCCACCCCAATTTTCTCCTTTTACTCTATAAAGTAACATTCTTCTCCTTTGTTTGTTGGGCCTGACTATAGTTTTTGCTATAGCATTCCAGTCCTGACTTGCAATTTTCTGCTATTCGTGGATAAACCTATTTTTACTGGTAAAAATAACCGGCTGTTTTATTTTTAAGGTCAACAATATTTAGTAGTTAATACAGTTTCTTATTTTATTGTAATTAGGGAAGGTGCTGCATTAAACTTCTACTTTGAGTCCATCTTTTGTACAAATTATGCCATTATATTGAAGGAGAATCTAAAATGACAGTATTTGTACAGTGAATAGAAAAACTAAACCTTTACGGTTCTTCAGAAGGGCAAAAGGGGGAATTTGAGTGCTCCATCTGTGCTATGTAATGTACCATGCATTTTACTACATTATTAATTTTCATCTTCCCAACAACTTTGAAAGGCAAGAATATTTATTATCTTCTTTATATAAGTGAGGGGATCTTTACTCAGGGAGGTTAGGTAACTTGCTCAAGGTCAAGTAACATGGCTAGACTTCAACCTGGGTCTGTCTGCCTCCAAAACCCTCATAAGGTCGGAGAGGGCTGATACCCATGAACCCAGGATCGTGGGATGTTTCCTGCCTGCCTAACCACCGTGTCAAATAGGGAAACTGGGGGTCACCGAGGCAGAACTTGGACTTCGGATATGATCTGAGGGCACATTTGGCATTGATGCAATCCCTTGGCACAGCTTCAAGAGCATCCCCATTTGAGTAGAGGGCACTCACTACATTAGCTCTATGATTGGACATGTGAGTTAGATGCTCAAAGGGCCAGCCTGGTGCAGAGGAAAGACTTGGGCGTGAATCCCAGCTCGGCCATGTATAGACCTTGGGCTCAGCACTAAAACTCACTGCACCTGGAAACAAAATTTTCTATTAAATGGGTGGCAGGGGTGGGAAATAATCTCTCCACCATCAAAAGACTGTCTGGAGGAATAAACTAAATGATCTATGAAAACTCCTTGAAAAGGAGTATTACACATGACGTGCTTAATGACTGCCGGTTACATGTGAAAGCTATTAAGCCCGTAGCGAAGGGGCACTGCCCCAGCTTCAGTGTGCTGCCTTAGATAGATCCTTGCTGTTCAAAATGTGGCCCATAGACCAACAGTGTCAACGTCAGCGGGACATTGTTAAAAACACAGAACATTGGGCTGTACCCCGGACCTACTGATTCTGAATTCGCATTTTTAACAGGGTTCAAGTGTGCACATTCGCGTTTGAGAAGCACTGCCTTAGGCCTCCTGGTCTGACTCTCCAGATCTCAACCACCAGCACGGTTCGCTTCTCAGTTATTCCTTATCACGAAAAGAGAATCAAAAGATCCTTTGAAGAGCATCCAATGCAGGAGTGTTGAATACAGGGCATTGGTGCTGCCATTTCTGTCCCAGAGACCAGGGCAGACATTGCTAATCAATGAGAGAATTCTTTTCACTGAGCTCAGAAGCAGCTGCATTATCCTCCACGATGCACTCTTCTCTTGGAGTTAATATGGGTATGAAAACGTACTACCCCCGCCATGCTTTATTCATAACTGGGCCTCATTTCCAGTGCAGGCCTGTTTTCCCAATTTTCCATGTGATTTGACATTTATCCCCTACAAAAGTATTCAATAAATGATGTGGTGACTCTAAACAGAAACTGGGTGACTCCAAGCTTAAATGACATCCCCAAAGTGGAGAATCCTATTCCTCTAGCTCATTCTTCTTTTTTTTATGTCATAGTCCCTCTCTGTTCCACCATCCCCATCAGTGTTTTAGGCCAAAGGAGGGAAGACTTGAAACCCCATGAGCAGGGCAACCTGCTTCAACCTATGACACTACACAGAAGTACTGAAAGCCAAGGTAGGCAGACACCAGAAAGGGTTTTGAAATGCTCTAAGACCTTGAACCATACTCCTGTGTGCCCTGGCAACCCAGCCCTGTCTCCTGCTGGGAACTGAAGCCAGCATCTCCGCCACCAGGAAAGGATGGCGTGCCGAGCCAGGCTCTCTTCGGTGGCCCTCACCCAGTTTCCCAGACGCCTGCCTCAAATGCTATGTGCGAAGAGCTTCAAAATAGGAGTGCTTTTCTGAACTTAATTTTTGTTCACATGTAAGAGGAGACTGATAGCCCCACTAAGCTGTTGTGCCAATCAGCCAGCGGGAAGCAGCTCATGTTTTTGGAAGGCAAATCATTAAGAACTGGAATACAGGGTAGGCATACATACCGGCTGGATCCAATTTTAAGTGAAAATTAATGGGAAGTTCTTGTAACCACATTAAGGGCCATTGTCGTTCATTTGAAATCAGTTAAACATGAAAACAATATGAAAACCATCTTGAGTTCATGGAATATAAATATTTGTCTATATTTTTTTGCCAGTGCCCCAGAAGACTAAGAGATGTTGGCAGATTGGTGTTCTGCAAACACGCTCACAAAGGGGAAAAAAATAAAGAAACTGACTCTTGTTGGGTTAAACTATTTGTCAACTTTTCCATTTCCTCAGTCAGAAGATAATTAAACAGTAAGCAGATGTCAGAATCTAATTGGTTCAAGGAAAGATTGCTCAATGACTTATGGTGCTTGTAACTTTTATGTACTGTCTGCAAACAACACTTTGGTTGATATGAGAATAGAAAAGTCACCCAGTTAGTGTCTCTCCCCATGGAGGCAGAGGCTCTTCCAACAAATATATCTGAGTACAGTTATTCTTGATATCGAGAAACAAGCAAGAAAGTTTCTGAAAAATGCTTTGAGCATATCAGACCAGAGAGTATCTTTGGATTTCCAAAAGAAGAGGCGAGGGGGAAAGAAGGAAAGAGGGAGAGACAGAACAAAGAAGATGGGGAAGAGGGAGGTGAGGAAGGGAAGATAAAGATGAGGAATGGGACAAGCTGAAAGAAGAGAGAGATGAAGAATAGGAGAAGAATCAGAGAAAGGCAGTGTTTGTGAAGGGTGGGCGAGGACACATACGGTCCAATCAAAAGGGCCTGGTCTTCAGAGTCAAGCTCATTGTTTGGTTCCATCACTCTCCACCTGTGGGACCTTGGACCATTTCTTGACCTCCCTTCTCAGACAATTGGATAAAATAATCCCTGCCCTGGCTCCACTACAGGCTCATTGTGAGATACAAAGAGTAAGAAATATGAATGTCTCCACATTGGAAAACACTATACAATTGCTTTAATTTTCACAAAAGAGCAGAGGGAAACTGAGTGAGAGTATAGACAAAGTGAGCTCTTTGCTGGGTGAGGGAGCGAGAGTTCTTCTCTCTGTTTGGTGTTATGGTCTGTTATTAGGGGTCCCACAGCACCGCTTTCTGGGATCCAATGTGTTACAGGATTCAGTAAAACAGCTCTTTCAGATTCTACTACAGAACAACACCCCCCCCAAAAAAAAAGACATACAGTCACACGCACACACGTGTACACACACGTACACTGCTCTCGTGACATTCAACGGTATGTCCAGGAAGCCAGCTGAGGAACAGGTTGGAGTTTCTAACTGTGTTCATTCACCGTGCTGTTTTCCTACTTCACTGCACTTACAAATGGTTAAAACGTGGCCTCTCCCTTCAGTTTGGATCTCTTCCCCGAAGGATTGTCAGGGTCCCCATTAGAGCATCTCACCAGTTACCAGGCGTGCTAGCGTCGTCCGGCAGCTGCATTACCCCTTGTGCTTCTCCCACTCCCAGACAACACCTTAGTAAGTGGTCCTTTGTAAATAAACACTCCTCAGAAGGGGGTCAGCTGTGGGAGGCCAGTCACAGGAGAATGAATGGTGGCCCTATGGGACTTGGGGGTGAATGAACAGAGGGACCCAGAAAGACCTCCAAGGAGGAGGCAGGTCTTCGCAAGTTTGGACTTAGGCCTGTCTGGGAGAACAAGAAGCATTTTAGATAGGCAACAGGGGGTATTTTAACCAAGAGAATGGTGTGAAGGCAGCTATGCTGTCTGTCTGTCTGGAGGGAAGAGCTTGTAGAAAAGGAAAGAAGGTCACAGTTGGAAAAGCTAATGGAGGCCAGATTGTAGGGACCTTCAAGGCGAGACTGAAGCGGGGGACTTTATTCCAGCGGAAACAGGAGATTTCTGATGGTTCTTGAGCGGGGGATAATGGTTCACAGTGAGCTGTGTGAGGACCATTAACCGAGCAATGGGGAATGGACTGTACTACGACCCTACGGAAAGGGCACAAAGGCTGACCCCAAAAGTGACGCACCCCCAGTTCTCCTAGCAGTGGGGGCAGAGGCAGTGTAGTTGTCACCCGCAAAGCAATCTCACACTTACGCCAGCCTCAAAAGAGCAGAGTGAAGTGTGTCACATCCTGAAGATGTGAGGGAAAACACAGCCTTGGAAGAGGTCCCCTCTCAGAGCCGTGCACCGACAACCTCCAGAACAAGGGTAGGCAATCTGTGTCTCCTGGCATCTGATTCAAATTGCTCCTGAGGCCAAGAAGACCTGAAAGAACACCTCTACTCATGTGCGTGAGACCAGGCCAACGGGAGACCACCTGTCTCAGGATGGGCCCAGTGGAGGGGCAGAAACAGTAGCCCCCCGAGGGGTGCTATTTCAGAGCTTCCAGGAACGCATCCTGTGATTATCGATCCCAGCCACTAACTGGAAATCTCTCTGCTTAGTTCTTTGCTAAATAGAAACGGCCCCCTCCCAGGTAGTGGGGGCCACTCTTTAAAAGGCTCTCTGTCACTGGCCTCTTGGTGTGGACATGTTAGCAGGTGTAAGGAGGCCAGGGGTTCTCTGATCACCTGACACAATGCACATACAGTCAAAGGGATGCAGATTTGAGAGAAAGAGACCCCCTCAAACTTCCTGCAAAACTTCTTTTTGGGATCAGCCCTATATTTCTGCCTTGAAAAGATTGCTCCTTCTTCAGGGGGTCTCCACAGCCACTATCAGACCCACTCCCCTTGACCATTCCCTGGCGGTGTGAGGGTTATTGTAGGATGATGGTTGTGTGGACCAGGGAGGAAGCAGTTAGAGAACTCGGAGGAAGACTGGAGGGGATGGCATCCGAGCTCTGGAACATTCAACTCCTTAGAGGGCTAGTAGAAGAGACAGAGCCTGCAAGGGAGGAGGGATGAGTGAGTTAGAAGGACAACCAGAACATGAGTGTCACAAAAGCCAGAAGGAGCAAAGGAGGAGGAAGTGGTCACACGCCTCAAATGCTCGTAGAGGGGGAGCACCATGACGACATTTATGGAGGTCACTGATGATCTGGATAACAGCGGTGTCGGGGGAAACAGAAGACTGATTTCAGCATCTCACCTGCCTTCTGATGTAGATGCATCTACCCCCATTTTATAGATAAGGAAGCTGAAGCTGAGAGAGATGGTCTGACTTACCCAAAGCCTAGGGTTGCCTGTTACCCAGTTACGTGGCAGAATGTTATCCTGCTACTATGATCAGGGGCCGTCAGTGGGATGGGTTAATGGTGATGCTGGCGCTGCTGTCAGTGATGTCAGTGGCGACGCCGATGCTGCTGATGGTGACAGTGACGCTGGTGGTGGCTCCGATGGGGAGGTTGATAATGACGGTGACGTGGAAATTGACTGGTCTGTGCAATCGGAGGATCCAGATCTAAGCTTTTTGACCTTTGAGCCTCAGGGTCCTTAACTGTCAAATGGAGATAACATTGCCTGCCTCCACGGACTGTTGTGAGAACGATGTGACTGGCAGAGCACCGCCTGTAGGGCCTGAATAAATGTTTAATTCATTTGTCTCCGGGGCAAATTTGGGGAGTGCGGTGGACACCTTGAATGACTTTTAGCTTCCCTAGCTGGACCCCTCCCTCCCCAGTCTGACTCTACTCCCCAACCAGAGTTAATTCCGTGATCAATCATGATGGCCCTTTTGGTAACTGTCTGCTCTCATTACCTTATGCCCACACCTTCCTTGGCAACGCGGCCCTGACAGAAATCATACTCTTGCGTCTGTCCCCCTGGTGGACAAGTGCCCTAGAGACTCTAAAATGAAGAGGGATGGGGGAGGAATAAAGCCTTACAGAGCACTGTTTTGTATCCAGCTCTCTGGTCTCATTCAGCTGGGAGACAGGAAGGGTAACCTTATGAGTCTGGGCTCTAGAATCAGATGTGCCTGGAATTCTGTACCTCTCTCCTCTCAAGTCTTCACTCAAATAGCACCTTCTTCCCAAGGCCTACCCTGACCATCCTATTTAGACTGCAGCCCCCACCCGTAAAACCTTCCCTATCGCCCTACCCTGCTCTATTTTTTTCCATTCCTTTTCTAACGTCCTATATGTTTGTGGGGACAGAGCCCCAAAAAGCAGTTTCCAGGCTCTCGGCCTCACATAAAAAGGTACTGGCTCAGGTAGTAAATGGCCGTCGACTGTGATCATATGGCCATCAGCTGTGGCTAGTTGGCCGTCAGCTGTAACCAGTGAGCCATTGGCCACGAATATAACTGCTGTGGCTACGCTAGCAAAAAAAGGGGGGCTAGCAAGGAGATGGTGGCTGAGTCTGCAAACGCGGATTGCGAGAGGTGGATGCCGCCAGCGAGAATATAGTGGTATGACTCCCCCATCTATGGCTCCGTGGGTGTTCCTTTTTGGCCTCACCATGTCCTGCGTTCTTATGTGGGGAGCAGGAGCAGAGACCCCGCAGGCCGCCCTGCACGACAATGGTTTTCTTATGTGTCATGTTTGTCTGTCTTCTTCCACTGGAATGTAGTTCCAAAGGGCAGATGCATCCCCAGTGGCGTTCACCGATGTGTGCCAACACCTGAAATAGTGCTGGAGCCTAGGAATTGCTCACTGAACATTTGTAGAAGACATGGAGTACCAGCTGAACTCTGAGCCACGGGCACATAGCAAGGAGCTTACCCGGAACTGGAGTTGAACCAAACCTGTCTGGCTCCAAAACCAGGGCATACCAACAAGTTCCAGTTTCTTCCAAGTCACAGCCCCTCACCTAATACCACCCATCAGCTCCAGAACCCTTTCATTTTGAAGTCTCCCTCTTAGATGAATCCATTTAAGTATTACAGGGCCGGCCTACTATTCAAGGAAGGCTAAGTGTTTCCTGGAATCTAGAGACCCTAAGGCCCGGCTCAGGCACCTCATCTGAAGACAGGAACGTGTGGTTAAACCACAGAGAGCGGCCTGGTCCACCCGGCTGGGCCAAAGAGAAGCCCTCTTGGTTTAAATGCTCCGAAGGTCCAAGGGGCAGGAGGCCGGTCCACTGTGTGTTTGCTCCAAGGGGTCCACCTACTGGGAAAACACAGGTAAGTCAAACAAGCCTGTTTATTCTCCCGGTACAGCAAACAAAACCCAGAACTAATTCTCCTCCAAGGCCTCCCCCCGGGCCTGACAGGCACGATTAAAGTAATGGGAAGACAAATATTTTCCTGGAGAAAATGATAAAACTTGAGGCAGGAAAAGCAAACAGCATCTCCGAAAGGGCAGCTGTGGAGTTTGCATGGAGCTGCCCCTGGAGCAATTAGGGAAGATTCTGGAAGGGAAGGGGGGGAAGCCTGTGGCCTGTGGGCTCCTGGCTTGGAGGGAAACCTGAGGGAAGTCAGGGCTTTTCTCAAAGCCCCCGGCACATCAGGCTCAGGGGAAGCTGTGTTATTCAGCCTCACCACCATTAGGGGTATCATTATTATTAACTGAGGTAGAGAGAATTCAGGCCACATGACCCAGGGTAGGTCAGAGCTTGAGCTGAGAGCCAGACATGTTTGGGCTTGCATTCTGTCATCCATCCATCCATCCACCCATCTACTCACGGGGTCAGTCAGTCAGTCTTTTTCACACATATATACTGATCGCCTACCCTGCACCATGCTTTGGCCATTGCCATGTGATCTCGAGCAAGTCCTCTGTTCCCTCAGAGCCTCCATGTTCTCATCTGTGAAATGTGTTGATGCAGGATTGTTGGGATTAAAAAGCGATATTCATAAAAGGCACTTGGCACAGGATCTGGCTCATGACTGACTTTCGGGGAACAGTCACCTCAGGAAACCTCCTCATGCTGACTGTCTGTCCAGCTTTATCTCCAGTTCTTCCCTCCCTTCTCCTCAGACCCAGCCAGGTGTCCTCACAGTCCCACCTGTCTATGCCCCATTCACTCTGTCCACTTGATCTTGATCTGTGCTGTTCTCTCCACTTCCATGGTCCTTCCCACCAAGCAATTTCCACTTCGTGGTCCCACGAGGACCCCAAATCAGTCTCCTCACCAAACTTTCATCCCATTGTCCCCCAAACTTAGTCCTCCTGTGCATTTCTGTGTAGGCACTTCCATCCCGCTAGTGCCCTTTTGAAACTTGGGGGGCCTCCATAGATCACTTTCCTGTTCACCAACCTTCACTCAGTCTTCTTATAATTCTGAGCTTGCCTTGCTCCCGCAGAACTCTAGCTGGGTACCCAGTTTCGTCCTTCCCTCTGTGGCCTCATATATCCCACTGAGACCTGAAATCCCCACTTCAGCACTTCTTCCTCCAGGAAGCCCTCCCTCATTGCCTAAGGTTGGGCCAACTGTCTTTCCTGGGCTCCTTCCCAAAACACCTGGGTTTACCTTGGCCAACACATCATCCTGTCTGGCCTGGACCTGCCTCCCACTCTCATGGTTAGCTCTTTGGGGCCCAGGAATGTGGCACATTTATGTCTATGTCTTTGGGGTCTAGCCAAGGACTTGGCACTTGGAGGACCCCAGAAAGGCTTGTGGTACATGACTTGGGGTTAGGCCCGAAAGCTGGAACAAGAGGTGGGGGCTCTGACAACACGAGCCAAGTGGACTCATCCCATCACCTGGGGGAGGATGGAGGGAACGGGGTGTCAGAGACAGCAGCCAAGAGGAGGAGATCCACACACTGAGGGTGGAAGGAAGATAAAACGTCACCCCGAGAGAGGGGGTGGGAAGGAGGTCCCAGGCAGAAGGAAAAGCACGTGCGAAGGCCTGGAGGAGGCATTGACGGCCCCCTGAGAGGTTGTGGATAACTGTAGCTAAGAGACCTCTGAAAGTGCCTCTTGGCCTTTTCCTACAGAGATGTAAAGGCCCTGGGCAATCCTGAGCTGAGGTGGGGCAGGATCACACTGTGTTTTAGAAAAACCCTGTGGAGTGCTGTGTGGATGGACAAGAAGGTCAAAAGATGTCACACTCTCAGTTAGACAGCCAGTGCCAAGGTCCACAGGACAGATGCAGGAGCAGGTGGTGGCAATGAGGGTGGAGAGAAGCGGATGGATGCTTAGGTATTTGGGGGTGGAGCCAACTCCATTGGGTGATCGATTATGTAGGGTGACAAGGAAGAGAGAGGAGACGAGGACGGCCCTGTAAATGCCTGAATTCTTTGCTCAAAGGTCCCAGGGCTCCCAGCCAACCCTCCCATGTTGACCTCTTGCTTCCCCAGATGGAGACAAGAGTTCAACCACCAACAGCCGTTCATCCAAGACCAGCCATCTCCGCTGTACGACTCAATTGTCAGAAGGTTCTTCCTTCCACTGGGTTGGAAGTAAATCTGCTACTTCTACCCATCAGTTCTCACTCTGTCCCAAGGCAAAGGGAAAATGAAGGGATGAGAGGCAGCTAGAGGGGAGAACCAGCATTTATTGAGCACTTCCTATGTTCCGGGCATGGTAAGAGGCCCTACACCTATGCATTGTCATTTACTCTTCCAATACTCTGTGAGGTAGTAGAGTCACTGTGGTAAAGGCGAAGGGCAGAGCAGACTGCTTGGGTTCTAACGCCAGTTCTGCCGCTCTTGACCTTTGTGATCCTGAGCAAATTACTCAACTACTCAATCTCAGGTTTTTCTCACCTAAAAAATGGTGATATTAGTTATTCCTAATTCACTGGGTTGAGATTGTGGACATGAAGCGCTGATCATAGTTTTTAGTATTAGTTCCGTACTTATCACCTATTTTTATTGTCCCATTTTGCAGACGAGGAGACAGCACGTTACCATGTACAGGGGCTGGGATTCAGACACAGGTCTCCTGGCTCCCAGCTGGCACTCTTTCACCCACCATACTACCTGCAGGGCTACGGAGAAGCCAGTCCACAGAAGGGGTTCAGATGGTATCAGAGGCAGCTGTGTTTGCTCTGGAACGAGACAAGGAAGGAGGGATTGAGTGGAGTCTCTGGTCCTCAGTCAGGCAGGAGGAGTGCTTGTGGAACACCTACTGTTTGCAAGCCTTTGCACCAGGTCCTGGGGGAGATAAAACATGTCCTCAGCCTTCAAAGAACTTGAAATCTACTTGGGAATATGAGACACACAAATGTGAATCTGTTGATTGCCATTGCCGCATAGAGGAATCGACACATTGCGTTTCGTCATATTGTGATATCAGCCCAAACCGTGAAAACCACAGTCTAACAAACATCAAGGCCAGCATCTGGGTTCGAAATGATGAACTGCCCCAGGAGCACCCAGACTTGGCAGCAGTCCATGTGAAAAAGACCCAGGGGTTTTAGGTGGCCCCTAAGCTTCCTGTGAGCCCGCTTAGGGCTGTGGCTGCTTCAGAAGCAAATGTGATCCTCGGATCAGAGATGAAGGTGCAAAGTACAGGCCGGCAGAGGTAACAGGCCCGGGGCTCGGATGTGGTTTGGAAAGGTACCAGCCCTGGGTGACACATTTCACTAGGAGCGCAGACCAAGAATGTCACCGGAGAGGTGAGAGGTCAGACAGCCATGCCCCTTGAAGGAAACTTAATTACCGGCCTCAACAAAGAAAGGAAAGGCATGGTTGAGTGTGGGCACCATCTTCGAATATCTGTCATGGTCTGTGTCAGCCCAGAGAGGCCACAGAACCACATCCACATGCCAGGTCCACCTCTTACTGAGTTGGGGGAGCTTAGCAGGTTGCTTAATTCCCTTGAGCCTCAGTTTCCTAATCTGGAAGATGCGAATGATGGAGTTGTTGTGAAAATGAAATGAGATGGCAGAACTGGACACATAGCAGTGCTCAGGAAAGATAAATGTCCTTCCTTCTCTAAGACAGTGAAGGCCTTTGTGGAAATGTGAGAGCACCGCCTGTCAGGGAGGGGAGGAGGGTGGTGGCAGGGTCTCATTAGCACATTTGTGGAGGACAGAGTCCCAGTGAAATGGCCCACCGGGATTCAAGCGCCCCAGAAGAAGGTTCTGCAGAGGGGACTCAGGGAACCCAGGGCCATGACATAAGCACCAAGGACTGGATACGTGAAATAGGAGGGGTGCACCAGGGAGCCTCTGGGGTTCGCTGAAGACAAGTCCTCCTGCTTTGGTGCTCCCTCAAGGGGACGTCAGCCCACCCCCAGCTGCCCTCAGCTCCTCCCCATGCCTCCACAGAAACAGCCATCTCTGGGTTTGGGTCCCTCCAGCAGCGGACCTGAACAAGGACGTGGGTACACGTAGTATCAATGGGCGGTGGTCCCAGAAAGTGAGGCTAGGAATGGGGGTCTGGGGAGAGATGTGGAGTGAAATAGGGAAGGAAGTGCAATTAATGAGCAGGTCACCAGTGTGGGCCACTGAGATGGATCCCTCTGGGCCCCTCTGAGGAATGGAGTAAGCTGAGCTCTTGGAAGCTGAGAAGATGGGGCATTGACTTGCATACCCCACTGCTGAGGGTTGCCCTGGGGGCATTCGCTCTCCTGTGTTTCCAGGTGGTGCCTGCCTATAGCCACGCTGTACAGGGGAAAGCCCTGGACAGAGAAGCAGAGACACACAGGCTCTCGCTGCGTTCCGGGAACAGTCCATGGCTGCAGGACACTCCAGTGAACCCAGGGAGCATGCGGTAGGGAGGCCACAGGTTTGCTAGTCACCACGGACCCCACATGGGCAATCAGTGGCCTCTCAGTGCATCCTTTACAGCGTCTCACTGGGCTGCTGCATACTCGGCTCCTGCCTCTGCCTCCAGATGTCTGCGGACAGCACCCCAAGCCCATCCTCATCCTACTGCTTGGCCTGTTCCTTCTGGGGCACCTGTGCTGGCTTCTTTCTTCTCTCTCCTAAGTGCAGAGATCCCCGGGGTCCACTCCTGAACCCTCTCATGACCTCATTGTCCTTCAGTGTGTGTCACAGGTCTAACTGCATGAGACCTTACTGGGGAGCAGGGCAGAATGCAGGTGCCCAGGCCTCGCTCCCAACCTACGGAACTGGAGTCTCTGGGAAGGGAGCCCACGAATGGGCCTCTCAACAAGCTCCCAAAGAAGGATTGTCACGTAAGATGCAGGATGCGCAGAGGTGCAGGCCGTATTTGCAATGTACCTTCTCTAAAAAGTGACTTGTTTTTCTGAAATTGAAATTTAACTGGGCATCCTGTACTTTCATTTGCTAAATCTGCCAACCCTATTTCAAGGTGGTTCTGATGTACATAAAGTTAAAGAACTTCTGCATACTCTCCCTAAGTTACCCTACCCATCTCCCCAATTTGTCTATCAACTACATGTTAGCAACTCAGATTTCTTTCTCGCCCAGACCTCTCGCTTCAATTCCATAGACCTGATGGACATCTAGAATTTGAAATGTTCAAAAAAGAGCTCATTTTCTCCACCTCCCCCTAAATCTGCTCTTCCTTCTTTCTCTATCTCAGTTGATAGCCCCACCACCCTGTTATTGCCCAAACCAGTAAACAGAGGGGTTATCTCAAGCACTCCTTTCTCACCCCCTGATCAGTCACCAAATTCTATTGGCTACATCTCCCAAAGTCCCTTGCATCCAGGTGGTCGGCTGAGTAATAGCCTTCCAAACATGTCCACCTGTGAATGTTAATTTATATGGTAAAAGGGAATTTGCAAATGTGATTAAGGTAAAGACATTGAGATGGAGGGTTATCTTGCATTATTCAGGTGGGTCCTGGATATCCATGGCTGAGGGATGCTGGAGGCTCAGACTTGAGCAGAAGGCGATACAATGATGGAAGCAGAGACTGGAGGGGTGTGTATTAAAGATGAAGGAAAAGACCATGAGCCAAGGAATGCAGGCAGACTCTAGAAGCTGGAAAAGGCCATCTGGGAACAGTCTCCCATGGAGCGTCCAGAGGAAACCAGCGCAGCCAACCCCTTAACTTTAGCCCAGTGAAGCAGAATTTGGACTTCTGGTCTCCAGAAATGTAAGAAAATAAAGTTGTGTTGTGTGTTGCCACTAAATTGATGGCAATTTGTTACAGCGGCAACAGGAAACTAATACAGTCCATCAGCTTTTCTCCTTTCACGTTGCCCCCGCCTGGCTTCTATCCCCATCCCTGCAGTCTCCCCTGGAGGGTCTCCTGCTTCTACTGTGTTTCCCTGAAAATAAGACCTAACCAGAAAATTAGCCCTAGTATGATTTTTCAGGATGACATCCCCTGAACATAAGCTCTAATGCATGTTTTGGAGCAAAATTTAATATAAGACCCGGTCTTATTTTTGGGGAAACACAGTAGCCTTGTATCCTCCATAGCACCTCCAAACTGCTCTTTCCCAGGCTTCACAGCCATGGATATGCCTACCCCCTATCACTGAGGAAAAGTCCAGACTGGTCCTTAGCTCAGCTTTCAGGGTTGCGTCTTCCCACCTCTGTCTCCTCATCTCCCTTCACTTTATACCTCCAGACTGCTGGATTTCTGAACTTACCTCATGGTTTAATAAGCCCTTGTTCTCATTCTTTCTGACAAGAATGTCTTCCCCCACCTTTCTTTTGTGCCAAACTCCTATTCATATAGCAAAACCCAACTCAGATGTAACTCCCTCCAGGAAGCCTTCCCTGGCTCTCCTATGTCCCACCAAAGAGCTAAGGAGAGCCCACCCTAACTTCATACAACCTTTATTCTTTGATCAAATTCTGGTTGTTGCAGTTTCCACACTAGTTGTTGCCCCTACTAGACTCCAAGCTCCTTGAGGACTGGAACAGTTTCTTGTTTACTTTTGAATCCCCAGGACCTAGAAGATACTCCATACATGTTTGTTGAATTAGAGCAAATAAAGGTTTCTCTCAGTTCCAACATTCTATGATTTTATGCTATGGTTTCTTGGGGCTTTCTCCAAATCAGCTGTTTCCTACAAAGAAGAAGAAAGACAATTATTTTTTTCCCATTGCTAGTTCCTGTTATTTCACTCAAGATAAATAAAAATTAATAGGCACTCTTTTGTCATGTGGACTTAATAATCCAAAATTACATTTGTCTTGGCCCAGAATGTTAATACATTTCATAACATTTGCAATTTACCAAGAAGACTTTAGGATCCAGTGCCTCTCTCACTTAAATGAACACACACACACACTGGCCTGAGGTCCCCAGGAACTAGGGAAGTAAGACAGAACAAAACTATGGACTCTGAGAATCCCCAAAGAAGGCCCTGCCCAGGCCAGGACACTGCTTGTTAACAGGTGTCCCCAGTTCTCCTGGCCAAAGCTACTCCAGGAAAACATGGTGAAGCCTGTGGAAAATTGTAGTCTAAGGGACACAACTTTCTTTTTAGCTCCACTCCTAGGTATTAAACCTGAAGACCCCCTTTCTTTCCCCAGAAGTCTAATATTGACCCACAAAAGCCCCCCGCAAGAGTGGAAGGAAAGAGATAAAGTTTTTTTTTCTTAGCGCTCCATTACCACAACCCTCTGCCTCTTGCCAAGATTTTCTGGGCTGAGAAGAAGCTCCTTTGCCTCCTTCTGTTTGATGTTCTCCAGAACCTGGTTGTTACCACTCCTGCCCCAGGGCAAGTAGAGGCGGGAAGGTCAGCATGGCACCCAGCAGTCTCACAGTACCCACTGTGTAGAGTGCAGTTCTGTGCAATATCTGAATGAAGGATTCTGCTTCTGAAAGAACTTCAAAACCACAGACTGGAAACTGATTCCACGTGTGTTTGGGTTTGATTCTAAAGCAAGAAGTACTATTTCGGAAGAAGGAAAGTGCATAACAGTTCAGCCCCCTGTCAGTGGCCCACAGTCTTCCATGTTCCCTGACCGTGGAAGGAATTTCAGACTATTCGAGAGAGTGGCAGGGACAGGAAAGACAACAGTTCTTTCCCAGTAAGTTTGACAAGGGTCAGCATGGTTTGGAAAATGGAATGAAGGGGTGAGAGGCTTGCAGGTCGGAGTTCAGACCCCAGCTTTGCCCGACAGCAGCCATGCTGGACAGTCTGTCGTACCCCAGCACGCCTCTACCATGGTCAAATCTGGGGGCTCCCAGGTTCTTCCTCTTCTGCCTAAGGTCTCAGGCTAGATTCTGCCAATGAGACATCCGCGTGATATTTGAAAGGCAAAGTAGAGCAGAGGCCACGCTTCCCCAGAAGCAGTTGGAGGCAGACCCACAGGCAGATGTGAGGTTTGCAGCCGTTCCAGGCCAGCGGCTGCCCTCCCCTGTTCACGGCTGCAGGCTGTCGGGGTGAGATCCCGGGGGGGTGCACACGGCTTCCGGGGGTGCTCTGACCATCCATTTTGGAACCAGCAGGCTGACCTTCAGCGTTAGCGTCTTGCCCTTCCCTCCTCCACCTTCCCAGCAGCTGCCTCAGCCTCTAATTCCCTGAATTAACACTCTTCGCACTTGGAAAGCCCAGAATCGGTTCTGTTTTCCTGCTGACTGACCGGCGTAGCTGCTCTGCAACCTTAGGCAAGCCACCTTACTTCTCAAAGGCAAAATGGGGCTACACCTACCATATCTGGTGGAATTGTTGTGAGGATAAAGAAGAGAATTCTGGGGTAGTGCCCAGTGCGGGCCCTCTTCCTCCCCTACCGGGCCTCATGTGTCTCTGCTCTTACACACGCTCCCCTTGTCCCAAATGGCCATTTTATTTAATGGCTGTTTCCTTGTGAGGAATCCGATCAATGAGACTTACCTGCTTTGTAGTTCAGCAAACAGTTAATCGTATTACCAATAATAAACTGGAAGCGATTGAGCTACAAAGAACAAGGTTATAGAGAAGAAGAGATTGAACATTCAAGAGGGGAGCTAATGCATGTCCCAGCACATACCACCTGTGCTCCTACTATGTGCTGAGGGGGGAGAGTCAGAGCACAGAGGAGGGAGTGATGTGTGAAGTAGGAAGGACACCTCTTCCCGCCAGAACAGGAACAAGGAAACCGGTGGTGTGGGCACCACAGGTGTGCAGATGGAGCAGGAGCTGCTTGTTGCAGGCAGTTGCCACCTAATGGCTTGATTTTCCCAGTAAGGCACCAGGCCAGGCTTTGCCCTTGTCCTTTTTCACAATCAAGAGCACTGATCATGATTGCCTCTTTCTTTCTTTAGGCTATGAGCTCCAGGAGAGCCGGGGCCCTGTCAAATTAGCTCAGCACACAGGGGATGTGTGCGGGGATGAGGGATTGAGGTAGAAAACCAGTAGCAGTTTGAAATGGCTGTGGTGGGGACTGGGAGAGGAGTCTGACAAGCCATGAGAGGGTGCCAGGCAGCTCACCGCACTCAAGGTCGTGTAGATTCTCTGTGGGGTCATGTGGCAGTGATCCCAGGGGTATCAAGGACAACCTGGTGGCAGGAGTGGAGAAGGCTGACCTCTGTTTTATCGGGCGGGTATAGTGGGACGCAAGCAGGGACAAGGGATAAGGGCATGGGCACCAGTGAATTCTGGGCTAACATGAGGGACGTAGAGTAAGGCAAGAGGAAGCTGATGGACAGGAAGAAAAGAGAAGGTCAAAAGCCTAAGCGACTTGATGAAGGGACCTAGGTACTGCGAGTTAGGGCCTGGAGGTGACTGGTTGTGGCCGGATGTAGGTTACTGTCCGGTTGTATTCCAGAGAGAACAGCAACAGAAGATGACAAGGTCCGGTCATCCCCAACCCGGCTGATGGTCAGCATGACAAATCCAGGTTCTGGGTCCCATTTCTGGAGTTTCTGGGACCCGGGGATCTGTTTTTTAATGCTCCCCAAATGGCATGTAGGGTAGAACTGAGAGTATCGGTGGTAGCATGGCATGGTGAGCTAGCCATCAGGTCTGAAAAGGTAGAGGAAGCATATGAAGTGTGGGTAATGGATCTGCCATTCAGAAGGACACTGAAGTCCCCAGGGATAGTGGCTGTCCTTTGGGAGGAGGCAGATGGTGCCAAGGCCCTAAATGAATACAGGGACGTATTCTCATGGCGACGTAGATGACAAGAGGTGCACCGGTGGCCTGACCCCCTCAGCCTGTAATAGGGCAGCATCACCCATGGGAAAGGATGGAGCTGAGAAAGAGGCCAAGACCATATATAGAGCAGCCCCGTTCCAGCCAGTTCCGGAAGCACTTTCCAGGTATGTACTCTGCACCCAGCCCTTTGTGAGCTGCCAAGGGACTTGAAGGAAGGGAGAACTGTATCTGCCGCCTGAGGAGCCCAGCATCCTGTGGTGAAGGGGAGGTGTCTGTCCCCTGCCCAGCCCTTGGACTGTTTTCCTCACCAGTAAGTATAAGGGTGTTGGCCAGCGGCCTTGAGGAGCTTTTAGCATGAGGTACTTTGTAGCACTCCGTACAGTTTTAGAGCCCGGTGGCAACTGTGACTCCAGGTTGCACAGAGCTGCAGCCCCACATTCTGCCTTGGACCTTGCCCCCATCTGACGCCGCATCATGGCACTTGTGGACACATCTGGAGTCATCCCCTCATCACAGACAATGGCTGCAACAGGGAGGACCACTCGGCAGCCTTGGGAGTCAAGAGCATGGACAGGTAGGGAGCAGGGCAGGACAAAGAACGGGACCAGCGCTGAGTGGTGATGCAGCGTGATGTGGCACTTTGGGGGGGTCTTTGCAGGTCGCCCTGCCCGAGCAGCTGGAGAGAAAAGCGTGTGTCTGTACAGTGTGGTAGCCTCACTGCACACACCATCTGTGAGGGCCGGGACACCGGGCTCGCACACCTAGACCGTGTCTCAGGGGGCTATCTACATCGCAGTGACCTGCCTGCATATCTAAAATGCAGATTCTTGGGTTCCACCACAGACCCGCTGTATCAGAAGCTCTCTAGGTACAAGGCCGAGCAATCTGCCTTTTAAACAAGTTCCAATGGGGACTTCGTAACTGTACCAACACTTCTGAGGTATTGCCTTGTCCTGACTTCCTGTCACCTCTGAGCAAAATACTGTCAGGCCCGTTACATACATGCGGAAAGGAAAGCGCAGAGAGCTTAAGTCACTGGCCCAATGTCTTACAGCTACTAAGGTGCTGAGTCGGAATTCAAGGCCCGATCTTTTGATCTTACCGCCAATGTTCTATTACTTTCCATCTTTCTAAGAGGGAAGAGATGATGAGGACTCGAGAAGTGAGGTCATCAGAGACTGTCTGATGGGAGCTGAACTTAGGCTGGGCCGTGAACCTGGGCAGGACGAGGTAGGTAAAAGGTGAAGGGCATGAGGCCGGACATTCCCTGAGTGTCAGTGACCCTGTGCACAGCACTGTTACCACACACACGTGCTTTCTCGTTTAATCCTCACAACAGCCTACAGGCTAAATGTTACTGTTCCCATATTGCAGACCGGACAACTCAAGCTCAGAACAGTTCAATCATCTTACGGGAAGGTGGCCAGTAGGTGCGGGAACATGGCTTCGAACTCAGTTCCACTGGCTTGAGAGTCAAATCATTGTCTACTACAACTGCAGCTGGAGAAGCCGCTATTCCAGTGAAAGCTGACACTGAACCTCAGGATGCAAGAGAGAGAAGAGTGAGGTCCTCTGGCTGGAGCCAACGTGCCAGACCCAGTGCCACCCTCCACATCCCCATTCCTGCCCCTAAGGCTTCATGGACAGCCATAGCCGCTCATCACGCCACCTTTCCCGCAGGAAGAGAAATACACCTGCAAGGAGTCGGGAACAAGGAAGCCGAAAGCTGGGGTGCCGGGATAAGGCAACAGTAGAGCGCTCCCCAAATGAGTGGCACCATAACGAGTGTTTCTTACCTTTGGGCCTGTGAGCCGTGGGTCTAATTATGGTAAGCAGCTCCCAGCCAAGTCTCTAAAGAAATCAGGCGGCGGGCTACAAAGTGCTAAAAGACTTCCATTGTCTGTGAGACATCAGTAGGCAAGTACCTTTGGGAGGTAACACATGTGGCAGTTTCCTCGAATACCTTCTCCTAAACCTGTTCAAGGGACAGAGGTGTGAGTAGGAAGGAAGGGGATCAAATGGAGTGATGCATGGAGACATGTGTGTTAACTGTGGAAAAAGAAAAAAACAAAAACAAAATTTTTGTGCCTTTCTGCAGCTGCTTAAACACATGAAAGCTGCCCAGCTCTGCTCTGACTGCCATGTCCTTCCTAACAATAAACACATTTCCTTCCTTCTCAGTGTCGAGCACACAGGAGCCTTCCCTCCTCCTACAATGCTACTTCCTGGAGCCAAAGCCGATGGGTGTGGTGGTCAGGACCCCACATGGTTGTGGCTGCTCAGAGATGGGGCCCCCTTCTGCTCCCATCATAGCAAAAGGGATCAATATGCGGAAGGTAACTGCACTGAAAGCTTATGTGCTGTCGTGTCATTATTTTAATTGCTAATCCACCCCCAGCCTGGTCATCTTGAGGAGCCCAGTCTAGAGAGGAAGGCTCCAGCATCAGGACGTAGCCACAACTGTTCGGCACGGGCTCTCTGGACACCTTCCTGCCCAGGCTATAAATACTTGCTCTCTCGCCCACCCAAGGGAGGACCAAAGTGGAGCCTGGGTATAACCCTGCAGATTTTGAGCTGGTGCAGCCTGTCCCCGGGAAGGCCCTTGTGGCCAGCATGCCCTGCTGTCCTCCCAGCCATGAGCCCTCCCACGAGGCCCAACCTTGGTTTCTTGCAGGATTCAAGAGCGTACAGGCCAACTCCGGGTGGCAAAGAGGAGGACATAGAGCCAGGGACAGATAGTTATAAATAGGCATATGTAACTGAGAAGGTCACTGGCCAGAGAGGAACATGCCAGCAATTCTACAAGAGAGAGACAGATGTAAATTATGGGAGCATCTCTCAACATCTATGTCTGGGTGGCGAAGAGGTGTGGGTTCCAAGACAGGGCAAGGGTGAGGAGATGGCCAGAGACACCCAGCCAGTGGCCGAAAAGGCCCTTCGATTGGAGAGGCATTTTTACCTTGCATTTGTTTCTTAAAGAGGCTGGCTTTTCTCGGGCGTTCACAGGAAACTGGTCAGCCAAACTGGAGAGCAGGAGGGTCAACGAGGGATAAAGAGGCCCTTCTCACCCTCACAGCCTCCTGCTCCTTGGCCTAGCCCAGGGCAGAGCAAGTAGGTCTCAGCCAAGGAAGATGGCCCCAGGGGATATTTGGCAATGTTTAAAGACATTTCTCTTTGTCACTCCTGGGGAGGAGGTGCCACTGGCATCTAGGGGTTGGAGGCCAGGAATGATACTCTAATGCACAAGAATTGCTCCCCACAACAAAGAATTAGCCAGCTCCAAGTGTCAATAGTGCTGAGGTGAGAAACCCTGGCCTAGCCCCCTCCAGGGCCCCTCCACCTCCAGACACCACCTCCTTGCCGGTCCATTTGCACGGCCCTGTCGGCAGGCAGCCGGAGCACACAAGTACTCATAGCTACGCAAATAGCAACTCCTTATTTGCCGTGTTTGCTCAGCCAATATTGACTTTGCAGCCTAACACTGGTGCTATTGAGCCAGGGTTATTCTCAATACTGTTTGAGCAGCATTAGAACAGGCTGTGATAACCGGCAGCAGAACAGGAAGCTGCGCCTCCCTCCTCAGCACCGCCTCCCAACCCCTCTGTGGGACGCTCCCATGAAGACAGAGAAACCTGTGTGCTCATGGAGGCCTAGTACGCGCTCCTCCACTGAGCAAACACGGGGAGGTTAGAGAGGGAGCGTGCTCCCGGCTAAGTCAACACTCCAGAGTTCCATGGGGAGCAACTGACAAAGGTGGCGCGGGGAGGCCATCCACTGGGGCAGTGACCAGTGAAAATGATGGCGAGGCAGCCCCAGGCTGTCAGCCCAACACTGTAGTTGGGGTCTGCAGGGAAAGGCCCACAGGGACTGGGGTTCATTGGCCCCAGATGACTAAGTAATGAGATGGTGAACCCATCCATCAACCAAGCACCCACTAGGTGAGGACATACTGGGTGCCGATTAGGACCAAAGCTTAGAGTAGAGGGTCCTTGTGGCTAGGCTAATGCAGCTGTGTGTCAATAATGAATACCTAGAGAAACAGATTCCTTTTTGGGGCTGGTCTTTGCTGTAAGGAGCAACCAGCCACTGGGCGTGTGTTCAGCACTGAGAACAACCTGCTCCCCAGAAAAGCACTCTCCCTGCCAGCTGGGCTCAAGGCCCTTTCACAGGCGCCAACATTGAATATGCCACAGTGAAAGGTCTTAACATGTAGTCCAGGAGAGGGACTACACTGACCTCTATTCATTTCTGGGTATAAGGATGGACGCCAGGTTCTTCCTGAAAGCCAGCCATCTCAGAGGGAACAGGGCTGGGGCACCAGTAGCCAGGCCTGCACAAGCTGCATGGGTGACAAAAGAGGAAGACATATCTCTTGCCTTTCAGAGGCGGAGCCCAGAGGCACAGAAACAGAACTGTGAAACCAGTGTAGAATTAAGGCTCCTCAGTGATGCTAAGTAGTCATGAGAACGGCCACCTCAGAAGGTTAAGTACCACCTACCCAGCCCGACCACAGCCAGCAGCTGCACAGTGAGACCAGAGAAGCCACAGAGTGTTCAGAAACGAGACATGCACATGGTGTAATTGGGGTGGCTTTTCGTTGCCCACAGTAAAGCAAATCTAGGCTTAGCTGTGCATTTGGATCTGGCCCCGTGGCCTGTCTCTAGGTCAACATTAAACCAGTTGCCAGAATCATCAAGGGAGCATTCTAAAAATTAGCTCTGGCCAGCCCTAGCAGCCTGAGACCATCAAAATGGTCATTTGCTAAAATTGGTCATTAACATTTTCTACTAACTGCTCTCTTCAAAACCTTGGAAGAGAGCGGGGAACTCCTCAGAAATCAACTATTATGTAGGCTCTTACGACGGCCTGGACTCTAAGCTTCAGAAGCTGTTCACTTTTAAAAGTATATGGTGGGCGTTTTCTACACGTGGTTGAATATTTTTATTCAACAGCTAAGTCATTCAAGTGTTCCCCAAGAGCAGACGTGTTAGCCAGTGTGCATCCCTAGCCTATCCCCTTCTCTAAGAAGCGTTTTCCCATCCACTTGAGTGGTCCCTGCAGCCAGGTTTATGCGCCTGAATAAACCCTGTTGCAACAGAGATGGACACCAGACTGAGGGAAGGCACCCCACTGGCTGGCTATTGGCCAATCAGATTCTTTCTTCTGGGAATTTGGATTTAGGGCTCTTCATGTTGGGTCCATGATCTGAGAGATCATGCCCGATGCAGGTGAGCATTTTGGGGCCTAGAGAAGGCAAGTCTGCAGAGGAAAGAATGAAAGAGACCTTCTGAGAGTGGCCGAGATGAAAGACTGCAATGACCCAGGGAGGGAGGGACACAGAGCACAGGCATGCAGGCGTCTGGGTCTCTGATAACTTTCTAGTAGTTCCACCTTGAGCCTCTCATGGGGACTGATTGTCATCCGTGCTCTTGGGTTCAGTGAGATTCCTCATAGTCTTCCAAAAAATCATTATTATTATTATTATTATTATTATTATTAAGAGCTAAGTTTATAATAATTCTGTTTCTTGTACCAAACAGTTATTAACCAAGACATCTATTAAGAAATTGTCTGTTTTCTGGACGGCATTGGTTCAACACTGAGTATCTCACCCCTTCTTCCTCACCCTTAGGTCTAACTTGACTCCTGCCTCTCCTGGCATGTCCATGTCTTCCATTTTCAGTGCTTCCTTTTAGTGTTTCAGGTAATAACAACCAGCAGTGTGCTCCGATGATCAGCAGATGAGTAAACTCTGCAATCTAGACACCACCCTCCACTCTGTGAAGTTTGCTCAGCCTACTTCAGTGGAGACCGTCAGCCTACCAGTCAATAATTAGTTATTCAACAGCCATCCATCAAGCTATACCCCAACCCAGCAAAGATATGTTGGGGAAAAACACCAAAAAAATTAAAAAAACAAACAAACAAACTTTTGAAGACCACAGGGAGCACATTTTTCAATTTTTCTGTCACAATACAGGAGCAATTTTGATGTGTTACCAGCCCTAATGCAACTGGAAATGATCAGTTACACCAACATCCCAGTTGGCAAGAGAAGTGTCAGCCTAGGCACAGCTGTTACTTTGTTGACTGTGGAAGGGTATTTGCTAATTGTTGCTCACAAAGAGAAACCATTCAGCCCTGGTTAATCCCAAAAAGAAGTGGAAATGTAGCTGGACCACCTGTAGTGCCAGGGCTTCCCTCAGGGGCTCACTGCTGCCCTGACCCGCCACAGGGAAAGACATGGAGGCATCATCCCCTCCTATTTTTATTGGGTACCCTTTAACTATGTGACGAGGAATCTCAAGGAAACATTGCCCATCTTCCTAAGCTTTGGTATTGTTCTACCTCTTGGTTTTCTTATTACTATTATAATAATGAGATTACAACTGCTAACATAGTAAGATTAAACTTTCACAAACCACCTAACAAATCACTCAGGCTTGCCCTTAATGAAATAAACAATTCTCTCTCTCTCCATTTTTTTTTTTTTTTTTTTTGCATATTACCTCCCATAGCTAGTATTTTCTCATTTGCCTATTACCTGCCACAGGTCGTATTTTTACATAGGCGTGACCCTATCATGTCAATGATAAGGTCAGCATACATATCAATTTCTAATTTGCTGTTTGATCTTATCTGCTATATATAAACAATATTTCTCAGGCTCGTGTTTCCCCATGCATGGCCTCCAATCCCGCACAAAGCTCTGCCCAGTTATGACCACATGGACGCCCATTCTCCCCTCCTCTACCTCTCCATTCCCCCCTTGGGTGCCTCTGCAGGGGAGGCCTGTGTCCTTGCAGAGCTGCCGGATGGTGCCTCACTGCTGATCACACAGCCCAAGGATCAGCCAGGGAGGCCCCCTCCACCGGCACAGCCACCCCGGCTGCACACCACCACTCCTGCCTGCATGCCCCACGCAGGCCCATCACCCACTCTGCCAGGCACCACCCATTGCCTCCCTAGGGACCAACATCTCCCCAGAGCACTCTAGACCTTTGCAGGGGCCATCTCTCTGTTTTCCTTCCTTGAACATCCAGCACCTAACATAGGATATAACACATAGCAGATGTTCAAAAACACTGGGGGAAAGAATGACTAAAGGAACGAATGCTTTGCGATGAACAAAAGTGCCATCAGCACCCCTGCCTTCCTCTTTTTGCACCTGCTTCCCCTCCACCCATAGCTCTCTGCCACCCCAGCCAACATATGTGTTTCGAGGGTTCATTCCCCAGACACCCATGCGAGAACCCTGCAACTTACACATTCAAGAAGGGCCAGGCTGCAGGGATTGGGGGCTCATTTAGTTTATGTTGCCTTGGCAGTGAAAGGAGCAGCCCAAGACTTCTCCCGCAGTTGCCTGTTCTCTCTTACTCATTCCTATGCCATCTGTAGCTTCCCTTCCCATCTTGCCAAGAATTTTCTCATCACATCTGGGCATTTCCCTTCCCTCATTCACTTAAAATAGGTAGTGAGCACCTGCTGTGTCCCAGATGCCAAGGCAAATCAGAAAGAATCCCTGCCCTCAAGGAGCTCACAGTCTGGTGGGGCACAGAATGGAAATAAATACAGTGATAGCACCTCCTGGAGCAGAAGGCAGGGGAGCCTCGTTACAGAGCCCAAGTGGCGTTTCGGGCTGTACGGGGCTCAGGGGCCTCAGGGGCCTGCAGTGGGGTCTGATGCTCTGATCCAGGGGTATCCCACCAGGTGAAGCATTGCCCTCTTCCTACATCTGCCTTCCAAGGTGACTCGCCACTCCCACAGGAGACCCACACAGGCCCTCAGACTCAGTGGGGACCGGAAGCTCTCCTCTCCCGGGAAAGGTTAGGCTTGCAATAAAGTACAAGCTTGCTGGGAGTTGAGGAAGAAGTATTAAGGTGAGGAAGACCCAGAATGGGGGCCTGGAAGGTCCAATGACCCACTTCTACCAGCACAGTCAGCGCCGGGGGGCTGAACTGAGGTGCCGGCCGACATATCCAGGTCGGTCTCTGCCTCCCTCCCTCACCCCATGACCTTGTGCCCTGAAGGATGTCAGAGACCTCATTCCCCAAGTAGCAACAGAATTCCAGTCTGTAAGGGAACCTGGAGACCTCTAATCTGACCTACTCTATTTACAGCTGGAGAAACTGAGCCCAGCCAAAGTAAAAGGACCGAGTATCCCTTTCCCTTTAATTTTGCATTGACTCCTGTTTGGCAAAATGACATTGGGATATGTTTATCTCCCGTGATCAAATAACTCCACTTCTGAGAATGTCCTCTAAGGAAATAATCCTTAGCACAGGAAAAGCTCTGGGTACAAACATGCTCATCACAGCATCGTCCCACCTGAAAGTGCCAGAAGAGTGGCCAGGTTAATTCCCCTTGAAGGAAAACAGGTTGCCGTATATCCACTAAAAAATGTAGTGCAGTTCAGATTTTAATAAATGGGAATTTTCTGTTATCATGTTGGAGGGGAGGAAAAGATGCAAATTTTTATATGAACCTAACTTATGTGAGAAAAGCAACTACCTAAAACCAAGACTGAAAAGACAAATTGGTTTTCTTGTGTGTTTCTTTATGTATTTTTAGATAGTTATTATAGGTAGTGAGCTTAGGGGAGAGTGCTCTCACAGAAAATTTCAGATTGGAAGAAGAATTTTTAATTATATTTTTAAATGATGATATTTGGGTACCAATTTACAGAGAAAGGAAAGGGAATTCCTGGCAGCACTGGCAGCTGAAGGTGCTTCCCATAATTATTATATCGGCCACTGTCAAAGCCACCCTTTCCTCAAGTGACCCCTGCTAGACACCAGGTACTCATTGAGATGTATACATTCATTCATACCTTGGAGAACTTTGCTAAGCACCTTCTGGAGCTAAGTGTCAGGCACTGTCTTGGCTGCTGGGGATACAAGAGTAAACAAGGCAGATGGGTTCGTGCGCTCCTCGAACACACTGTCCAATGATGGAGGCATTAAAAGGGTCTGCACATGACTAGCCTAAGCTATGATAACAGCTACAAGGAATGTTCTACCGCTTGGAATGAGTTTGGCTGCCAGGAATAGAAATCCAGCTATAGGAATGAAAACAAAGGACGGTTTTTTAATTTTTTAATTTTTTTTTAATTTTTATTTATTTATTTATTTTTAATTTATTGGGGTGACAATTGTTAGTAAAGTTACATAGATTTCAGGTGTACAATTCTGTATTACATCATCTATGAATCCCATTGTGTGTTCACCACCCGGAGTCAGTTCTCCTTCCATCACCATATATTTGATCCCCCTTACCCTCATTTCCCACCCCCCACCCCCTTTACCCTCTGGTAACCACTAAACTATTGTCTGTATCTATGAGATTTTTTTGTTTGTTTGTTTTTTGTTGTTTTTTTTTTAAAGGAGGGTTTTTATCTCTTACATAAAACAAGTCCAGAAGTGGGCATTACAGGGCTAGAGTGATGGCTCCCACAAAGCCCTCAGGGGTCCCGACTCTTGCTGTGCTTCTGCTCTAAAATAAGAGCACTCTTCATATCCTTAACCTAAAGGTCCAAGACAGCTGCTAGAACCCCAGCCATCAAAGCTGTGTTCCAGGCAAAATGAAGGAAAAGTGCAAAGAGCAAAATACAAAGAGACAGAGTAGTCGGCTCTTTCTCAGTGTCTCAGAAACATGATTCAGCAACTTCCTAGCTGTCAGGAAGGCTGTGAAGGAAGAAGGAACCAGCGAACTCTGCCCCAGATGATGTGAGAGCAAAACACAGAGGGATTCAACCAGGCCGGGGTTGGGGGGATGGACTCAAGGCCATAACATCTAAGCTGAGGCCTAAAGGATACATGGGAGCCAGATAAACAAAGGGGTAGGGGAAGACCTCCAGGCAGAGCTCAACCCAAGAGGACAACTTTCCACAGGGAGAGCCCTGAAGTGGGGTCCGGAGACCGTGGTGGAAGCCCTGACTCTGCAGGCCCCTCACAGCCCGTTTGGAGCCTCTCCAGCTGTAAAGTGAGCACTCTGCGCTCAGATCCCATGAAACATTGATTAGGGCCTCTGCGAGGTAATGCTGGGGCAGGGAAAGGGCACACCCCTTATGCCATAGCCCCATCCTCTCAGGGCTTTTGGACCAGATGGACAGAGGAAACTCATCCAGTCTGAAAGCTGTAAGGGGAGACTTGGGTCAGGCAAAGAAACGAGGCCCCACTGGAGGGTTCAGAGGAGTTCACATCTGTGCGCCGTCAGCCTCGCATCCACCCTGGGCTGTTGCACGGCGGAGCCAGCAGCTCTCCCCACAGGGGTGGGGGGAGTGGCTGTGAGCATCACTGAAGCCTCTACCTGGACGTGAGTCTTGATGAAGCCACAGAATGGGGCTGGGCGGTGGGGCTGGAGGGACAACCAGCACTTACTAAGCACGCTCTGTGCGCCAGGCCCTGCGCAGCTCGGCACTTATCGTCTCATGTAATCCTCATAATTGCTCCATCAGACAGGTGTTAATTAGTCCCCTTTCACAAATGACAAAGCTGGGGCTCAGAGAGGTAATTTGTCCACATGATGATTGAGAGTGATTATAAACACTAGTGAGATGATGCGGATGAGAGTCCCTCGAACACCCCAAATCCCTGCGACCATGTAACCTTCGGTCAAGCCTCCCTTTGGGGCTCAGTTTCCCCACCTGTAAAATGAGGTCACTTGGCTTTGCTGCTCACAGCAGTCACAGCTGTCATGCCTCCAGTGTCTGTCTTCCCCATGGCGTCGTGTCACATCTTCACGACAACCCTGCCAAGCACTGTTAGCCCCTGGTTACGAACAGGATTTGACCCAGGTTTCTCTCAGCTCTTCCCACCACCACAGCCTGCTTCTCAAAGACCTAGAGAAAGTCAGCCTTTGGGCCTAGGTAGACGCTGCCCCTGGCTTCACCTCTGTCCCCACCGGGCAGCTAGAGCAGGGCAGGGTGTGTAGAAGGGCCAGGGCTTGTGGGCCGGCTGCGGGAGACACCAAAGGAGACCCGTCACATTATTACTATTCAGGTCAAAACACCTCCCTGTGTTTAAACAATTACAATCCATAATTAGTTGCCATCACAGTGGAACAAGCCCACTGTGGTTTCAAAATCACAGTGACTGCTTTATTTAGCTAAAGCGACCGCAGCCAGGGACCACTGGATTCTCGGTCAAAGAAAACATCCCAGCTTTGGCTCCCCAACCTTCTCTTAGCCAGTCCCACACACACACACACCCACCCCACCCACTGCCCCCATGCCATACCACTGTCTCGAACGGGGCTCTCCACACCCAGCCCTGAACTCTTTTATAGCTTATCCATCCTCCTCTTGCTTCTCCAATCCTTACCCATCCTATGAAGCCCAGCCTGGGGCCACCGCTTCCAAGAAGACTGCCCTGACTACTGCAGCCCCATTAGCTTCTCCCACTTCTCCACTCCCGTTGCTTCGCCCTGTGACTGGCTTACTAATCTCTCAGTGTAGGGGCTGGGAAGAGAGAAAGAAGGGAGAGTAGACCGTGGAACAGGAAGGAGAAAGATGGGCCACAACACAAACCTTGGTACCACATTCCTGTGCTCCAGGGAAAAGTGAGGCAGGACAGGTAGGAGAAGGTCAAAGGGACCTTCCTGCTCAGATGTGGAGGCGGCTCAGGAGTAACGCTCTGTATTCCTGAGGTCTGGGGAGGAGAGGCTGCAGATGTGCCCTGCTCCCACGCAGGGATGCTGAGCTGAGACACTGCTTTCCCATCAGAGGCCTCTGATTGGCTCTGCAAAGCCAGGACTTTCAGGTGGATGCGGGCAAGGACAAGACAGACCAAGGAGCTGAGAAACACTCAGTCATTCCCTCAACAAATGCTAGAGGAAATGCTGCATTTTTCTTAAGACAGCACAACTTAGTGTATTTCTGCCCAACAGCCTTTTGTAACAGGAATCTCTGATAAAGTTGGGCCATTGGGGCTTGGCGTCCTTGTTATTCTGAGTGAGAGGTGGGTCCACCGTCAGCCCGTTCTGGGGAGGCTGGGGATGGGCGGCCCATCAGAGAGGGCCCAAGAGAAGCCGAGGTCTTTCCTTTTTGCCTGGAAGTGATCCCTCAGGGCCACACTTTCCAACGTTAATCCTTTAAGAGCTTCCTATCGCTTCCGGCCCAGTCTCTAAGGCAGACCCCTAAAATCACTGGGTGACTGCAGAAATCAAGACGTTCAATGCTTATCTCACCATGAAACCCTTACAACGGACGTCCCTGGTGAGTAGCGGTCCAGCAATACGAGTACTATCCCATTCCACAGATAAGGAAACTGAGACTCTGAAAGGGTAGGCAGCTCCTCAGAGGCTCCTAGCCAAGGTGTAGTAGGAGAGGGAGGGCATGTGCTCTCTTGATTCCTGGGTCAGTCCTTCCCTACTTTGGGTGCTGCTTCACACTTCCCGTTCCCATGGGGCCCAGCTCTCAGCTGTTTGTCCACCATCATCCCTCCCCGCCCCCCCGCAATGTAGCTCCTAACAATGGCTTAAGGCATTAGCATCCAACATTCTGAACCAAAGGCATGCCCTACTAACGCATAACGGGGGTCAGGGAGTCTCAGTTTACCTCCTGGCGTCTTGGCCTCCTTTTCCTGCAAAGGTCAAGTTGAACCAGCTTCCCTTCAGCTCCAACATTCTCTGGTCCCATAAAAGGGAGGGGAGGGAAACACAGCTAATTCCATATATTGTTCATTTATTTTTTTATATGTATTATTTTTTATATATTTTTAAAACTTTTATTGATTTTTAAGTGTGTTTTTCCAGGACCCATCAGCTCCAAGTCAAGTAGTTAGTTGTTTTAGTCTAGTTGTGGAGGGCGCAGCTCACAGTGGCCCATGTGGGGATGGAACCAGCAACCTTGTTGTTAACAGCACCGCGCTCTAACCAACTGAGCTATCCGGCCGCCCTATTTTTCATATTTTTATATCCAGCGAAATGAAAGCGGGGAGAAGGAGCCACTGCAGACCACCCAGTTCACGGCCTCCAGGAAATGGATGAAAGAGGTGGGGCACCTGTTGGAAACCAAAGGATTCTGGCTTCTCCCTCCCAGGCTCGCCTGAGGCCTTTGAGCTGGAGACTCAGGTGAGCCCCAGTCTGCCCCCATGCACTTGGCCTGGGCAAGCAGGTAAACGAAGGTACTGACAGAAGCTCGTCCAGGTTCGAACAACGCTTCTCCCTGAGGGGCCAGGCTAACTCCCCACTGTGCCAGAACAAGGGGGCTTGCTCCCCAGGCTGCCCATTCCTGGGCCAGCCAGAGCCTGACAGCTGTTGGTACTGGCTGCCGTCCTCCCAGGGTTGCCGACACCTGGCCACGCCTCCCTCCAACCTTTATTTGCTTGGGCTGCAAGTCCCCCTCCTCCATGCAGCCTCCCAATCACCCGCCTCCCCAGAGCTGTTTCCTTCCTTGGAGTGCTGACAGACCTTAGATTCTGTGTCAACAGTACCCACTGTTCCACCTTATAGAATGTTTGCTGAGTGACAGACTCCAGCCCCCAAGGCAGAAGCAAAGACCTGAACTGGAGACAGACCAAGGAGGAAAAGTGAATCAAGCTGTACTGGGGAATGCCAGAATGAGTCACAGAGAGGCGTCCAGCAGACATCCATCCTTCCCTGACCTGCTGCCCCAACTTTATTCATTCATGCATGCATTCATTCAAAAAGTATTTACCCAGCACCTGCTATGTGCCAGGCACATCGCTAAATGCTGGGACACAACAGTGAACAAGACTTGGCCTCTTACCTCACAGTGTTTATAGACCAGTCAAAAGGGCAAACATTAAACAAATAATTACACAATGAATTAATTTACTGCTATTATACCTGACGCTGTGAAGAATAAGTACCGTATTTTGCCGTGTATAATGTGTGCTTTTTGCCCAAATTTGTGAGGGAAAAATAAGGATGCGCGTTATACATGGGTAGTACTACTTCTGTATCTATATAAATGTCTTTAATTCTTTTATTTATGCTTATGAGTTAAAAGTGTAACTCTAGAAATTAATAACAATATCTGTATGCAAAATAATACCCCGGAATATGATCATCGATTTTGTTGAACTTATGATGAACTTGCAACAACGAAGAGTTCTTGGCCTTCTATGATGTGCAAATATCATAAATTTGTTACCGATACATAAAATTTCTTGTACCTTGTATCTGCTCTTGTGTTTTGTAATTATTGGTTACATAAAATTTCTTGTACCATAATATATTAAAAAATACATACTAAAATTCCTTTATAATACAAAAAACAAGTACCTAAATGTAAACAAGTAAAAATTTGAATTCAAAAACTAAAACGAGAGATTCCCCCAGCCCCGAAATCTTGGGCCAAAAATATGGGTGCACATTATACACGGCAAAATATGGTAAGTGTAGGTGCTATGAGAAAACACTTGCTAGGAGGAGCTCACCTGTGGGCAGGTCACAGGAAGTTCACAGCAAAAGTGCTATTTTAGGTAAGACCTAAAGATGGTCTTTAATAGGGAGATGGGAAAGTGGAAACAGGCTGCAAAGATCTTGAGGCAAGAAGGAGCATGGAACATTCCAGAAATCTACAGTCAGTGTGTTTGGAGTTCAGAGCCATTTGGGGAAGATGAGACTGGAGCAACAGCAGAACTTCCCCGACCAGCAAAGAATCTAGCTTGGGAAGATGGGGAGCCCATGAATAATTTTAACAAAGAAAGAACTCTCTGCTTTTTAACTGGCCATGGCAATTTTTTGCCCCTAGCCTAGACTATCTCTCTTCTGCAGAACAACAAATATCAGGACCTGCTCTTCCTGTCCAGAATTCATGCCATATTAACATCCTACATCAGCACAACTCCGTGAATGAGTAGTGTCCCCCCCACACCCCATTACCTCTTTCCATACTCACAGAAACCTCATCAGGTAGGTGTTGTTGCCCCATTTCGCAGATGAAGACATTGGGACTCAGTGAAATTAACTTGCCCAGAGGTCACCTGCACAGTGTTCTGTTTAAGATGCCACGGCAGCCCAATGCAAAGGCAAAGCAGAAAAAGGAGCATTCGTTAGGTACAAGTACGCAAATCGATGCAAATAGTATATAAGTGAAGGCTACTAAGAAGGAAAATCTAGCAATGGAAAGTATCACATGTTCCAAAGCTTACGAAAATCTTTTGGATTAGTCTGCTTTGTTAATTGCCCACCACTGGGTATAGGTACAGATATGGATACACATACAGGCATAGATACAGCACAGACATAGATAACAGATATAAAAAAATCAGGAGTTGATATAACTGATTTTTCTTATATACAATTAGAGTTCTTAAACGGCTGGTTTTGGGCGATTAGCAAATTTTATGGTTTTATGTGCTGGCAACAAGATGGTTCTAAACTCAATTTCAGGTTCTAAAATTTAATAAATAAATAAAAGGTTAGATCTCTTCACTTAGAAATGCTCACTATTTTAATATCTGTCATGCAGGGAGTCACACGGGGTCTCTGGTCCTGCTCCCCACATAAGAATGCAGGACATGGTGAGGCCAAAAAGGAACACCCACGGAGCCATAGATAGGGGAGTCATAACACTATAGTCTCGCTGGCGGCTAGGTTGGAGACACAGGAAGCAGGAGCCACAGAATCCACAATCCACACTCCACCACACTCCGTCCTTGCTAGCCTAGCCACGGTAGTTATATCAGTGGCCAATGGCTCACTGGTTACAGCTGACGGCCAACTAGCCACAGCTGATGGCCATCCAATCACAGTTGATGGCCATTTACTACCCAAGAGAGCACCTTTCCACGTGAGGCCAAGAGCCTGGAAACTGCACTCCTGGCTCTGTCCCCACAATGTCTATTGCGATTTCAATTGAAATGGTAAATAACAATAACAAGGGCACGAATCCTAGATCATAATCCCAAGTGTGCACATCCATTCCCCTAGTTATCCCAGCGCAAGGTCACCAGCCCCTCAGAGAAAGGATCTGGGCCTCCCCTACATCAGGGACCCACTCCCCTCTCTCATTGCCCATGTTCCAGGGCAGACACAGGGTAAACTTGCAAAGAGAGAGAACACAGAAACTGCATCTGAAGAGAAAGCCCGCCTAGAAAGCAGAGCAGAGGAGGGTTCAGGGGCAGGGTGGGGATAGGCAAGCCTAGCCTTTCCATAAAAAATATTGAGTGCTGGAGTCAGGCTCAACATCCACAATTTGACACTCATACAAAATTCTATTGCCAGAGCTGCTGTGCAGGCTGCAGGGAAACTGAAATTTAGAAAACGAATCCTCAGTTCTATGGCAAATTAGTCATTCAGCGAATTGATCATTTGGCAAATTGGCTTTTAGCAAATTGATTTGAGATGTCTGGGCCTGCTCCCGGAAGGCTGCCCACCAGCCAGCAGAGTGTGCAGAGTCCAGTGGATGGGAACATAGCTCCCAGAAAGCAGGCCTTTCCCCTTTGCTCCCCAGGAGAGAAACCTCCAGGCTCAGCGGTGGTCCAGGAAGAGACGCAATGTCAGGGATGCAGGGCAGGGCTGCCTTTTGGGGATGGCTTTAGGGCTGGCTCCATGGGAAGCCTCTGTGCTGCCCACACTCAGCTCTGCATGAAGGCCTGCAGGGTGGGATTTCAGCCTCTCTGGAGAAGGCAGTGAATGCATGCTCTGTTCCAGGGGCCGGGGTCGTGTAATTACATCGAAGTACTGGTGAGGAAAACAGGCTCAGAAGCGAGAGACAGCTCGCGTTCCATCTCACAGGTAGAGAGCAGCAGCCGAGACCTGCCTGCCTCCAGAGATCTCCTTACCTCCCCGACACCAGGCTGCCTCAAGCAAACACCAATACTCCTATTTCCAAGAGGCTCTCCGGCTGGCGAAAGGATAGCTTCTCAGGGCGTACCCACTGAGGCATCACTCAAATCCTAGGACATGGAATTCTAAGGTTCCCTGTCCAGAGGAGGAAACTGAGGCTCCGAGGGTAGATGTGAGCATTCCATAAGGTAACCCTCAAGTAACGGATGCCTATATATCCTTCCAGGGAAAAACATTTTTGAAAAGCAAGGTCTCTCCTGGGATATATATGCATAAGCTTTTTTAAAACTGACATAAATGGATCCCTATGTACACATTCTTCGCTACACCTTGCTTTTTTTCATTTATTAAAGCTTCCCTTACAGTTTCTTAACAACTGCACTACATTCTGTAGTACGCAAGTTCCAGTCTCCTACTGAGGGGTATTGCAGTTGTCTGTCATTTTGCTGTTGAGCACTTCGTCATTTTTTTGTTGAATTAATGCACGCATGCATGAATGAGTGAGCGAATGAAGAAAACTCAGGCATTCCTACTTCTCATATCCACTTTGCATTCATTTCCCCCATTGTATTCCTGGGATGCCCCTGTGAATGCAGGATTGGAATACCTGCTTTACAGGTAGGGAAACTGAGGCCCAGAGAGATGACAGTCTCACACGAAATAATGGCAGAGCCCGGACTAGAATCCAAGCCAGGGCTGCTACTTTGGTGCTTCTTCCCTATGATGGCTGCTGACCTGGGCCAGGATTTCCAGCTGCCCAGTCCTCCAGAGAGAGGAGCTTTGTGTCCAGAGCCCAATGAGTTAGAGATCCCTGATCACCCAGCTCATCACCCAAGGCGACCAATGAGGCTAGAACTGTAAGAAAGCCCGGAGAGAAAAGAACTTCTCTCCCCTCAGCCAGGAGTGAGCACTCATGACTTTCCAAACAGGCCTCCACCTTTTTCTCAGGTTTGTTCATAATTTCAAGACTTGGATCAAGACTGGAAACCCCCTGTCATTACCTTTCTGATTGTGACTCACTCTGGGGGCAGGGAGGTGGGAGAGGTAGGATGCCCATTTCTCAAATCTCACCAGTCTCAAAAACAAAAAAGTGTCTTCTTCAACTGCACAATCATTCACTCAACAAACGTTTCCTGACCACAGGGTCTAAGGAGCGCTGAGTACTCAGCGCTGTGCTCAGAGCTGTGAGGCAGGAGTGGGCGGGGCGGCCAGCCACTCACAGGCAGACATCCTCTCTTGACACTCCATCGTCATAGCTCAGGTCTGGCGTGCCACTGACCTTCCTGCAGGTGATCAACCCCAGGCTAATCTGCCTTAGTCTGTGCAGCCACTGGAAACGGTAACTACTTCTTCCGTCTTCCCTTGAGCTCCATCACCATTCTCCCACTCCGTTGCCCACTCCTACTTGGTATTCTCTGCCCATTTATTAAATGTTAGCACTCCCCCGAGCTCTTACTTGGACCTTTTTCTTTCTTTCTTTTTTTTTTTTTTTGATCTCCCTGTGTTCACTCCCCTTTAATCATCTCATCTACACCATAAGAATTCAAATACTACCCAAATGCTGACGTCCCCCAAATCAATTCACCAAATGCTTATCGGACAATCTCTCCTGCGGTGGCCACAGACACCTGAGGATATCAGGTGACATATCCACACCTGATCCCACCCTCATGCCTACACCCAACCTGCTTGTCCCGCACCCTGGTGAGTGACGAGTGGCTTCAAGCTGTCAACCACCTGAGCCAGGAGCCCGGGAGTCAGCCTAGCCTCCTCCCCCTGCCTTGTCACCACGTCCAAATGGTCACCCTATTGGATGGCTGTACCTACCCAAGCTTTCTCAGAGCTGTTTCCTCTACTTCTTCCCCACCGTCGACCTTCATTGAGCTCCTCCTCTTCTCCTGAACTAGGACAATACCTCCTCACAGTTCTCCACATGGCCCGCCAGCCGCAGCTGGACTGCTCTAGCCTCCATCCCAAGGCCCTCCGTGACCCAAGTACCACCTTCTTCTCAGCCTCATTTCCGCTCACAGGTGTCTGCTCCAGCAGCACCGAATACTTCCAACCGCAGGCCGGACCCCGTTCTCTCCCCAACAGCTTCTGTGTCTGTTTTTCCTCTTTACCGAAAAATTCTCTCCCACCTCTCCACTGCTGCCTCAGGAACCTTACAGCTTTTCCTTCCACACCTCTGAGCGCTCCACCCCCTCCCCCTCACCTCCCCAGGCAGGGCCAGGCTCTCCTCCACACGTACCCCTGAGACCCAGGGAAAGCTACTCTCACTGCACTCAGCACCTTGAATTACAAGATCTTATTTTCAAGTCTCACACTAAACTCAAACCCTCTAAGGACCACATTCAGCTCCTGTATCTGTCTGCCTAGCCCCTGGCACGTGACGCCATGGTGGGCCTCCATGAATGACTGAATGAATGACTACTACAGGTGGGTGGACCTGATGGAATATTGAGATAGTCCAGGGACTGAACATGGCAGTGCCAACCAGTCAGGAGCGGGGAAATCACCAGAAACCCATCTGCCAGGCCTGAAGGAGCTCGCAACCTGCTCCCGAGAGACAAGACTCACAAAGCAGCTAACAAAACGGCGTATAATTAGCTCTACAGTGCCTTGGTTCCCTCTAGAACTCAAAGGAACAGGGACACTAGAGAGAGCTGAAGAAGTGCTGGGAAGCGGCCTGACTCTGGGCTACCACCCCAGCCTTCCAGGGTCTGAACAGAACAAGGGCTAAAGGGTTGAAAGGGACAATTTGCGTCTCTAGCAAAACCCCACCCAGGAGACGCCTTCCAGAGCTCCAGGGCTCTTACTGGGAAAAGCTTTGTGCCTCCTGTATGCCAGGGAGCCTGACTAGCTAGTGAAGGTTGCAAAGGGGCAAAAAAGCATCCCAAGCAGAAGGCGTACGTTCCTCACCCCACTCCCCAAGGTGAGTGTCCATCTGCTTGACTTTCCAGAAGACTAGTCTGACCAGAGCTCAGGGACCAGGTCTGACCCCCTGTCCAGGGGGGATGGGACCCGCGCCAGGAGGCTGGGAACGGCACCCAGAGAAGGCAGGGAGGGAGGGCGGGAGACTCAGGTGCCATTGGTAACCTCTGCTGTTTGACTTTGGGCCAGCCAGGATTAAGTGTAATGGTCTTGACCTGACCTTGGTCTTTATATGACCAAGAAGAGTGTAAATATTGAGACATATGCCAACACTAAAGAAAAGCAAGCAGATGCAGGTAATCCAGCCACGCCTGGAAAAATTGCACATCCAGCAAGGGCCTTGCAGCAACCCTATCTTGCACCCTTTTCCCTCCTGGCAGCCCCCTCCTCTTCTTCCTCCTCCCTATCTTCCAGGGCCAGGCTGTCTCCCCATTCCTGAATAGCAAAACCTGCCCCCCAAAGCATAGGTTACCAAAGCTGGAAGTGGATTGGAGTTTGGCGGGCCCCAAACCCCTTTTTAGAGGAGGAAACTGAGTCCCAGAGAGGGAAAGGGACTTAGAGGCAATCACACAGCTCTCCAACTCCCAGGACAAAGCTCTTTGTGCTGACTTAGCGCTTAGATCCTTCATGCACCCTGTAGTGTCTAGGAAACAGCTTCTGGGAGTCCTGCTCCTCCAACTTCTACCCCTCCCCCACCACAAAGAGAAGCAGGGCTGTGTTTCAACACCGATGAAAGCTGTGTGCTCAATGGACAGAATATAATGGAATTTGAGGCATCAGGAGCAGAGGCTTGGAGCAGGCTGAGATCCCAAGGCTCTGGGCCAGGATGAGCAGCTATATGTAAGCAGTACCCGTGATGCTTGTCTGGCTTTCCCACCCAGCCTCACTCTGGGTCTGGCGATGACAACTAAAGCAGAGCCAGGCCACGAGAGAAAGTGAGGGTAAGGCCTGTTCTTTAGAGGCCACGATGGGGCCCTCAGCTCCTGGTCCCCAGTGTTCTCTGAAGCTCACTGGGTGGGCAGAGGCGGTGAGCCTGCACATTACACTTACCCATAACTGCTGTGACATGAAGGCTTAAGGCCCGGGTGCCACCCTCCTACAATGCCAGCTCCACGAACACCACCGGATGGCACCACGAAGGGGAAAATGGAGACAGGCCTCTGGCGCCCTCTGCTGTTCAGCACTCCTGTCCCACAGTCTGAGGGATGACACTGAGGCTGGCAGGAGAATGGCACCAGTGCCTGGGGTTGCCGCAGCTTGTAGCAGCCCCTCCATCTACTTTCCAAAGGATCCAGGAAAAACGCTGTGCGTAAACCCTGGGAAGGGCAGTCAGAACACATCAGGGTGTGTCATGGTAACGAACAAGCCCAAAGTGAAACGGCTTGTAACAACAAAGGTTTATTTCTTAGACGTGAGTTGTCCGGGAATGATGCTCCAGGTTTCTTCTCACCGGGATCCAGGAGGAGGGAGCAGCCACCATCTTGAACGTCACCAGTTATTGTCAGCGGGAAAAGGGCTAACGGGCCTCACACAGACCATTAAAACTTCTGCGGACAACTCATTGGCTCAGCTCAGCCTCATGGCCCAGCCCAATACTAGGGGCCCAGATGCGCAGTCGGACAAATTGCCCAGAAGTCAGGGAGCTAGAAGTACTTAGCGAACACATCCATAATTACTAGGGTCTGATGGCTCTCGGAGTCACCAAACGTTTGGCTTATTCTCCTCCTACAAGCACAATACATCCACCCCTCCCCAAGCAACAGCCCCAAAGTCCCCCCGGCACTGCATCATGCCCAGGAACAGGACCTCAGGGTGGTGAGTTGGGGTCTCCATATCAGCAGGAAGTACAGTGATCCCTTCAGCACCTTCAGGGATGGTGCTTCTTGATCCAGAGACCGACAAGTTAAGAATTAATGTTACCTGCCCGGCAAAACTCAATATTCAATGATATAAGAAGTACAAGATAACATCAATAAACACACCCAGGTAGAAAGAGGAAGTGTGGCAGACAACCTCTGCAGACACTGCTCCATGCAATCCTGACATCCCACTGCGCAGACGTCCTAGGGTCCCTCCCTGCCCTGGAACTGGGGCGTTTTCCGTGGTCAGGCAGACTGGGACTCTCCCTCGGGTACCTCTCCTCATGGTTCTGTGTGCCTCTACTCCCTTCTCCACGGTCTGTCTGGCTCCCTGAGTTCCTTCATACTCCGAACCTTGGGGTGTTTGTAGTAATGACCATCCGCCCTTGAGTCTACTGGACCTCCAAGTTCCAGCGTGACACCAATTGCAGGGTCCCTTAGGTCTCAGTTCAAATTTCAGAAAGAGAGAGAGAGAGAGAAAGAGAGAGAGAGACTGACTCTCGTCTGATTGATGCAGTTCTATTACTTAGGACCAGGTACACAAGTCAGAGTTACTGTCCAGCATATGAATGAGCCTGCTGGAAAAGGAACCATGTGCTGCCTACATGGCCTGGGTTGCACAGGCGCTCAGAGTGGGGAAGGCCATGAATGCTTGTTTTCTCTGAAACAAATTGTTTGGAGTTGTCTTTGAACAACCCTAAAGAAGACACACAATTTTAGGTGAGAAAGTGAGGGTTGGCCTTCTCCCACCTCAGACTAGTAAATGCTTTCTTTGTTTGTCTAAGTCTCAGTTTCCTCCTCTGTAAAAGGGGGACAGAAATCTCTGTCCTTACCCCTCTCCTTCTCTCACTCTTTGAGCCCCTCAGGCCCCCAGTAAAACCAATCCCAGGCCCCGGTTGTCTGAGCTGGATCACACTCCCAAGTTTACCTGTTGCTTCCCCCAGGAACTTTTGCATTTGTGTAGAGAACTCTTGGGAGACTGAATAACCAAAGGAATAAATCTCTAATGCTGAAATGTAAGGCAGTGAGAGAGACCAAAGGGGAAGAGAGATGGGAACTCAAAATCCACCTATATAATGGATTCTGCTCTCGACTGCTGACTCCATTTCCTCCTTCATGGGAGAAATGAGTCAAGCCCTATCTTGAACGATTCTTGTTAGCCGAAGCCTCGGTTCATTTTTAGTGCTAAACTCGCTCTTGAGAGTGTGTGGCTGCAGCATAGATACGCACCTTGCCTCCCCACTCCGTGTTTTCTAAATTCTACCCAAGTGGCCCGGGCCTAGTTTTAATGATGGCAAACCCCTTGCAGCCCACATCCCTCCACCTCAGGGAATGAGAGTGCTGGGTTTGTTTCCTTGGAAACTCTGTCTTTCCTCCTCACCTCTTTACCCCCTGGTCTGTGGTGGTCTGAAGACCTGGCTTGTATGTTTACTTCACCCAGTTTCTGGAGCAGAAGTTATGTCTCCGGTAAGACCAGCACCATCCGTGTGTCCTTGCTCAGAGGGCCTGACGTGGCTTTTGGTAAACAGGAGTGGCATTTCCCCACTGACTCTTGAGCCTGGCACTGGGGCCACTTCCCACCTTGCCTCCCTCCAACCTTCGTGCCATTGCCCCTGGTACCCTCCTCCTCTGTCCCTGGGCCCTAAGAAGACCAATCCCCCTTGTTCTTCACCCACCCTCAATATCCAACCGTACTCCTACTTCCTCCCCCTCTGTAATTTGGGACAGATTGCTTATGCTCTCTGGACTGTGACCTCACTGTAACACGAGAAGATTAGAGAAGACAAAATTCCCTAATTCTAGATCCATCTTTTCCCCTATCCCCTTTAACTTCTATCAAAAACAATGCGAGGTAGTGTTGGTACAGGGCTTTACAGTCTATACAACATTACCGTGTTTATTATTTCATTTAAAACCACCGATAGCCCCCAGGGGTAGTTATTTGACAGAGGTAGAAACTGAGGCTCAGAGAGGTTAAGTTGTGTGTCTAAGGTTACCCAGCTAGTTAAAAAAATAAATAAATAAATAAAGGATTAAAATCCAAGCATCCAGACCATGGGCTCCTTCTACCTTACCAAATGATGTCTCTCTCGCACCCTCTGGCTGATGGCTGCGATCCTGTTCCCCAGAGAGAATACCCCTCATGTGAGAGTCAGGAAGACTAGACTCAAGGTATAACCACCCCCTCACTTCCCTGGGAAAAGGCACAGAGGGTCACAGAGCATCACCACAAAATAGGTTGCCTTGGATCTGAGTGAACCGTAAGAAAAGAAGAAAAAAAATATGACTTTAAAGCTTGTTTACACACTCCCCTATCACTGGCCTGGATCTCTTTGGAGCAGCTGGGCTGCTTCTAATTCGCTAGGCCCGGCTAATTGCTGCTCTGTCCTCCCACAGTGACAGACCAGGGCTCCCTGGGGCCAAAGCCTACATGTCTCCCCTCCCAGAGCTCCTTTCCCCTTCCTTTCCGGTTCACCAAAGGTGCCGCCCAGGAATCAGAAGCTAGTGGCACCCTCAGTTTCTCTTTCTGTGAAACGGGAATGATCTGCACTTTCCAGTCACTTCTGTCCAGTAGGAGTGGAGGGGAGGAGAAGACATAAGCCTATGTTCCTTACAGGACTTGGGTCTCTTTGTGGGGGAGATATTTGCACAAAAGCTAAAGGCAGGAGTGGCTTCAATGCTACATAATAAAAGGACTCCAGGGGAGAAACTGGATCCCTGGCATGTTCTGGAGAATTGAATTTTCTAGATAATTAGAAACCCCTTTGATTTCAACTCTTGTAGCTATAAACCCTTCTACTCTACCTGAGAGAGGGCCTTGCTGGAACCATGCCTGGAGACAACTTTGTTGCTGTGCACCCTGCCAGGCTGCAAAGCCGCACTGCCGGGGGGCTGGACCAGGGGCGACTGCCTGAGACAGCGTTAAGCGGACCTGAAGCCCAGATGGGCTCAGAGTGGCATTTTCAGATAAATTCCTGAGAGTCATTTGTTTTATTTAGTTTCTTTGGTTCTTTCTCAAGGAGGTCAAGTCTGGTAAAAAACCCAGTGTTGTGGGGGCTATAATTCATTGTATCACAGCCATAGAAAGGTATACTGAAATCAGATGTGTATGAATAACTGCTATTATTTCTGTGATAAATATTCCTGGTCACCATGATCTGGTACCCTTGTCACTATGAAAAAAGCTCTCCAAAACATGGTTTCCCCATCTGTAAAATGAGAGAGTTGCTTTTCGTTGTCTTTGAGGTCCTTTCTAGAGTTCATACTGCTTGGAATAATAAAACAAACATCAGATTCTTCACAACTTAGGGGAGAAAGAGACTTCAGGTTTCGTGGGGTAGGGAATGGGCTCTGGCTCCACCTGCCCCGTTTCTCTCACTCTTGACTTTCCTTTGGGAGTCCCTAACATTTCGCCCGATGTTGCCACAGCTTACAAGGAAATGACCTACCATTTTAGAACCCCAGACACCTTCCTACAATTTTCTGCTTCTGTGCGAATCATCCTCCAATAACTTGGCAACCTGTGAGCTTCCTGAGGGAAGGAATCACATGGCCACCCAGAATCTAGAGTATTAGATTCTCTAGAGAAACAGAATTAGTAGGCAATAAGATGATAGATAGATAGATAGATAGATAGATAGATAGATAGATAGAGACACACACCTATATACATATATACCCACATATATGAATAGACATATATATACATGTACACACATATGTATATATATATATATACACATACATACATATACACACATACAACTGTATATGTGTATATATACAGAGACACAGAGAGAATAGGAGGGAAAGAAGAAGGGAGGAAGGGAGAGAAATACATTTATTTTTAAGAAAATGTTTCATGCAATTGTGGGGCTGGCAAGTCCAAAATCTGTAGGGCAAGTTGGAGGCTGGAAATTTAGGTGAGAATTAATGTTGCAATCTTGCATTCAAATTTCATAGCACAGCAGGCTGGGAAGTCAGGCTGTTTCTCCGGTGCAGTCTTGAAGAGAACTCCCTCTTCTTTGGAAAATTCAATCTTTGCTCTTAAGGCCTTTGACTGATTGGATGAGACCCACACACATCATGGAGGGTAATCTGCTTTACAGGCAATCTACTAATTTAAGTGTTAATCACACCTAATAAATACCTTCACAGCAACATCTAGACTGGTGTTTGACCGAGCAACTGGTCTACATAGCCTAGCCAAGCTGATACATCCATTAACAATCATACCCCCTGTCACTTAGCTCTGTGTGCCCTCTTGGCAGTCCTGAGCAGATAAACAGCAGGGAGTCCTAAGTATTCTAGGGCATGTCTTCATTTCTCTCTTCTTTTATTTCTTCCCTTCTCATTTTTATTCACCCAGGCTTCTGGGCCCAAAGACTCAGCCTCATTCAGTACCACCAATGCTGCCACCTTGGCCACTGCCAGTGGGTGTTGCAGTAAGAGGTGACAAGCAAGCCTGGGCTGACTCCTGGCTCCACCACGCATTCGCCCAGGAACCTGAGCCAGTATAATGCCTTAGATCATGAATTCCGTGTCTGTGAAGTGGGGGCCTGTGGTGCCCCCCACTTCGCGGGATTTTTGTGAGGCCGGGTGGGACGATGCATATGATATGCCCAGTTCAGTGTCTGCGATGAATGACGCACCCCGTCATCTTAGTAATGATTATTTTATTGCTACTTTACACACAATTAAAACTCACTAATTCAGACCTATCAGAGAGGGCAGTCAATGGCTGGAAAGTCGACATTAAAAAATAATTTTAAAATAATGTCGTGTTATTACTTTAAAATATATCACTCAGTCCAGGCTAATAAAGTGTTACACAGCAAGCCCTTGGGGGACTTATGTTAATGAACAAGTAAGGACACTTGCAGGTTAGTCCATCAGTTATCGGTGTGGCAAGGGGTGTATTCAAAAGTACTTGAAAATGCATCCAAACAGCGCACTGTCCTCTGTAGCTTTTTCCCCTGCAATCATCTTAATGCACTTTATTAATTCAACCGCTTCTCCCACCTTGAGAAGGCTCCAAGCTGACCAGACTTCTACAAATTCTGACCTGCTGGGGAATGAGTATAGCCATTTTATTGCATTAGGTCAAGACCTTTATTTTACGTTCTTTCTTTTTCTCAGGGGCCTGTTTCCGGGTGGCCATCTTGGGCTGTAACTCCTACAAGTGGAACTATTCCTGTCAAATGACACAGAGGCTGGATTTAGGAGCATGGGCTCTGGACTCTGACAGACCTGAGTTCAAATCCCAGCTCCGGCTCTTGCAAGCTGTGTGACCTGGGGCAAGCCACTTACCTTCTCTAACGCACAGTGAAGTGGAGATAAGGTGACTGGCCTCACAGGGCTGCTGTAAGACTAAATTAGGTGATATGTCAAATGTAGTTGAAATACGTGAACTGGCACATTAACAGGCCCCTGTACAGGGGCCAACTCCAGAGATGAGTCAGGAGATCATGGGCGGGGAACGCTGACATTATTATTCTGGGTACTAGGCCAGTCCGTGGGTGACTGATGAAAGTCGCCTGTAGTCAGACTATGATCTCAGGCCAGAAGCCCAGGAATTATTGTCATTATTATTAATGGCAACAAAAATGACAATTTATATTTTATAACAGCTATCCAGCTTTTCTCAAAAGGTCTGCTTAGACAATTTATATTTGAAGTATTTGTTCCTCTAGACCGTCCAAGTTTGGATCGAGTTCACTCGCCAGAGAACCACACACACCAAAGTCGTGCAGCCCCTGCAGAAAGGCCTTCGCTAAGTGTGGTGCAGGCTAAGCCCTTGCCTAGACTGTTCGCCAGCGTCGAGAACCGCCCATGAAGGGCAGTCTCTTCGGAGACCCTGGGAGCATGACATCGACCAGCATTTAAGCCCTTCCTCTGGGGAGGGCTGGAGCTTTACAAGCATCTTACTTTGTCCTCACTACATCCAGCCTTGAGTCTGGACTACTGTCCCTTACCCCAATTTCTCAGAGGAGGGAGCTGAGTCCCAGAATGCAAGGGTGACTTGCTCAAGGTCACAGAGCTGGTAAGTGGCGGCTCTTGAATACGAACACAGCATAGGAGCAGGATAGCAGGATGTACCGGCCTTCAAAAGATGTTCTCTCTCAGCTATCTTAGATTCTACAAATCTAAGGGGGTACAAACCTTCATGAATCCCCTAAGGCAAACTTTCCTCCCCCTCCCTTTGAACTCCCTTAACAAACAGCACTCTGCCTTCTTCTCGCTTAGAGTTGCTTCCAGCTTCCCTGAGTTGCAGCCATGCTCATGAGTGTCCCAGCTCCCAGTGAGAGCTGGCACTGTGTCTTGTCTCTGTTACCGTAGAGGCTTCCCCAAGGCCTAAACCAAAAGACGCCGCTTAATACACGTTTGTTGACTGTGTTGATGGAATAAGAATTTCCCAGAGGGTCTTTGGAGAAACTTTGTACCTAGTTGCCTCTTTTAAATGACCCCACTCTAAAACAAGAGATCTAGAAGTAGATGGAGGGCCCGCTAGGAGCTGGGGCAACCCCAGCGATAGATGGCATTCCCTCGGCCTCCTTGCCAGCCTTGGTGCCATGCCTCATGAAAAAATGAGAGAAGGCTGTGGGCTGGGACCCTGAACAGCGGAACCACGCTGACTTGCGCCAACCTAAATGGGTCTGCTCCTAGCAACATGAGAGCTGGAATAGAGGCCCCTTCTCAAGGGCGTGGAGCCAGTTAGGAAAGGGGGTCTGAACGAGACCCCATACCGGGGTACCAAGCCCATGTAGCCCAACCAGAGGTGGCAAATCAGTGGTATAACCTGTGTGCATGACATCTGGACAGAGCAGTTTTTAACTCACTCCTCTTTCATACAACAAAATTATTTTCAGTGAAAGCCACAGAATGCAATCAATAACAACAGTATAGGCGCACTAGATATGCCGTTGGCATTTCCTTGGCATTTTCATTAACTACACATGATTTTGACAGCATTACCTATTTTAAATACATCCAGACATTGTTTTGATTGCGTCCTCTTTTTCTCTTTTCATTTTTCTTTGTTGAGCTGCACTGAATTCATGTCATTTCAGGTTGGGACTGGTGCCCCACTTGTAATTATTTTGGAATTTCAGAATAATTATAAACCAATTGCCTCTTTCACAATACTGCAAGACATTGCAAGTTCTTCCAATTTCCTGCAGGACAAAAAAAAACACCATGATTTACACACTCCTATCAGTCTGAACTTTGATCCTTTGGTTACAGTCTGATATAATAATAGTTTATGTAAATAATGATCCAGTAACTAATAAGAGGATTTTAATAAGCCTAAAATGTCAACAAAAGGTATAACTTTTTGATAAATCCCTTCCTGGATTTTGTTCTGTCATTTTAAAACAATTAAAAGATAAGTTTCAGTTTTAAAAATATTATTAAAATTCAGTAAAATAGGTCAAGCATGAACTAAACTTTGCACTTAACTAAACAAAAATATTATACCTGGCAGTTCATACTCTTTCACCGTTTTAAATTTTAAACAAAACTAAACTCCAGTGGTCACCTAGAACAACTAAAAGAACTCAAGTTACATTTTTCCATCTTTACAATCACTGCACTATCATGGTTCATTTCAAATCTACTTTTTAAACACAAAAATACATGATAACACAGGGAGTTGCGGGCTCCCTGCAAACTATACCTGAAGAGAATGCGAACAATTCTGTTGCCTGACAAAATAACTCTTTTTAAATTTATTTTTAATTAACTAATTTTTTTCAGTTACATTTGACAGTATTATTTTATATGAGTTTCAGGTGTACTGCATAGTGGTTAAAAATTTATATAATTTTATATGATTTATGTAGTGATCCCCTGATTAGTTTAGTACCCACCTGCCATGATCCAGACTTGTTGCAACATTTTTGTCTATATTCCTTATGTTGTACTTTACATCCTCGGGACTATTTTGTAACCACCGATTTGTATTTCTTGATCCCTTCAACTTTTTCACCCAGTTACCCAACCCCTTTCCTTACTGTCAACCATCAGTTTGTTCTCTGTATCTATGAGTCTGTTTCTGTTTTGTTTTGTTTATTTTATTCTTTAGATTTCACATGTAAGAGAGATGATATGATATTGAAATCTTACCATTTGCGACAACATGGGTGGACCTAGACAGTATTATACTAAGTGAAATAAGTCAGACTGACAAAATAACTCTTAAAACGAATGCATGTTGTACGTCCATGTTTTGGGAGCCAACTCTATAACAAGGAGTTCTCCAAATTAAGTTCCACATATAATAAAATGTTTATTAAAGGATAAGTAATAAAACTGTCCCAACGTGAAGTTTATTTACATTATTATTATTATTAATTATTATTATTATTCTCCACAATATCACAATTGTTTATACCTTAAACCAAGAAAAGAGTTTTCATGGAGGAGCATTTCAGCACCGACATTATTTACAATTGTCAGTGTACAGTGGCAATAAAAGCACACTTAATTTCAGTCAAATTCATTGTTTTTTATAAACTCCTCTGCACCTGCTTATTACCTGAACTAGAGGACTGCATCCATCACCCCACCCTTAGTATACAAGTCAAGATACTCTAAATGATGCCCCAAAGGTGTCTTTCAGAGCTGCCTAACAGGAAATGCCATGTATTTTTCCTTCACAGACAATGAGAAGCATGTGACTGATTATGTTGCCTTTATTGCTTTGGCACCAAGAAGTTCAGAGCCAAATTTATAGCTCCCTTGTAGGATCTTGTGGCATCTCAATTTCTCCCCTTGGTGTTACCCCCTTGGTGTATGCCTTCCCTGTCCCTTCCCCGTTTTCAACACATTGTTTCGAGGTTTCAAAATGACCTCCCCCAGCCCAATTAACTTGCCGAATTTTCTGCAAGTTTTATTTTTTTTTCTCTTGACTGTGGGTGTCTTCAGGTAGGACACAAAACCTTGTTTCCCAGAGCCCCACAACTCCCTAAGCCCTGCCCTGGGGCCTTTCATATTTACTCTCTGCTTAGCCTCTGAAAGCATTTCAGTTTACAATCCATGTGTGTTTTTTCTTGCTTATAGCTCCTTGTAAGCCAATTCATATCCTTTGTAGAGTAGAGAGGGAACTCAGTGCAGCTTAGTTTGGGATGAGAGGTGCTATGATCCGGGGGGAGGGGAACCGTGTATCTGGCACTGTGCCAGTCTCTTTTGCATCCTCTCATTCAACCCTTCAATGATCTAATGACAAAAGGAGTGGCACCATTTTATAACTGAGGAATCAAAGCTCTAAGGAGTTAAGTGCCCCCCTCTCAAGTCACACAGCTTCTTGGTGGTGGAACCAGGATGGAAACCCAAGCAGGTCTGCAGCCAGCTATGTCTACCCCCATGGGATGAGGGGAGACCAACTGGAGTTCTCCCCAAGGGACTGGGGAGGAGCTAACCTGCTATTCCTCCTACCCTCATAGCTTCCTGGCTCTACACACAGATCCCACAGAACAACCCACCGGGAGGCCAGGTAATACCGGCCCCAGGGCCATATATGGGAAGCCACCTCTCGGGTTCTGTCCTCAGGGGGACGTGTGCTGGGTTAATGTTCTGTCGCCTTCTTAAAATTCTTAATAAATTTTTGAACCAGGGGCCACACCATCATCACCTAGACTGACAAGTGACAGTGGCGACATAGCCCAGCCACCACCAGACTCCCCCTCATGGAACCATTGGGGTGTAGAGGACACCTTGCCCCCAGCAAAGGCTTCTGGGAGTTGCCACCACAGACCCAGCTCCTCCTCCCAGACACTTAGCACCAGAGCCCTTGGCTTCACTAATACCCCAACCTGCTGGAGTCTTGCTCTGGACAGTCGCCACAGCAACCAGAAGTTGGTCTGTGCAGCTGAATGAATCAGCAAATATTTATCAAGCACTGTGCTAGGAACTGTAGGGGAGAATGGGTGGCTTTGCCGGTTTTAACATATTTTCAGTAATAAACACCCTAAAAGAATTAGTGGGAGGGGATACTTGTAAGACCCTGTTTCTTTCCTGTCCAGGAAGTCATGGAGTATACAAAATACTGGTGTAGTTTTGCACGCACAGATTTCAGAGCTAGAGACTTTTGGTTTCAAATCCCAGCACCGCCACCACTAACTGTGTGACAGTATGCAAGCCCCAAGCCGCTCCCAGCCTCAGTTTCCCCTTTTAAATGGGAGCCTACTTCCCCCTGCCCACCTCATAGGGCTCTTTCAGGATAAAATGAGCTAATGTGTAACAAAGAGCTTTGTTGACTGTGCAAATGTTAGGTTGTTCTTTCAATAAACATTTATTAAGCATTTACTCTGAGCAAAAGCCTGAGTTAGGCATTAGAGCCTCTCAAATGTAAACGTCCTGGGCTCATTGTGATTCACCTTTTTTCCAACTGCGGTGAAATTCACCTAACATAAAATGAACCATTTTAAAGCAAACAAAGTCAGTGGCATTTGGTGCATTCACACGATGTTGCGAACCAACACCTCAGCTTCCAGAACATGAAAAGCCTGTACCCGTTATACATCACCCTCTTTTTAGGGACTATTTTTCTCTTGCTATCATTGTTTCGTCCTTCTCGGGAGTAGCTTTCCTGGGTTTGGTAAGATCCTAATGTGCCTCCGATGTCCTGTGACTCCCAGCCAACCCTTGCATCCAACCTCCAGCTTCATAAGCTGAAACCCAGGCTCCTTTGCCAGAACTGGGGAAACCGGAGCCCTGAGCCTGCCGTTTTTAATTACACCAGGGCTGGGTGAGCAGGTAATCACTGTGTATTTCAGTAAATTACCTCTCATAAAGGATCCATCGTGTTTGCCTGCGTGCCCTTCTTTCTTGGAATCAGCTCCCGTTTCCAGCATTGCCTCTTCCCGGCAGCCCGTGCGCTTGGCCGAGGTCCCCCTTGTCAAACGCGGGGAGAGTCAGGTGCAGGGGGAGGGGGCGGTCTTTGGGCAAATATTGGACTTGGCCACACTTGCTGTCCCTATCAGGAACCCGATTCGTGTTATTGATTGACAGATGCGGGGACCAACTGTTTGGAAAGCTGAGCCCCCTCGGATTGGGATAGGTGTTTCAGCAAACAGCCCTAATGCTGGGCAAACAGGCCTGTTGGAAGAAGTGCCTGGCGTGTTAGCAGAGCAAACCAAGCGCTGAGCAAACAGCTTAAAAGAATGTGGCCACCTCCACGTAACCTCAACCAAGGTATTGATCCCACTGGAGGCGGGAGAGGGGCTGAGCAGGGAACAGAGAGATACAAACCCAAGCAGAATGTAAATGTTATCTTTAAGCTGCGGCTGTCAGGGCCCTAATGGGCATCTGTTTGGAATTTGTCTTCTTGCAAATCTTTAAATCCAGGTCAGGACCACGCACAGAATTTAATAACTTTTCAGAAAGATCGTGGCTTGGGACTGATTTCGTTCTTCATAAGCCCAATTGGGACTTTCTGTTCTTGTTAGAGGTAGCAGACTCGCGTGGAAACTTTCTAGCTAGAAAGAGGCAAATCTTCTGAACATTAGTCAGAAGCCTACAGAAGAGAGGAAGAAGAAAATCCAGAAACAAAGGTGCTTTGTCTGACCCCTGAGCTGTCCATGCATTGAGAGCTGGTCGGTGGAAGGAATCCCGACATGAACTCCAAGACACCTGGTCTTGCTGCAGCTGCCTGCACCTTGTTGGGCCTCAGTCCGCACCTTCCAAGGGGAGGAAGCAGACCTTGCTGGGCATACCCCAAGGCTCCGACCAGACAGGCTCACTCAGCAGTGGGCGGGAGGACACTGTGTATAGCCAGGACACACTGCTCCAGGGTAAAAAGGGGGGCTATTTGCTGGGAAACCCTGGGGGGTGGCCCTTCTGAGCTTAAGACCCTCTGACATCACCATGTGGCAATGGAATGGATCTATCGTCCCAGGCAAGTGACTGCCTGAATCTGGGCATCCTTTCCCAGAAGGGGAAAGGGAATACGTGATGTTTGCAAATTCCTTTGAAACGTCTAAAAACCATGTTTTCTTGCCTGTTCATGTTTCTGTAAAGGAATAGAATGAAAAATACTTCCTCCTCAGCATCCCAAATGAGGGCTAGAGGGCTGTGAGCGGATGTCACTACTGGTCCACCATTTCTCCCTGAGAAAAGCCACAGGGCGGATACGATTTGCTCCCTTGCCCTCCACCCCTTCTCCAGCCTGGCCTGGTCCCCTGGTTGCTCTGGCAGAGGCTGGGTACACTTCAGCCATGCACCCCAAACAAGGAGTAGGCAAACCCCTACGGGGTCCGGTCCTGGCCCATTTGGAAGACTGAGTCCTGTCTTCAACGGAGGCATGAGCAGTGTGGGTAACCTCAGGGTGTTACTGGGCACTACATTTTACAAGTGTAAGAGGAGCTTATAAGCCATTTTGGCTATCTCTGACTTTTCACGTCCGGCCTCATGGTGATAAGAAGAATCAAAGAAAACTCTGGCTCAGAGGAGGGGTCATTGCCAATTTTAATGGCTCTTTCAACAGGCATTAGACTAAAGGATGCAGGCAAAGTGGTTAAGAGTCTGGGTTTCTGAGTTGAGTGCCTGAGGTAGAATCCTCGCTCTGCCACTTGCTAGCTGTGTGGCCTTGAGCAAGTTCCCTAACTGCTCTGAACTTCAACACTCCTCCCTATGAAATGGAAATATACCCCTGAGGGAGTGTTATAAGGATTAAGTGGGCTCCTGTGTGTTGGACCCTCGGTGCAACGCTCAGCCACAGTAAGCCTCAGTAAATACTAGGAACTCATTCTTATTTCTGTGACATAGGCAGGGCAGACTTCTAGTGAAAACAAGTTGTCATTACCAGTATGTGACTAGTAGGTTTCCCGATGAGGAAGCCAACCAGTCTTGTCCAGAAAACCTACCATCAGGCTAGGGTCAGCATGGAGATTGCACATGCAAGCAGAGACACGCATGAAGTTCCTAGGAGCCTGGCCTGCGAGAGCCTCTCAGGCTGTTCTCCCTGCAGTTGGACCACTCCAAGGCTTTCTGCTTGGCAGTGAGAAGGCTGTGAAGACAAAGTGCTCTCTGTTTATAGATGGAGCAGAGGAATCCTTGAGAACTGGAGGGACTTGCCCAAGGTCGTAGAGCAGGTCAGTTGTGACAATAAGGAAAGTCTTCTAAGGCAAAAACCACTGACAGGTTATCAGGAAGAAGTTAAACTAGCCTTAAAAGAGGAGTGGATGGTGACCTAATTCCTCTCCCCTCACCAGAAAGTTATTAATTAATTAGGGTTGCTCTACTTCAATTAGAAACAAATAAGTAAACAGTACCTGTGTTGACACTCTTGCTCTCCACCTAATGATTGATTAACCTGCCTTCAGTGAAATGTGTATCTCAGCAAAGTTTGTCTCAGAACCATTTGCTCTGGGAACAAGAGTAAACACAAGGACACACAAACACAGGGGTAATCTATGGCATGGATTAAGCAGAGATGACTCTTCCCCCAACCCCTGTTGCCTAACAACTGGGTAAATACAGATGATCTCCCTCTCCCTTAAGGAGAAGGCTCCGAGCCAAGGTCATGCATTTGCCCAAAGCCCACCACAGCTGGCCCACAGCCCAGGCCTCAGCCTCCCCACTCTGCGGCCCCACAGAGCACAGGCACAGGCCACTGTCGGAACCCCCCTTTCCCTCCCTCCTGGCTCTCCCCTCAGCATTGCGGGCAGTGACATGGATGCTTGCTGCCAGGAACCAAAAAGAGGTTGAAAGTAAAAAAGGGGAAACATTAAATAAAACCACTGCTGTTTTCAAAGGTCAAGGACAGACGCGTGCCCTCACTGGTCTGGAGGTAAAAAAAAATAAGACACATGCACACTATACCCTACCCCGTCCCTGATCATCCTCAGCTTCCAGACCCTACCCTCACTACTGTTGGACAAAGTCTCCCTTTCCTGGAAGAGATGATACCGGCCCCTCTGCACACCTAGAGGAGCTTTTGTTTGAGGGTAGGAGTGTGGGTGCCACAACCCCTGGACCAGGTGGAAGGCCTGGGTCCAGGGAGCATAGACTTGGGAAGGAGTTTCTAGGCACTTTGGCCCAGAGCAGATGAAGGAGGGGACGGAGACAGCTCCGAGTGGGGTCTTAACCCATGGTGGGGCGCAGGAGCCCAGAAATCCCTTATCAATATCAGCTTTGCCTCACCTGCAGACACCGCCCCTTTGAAAGCCTAAGCTATGAGGTAGTGAGTGAAGGAAAGGACTGGCCCCCGATTCTCCTGCTGTTACATCTCGCGGCGCGTTCCTGCCACTGCTGAAAATGCAGGCCCTAGAAACGAGAAGTTCCTTCCTGTATTCCCCACTTTCTTGCCCCACTTCTTTACGCATAATGACCAACTATGTACAGGAAAGACAATTAGACTGAGTCCCCGGATAGGAGGGGTTAATTATTACAAACAGGAAGAGAGGGTGCTATTGTATGCTGACTGCATCCACCTGGATACATAGTCACTAGCACTGGTTTTGAAAACACCCAGGTTAGAGCAGGGTTTTCGCTTGAGAAGTGCCAGCTAATTACGATAATGTGAACTACACAGCAGCAGCAGCCACACTGATGAATCATTGAAAAGGCTGAGTGGTGCTGAGAAGGCTCATTGAATGATCCACCCGGAAAAATGCATCTCCACGGCCCGGCACCCAGATCTGGCCCATTATGCTAAAATCACTGTCTTCTCTTAAATCATGGGAACTTCCATACAGATTTTAAATATCTTCAGAACTTCAAAATAAGTAAAAACAAATGTGCCCCAAATCAGAACCAGCCTCATGGGTGTGTGATTCAGGGCCAGAGTTCAGGAGGGATCTTCATGTGGTTTAATGCTCCCTTTCTTGACATTCTGAACAGGGGGCCCCCAGCATTTTCATTTTGCACAAGGCCTGCAAATTATGTCACCAGTCTTGCATCGAACCCTTAAAGGAAAAAAAAAAAATAAGACTATGCTAACAGAATGGGAGACACAGGAATCTACACACCAAACCCCTTTGCTCTTATTTGAGTCAAAAAGCCCCACTCTTAAAATTGTGAGCAAGACAAGTCTGAGCTGCAGATCTGTTTTTATACAGGAAAGGATTTTATTACATTAGAAATCCCTTATGAGCAGGTCTGACCCTCTCCTCTGAGCCGACCCCTCTCCTCCTGACCAGGCACTGCCAGAGAAGCACCTTTCTGATCTGCTGTCTGCAACCTGAGGTCCAGGAGCGTCCCTGCTCAGTCCTGAGACACCAGGCGGAATGGAGACCTTGCACAGTGGCCATCTCCAGGAAAGAAAAGAGGAGGGGATGGGGGCTGGGTCAGCTTCTCAGTTGTTCAAAAATATTCGCCCAGCAAGTCTCTATGGGAAGAACAAGTTTGGGAAACTCTGGGTCAAATAAAGTTAACATTTGGAACTGCAGGACTCCTCGGAACTTTTAAAGAGTTCCCAGGAATTGTGCCTTTCCAAGCTTGGGAGGACAGCACTCCCCCAGCTTATTTTGATTACATTGTTCTAACAACCCACGCCCCTCAAGGGAGAACTCAGCCTCAGGCTGATGGAACTTAAAAGCTTCAGTGCCCCTCACCTGCCTAAGTCAGTCCAAGGCTCCCAAGTGCCCTGACAAAGTGTTCACCTGCTCATATGCTGTGTAATGTTTGCAAAAGTAAGCTATTGCTGTCCTTGTAGCCCCTGAAATTTCATGAGCTTTGGACCCCACAATATGTGCGTTGCCACATCTGGAGGTCCCACCCCTACATCATGCCAAATCTGTGAAAATGCACTCGCCTCCCCCATTTAATATAATTTATAAATAACTCTAGGAGGTGAGTCAAAGATGGCAGAGTGTCGTTTGCTTAGTAGACTTTTAATTAAACATTGTTTCATACTTAGTTTGCTTGGTGGCAAGGAATGCTCATTTTGATGGCAATGTTCTTCTTTTTAATTTCCACGGCACAATCATTTTCTTAGTTCCGGGAAAGCTTGGGGACCCCGAGTACCAGATCTCTAGTATGTAATGGATAAAATGGTGTTGCACTCACCAGCCTCTACAGTTTGAGAAACGCTCCACTAGATTATTTTCAGAGTGGTTTCCAATTCAGAGGAACTGTCTAGCTCATGTCTAACTCAGACTAGAGAGAGAGTAGGGCAGTGTAGTGGGGAAAGAACCAACGAGTCTGGATTTCAGAAATTGAACTTCATTATTGTCAAGAAACATCAGGTTTCCTAGAACTAGGTTAATGCGGTGTTATCTAAAGAGACCTGAGGGGCTGCTTGAATGTTAGGACAATATTGTTGTGCAATTAGCTTATCAACTCTGGATATGTAAATGAAGGCTTTTAAATCCTTGAAAATGTCTCTTGCTCTTAAGTAATTGAACTATTTCCCCTCTATGCTCTTCCTTCTGCCCTGATTACACTTCTTCCTTTAATTAAGCATTAATGTGCAAAGCAGTGTGCCTAGGGATTGAGATACGAATAAGACCCATTCCCTGCCCTCCACCAGCCTATTGTCTAACCAGGAGTGGGTACCATTTTTCTGTAAGGGACCAGATAGTATTTTTGTCTTTGTTGTCCATCTCTGTTGCAAGAACCGACTCTGCCCTTCTAGCCCCAAAGCAGCCAGAGACAATGCACAAATGAAGGTGTGGCGATGATCCAATAGACCTTTGTTTGCAAAAACTACACAGGCTATATATAGTGTACTGACCCTGGCCTAATGAGAGAGACAAACATATAAAGAATTTATAAGAATGTACAGGTATAATCCTAACTCTGTACAACGACAGGAGTGCCAGCCAAGAGTCATGGATAGCAGAGGGGAGAGAAAAAGCAGCTGATTACTAGGGGAAGGACAGAGGCTTCCTGGAAGAGGTGTATGAGTTTAAGGAGATATGTCTCTTGGTTTGGGCCCTGATTGTTCCCCAGTTGCTTTGTTCTTACCTGATTTTCTTCCCCACCGAGGCTGGAGCATCTGAGACCTGGCATTTTCTTGTACCATTCATAAGGCTTAGCAAAAATGGGTGCGTATGTCCCCCTTACAATTTCTGAGTCAACACCCAGTCAAATAAGGTTAATGTTTTAAGAGCGAAACTCAGACACCAGGCTCTCCCCCAGGCCTTAGATAATCATTTTATGTTTGGGAAACCACGGTGACTTTGGGTGGAATTAGACAATGTAATCTCCTCCGGCACACAACCTCGGCTGTAACTCCTTTATTGTTCTTCCAGGCCCTTTCTCTTTGCCTTTTCAATATCCAAATGCCATGTAGTGTATTGTGACTTGTTTGCTCAAGGCTGGGCAAATAAAAGAACAAAGGAGGCTGGGAGCATCACTGCAGACTTTCCTATCACCTGCTCTCTCACGGGGAGCTCAGCAGCCTTCAGCACCCCAGCCCCTTAACAGGCTGTGGGTCAAGGTTGCTTGCGATGGGGCGGGGGGTTGGGGGTCATAAAGATTAGACAGGAGACTAGGTACTTTCTGAAAGGACTCCCGATAGCATATCTTTAACTCGACCAGGAACTGGGAAAATGATGGCACCCTGGCAATAACAGCCAGTACAGGAATTACTCACCCAGTAGAAGGGATGGAGCTGATAACGGCAAGCTCCAGAGATTGCCAGATCAGAGGTCTCTCCAAGAGATAGCTGAGGGGCCTCGGCGTCTGCCTCATCTCCCAATTTACCCAGGGAGAGACAATGCTCAGGATTCCCTCTCTCCGGGAAGCTGGGGAGATCAAACCGGAGAATGCTGGATCCAAAATGTAACTCTTTTCAGTACGTCAAATGCAGTTAGTGCCTGGGAGCACCCCGCCCCTCCCCTCCTAACCAGCTAGCACCCCAGCTTCTTTCTCATATGCAAATGAGGAACTATCTATGAGCAGGCCCCTAGTTTTGAACCCCGTCCCCCCCAGTTGTAGTGAGATGCAAATGAGCACCCAGCTCAGCTCCAGACTAAAGGGGAGTCCCTCTCTCAGCTAGTCCTGGGCAGGGTGGTCAGCATTCTGCAGAGAAACTTCCCTCCTAGAGAAAACCCTCCTGCTTCCTCTTCACTTGCCCAGGGGGTACCCACCCTTCGAGCTCTGGCTCTAGGCTGCCTCTTCCCTGAAGCCTTGGCCCTGTCATTCTAGCTCTCTCAGGACTCCTACCCTGCTTTTAAGCAGGCCTACACAGCATCAAATTTAATAACACCCTGTCCGATCCTACAGCCTCATTTCTCCATGTGTGTTCAGTATCACCCTACAGTGTGAGTTTGTTGGCTGGAAACCATGCCTTCGCTTTTAACCCCCTACGTGCACTGTACAGGGCTAAATAAACAGCAAGCACCCGATAAATACTACTGATATAAATTCCAAAGATATAAAAAGGGTGCATGCCCAGCTTCCACCTCTTTCAACAGAAGACATGACCATAATAGTAACCAATACCTTCAGGCATTGCGTGTTCCACAAAGCCGAGCCCCATTCACTATCTCAATTAATCAGCAACCCTGGGAGGTGGGTGGAATTCCTCCCCCAATACAGATGTGGAAACTGAGGGTCAGTGTGAGTGGGTGACTTGCCTGAGAGCACAATTAGTAGGTGGCAGAGTCTCTTACAAGGTCTTATGAGCCCATTATTTTTTTCCATCCCATGAGCCTTAAACACCAAGAAACACTTCAGGGGTGGCTGGCAGTGTTGCTACAGAGAAGACTACAACCATTAGGAAGTGTGCAACTTGTTTATTCTCAGATTCAGGGACCACAGAGGAGGCCAGTTTCCACCAGACTTCGAAGAAGTGATGGAATTTGGAGAAAAAGAAAGAGAGACGGGAGAAACTGCAGGAGCAAAGGCATAAAGGGGAGCAGGCAGAAGGCACCTGAGGCAGATGGTGGGGGCCACTGTGCAGCCAGAGCTGGGCTCATGGAGGAGCTGTGAGTAGAAGGCCAAGCCGGAAGGGAGTGATGTGGGGACAACCTATAAAGGAACCCCAAGCTGAAGATTGTGATGACAGCGTGAGCAGAGAGAAGATGGAGGGTGGGCGGGGCTTGTGAGCAACCACTCTGCACAACTCCCGGAGGCACCAGATGGAGAGGGGGCAAGTAAGAGTAAGCCAAGGTCATTCCAAGCTCCCGAGCCAGAGAGATTGCTAAAATATAGGTGTCACTAACCGACATGGGGGTGTTGAAAATTGCCACTGATTTTGACTGGGAAGGAAACAGGGAGTATCACACAATGTCAGATTTAATAATATCTTGTCACCAGGCACCGGCTCATTATTCCACACATGTTCATTATCTCCCCAGATTGTGTGCTAGCTGACTTTTGGAAACTATGTCTTCTCTTTAAGCCTCCACAAGTCTTGGTGCAGGACTGAGCAGATAGCAGGGACCCAGGAAATACCGGTAGATGTACATTTCAAGACCATAAAACAGCCTGAGCCCCACGGTCGGTGGACAGGCATTAAAGAGAGACAGAGTCAGAAAGAGAGACAGAGAGAGAGACACAGAGAGAGAGAGATCAACACCAACTCAATATTTTCTTAAAAGCACTTTGCCAGTAGCTTCCCAACAATGAAACACTGTCCCTCAAGGTAGACAATGCCTCATCACTCAGGGTATCCAAGCAGAAACCAGACAATCATCAGAGGCTTCCTGAAAGGGATCCCCGCACTGGGTGGGAGACCAGACAGATCATCCCCTCCAGCCCCGCCTCCATCTCTCTCTCACACACTAAGGTTCAAAAATGCTGTGAATTTGGTCTCCCGTTTCCTTGGCATGTCCCATTCAGAAATAGCCAGACTGACTTCAAAAAAAGAAATCTCCATGCCTCTTTCTATTTCTTTCAAACCCTTTAAATGTCAAGTTCCAGACCACTGCTCTGCTTTGCCGGGTGGTTGGATACCAAACCCATGAGTGCTGCGTTTAGAATAGCATGCTTGCTTGCGTGGCCAGAGGAAGGGTCTGACTTCATGCATTCCTAATGCACGTCTATTTTTACAGCCATGAGACACGTTGCCTTCCCTTGCTGTTCACATCAATATCACATGGGGACGCTGACACAGGGCCATCTGTCCCCGCAGACGCTTTCTTTTGGGAGGGGAGGCAGTGAGAACCGGAGGGGGAGAGAGATACATTTTTGTTCTAAGTCTGAAAACTGATTTGGGATATGATAGCTCCCAGACTTGAGCTGGCCAGAGAGACCTTTTGCCAATCACTGTTGGGAACAGTGTCTCATTTTTTTCATCTTTTTCTGAAGTTTAGCACACTCCAGTCTGTCAGTCCATCCACACACTCATTCATTCATTCACTCATTCATTCGCCTAAGGCAGCCAGCTCTAGACCACACATCCTTTCACTATGCTTGACTCTTCTGGATGTCTACAATGCAAGAGGACATGGAGATGGGAAGGGAGCATGACCACGGGGGGATGGGGCGGGGGGGAAGGTGAAGCAAGTCTTTTTTGAGCACCCCCAATATATCCAGGACTGTGCCCAAACTGCAAGTCTGACTAGGTGGAATTTCCCTTGAAACAAAGGTCCCTGCATTGAGACAGAGGATGGGTCCAGGCTTGGGAGCCAACGAAGAAAGGACTTCCTGTGTGCTGGAACAAAAGCAAAGTGGTCACAAGGGAAATGGAGGGTCTCGGTGGCTGTGGACCCTAGAACCTGGGCTGAGCCAGCTCTTCTGAGAGAGCCCCACACTCTGGGGAAGGAGATCTAGGAAGGAGTCTACAGGAAAGCCCACAGGGAGCCCGCCCATTGGGGCCTTGTTACGGACTCTGCTTCCCAAAGTCTTTGGAGTCCATTGTACTTCCCCCCACCTCTGATCATACATCCACTTCTCCTATGACATGCACCTCATCCATCCCTGGTGGTCCTGATGGGTTTGTTATAGGTAGTGAGTCCCAGGCCCAGCCAATCAGAATACCCCTCTGAAAGGGACTACAGCGACTAATTCAGGGAGGCACAAATGATCCTGAAGTGACCAATTAGCCTCTAATCTGACTTTGTGCTAGCGCTAACAAGGAGGGTAACCTCTCTCAATTGCGAGCGCTTTTTTTTTTTTTTCAATTACGGTTAACATTCAATACGATATGAGTTTCAATGTACAGACTAGTGGTGAGGCCTTTACATAACTTACAAAGTGATCCCCCACCCCGCCACCTGTGTCAATCGCTCTTGCTAAATCGAGAGCGTATGAGTCTGAAACTACCAGTGGCTCATCTTGCCTGCTCCACGGTGAGGTCTTGTGTGGAGAATAAAGCCAATCAGAGACCACACAAGCCAAGAAGAAGAGAGAGACAGAGTCTTAACGATTTCAAACCACTGCTGGTTCCACCTTGCAGAAGCCACGCCCTCAGCTGGCTGTTTGTGAGACCCAATAAATTATTTTCCCCTCTTCCTCAAACTAATTTGGTTTGAACTTGCAACCAACAGTTTCCTCGCTGATTTTCACTTAGAACTAACTCCCTTGGGCAGGTGGGGCATTAATTAATGGGATCACGTGATTGCTTGTGCTCACTCACCCTTGGAAAAACTCCAAAGCCTGAACCGGAATGTGTACCAGGGCAGGAGGCAGCCAGGGTGCCTGGTTCAGCCCCAGGCAGTGTGTTTTAGACCTGACAGAGGCGTCACACTGTAGTGCCAACAGCTGCAGCCCCGACACTAGGCTTCCGCTGTCCCTGACGTGGCAAGCATCTCATTGGTGCTGCCGCTTCTAGATGATGAAGCATCTTCTCACCTCAAGCAGCTGCCATTTTATTCCAGCTCTAGGAACAGACTGGACTGGCTCTTTGTAACGTTGGGAAAAGAGGTCTTGAGAAAGAAGGCTCCTGGAGAATCTGAGTAGGTGGGAACCTAAACCCTGCTCTTTTGGCCATTTGTGGAAAGGGCATTATTTATATTCAAACTATGAAGCTGGTCGCCCCAGCCATGTCAGCGAGACTACAAAGAAGAGGCCCATCGTCCAGGCTGTTAGGGGGACCATGCTCACTCCAGCACGCAGCAAACTGGAGGGGGAGAGGGTGATTGAAAGCCACAGGACACAAGTAGATGAAAACGAGACAAGATGGACCCCATGGCCCCCAGTTAGGAGACCCTCTACTGAACAAAAAGCTGTGTGCACTAAAGCACATTTTTTATTTTAAAAAAATTTGTGGTAAAATATACATAACATAAAACTTACCACTTTAACCATTTTTAACTGTACAATTCATTGGCATTACATACATTCACAATCTCTGCAACCATCACCATTATCTAGTTCCAGAAGTTTGTCATCATCCCATATTGAAATTCTGTACACATTAAATACTAACTCCCCGTTCCCCCTTCCCCCAGCTCCTGATAACTACTATTCTGCTTTCTATCTGTCTGTATTTGATGCTCTTGGTACTTTACAGAAGTGGAATCATATAATATTTGTCCTTTTATGCCTGTTTATTTCACGTAGCATAATGTTTTCAAGGTTCATCCATGTTCTAGTATGTGTCAGAATTTCCCTTCTTCTAAGGGATGAATAATGTTCCATTGTATGTACAGTAGTCCTCCGCACTTTAGCCATGGTTTTGCTCTCTGCAGTTGCAGTTACCCCCAGCCAACACAGTCCAAAAATATTAAATGGAAAATTCCAGAAATAAACAATTCATAAGTTTTAAATTACGCTCCATTCTGAGCAGTGTGATGAACGCTTGCACCATCCAGCTCCACCTTGCCAGAACATCAATCATCCCTTTGTCCACTGTCTCTATAGCTTACTCACCCTGCTGAGGCAGGACAGGTAGCCTAGGAAATTGACAACCCTCTCCAGGGTACAAGGGGTGCTTCACTGGTTACACTAGTAACAAGTAAACGTATCCAGTACCTGCAGCTGCAGAAAAACAAGAACCAGTTTCTTCCAGCTAGGCAGATCCCTACGACCAGGAACTGACCTTTAGCTAATTATAATGTCATTATAATCTCATTTGCATTGTGGTTACGACTCCCATCATGCATCTGACGCCATGACAGTACCAGAGGAGCCAAATAAGGAGAAAAATCGGGAAATGGAGGGTCCCACCCAGCAGGAGGATGAATGAACCCCGTCAATGGGTTGTCACCAGTTCTCACCACAGGAGGGATAAAAACCCGATTGTGACTTCTTTGACGTGACTCTTCTCTGAGTCTGCCCGCACTTTCCTCTCAAGTGTGTACTTTCATTTTCAACACGTTACTTGCACTTTCCTGCATCTGTCTCGCTCTTGAATTCTTTCTTACACGGAGACAAGAACCTGGTCCCCACTGCTCCGGGTTGAGTCCTCTCTGGACATCCCTGTGAGCCTCCGGTGACAACCTTACGTGCTACTTGCCCGTTAGTCACTTAGTAGCCATCTCGGTTATCAGATTGATTGTCATGGTATTTCAGTGCCTGTGTTCAAGAAACCCTTATTTTGCTTAATAATGGCCCCAAAGCACAAGAGTAGTGATGCTGGCAATTCAAATATGCCAGAGAGAAGCTACAAAGTGCTTCCTTTGAGTGAGAAGGTGAGTACAGTACAGTAAGGTATTTTGAGAGAGAGAAACCACTTTCACATAACTTTCATTACAGCATATTGTTATAATTGTTCTGTTGTTATTAGTTATTATTGTTAATCTCTTACTGTGCCTAACTTATAAATTAAACTTTATCATAGATAGATATGTACAGGAGAAAACATAGCATACCTAGGGTTCAGTACTACCCACGGTTTCAGGCACCCGCTGGGGCTCTTGTTATCCATTCATCTGTCGATGGGCTTGGGTTGTTTCCACCTTTTGGCTAGTGTGAATAATGCTGCTATGGACATTGGTGTAGAAGTATCTGTTTGAGTCCCTGCTTTCAGTTTTTGGGGGTATATACCCAGAAGTGGCACTTCTAGGTCACATGGTAGCTCAGTGTTTGACTTTTTTTTTTTTTTAAGATTTTATTGGGGAAGGGGAACAGGACTTTATTGGGGAATAGTGTGTACTTCCAGGCCTTTTTTCCAAGTCCAGTTGTTGTCCTTTCAGTCTTAGTTGTGGAGGGCGCAGCTCAGCTCCAGGTCCAGTTGCCGTTACTAGTTGCAGGGGGCACAGCCCACCATCCCTTGCGGGAGTCGAAACCGGCAACCTTGTGGTTGAGAACCCGCGCTCCAACCAACTGAGCCATCTGGGAGGCAGCTCAGCTCAAGGTGCCGTGTTCAATCTTAGTTGCAGGGGGCGCAGCCCACCATCCCTTGTGGGACTCGAGGAATTGAACCGGCAACCTTGTGGTTGAGAGCCCACTGGCCCATGTGGGAATCGAACCGGCAGCCTTCGGAGTTAGGAGCAGGGAGCTCTAACCGCCTGAGCCACCGGGCCAGCCCTGTGTTTGACTTTTGAGGACAGACTGAGGCACATTTGAGGGACATGGAGGGCAGGAGGCATGGACAGCATGGGGGGTGGGACAGGAGAGCGGAGGCTTTAGCTTGAGTGGACCTCACTCAGAGTCCCCACGTGGCCCGTCACTGTGGCTTTGGACCTACAGCTAAGCTTCAGTGTCTGTCTGTATAAAGTGGAGATAGAGAATACCTCCACCCCCTAGGAATGTGGTGAGTGTACGGTGTTCAGGGAGAGTCGGTCTTGGTGTGAGGCGATACCTTAGCAAGTGCTTCTGATAGAAGCAGGAATGTTGCAGATGGTGTGTAAGCCAAAGGGAAAAAGAAAGCCTGACATCTAGCCCGCTCTACAATCAACAAGCCATGGGACTCAGCATAGGGTTGTGCCCCTCCCTGATGTGTTCCCAATTCAAATCTGACGTCCCTCTCTCCCAGCATTCTGTGGCTCCCTATATTGTCCCAGGATAAAGTCCAAACATACTGGCTTACAAGGCCATAGGTCCAACCCCAACGGGCCTCCATAGCCCCCATTCTGGCTACCTACGCCCTGAACCCTGTTCTCCAGCCCTCCTGAATTTCTTTCCATTATTTCAATGTCAAATTCATTCTCCCTCTCTCCACTCTTCAGATGGAGAAACTGAACCTCTGTGAAGGTAAACAGCTTGCCCAAAGTCACACCGCTGGCATGAAGCACAGCCAAGTTAGAAGCCATACTCAGTAAATTCAAAGCCACGGTCCTCTGGCTACAGGGTTAGAGATGACACCAGGCTAGAGTGCGCAGAGTGCTAGGTATCGGAACAGCTGTGGTGTAGTACCAGCTGTGCCCCCACCAGTCACTCTTCTAAGCACCTTGGCCCCGCCACATACTAGCTTTATTTTCAGCCTGAGGATCTTTAGGGGATGTTGCAATGGGAGTATATTATTGCTTATGTAGGACTTGGCTGTTCTGGTCTCCACCCTCAATGGGAACTCTGTCGTGCCTGGTGAATAAAAGCTGCAAACCGAAGCATGATTTGAAATGGAAAGTTCCCCGGAGGGAGCAGCTCAATTTCCAGTGGCCTGGGACATCAAAGTGGCCCCAGTATCTGGGGATTGCTAAAGCACTCTGAATAAAACAGACACCCAACTCCAGTAGTTCATTTCCTTAACAAAGATTGGATCGAGCAGAGAAATGACACTGCAGAAATCTGTTTTACAGACAAAGCCTGAAAAAATAAGAGAAGATGAATTTCTGTCACTTCCATCTGCAAATTGAAGATCTTCAACAGCCCGGCCAAATACAATTGCACTTCTGTCAGCACATATCATGTAGCCAGGTCAGATTAGCAGGTCCCCCCTCCAACGGCGGCTGTCAGCTCCCCCTCCCCAGGGGTCCCCCTGCTTTGGTTGGCCCCAGCCATGGTGTAGGCTGCTTTGACTCACAATAGGCAGTCCTCTAGAATAATCCTTTGGGATTTCTCTGGAAACGCTGGCCACTGGGCGCCATGTTCTCCCAGTAGCATTCATGGAGTCTGACACCATTGTAGGACCTTACGCCAGAGAGAACCCACTCTCTTACTCCCCACCACCCAGATGAGAAGAGGCCAGCCAAATAATAACAAACCCCATTATAGATTTTACAACATAGCGATTCTCTAAACTGTGCACATGATCTAAACTTGCGCAGGCACAGCCTCTGAGCCAGCAACTGCCTCCCAGGTTGTGTTAGTGTGTATTAGTTAATCTATCGCTGCGGAACAAACTGCCTCAGAATTCAGTGGCCTAAAACAATAAGCATCACTACTATCTCAGGCTCTGGAGCTCAGGGATTGGGAGCAGTTTGGTTGCATGCCTCTGGCTGGCATGAGTTTGCAGTCAAGATGTCAGAAGGGGCTCAGTCATCTGAAGGCTTGACTGAGGCTGAAGGACCCACCTCCAAGGTGGCTCCCTCACCCCGAGAGCAAGCGGGGCTGGTGGCTGGCAGGACTGCCTCTCACCCCGTGGGCCTGGGGCCACAGTACTGCTTGCGTGTTTTCACGACATGGCAGCTGCTGTCCCCCAGAGGAAGGGATCCAAGAGTGAGCCTGTTTGCAATCTCATGTATGACCCCCCTTCCCAACCGGCCAGCCCTATTCAGTGTGGGAGGGCGTGAATTCCAGGAGGCAAGAAACACTGGGCCATCTTAGAGGCAGGCAATTGCACAGGCCTACTTCCTACCGAAATTCTTACCAGGATCGTAAGCTGGTATGTGTCAGGCTGTTCACTGCAGCATTTTGTGGGGTGAGCAGGAGTAGGAGTGCTCTGGGGGCAAAGAGGGGCATGTGAGGAAGTACTGTGCAGCAGGTAGGAGAAAGGGATTAAATATACCCATGCCAACAGAGGTGCATCTTCAAAACATGGTGCCGTGTGAAAAAAGTGAAATACAGACTGAGTCCTGTAGCACCATCCCATTTACATACGTGGACACAAAACAAGACCCATTTCACAAGAACACGTACAAACAACAGGAGACATATTCAGCCTGTTAGAATGGCTGCCTGTGGGGATGCGTGGGGAGTGGAAAAAAGGAATGGGGATTAAAGGAAATAAATACCAAATGGAAACAAATGTATAGGGCCTTATGGGAACCAGTAATTCTGGAGAGTCATGGCCTCAGAAATAAATTAACTCAATACTCTCACTTGTGACTCCAAAACACCCTTGCACCAAGAAACAAACTCCTGCCCCTACAGCTGGGCCACCTGAAGTGGTACCACCTACCACACATCTCATATCGAGGTAGTCGATTTGATGCTGTTGTTTGGTCTTGGTTTTGTTTTTCAGTCACACCCTTGTCTCCACCCCACTTTCTTTCTAGAATTCCAGACTCCATTCCCAACCGTTATTCTGCAACTGAATTCACTACCTACCTCCAAATTAGCTCTGCTGTAGGCTGTCTTGGGGCGGGGCCCCACCATCCACCTCGCCATGCCATCAGACACAGCATGACCGTCCATCCTTCTTCCCTCTCGTTCAGCCTCCCATCTGATGGGGTGCCCTGTAGATTTCAGTTCAAACTGTCATCATCCCCTGCTGAACAGACAGAGCCTTCCGGTCTGCAAAGTGGGAATAGAAATTACACTTGCCTTTGTATCAGCTTGTTGCCTTACAGCTGCCAAACCGTTTGTTCCCCCACGGCTCTTCCCAGGATATCACAAGGGAGCGCCTCAGCAAACTGCGGCTCGATGGAAAGATATTGATAAAGCTCCCTTGACAGGATGTCTCAGCAAACTGAGACCCGATGGAATAATATCGGTCCCTCCCCTTTAATGGATCCCCTGGAGTTATGCATGTGTGTGAAGACACAGTACGTGCTGGAGCACAATGGGGACTTTTGGAAAGACTGCCAGCAGGCACATAATTCACAGACCTTGAGATTAACAAGCTTTTCTTCCTCATTTGTTAACCAATATAAAAGCTATGCGTTGGCCTGATTTGGGGCTCAGTCCTTGAGGCTTGAGTCCCTTGGCCCCCGCTTGCACCCTATTCTTGACTACTGTCTTTCTTAACCCTGCACCACCCTTCTCGCTTCCCACAGTTCTTGTCGTGCAGGACGCGACATCAGCTAAGACATTTTGAGTTGCAAATAACATATAAACAAACAGCTCAAACTGGTTCAAGCAAAAACTAGCCAACATGTCACCAGGCCCTGGTTTCTATCTTCAGGTTTAGCTCTGGCTCTCCAACCTGGGGAGGCACCACACACCCATGGGTCTCAGAGAGGCTCTTCTCTTGTGGTCACAAAGTGGAGGCAGACACTCTTGGTCCTACATCTCAGTTTCACATCCTTGAGGGAAAAGTCAGATCTTGTTGAGCATCATTGGCTCTCCTTGGGTCATGTGACCATCCCTGACCCAACTACCACGGCTAGGGAAATGCTCTGATTGGCCAGGCCTGAGTCATATATCACCTCTCTCCCCGGGGTAGAGTCCCCTACAGAGAAGCACAGGAATGAGAGTTGGAGAGGATGGGCATCCCCCAGGGGAATCGGGACACGGTGACCAGATGAAGGGCAAATGGAACCTAGGTGGCTTCATGGTTGGTAACCAGTACCTCACAGAGTATCATGAAAATGCAGTGAGAGTATGTGCCTGAGACATAGAATATTCTTAGTAAATGTTGCTATCACTGGTACCTATATCAGCATCAGCACCACTAACTTTTGGGGAAGTATTTGAGTACTTTGATATTTTTAAAACCTAAACATTCCAAAAATTATCAGCACAAGTAAATATAAACTCTTATAAGCTTTAAGAGTTCTTAGCAACTTTGGATAATGGCCAGTAAGTACCACCCATGATTTTATTTTGCTCCTGTAAACTAAAAAGCTTTTACATGTCACAATTTTCTGTTACGTACATGCAATGCCACAGAGAACATTTCAGTTTTAAATTTAAAACACTCTATTAAAGTTACAATCTTTAGGTGAAGAAATATCCCCATTTATCAGAATGTATGCAGCTCTTCCAACTGGTTCCACAGACAAAACTCAGGCCCACCTAGAATTTTACTCAGGGTCTTGCCTCTTTCTTTGAATCTTTTCTATGTCAAAGACTTCCCACCTCAACTAACATATGAGCCCCTAGTGAGCTGAGAGCCTGTCTACACTGCACCCTGAGTCCCTTAAAACAGCCTCTTAGGGTGAAGATTCTGAGTTGGTTGTCTAGCTGGCTGGCTGGCTGGCCGGCCCCCTGTCTGGTTGCCTGACTGACAGTGCAGCCTGGATCCTGGTAGTTGGCAGGATTCCCATCTGTCTGCACAGCCCACACACCCCCAGCCCCGCTGCCAACCAGGACTTAGGCCCCGGTCAGTAGAGGCTCCATTTGTGCCATGAACGGGAACTTCGGCAACAGCTGCTGGCAGCAGGTGCAAAGCCAAACAGAGCCTGGCTCCAGAGAGAAATCTTTTGCTCGTTCAAGCCAGCTGTAGAGACAGTGAAGAGAAGTGGGAGGGGGAACAGTTCTTTCTGAAAGCCAGCACAGAACAAGGAGAGTGTGGTCTGGGCTATTTTCATCATTGAGTCAATCAGTCGGATGGAGGAGCCAGCTGGGTGGCCACCCTGTCATACCAGCCACGAGTGTCCCTCATCACAGGGAATGGGGTGGTCCCACCTGCTCCCCTCACTTCCCAGGAGCCCTTCCCCCACCTCCACATCCAGACTGCCCTCCTTCCCAGGAAGGGGAGGGGACATGTGGGAGAGAAGTAAAGGGACGACCTTTTAGATCGTCCATCCATGGACTCGCTGAATCCCTGTCACCCGGACCTTTCAGAAATGCAGAATTCCAGTCTCTACCTCAGACCTCCTGGGTCAGAATCTGTAGTTTCACAGTTTCCCCAGGGGACTCGCGTGTGTGCCCACGTCTGACAAGCACTGGTTTGGAGAGCCAGACATTCATTTAGTCAGTCATTTCTATTGAGCATCCACTATATGCCTGGCACTGCTGTTGGCTCCGGGGGGTACACCGGTGACAAAAGACAAAATAGCCTAGTTCTTGTGGCACTTACTTTCTCATAGAGAGAAGCAGACAATAAATGAGATAAATGCATAAAATAGGCAGTATGCTAGTGGGTAGTAACTAAGGAGAAAAGTAAGTCGGGAAGAGAACAGGGAGTACAGACTGGGGAGAGAGCATTTGCAAAGAGGAGGCCTCCCTGATGGGTGGCTTTGGAGCGGAGACCACAGGGAGGAAGTGAACCTGAGGGAAGGGGGAGATGACAGGGGGACCAGCTTGCCCAGAACGGAGGGAATTCCTGGGGCGTGGCACTTCCCGTTTTAAAACCAAGCCAGTCCTGGGCAAGCAGGGGCAGCTGGTCACCCTAGAAGGACAGTGAGGGTAGTAGATGAGCCCAGGAGAGGGGACTCCATCCTGGGGTCTCACTGCTCACAGTGTGGTCCTCTGCCCGGTGCTTTGTTAAAAATACAGAGTCTCAGGTACCTCCCCTGGATCCAGGACCCCCTGGATCTGAATCTGCATTTTCAGATTCAGATCCAGGAGGTCCGGGTGCAAACAAGCTCCGTCTAGACCTTTGTGAGGATGTTGGCATTTACTCTGAGTGAGACGGGAAGCCATCACAGGTGACATGCTCTAACATTTAACAGTCTGTTGCATTGAACATAGACAGAAATGGGAGGGGACCAATTAGGAGAGGCCCGCAATAATCCAGGTGAGCAAGGACGGTGGCTGCTGGCCCCCCGCTGGTTATGAGAGGGGAGGTGAGAGTGGTCAGGTTCTAGGTGTATTTTTAAAGGGGAGTAGGGGGGAAACCAAGTCTCTGAGGAGGTAAGTACGTGAGATGAGATACTCTCTACAATGTGCTTTCTCTTACCCCCACCTCCATGGTATTTCTGGTAGTAACCTCCTTCCTTTCACCAATATTTGGTGGGGGGGCTGGTTTATGGAAGTCCCTATGCTAGAGGAATGAGACCCGGTCCATGCGGTGTGCTGTCTGATGAAGGAAACCCCAGAGACTCCAGGAGTCCAAGGAAAGAACCATTCCATCTGCGTGGGGGCGGGGATTCAGGGAAAGGTTCCCCCAAAGGACTTGCCCTCACAGCCAAGCTCAGTCTCAAGGAGCCCGAGTGAAGAACGCTGCAGATGCAGGAAGCAGGGAGGGAGAGAAGGAGCGTTCCCAGTTGTGGGATCACTGGGGACACTCGGACATGGCTCCAAGCCTGCCAGCCTCCTGCTCAGAACCCCCGAGGCTCCCACGGCCCACAGGAACAGTTCCAGCGTCTGCAGCCTATAGTTCAATGCCATCTTCGTTCAAGCCCAAATATATTTTCAATTTCATTTCCCAGCTCTTTCCTCCAAATTTCAGTCTCCTCTGAGACCTCACCTGGGCACATGGCCTCCTGGGTTCCCACCAGTGCCAGCCCTAGAACTAGGCATGGGGGCCCTTGCTCTGAACCCAGCCCTTTATGTGGCCCCTCTCCTGGCCACACCCCTCTCCTTGGAGCAAACAGTCTATGGGGCCACGAGGAAGTGCCCACCTGGCGCCCACATACACCCTCCCTGCCACACTCTAGCAGCCAGAACCACAGCATTCATGGTTCCAAAGGCCCCAGCCCTCTTCCCCAGGCCAATCCCCCTGCAGGGGAACAGGGGCAGTACACACACCCAGGCCAGCTAGTGACAAGGGCTGTGTTCAGGTTGGATGTGTGTGCTGAGGCCGGTGTAGGATGGAGTCAGGTGTGGGATGAGAAGACATAGGCTACAGGCTCTTCCTGCTCCAACTCAGTCTGGCACAACATTCCAAGGATTCTGAAAATTCTGAATAGGAACCTGACTTCAGGTCATTGTAAAGATACGCGTGTCCAGGTAAGCAGAGAAACCTGTTTTATTGAACAGCTTGTTAGTGTGAGTTATGACTTTTTAATATTTAAACATGTGGTCTGTGGCCTCCTTTGGGCGCTTGCCATGGGTCCTTCAAATGTTCTGGCCACGCCTGTGGCATAGCTTTGACCCTGCAGTTCTCCTGGAATGTTCCTCCCCTCCTCCACTTCTTCCATCTGAACCCAAAATGCACTCAAGGCCCATGTGGAGATCATCCGTCATTTTTGCTGCCATCAACCCTCTCCCCTTTCATCAACCCTCTATTCTGGAAAGGAAAAAAAAGAAAAAACCACCCCCTGTGGTTTAGATGGAGCTGAGCTCCTAGGGGCTGGCCCATTGGAGCTATCAAAAAAGATTGTCACCTTATGATAAAAAACAAGCCGACACAGAGAGAAGAAAGCATAGCCAAGGGATGGAGCATGACGGTGGCACAGCCCAAGAAACCCTTTGTCAGCTCCTGAATCTATTCGTACCTGATCCCCCTTGGACTTTACAAATACCTAAGCCAATAAATGTCCCCCTTTTTTCATTAAGCTGGTTGGACCTGGATTTCTGTTCCTGGCAACTGAAAGAATCTTGCTAATAATTGTAACTCATAAAACTAGGTGTCCAAGCCTACAAGGGCCTTAGAAACCATCTGACCAAGTTCCACTGTTCAATGTGCGATGAGTCTTGGACTCAGAAAGGTGAAATGGTTCATCCCAATTCATGCAGAAAACCAGGCCCGGAGCTGAGCCTGGGATGCAGATTTCCTTGTTCCTAAGCAGTGACCGCAGGTGTCTTCTCCACGTCCCTTCTTCAGCCCACCCAGACTGGAGCTGACGCCTCTCCTTCCCCTCAGGGTGAGATCTACTCCCACGCATCTCTGGTTCTTGTCCTATGTTTGTATTATCACTTCATGGTCCCAGGGGGTGTCGTATCCAAATTCAAATGGCAAACCCTGTGAGAGGAGTAATGCCGGCCTCCCCTCCTTCTGGAGCCTTGGCGGGCGGAATCGCCCCTGCTGGCATGGGGTAGTTGCTGAATGAGCCCTGGCTAATTCACCCACCAAAGGCCTTGATGGCTGACTGACCAAATCCAGCCTCCTTTTCTATCCCATGCACCATCTCTGAGTTAATGTTTCTCCCAGGCAAGCCTTTTTTTTTGTCCCACAAGCTATTTCCCAGGCCATTAGGAGGAAAGACAACCAGAGGCAGGGAATGTATGTTGCTTTTTTTCTCCGTTTCCTTTTGTTTTCAATTTTCTGCCTGTGAAGGTGTGTGGTTTTTTTTTTTCCTCCCTTCTTTAACAACCCAAGTTGCTAAATTGCACATCTCCCCTCAACTCCTGTGAGTTTAGTCCTTAAGTGTTACATTTCTGTAACAGATACTCCAGAAGCAGCACTTATCTTCAGGAAGGGGCTGGTGAGGCATGCTAAAATTACATTTCCATTTCTATGCCTATGTTTTTAAGCTGTTATTTTAGCATTTCTGACTAGTTCACAGTTGACACCTACTGATGGAAAATTAAATGAAACTTGGCCAAGAAGAAGCCTTGCCTATCCCTCCCCGGCTGAGAACTGCCTCCTTTTTATAATGAAACACAGCTGTGGAGAGAAGGAAAGTCTCTGAGATTTGGAAAGCTCAGAGGTCGTGCTGTACAGTCTGCTGCTAACTAGCTCTGGGACCTGGGGTAAGTCCCCTAAGTCCTCTTAACCTTGATTGTCTTATCTATGAAATGGGGAGTATACCTACAGAACCTGGGCTGATTGCAAGGTTTTGTGTTATGTAAAGATACCTGGCCATATTCTGACAATATCAACACTATAGTATGAAAATTCTCGGCACACAGTAGGTGTTCAACAAATGTTGTTTCTAGGTCTTAGTCCTTTTATTCTTAGCCATTTGGTATCTTTTGGGTTGGTCTGTGCTCCAAACTGGTTAACTAAGTTACTAAATATGGGAATGATGGGATTCCTCTCCTCAGTTAAATGAGCAGACTATGCCCCAAATATAGGCTATACTGAGGCCCCGGGGTCCATCTCAGTTAAAACCCATCAGCAGCGCACTATTGTTCGAGGATCAAGTCCAAACTCCATAACACCACATGCGGCTCCCACCTTCCTATTTGGCCACATTCCCACCTGTAACCTTGGGTCATGCAGTTGCATCTGCCCAATAAGCCCTTTCCCTGGCAACTTCCCTTCAAACTACAAGACAGAGTGTCGTTCCATCCTGTGTTTGGACTTCTGCCCATGCTTTGTGTCTCCCCCCTTTGGACCGTCATCAATGGTCTTGCCCATCTCCCACCAGACTGTGAGTCTGGCTGGCACAGATTGTGTTCTGTTCATCTTTTATCCTTAGTGCCAGCAAAATGCTTGGCATACAGTAGGAGCTCAGAAAATATTTCTTAAAAGTAAAAGAGGATTAATACATGAAAAATAAGAGGAAGTTTCCATATGTAAAGACAGAAATTCTCCTTCAATTAATACGTATATAAATTCAATGCAATTTCAACCTATATTCTAAGGACATTTTCATGAAACTTGAACAACTAATTCTAAAGTGGGTCTAAAGACTAAATTCTTAAGAAAAAGCAAGATAAGTTTGAAAACCTGCTGTGCAAAATATCAAAATATGTTACAAAGCTTTATCAATTTAAATAGCTGATTCTGGTAGAAGAATAAGCAAGTGGATTGATGGCTCGAACTAAAGAGTCCAGATACATACCTGTGTATATATCAGAATTGGGGATGTGATAAATATACCATTGTATATGAGCAGGGAAAGATGGGCCATTTTACAAATAATGGAAGGTTAACAATCAGCTGTCCATATAGAAAAAAGCAAAAGTTTATCCCATCTGGTATCAGCCAAGATGGACTGTGCTGTCCTGTGGTGATAAATTGCCCCCAAATCTCAGTGACTAAGACATGAAGGCTGATTTCTGGCTCAGGGCACAGGTCCATTGTAGGTTGGTGGGGAGTCTGCTCCCTGAAATCACACAGGAGCCAGCTGACAGAGCAGCCCCCATCTCAAAGGTTGCCATGGAAGGTCTGGACACGGACTGGAAGTTCTTGCATTAGCAATGAAATGCTTGGTCCTGAAGTGACCCCACCACTTCTGCTCACAATTCGGGCTGTCACGTGGCCCCACCCAACCACAAGGAGTACAGGAAGTGAAATCCTACCGTATGCTGTGCAGCGGAAAGAACCAAAAAGGCATTGTGGGGAACAGCGCAATGACTACAGTTTCCTTCATGTCTCCACTGCCTCCTCCATAAAAGTCTTGTTAATTACTGTTTCAAAACGCAGAAGAAAGTATGGGGTAAACCTTTTTTATAATCTTAGAGAGTAAAATGCCTTCTTATTCAAGTCATTAAACTCAGACGCCATAACAAAAAAAAAGAATTGCAGATTTCACTGCATAAAAGTGTAAAATTTTTGCACGGCAAAATAATCCATAAATGAAGATAAAGGACAGACCAGAGTAAAATTTTGCATCATCATGCATAACTGACAAAGGGTTAATACCCATAAAATACAGACAGTTGTTTAAAATCCATAAGAAGAATCAATATGTAGAATAATAAGCATATGATAGACAGGCTTGTTTAGAGGATTCGGGGCAATGACATCCTCGTCTACTTGTTAGAAGTGTAAACTGATTTTTCTTTTTTGAGAGTAATTTGAAAGTACATATGAACATATTAAATGCATGTACGTTTAATGCAGCAATTCTAAGTCCTCAGATAAAATACAAAATAAACATATATGCACAATGTTATCATACAAAATCTCGTTTGTAAATGTGTGTGTACCAGCTTGGTCATTCCAGAATTATTGATAACAGCAACAATAACAAAAAAAGGTACTGCCTTTAAAGAGGAAAAAAGAGTAATACATTGCTTTTAAACAAATATGGTATGTGCACGCCATGGGACACCATATATCGTGTTCGTAATGTATTACAAAGTGTGATATCGTGTTGTGGGTGCTGCGTACAGTGTTGTGAGTACGGACGTGAAAAGATGTTCATGATACATGTGTCGTGTGTGGTTTGTGGTGCTCATTGACCACCCTAAATTCTGCCTCCTAAATTCTGACGTGTTTATAATGAATCCTAAGAACCGAATAAGATCAGCTTTACTGACGATGGCGTGAGACGAGATGGCTCAGTGGCATGGCCAGCCCCATCCCAGGGACCCACACCTGACTTTTCACAAGTTAGAAGTTAATTTCACGTTTTAAAACAGTCCCTACAATTACAGGACTGATTCTTCTGGAATTTTTACGCATAGAAAGAAAAGGGCTCCAGGGACCACTTAGCCTGGGTATGAAATGATATAATTAATTAGCTGGCCTAGAGTCACCCACCAAGCGGGTGGTACACAGGGATTCAAAGTCCATCCAATCTGACCATGCCTCCCCTCCCCCACTTGCTCCTCTCTTTGGAAGCTCAGGATCATATTTTCTCTTTAACAGCCGAACTTCCCCTCAGTCAGAGTAATGGGATGTGATTTTCCACCGCCAACTACCTCACTACATTTTGACCTTTTCGCTGCTCAGTGAGCGTCAGTCCACCGAGCCTTGTCTTTCCCGGCATTTCCATGTGACACAGGCAACCTGGGCTGGAAGCTTAGCTCCATGAGACCTGGGAAAGTTCCGTTCTTTTTGCCTCAGTTTCCCTATCTAAACAAGGGGAATGGTCGTCACAGTATCTCTCTCCTGGTTTTAATCCTGAGGATTAAATGGAATAATGCACATACTATACCTGTACACAGAAAGAACACCACAGAGGTTAAAAATCACCATTCTATGCCAGAATGGTTCAATATGGCAATTTCATGTGGTTCAACCTAATAGGTTTTTTGACAAAAGTGGGTAGGCTCTAAATAACGGTGATGCACTTTCCCACCCCATCAGCTGGACATTTGGATGGTTACCTGTTTAGAAACACCTTGCATGGCCTGGGGGGAAGGAGGGCGGGTAGGGTGGGGCAGCCAGGGGACAGCTGTGAACCTGGGGACAGGAGAGAAGGGGTCTCCAGAGGAAGATTGCAAAGTGGCAAATGAAAACTTTCTGGGCTCCAAGATTGCCCAAGCACATCCCAAACTCTAGGCCTCCCTCTGTTCAAGTTGTTCCCCAAAGCCTGCCCACATCCCACCCAGTCTTCAAAAGGCGGCTTGCCTGGCCACAGTCAGCCTTGCCTACACAACGGTCATACGTACGCCCCACGCCCCGCGCCCCACACCCCCGCAGCAAGGCTGCGCCAGGAGCGCGCGAGGAGCCAGGTCTCAGGCCCTGACAAATGTGTCTGCCTCCTCACAGATGGTGACTTACGGCATGCAGACAGACCCCTTGAGTTACTGCCTGCGTAGCTCCGTAAGGCTTAGCTTGGTGCTTAGGACAGAGCGAGGGACTAGCAAATGTTTGCTGAAATGCAATTTCACTGAGCTTGGTTTTCCCTGGGGGCCAGTCCTAGTGTCCCACAGAGAAGTGGGATAGTAATCTTATGAAGCTGTTCCACTTGGGAGGAAAGGAGGGAGGGAAGTGGGGGGATAAGTGAACCACTGCAGGACAGGACTATAGGCAGCTCAGGAATTTCTACCCAGAAGGCCACAGGGGCACTACCAGCTGGGAAGGGTGTTGCTTAGAACTTGTCTTGAAGCTGCACTGACATTGCAAGCTGGCTGCTTGAACTTCGAGGGGACGTTTATTTGGGGTGGCTTGGGTAATAGCCACCAACCCTTCCCCCAGCCACCCAGGCTCACCAACCTGAAACGCATCCCTTCCCTGCTAAATATAAAGGCAACTGCCTTTCTCTGGCAGGGACTCTCTGGATTTGCGATAACGAGCATCATCACCTTGTGATGGCAAACTGGGCTCCATCTTAGTCCCATCCGTGCTGGGTGATCTTGGCAAACCCACTTAAACCCCTGGAGTTTCAATTTCCCTGCTGTAAATTGAGCTCAGCTGCTCTGACCCCTCCCCCCGCACCCCCACCCCCCTCACATCTTGAGCCACGCCCAGCAATCCTATAGCTCTCATCCTTGGAGACATCAGCACAAGAGGAGCGATTTAGAACTGGAGCCCTGGTGTGTCATATCAGGGACCCCGGATTGCGCTGCATCCTGTGAACGGTGAGGGCTGCAGCTGGGGATTATAGGGCCGCCTCCAGAGGCCTCGTGGTGGCACCGCCTGCCCGAGAGGCCCCGTTCTTGTCAGAATATTAACACCCTTGATGCATTTGTGTGTTACTCATGATTGCCACCATGGTTCCAAAAGGATTATGCAGCATGCATATTTATGAGACAAGCCCAGACAAAGACTACCACATTTTAAAAGATGCAATTATCTCTAAAAAGTTCAGCTTTATTTTCATGCTAATGAATACAATATTTTTAAGCAAACCTAATTGGTTTGCCTGAGCTCCCATAAAAGCTGTCAACTCATTAGAGCTCCAGGTCCCCTTCAAAAGGGGTCTTTAGAGGGAGCCTGGAGTTGAGAAGGGGGCTGGCACTCAGGCCATTTTCAGAACTTTTCAATCCCTGCATGCCACTGTCCCCTTCCCCTATCCAAGCTCTCCAGCTGGGTGACTGGTGAGGCCTGTCAGCAGGGGGCCACCCCGGAAGTCTGGGCCCTGGGAATGTGGGAGCATCAGGAGAAACTGAGGGCCAAGCGCAATGTCCTCCCTTCTCTCTGCAGAAGAAATGAGGCTAGTGTCTCCCCACCCCACCCCACTGCCCCCACAGCACACATACCACTCTCACCAGACCTTTGGGCTGGACGCTGGAGTTAAACCCAGAAATGGGGTTTCTCACAGGCATCAGCCTGGGCTTTGGGCTCGGAGCAGTGCAGAGGGGCTCCTGCCCACATCCCAGATACCCCTGTGCTCTGACAGCTGCTCATTGGCTTGACATCGTGGGCTTTCGGATTTCGCTTTCCACTTTTGAAGCACTTCCAATCTATTTTCTCATTACACACCCTTGTAAAGCACATGTTGTTTTCACCATTTTACAAATGAGAAAACTGAGGCCGGAAGCCACAGGCTGAGTTTGTGCCAGTCTCCAGGCCCCAGATGTTTTCCATGACAAGCCCAACACAGGGCTTTCTGTGAGCAGGGGCTGTCCTCTTTCCTGTCAGATTCCACGGCCTGCTTCCCTCCTTGTCTCAGCCACCTCTCTGCAGTTTCAGCACCAGACCCGGTTCTCCACCCCAGGGCACAGTGTACAGCTGCGCGGCCTGTGCACTGTGCAAAGCCAGAGGATGATGTAGTCTATGCATGGTGCCCCCTGGAGTTGTGCAGCACCGTGCCCTACTCAGCATCTTTACCTTCCTCTGCTTTCCTGCAGGACCATTTGGGGATCTTGGGCTGATAAGTTGCACAAGAAAGATTTGTGGATACAATCTGAGCTTTTCTACTTGAAAAACTCCCCTTAACCTCCTCCTGGGGGCTGATACAAACAGAGCGTTGTTCAGGAAATGACCAGCAGTCTCGGAGAGGGACAAAGAGAAGTTGGTGTAGAACAAAATTGATGGAAAATGTGGGCTGGGGTAAGTTCCAGCCTGGAAGGGAGATGTGGGAACCAGGCCTGGTGCTGCCACTAAATGGCTTTGTGCCTCCATGTCCCCATCTGTAAATGAGGAGGTGCCACCTGCTGATCTCTGCGGTTCTACCCGGTGCAGGCATCTTTCGATTCTACTGCAGATTTTCCCAGGGAATCAGTGAAAGAAACAATGACTTAAAACTAGAATTCAATTAAAAAGGCAAATTAGAATTCAATTAGAAAGTCCTGTAAGTTAACTGTGTGGGGTGGGATTCTGTACACCCATACCTGCTCCTGGCTGGGGACATACTCTCAAGGTCAGACTCAGGAGGCTCAGGGAGAAGGCTAGGGGTCAACACAGCAAACGGGAGAAGCATATAGGGTGAAGGGTAATGACTGAACCTTAAAACCTAAGCCAGCTAACTAGAAAGGAGCAGGAAGGGTGTCCCAGAAAGGGCTGTGTGGCCCAGCAACGAGGGGACCCAGAAGTTACGATGAGCTGAGGGGCCAGGCTGGGAAAGCAGGCTAACTGCTGGGAGGAGAGAGGGAGGCCTCGACAGAGGGCTGTGACTTATGAAGCACCGTGGTCGTCAGCTCCTGTGATCCCCATGACCACTTGGGAAGGAACCTCTGCGTTTCCATTTTATAGGGGAGTAAACAGAAGCCTAAACCGGGGAAGTTGCCTGAGAGAACTCCTGGCATGGCTGGGGCCAGAGTTGGGTAAGACCTCAGTCTCCTGACACCCCTTTGGTGATGGTTTTCCCTAAAATACCAGATTTACTGAGCCTTGAATGATAAGATCAGGATTTGGGATGGTGTCTTATGGGCATTAGGGCGCCCCTGAAAGTCTTTGAGCAGAGAAATGACCTAGAAACCCAAAGTTCAGGAATGAGTGTAAAAGGCTGGAAAGGTGGCTAGAGGAACAGAGGCAGGCCCCACTTTGAGGGAACATTGTTTTGGATTCATGGAAAGGCCAACCCAAGGCCCTCTACAGTGGTGCCCTGGAGAAGCTGAGTTACATGTTCTCCACTGGCCTTCATCGGGTCCCAGGGGACATGACCCCAATGGCTTTGGGAACTGAACTCTCGGCCAGGGGACGCCACTGGAGGGACCCAACCTAAGCTCAGAGCCAAACCCCACACCCCAGCTTTTATGCCACCTAATTGGCTTAGATTTATCAAAGTAATTTTTAAGGGGGAATTTTATATGAAGGTAATTACACTCAGCTGAACTAATTTTATTAAACAATGCTGCCTTAATGACAAACAAATCTGTTATTAATTTGTAACCAAGCAGCTATTTCATTCAATTTGCAGCATCAGTAATGAGCCTTGTGGCCAGAATAGCCCAGAAGCACCCCTTTCTGAGGAAGGCAGCATGGCCAGGAGGCTGGAACCTGAGTTCTCTGGCCCCACTCTCTGCCATGATCAAGTGTGTGACTCCAACTGCCCCTTCTCTCTCTGGGCTGTGTCTCTCTGTAAAACAAGGGCTTGGAGAAGCATCCAGAGGGAATGCCCACTCAGCAGCTTCAGGGACAGAGAGTATAGCTGGATGTTCAGTATTTACTGTGTGCCTCAGTTTCCTCATCTGTGAAGTGGGGGAATAATAGTGCCTATCTCATAAGGTAATTGTGACAATTCATTGAGTGAGTACATGCGAAGCACTTAAGCCAGTGCCCAGGCACATAGGAAGCATTATATAAATACTCCTTAATAATATTCCCAGAACCAGGAATGCGAGCCAGGGATGGTGACAGCTCTTGCTTCCTCTAATCATATGACCCCTTGATTCTTGGTTTCCTGGGATTCATGACCTCCCACCCCTTTCTAGGAGGGTGAGACCTCACTGCAGTCAGTGGAAGAGGCCAGGAAATGAGAGTCTAGTCACCCTGCCCTCGGGTGACTCTCGGGACTACCTTGGCTTCTTTAGCTCCCCAATGTGGGTTGACACACTGTCCTGCCTCGTCGCCAGGCCGCCCTGGACAGATAGGATCCTCGGATGGCTCTCAAACATGTTGAGTGGATCAGGAGAACTAGAGAGCTAACAGGAAAACGCTGATCCCTGGGTCCTGCCCCAGAAGACTTGCTACAGTGGATATCTCCCCAGCCTTGGGCACTGGGGCACCCTCTGGAGAATGCTGGCACCTCAGATGTCCCTTGCACAAAACCTTTCCTGAGGTTTGTTTCCCAGTGCTGCACAGACATGCAGAGCCAGCTCTATACAGCCCCCTTTACCCTTACAGCAAAGGGACGCGAATTCCAGCAAAGAGCACAGGCTGAGTCGGAAAGAGCTACCGAGACTCCCACAAGAAACCCCTGCACTGGGAACTGAGGAATGAATCCGAGGCATTTCACCTCAACTAGGCCCACCGTCACCCTCAGGGAGGAGGATAACAGGGAGCTCCAGCCAGCCCCCCAATGGGTCCACTGGGAAGGATGGTGATCTTACTCCCATCATCCACTGCTGTCCTTGGCCTGTTCCGCTAAAATGCCTCCTCTCCCTCTTCTCTCTCCAGCTAAATTCTACCCGTCCTTTGTGCCTAACTCATGCCCACCTCTGCCCCCTAGGAGCCCATTCCTGTACTCCTGTGCATTTCCCTGCTCCCTTCTAGTTGGGTGGAGGCCATGTGGGCTTTGCTGGCCAATGAAATGTGACTGAAGTATCCAGTATCTCCCCCTAGGCTGCCACAGTAGGGGGCTGGGGGGCTTCCTCCTTTGGTTACAAGTAACCAAATCCCTGGCTAACAGTGAATTATTATCTCATGTAACAGGAAGTCTCAACATAGATAACCCCTCGTCATCTCATGGTTCCAAGATGGCTGCATGACAATGTATTCATCGCCTATGGCTATGTAACAAACGACCCCAAAACACAGTAGCTTAAAACAACAATAAACAATTATGATCTCACACGTTTTCTATAGATTACAAATTCTGAAGCAGCTTGCGCGGGGTGGCAGGGCATGGGGGGACTCTGGCTTGAAGTCTCTCATGAGGTGGCAGCCATGCAAAGACTTGGCTGGGCCTGGAGAATGAGCTTCCAGGATGGCTCACTCACGTGGCTGGCAAGTTGGTGCTGGTTAGCGGGAGGAGGCCTCCGTTTCTCCCCACGGGGGTCCCTCCACAGGCTGTTTGAGAATCCTCATAATATGGCAGCTGGCTTCCCCCAGGATGGGTGATCCATGAGAACAAAGCTGAAGCATCAATGTCTTTCTTTGACCTATCTTCAAAAGGCACACACATATACTTCTGTCACATTCTCCTCATTCGAATCAAGTCACTAACTCTGGCCCACAGTCATGGGGAGGGGAATTAGGCTCCACCTTTGGAAGGGAGAACGGTCAAAGATTTGGCGGACATAGTTTAAAAGCCAACACAAATTGTGTCCATACTGGAAGAGAGGAATGGAAGCAAAAGTCTTCCTCCCCACACCACTTTGTCATCAGAGGAGACTTTTTCCCAGAAGGCCCTGGAAGTCTTTCCGTCATGTATGATTGGCCAGAATTGAGGCACACGCTTCTAGGCCCATCACCAGCAAAGGGAAACAGAATTCCATAACTGGTTTAGGCCAATCATGAATCTTCCTCTGGGCTGGGCACATTTCTGCCTCACAAAATTGGGTTTCTAGTAGCAAGGAAGTAGAAGACAAGGCTGTCGGGTAGGTAGGCAAGAATGTCTGCCGTGTTGTTCTATTAATCGGGTAAACGGGAAAAGGGGTGGTGGATAATCCACAAATAGGATAATCACTTTATTAACGGCCTTTTATCCCATCAACCTAAAAGGCATCCGTTCCAGGATGGGCCCTGAGAGAGGTGTTGGCTTACTTTGGTCTGAGTTTTACCCCTGGGGATGCCATAGTTTTAGACTCAAGAGGAGATGGCGTCTGCTCTCCCACAGCTGCTACACGACCCTCACCTGCAGTGTTGCCTGTACAACCCTGAGCAAGTTCAGTTGCCCTCTCTGAGCCTCGGTTTCCAGCTCTGTGTAAAGGAAATGGGAATACCTACTTCGCAGGGTTCCAAGGACTGACTGAACGTGCTTTGTAACATATCAAGTGGTAGGCCCATGTGCATTCTCCTCATTGCCGTTTGCCCTGAGATTTGAGGGAGAGGCCAAATATCACCACAGGCTTTTCGTCCTCTCTCTCTTCCCGTCTCTAATTTCCAACACATGGTGCTCAGCCAAAAACAGGAGAACTGGGCACAGAGGGCAAATCCCCAGCATAGAAACAATGGTGCCGTTGTGAACGCCTCTGGCAGTGGCACCCCACCCAGCTGAGGAAGCCTTATTCCCAACCCCACTTAACAACGCGCAGCCTGATTTAATATGAACAGCTGATCTCATTGCTTCCATTGCAAGTTTAATTTGCTGGGGAAGCGAGTTGGTGAAGTTCTAATAAAGCAGAGCTGCAAATAATACCAAAGAGAGTTTGCATTATGATAACTTTCCAATTAAAATGGATTAATGGAGGAGAAACAGCAGCAGTAGTGTCTAGACAACATATTACTAAATCCTTGGAGAGGGAGATGGAAAGGAGTTGGGGGACAAGGGGAAGCAAGATAAACAGGGGAACTGCATGAGTTGGAGGCACCCCTGCGCGGTGTGACGGGAATTACCAGGCAGAGGCTCCTTATTACCAGTGCCATCTGCTACAATTCCTAGACTGGCCATCATTTGGGAGAATCAGGTCTTTTAGATCCCAAAGGCCTTTGGTTCCTGGACATCCTTTACAAAAATGCAATTAGCACCTTTAGTTTCCTGGCTGCCTGTTCCTGGAATTAGCCTGTGGCTACCTGACAGCGCTGTGCGGGACAGAGCAAAGGCTCTGGCTGAGAGTCAGAGACCAGCGTAGACCAGAAGTGGGCACCTGGGCGTCGCTGCAGGGCCCGAAGCAATTTTTCCACATCTGTCCTAGTGACCCTGATCCCTGACCACTGCGGAGTGATCCAGGAGGGTCCACTCAGAACCTCTCTTCCAAGAACCTGAATTCTAGATCTGAGAGATCCAGGGCCAGGGTGGAGCTGGAGCTGGGACTCATTCATGCAGGTACGTCCAGAAGAGAAAAGCTACAAACCACCGTGGTGCTCTTGAGCGGCCCGGGGCCCCACCCTGCAGGGCCAAGCCAGTCAAGTCTCTTGTCATTCTATGAGATGCCCCAGGATCCATGCTTCTCCCCTGGGCTTAAGCTAACAAGTCACTTTCTGTTGCCTGCAAACAAAAGAAAGTTAATATATCACTTCTTATCTGTAGGACCTAGCAATATCACTTAACCTCTCTTAGCCTCTGTTTTCTCTTCTGTAAGATGGGGATACACACAGACCTACCTTGCAATGCCACCTGCGTTGGTAAAATGATGTGTTGGGGTTAGATCGCCATTTAGATTTTTCTCACGTCTGAAGTTGGGAGATTTTATAAATGGGTCCTAGAGGGATTGGAGAAGAGCTAGGCTGGACCACAGCGGCTGGGAGACCAGGAAGCCCAAGGACCCCAATTTTACCAACATCACTTACAGATTATAATAATGAACATCTCAACACCAAAACCGAGGCTCCTTCCAGAAATCCCCACTGCTCCCCTATGCCTGGGAAGGCTCTGATTTCTTGCAAAGACCCTGAGCCCCTGAGCCCTCGAGCCAGGCCCTCACCGGGGAAGTACTGGCCACATGCTGCCCCCTTCAGGCCTCTGTTTCTCATCAAACAGGCAGAGAAAAAGCTCATGCGATCAAATACAGTCACATGTGCAGTGCTTAGCACACACATCATCCCCCATTTTATCTCATTTTCCCATGTCCCTCGCTGTCTAGATGAATATGAAACTACCGCTGGAATTAAATAATCCTGGGGATAGGGAAAACAGGAGGCAAGAAACTACTAGAGTAAAAAAGATCATCACTTCATATCCATTCATATTCAGTAAACACTCCATACACACACACACACACACACAGAGTCAGAACTGAGTCCAGGGCAGCCTCGAGGGGAGGAGAGGGGAGGTGTATTCATTGCACACCTGCCGTGACTCATGCACTGTATCCTCCATTATCTCATTATTGTCATGACCCTTCAGGACAGGTAACACCAATCCGCCTTTTACAGATGATGACACTGAGGTTCAGAGTGGTGAACTTGCCCAAGCAACGTCAAGCAGCTCATAAGTATGAGGTCTGCGTGAGTCCAAAGACTTCCCTCTTCACCAAGGGTCTTCAACCTTTTCTTTTTCTAAGTAGAAACTGTGTTCCCAAATGAAATCTCATGCCCAGTGTGTAAGAGAAATCATTAAAAGCAGGGCTCTCTGGTGGAACTGGTTGGTGGTTGTATGGAAGCATGTCCAGTCCTGGAAGCTCGCTCACAGCCCTCCCCTCTCCTGGAGCAGTCCTTTGGGCAGAGATGCTGGGACCCTGTGGAGCTTAGGGTGAGAAATGCTGCTTCCTCCCTGGCAGGTTTTGTTGGAGACCCTACAGCAAACCAACAATGTTTTCCAATTCACTGAAAAAGCAGGAGCTCCAGCTTTAGGGATCTAGGTTGAAATTCTGGTTTTGCCACTTAACGAGCTGTGAAAATTTCTCAGCTAATCCGAGTTTCTCGATACTCTAATCCAGCACCATCCAATAGAAATATAATGCAAGCCACATAAGTAATTTGCAATTTTATAGTATCTACATTAAAGAAAAGGCAAAAAGGTGAAATCAATATTAGTAATATTTTTATTTAACCCAATATAGTCAAAAACATTATTATGTCAACATGTAATCCATATATCAAATTATTAATCAGCTATTTCACACTTTTTTGTACTGCGTCTTCAAAATTCGATGTGTTTTTTAGCGTATCTTTCAGCACATCTCAATTCAGACACTAAGTTTACATTGGAAACACTTGATCTGTATTTAGATTTCATAAAATTTATAGTTGAAGAAGTAAATGCATATGGACAAGTTGTTCCAAACATGCTTAAAAGTTTTCCAATAACTGGACTATCAGTTTTTAAATAAAAATTAAATTTTGATTGCTTTGGGTGGCATGACAGAGAAACCCTCTCAAAATATTTTCCTGTAATGGTCTGAGGCTGGGAAGCCTCCAAAAAGCTGTCATGGGCACACAATGGAAGAGGCATTAAAGTTTAGCCAACCCTCAAGGCTTCTGAGCTCCCGGGCACAGCCGGGCAGGGCTAGACAGGGCCAGCTGAGCCTGTGCTTCTGATGCCAGGGAAGTGGACACCCCCTCGGAGGCCTTTGGTCCCTTCTCGAGGAGAGTCCAGGGCTTGCCTTTCCATGGCTCAGTTTCCCCAGCAAGTACTGCTCTCAGAGTAAACCCTCATGTCTACAATACCTGAAGACTATTGGAGAAAAGGCTCCATTTTTGGAGAACAGTCTCCTCCCATGCTTGTTTATTTCTACATTTTTTTTTTCAGTTTTATTTTAAATTGTGGTAAAATATATATAACATGAAATTGACCATTTTAACCATTTTCAAGCATACTGTTCTGTGGCATTACGTACATTCGCTTCGCTGTGCTACCATCACCACCATTCATATCCAGAACTTTTCCATGTTCCCCAACTGAACCTCTGTACCCGTTAAACACTAGCTCCCCACTCCCTTCCCCGCCAGCCCTCGTAACCACCATTCTACTTCCTGTTTATATGACTTTGACTGTCTCAGGTACCTCATAGAGATGGAATCATGCAATAGCTGTATGACTCCTTTCATGACTGGCTGATTTCCTTTAGTATAACGTCTTCGATGTTCATCCATGTTGTAGCGTGTGTCAGAATTTCCTTCCTTTTAAAGGCTGAATAACATTCCATTGTATGTATACACCACATCTTGTTTATCCATTCATCTTTCAATGGACACTCGGGTTGCTTCCACCTTTCGGCTATTGTGAATAGAGCTCCTATAAACATGGGTGTACAAACACCTGTTCAAGACCTTGCTTTCACTTCTTTTGGGTATATGCACAGAGTGAAATTGCATGTGATAAATCTATGTTTAATTTTTTTGAGGACTTGCCATACTGTTTTCCACAATGGCCACACCATTTTACATTCCCACTCACAATGCACAAGGGTTCCAATTTCCCCACACTCTTGCCAACAGTTGTTATATTCTGAGGTTTATTTTTTCACAATAGCCATCCTAATGAGTGTGTAATGGTATGTCATTTTGGTTTTGATTTGCATTTCCCTAAGGATTAGTAATGTTGAATATCTTTTCATGTGTTTCAGAGTCATTTGTATATCTTCTTTGAAGAAATATCTATTCAAGTCCTTCACCCATTTTTTTAATTGATTTGTTTTGTTGTTGCTGACTTGTAGTTTTTATATATTCTGGATCTCAATCTTTATCAAATATATGATTTGCAAATATTTTCTCCCATTCCATGGATTGCTTTTCACTCTATTGATAGTGTCCTTTGATGCACAAATTTTTTAAATTTTGATTAAATCCATTTGATCTGTTTTCTTGTATTGCCTGTGCTTTTGGTGTCATATCCAAGAAATCTTTGCCAAATCCAATGTCTTGAAGTCTTTCTCTTATATTGTCTTCTAAAAGTTTCGTAGTTTTAGATTTTACAATTAAGTCTTCGATCTGTTTTGAGTTAATTTTTACATATGAGGTAAGACAAAGGTTCAACTTCATTTTTTTTTTTTTGCATGTGGGTATTCAGTTTTCCTGATATCATGTGTTGAAAAGACTGTGCTTTCCCCATTGAATGGTCTTGGCACCCTTATTAAAAATCATTTCCTCATCTATGCAAGAGTTTATTTCTTTGTTCCTTATTTTACTTCATTTGTCTATATGCCTGTCTTTATTCTTGTACCATGCTGTTTTGATTGCCATTATTTGCAGTAAGTTTTGAAATCAGGAAGTGTGAGACCTCTAACTTTGTTCTCTTTTTAAGATTATTTTGGTTATCCAGGCTCTCTTGAGATTTCATATGAATTTTAAGATGGATTTTTCTATTTCTCAAAAAAAAACCAACATCATTGGGATTTTGATAGGGGTTATACTGCATCTAAAGATCATTTGGGGTAGTATTGACATATTGACATCTTAATTTTAAGTGTTCCTGTCCATAAACATAGAATGTTTTTCCATTAACTTATATCTTCTCCAATTTCTTTCAGCAAGGTCTTTTCAGTATACAAATCTTTCACCTTTTGGTTTATTCCTAAGCATCTTATTATTTTTGATGCTATGGTAAATAAAAGATTTTTCTTAATTTCCTTTTCAAATTTTTCTTTGTTAGTGGCTAAAAATGCAAGTGGTTTTTGTGTGTTGATTTTGTATCCTGCAACTTGACCGAATTCATTTTTCCTTGTTTGTTTCTTAAAATAGGTATATAGTTTTGCATGTCTGGAATATTTTATTAAAAAACAAATACACTGAGCCCCAAACATGCTCCTGCTAAAGTAATTCCCTTCCAACTACAATAGGTGGATGGGGTAGCCTTTGGGATTTTATGGGGCCCTGTGGCCCCTATAGATTCCTCATCTCTTTTCTGTGTCCTAGGAGATGCCAGGTTCCTAGAAAAGAAGAAGTTCTGTCTGAGGATGAGCAACACCACCAGTGAGCTGTCTGAAGAGAAAGAAGGTCCTCCTGAACAGACTCAGATGTCTGGGTGGGAGGACAGACTCCATCACTCATGCTTGTGAGGCCTTGGACAAATCCCTTCCTGGGCTTATTTTCCTTGCCTTTAAAATAAGCAGGTACGACTCAGTGATCTCTAGGGAGCTTCCAGGAAGTCAGAGGTTGGTTAGGTGAAGAGAATGTGGATGGAGTCACCAGTGAGGTCCTTAGTCACCGTTCTCTCCCACGTCACGGCTCTGCAGCGTCCTCTCTCACTGAAGGAAAACTCCCCAGGATTTTCTGCAACTTGTCACTTCTGTCTCTGACCCTTGTGACTTTAAAACAACAATAAATTACTTGGACCATAATTATTATAATAATAACCCCTTACTCTGCCGTTTATTCAGTACTTTCACATTCACTGTTCATTTTACAAATGAGGAAAATGAATCCCAGAGAGGTGGTATTACTTGCCCCTAGCGAGGCTAGTAAATAGTATACCTGGTCTGGGGGCCGGCCCGGTGGCTCAGGCGGTTAGAGCTCCATGCTCCTAACTCCGAAGGCTGCCGGTTCGATTTCAACATGGGCCAGTGGGCTCTCAACCACAAGGTTGCCGGTTCAATTCCTCGAGTCCCCCAAGGGATGGTGGGCAGCGCCCTCTGCAACTAAGGTTGAACACGGCACCTTGAGCTGAGCTGCCGCTGAGCTCCCGGATGGCTCAGTTGGTTGGAGCACGTCCTCTCAACCACAAGGTTGCTGGTTTCAACTCCTGCAAGGGATGGTGGGCTGTGCCCCCTGCAACTAGCAACGGCAACTGGACCTGGAGCTGAGCTGCGCCCGACACAACTAAGACTGAAAGGACAACAACTGGACTTGGAAAAAAGGCCTGGAAGTACACACTGTTCCCCAATAAAGTCCTGTTCCCCTTCCCCAATAAAATCTTTTTTTTAAAAAAATAGTATACCTGGTCTGGATTAAAATGAGTCCCAGTTCAGTTTCCCAAAATGCTGTGTGGCCACTCTTGAATAATAAGGGAATTAGAGGAAAGGAGAAATAGAAAAAATGAGAGAGAAAGAAAAAACTTAAGATATTTGAATCATATATTAATTTAATAGAGTTAATTTTCCACAAAGTCTAACAGAAATGGAAAATCAAGAGGTAGACTCAGGATGTTAATAAAACAATGTACAAATATTTACAGTAATCCCGATCTGGTTTTAAAAAGAAAGACCCAACCCTCCATTCTCACTCCAGCCCTGAGTCCCCTCTGTCTCTCTGTGCCAAAGCATTTAGCTGGCAAGTGATTCCATGTTCACTCCTTCCTTGGCATCTCTTCATCTTGATGATTACTTTCCCCAGGCCACATCCAAATTCCATCATTTCCCTCCCATGTGGGATGCTAGAATCACAAGACAACAAATAAGGAATGTGGATAGTAAATTTAAGTCTGCAAGACATGAAAAAGGTGGAGACGGGGAGATCAAGTGAGAGAGACAAGAAAGGTAGGGAAATAGGAAGAGACAAAGACTGACAGAATTTTTGATGTGAGCACCAAGACCATTCAGTGGAAGAAAGAACAGTCTCTTCAACAGGGCGACTGGGTAACAACATGCAAAAGAGTGAGGTTGGACCCTTACCTCACATCATATTCAAAAATTAACCCAAATGGATCAACAACTTAAATATAAGAGCAAAAACTTTATAGAACTATTAGAAGAAAACATAGAGGTAAATCTTCACAAGCTTGGATTTAGCAATGGATTCTTAGATTTGACACTAACAGCATAAGCAACAAAAGAAAAAAAATGATAAATTTGTACTTCCCAAAAATGAAAAATTTTGTGCATCAAAGTACATTATTAAAGTGTGAAGTCTAAGACAACCTTCAGAATGGGATAATATTTGCCAATCATATGTGTGATAAGTACTCAGAATACATAAAGAACTCTTATAATACAACCACAAAAAGACAAACAAACCAATTAATAAAAGAGAAAAGGATTTGAATAGATATTTCTCCAAAAACAAATGGCCAGCAAGCACATGAAAAAATGTTCAACATCGCTGGTCACTGATGAAATACAAATCAAAACCACACAATGAGATATGACTTCATACTCACTAGGATGGCTATAGTCAATAATATGGAGAAACAGGAACCCTGATAACATCCCTGGGAGAGGGTGATGGAAAATGATGCAGCTACTGTGGAAAATAGTATGGCAGTTCCTCGAAAAGTTAAGCATAGAATTAATATATATGACCCGGCAATTTTAACTCCTCGGTATTTATTTATTTACTATGACCACATAGTAATTTGTACTCAAATGTTCATTGCAGCACTATTCATAATAGCCAAAAGGAGGAATAGCCAAAAGGCAGAAGAATTTATAAACAAATTGTGGTCTGTCCATACAATGGAATATCATTCACTCATAAAAAGGAATAAATACATGCTACAACTTAGGTGAATCTCAAAAACCATTACACTAAGTTAAAGAAGGCAGACACAGAAGGTCACATATTACATGATTCCTTTTGTATGAAAAATACAGAATAGGCGAATCCATCGGGACAGGAAGCAGAATGATTGCCAGGGACACAAGGAAGAGGGAATGGAGAGTGATTACTTAATGGATCTGAGATGTTCTGCTTGGGGGGGAATGAAAAAAATCTGAAACTAGACAGGGTGGTGCTCGCACAACATTGGGAATGCACTAAATGCCACTGCACTGTACTCTTTAAAATGATTAATTGTATGTTCTGCGAATTTCATCTCAATTCTTTTTTTAAAAAAAGTGGCAGAGATAGTTAGGCCAAGACAGAGACAGGGACCGGGAGAGGGGTTGAAAGAGACGAGATGGAGCCATCGGAAAAAGCTGCGGGCCATTACAAGAAATTTATTAGTACTATTCGGTCAGCGGTTGGTTGCTAGCTAAATTTAATATGGGTCTATATACAAAGAGGATGCCTCGTTCTACCTAATGAATATTTAATCATGCATGGGTCAGGCAATTTCACAGAAGTAATTAAAAGCAGTCTTTTGTTTATTGCTCAAAAATGATAGCGACCCGCTGACCGAAGCTGCAGACACAGTGACATATTGAAAACGTTACCTACTGACATATGTTATTAAAGAGGAATTAAGGGTCGCTTCTTCCCCTCCGCTTAGAAGCTAATCGTTCCTAAGCACTCCTGCCCGCTCACATGCAGACCACAGCATGTGAGAAGGGGAGGTCACCTCCCAGATGGGACTGGAGAGCTAGACCAGCACCCCTAGATCTACAACCTTCCCCCACCCCAGACCATAAATTGAAACAGATGAGATGGTTATTGAGAAGACCACAGAGAGGAAACATGCGGCCATGTATATTCTCTGAGGAAAGCTCCCCCCACTGCCCTGCCACATCCAGCCAGCTGCAAAATCCTGTCGGCTCTACTCTTGTGACTCTTGTCACAGTGCTGTTTTCTCCGTCGTCACTATTACTGTCCTGGTTCAGCTCCGCAGGGCAGCCACAGCCTTGTTCCTCCCCTGTTCAGTCTACTGATGAGTCTTCCTGGATCTGCAGGCACTCCTTTGCTCAAGCACTTCCCGTGGCTCCCCAGTGTCTGTCTTCTCCTCGCCCTGGCCTTACAGGGTCTCATCATCAGGCCCCAGGTGACCATTCTGCATCAGGGGTCTTAGCTGCCAATCACAGGAAGAGACCATGGCCAGCTTAAGCCACAAAGAACCTATTAGGACATTAGGGAGCTCATAGAATCGATGGAAAGACTGGGGAAGTTGGCCTGCAAAGGGCAGAGATAAAGTCATGTGCGCTGGGGGTGGTCCAACTGGGAGGCCCCTACTGGCACCTCCACCACGGGCCACTCGCCACCATCCAACAGCCCTACACCCTCCATGAATGACCTCTAAATGTTCCCACCACTGCACATCAGCCTTCAGGCTCCCAGTCCCAGGTGGGAGTATCCAGCTGACAGAGCCTGGTCTCCCTCTGTGGCTTTATCACCACCTTCGGGGAGAAGGGAGTCTGGCCCTCTTTGCTTCTGCAGGCAGAGTCAGGGCCCTCGGTTTCCAGACAGGCTACCTGCTCACAGCTAAATCAGCATTCCTTCCACACTCTGTGCCTGTGTGATGTTCTCCCATCAGTCCAACTCTGCTCTTGTCTCCTCTCGCCCAGAATGCCTCACACTGATCTCCTTATAACCAGTTGGCTCATGCTTCAAATGACCCACTCAAACACCGCCTCCTCTAGGAAGCCTTTCTCTGATTGCCTCCACTATCCCCAATCTGGATATGATGCCGTCTGGGCCTCTCTGGTGGCATTGAGGACTCCCCACAGTGCAATAGAGCTTGTCACACTCCTGGGTGGTCCCCTTCTATGGGACCAGGAGTTCCTAGAAGGCAGGACTCATGTCTTATCATCAAAGCCAAGAACAGAGCCAGCCTGGTGTGTGCAAAAAAGCCTAGATGGACAGAAACTGGGGCTGTAGCAGGAAGCTCCACCCTGTGCCATGTGCCTGTGTCAGCCCCCTGGCCACATCAGAGGCCAACCCAAAAGAGCAATGAAACTGGCTGGGGTCTTCCCGACATATCCTTACCCCGATTTCTAATTTCGTTGGCCCATGAACATCTCTAAAGAGCCTCCTTAAATTCAGATCCCTGGGCCCTGCCTCCAGAGATGCTGACGCATAACTCTGGAGTGGGAGCTAAAATCTACATTTTAGCCATGATTTGGATGCAGATGGCCCACAGATCACATTTGAGAAACCCCATGGGGTTGCCTTTAGTCTTTCCACCTTTCAGGACCCTAATACCACCGCTTGCTGCACAGGGCTGGCTGCACAATCACACAGAAGTTGCACTTAAAAGAGCCAGTGCTTGGTTGAATGCTCTGCTGTCATCATCATGAAATTCTTAAAATTTTTCAAACAGGGTCCTGCCTACGTTGCACTGGGGCCCAAAATTATGTAGCCAGTCCTGGGTGGACAGCAACTGATACACTCACTTACACCTCAAATAGGGGTTTCAGTATATTGCTACTCCCATCATGAGGAGAAAACAGGGAAAGGACAATGCTTAACTAAGTTCAGGACCACATACCTGCATCTTTTACAAGACGGAAAAATAAACTTCGTTCTTATCTGAGCCATTGATATTTTGGTTATGTCGCTCCAGTGTGCAAAGGATTTTGGGATGAATCAACTTCTGGTCACTCTGAAATCATAGTACATGGGTGTCTACCCAAGGCTAAGCCTTGGCTTGCCAAAGGGCTCTTTAAGATAGAGTAACATACACTCACTAGAATCAAATTTGTGACACCATCAGCACCTCCCTTGGCTCACTTAACAGTCTGTTGTAAAACAATGAGCTATATCACCCAAGATTTGTGTTAAAACCATGACAACAAGAACACAACAGCCTATGTCGGAGGAACATTATACTTGATAATAAATTCTTTCTATACATATATTTTTACTGAGATATAATTCACATGTAATAAATGCACAAATTTTGTGCATTTTGATGAATTTTGACATATATCTGAATTTTCACATGTATCCACTCATATAACCACCACCCCAATCAAGACATAGAATATTCTAATACTCCAGAATGTTCTTTCCTGCCCTTTCCTACTCAACTCTCACCACCACATTGCCCTTAGCAATCATGGTTCTGATTTCTATCACTATAGGTTAATTGTATCTCTTCTTATATTGCATAAGATGAAAGTATTCCGTATATTCTTTTGTGTCTGCCTTTTTTCATTCAGCAAAATCTCTAATGTGTCAACAATATTCCTTTTTGTTTCTGGACTAGTAATCCATTACATGGATGTATCACAATTTATTAATCCATCCTCTGGTTGATGGCGATATGGGTTGTTCCTAGTTTGGGCCATTACGAATAAAGCTGCTATGAATATTTCTGTATAAGTATTTTTGTAAACAAATATTTTCTTTTCTCTTGCTGAGTCATAAGGTTTGTATATGTTTAACTTTATTTTTCAAATGCCAATTTGTTTTCCAAAATGGTTGCACCATAGTATTCTTGCACCAGCAAAGTATGAGAATTTCAATTCTTCCACATATTCTTATCATGCTTTGAATCGTTTTAATTTGCATTTCTTTGACTAGCACTAATGTTACATGCTTTCTCATGTGCTTATTGGCCATTTGTATATCTCCCTTTGTGAAGCATCTGCTCAGTTCCTTTACCTACTGCTTTTTAATAAGGTTGTTTGTCATTTTATTCTTGGATTAGAAGTGTTCTTCATATTCTCTGGATGTGGGTTCTTTGTCTGACACACGTAAGCAGATATTTTTTCCCTGTCAGTAGCTCACCTTTTCATTTTCTTAATAATGTCTTTTGAAGAGCAGAAGTTTTTAATTTCAATGGAGTTCAAAGTACCCATATTTTTTTGTAAGGTTAGGACTTTTTTGGTCTTACGTATCCCAAAGTTGTTGAGATTTTTTTCCCCCACATTTTCTTTCAGAAGCTTTATAGTTTTAGTGCTTACATTTAGGTCTATGATTCATCTTAAAATAATCTTTGTGATGCGAGGTTTATTTTTTCCCCTACATATCTCCAATGGTTCCAGCATTGTTTGTTGAAAACACGATCACTGACCTATTGAATTACTTGGTGCCTCTAAAGGTGAATTAGCTATATAAGAATGGGTCTATTTTAGGACTCTATATTCTGTTTGATTGATCTATTTGTTAATCCTTACACTAATGTTACCCTGTTTTGATTCCTATAACTTGACTGATTGATGACTTTTGAGTCCAGCTCTCTCTGACCTCTTTTACTCATCTCTTCTCACTGGCACACCATTCTCATGGCACATTCAATTTAAGAGGCATTTATCAAGGAAAGCAAAGATGAGAACAACTACTAGCTGTACCCCAACATCCAATTCCTACTGTATCTGAAGTAATAGAACCCTCGGTTTGCGTGGCCATCTGGATTAGAGGCTCAATTCCACAGCCTCCCTTACAACTGGCTAGCTGTGGTCATACTATATAAGTAATATGTGCAAGTTCTAAAGTGTGCCCTTAACAGGAGAAGATGTAACTCTCTCCTTCCTTCTATTGACTGTGATGCCGAGATGATGGCTGGTGCCTCCAGATGGATTATAAAGTAACCTTGGGGATCAAGGCCATGAATGACACAAGAGAAGGAGCGTGGGTCCTAGACACCATGGAAAACCAGCTCTGGACCACATGCCTGCATCTTTTACATGAGAGAAAAATAAACTTTGTTCTTGTATGAGCCACTGATATTTTGGTTCTGTCACTCACTGGCAAGCCTAATTATAACTGAGACAGGAAAGGATGGGAAAGAAACTAATGCTTATTAAGAACGTATGTACTCAGCTATGTCACATTCATGATTTCATTTAAAGTCATAGTACAACCCCATGAAGCAGATATGATTATCCCCAAATAGATGAGAAAAATAAGGCTCAGAGAGGTCGAGTGACTTATTCACAGTCACACAGCTAACAAGAAATAGTCAGAATTCAAAACTGTAACTGACTAGATTCAAACCCAAGCTCATTCCATGAGCCCCACTTCTATATTCAAGACTCTAGATTAAGTCTTTTTCCATCTGCACCCGCCAGGTTGCTCTTCTCCACCCAGCTTTGCACTTCAACTACATTGTCTATTGTTCTGTTTCCTGTTTCCTGAACGACCCAGAGTATCAGCTCCCTGAAGCCAGGACTCTAACATAGGAGGCTTTAGTCAGAGCTGTAGTCACGAAGCACTTAGTAAAGACTTGCTGAATGGTTGATTTACTTAAAAACGGGTGTTAAAGACCCATAAAGATGAGAAGACTGGGGGCAGGGGCTGGCCTGGAACATAAATGCCTCGGGCACCCTCACAGAACTTTCATCTCACCAGCCCCTACACTTTCTTTTTTTAAATACATATCTTGTTACATTGAGAAACAAAAAGAAACACATGATTACCTTTTATGGCCAACATAAATGAGTACAGATTCCAAACTTCATTTCAGTCAAAGATCTTTATGGTGATATGGCCTACTGATCAATTAAATCTAACCAGATGCCTTGGAGCCGGAGTGGGTCAGGCAAGGGTGAAAAGCCAGGAGTCTGAAGACGCAGTACTGTGGAAGGAGGCAGAGGGAGGCATACCCTGTCTGTGTCTCCCAGTTCCGGGGATAAACAAAAAGGCTGGAATGATGCTCAGACTCAAAAGAGAGGCGGTAAATGAAACAAACTCGTCAGCCAGAGGCCAAGATCACGGTGATAACCGGGGCACCATCTGGCATTCCAGAGAGCTTCTAGGTCACATGGGGCTTGATGGCCAGAGTCGTTCAGGAAAAAGCAAGATCTATGACTAGCATTGACCATCCAAATGTCAGGCTGGGACCAACGGCCACCAGATCTCTCCATTCGGTGTGGTGGCTGGGCTATAACTCCTCTGTGACAGTTTCCTCATGTGTGAAATTGAACATGAAAGATCAGATACAATGTTATCCACAAGAGCGTGTATTTGGTATTAACTATGTGCCCCACCATATAACTAGCCCTGGGAAACTTGCTTCACATTTCCCTGCCTTAGTTTCTTTCCCTGTAAAATGGGGACAATAACACCAGGTCGCAGAAGTATTTCAAGGATCAAAGGAAATTACAGACATCAAAGCAGCTTCCTTCCCTGAGCTTTCCAGTGTTGTGAGTTCCCCCCATAAACTCCCTTTTTCTGAAGGAAGTTTCAGGGGCCAGCGTCTTTATAACCAAAGAAGCTGAATACTATAGAACCATAACACAATGGACAAATCCGGTAGTTTATGTTCCGCCATAGAAAGTGGATCTTCAATTTAGTCCTGTAACAATTACCACCTCTCAAGCTTCAGGGCTGGGAGGTCAGGCCAACCATTTCAGGAGCTACTGTGTTTCCACGAAAACAAGACCGAGCCAGCCAATCAGCTCTAATGCATCTTTTGGGGCAAAAATTAATATAAGACCTGGTATATTATATTATATTATATTATATTATATTATATATTATAAAGACCAGGTCTTATATTAATTTTTGCTCCAAAAAATGCACTAGAGCTGATTGTCCGGCTAGGTCTCATTTTCGGGGAAACACGGTAGTAGAGGGCCGTGAGCACTCTTTAAGGAATTTGCTACGTCACAGTCCTAGGCCCCGGGGAGGCCATCAGGCGTGGGCCCAGCTGCCCTTAACCTGCCATCTGAGCCCCGTGCTTCTTAGTTGAGGGTGATACCCAACTGCACTGGGCATCCCTGAGTGACACCCGGTTTTGCACCCTGGGAAGTGATGTTTTCTATGTTCTTTCTATTGCCTTCCAGATGATATTCAACATATCACTGGCCCATGGGGCCAAAACACCCCAGCAATGTGTACACACCCTATGATCAACATTCATTCGTGACCCACCTCACGTGACCCTCACAAACGCCCTACCTTCAGCCCTGCAGACATGCAGGGATAATTAAACGGATGAGTCACAGTTTGTAATTAGGGCCCAGGGAAGGTCCCCGGCCTGCCCAAAGCCAAACAGCTGAAAGTCGATGAAATTGTCGCTCTTTCACGTACACCCACACGTACACATGTAATTTTGCTTCACTGCCCCATCTTGTATTCTGAGACGTATCTACAGTCAGCCCAAGACCTTCTCCTGGATAGTAACACAAAGCTTGAAGCGTATGATTTAAGAAGCAGTCAGAAGATTTGGTTCCAAAATGGGTTTCTTGTTTGTTTGTTTGTTTGTTTGTTTGTTTGTTTGTTTGTTTTGAGAGGAGAGGGCTGAGACCCTGACATTAGACAAGTCCTCAGTCAAGCTACAAGGACAAGAGATCATAGGCTGCTGTGAGAATTAATTGAAACAACCTGACAATGGCATACAGCAAGTGCCAAATAGATGTCATTCCCCTCCACTACTCGCATTCCATACTGAAATAATCTGCCTCCAGTCTGTTCCAAACCCATTAATCCCTAGGACCCAGTTCAGGGCTTTCTTTCCGTGACAATCCCAGTCTACCTGGGTCCCTTACTCTCCAAAATTTCTATTGCATTACTGGTCTGTAACACCTGGTTTAGTTGTTCTTTATTTTTCCAGGTGTATTTTTAATTAATAAGTAAATTACAAGGGTCCATGAGGATGAGGATGATATCTTTTCCTTAGATATCCCTGCACTCAACAGCACAGAGCTGGGCACATAGTAGGTGCTTAATAAATACATGATTCAATATCCCCCCCTTCTTGCCCTTATTGCGTTTTTTGAGTTTCCTAAAGCATATCACCATTGATATGATAGTGAATCAAATCAAACCTAGAGGAGTTTATTAGCAATCACAACCCTGAAGATTTTTTTTTTTTTTTTTGCACACACCTTCTTCTAGCTTGTGGCAGAGAATGCCAGCTGTTAATCAAAATCTCTTTCCCTTCCTCCAGAGAAATAGCATTGTAGCTCAGAATACAGATACCTAGCTATGGACCACATTTCCCAGACTCCTTTGCACTTAAGTGTGGCCGTGTGTCAAGGTCTCACCAATGAAGACACCAAGCCCAGTGCTCCTTCTGCACCACCCCAAAGGGGCACCCGTTTTTCAATTCCTTTAACCCCTTTACATACACAATCGCAGGGAGAACTCCTATATAAAACCCAGTGAGCCATCCCACAAAATAGGAAGTGATATGACATTAAGCAGGTCACTTTGCCTCTCTGGGCCTCAATTTCTCCTTCTGTAAGGCTCCCTTCCACTTCTAACATTGAATGAGTCCAAAATGGACTTCCATTCTCTCCGTCTCCCTCCTGGACTTTCCCCTTCTCACCTGCCCCCACTAGCTCAGGCAGGCTGGATTAACATCTTGTCTGGGAAACAGCTGTGCCTGGGTTCCCTTCTAATACATCAAGTCCCAATTTTTTCTGACTTTCAAAGGCCTGCATGCCTCCCCTCATAATGTTTGAATTGTTGAGATGAGGTCATACTGAAATAGGGTGGACCCTTAATTCAATATGACTGATCTTCTTAGCAGAAGAAGGGAGGAGACAGACACACAAGAGGAGAAGACAGCCACGTGAGGACAGAAGGAGAGATTGCCACAAGCCAAGGGATGCCAAGGATCGCAAGCAAAACCAGAACCTAAGAGAAAGGCATGGAACAGATTCTTGCCTAGATCTTCAGAGGAAGTAGAGCCCTACTGACACCTTGATTTCGGACTTCCGAGCTCCAGAACTGGGAGAGAATAAATTTCTGTTTTAAGCCATCCCAGTTTGTGGTGCTTTGTTACAGTTAGCCCTAGGAAACTAACACACTCCTATAGGAAACCGTGTCCTAGATGATATTTGCTGAGACCTTGTCCCTCGAGCTCCTGGAGAAATGGTGCCAGCAGAGATGACAAAACAGGCAGAACCAAAGAGAGATGACAGACAGAACTAGGGCAGTGGGTCGAGGAAGTGGCAAGGGGCTGGACACATTGTTTAGGCCCCCAGCTCGGAGGGCCAGGTGCAGAGGGTTAGCTAGCAGGTTTGATTGCAGCAGGAGACCCTGGCCCTAAAAATAGCCCATTGTATTTGGCCAGCCATTGAGTCCTCCCTCGGGACCAGGCTCCAAGGGGGCTCTGGGCCAAGCCCCAAGATCAAGCCATTCCTATGGCAACTAGAGCTGCCTTTGTCCCCAGAGTTTCAGCCATCTAAGTGCTGGGAACACAGTGACACAGACACCTGGAGTCCAGGTAGAAGCCCACACCTACGTTCATTCAGCGCTCTGGAGCCCAGGGAGCGTTCGACTGAAATGACAGGACTATCAAGTCAGCACTAGCCAAAGACGCCATATGGCTGACCTTTCTACTCACAGCTCTTCTGACAGTCGGGCCGCACATAATTGAGGTCTGTGAACAAAGAAAGATGCCAGCTACATGAGACAGAAAGGGACTTTAACGTGTGACACCAAAGTGCGCAGGGCAGGAAAGGGGTTATCACTCCTTCCCAGCAGGGCCTGCCCTCAGGCTGATGGTCCTCGTGATGAAAATGAAAGAGATCAACTCAATTATCTCAAAGGCCTTTTCTCCTCAATTTCCTTTAACTTCAGGTACCACATACCCGGCCAGGGGCTGTGCACTCTCACGGTTCCTTCTAGTTTCCCAGCCCTTTATCCGTGCTCTGCAGACTTCCCAAGCCCTGAACCCCTCATTAAAACCTGCCATGCCCCTGCCCCATCCTGGGTCCTGCTCTGATGCAGAATTCTGTAACAGCCAGAAATCCAGTAAAGTAATCAAGTCATGAAGTGGGTACAGGTAAGAAGGGTAAGGTTTTACAATTAAAAGGGAGGCAGCCTGCTTGAGAACAGGGGCTGTGGCTGCTTTTTTATCATTGAATCCCCAAAAACAACCACAGATCTGACATGTAGCAGGTACTCAAAGAATATTTGTTGAAAGAATGAATGACTGAATGAATGAATGAATGAACGAATGAACAAATGGCAATTTCAATCACTGCAGCCAAATGTGCAAGGCTGGGGTGAACAGCAGCAAAAGAACCCCTTAAACTTTTAGGGACTCAACTCGAACTTTCAAACACTGGCTCTGCTCTGTCCCCCAGAGCTTGAGATGAGTATCAAGCCTGTTGATGCTCCAGCCTTGCTCCCCATATCCCAGGGGCCCATTGCTTCAGAGACCAAGGGATGCTGACCCAGTGCCCGAAATCAGCCCATAGTAAGTGCAGAGACTTGCATGGCTGCACTCATTGCATGTTTTCTCAACTGTCTGGGGCTAAATATAAAACAATGAAAATGAAACGGGGGTGGGAAAGGAGACTCACTGAAAGGAGAAATCAGAGAGGAACCAGTCATCAGCTTCTGTTTAGCAATAAGCAGGATAATCACAAAGGAAATTAAAAGTGAGTTTCCTTGAAGGAGAAGAAGGATGGGGGTGGAAACACTATAATTGGTTCCCTCTGCTCTGAAGTCACAGCACCTGCCCTCCATCTGCACCCAGAGGAGAAGTGGCCAGAGGTCGGGGGATTGATCCACCAAAACTCTTACAGACAGTCTTGAAATGTGCACGCGTGTGCGTGCGCGCACACACACAAACACACTCCATCCACATGTGATTTAAAATGCACAAAGCTTCAATACTTAGAGGCCAACGCTAGGACCCATCCTTCCATCCTTTGTCTTGTACTAAACCCTCAGCTGCCAGGAAGGAGCATTTGGAGGCCAGGCGTGGTGACCATCTGCTACGCAAGGATGCGCTGTGAAGTGAGGAGCAAATACCTGTTACTCACAATAAGACGTCAAAGTTTGTGAATGGTTTCTTAAATTATATAAACTGGAGAGGATTCAAGGTTATCCCTGCAGTGTCATCACCCTTAATCCTATGTACTCCCTTCTCCTTCCTTGTAGACAGGCAGGCGGGGGTGGGGTTGACAGCCAGCGCACCGGGAATGTGCTTCACTCACAGGGGTGTGCTGCCATCCTCCAGGGTTTTAGTCATGTGTTTGCAGCAGAAAAATATGTATAGTCTCTGGTCTGGAATGCAGACCAGGAGGCAGACAGAGCTTGAAGATGCCTCTCAGAGATGGGATGTGGCCCATCAGCAACCGGCAACATTTACTAAGTCTGTACCTGGGGCCTCATGCTGGCAAAATCAGACGGTCCAAATGGAAGAGAGAAAGGCAGAGTCAGAGGAAGACAGAGACAGAGGGACGGAGGGAGAGGGAGTAGGAGAGGGCATCTGGGTTCCCATCGGCTTCAGGCCTTTGTGAAGCCATCCTGCCTCTGTTCTGTGACCCACCCCTCTGCTCTTCCAATCAACTCACCTTTTTTCCTTGAGCCAGTTTGAGTTGGATCCTGTTACTTGCAAACAAAAGTAGGGGCCTTGGCCACGGCCCATTCCTCGGCCTACCAGCTACAGGGGGAAGGGCTTAGTGGATCTCCTAAAGGGCCATGAGGAGGTGCAGAGAACACGGGGAGTCTGCTGGGCTGCACAGTGGCTTTCAGCCGTGTTCCTTGGAGCTGTAAGTGTTCTGGAAAGGACCCCAGGGGCCAACTGATTTTCTGTTCCAGCTAAAGTTTGGTTTGAACAAAAGCTCTTTACTTCTTTTGAAACCCACTGTGCATCGCACAAGGCACTGGCAGGAAGTGGAGACTGGATGATTTCTAGCTGTTCAACCCTCTCACTCATTCTACTTTAACAAACAGAGTAATTCCAGCTGCATATTATTTTCATCTGAGTCAGCCAGGGGGTGGCTGGGGCTAAGGTGCCATAGGGGGGCCACCATGCTGCACATCCCCAGGTGATGCCCTCCAGGGCCGTAGTCTTCAGAGGGTACCCTGGGTGGCACAGGGCTGGGCACAGCCCTGGACCTGACTCTTCCGTGTCTGTCCACTGGGATGCCCTGGGGATCCTGAGTGGGTGAGCTCTAGGACGGGAGTCCTACGCCAGTGAAACTCAGACCCTCTTCCCCTGGGGAATGGAGATGGGGAGAAATGGGTGCTGACCCTGACAGCCCCCCACCATAGGCAGCGGGAGGAAATGAGGAGACTTTGCAAGTGGAAGCCCAGGTGCAGCGGAAGACCTCACCATTGACCTCGGACACAGAGACCAAGGAAGAGCAAATGCTCTTCACGGAGATGAAAACCCTTGCCATGGGGGTAGACCCTGGCTGGATGCTGCAGTGGCTCTGCCATTCCCACAGAGTGGATGCCATGCAGGGTGTCATGCGGGGTCTCTGGTCCCGCTCCCCACATAAGAATGCAGGATATAGCACGAGGCCAAAAAGGAACACCCACGGAGCCATAGGTAGGGGAGTCATACCACTGTATTCTTGCTGGCGGCTGGGTTGGAGACACAGGAAGCAGAAGCACACGATCCGCAACCTGCCGTCCACGTCTCTCTGCCAACCATCCTCACTTGCTAGCTGCAATCCACTCTTGCTAGCTCAGCCACCATCCTCTTGCTAGCCTCCATTTGCTGCTAGCGTAGCCACAGCAGTTATATGAGTGGCCAATGGCTCACTGGTTACAGCTGACGGCCAACTAGCCACAGCTGATGGCCATCCAATCACAGTTGATGGCCATTTACTACCTGAGTGAGCACCTTTCCACGTGAGGCCGAGAGTCTGGAAACTGCACTCCTGGCTCTGTCCCCACAGTGGACATGATGAGCAGTATAGAAACTGAGGGCTTCCTGTCCAAGAAGGAACTTTCAGAGACCTGCCAATCAAGTACCCATTTCACAGGAGACCAGAGGTTCCAGGAGGGAAGGATCTACCTAAGGCCACATAGTGAGTAACTCCTTATCCGACCCCTCCCTTAGGATAATGTCCCCTAAAGAGCCAGCTGGGCCCTTCCCTAGGTCACTGAGCCAAGTGTCTGAGGACTCAAGTCCCTTATTCCAAAGGCTTTCAGGACACTTTCAGCCCCCTTTCTCCCCGCATTCCCCCAGCTTCAGGAATCCATGGTCTGATGGCAGAACCTGGTTTAAGACTTGGCAACCAGTCTGTCCCCGTAGGGCATCATGGGAACAAGAAAGAGAGCTAGAATCGGTGTCCAAAACTGTTTTTGACTTGCTTCCTGTGTGTGGCTTCAAAGACGTCCCTTAACCTCTGGTTGTCAGTCACCTCATCTGTACAGTGGAATAATACAGACTGTCCTGCTGGTTTCTCAGGCCATGAGGATTGAATAGGATGGAGTCTGGGACTATTTCAATGAGGCAGGATAGAGGATTATTCCCACCACCCAAGTAGAATCCTCAGCCTCTCCTGCCCAGGGAGACATTCCTGATACCACACTGACCTCTTATGGAATTCACCTAAAACAACTACCTTTCCACAATGCCTGGTACAGATCTTATGCACCAACATTCCGGACACCCTCATCTTGTTTTTATGGGAAAGGGAGGATCAGGAGCCATCTTAGCTGAGGCTTCCAAACATGGGATCCCACACTGCCATGGGTCCACAAAATGTGGCCTGGAACCTCCAGGCTATTATCAAGATTTCAAAAAGTCTGTATAAAAGATATTTCCCTAGGTAAATTCAAGGCCAAGTTTGTTTGCTTTGGACTAGAATGTTCTTTCAGTGTGCAGTGGTAACACCCATTATCTCGTGTTAGCCAGAAGCTCTGCTTGGTAACACAGATGTTTCTGATTCATATAAATGTGCACCCTAATTAACTGTTATCTGATAAGTGAGGTTTGTTCAATAGAAAGGCCTTTTTTCAAAAGTAAAAATCCACAACAATTCCAGTTTTAGGTATTTCTCCTAAGAAATAATTATAAATACACACAATGATTTATGGATAAGGCTATCTTCTGATACATTGTGTACAAAAGTTGCTTTTAAAGTCCAATAATTGGTTAAAGTTATGGTGCATTCAAATGATGGAATTATGTGTGTTCACTAAAAAGCATTTTGTAAAAGAATATTCAATAACACTGAGAAATATTATTGACATATTGCTGAGCAGAGGAAAACAGCTTACAAAATAGTACATATGTGGGGACAGAGTCCCAGAGAATAGTTTCCAGGCTCTCGGCCTCACGTGGAAAGGTGCTGGCTCGGTTATTAGATGGCCATCAGCTGTAATCAGATGACCCCATAAACTGTGGCTGGGTGGCCATCAGCTGCTACTGGTTAGCCATTAGCCACTAATATAACTGCAGTGGCTACGTTAGCAAGGGGGTTTTTGTTGGTTGACAGAGGAGCGGCCAACGGATCATGGTTAACAAACGTGGATTGCAGATGGTGCGGATCGTGTGGATCCTACTTCCTGTGTCTCACACGGCTGCCAGCGAGATGGGGGTGCAGGAAGACCCCTTGTTGGGGTACTGGCGGATGTTTGCTTTTGTGTCTCGACCAGCCACCATCGAGAATATAGTGGTGTGACTCCCCTATCTATGGCTCCATTTTTGTTCCTTTTTGGCCTCATCATATCCTGCATTCTTGTGCGGGGAGTGGGAGCTGAGTCCCTGCATTACAACACATAATATGATTCCAATTGGTACATTAAAAAGACAGATTATACAAACCAATGTTAAAAACAGTTACTCCAGGGGGTGGCCAGTTAGCTCAGTTGGTTAGAGTATGGTGCTAGTAACACCAGGGTTGCCGGTTTGATCCCTGCATGGGCCATTGTGAGCTGTGCCCTCCTTAAAAACAAAACAAAACAAAAAACAGTTACTCCAGAGAGTGAGATCGAAAGTGACTCTTACTAAATTAGATCCAAGATGGTGGAGTAGATAAACACTATGCCTGTATTCTTCTATGAACACATTAAAATTACAACTAAATTATAGAAAAATCAACCTGGAGAATGATCTGAAATCTAGCTGAACAGAAGTCCTATAACTGAAAATATAAAAAAGAAACCACATTGAGACTGGTAGGAGGGGTAGAGACACAGAATGGAACCCACAGCTGCGTGTGGTGGTTAAGAATCAGGAGGAATATCTTGGCCATGTTGCTTCCCCATTGAGATGTGAGGTACCCCAGCCCCCCACACCAGGCTTCCCAGTCCAGCGTGCTGGTGCCAAGAAGAGGAGCGCCCACAACATCTGGCTGTGAAAAATAGTGGGGATTTCTACAATTTGGGTGGGCCAGAAGGCTACAGGAAACCCAGGCATCCTCTTAAAAGGCTTGCACACAGACTCTCTCACTCCAAGGCACTCACATTGGGCTCCAGCAGAGGGATGGTAACTCAGGGGAGGGGCTGCCTCAGAGACATATGGGGTGCAGACTCAGGTGTGTGGATTCAGAGGGAGTACTGGTTGACGTTGGCATTTTCCCAGTGAGGGGGTCCATCTTCCATACAGCCAGCAGGTGGGCACCATCTTTCCTGTGTTTAGCCCACCATCTCCAGCAAAATCTGAATCTGATTGGCCTGGTAACCTCTGCTGCACTGCCCTGCTGACTCACTGGGACCCCGCCCCACCCAATTCACACACCACTGGAGGCACTTTCTCGGCAAGCAGCCATCCCTGCCTGTATTGCACTCTTTCTTGAAAAACTATCAGAGTCCCACAGGTCCCAGGCAGGTGGTGACTGGCCTCAGTGTGCTCTGAGACTTTTGCTGAGTAGCTCCAGGCTCAGCACTGGCACCAAACCAGAATTTCCACTAACCTGGTGACCACAATTCTTCTCGCTCTAGGGACTCCCTGAGACCCTGTCTCACCCAGCTTGCATACCGCAAAAGGCATTATCAATGGCTGAAACTTAAGGGAGCTGGCAGGTGGCAGCAGGTCTTAGGGTGTCCTGGCTTTTTGCGGCACTACGCCAGGCCCAGTACTGGAGGAAGCCATCCTCAGTTCACAGCGTGGCCTCTCCCATATGATTCCAGGTACAGCACAGGCAGCAAACAACTGCAGATCGCTTTGTAGCTCCTACCAGGTAGTCCCCAGCCAGTCTTAGGCAGTGGCTGATCTGGGCCTGCACTGGATCCCCTCCCAAGAGGCCCCAGAACTAACATATTTGGAGGTTGACTTCAGACCACAGAAGAGCACTGCCCAATTAGCCCCACAAGCGCACATACAAAGGATGGTCTCAACAGGAACCAGAGTCAGCTGGGGTAAATCCCACTCAGTGGGGTAAGCCTCCTGCACAGCCGCCCATAAGCTGTGAGTGTGACCAAACCCCACAGCCAGTAAGCCTAAGGGTCAATCCCATGCACTGATGTGCCAAGAGCAATCAAGGTGCAACTATAACAGGAGAGCACACACAACGCACACAAAGGACACTCCTGAAACACCCGGCTCAGGTGACCAAGGAGAATCTACCACTGGGCCCCATAGGACACCTACTACATAAGGCCACCTGGCCAAAACTGGGAGACATAGCAGATCTACCTAATAAATAGAAACAAACAGAGAGGCAGCCAAATTGAGGAAACAAAGAAATGTGTCCCAAATGAAAGAACAGGAGAAAACTTTAGGAGAAAAAAACAAACAAAATTGAGGCAAGCAACCTACCAGAGACATGATTCAAAGCAATGGTGACAAGAGTTCTCAAGGAACTTAGTGAGAATTTCAACAAAAAGATAGCAAGCATAATAAAGGACATAGAAACCATAAAAAAGAACCAGACAGAAGTGAAGAATACAATAACTGAAATGAGTAGTGTACTAGAAGGAATCACCAGCAGAACAGATGAAGCAGAGGATCAAATCAGCAATTCGGAAGACAAGGTAGTTAGTAGAAAACACCCAATCGGAACAGCAAAAAGAAAAAATAATCCAAAAAAATGAGGATAGTTTAAGAGACCTCTGGGACAACATCAAGCATAACATTCACATCATATGGGTACCAGAAGGAGGAGAGAGAAAGCAATGGAATGAGAACCTATTTAAAGAAATAATGACTGAAAACTTTCCTAACCTGGTGAAGGAAATAGACATACAAGTCTGAGAAGTGCAGAGAGTCCCAAACAGGATGAACCCAAACAGGCCGACACGTAGACACAATTAAAATAGCAAAGGGTAAAGACAAAGTTAGAATCTTAAAAGCAGAAAGAGAAAAGTAGTTACCTACAAGGGAGCTCCCATAACACTATCAGTTGATTTCTCAATAGAAACTTTGCAGGCCAGAAGGGATCATCAGGAAATATTCAACATGATGAAAAGTGAAGACCTACAACCAAGGGTATTCTACCTAGCAAGGTTATCATTTAGAGTCGAAGGACAGATAAAGAGCTTTCCAGACAAGAAAAAGCTAAAGGTGTTCATCACCACCAAACCACTATAACAAGGAATGTTAGAGGGACTTCTTTAATACAGAAAAAGGAAATCAAAATTATGAATAATAAAATGGCAATAACTATATATCTATCAACAATTACTTTCAATGTAAATGAATTAAATGCTCCATTCAAAAGACATATGAGGGATAAATGGGTAAGAAAACAAAATGTTTACATATGCTGCCTACAAGAGACTCATTTCAGATTGAAAGACACACAGGGACAGAAAGTAAAGGGATGGAAAAAGATATTTCATGAAAGTGAAAACTGAAAAAAAAAAAAAATGCTGGGGTAGCAATATTTATACCAGACAAAATAGACTTTAAAACAAAGGCTATAAGAAGAGACAATGAAGGACCCCATAATCCCACTTCTGGGTATTTATCTGAAGAAACCCAAAATGCTACTTCAAGGGGACGTGTGCATCCATATGTTCATTGCAGCACTGTTTACAATGGCCAAGATGTGGAGGCAGCCTGGGTGTCTGTCGCTGCATGAATGGATAAAGAGGAGGTGGTACATATATACAATGGAATATTGCTCAGCCATGGAAGGAAATGGGTTCTTGCCCTCTCTGGCAAGAATGGACCTGGAAGGTATAGTGCTGAGTGAAGTATATCAGACAGAGTAAGATAGATGCAATGTGATTTCACTTATATGTGGAATATAAGAATAAGATTAGCAAACAAAACAGAAACACACTCATAGACACAGAAAACATTTTAATGGTTGCCAGATGGGAGGGGTTGGGAGTGTGGGTGAAAAAATGTGAAGGGATTAAGAAGTACAAATTTGTTGTTACAAAGTAGTCATGGGGATGTACGGTATACCATAAGGAATATAGTCAATAATATTGTAATAACTGTGTATGGTGTCAGATGAGTACTAGATTTGTTGGGGTGATAGATGGGAGGGAGTTGGGGGGACAGGGTGGAAAAGGTGATGGGATTAAAATGTACAAACTGGTAGTCACAAAATAGTCATAGGGATTTAAAGTAAAGCATAGGGAACTTCGTCAATAATATGGTAATAACTATGCATAGTGTCAGGTGGGTACTAGACTAGTCAGGGGAATCACTTAGTAAATTATATAAATATCTAATCACTATGCTATACACCTGAAATTAATATAAAATAATATTGAATGTGAACTCTAATTGATAAATTTAAAAGGGGGGTAAGAGGGAAGGGGAAATAAGAGGTCCAAATTTCCAGGTATAAAACAAGTAAGTCATGGGGATGTAATGTACAGCGTGGGGAATATAGTCAATAATATTGTGATAGCGTGGGATGGTGTCAGATGGTTGCTGGACTTATCATGGAGGTCACTTCTTTAAGAATATAAATGTTGAATAACTATGGTGGACCCCCAAAACTAATATAATGTTGTATGTTAGCTATATTTTTAATAAAAATCTTTTTTAAAGATATGCAAATTTAAAAAAAGAAAGTGACTCATTGTATTCTGTATTTTTGAAGTTTTCTACAAACAATATGTATGATTTTTGTAATTGGGGGAACGCAGTAAATGCCATTTTGGGAGTCTCTGCAAGAATAAAGTCTCTAAAAGAGCAGCATTCAAGGAGACCCCAAGAGCAGGCATGAGCAAGCCCTCCTCCCCCACTTGTAACATGACAGTTGGTTGGCAAATACCTCCATTTGTCAACACTTCAAGCTGACACACTGAGTATATCTGTGGTATCTCTTACATGCTTTGTAAACCCCTTTGACTTTATCTCCTAAAGCTGAACGTTCACATACCCGAAACTCAACAGTGAACACATGCTCCTCAGTAGACTGCAAAAATGGTCATGGGAGCACCATTCACAACAGCAAGATGCTGGAAACACTTGTCATTGTTCACCGACAGGAGGATGAATCAATAGCCTGTGGGGTGTCCCCAGAGTGTGCAGCAGTCAGATCAAGTTAACAGGCATTTCAGTTTGACAAGATGAAAAAAGTCCTGAGCTGGATGCCAATGATGGTGGCACAACAATATGGATGGAGTTGAAGCCACTGAAGTGTACACTTAAAGGTTGTTTAAGTGGTACATTTTACCACCGTGAAAAACAAATTTAACTACAGTGAACTCAAGATGGATGTAACTTAGTCATGATACTAGTAAGAAAATTTTTCCTAAGATGACATACAGCATGGTGTCCTTTTCATAAAGTTAAAACAACCAAAATTAAAAATACGCTTTCTGAGAAAATATAAATGCAATACAAGTATATGATAAGGAAAACAAGGAAATAATGAACATAGAATTCAAAATCATGGTTACTTAGATTGGGGAAGAGTCCTCCTATAGTTCGATGTGTGCTATGATGAAGGTCCTGTCTTTTGTTGGGCAGTGGAGTCACAGGGGCTTATTACATTAAAAGAAAGAAAATGGGAGGGAGGGAAGAGGAAAGACAGGGAGGGATGGGCAAAGGGGAACAGGGAAGAGAGAAGCAGGTGATACATGTGCCAAATATGAGAGTATGTCCTGAAGTAAGAATTTTGATATATCCAATTCCGGTCACCTGGGGTCCTTTAAAAAATGCTGAACTGAACAATATATCATTTATCAGTACACAGGCAAGACAAGCAAAAACCTTTATAAAAAATAAATGGATGATTACCACATTTAGGACTAGTAGCTGCTCTGGAGTGAAAAGGGGCATGTGTTTGGGGCTTCCCTGATCCTGGCACACAGTTCTTTATACTCAGTTGTGGATACATGATTGTTCATTTTATTATTATTCCTGAAGCATACACATACTTTATATGTATGATTTAGTTCACAATTAAATAGTAAAAGAGAAGAATAGGAGCACAAATTAAATAGAATGCAAAGAAACAATAGAGAGAATTTAGTGTCCTCTAATAAATAATCAAAGCTCTGGCAAGATTGATCCAAAAAGAAATAGGGAAGGCACATATAGTCAGAATGAAAAAGATGATATAACTATAGATACAGCAGAGATTTGAAACTCTTAAGAGAATACTATGACCAAGTCTATGCCAATAAATTTTAAAACAGACAGAATAAGTAATGCACTAGAAAAAAAAAACGTGTAAAATGGGACTCTCTCCATTTCAGCTTCAGCTGAAGCTCCACAGACCAAGACGCAATTGCCAAATACTTCCCCATTCCTAACCAATATGCTGAACCACCTCACCTCCACAAGGTAAACTAAGGTTTTGTGAAACCAGTTCTGCCCGCACTAGCATTTACCAGGTCTAGCTGCTACGAAAGTACAAATTGGAGAGAGCTGGAAGAAAGGAGGATTCTTTTGGAGATGGGCATGTGAGCAGGTGCTTCCCCTTTACCAAGATGAGAGGAGCCTGAGTAGAACCACTCAGAGGGTTTGAGGGGTCCCCAGGATTGAGGGTCATAAAAACTTACATGTCCCTGAAAAACCTAAAGACAACTCTCAATGAGCTGCCTCGCGATGGAGTGGAGAGTAAGGAGAAAGGGCTATCTTAGGGGAGCAGCACTCTACTGACAGTGGGCAAGGAAGCAAGTGTTTACCAAAGGCAAGAGGTAAGAAGATAAGGGGAAAGATGTCTGCCCTCTGGGGGACAGAACCAAACAGAGAGGGTCTGTTGGGGAAGAATAGATGGCCAGCTGGAGTTAAGACGTCACCATGCCATTGTCCCAACGGAGTGAAGGGCTCGGAGAAATCCATGAAATGCCAAGTAGAAAAAGACCTTTAGGCTTCTGCAAGCCTAGAAAGCACCAACCCACATAAATGCACCTGTCTTTTAAAACTGGGCCCTTTCCCTTACAACCCCCACCCGAGACAGCCAGACAGTCCTGCCCCAGACAGTTCTGCAAATATGGCGCTCTCTCTCTCTCTCTCTCTCTCTCTCTCTCTCTCTCTCTCTCTATCTCTCTCACTAGCTCTCTCTCTCTCTCTATCTCTCTCACTTGCTCTTTCTCTCTCTCTCACTATCTCTATCTCTTTCTCTATCTCTATCTCTCTATCTGTCTTGGCAGTGTGATGTTTGTCTTAGAAATGCAAGGAAGGTTTAACTTCAGAAAAAAATGACTAATGTAATTCACCATACTAACAGGTAAAATGAAGAAAAAGTACATGAAAAAAATGTTGATAAAACTCAAACCTGTTTATATTTTAATTCAAAGCTTCATGTTAAAAACAAACAAAAACTCTTAGAACATTCGGGATAGTAGGAACTTCCTCAACTTAATAGAGGGTATCTTTGAAAAATATGCAGCAAATGTACTCAGTGGTGAAACATCAGATATGTTTTCTTTAAAATGATAAATCACGTTATCTAGAATTAAATCTAACAAAAATACTATAAGGAGAAAAATATAAAACTATATTGGAGGACATAAAATCTTTAAATAATAGAGTATTACAGCACATCCATAGATGGGAGTTCTCTGTCTTAAAAATGGCATTTTCCCAAAATTATGTCTATAAATTCAATACCATTCTCGCCAAAGGATTTTGGCGAGAAAAAATCCCAAAGGATTTTTTTCATAGAAGTTGATAAGATGATCTTAAAATTAATATGGAATGAAGGAGGTTCAAGAATAGCCAAGGCAATTTTGAAAAAAAGAAAAAAGAACCAAAATTGGGGGACTTATCTTGCCAGATATAAAGGATTATTATAAAACTATTACAATTAAAACAGTGTGGTGTTGCTACAGGAATAAATAAGCAAACCATAGAATAGAAACTAGGGCCCAGAAATAGACCCATGAGCATAGCTAATATGTAACAGAGGTGGAATTGTAAATCAGTGTAATGAATTATTCTATAAATAATGACTATAATGAATTAAGAAATGAGTTATTTTATAAATGGCACTGGAAAAAGTGGCTAACCATTTAAAAAAGTAGCCTTGTCTTTGCGTTGTACACATGCATACACATACACAATCCAAGGACATTAAAGATCTAAATGTGAAAAAAATAGAAATATAGAAAAACATTTTCATAACATTAGTGTAGGAAAAATTTTAATCAAGACACATTAACTACAAACTATAAAGGACATTTTTGAAATGTTGGAATACATTGAAATTTAAAATCTCTGTCTCTGACAAAAACTTTTATGAATAAAATGGAAAAGACAAGTCACAGATTGAGAAAAGGTATTTTAACCAACAAAAGATTAATATCCAGGATATATAAAGAACTCCAACAAAAACCCCTCCTTGATGTCTGCAGGGTCTAGTCACTCCTTTCCATGTGCCCTGAGGATTCCCTGCCATCATTTTTGCCTGAATGACGCCATAGACACCCTGCTCTACACTGGCCCCTGGAAGCCATCTAGCAGCCAAAGGCATCTTTCTAAGACATATACCTCACATTGTCACTTGTCTGCTTAAAACCCTTCAATGGCCTACAAGATAAAGCCCAAGTGCTTTAGCAGAACCCACAAAAGTCCCGCCAACCCTTCCAATGCAGCCTCACAGGGTTGTTCATGGTTCATCAGCCATGCCAGCTGTTCAGCTGCCATGCCTTCCTCAGGTGACTCACTCCTTTGCCCAGAGTGAACTTTCCTTTATTCAGCCCCCTCCCACCTGCACTGATCCACCTGGCAAAGTGGATCAATCTGCAAGTGTCTATACTCACAGCTCAGCTCATGAATTTCTGCGAAGACTTTGCCACGTGCCCACCCACACCCACAGCCCCCTCTGCCCACTCCATTGCTTTCTCCTGCTATCCCTCTGGCCACACCTCCAGGCACAAGACCAGAGTCTCTTCTCTGTGGGAACCAAGACAAATCATTTCCCACTCAGAGCCAAGGACCACCCCTAGGTAACAGCACTGATCCTTTGTTCTTGCTTTTCATGGAGGCTAGAATGTGCAGGAAAGCTCTGGATGGCGGTGAGAGGCCGGTTCTCTCTCCTTTCCAGCCTTGTCAAACTGCATCCGTTCCTGTGGCTGTTTTCCTCCTTCCTTCCTCCACATCCCCGCATTGAGTTCACACTCTGGCACCAGCACGGAAGACTCACCAACGGAGTCGGAAGATGCAGGCTCCATATCGGGAGGGATGGTGTTCCTCCTGGGAGAGCTTTAGTAGGAGAGAGCCCCACCCAGCCCTTCCCCAGGAGGAGCCCAGGGAGCAGATGCTCAAAGCCAAACTCTCGTGTCTTCCACTTTCCCACATGCATAGCCCAGAGAACCAGCCAAGGAGAAGGAGAAGGAGACTGGACGGCAGAGGAACGAGGACAACCAGGAAAGCAAGGCTGGACGCAGCCAGGGAGGAAGGAGCGCCTCAGCCGCTACTGAATGTTCTCAGAGGACGGGTCTGTCTGAAAGATTCATTATCCAACCTTGTGGATAATGGATCAAAAGTAGTGCTGTCATCCCTGATCCTGCCAAAGTGGTGCCAGGGATGTAACTTCGTAAAAGGTTTTTTAACTCCTTATGACGACACCTCCTTTCTGTAGAAGGCTGAGCCTATTAAGTGGAAATCTTTTTGCCTGCTGAGCACGCTGGCGGGTTTGGGTGTGTGCACTTGCAGGTTGGAGCAGCTCAGTGCTGAACTGCTCTGCTAAATAGAAGGAAAAGAACATGGACATCCATGGGAGGGAGGAGGCGAGCATCAGAAAAGGAAAAAAAAAAGGGAGAAACTAGTAAGTGGGCATTTAGGGGTGAGGAGGCGAGTCAGAACATTAAAATAAAAAACACCGCTGCACAATCCTAAATCACGTGCCAGCTCATGCTCAGTGCGGCCTCTCCCAGGTGGGTGGAAGAGTCGGCCATGTTCAAGGATATCTGTGTACCTGGGTCTCTTAGGTGTGGAGATGGAGTGATGGGTCACGTGGGGTGAAAGAGGGAGAGGGTTCCTGGATCTGCACCTTGAGACTGTGGGGTCCCTTGGGGAAGCACAGAATCTGAGAGGCGGAGGGGGGTTCAGAACGGGGATTCAAGATATTCTGATCTGGATCACTCCTGTTACCAGCACAGTATCTAACAAACTTTTTAAAAAGGACTGTTTGCCTTTCCAAAGTGCATCCGAGCCCTCTAGCTTATCATTTACTCAAAAATACATGGATAAGTATGTACACCTACCACGTCTCGCGTGATGTTCTGCAACCCCTTCTTGCACTGGCCACACATCACGATCACTCAGAGCTGTAGAGGCCGTGGAGATAACCGAGGTGAAAGTGCATTTACAGATGGACCACACAGTTAATGGATGCAGAGCTAAGGCTTATTTTCTTCTTCCCCCAGGTTTGGGCTTTTTCCCCAAAGTACCACAGCTGCTTATGAGTTTGGCTGGAGCCAATTTGGGTTTGAAGGCAATTCATTAAAACGTGTCCTGGGAGTCAGAACAGGAGACAAGGAGGCCTTGTTTTCTAAGTGACTGTCCCAGGGCTATGAGCTCCAAGCAAACACATTCCTGAATCGTTGCCACCACATTTAAAACAAGAGTAGAAAAGTTATAAATGGGCTTTTTCTCTATAGAGAAGAGAACCACAGATGTTAAGTTTGCAGGAGATGGGCTAGTGAGGTGTTTCCCTGCCCAGACGCCCTGCAGCCTAAGTGTCTGAATGCTCTACCATGTACTTTTATTGTTCCCTAGACGAAGAAGCAATGTGTCTTTTTTTTCCTGCAACATCTGAGTGTATCTCATTCCTAACCCTTTTTTTTTTTAACCCGTTCCTCCACCTCCCTCACCTTTGACAACCATCAGCTTGTTCTCTGTATCTGTGTTTCTGTCATGTTTTACTTATTCATCTGTTTTGTTCTTTAGATTCCACATATAAGTGAAATCATATGGTATCTGTCTTTCTGTGTCTGACTTATTTCACTTAGCATAATACTCTCTAGGTCCATCCATGTTGTCACAAATGGCAACATTCCATTGTTTTTCATTGCTGAGTAATATTCCATTGTGTGTGTATATATATATACCACTTCTTCTTTATCCATTCATCTATTGATGGATATTCAGATTGCCTCCCTATATTAACTATTGTAAATAGTGCTGCAATGAACATAGAGGTGCATATGTCTTTTTGAGTTAGTGTTTTTGTTTTCTTCAGATAAATACCCGGAAATGGAATTGCTGCATAGTTGGCAGTTCTGTTTTTAATTTTTGAGGAAACTCCATACTGTTTTTTCTAGTGGATGCACTAATTTACAATTCCACCAACAGTGCACGAGGGTTCACTTTCATGCACATCCTCACCAGCACTTGCTATTTGTTGCTTTTTTTTTTAAGGGAAACAGGACTTTATTGGGGAACAGCGTGTACTTCCAGGACTTTTTTCCAAATCAAGTTGTTGTCCTTCCAATCTTAGTTGTGGAGGGTGCCGTTCGGCTTCAACTTGTCCTTTCAGTCTTAGTTGTGGAGGGCGCAGCTCAGCTCCAGGTCCAGTTGCCGTTTTCTAGTTGCAGGGGGCACAGCTCACCATCCCTTGCAGGAGTCGAACCGGCAACCTTGTGGTTAAGAGGACGCGCTTCAACCAACTGAGCCATCTGGGAACTCAGGGGCAGCTCAGCTCAAGGTGCCGTGTTCAATCTTAGCTGCAGGGGGCAGAGCCCACCATCCCTTGCAGGACTCAAGGAATTGAACTGGCAACCTTGTGACTGAGAGCCCACTGGCCCATGTGGGAATCGAACTGGCAGCCTTCGGAGTTAGGAGCATGGAGCTCTAACCACCTGAGCCACCGGGCCAGCCCTATTTATTGCTTTTTTGATGATAGCCATTCTGACAGGTGTGAAGTGATATCTCATTGTTGTTTTAATTTGCATTTCCCTGATGATTAGTGACGTTAAGCATCTTTTCATGTGTCTCTTGGTCATCTGTATGTCCTCTTCAGAGAAATGTCTATTCAAGTCCTCTGCCAATTTTTTAATTGGATTGTTTGTTTCATTGGTGTTAAGTTGATTTCCTTACATATTTTGGATAGTAACCCCTTATCAGATGTATCATTTGTAAATATCTTCTCCCATTCAGCAGGTTGCCTTTCTATTTTGTCGATGCTTTCCTTTGCTGTGCAAAAACTTTTTAGTTTGATGTAGTCCCATTTGTTTATCTCTCTCTTTTGTTGCACTTGCCCAGGAAGCCATATCCAAAATTATACCAATGTCAAGGAATTTACTGCCTATATTTTCTTCTAGGAGTTTAATGGTTTCAACTCTTACATTTAAGTCTTTAATCTATTTTGAGTTTATTTTTGTATATGGCGTAAGAAAGTGGTCTAATAACAATTTTTTTTGCATGTTATCTGTCCAGTGTTTTTCAACACGATTTACTGAAAAGACTGCCTTTACCCCATCATATATTCTTGCTTCCTTTGTCATAGATTAACTGACCACATTAGTTAGGATTTCTTTCTGGGCTCTTTATTCTGTTCCATTGATCTATATCAATGCCAGTACCATACTGTTTTGATTATTGTAGCTTTGTAGTATAGTTTGAAATAAGAGAGTATGATACCTCCCACTTTGTTCTTTGTCAAGGTTTCTTTGGCTATTTGGGATCTTTTGTGGTTCCATATAAATTTTAGGCTTAGTCGTTCTAGTTCTGAGAAGAATGCCATTGATATTTTAATAGGAATTGCATTGAATCTGTATATTGGTTTAGGTACTAAGGATATTTTAACAATATTAATCCTTCCAATCCATGAGCATGATATAGCCTTCCATTTATTTGCATCCTCTTCAATTTCTTTCTTTAATGTCTTATAGTTTTCAGACTACAGGTCTTTCATCTCTTTGGTTAAATTTATTCCTAGATATTTTGTCCTTTTGGATGAAGTTGTAAATGGGATCGTTTTCTTAATGTCTCCTTATGATCATGCATTACTGTATATAGAAACACAACAGATATGTGTATATTGATTTTGTATCCTACAACTTTACTGAATTAATTTATTAGTGCTAATAGTTTTTTTGGTGGAGTCTTTAGGATTTTCTGTGTATAGTATCATGTCATCAACATTTCACCATTGAGTATATTAGCTATGAGTTTGTCATATACAGACTGTATTATGTTGAAGTATGTTCCTTATGTACTCACTTTGTTGAGTTTTTATCATAAACGATGTTGAATTTTATCCAATGTTTTTTCTGAATCTATTGAGATGATCCTATGATTATCCTTCATTTTGTTATGTGATGTATCACATTAATTGATTGATTGGTTGATTGATTGACTGAACCATTCTTGTGTCCCTAGGATAAATCCCACTTGGTCATGGCATATAATCCTTTTAATGTGCTGTTGAATCCAGTTTGCCAATATTTTGTTAAAAGTGAAGTGTGTCTTTATTAGCTTCTTCAACAAACACTGTAAATATTTTTAAATTGTTTTTACTTCTTTTATCAGAGAAAAACAATAATAGGCATTAAATATTTTGCAAAATTCTGATTTATTTAACTTATCAAGAATGCATTTCTTCAAGGAATGGCCAAATGATGATAAGCATTGAAGTTGGGTTCTGGATACATGGGGATTTATTATACTATTTTCTCTATTTTTACATATGTTTTTAAATCTTCATAATAAAAAGATAAAACTGTATGTATAATTTTTAAGTTTGGTTCTTAAATAAGTGTCAGAAGTAAGGACTTCCATCATAATCATTTTGCTGCTGGTTAAAAAAGCAATGTCAAATTACCATCAATAAACTCCAATCTGTATACCCGTGCTTCTATCAAAGTTCTTGTTTGAAAGATGAAATTAAAAGTGTCTCATTTCAAGTGGAAATTGAGATTCAATGTAGTTAGGTGCACTGCATAATGCCATCATAGACTGAGGCAGCAACTACATTAATTATTCTGCATGACAATCACTTCACACTTGTGTATACACACACACACACACACACACAAGCACACACACAAAACACCAGCAGTGTGTTGATGGATCCTGTGTTGCTCACCCACACTTCTAAGCTCTCTGCCTCCCCAGCAGAAACGAGTACCCCCATAGCACTTGCATCCACCCCACTAGTCTTCACTGGTCACATTCTTCTATTATCGAATTCCTTCCTACTCATTTGTCTCCCCAGCTGCCCTCTGCGCCCCTTGAAGGCAAGGATGGTGTTGGCCCCTCTTTGTTCTGGGCTGAGACCCTGCCCCACACAGAGTGGGCACTCAATAAATAAATGTTAGATGATTTAAAAGTCAAACTGTGTACCATTCTGAGCTTGGAGTATAGACAGTGGGGAGAAAACAGGAGAGAAGAGAAGTGACTTGGGAGATGGAGCAAGATCTGTGCTCCTTATCCCAGCTGCACTACTTATTGTCTATGGGGCCTCAGTCTCTCCATCAACAAAATGGGAATAATAAACTTTACTTTGCGGAGTTCTGGTGAAGAAGAGAAATGATGGATGTGCAGTACCTGGCATAGTAGGTGCTAAATAGAAGGCTGCTGTGACTAAAACGATGACACTGGGATAAAGACGACATCTGATGCTGACTTGGCACAAAGGTGTGTTCCAAGCAGGGACAACGAAGGGTTACCAGACTGACACTAGCTGAAAAGTTCATAATCTTTTAATAACAGTCAGGGAGGAGAGAGAATTCACAGGTATTTAATCCTTTTATATGCCATGACTTTAATTAATCCTCATGTCAACCTGTGAAGTGGATGGTTTTGTGCCCAAGTAAGTCTACAGGAGGGAAGGAGGAAACAGCGACACAGACAGGTGCAGTAGCTCACCCTTGTTCTCAGGGGCGGTAACTGGTGGAATTTCTGGCATCTGAGGCAGGAAGTGTCTGGGCTCCAGATACTCTCCCTATTCTCTTTAAATCTAATCAAGTCCTGGAAGGAGCTCAAAGCTCACTCTCTTTGGGGCCCAGTCCCTGTGCCTTTGTTTAACAACAAACATGGTTTCATTCCAGACTGGCCTAGTTCAAGTTGACCTGGGCAGGGCTGTTGCTTGGGAGGTAGTCAGAGCCTCTCTATTCCCTCCCTTCCCTTGTTCAGCCAGAGGACATGACCCTCTCTTCTCCAGGCCTGTAACCCTGCTTGCCTTGGGGTCAGCTCTGAGTACTTGACCCTCAGAAACCCCTTCCTCACCTTGGAACAGGGACTGAAGAACTTTGAGGGGCTCAGAAGACAGAGAGGGGTTTGTTGAGAAGCACCATGAGGCAAAAAAAAAAAAAAAACACACAAAGACAAACCTGGGTGGACATCCCTGCTGCCTATTCACTGGCAGTGGGAAACTTGGTTGAGTGACTTCACCTCACTGTGCATCAATGTCCTGAAAAATGGGGATAATGGTACCTGCCTCAAAGTTTGCAGTGAGAGTCTTTAGCATGATGATGTGTAGAAAGTACCCTGCCCACAGCAGGTGCTCAATAAATGTCAATTTCCTGTCCCGTCATCCCATAGCATCCCACGCTTCCATCCCGGTGGACTTGGCTATTTCTGTGTACCCCTGATATGAGCCTCGTATTTTTTTCATACATTGATTCACTTTTAAAACTCAGTCTCACTTCTGCAAATAGAAAACTAGCAGCATTTGGCAAACATTTATTCCTTTGTTTGGTCAATATTTATGGAGTGGTCATCACGTACCAGGTACTGTCAGGGTTCTAGGGATACAGCAGTGAAGCGATGACCCCTCGTCCTCATAGAGCATCATTCCTGACAGGGAGACAGACAGTGAACAAATAGCAGAATATGACATCAAGTTGCATTACACACAGTCAAGAAAAAGAAACTAAGGCACAGGGCTAGACTAGAGAGATGGGAGGGCCCCTGTTTCATCATGTGGAGCCAGCAAAAATGGACATACCCCAACGCTAATGAAGCTTAAACTTCAGGGCTCTTTGCGTGACCACGTCCCTTCTTGTTCCCATTCTAAATATTTCCCTATCAAATTTTGTGTCCACAATCACAAGTTCTTTTCCCTAAAGAGTGCTCTCAAAAACCAGATAAGCTTCAGGCCCCACGGAGTCTGGTTCTGCTACTGCTGCTCAGGAAAGGCCTCTCCAAGAAGATGACATCTGAGCATAGACCTGAATAAGTAGAAAACAACCATTATAATGAACAAAACAAAATGCTTGGCCCCACGGAAGCCAGTGATTCTGAAAAATGCCCTGAACTATCTGCTTCGCTGAGTGAAAGGCTGCATTTGAAATTCCATCTCAGGCCAGGTCTCCAAAACAAGTGGAGCCTGAAAGTTTCTATCTCTCCCAAGCCCTCCTCCTCCCACCGTTTTGGCCTACGCCAGGCCTGAGAAGTGGGGCAGAGAGGGTGGGAGAACCGGGGAGGACAGGAGGCATTGGCAGCCCTTGGGTCTCAGGGAATGGAGGGAGTGGAGACCTGTAGGAGCAGGAACCCAGACAGACAATACCAGATGAGAATATAGAGCAACTGGAACCCTCGTCTACTTCTGGTGGGAACGCAGAGCGCTCCAGCCACTTTGGAAAACAGTTTGGCAGTTTGTTTCAAAGTTAAACACACACTTAACACATGACTCAGCAATCCACTCCTGGGTATTTACCCTAGAGAAGTGAAAACTTATGTTCACACAAAATCCTGTACACTGTGTTCATAAGAGCTTTATTCATAATAGCTGAAAACTGGGGAAAAGCCAAAAGCAGCCCAAATGTCCAACCACAGGTGAATAGATAAACAAATTGTGGTCTATCCGTGCAATGAAATACTCCTCAGTATTACCAAAGCACTAACAACCGATACACCCCACAGCATGTGTAAATGTCACAGACATTGTACTAACTTCTAGAAGAAAGCAGACACAAAAAAATTTATCTGTGGGTTTCTATTATATGACATTCTAGCTATAGATACAGAAAGCAGATGATTGTAAAGGGACACAAGAGAACTTCCTGGGGAGACTGAAATGAATCTTGATGACGGTATATCTCATTGAATGTAGACAGAGGTTGGGTGCATTTTATTATATATAAGTTAATTAGTTATAGCTTAATAAAGTTGATATGAAAATCAGCACAACACATTGTCCACTGCAAAGGCCCTCCTTGAGCTCTGTTATCCACTCCCTTCACTTTATATATACATCAGGAAACTGAGGCCCAGAGAGGGGAGTGACTTTCCCAAGGTCACACAGTGAGTCAGGAGTATTAACAATGAGCAACTGGATGGCTAATTGCAGTTCACTGAGCACTTTCCCAACCTCCCCTCACTTAGTGCTCACTGTAGCTTTGTGAGGCAGCAGCACTCTCATTATGCCCGGGTTACAGATTAGCACACTGAGGCCCGGAGGATGGAAGACTCGCTTGAGGTCACGCCGCCAGCTTCACCCAGCCTGGGCAGCGGCTGGTGAAGTGGGAATGCAAACCCAAATCCTCTGCTCTCAAAGCCCAGTTCTTCCCTCCTCCCCACAGTACTCCTCCTTGCAGAGGAGGATGAGCTGAGAATCTTCACTGAAGCTGGATGGCCCAGAGCCCAGGACTGGAGCAAGGGAGCACCCAAAGGAAGGAGAGCGCACAGCACTCGCGAGCTCTCTCCACTGGGGGGCTGCGGGCTGGGCGCAGCGGCCGGCAGGAGGCGCTTTTCCTCCCAGGCAGGGCGCACCCATTTGAGCGAGGGAGCGGGTGGGCAGACAGTCCTGGCTTTGCTCAGAAAGATCCGGTTTCCCCTGAATGATTTTTCCAGCACAGCCTGCCAGAGACATTAAGATCGCAGAGAGCAACACGATCCTGACGGAGAAGGAGCCCCGCCCGTGACCACGGCCTTGGCTCTGTCTAAAGCGGGGGCTGCCCCAAACTCACCCCATCTCCAGCAAAGGAGCACGGATGGGTTTGCAGACCACCGGCCCCAAGCCCCGAGCCTCTCAACTCAGATGCCACATCCCTTGACTTTACGGTGTTTGAAGCTCTAGTCTGGTCCCCGTGCTGAGTTCTGTAAATAGCCAGTTGGCCTGCCGCCAAGAATGTGTTGGCCCTTCCTTTCCAATGGCAGGGATAACGTGATCCATTATTTACTTGTTTGGAGGTGGCTTGCTCAAAGGCAAAGAGACTGATCCACCAAACTCGTCGGGTGGCCTGTATTTCCATGGTGGCTCCAATGCCAGTCTGAGGTCCTGGTGTAGCATCCAGAGCTACCGCCTGGGTGCCAGGAGCCTAAGCTCCCAGTCCAATTTTGCCCTGGGTACTTTGTGACCCTAGACGAGTCCTGGGCCTCCGTCTGTTGCCTTTGACCTGAGGAAGGATAGCCGTTCTCCAGGGTCCTTCAGCTCCCACCGGAGAATCATGCTCCCCCTAGTGCCCAGAGAAGATCAAGTTCAGGTCTGCCCTGCAGACAACCTCCTGAGTTAACATTTCACTCCTTTGGAGAACACAGTATCTTCAGTAGAATGCTTTTTGGCTGGTAATCACATGGAGGGAAATGTATGTGTATGTCTCTAAAATCCAACACAACATTTTTTTTTTAATAATGCTTGTGGGAATGTAAAGTAGTACAGCCACTATGAAAAGCAGTGTGGAGTTTCCTCAAAAAATGAAAAATAGAATTACCATATGACCCAGCTATCCCTCTTCTGGGTATCTATCCCCCCAAAATTGGAAACATTTATCCATCAAGCTATATGTAACCCTATATTCACTGTAACATTATTCCCAGTGGCTAAGACATGGAAACAACCGAAGTATCCTTCAACGGATGATTGGTAACGAAGATGTAGTACATACCTACAATGGAATATTACTCAGCGGTAAGAAAAAATGATACGCTGCCATTTGCAACAACATGGATGGATCCTGCGAATATCATGCTGCCTGAAATAAGTCAGAGGGAGGAAGTCGAAACCATATGATTTCACTGATATGTGGGATATAAAACTAAAAGCAACAAATGAACAAGACAACCAAACAAGCAAAAATTCATAGACACAAACAACAGTTTAGTGGTTACCAGAGGTTAAGGGGGCAGGAAGATGGTTGAAGAGGGGAAAGGGGTCAAATACCATATAGGATAGAAGATGTGACTTTGGGAGGTGAACACAATGCAATATACAGCTAATGCATTACAGAATTATACACTTGAAAGCTATATAATTTTATTAACCAATATCATCCTAATCAATTTTAATTTAAAAATACAACATTTTCAATGAAACAGGGTGTGGGAACAGAATGAAAATACGTTCCAAATACAATTAGCAGGAGGTCTAAATCAAGGTGTTTTGAAAAAACATGAAAGTAGATAGTGGATGGTGCCTCTTGGCTGTCACTGGCACCAAGAGAGGCCGGATCCCAGTGTACAGAGCAGGTAGTTAATGTCCATATTAATTATGGGGTGACCAGGAAGCAACGATTTGAGCATCTTATAACCTAACATGACCATTTGTTACCTATATAAGCATTTTGCTGTATTTTAGTTAGATCTAGGAAACTGGTGAAGGGATTGGGGTTGACACAATGATATAATTTTTCTCCTTTAAAAATAACGGAATGAAAATAAATAAAAGGAAAGGAGAGAAGTTCCCAGGAGCATTTTCACAGAACAGCTCATTTTCAGGGATACCTTACAGACACGAAGCGGGAGATACACTGAGCATTCTTCCAAATTTAATGGTAGTAGTTTTCCTGGGAAATTCAGTGTATATTAAAACTTTGCAAATATTTGTGGTGTTTATTATGTAAGGCAAAGCTCAGATAATCATCTATATCAATGTCCTGAGAGACATTGTGAAGTCATGTGGAATGCAAGACAATTCATTGGGAAATGTTTAGCATCCAATGGCTGCTCACATACCTCCCTAAGCCAGCAGCACCCCCTCAACACTGTGACCCCCTAAAATGCCCCCACATGTTTTAATTACCCCCTAGGGCTTTCCCGCCTTCTTGGAGAAACACAGTCACCACATACACTGAGGGCGGGGGTAGGACAGGGCATGAGGGTAGGGCCCTTAATAGCTATCAAAGGTTTCAAGGACCCCACCATTCTTTCCATGGACTTTTTAAAAATTGAGATATAATTCACATCCCATAAACTTCACCCTTTTAAAGCACAATCAGTGGTTTTTAGTATATTCACCAAGTTGTGCAGCCATCGCCTCTATCTAATTCCAGAACATTTTCATCACTTCCAAAGGAAATCTTGTACCCATCCGTAATCACTCCCTGTCCTCCTCTCCCTCAAGCCTTGACAACCACTAATCTACTTTCCATCTCTACGGATATGCCTATTCTGGACATTTCACATAAATGGAATCACACAACATGTGGCCATTTGTGTCTGGCTTGCTCACTTAAAATAATGTTTTCAAGGTTCACCTATAAGTATGTTGTAGTGTGTATCAGTGCTTCATTATATTTAATAGCTAAATATTTCATTATACATGCGTATGCCACAATTTATTGATTGATTCATCAGTTTATGGGCAGTTGAATAATGGCGATCTTGGGCTATATGAATAATGCTGCTATGAACAATTGTGTGTAAGTTTTTGTGTGGATGCATGTTTTCAATTTTCTTGTGTATAGACTTAGTTGTTGCTGAGTCATATGGTAACTCAATGCTTGACTTTTTTAGGAACTACAAAACTGCTTTTCCAAAGTGACTACACTATTTCAAAATCCCACCAGCAATGTATGAGGGTCCCAATTTCTCCACATCCTAACACTTGTTACTGTCTGCCTTTTTGAGAGTAGCCATCCTAGCGGATGTGAAGTGGTATCTCATTGTGGTTTTGATTTTCATTTCCCTAATGACTATCGATGTAAAACATCTTTTCATGTGCTTATTGACATTTGTATATCTTCTTTAGAGAAATGTTTATTCAAGTCAATTGCCTATTTTTAATTGGTCATTTGTCTTTTTGTTGTTAAGTTGTAAGAGTTCTTTATATATTCTGGATACAAGTCCCTTATCAGATATATGATTTTCAATTTTTCCTCCCATTCTGTCAGTTGTCTTTGCATTTTCTTTTTTCTTTATAAATTTTATTGGGGAATATTGAGGGAGAGTGTGTTTCTCCAGGGCCCATCAGCTCCAAGTCGTTGTCCTTCAATCTAGTTGTGGAGGGCACAGCTCAGCTCCAAGTCCAGTCACTGTTTTCAATCTTAGTTGCAGGGAGCACAGTCTACCATCCTATGCGGAAATTGAACCAGCAACTCTTTGCATTTTAGAATTGAACGCTCTAACTCCTTGCATTTTCTTGATGGCATCTTTTGAAGCACAAAAAATTTTAATTTTGATGAAATCCAATTTATTTTTCTTTGGTTACTGTGTACCATGGATTTTTGAACTAGTCGTCCCAGCAGCTCCACCTCACAGAGCAAGGACAGGGAATGGAGACTGCTGTGATTTTGAATGAAGGCAACATCTTTCCGGCTTCAAAGCCTTTTGCTGAGATTCCATAAAGAGTTGAATTTCTCTGGATAAAAACTCTATGCCTGCCCAAGTTCAAATGCCCTCAGAATGGATAGCACCAGTCCTACCAGTCACTCATACCTTAGGGAAAAACGAATCTATTGGACGCTTCCCTAAAAGCAGACCATGCCAAGGATGTAGAGAGAGTGTAGGAACCCTGACGCCTGGGCGGGTACCATGTGGTAGAGGGACATGGGGGATGGGGCAAGCTGGAGAGTGAGGACGAGCCAGGTCACCTCTTTGCTGTGGGAAGTCACTAGAAGCGCTCTCCTTCACGGACCATAGCTGGGAGCCTGTCCATTCCCTATCTCAGGCTACCCGTTTGGGGTTTGCAGCAAAATGCCCTGCTAAAACATGAATAGGTTTGTAGGATGGGGACACTTTCCTAGATGGCTAATGCTAGACTGAGAGGGACCTCGACGCTTATCTCCTGCAGCCCTTCCAGCTGTACTTGGAGAAGTCAAGGCCCAGAGAAGACAAGGGACTTAACAGCGAGTCCACAGCAGGGCAGGGACGACACTGCGCTCCTAGTTGCCAGTGCCCTCCGGCGAGCATGTTGCCTTAAATGGGATTCTACCAGCAGGGCCCTTGGGTCATGGGCAGTTTGCGTAGGCAGAAAGGTCAGTGTCCCAGAGGGGGAGCTCATTGAAGGGCCCTAGCAGGGGGCAAAGCAGCTCGAGAGCCCCACACCTTGGGAGGTCAGGGCCTCACCTTTTTGGGACTACCCCGCAAATCACTTTTGTCTTAGTAACAATAACAGCAGCCGTTCATCGAGCACTCACTTGGTGCCAGGCCCCATGCTAACAAATGTACGTGTATCATCGGCTTCTTCCTCCTGACAGCCCCATGAGGTGGATGTCAATTTCTTTCGATGAGGTCACTGAGGCTCCAAGAGCTCAAGTGACTTACCCTGGATCACACAATGGGAAAGAGCCAAGCAGGCTTTCAAATCCAAGTCCACCAACTTCAAGGCCAGTCCGCATGCCCACACTGACTGATTTCCGAAGAGGCCGCTAGTTCTCAGCTCTCAGGTGGAAGAACCCTGGGGGGACGGTGGGCTCCTGGCCTGTGGCCCATCTCACGGGGCTGAGCTTTGCTCTGGAGCAGTCAGAGCCCCGGGTCTGTTTCCCAGGCAAGCACGGCTCTCCTCCGGTGTCATAGCGACCCCTGCTGATCAGTCCCACTCTCTTCTGCACGATCATCTAACGCCAAAGGGCTGCTTGTTAACGGAGACTCCGAGGGTTTCCCAAACGAGAACCCCACTTTCTAATACCCTATCTTCCTGAAAGTCTCCTGGGGTTTGGGACAAAGCAGAGAGAAAAGTGAGAATGTTTATTTCTGGGTTATGAAGTCTGTGCCTAGGAGCCTCCAAACCCCACATCTACTTACCCTCCTGTCACAGAGCAGGCAAAGAGGAACTCTGGGCTTTGTGTCAGACACTGGAGGTCAGCCCCCCAACTCCAATTCTTCATAGTCCTACAGACGTGTAAACTGAGCCTCAGTTCCCTCACCTGCCAAATGGAGACAGAAGTGCCTGCCTCTCTGCTGGGGTATGTCTGGAGTCCAGTATAAGACAAGTACCCAGTGAGCTCCTTTCCTTTCTGTGCCTCAGTTTCCTCATCTGCTGATGTTTACTGGGTACCTGGCCTTTACCTGTATTACCTTACTCAATTATCACAGTAATTCATGAGATAAAATAAGGCAATCGAGGCTCAGAAGAGTGAAGCAAGTTGCCCAAATTCACACAGTTGACAAGATGTGGAGCCAGGATTCCAACCCGAGCAACCTGGCTCCAGGTGCCAGGCTCATAACCACCTTGTCATAGTGCCTTCCAGAAGCAAGATGCCTTATGTACTATGAAATGTGCAGAGTCTGTGCAGGGCTGAGGAGATATGGAAGAGGGGAAAATTAGGAAAACTAGTAATTAGAAAACTGAGGCCATAATGGGAAGTCTCCTAGAGCTGCATCCTTGTCAGCAGACTTCCCGGAGGAGGTGGGGGCTAAGCCACATCGCACCATGTCACAGGGTCCAGCAGTCCGAGTGACTGGTGGCGAGGGGCCTGGCCGCCCTCCATTGCCCTGTCTGGGGTTTGGGGGTGTTTCCTGCCTCACAGGAACTGAGAGAAAACACATGATGGAACTGGAACTGTCACGGTGTTGAACACCATTTCTTGGGTGTCTATATAGACCACACACAGTACTAAGTGCTTTGTGTGAATTATACCCTGAAAGAAGGATTTGGACTCAGAAGATTGGAGTTCAGAGTGCTGCCCCTCCCTTGTATAGCTGTGAACCCGTAAGTCTCAACCTTGTAGCTTCATTTTCTTTATCTTTAAAATCTGGTGAAGAATGGTTATCATCACATTGATGGAGTGTTTGCTATAGCAAACACTGCACTAAATGCTTTAAAATTTTTATTTTAATCCACACATATGAAGTAGCTTTGAGTGTTAGTATTTCACAGTTGAGGAAACTGGGGGTCAGATAGGTTAAGTAATTTTTTGAAGAGCTGAGATTAAATAATAAATCTACAGCTCATTCCCTTAACCCTCAAATTATGCTATCTCCCTGACTACCTAACATAGTTGTTTTAAAGCGCAATTACGGTATTTCTTAAAATGCTTTATAACTATAAAGTGCCATAGTAATTATTGTTATATTTGAGGAGGGAATCTTTTAATATATGGCAGGTAGAGGTGAGTATTGTATTTTGTTTCATTGCAACATAATAGTTTTCTCAGGGCAGGTTCCAGTTTTTCCAAGTCTGCTAGGCTGGGCTTTATGTTTCAATGGAAGCCATTGAAAATTGAAAACAGAAGCAACTTGCAGCACTAGCATGTACCTGGCATCGATGCTGTGCGAGGGCTAGTAACTTATTTTTGAAAGCCGTCTTCCATGTTTACTCCACCGGAATGCAAGACTCATGGAGGCAGTGACTTTGTCTTGTCAACACAACGTCCCCAGGGACTAGAAGATGGCATGGAGTACCAGGAGCTCAGTCATCATTTGAGTGAATGAATGAATGAATGCCACAAATAAAATAAAAAAGGAAAGGCACATATTATATTTATCTGGGGGGTTTAACGAATAGGTTAATTGACAAGCTTTTCATACAGTGGCCTGTCTTAGAGTATTGGATATCTAGCGTGGCTTGTTATGCAATAAATTATACATAAAATTATTTTAAGTAGTAATAAAACATAATGGCCCAAAAATAAGCACAGACAGTGAAAATTTTTTACTTTGTTTATATAATCATGGTAGTTAAAAAAAAAAAAGTAAGTGTGAAACTAATAATAGTAAAAAAGAGTAAGTGAAGCAACATGGCAGTGTGAGAAGACCTCCGGGTCTTTCCCCTTGAAGTTACAAGTTTGACAGCTATAATTCAACAAAAAAATTACCTGCTCAATGCACAAACACATCTGAGAGATCTCCACCTTGAGACATCTGAAGGTGGGCGTACGTGAGTGAGTAGGGAAGACGGGATGGGAGGGAAGGATAGAGACGGAAACAGCAGACGCTTCCACAGCCCCAGTCCATGCGATAGCAGTGAAGGGTCAGGATGCCACCCCCACTTGGCAGAGCAGCGGGACAGAAGCAGCAATCCCACCTAAGTGGCCAGTACACATGGAGGCTGAGCCCCGGGGTAGGGGCCTAGAAGCACTGCAAAGGGTGGTAGCTGTGGACAAGCCCCATCACCACTCTGGGAATCTCCGCCCCTCCCCCGCCCCATCCTGTGGCCTGCCTGGCATTTCAATCTTCACTCAGCAGATCATGAAAAGGGAGAAGCAACTTTCCAGCCTAAGTGGTCTAAACTCACTCATTGTGGTTGAACCCACTGGAAAGAACAGAGCCACAGACACTTGAACCTCCTCCCCTGCCAACCGGTCACTGTAGGGCCTGGTGAAACGACTGAGACAGAGCAGCATAGCTGGCCCCTCCTGGCTCCAAGAAAGTGATACTAGTATCACACAGGCCAGGAGACCTATAGCCTGCCACATCCCACCGCGGAGGTGGTGCCCTGAGACAGAGGTGACCAGGCCATAAAGAGGACACCCAACTCCTCAGGGAATATGGAGCATTTTCCATGCCTGGCTGAGGTGACATCGTCCCTCAGAGATCCCTGAAGTCCCAACAATGCAAAGAGAAAACAAAAACTTGAGCTATAGCACCACCTATTGGAAAACAAAATAAAGACCTCTAATTATCATGCAGCTAAACAGTTAAAAAAAAGACAGTACTTAGAAAAACAAAAAACAAAAAATCTTCACTCCCTCAATGCCCAGGCAGAGAAATAATCCATCAAGCACTATGAATAACCAAGGTAACAAGGTAATTCAGAAAGACAACGAAAAATCTCCAGAAAATAAACTTACATACACGGAAGACTGTGGTTTAAATGACAGAATTCAAGGCTGCAGTTCTGAAAAACTCAACGAGATACAAGAAAACTCAGAAAAGCAGTTCAATGAGCTTAGAAATAAAATCAATGAAGAAACGGAGTATTTTATCAAAGATTGAAACTACAAAAAGAACCAAACAGAAATTCTGGAGCTGAAGAACTAATAAATGAGATGAAGAATGAATTAGAGAGCTTAGGAAATAGAGCAGACCAGATGGAAGTAAGAATTAGTGACATTGAAGATCAAAATCTAGGAATAACTCAGGTGGAAGAAGAGCGAATTGAGAGAGCGGGAAAGAGAAGAGGTAGGGGGAGAAAGAAATCTATGAGAACTACCTGACAGCATTAGAAAGAACAATTTAAGAATAATGGGTACACCGGAAAGAGAAGCGAGGGAGAGGGAACAGAGAGCCTATTTAAGCAAATAATCAATGAGAACTTCCCAAACCTATGAAAAGAGCTAGACTATCGAATCCAAGAAGCTAGCAGGACACCTAATTATCTCAATGCAAAATGAGATTGGCACACTATATTTAAGCTCTCAAAAGTAAATGACAAAGAAAGAATTCTCAAGGCAGCCACAGAAAAGAAGATGGTAACCTATAAAGAAAATCCCATTAGATTATCATCAGATTTTTCATCAGAAACCATACAAACTAGGAGGGGAATCAAATATTCAAAATATTGAAAGAGAACAATCACCAGCCAAAAATAATATATCCAGCAAAGTTATCCTTTAGATATGATGGAAAAATAAAGGTTTTCCCAAACAAACAAAAGCTGAGGGAATTTATGACCACAAGACCTGCATTACAAGGAATGCTGAAAGGAGCTCTTCTACCTGAAAAAAAAAGGCAAAAAGATACAAAACTGTGAGTAAGATGACAGACAGACAGAAGCCAGAAATTACACCTCTCATTCAGAAGAGAGTGACAACAAAAAGGGGACAGGGAAAAGGACTGAATGAAGATAAGATGCAGTCAGAAGAAAAAGAACAGTTGTGCATATGCAACTTTTTTTCCCGTAGACATAATGGTTACCACAAGACGAAAATCTAGAACTGAGACATAGAATTAAAAAAAAAAAAAGAGGAGGAAATGGAGGGAAAAAATCACAGAATACCACCAAACTAAAATAGCAGACAGAAACACAAAGGTAAAGAAACAATGGAGACACAGAGCAACCAGAAAAACAAATAAAACGGCTATAGGGAATCCTTATATATAAATGGACTGAATTCACTAATTAAAAGGCACAGAGTTAGAGGGATGGATCAAAAAAGCAAAACCCAACCATATGCTGCCTTCAGGAGACGCATCTCTGTTGAAGGACAAACAGAGACTCAAAGTGAAGCGGTAGAAGATGATATTCCAAGCAAATGGCATCCAGAGAAAAACAGGTGTATCTGTACTTACATCAGAGAAAACAGATTTGAAGATGAAAAAGATAATGAGACAAAGATGGTCATTTTATAATGACAAAGGGAGAAATACATCAAGAAGACACACACACACTCACACATATATGTATATATATATGCTTATATATAAGCATATATGTACACTTATCTATCTGTATATATGCAACCAACCTGGGGGCATCAACACTTCTTGACTTAGATTTAACTTGGGTAAGTTATTCATCCTCATTGATTATGAATTTCTATATTTCTGCTGTAGGGAAATCTCTCTTAATTGTTTAGGGCAGAATATATTATTGCCCTTTACAGTTGAAGGAGCTGAGGCACTGAAATTGTAAGGAATTTTCTTAAAGTTAATAAATGGTATAAGAGTGATTCAAATTAAGATTTTTTTTTGATCCAAATCTGGTGTTTTATTTTCTCTATTGTACCAAATTATTGTGTGAACTCAGGAAGCTGGACTAGAACAATGACTGCACATTAAAATCACCTGGACCTTTTTTTCTTTTTAAGATTTTATTGGGGAAGGGGAACAGTGTGTATTTCTAAGACTTTATTATTGGAGAACAGTGTGTTTTTCCCAGGACCCATCCCATCAGCTCCAAGTCAAGTTGTTGTCCTTCAGTCTTAGTTGTGGAGGGCGCAGCTCAGCTCCAAGTCCAGTGGCTGTTTTCAATCTAGTTGCAGGGGGCGCAGCCCACCATCCCTTGTGGGAGTCGAACCGGCAACCTTGTTGTTAAGAACACTTGTTCTAACCAACTGAGCCATCCAGCCACCCTGGACTTTTTTAAATCACATAAATGTTTTGGCCCCCCTTCAGATTAATTAAGCCAAAATATCTGGGGTAGAAGGTTGACTCACCAGTATTGCTTGTAAAGCTCCCTGACAGATCATAACATGTAGCTAAGATTGAGAACCACTAAGTAATTGTTTACCTTCCCTTCCTGTTAAAAATGCTATGAATTCTAACTCCTCTATTTTGTTATTCCTCATCCCCAAGATATATACTCCCCACACAAGTTTTGCATAATATAGTGCAATAATACTTTAATCACTGCTATAACATACTAAGACATTAAATCTGTCAGACAAAGGCATAAATATTTTTGAGATTCTTGCAAAAGATGTTGTGAAAATATACTATAATTATAGCTAAATTTATTGAATTATTAATAGAACCACTTTCAACTAGTCTGTGCCATTAAATGAAAAGAAAGTAAGGCAGAATACCTGGCAACCATGGGATGATCAAACTTATAAGTTCTAGAGTAAAACTTGTCCATGAATCCTTGCCATTTGTCTGCCCAGTGTGAAAACACCCCTCCTATTTCATTTGATCCCAAATAAAGTAGAAGAAAAAAATGAAGTGGGCAAACAGAAATTCCTTTTTCTATATCCCTGGTAGCTTGGATTTGGGTAAGTGAACTGGGCTCAATGCGTTAACTAATCAATGTCCTAGTCCAGGCTTTGAACTTCGAGAGTCAAAATTTTAGAGTTGCTTGGATAATTGTCCAGTGACTGAGCCCAGCAGCCTGATGGCAGCCATCCAGTGGCAGAAGTGCCAGTGGCATCAATAGCATAGTGAAAGCACCAGCAGTATGTTCTAAAGTCAACTGTTCCGTGGCATAGCCCTAGCAGTGCCTTTTCTCCCATCTCTAAAGCCTTCCTGACAATTCTGTGGGCCTCATGACTTACCAAAAAAAATAAAATAAAATAAAAATGATTTTCTGCTCAAGTCCACCAGGGTCAGTTTCTATTGGTTGTATAAGTAAGAACCCTGAATGGTACACATTTTAACTTAAAGAATGCAAAAAAAATCTTCTACCAACATCGTACAAATTGGACATGTGATTGTTAATAATTTTCCCATTTGATAGTCATTTGAACATGGAGCCAGACAAGAATTCTAGAATCATCATCATTACCAATCTATTAAAATTATGTTCCTTCTCATGGAAGTTTATGAATGTATTGTTTTTACATCAACCACATGAATCACTAAAATTGTTGGAGTGAGAAATAGTTCATATCCTGGAGATATGCATGACATCCTCTGTTAAGAAGAGGCATACAATCTCAGAAATTTGGTTTTCAATATCAAAAGAGTATTTTTAAGCTGAAGCAAGATTATTACTTTGGCAAATTAACAAAGAATTTACAATATTGGTGCTCTGAAAAAGCTTTTGTGTGCGTGTGGTTTTTTTGTTTGTTTGTTTGTTTGTTTGTCTTTAAGAACACAGAGGCTAAGTCATTCAGACTACTTAATTGGCTGAATATTCCAAAACTTGTAATTATGCAATAAAACAACATTGTGTGTTTCCAGTAACAATTGTTGGGCCCTGTGCTAATGAGTTACTCAGATGTGCTGTTATCATGCAATAACATAGTTTATAGGTATGTAACGTGCTGTATACTGTGTGTTGCTGCAGACGGTGTGCTCTTTATGAAGACATTCAAAGGACAAGGCTAAATCCTTGTCCTGTCTTTGTAGTAGCTCCAGCTTTAAATCTCCTAATTTTTAGATTTTGTCTTGTCTTGGTTCTATTTTTGTTTCCCCCTGTTGTTAGAGCTATAGGAAGGGAATGGCATATAAGCAAAACATTGGCCTCTAATTGGTGAACGAGTCACAATGGTACTAAACAAATAGATATCTCTGCTAGCTCTCTCTGTTACTTTTTGCCTCCATCATAGTATTCTGCCTTTCATCTACCTTACTTCCTGACTTGCTCTTTAGAGATACAGCTTCTCAAGGGGATCCTTCTAATGGCTAGGTTAATGGTAAAAGCAAGGTGGAAGAACTTTCCATGTTACAGAATTCAGAGGAAAAAAATTAATCTTCCAAATCTCAACAAGCAAAAGTTGGTAAGCCAGTAAATTTACAACTGCTTATAGATTAAAAAACAAATAAATAAAATAACTTTTAATGCCACACAGATCTGCTTCAAAGAGAGAAAATAAATGAATATTAAAATGAGGTGGGGTGGGCAGCGGGTTAGCTCAGTTGGTTAGAGTGGTGCTCTTAACAACAAGGTTGCCGGTTCGATCCCCACATGGGCCACTGTGAGCTGCGCCCTCCACAACTAGATTGAAACAACTACTTGACTTGGAGCTGATGGGTCCTGGAAAAACACACTTAAAAAATAAATAAAAAAAAAATTAAAAAAAATCAGTGGGAAAGAAGGAAGATAGAAGAAAAAGAAGGAAAGAAGGGAGGGAAGGTGGGTGAGATGGAGGGAAGGGGGAGGTAAGGAGGAAGGGAAAATGGAAGGAAGAAAAGGAAAAAATGAAAGGATTGTATCTATATGTAGAGTTTGACAATGTTGTAAATAGATACCCTAATCTAATCCAAAACCCAGTTTTGGGTTGGAAAGGAAAAATTCCTTAGAAAAGCATAACCAGTGTGGGGACAGAGCCCCAAAAAGCAGTTTCCAGGCTCTCAGCCTCACATAGAAAGGTGCTGGCTCAGGTAGTAAATGGCCGTCGACTGTGATCAAATGGCCATCAGCTGTGGCTAGTTGGCCGTCAGCTGTAACCAGTGAGCCATTGGGCACTAATATAACTGCCGTGGCTAGGCTAGCAGAAAATGGGGGCTAGCAAGAAGATGGTGGCTGAGTCTGCAAGCGGCACAGTGAGGGTTGAGAATTGTGTTGCTCCTGGTTCCTGTGTCTCCAATCCAGCCGCCAGTGAGAGTATAGTGGTGTGACTCCCCTACCTATGGCTCCGTGGGTGTTCCTTTTTGGCCTCACCATGTCCTGCGTTCTTATGTGGGGAGCGGGACCAGAGACCCCGCCTGACACCCCGCACGACAACCAGGTAGATTCGTATGCGATTTCCTCCTCCATAACCTTTTAAAATTTTGCTTTATGTACACATGCTATGTGTATCAAGAACAAACAGTGGAACAGTTTTTGCTGTTCAGTACTTTTGGACCATCAATATATAATTGTCTGTAGTAGCTCCTACAGTTTTGAGCACAGTCACCAATACTTATGGGTGTGAAAATGGTTGTAAAACCCTAGGTAAATGTTACACTACAATGAATTGAACAACAGCTTAGTTGGGCAAAATTTATGTGTGTTTCCATTTCAAGTAAGAAAGATTCATTTTCCAATAGGCTTAGGAAGACACCTACTGGATTATACTTCTACAAATAAGAGTCAGATAACATAATCCTGCTGATCTAAAGACTGGTTTCAAGAGTAACAGTCCAGTTTCATAAACTGGGGTCAATGGTTGCGATCCTCTCTTGGGAAGTAGGGCAACAGTTCCTGTGCTCTCTTTACTGTAGGAAGGGTAGTTACCCTGTAGGCCAGCTTCCCAAATTAACTGGATTAATGCTGGAAAGGGAAAGTTGTAGAGCCTTTCAGCAGCTTCTAATATTGGACTTCATTTCCAAATGTAAAAATGGATCTTTCTGCTGCTTATTATATCTTTTTAAATTACAAGAAACATAAGTCATGAATTCAACATGCTTACAACAGTAATAACTTTAGTTATACAAGAAATTTAACCTGGAGCTTTACAATAATTTTGATATGGATACATTTTTCACAGTCAAAGATTCTAAAGAGTAGAGCAAGTTACCCAATGTATATGACACTTTTAAGGTGTCTTTAGGATGTCTTTGGAAATGCCCTCCCCCGCCCCATCCACAGGAATATAGGAGTAGATTCCTGGTAATCCTGGTTTTTCCATGTGACCCCTGAACACATACATCTCTGTACATACCAGGTCGATTCATTATCCCAACTGGCTAATTGGATTCCTATTCCTGAGAATTTAAAATCAGATTTGAAGAAAGATTATATGGGTCCGTCTCTTCCTGGTGGATCCATGTCCTACAAACTAGGGACTATGTCACAATCATATTCTGCTTTGAGAACTGGGTGGCAGACAGAAGTTAGTCTTCAGGGAGAGAGGGGAAAAAAAATCAGATGTACCAAAAGGAGCAGAGATGAACCAGATTATTCCCCAGATTCCATTTTATGTTTCTAGGCCTTTCCTGAGGTCTGCATACCAAGCTTTAAATTTCATGAGACATCCTGTATGCTTATACAAAATTACCTTTCTTTTTGCCAAAGTATGCTTCAGGAGGCTGCTGTTCAAGTAACCATCGTAAAAAGGCTTCAATGAGCAATGAGCATGCTTGAAACAGTTGAAAGTCTCAGCAAAGATATAGAAAATATATAGAAGAACCAAATGAAAATTTTAGAACTGAAAAAATATAATGACTGAAAGGAAAAGCACAATGGATGGGCTCAACAACAGAATGAAAGGGACAGCAGAAAGAATTAGTGGACTGGAAGGTATGATAATAGAAATCACTCAATCTGAGCAACAGAGAGCAAGTAGAGTAAAAAAAAAATAATAATAATTGAGAAGAACCTCAGAGACCTGTGGGACTACAGGTTCAGGAAGCCTAACAAACCTCCAAATAGAATAAATCAAGACACATCACAGTCAAACTTCCAAAAACTAAAGACAAAAATCTTGACTGTCACCAGAGAACAACAGCACCTTACCTACAAGAGGGAAAAAAAACATTTAAATGACAGTTGATTTCTTATCAGAAACCATAGAGGCCAGAAGGAAGTTGCATAGCATTTTTAAGTGCTGAAAGAAAGAACTGTCAACCCAGAATCCTATATCCAGAGAAAATATCCTTTGAAAATGAAGGGAAAATCAAGGAAATCTCAGATGAAGAAAAACTAAGAGAATTTCACCAGCAGACCTATCCTTAAAAAATGGCCAAAAAAGTTGGAAGTTCTTTAAACAGAAAGGAAAGAATTTTTTAAAAAAGAAAACTTAAAACATCAGGAAGGAAGGAAGAACATGGTAAGCAAAAATATAAGTAAATACAATAGATTTTCCTTTTCTTCTTGAGTTTTCTAAATTATGTTTGCTAATTGCAGCAAAAATTTATAACACTATCTGATGTGCTTCTAAATGTATGTAGAGAAAATGTTAAAGGCAGTTATAATATAAACAGAAAGTAACAAAAGAACATAAATATGTGAAGGAAAAACTGATAGAACTGAAAGAAGAATTAGATAAATCGAAATCCACAATTAGTTATGGAGACTTCAATATCTCTCTTTCAATAACTGATGGAACAAACTAGACAGAAAATCATCAAGGATATAGAAAAACTCAATAACGGCACAATGAACAGGATCTAATCAACACCTACAGAATATTTCACCTAACAACACAGAACGCACATTCTTATCAAGTGCCCATGGAACATACACTAAAATAGACCACATCCTGGGCCATAAAACAAATCTCAACAAACTTTAAAGAACAAACCTCCAAATAGAGTAGTGTACAGAGTATGTTCCCCAACCACAATGGAATCAAATGAGAAATAACAGGAAAATCCACAAAAAGTTGGAAACTAAATAACAAACTTCTGAATAATCCATGGGTCAAAGAGTAATACTCAAGGAAAGGAAAACATGTTAAAATAAATGAAAAATGAAAATACAACATATGAAAGTGTTCAGGAACAGCTAAAGCAGTGCTGAGAGCAAAATTCATAACACTGAATGAATACATTAGTATAGACGGAAAACTGCAAATCAATAATCTAAATCCCAATCTCAAGAAGCTGGAAAGTAAATCCAAAGTAACAGAAGGAGGAAATATTAAAGATAAGAGCAAAAATCAATGAAATTGAGAACAGAAAATCAATAGAGAAATTTAAAAAAAAAAAAGCTTGTTCATTGGAAAGATCAATGAACAAGCTGTAGCAAGACTGATGCGAGAGAGAGAGAGAGAGAGAGAGAGAGAGAGAGCGAGAGAGAGAGAGAGAGAACAAATTACCAATATTAGAAATGAAACATGAGCTATCACTGCAGACCTTGCAGTTATCAAAGTGATAATAATGGAATGTTACAAACAACTCTATATACATACATTTGACAACTTATATGAAAGACCAATTTCTCAAAAAGCCCAATCTACCCCAACTCCCTATACGAAATAGATTATTTGAATAGCCCTGTAATTATTAAAGAAATAATATAGTACAAATAAGTACAAAAAAAAACTACAGACTGCTATATCCCTCATTTATATAAATGCAAAAATTTTAAACAAAATATTAGGAAATAAAATTAAGCAATACATAAAAAAAAAATCATACACTATGACCAATGGGAGTTTATTTCAGATGCAAGGCTGTTTCAATATGTGAAAAATCAATGTAATCCACTATATTAATGGGCTAAAGAAGAAAATTCACACAATCACATGTGTCAATGCAGAAAACTACTTGATAAAATTCAGCACCTATTCATGGTATAAAACTCTGAAAAAAAATAGGAATATACTTCCCCAAGTTCATTTTTTAAAAATATCCATAAAACCTCACAGCTTGCATTATACTTAATGGTGAAAGAATGAATGCTCTCCCCATAAGATCAGGTACAAAACAAAAATGTTCACCCTCACTGCTTTTATTCAGCATAGTGCTGGAAGTTCTAGCCAGTGTATTAAGACAAGAAAAGGAAATAAAAGGCATACAGGTTGGAAAGGAAGAAATAAAACTGTTCCTATTTGTAAGAAACGATTGCCTGCATAGAACATCCCAAGAAATCTACCAAAAACAGAAAAAAATGAGTGAGTTTAGCAAGGTTGCAGGATTACAAGATGAACACACAAAATCCATCATATTTCTATATACCAGCAATGAACACTTAGACACAAATTAAAAATACAATAAAACTTATAGTAACTCAAAAAAATTGAAATATTTAGGTGTAAATGTAACAAAACATGTATAGGACATGTATGCTAACCACTATAAAATACTGATTTAAGAAATCAAAGAAGATCTAAATGCATGGAAATATACCGTATTCATGGATTGGGAGATTCAACATGGGAAAGATGTCAATTTTCTCCAATTTAATGCAATTCCTATAAAAATCTCAGTAAGATTTCTCTATAGATATAGATAAGACGACTCTATAAAATGTATATGGAAAGGCAAAGAAACTAGAATAGCTGGATAATTTTCAAAAAGAAAAGTGGGAGGAATCAGTCTACCAAATTTCAAGGCTGGTGTAGCTACAGTAATAAGACTGTGTGATCTTGATGGAGTGATAGAAACATTGCTCAGTGAAACACAATGGACAGTCCAGAAACAGATCCACACAAATATGCCCAACTGGTTTGTGTGCGTGTATATATATATATATATATGTATATATATATATATATATATATATATATATATATATATACACACACACACACATATATATATACGCACACACACATATATATATAAAATATGTATAAAATAAATTTAAAAATATATAATACATCTTGTACATTTAAATAAATATACAGAAAAATTGTGGTAAAATATACAAAATTTGCCATTTTAATCATTTTTAAGTGTACAGTTCAGGAGCATTGATTAAGTCCACAATGCTGTGCAACAATCCCTATTATATTTCCAAAACTTGCTCATCACCCCAAACAGCAACTCTATATCCATTAAATAATAATTCCCTATTCCCTGCTCCCCTCAGCCTCTGTCTACTTTCTGTCTCTATGTGTTTGCCTTTTCTAGATATTTCATATAAGAGGAACCATACAATAATTGTCCTTTTATGGCTGACTTCTTTCACTCAGGGTAATGTTTTCAAGGTCCATCTGTGTTGTAGCATGTATCAAAACTTCATTCCTTTTTATAGCTGAATAATATTTCATAATACCACATTTGTCCTCTCATTCTCTGTTGAAGGTCACTTGGGGGTTCTATCTTTTGGCTACTGTGAATAATGCTGCAATAAACGTTGGTATACAAGTAACTGAGTCCTGGTTTTCCATTCTTTTGAATATATACCTAGAAGTGGAATTGCTGGACCATATGGTAATTGTAGGTTTAACTTTTCAAGGAACTACCAAACTGTTTTTCACAGCAGCTGCACGATTTTACACTCCCACCAGCAATGTACTAGTGTTCCATTTTTTCCACATTCTCACCAAAACTTGTTGTCATTTTTGTTTAGTTTTTAAAATTACAGCAATCCTAGTAGATGTGAAGTGGTATCTCATTGTAGTTTTGATTGCATTTCCTTAATGACTAATGATGTAGAATTAATGGATGGAGTTAATGAATGAGTGAATGCACAAAGGGACTTACTATTTTAAGAAAATTTTATAAGACAATAAATCTCTCTTCTAGTTTATATTATTATTATATTAATGTACAAAGGCATTAATATGTTTTGATAATGATGAATCATAATCAGCATTTGTATATATTTGTCTTAATTATACATGTAATCTTTTTTTCTTTTTTTGTAAGTAGCATATTTGTATAGTTAAGGAAACTTGAAAATGGTATAGATATTAGATGTTCTCAAGGAAATATTTTTTATTTTATTATTTAATTTTTTTTTTTATTAAGGATCATATGGAAGGGTAATTATGTCAAACAAATTCCCTTTGTTGAGATGCATGTGAAGTACTTAGTAGTAAAAAACCTGGGATTCTCTTTAAAACAGCCTCTCTCCCCAAATAAAAGTGTTGGGTTTGGGAGCAGATGAATCAAGAACAGCAAAATGATGATGGCATTAGTCAGTGTTGCTCAAGCAAGAGATGGCAACACGCCTGGGCTTGAAGAGGAGACAGGAGGGGCAGTTTGCAGGCCCTAAATGTGGAGAGCTCTGTGAGAGGGCAGGGTGACAGGAGCTGCAAGTCAGGGTATAGGGGAAAGACCCTGACCTCAACCTCCTTCTGCCTTTGGTCCTCCGCTGCTGGGCAGATACATCAGAAGCTGGAGGGTAGGAAGCCCTGGTCCATGAAATCCCCTCACAGAGTGAAGAGGGAGAAACAAACATCCAGAGCAGAGTGGACCTAGCCGGCCTGGTACATTGTGATTCTGTATATATGGGAGACTTTTATAATTAATAGTTTGATGAAGAAAGAGAAATGTGATTTTCTGATTTAGGGTGAGAAAGATTAATACATAGTTTCTAGATCAAGTATATTAACTACATTATTCAAGTCTCCTGTATTTTTACTTATTTCTGCATATTTGATATGTTGAATTCCAAGGAAATGTGTAGAATTATCAAATTCTTTTTATTCCTCACTGTTTTTGTTTTATATTATTTGAACCTATAAGTTTCCATGAATAATACATCTTCTTGATCCATTGTTCTCCTTACTGATATGAAATATTACTTGCTCTTTTAAGTCTTTTTGTGTGAATTCTATTTGTCTGGCATTAGCTATATCAGCTTTTTTGTTAGTATTTATTTTGCAGTTTTTCTGTTTATTTGTAATATTCCTCTTTGTTTTGTTTCAAGTGTGTGTCTTAAACAGGAAATAGCAAGATTTTTTTCTTTCTTTTTTAAAATCCAATCTGAGCATCTCTTGTCTTTTAATAGGTGAATCTCATCCTTTCACAGTAGTTGTGATGACTGATTTACCAAACACCCTTTTTGTAATATGCAATTGTTTATCCATATGTCATGGTGGCTATAGATTGTCTCCTTTAACAGAGTATTGTTAATTAATGTGCAGTGGTTTTGTCTGTCTTTGTTACTTTCCGCATGCCAGGCCATGCCCTCTTGGGAAATTAGCTGTGCCACAAAATGAATTAGAAATCTGTCATTGTACAGTGAGGGGTTCATTTGAATAGGCAGAGGCGTAGGCAGCCTGGGCCTTCAGCGTTCTCTGTACAAATAGGGCTCCTGTCAGGGCTCATTAGCCCTAAAGGCAACCCCTGAGGAAACTATGAATCACTTTCATTTTAAATTGTCATACACAGAAATCATAGTACAAGACAACATATTTTCAATTCTTAACAATGTGAATTGTGATAACAATGTGCTAAATAAAGCACCCCTTAGCAAGCACCATTGGGACTATATATTCAAACATCACATCATAAAATCTCAACAAGCAATATGAAAATTTGTCTAAACCGTACACACAAATGTTGAAAATGTCCCCCTCCAGAGTAAAAGTGAAAGTAGGTTGCCCTTTGAACCTCAGAAGGCCTCAGTATTCTTCCACGGATTCATAGTAAGGAGAAGAGGTCTAGGGGAAGATATTATCCTCCTCACTCCCTCCACATAGGGAAAGCCTTAGGATTTTTTTATTAGTTATACTCGAGGCCAGCAGCCATACAAGGTTAGATACATTTCCAGTCATTCCTCTCTTATAAAGCCTGACCTTTCCTCAGAGTTCAAGGGGAACAGCCATAAACCTCCATATTAGACTATTTGTATCGTATCAAGTAAATTGTTTTTCCGTTTACACTTTTATTCTCAAAACTAAACTTTATCCCCAGTATTAATTAAGTTAACACTTTAGGGCACTTAGCACATAGCAGGTGCTCAGTAACTATTTGTTGGATGAGTGAATGAATGATTTAAGCAAAGAATGTTATCTTGATTCTCTCTCACTTCAGTCAGTGAAAGGTGGATACAATTTATTTGTTTTCCTACCCAAAGTCAAGCTGCTCAAATAATTAGCCTTGAGAATTGAATTTCACAATAAAAAATAAATCAATTTGCTGATTATTTTGGCTGGGTGTGACATTAGCCTGTCTAGGAGTCCCCAAACAAAGGAAGTACTCTTTCAAATGTTATCTGATGAAAGCGAAACATTCTAATGCATTCTAATACTTTCAAAACAAATAAATTAAATACAGCAGAAAGCTTTTGCCACACTGGTGGGATGAGAGAGAATAATACAGAGATAAAGTCTGTTAAATATCAGATTTTAATGTAAGAAGTTTTGGTTTGGTGATGTGATTTATTCCTCGTCAGATCAGAGTCAATGTAATAAAACAGTATGCTCTAATGGAATTCTACCACTAAGTTCTAAAGTGCTAAAACATTTCAGCTGAACTCGCAGATGAACGTCAAAACATATTCAAACTGAAGCAAATTGCCCCATACGTTTAACTTATATTTATAGGTTTAACAGTATGACACTGGATAAGTAAATGTGTCCACTGTTAGGATTTATTCTGGTATTTTAAAAACTGCCACAAGAAATGAGCTTCTGGATCAGTGAGGTATTGTGTATTAACCGTATTGCAGGCTCTTCCTCCACACAGGATGCGGCCAAGAAGGAGCCATTTATTATGTCAAACTGTTAATTCTCATTAATCCATTGTTCGTTTATTAAATGTAATAGAGTCAGGTCAGCCCCCAGGGGGAAGGGGGTGGCTCCGAAATGCAAACAATCTAGCTTAATGAAAATCCTGAAAGAAAAAAAAAAAAATCCTGGATGCAGCAGCAAGTGATCCCACTGCAGGGAAGAATCCGCAGTATGTCAAAGGGCGGGAACAGAGGATCTTTGTGGGAGGACGCAGCCCAAGACTGGACCACGAGATCCTGGGGACCCACATCTTCGTAAGTGTTTTGACCTCCTCGTCCCATGGCGTCCTCCACTCTTACCTTGCTGGCCCTGCCTCTCCATCCTCTAAAAGCTCCGCCTCTCCCTCTCCTGGTGACTCCGCCTCTCTCTTTCCACCACCCTCTCCACCCCCACCCTAGTCCCAGCCACCTTCCCTGAGGCCCTGGAGGCCTCTCTCCTCCCCTACCAGTCCTGTCGCCCTCCTGGAGGCCCTGGCTCTCCTTGCCAGTGGTTGCGGTAATACCCCATCCTAGTGTCTCTCCTATTCCCCAGCAGCGGTGTTGGCTGGCTGTTCTACCTGGCAATAGTGCCCAGGGTGCATCCTTTTCATTGGTTAGTCTGTGGCCTCTGCGTCTTCTTTTCTTCAGCCACGTTGGGCCTCCTCCTCGGGTGTTCTCTGGGGGCCCAGCAATTGGAGCCTGTGCTGTCCAGGTGAGTCTAGCCTCAGCCTGTGGGATGTGCTCCCCTGTTGACTGCTGAGGCCAAAAACCCGGGACAAACTTGCCCACGAGCCTTCTTCCAGCACAGGGCAGAAAGCCGCACCTTCTGACCATATGCTCTTCCTCCTTTCACATCCTAATTTATAAATGTCTTGAGCCCCCACTGAGTGGAGTTTTTTAGACAGACTGAGACATCCCATTTGGTGCAGTATCTCTTCTAATGCTTAGTTTCTCAAAGTTAACCTCCATTAAGTTTATGTTTTGAACAAGCAAAACCTCATACAGCCCGACATGACCTTGCTTTTTGCACTGTTAAAAAGTAACCTAGATAAATGCTGGTGAGGATGTGGAGAAAACAGAATCCTTGTACACTGTTGATGGTTCAGCCACTATGGAAAACAGGTCTGGAAGTTCTTCAAGAAATTCAAAATAGAAATACCATAGGCTCCAGCAATCCCACTTCTGAATATATAGCCAAAGAAGGAGGTATATTTACTCCCATGTTCGCTGCAGCATTATTCACAATAACCAAGGTATGGAAACAGCGTTAAGTGTCCACCAATGAATGAATGCATCAAGGAACTGTTATACATGTATATATTATGTCATATATATATATATATATATATATATACACACACACACATACGTATATATAATTCTGCCTTTGAAAAGAAGGAAATCCTGTCATTTGTGACATGATGAACCTGGAGGGCATTATATTAAGTGATATAAGACCAGACAGAGAAAAACAAATAGGCATGGTATCACTTATATGTGGAACCTAAAAATATAACCAAAAAAAAAATCCTCAAACTCACAGAAACAGAGAGTAGAAAAGTCGTTGCCAGGGGCTGGGGGTGAGGAAATATGGAGAGGTTGGTAAAAGGGTACAAACTTTCAGTTATAAGATGAATAAGGTCTGAGGATCTAATGGATAATATGGTGATGATAGTTGATAATACTGTATGGTATAATTCAAGTTAGGTAAGAGAATAAAAAATGTTCTCACAAAGAAAAAGTACATAGAGATGGTAGAGTAGGTAAACAACTGTACTTGCATCCTCTCACAACCACATCAAAATTACAACTAAACAACAGAACAGCCATCATTGAGAATCACCTGAAGTCTAGCTGAACCAAAGCCCTACAACTAAGGATATACAGAAGAAGCCACATGGGGACTGACTGATAGGAGGAGCGAAAACACGAAATGGCATGGTCCCCCTACGCACATGATGGCTAGAGCTCTTTTGGTTCCTGCCCTGAGTTCCAGTTAACCAGGATTTTCCTCTGTGAGCTTCGCTGTATCAGTTAGAATATAGAGTTTGCTGCAATAAGAAACAGTCCCCCAAATATAATGATTTCAAAGAGATGGGAGCATATTTCTCATGAAACAGTCCAGAAGTAGGAGTAGCCCAGGCGGGCAGGGTGGCTTAGCTCCATTAGGTCGTGCATCGACCCTGGTTTCTTTCCTCTTGATAGTCCGCCATATCCTAGGATGTTTTCCTCATGTGCATGGTGAAAGCTGGGGCACTGCTCTGGGTTTACCCTGGCAGCACCCAGCTCTGGGGAAGGACAAAAGAGCAGAAGTGGAAGACAACTGATTTATTTTGAAGCAAATGATGAAGTTGCACATCTCACTTTTACTCATATTCTGTTGGTGAGAACTTGGTTGTAAGAGAGCACACTTTGTTGTAAGAGAAACTGGGAAATGTGGTCTCTAACTGGGGTTTCAAGTGCCCAACTAAAAATTTATTAATGTGGTAAAAGAGAACAGACTTTGAGGAACAACTATCATTCTGCGACATCCCCCCATTTCCTTCCTATTAATTCCTTCTTAAGGGAAATTTGTTTACTTCAGTTTACACACAGTCCTTATCGCTTGCAATCAAAATACCCTAAAAGATGCCTCATTCTTGAGACCCCACTTTAAATGACACCTCCTCAAGGACTCCTTACCTGACTATTTTCTCTATAAAGTTGACCGCCTTCCCCCAACCTTCTTGCCACCATTGTTTTTATCTTGTCACTTTGCTTCCTTTATGGTCTTTATCCCAGCTTGTAATTATAATTTTTCCTATGTTTTTGTTGGTCTCCCACACATGTCTCTTCTTCGTCACCACATCTCCATGGTGCCTGGCATTGGATAGGCAAGAAATAAATATTTGGTACTAAATGAATGAAACAGTGGTCAAGGATGCGTCAGAGAGTATGGAAGTAACCAACTATACTGGTAAAGAGCAGATATAGGAAGCTGGGCAAGCCTGGTGGAGGTGATCAGCTGATCAGTTTTGCGTGCACATGTTGAATTTGAAGTTTTGAGTAATTTCAAGGTGACATTCTGTAGGCAGCTAAAAATTTGGATCTGGAACTCTGGAAAAAACATCAGATTAGAGCTGTAGATTTGAGAGCCTACAGCACTGATGTGATAACTTATGAAGAACATGGCAAGAGGACAGAGAAGGTTTAGGAGGGAATTCCAAGGAGGTAGACATAGGATGGGTGTGGAAATGATTGATGAAGAAATTTTGACCAACTGGGTTTGAGATAAGGACAACAGAGACTTGTCCTTCCTTGAAGATGTAAAGATAAATTTAGAGAAGGGAGGAGTAACACAAAGTTGAAAGAGGTTCTTCTGGTGGCCTGCAATTTATGTGTGAAGAGATCAAAATTATCTCAAGGGAGGAGGTGGAGGAGAAAGTTTCAATCAGTTTCTAGGACAAAAATGTGGACGGGAAAGATCGCTGATAGAGGACAAATGAAAAAGGTCTGCTGGTTGCAGAGCTGCTATGGTTGGTAATTCTTTTTTCCTTCTTCCCCTCTATCCCTTCCTAACCTAAGCTTGTTCCAAAAACGACTTTAGGTTGCCAAATATTAATTCTTGCACCAGGCTACCCAGATACCAGATTTTTGTCCAACAATAACGGACAGAGAACATGCGAAGGCAGCGAAAGCAGCCAGTTCCCCTAGGCTCCCTTCGTTCCAATAGTGAAGACCGAGCTGGCCTCCAAGCCCTTTTGTAGACCTCCAACCTCCGCTCCCACGGGTTATACTCCTTTGCACAGTGAAGACACCGCCTAAATGCTTGCTGTGAACAATAGGGGACTTAGGGACAGATGGTTCCCTCGTAAAAAACATCCCCCCCACCCCGACAAAAAAAAAATGCAGCACGTATTTAAAGACTAAGGAAGGCAGGCAATGCTGCCTTAGGAACCAGGTTATTGCGTTTCCTTTTGCGCTCGGCACGTGTCCGGACTCCACGCCCACAAGCATTAAGCGCCTACTGACCAATTTCTGTTACAGAACACAGAATTCGAGCAAAACACCAGGTGATGAGGTGGAAACAATGAATGTAGCGTCCCACCCTTGCTAGTAAGGCCCGACCGCTATCCCGCCCGGAGGCTGTTACGCTGACTTGGCTTCCAGCCCGCCTCTTGCTGGGTGTGTTTATTCTCACGAGAGCCCCGCCTTCATCCCGCCCCCGTCCCGCCCCCGGATGACGTCACCGCGGCTCAGCCTCTAGTACCCTGTAGCGCCGATTCTTACCGCCGGGCGCGGTGGCGCGCGCCTGTAGTCCCAGCTACTCGGGAGGCTGAGGCTGGAGGATCGCTTGAGCCCAGGAGTTCTGGGCTGTAGTGCGCTATGCCGATCGGGTGTCCGCACTAAGTTCGGCATCAATATGGTGACCTCCCGGGAGCGGGGGACCACCAGGTTGCCTAAGGAGGGGTGAACCGGCCCAGGTCGGAGACGGAGCAGGTCAAAGCTCCCGTGCTGATCAGTAGTGGGATCGCGCCTGTGAATAGCCACTGCACTCCAGCCTGGGCAACATAGCGAGACCCCGTCTCTTTTGAAGGAATCGTGTAATTCAAGTTTGCCAATCTTCATTACTGGCTTTTTTCTCACTTAGATTTGTCTCACATTTTACTTCTTTACGAGTTAAAGCTCGCAGAGTAACAGGATGACTCGGTCTCACAGCCAGCTCATCACTGACCCCTTCTGGAGCATAGTCAAAACGTCTCTGCGAAAAGCTGTTATCACTCTCGGAACCAACAGGGGATGCTCGTGTACTCACAACCTGTTGGGGGGGGGGGAAGGAAAGCCGCCGACGCCAGTACAAAAAACACACCTACGACTCCAAAATTACCAAGTTCTTGCCGCAGCAGTCCAACGTGCTGCTGCGTTACCGCCGTTTCTTTTACCTGACCCGACCTTCCCTCCCGACCTCCTGCCAACCTGCCACCTTCTTTCACCACTGTCGTCAAGGTTTTTGTTTTTAAATGTTGCAGACGTTAAGATCAGGCTAATTAAGTCTTTCTCCCGAATATTTAAATTCTGCGGATTTACGGAGGGTGCTGACCTTCCGACTGGGCCCCGGCTACTCCCTCCTCGTAGGGGGAAAAACAACCTAAAAGGAACCTAGACGCCCGGTGACAGCAGAAGTGAGGGGCCAGTGCGGCAGAATGCTGTCACCCTTGTCTCTCTGCTTGCCAACCACTAACGTAGGAGACAGAATTGAAGTGCAAGGAGGTTGGAGGACCCGGTAAGGATGGATCTTGAACCCAGTGTTCAGCAAAGCCTCAATGCCCTCCGCTGAGCCATATTGAGAAAGTCTTGAATCCTTACCTCCTTTTTAAAACAAATAGGTGAATAATGTATGGAAGAACAGAATCTGTCAAATTGTCAGTTCTTGGTGGTCTATGGTAGTAATTCCATCTTTATGAAAGAACTATCTTAGTTCTCAGAGGGTTCCCTTTTAAATTCAGGCATTTTAGGAGCAGCGGAAATTGATCACACATCAGTCTTGACAGTCATCTGATAATCTATTGGGGATTTAAAGGATCCAAGCAGATTTTCACTATTTGTAAAATAAAGGGGGACAATGTAGTAAGTTTTTTATAAAGCTAATTGTATTCAATTTTGTTGAGGTGACTCATTCCATTTGAACAAACATCTGTTTGGTTTTTTTTTTTAAAAAATCCCTCCTTCAATTAAATGGATAACTTCCATAAAATGTGGTTGCTTCTGGGGCTGCCTTCTACAACTACATGGAATAAATCCTACTCCAATTCCTCAGGACAACTTTTTCAAGAATTCAAGTCACCTCCAAATCAATGTATTTTCACTAAATAAAATTACGTGGACATGCTTTTCACTTTTTAAATTTTTACCCTATTCCACCCCAAAAAATAAGAGGCAAAACACTTTGGGCATGTCACGTTTTTTACTGAACAGATCCCTGAATTTGGCCCAGAATGACTTAGCTATAGTGGTAAGGAGTGCATTTGAGTAGCTGCCTCTGTTAGCCCTGAGATTCCGACCCACCTTCAGGCTTTTCCACCACCTTTAGAACTCAGCTTTGCGGAGCTGTGGTGTGGTAGGCTCTCCCCCAATGATAGGTACATCCTAATGTCGGGAACCTATAATACCTACTTTACATGGTCAAAGGGGTTTACAGAAGTGAGGAAATTAGGGATCTTGAGATGGGGAGATTATCCTAGCTTATCCCAGTGGGCACAATGTAATTACAATGATACTTATAAAAGGGAGGTAAGAGGGTCAGAGTCAGATAGGATGTGTCCTGGAAACAAATACTGGAGTCATGCAGGGTGACCAACCAAGGAATGTGTACAGCTTTGGGAAACTGGAAAAGGCAAGGAAACAAACATATTCTCCCCTAGGGCCTCCAAAAAGAATGCCATTCTGCTGACCCATTTGGAATTTCCTGGACTTCATAACTGTTGCACAATAAATTTGTGTAGCTTAAGCCACTGAATTTATGGTAATTTGTTACAGTACAGTAGCAAATGAATATATGAGAGGTGTCAAGGTTAGTCTGTAGCTGAAAAAACCCTGTGAGGTCAGAAAGAAATCATTCCAATAACTTCTTTACCATGCTCGTACTTTTTAAAAACTTCATATTGAACAAGTTTTCAGGGTCAATACTTATCCCTTCCTGTGTGTGTGTGTGTGTGTGTGTGTGTGTGTGTGTGTGTGTGTTCAAACCATAATATTTTAACAATTCATCTATGCATTCATCCATTCATCTATCTATCCATTCATTTAAAAAAATGTTTACATGCCAAATAGTTACCAGACCCCATGTTGATACTAGACAAGCAGAAATAATATAGAGAAGCCATTGCCTTTGCAGAGCTTCTGATCTATGGAGGGAGGGGGAACAACAGTCATTTTAAAATGAGCCATGTAAGGTATGATTAAGGGTTGTCATGATGCCCTGCCAAGTATAGTTAATTCTTTAGCTTGCCTGAATGCCCAAACTCTCCAATAACAAAAACTCTCTCCTGAGTTAAAGCATGGTTTTCAGAAGGCCATTGTTACAAGTGTACTTTGTTTGGCATTTACTCAGTATCATTAGAGAAAGCCTGTTTCAACCACCCACCAAGTGCACTTTACAATTTCCTACAACATCCATGAAAGAAGTTCAGTATATCATGAAGTTAACCATATTTTTTAAGCCTTTAATCATGTTAATGGCAGAATATTTTTGACATGAAGAGACTTTAAAGTTTTATGCATTCATAAAATTTTATGTATTCAGATCTCAGTCTTATCTTTTATGGTTTTTACTTTTGGTGTTTTCCTTTGAAGGGTCTCAGCCATGCTAAAATTGTATAAATATTCACATGAATACTTACAACTCTTTGATCTTTAGAGTACATACATCACTGATTTAAAAAGAAAACACTGTCTCTACAAAACAATGCTTTTGGTTCTTAACTCTCTTGTTTACTATTAATATTAGAACGCTTGCATTCTTTCTCGATTTTTTTGTTTAAATTTGCCTGTTTGTGTTATCTATTATATACCATAGAATCAGTGTTTGTGTTCCCCAACCTAATCCCCACTGTGATGGTATTTGGAGGTGGAACCTTTCGAAGGTGGTGGAGTCATGAAGGTGGTAACGTCCTCATGAATGGGATTAGACACCCCAGAGAGCTCCTTTGCCCCTTCTACCACGTGAGGATAGATCAACAAGACAGCTGTTTATGAAGCAGAAAGCAGGCGTTCACCAGACACCAACTCTGCGGGCCCCTTGATCTTGGATTCTTAGTCTCCAGACTGTGTGAAATAAATGTTTATTGTTTAAGCCATCCCATCTGTGGCGTGTTTTGTTATAGCAGCCTGAAGGAACAAAGACAGTGTATAACAAACTACTCCAAAACTTACTGCTTTGAAATAACCATTATATTATGTTGAGGATCAGGAATTTGGGCAAAACTCTGCTGGACAATTCTGCTGCAGGTAATATTGACTGCGGTCACTTGGTGGTCTGCAGCTGATGGCTAGTCTAAGCTGGAGGGTCCAAGATAACTGAATTCACATGCTTGGTGCCTTGACAGCCTTGCTGGAAAACTGCACTCAGTAAGGCCCATCTCAGTCTCCACGTTGTCTCCAGTCCTCTCTGTGGCTGGTTGTGAGACTTCTTACACAGTGACTCGGGCTTCAAGAGACCACGTTGGAAGCTACCAGTCCTCTTAAAGGCTAGAGCAAGAAATATTAGGTTGGTGCAAAAGTCATTGGGTTGAAAAAGTTAAAAACCATTGCAAAAACCCCAAGTACCTTTGCACTAACATAACAGTATAGCATCCCTTCTGTCTGCTGTACTTTATTAGTAAAAGCAGTCACGAGGTAGTCTCGACTCAAAGGCGGGAGGGGAACAGAACCTATCCTGTGGGCGTTAAAGAATTTGTGGCCATTTCTAACCCCCACCACACATATCTATCCTTCAACTTTTTGTTTTGTTTTTCACTTTTGTGAGATGTGTGATACATATGAAAGACATACATGGAATGTAAAGTTTTAGTAATTTATAAAGTGAACTACTATATAACTGGTATCTAGAAACAGAACTTGCTAGTGTCCTGGAAGCCCATACACAAATAACCTTCCCTTCTAAACATAACCACTATTTTGACTTTGTGACATTATCTTTGTATTCTTTATGACTTTACCTCCTATGTTTGCATCCCAAAAGAGCTATTCCTTCTTTGAACAGTCTTGACTGATAGACAGTTTTTTCTTTGTATTAAGACTTGATTCATTTCCCTGAAAATCCTCTCCTAAGTACTAGCTTTAACCTTTGGGGTTACAAATAACACATCATTTCTGCCCATCAACCCTTCAACCATTTCTCACATTACATGGTTTCAGTCTCACTTCACCTTTGTTTTGTCCAGTTTAAACTCATATATCTTTCTTGGAAAATATGATCTCCAGTACAGAACATAGTATTCTACCTCTGGTTTCTCATCTAAACACAGGACTGGAATATCTCATCTTTCACTCTAAATTCCAAACTTCCGTTGATAAAGTCAGAGTGTTATTTGCCTGATGCTGAGCTTATAAGAAACTAAAATACCCAATATAAAACAATGCCTAGCACTCAATTTATGGCTATTGAATAAATAAATGCATGAATAAACAAACACACCTTGTGAAAGTTTGGCAGATTGGACTACGGTGGAATAGAGAACTCCTAGGCTCTGTCCTTCTCAGAAGCAACAAATAAGTTGTCAAAAGCTGGGGAGAAAACCTGTCAGAATCAGCTTTTTTCAGAATTTTAGAGTCTAATCAAAACCTTACAACCACGAGGGAAATGTTTAATGAAGAAAAAACTGCATCATTCCAGTACTAGAGCTCGGTGGCATTTTCATTTTCCTGGTCACCATTCCCTACTCCCCAGGTCCCAGTGGCCTTGAAGACAGCAGCTCACATTCCATGTGCAAGATGCTGGTAGCAGAAGGGGCAGTACAGGCATAATTCTCAAAGAACTGGAGTTGTGTATTTTGACCTGTGTGGTAGCTTCTTAAGAAATGAGCTCAAGACCGACGGCCTTTGTTTTCTTTACATAGGGGCTTTTCCGGGAATAGGGAGGCTTCATGAGCATCATTTGTTGAAAGCACTTAAAGGTAAATGTATTAGCTGCTGCCACCTGAGGCAAGAGATAACAGTCGAGGCAAGAAATAGACAAAAAAGCTTCTTTCTGGGAAGAAAGAAGCTGGAGAAGGAACTATTTGGGGGAATTAAGGCTATGAAAAGCTCTGTTATAGTCCAGAGAATCTAGAAGCTCAAACACATGCATAGGGCAGAGAGAATGCTCAGAGAAGACCTTAAGTTCTCACATCTGGCTGATCTTCGGGGTCTGAGCAAGAAGAAAGTGAGAGCTAATGCAGAGTTACAAACTTCGAGGCTAATGTGGAAGAAGAGCCCCAACTAAGCCCAGTCTGCAAAGTGAGGGAGGGTTCTTTTGTTTGGTTGGTTGGTTGGTTGCTTCTACCATTTAAGGAAATCTCTGTCAAACCATTAGTGGGCCACATTGATGTAATGGAACAGAGACTTCAGTGACCACAAACAAAAAAGGCTTAAAATTAGTTCAGAAGGAGAGGGTCTTGGGAAGATGGCAGAGTAGAAAGCACAAGGAATCTGCCTCTCCACTTAGACAACAATTACACCAGAGGAATTAGTTTGATGTAACTATTTGGCAATTCTGGAGTCTTTTGAAGGCTTGCAGCTTCCAGGCAAAGGACTAGATGGTAAAGTTAATTTCTCTCCATTTCAGCTCTCAACGCAGTAGCAGCCACCCATCCCCAGTTTGTAGCTCTGTGGCAGGTAGATGTATACCTGTTCCTGGAGCAGCTTGTATACCGCTTTTGGGGGGCAGACTAGGCACAAAGGACTCTTTCCCTAATTGCTGCTTCTGGTCACAGAGGTGCAGACAAAGAGGCAGATGGTCATTACTGCTGCATGTCCCACCGTAGTTGGAAGCCCCTGCCCCTTCCAGCTGAAGTAACTTCCAGGGGATTAAATGGGCTAGCACCCTTTTCCCCCCCGTCTTATTTTTATTTTCTTTTGCCCATTTTGGGAGCTAGAAATTAAAGACTAGGCCATCCAAAGCAACTGCATATATGGGGAAAATTAGAAATTTCTGCTTCAAAAGTCTTGACTAGATATTTCTCCAAAGAAGATATTCAAATGTCCAATAAGCACATAAAAAGCTGCTCACCTTCAATGATCATTAGGGAAATGGAAATGAAATCTAAAACAAGATATTACCTCACACCTAGTAGGATGGCTACTATAGATATTTTAAAAAAAAACAGAAAATAGGAAGTGTTGGTGCAGATGTAGAAAAATTGGAACACTTGTGCATTTTTGGTGGAAACATAAAGTGGTGCAGCCATGTAGAAAACAGTATGGTGGTTCCTCAAAAAGTTAAAAAAAACAGAATTACCCTATGATCCAAAAATTCTATTTCTAGGTATATGCCTACAAGAATTTAAAACAGGGTCTTCAAGAGATACCTGTACACCCATGTTCACAGCAGCATTTTTCACAATTGCTAAAATGTGGAAGCAACTCCAGTGTCCCTTGATGGATGAATGGATAAACAAAATGTGCTGTACACATACCATGAAATAATTTCAGCCTTTAAAAGGAAGGAAATTCTAACATATGCTACAGCATGGATGAGCCTTGAGGACATCATGCTAAGTGAAATAAACCCATCACGAAAAGAGAAACATGGTCTGATTCCACAAACACTGTATATGAGATACTCAAAATAGTCAAAATCATAGAGGTAGACAGTGAATTGGAGGTTGCCAGAATCTGGGGAGGGGGAATTGAAGTTATTGTTTAGTGGCTATAGAGTTTCAAGTTTACGAGATGAAAAGAGCTATGGAGATGGATGGTGATAATGGTTGTACAATATTATTAATGTATTTAATACCACTGAAGAGTACACTTAAAATAATTAAGTTGGTAAATTTTCTATCATGTGTATTTACAATAAAAAATTGGAAAATATTAGTTCAGAAAAAAACTAAAGTGTTTAATTCACTATACAAATATGTTTTAGTACAAAATTGTTTAGTACAAACAATAAAAATAATGTTTGACCAAATATCTAGACACTGTGACCCAACCAAGTTGACACATAAAATTAACCATCACGAGTCCACCACATAACACTAGACTCCCACAGGCCTCTTCTTAAACCATACTTAATTTCCAAATAATGACAACAACAAGGTCATACTTCTGCCTAACATGACGTAACTATCCTGTGTACAACTAAAGAGGCACTAACGCTGTCCCCAGAAGAGGATGCAGAGTCCTTGGACGATGTTTGCTCTTCTCGATATCCCGTACTTAAGTACTATGATGTAGAACGAGCAATATTTAAATACTATGATAGAAAGTCATTACATCTTACGTTATATGATAAGAGGATAAAAGAAAACAAAGATATTTACTTGGTATGTATATATCAAACTATACACCCAAATACAGACAAATCTATTTGTAACAAAATAAAGACTACTCAGTTACAGTCCTCGCATCTATAATTGGTCACATAGTTGTACCTATTACTTAATAACCACCTTCTTCCACTACCCATTCCCTATTCCCTTTGCCTTCAGCAATCACCTCAACCGGTCAAGGTTCTTTAACTGGTGGAGTGAACCAAACCTTCCTTCCCGAAGGGTCTGAGCCATGAGTATTCCTGTCTGGATTCGGTGGTTGTAGTTTAGCACTGACTTTAATCTCAGGGCATGGTAATGCTATGAGATGCCCTAAGAGACCTACAGACATGCTCCTCCTTATCTCCCCTGTGGAGCGGCAGTCCGCTTTCTCCTTGGGAGTCAGGACCAGTCACCCCAGCCAGCTCAGTAACTCCCTTCTTTGCCTGTTGCTTCATGGTCATGAGGAGCCCGAGTGACGAGGCAGCAGTCTAAACTTCCAGTTCAACTGAGTCGTTACTGTGTCTCCTGGTGGAAGCATTCCTCCCTTTAGAACTAAGACCTCTAGGCCAGCAGATTATAAGACTGCGAGGGACAGGAAGCAAAAGTTCTGCTAGTGAGTCACTGGTGGTGATAAAAAGTAAATGGTGCCACTCCCATTTCTACCCCGTGATTCCCGGACTCATTAATGTTGCCTATGGGAGAAATAGCACCATATATTGGACGCTTATTCAGAGCACAGATAGCCTCCTGGAGAACTTTGCTTCAGCCCTCGCTGGTGTTGTAACTGAGTCTTCCAAAGGCCGTTTCACCATTCTGTAAAGCCAGCTGCTTTAGGATGGTGGAGGAAATGGTAAAGCCAGTGGAGTCCATGAGCCTGGGCCCTCTGATGCACTTCATTTGCTGTGAAGTGAGTTTCTTGATCAGAAGCAACACTATGTGGAATACCATGATGGTGGAAAAGGCATTTTTTAAGTCTATGGATAGTAGTTTGGGCAGGGAAAGCAAATCCGTATCCCGAGTAAATGTCTATTCCAGTAAGAACAAAACCCTGCCCCTTCCAGGGTGAAGTAGTCCAGGGTAACCAACCTGCTACCAGTAGCTGGCTGATCCCCCTGGGGGATTGATGCCATATCCAGGACTCAGCACTGGCTGCAGCCAGGTCTGCCTTGGTGAGCAGAAGTTCATGTTGCTGAGCCCATGTACAACCTGCCTCCCTGCTACTATGGCCATTTTGTCCATGAGCCCATTGGATAATAGAGGTGACTGAGGGGGAAAGCGGACTGGTAACCACAGAACAGGTTGGTCATCCTCAACATTTGATTATTAAAATCCTCCTCTGCTGAGGTCACCCTGTGGTGAGCATTCACATAGGACACAAATATCTTCACATTTTTCATCCATTCAGAGAGCTCTATCTACATACCTCTTCCCCCAGATTCCATTATCATCAATTTTCAAATCATGTTCCTTCCAAGTCCCTCGCCACCCAGACAAGCCATTGGCCACAGCCCATGAACTGGTACATAATCGCACGGCTGGCCATTTCTCCTTCCTAGCAAAATGAACAACCAGGTGCAGTCCTCAAAGTTCTGCCCACTGGGAGGATTTCCCTTCACCACTGTCTTTCAGGGATGTCCCAGAAAGGGGCTGTAGTGCTGCAGCTGTCCATTGCCAGGCAATGCTCACATTTCACACAGAATCACGTATACGTCAGGCCCAAGTCTTCTCTTCCTGTCAGCTGATCATAGGGAACTGCCATGAGGCCACAGTGGCAGGCCGGGAAAGAGAAGGTACTATAGTAGGGATGGGGAGCATGGCTTTGGTCCACTTCCCCATGAAACTTATTTGTCCTTCAGGGCCTGCTTGAGTCCAATCTCATATATACCACTTCTTCCATTTGATGGTGGAGTGCTGCTGTGCATCCCCAACTTGGTGGCTCAGGGTCTCATGGTAACTTGGTGACCTGTGGCTAAGCATTCAGTCTCTACTAAGGCCCAGTAGCAGGCCCAAAGCTGTTTCTTAAAACAGAGAGTAGTTACCTACAGAGGTTGGCAGGGCTTTGCTCAAAAATTCCAAGGGCCTGACCTGTGATTCACCTATAGTGACCTGCTGAAGTCTCCAAACAGCATCCCTATGTGCCACTAGCACTTCAAGCACCACTGGTTCTGCTGGGCATGTGGCCCAAGCGGCAAAGCAGCTTGCATGGCAGCCTGGATCAGTTGCAGAGCCTTCTCTTGATGTGGACCTACTCAAATTAGCAGCTTTTTGGGTCCCTTGGTAAATGGGCTGGAGTAGCACACCCAAGTGAGGAATATGTTGTCTCCAAAATTCAAAGGGGTCTACTAGGCATTGTGCCTCTTTTTTGGTTGTAAGAAGTCCAGATACAATAATGTATCTTTCACATTAAAAGGGATATGTTGACATACCCCACACCACAAAACCCCTAGATATTTCACTGAGGTAGGTCTCTGAATGTTTGGCAGATAATTTCCTCCCCGGGACACACCATGTCTTACCAATAAGTCTCGAGTAGTTGCTACTTCTTGTTCCCTAGGTCCAATCAGCATGATGTTATCAATGTACGGACCAGTGTGATACCTTGTAGAAGGGAAAGGTGATCAAGACCCCTGTGAAACTCATTATGATATAGGGCTGGAGAGTTGATACTCCTGAAGTAGAACAGTGAAAGTGTATTGCTGGCTTTGCCAGCTAAAAGCAAACGGCTTCTGGTGGTCTTTATTAACAGAGATGGAGAAAAAGACATTGCTACAAGGTCTGACAATTAAAATCGCAAACTTGCCACCGTGTGCTTACATTGGCAGCACTGTACAAACAGCTCGGTAAGGTGTCATAACCTTGGCGTATCAGTGTCTCTCAGCTATGTTTGTGTCGATGTGTGGCGGTGTCTTGCTGAATGGCGTTCATTATTGTTGTTGCGTGTTTTTGTGTGCTGTCGTGAGAATGTCTGAGCTTGAATTAGCACAACGTACAAATATTAAATTTCTTGTTAAATTTGGCAAGAGTGGAAGTGAAATCAGGGACATGTTAGTCAAAGTTTATGGAGATAATACCATGAAGAAAACGGCAGTGTACAAATGGATTAAATGTTTTTCTGAGGGGAGAGAACGCGTCACTGATGAGGAGAGGTCAGGGCGGCCAGTAATGAGCAGAACTGACAAAAACATTGCAAGAATTCATCGAATTGTGCGTCAAAATTGTTGGCTGACTGTGAGAAGCATAACAGATCAAGTAAACATTGATAGAGAAACAGGAAAATCTTAACTGAAAATCTTGGCATGAGAAAGGTGTGTGTAAAAATGGTCCCGAAGGATCTCACCAATGAACCAAAGCAAAGGAGAGTCAAAGTTTGTCAAGACCTTTTGGAGAGGCAAGACGACGTTTTGGGCCATGTTATCACTGGTGATGAACCTTGGGTGTACCGATATGACCCTGAAACAAAGTGCACAATGGAAGTCAGTCAATTCTCCACAACCAAAAAAGTTCCATTAGTACAAACAAGAGTCAAAATGATGTTGCTAACCTTTTTTGATATCAGAGGGATTATTCATTATGAATTTGTACCAACTGGACAAACAGTTAACCAAGTTTACTATTTGGAAGTGCTGAAAAGGCTGTGTGAAAAAGTTAGACAAAAACGACCTGAACTTTTCGCTAACAATTCATGTCTCTTGTATCATGACAACGCAGCAGCTCACACAGCACTGTCTGTGAGGGAGTTTTTGGCCAGTAAACAAATAACTGTATTGGAACACCCTCCCTACTCATTTGATATGGCCCTCAATGACTTCTTTTTTTACCTGAAGATAAAGGAAATATAGAAAGGAAGACATTTTGATGACATTCAGGACATCAAGGGTAATATGATGACAGCTCTGATGACTATTACAGAAAAAGAGTTCCAAAATTGCTTTGAAGGGAGAACTAGGTGATGGCATCAGTGCATAGCTTCCCAAGGGGAGTACTTTGAAGGTGACCATAGTGATATTCAGTGATGAGTTATGTTGCACTTTTTCTAGGATGAGTTCATAAACTTAATTGTCAGACCTCGTGCAGATGGCTAATAGGCATATGAAAAGATGCTCAACATCACTAATCATCAGAGAAATGCAAATTAAAACCACAATGAGATATGATCTCACACCTGCCAGAATGGTTATTATCAACAAATCAACAAACAACAAGTGTTGGTGAGGATGTGGAGAAAATGGAGCCCTTGTGCACTGTTGGGGGGATTGCAAATTGGTGCAGCCACTATGGAAAACAGTATGGAGGCTCCTCAAAAAATTAAAAATAGGACTACCCACGACCCAGCAATTCCACTCCTGAGTATATATCCAAAGAAATCCAAAACACTCATTTGAAAAGATATATGCACTGCTATGTTCATTTCAGCATCATTTACAATAGCCGAGATATGGAAGCAAACTAAGTGCCAATCAATAGACGATTGGATAAAGAAGTGGTGCATATATACAATGGAGTATTACGCAGCCATAAAGAAGAATGAAACCTTACCATTTGCGACAACATGGATGGACCTACAGGGTATTATGCTAAGTGAAATAAATCTGACAGAGGAAGACAAATACCATATGATTTTACTTGCATATATATATATATGGAATCTAAAAAACAAAATAAATGAACAAAGTAAACAGAAACAAACTCATAGATACAGAGAACAGACTGATGGCTGCCAGATGGTTTGGGCGGCTGGGTGAAAAAAATGAAGGGACTAAGAAGTACAAATTGGTAGTTACAAAACAGTCACAGGGATGTACAGTATATAGCATAGAGAATTTAGTGGATAATATTGTAATAATTATGTTTAGTGTGGGGCGGGTACTAGACTAATCATGGGAATCACTTCATAAATTATATAAATGTCTAACCACTACGCTATACCCGACACTAATATAAAATAATACTGAATGTTAACTTTAATTAAAAAATAAAAAAGATAAAATGTGTGTAGATAGTCCATATTTTAATTAATCATCCCACTATTATTTAAGTTGATCAAGTTCAATTCTTAGCTTCATAAGGAATCCCTGCTGAAATAAAAAACTAGAAATGATAGGCTTCAGTAGTAAATGATGAAGATCCCTTGTTATTTTTACACTTGCCTTGCTCTACCTCTCCCCCTTAAGTACTTGCTTGCATTTTTCTTCTGATGCCCATTTTCCTTGACACAGCAGAAGCACTGCATGAGTTAGTCAATGGGTTGACTTCGTCTGTCCCACGTATAATTTAAATTAGCATCTTGATCCTAGCTTAGCGGTCTAGGGCCCTAAAGTGGGAGTTTTGCTATAAAGAACTTCAGTTTTTGTTTTGAAAGTAGCACCTGAGTGTTGTCCCTTTCAGTGTGGCGTTTTTTTACATGGGTTGCTTTTATTATGCAAAATATGTACTCGTATGCAAGCTTTTGGGAATACCTTCAGAGCCAATATAAGAACTTGAATGTTGTTTATGTTAGATCTGTCACGTTTACAATTTGGACTGCAGTCAACTTGGCTAACCCGTCTTTCCTAAACTCTCCAAACGGTTTCTTTCATATTCTGAGCTATTCCATAGGATCTCGTGTGCCACATGTGTTATATTATAGCAGCTCCCTTAGCGTCTACAATTCTAGGTTTCTTCTGAAGTGACAACCGCGCCCTTTCTACTTAGAGCGGCCTCTGCTGGTAGGAATTTTCGTTGCGACGTCTTGCAGCCAGTAGGCTGGACAATCCTCCCAAGTCTGGCTTTGTTGCCCCGCGCGGTGGCGCGCGCCTGTAGTCCCAGCTACTCGGGAGGCTGAGGCTGGAGGATCGCTTGAGCTCAGGAGTTCTGGGCTGTAGTGCGCTATGCCGATCGGGTGTCCGCACTAAGTTCGGCATCAATATGGTGACCTCCCGGGAGCGGGGGACCACCAGGTTGCCTAAGGAGGGGTGAACCGGCCCAGGTCGGAGACGGAGCAGGTCAAAGCTCCCGTGCTGATCAGTAGTGGGATCGCGCCTGTGAATAGCCACTGCACTCCAGCCTGGGCAACATAGCGAGACCCCGTCTCTTGAGCTTTGACAAAAGGTGCCGTATTTACATTCTCGCTCGTTCTTTCCCCCACTACACTATGAATCCTTCTGGTGGGGCAATCTTGTCTTAGTCTTGGTTTTATCTTACTTCATTATGTAGAACTTGAATATGCAGGTTGCCAAGGGTGCTTATAGAGCCCCTGTCGCATACCAGGTACTGCGGCGAGCCAAGGGGTACCAAGCTCGAGGATCCCGCAGTACTCTACGGAACACTCCAGCGTAGAGCAAGACCCCTCAAAATAGGAACTCTTTTGGGGGGACTGCTTCTCCTTGATGGCTGAGGATAATTATAGGGTGAATGAAGCAGTGCCGCTTCTTGCATTTCAAAATTCTACACGTGGACGTAATCGAATGGAAAGGGATCTTTGCCCTTAAACACAGAACCCGACGGTCCATCTGAGTAAATCTTCGCTTCGTCCCTCGAAAATTGTCACGACCAGCAGCAGGGTCACTATGGAGGCCGGCGTGAGTCCCGAAATGCAAGAGAGCAAGGTAACCGCACAGGTCTGTAAGCTTTCCAGGAAGGAATGCAGTTTCAAGAGAATAGTTTGGATCTATTTCGAATAGTTTTGGTACAGCAAAAAGCGAGCTGACGGCGACTTGACAACCGAATTCTTCCGGCAAGTGACGGGAACACGTTCGCTTCAAGGAATATTGGGTCTTCTGCGCCACCGTCGCTTTCCTCCACGTGCGCCTGCGCAGAAGCCTCTCGGCATAGAGTCTGGCGGTCCGCGGGGGGAACTGCGGTAGCGACACTCGTACCCCACCATGAAGACCCGCTTTAGCACCGTTGACATCCGCGCGGTACTCGCGGAGCTGAATGCCAGGTACCGTCCCACGGGTGACCAAGCTCATGCGGGGGGTGCAGGAGACAGAGGCCGGGGCCCCACGATCTAAAATAAGAGCAGCCCGCTGTTTCCCGGTACTCTCACCTGTGCTGTTCTTCTGTGGACCTGGCTAGGCCTGGGTGGGCGAGCGCGTGACTTCTTTCCGTGGCCTGCAGGATACCCCGTGCTCTTGCGGGGCTGCTAGCCTCGCCAGGTCTACGGTCCGGTTGTGGCGGGCTTCTCGCTGTGTCGGCCTGAGTCGCCTGGTTTGGCAGCAGACGTTTAGTAAAACGCTAGATGCCAGGTGGACGCCAGGACGCCAAAATAGTCGTTTGCTCTAGAGGTTTCCCAGACAGGAGGCCTGGTTACTTGGACATTCTTCCTCGCCCCAAAGAAAGGGTGCATCGCGGTTTTAGCTGGACGTAACAGATTTGGCCTGAGATCGGTATTCTGCTCTGGTTTTTTATTACTTTAGTTGTGTCCACTTCGTCTTATTTCCCAGTGCCTTATTCACTTTTTTTTTCTTTTCTAATAAATTAAATGGATTAGATTGCATTTCCTAAAAAACATGGGGTCATTTCAAAGTCGCTGGCTGTTGTATGGTATTCCCAGGGCTGATAGACCACTTTTGTTCTCCAATAGTTCCACTTCAGTTTTGGGCTCAATGTCTCAGGGTCTTCAGACTCTGCTCCCTGGCTGACACATATCTTTAGTGTCCGGAAAGACCCCTTTCACAGACTCTGCTTCCACCTACAGATTTAAATTGTGTGAAGTTTTATGTTTCAATTGGTAACAATGGTAACATAATTTGTTAATGTTTCCTTTCTCTTTGCAGCTTGCTAGGAATGAGAGTAAACAATGTTTATGATGTGGATAATAAGACATATCTTATTCGTCTTCAAAAGTAAGAGCATTTTACAGTTTATCTTTGGTAATTAAATATGAGATGATCAATTTATTTTACCTGCACTTTTTAGTCTGTTTCACTGGGTTAGCTTGGCAAATGCCCTAAAGAAAAAATTGACTTTTTTCTTCTACAGACCAGACTTTAAAGCTACACTTTTACTTGAATCTGGCATACGAATTCACACGACAGAATTTGAGTGGCCTAAGAATATGATGCCGTCTAGTTTTGCCATGAAGGTAAATTTTAAGTTGTACTTGAAGCTAAATTTTAAGGCCCTGAGATTGGTCACTCACAACTGAAGGTTTAAACTGTTTGGTTTTCCTTTACTGTTATAAATAGCGATAAAATAAAGATAGAGTAGTTGATAGACATGGGGATGAATAAAGTAGATGTTTATTGACTTCTCTCTATTACCTGTCACACCCCGTTGTGCTCTAAATCTTTCTGTTCCCAGAGTCAACAGTTCAAACTTTTATAACATTCAACTTTATGGCCCCTTAACTATAGTCAACTTCTCCCTCTTAAAACAATTCTGTATTAGATCAACTTTAATTTTTCTAAAGCATCATTTTCATTAGTTCATGTTTCATGATCCCCTAATTTCTGAACATCCTATGTCCTAGCATTCTTGGCTTTCTGTGATCTTTCCTCCCCTCCGCCCCAACACCCCAACCCTTTTTCCTACTCTTATCTTCCACGGCTCACTTTTGAGCTACCAGTCTGTATTTTGTTGGAATACTCAGTGACATCAGCATGTTACCAATCACTGTATCTTTTTACTGCTCTTTGCTTTTGTTTTCACTATTAAAACTGAGAATTTGCTTATTAACATAACAGATATACTGGAAGTTCATGTGGCACAGAGGAGAGATGTTAGAATCAGATATACCAAACTTTGAATTAATGGTTTTGCCACAAAATCGTTTTATAACCGGGAAGTTATTTAACCTCTTGAAATTTAGTTAATTTCTCCCTCATAGAGTTATTGGTGAGGATTAATTGAAGGAGCCTGTAAAGCACCTAACACAATGCCTGACACATGTCAGGAATCCATACGTGTTACTTTCCTTCTTCCTCTCCTCCTCACTTTCCTTCAGAAATATGTTTGTTTTGGCATTGTGTTATTTCATTAGAGGCTTTACAGAGAAGAGCCTTATCCCCAGCAACTTAGAATCTGTTTTGGATTACAAGTTAGGTAAGTGCTTCCCAGATCACAAGGGCTGTCACAAAATTATCAGATTCTTAAAAGTTTAATTTACTTAATAATAACCCAGAATGGTTCTTTTGGGGATTGTCCTTAATAGTAATTAATAACACTTTATATTTTCATAGCACTTTTCAAAGTAGATGGGTAGTGCATATTTTAAGTTGTTTAAAAGCTCAGTGGATACAAAGAACAAATATTGTCATTTTAGTTTTACAGACCATGTAACAGGCAATAAGATGACACTGGGATTGTGTAAACATCCCCTAATTAGGCTACACCAATAGGAGGTCAAACACTTAAAAAAACTTAAAGAGTTTTATGACTTAGGTATACATGTCAATCCAAACAGGTAGAAATATTCCATTTGGTGGAGCAGACAGTGTTAAGCACTTTATAAATAAAAGAGCTGGTAGGGTCTGTCGTAAGGCACCGGCCGGGTCGTGTCCAGTATGAGGTAAATCACAGCGTTTGTTTCTAGTTCTCACAGCTGAGGATGCTAACTAAGTATGGCTTTGTGGCACTGACAGAAGGTGGTTTTCACCAAGCTGCTAATAGGGAAATAAATAAAAACACAAGCTTTACTTACGCACTGTATGTCCATCTATTACTGATGGTAAATTATCTTCCCTTTTTCACCATAACTTTTCTTTTCCTGACTAAAAAGATTACTGGGGTATTCTGGAAGGCTTGATTGTGATTTTCCCCTGGGGATTTAAAGATAGCCTTATATGTAGGTCACTTTAAATAAAATCCATGTAGGTTACCTTAAATCAGAACTATTGAATTTAGGAGGTGGAGATTTTTTATTCTGTATAGTTTGAAAAGTCTTTTTATATCTGCCTGAACATATAAGTACATAAAATGAGAATTTTAGTCAATTTGAACTATCAGGTCATGTGAGTTATGAAAGAGTTGGCATTAATTCTAAGAATGATTGTATATTTCTTTTTTTAAAAGGTGGTTTTAGATTTACTTTTGTGTTAAATTTGAGTTGAAGAAAACATTCTTTCTTACTGGTCCTCACTAAGGGGGTCTTTCAAATTCAAAAATTAGAAACAATTGTAAGATTTCTTTTAGGGGCTATAGAGTAGTCTTGGTTCCGTTCCGCGTCATACTTAAATATTTGTCCTAAAGGGTGGTACAACTAATCTAAAACAAAAAGTATTTACCAAGTAGTTTGTATTCGGGTTTAACATGCTATCCTATCTTAATTGCTAATGAGAACAAGAAACGTATGATTAGGGATATGAGGAATGCAGTTTGGTAAAGAATAGGAGTTATTACATTTGGATTTGAGCTATGATGATCAAAAGCTTGGAACAAAAGCAGAAAAATTCTTTGTGTTATATTTTAAAAGTTTGTGGAATAGAGGGTAATTGGATATGAATAAGTTGGAGGACTAATTTATAGAATACCAATAAGCTCATGGTTCAGAATTTGTATTTGAAATGGAAGGTTAGTGGAAACCATTAATTAATCTGGAACACAAGCACACAAAAGGAAATTTGGGATACTTAAAAGATTGGAGTAGAATGAGACTTAAAAAGAAAGATTACCACTTTGAGTGAGGTCATCTCATCAGGTCAAGAACAAGTGACTTAGCAGCCGTATAAAGTAACACAGTAAATTTCACAATAGATCTATCCTTGTCTACTTAAAAATTGAAGATAAATACTACTTCAGAGTTTGTTAACAGAGTTGTCTGAAACAAAATGTTTTCCTCTGATTACCTGCAAGCTTTTATTTTATGATTATACCATTTTATTTACTGCTTCTAAAATATTATTCCTGATGGTAATAAAAAGAAACTTATATATAAACTAGTACCAAATGATTAGGAATTCACTTTTACCATATAAATGCCTTTTTCTTCTGTTTCTTGCTAGTGCCGAAAGCATTTGAAGAGTCGGAGATTAGTCAGTGCAAAACAGCTCGGTGTGGACAGAATTGTAGATTTTCAATTTGGAAGTGATGAAGCTGCTTATCACTTAATCATTGAGCTCTATGATAGGGTAAGTGAAATTTGGGGGATGGGATAAAGGAGAACTCATCATTATATTGTTAATCATTCATGTAGTAGTGGAACATTTTTTCTGTCGAAGACTATTAATACACTAGGATAATAATCAAGTGCCAAACAAGTAAAATATAATTTTCCAGTAATAACCTTCATTTTATGTGGATATCAGGATTTAGGCAGACCTCAGTCATTTACAGTAGCATTGTGAATGTAGGAGATGAGGATCTGAGAAAGAAATTATCCGGTACGTTACGTTTCAGGACTAGTGTGGTGCAGCTGGAAAAGTCAAACAGTCTTGTCATAAGTAAGACAGCAGTTGAGACTCAGAAACGGTCCATGTTTTGATAGTCTCCTTAGTTGTAAGAGGAAGGCTGCTGATGTCCTCACAAAGCTTGCTTCTCGCCTTTTATTCCTCCTGTTGGTCACTCAGTTCTATCTTGGAAATGTTTCATGAGCTACTAAGCACAAAATAAATTCCATATGCATCAAAAATTTAAATACATATGAGCAGGATTTCAAGTGCAGAAAGAGAAAAAAACAAGTGGCCCGATGGTCAGTTATCAAAAGAAATCAAGGTCTCTAAAACAAAGGATCATCAGTAGGGGGAGGTGGCCTGGCTTTTTATCTGTGTCATCAAAGCTTAAGTCAGGCACTTGGACTGCAAAAAAGAGAAAACCCAACTCTCAGAGCTTACGCTACACCTAACCACTCTGATGTTCCTTTGTATGGTGATGTTAGTATTTTCAACCTTTTAGATTGTCAGGAGAAACACACATACTTGAAATAGTATCAGAACATTGTGTTCTTTATATTTTGTAAAAATAATAGCTTCAGGAAAATGAGTCTCATTTAAGGAAGATCTACTTTGTCATCCTCTTATGGGGCGGTGAGCAAAAAATGCAAACAGGGGCTCTGAATAGAAAGATTAAACCAGGTTTAGTAAAATTAGACAACATTGAAGACAAAAAAAACAAACGGAAAGGAAAACTAATTGCTCATGAAAGAAAGATAGTCAACAGCTGCTTTTGTTAGCACACAAATAAAGACTAAAAATACTATTTCTGTAAGACAGAAATTACTGAGAAGTGGGTTAGAAGCAATGTGATACAAGGAAAATGGCATACATGTTGAGAAATGTAGGTACGATTTTATGGTGTTTTGTTTTTTATTCTTGTGATTCAGAAAACTGGAAATGGCGGCTGATCAGGTGAATTATGTTGTAGGGCTTCCCGCCTGGCCAGAGAATTGTGTCATAACCACTCCCTTTCCCAGAAACGTTTTGTGGAGCTAGCAAACCAGCCATCTTATAAGAATAATTATATAGAAAGCCTTTCTTAGAAATATATATGTTCCATGGCAAGGTAAGGTTGCATTATTAATAGAGGCTGCTATTAAAGCAGAGTCCCAGACCCCAGCAAGCTTTCTTTGTACGTCAGTGCCCAGGGCAGGAGTGCCGCGGGCCAACTGTGGCCCGGGATCCATTGTGAATTGGCCCGCAGCAAATTCCAAAAATATATTTAGTTTAAGTAAATAAACCAGGTGAGGCAATACGTACTTCACCTCGAGTGAGTGGCCCGGCTGTTTGTGTATTTTACTCCATATGGCACTTGGTGAAAACCGTTGAAAAAAGTTTGGACACCCCTGGCCTAGAGGAACAACTTGCATAATTCCACAGCTTTGCCCAACTTTGAATGAATTTGTGTTCTTAAGTGCCGTACATATGTTAGCAAGGAACCACGGAAGTCACGTTCTAGTGCTGTTTAGCAGATCTGCTGTGTAGAAGGTATCAAAAGTATTCAGGAAGGTGCTGCTAACACGTAAAGGGGTGCAGACCATTCAGCCAAACCACGATGATTAAAAAAAATTAAAAAGTGAAGCCATAGAAGTACTAGGTGAAAATATGGGTTAAGATTGATGAATTTGGGATGAAAAGGACTTCTCAGCCTAACAGTGAAAACAAATACTGAGAGATAGGACTACTTAATTTTAAAACTGCGTAAGATAGAAAACACCGTGAACTGTATTGAAAGATGAAAAATGGGGAACAGTATTTTAACTTGTATGGTAAATAAGATGTGCATAACTCTCAGATGCAATTTTCACAGAGCACTGAAGTGGAAAAATGGGCAAAGTGCTTGAATAGACAATTAAAAAAAGAATAATACACACCGCATATAAAAAGCATGCATACATGTCTGAATTCAGGAATTACTGAAAAATAAAAACAGTAAGGTATTTTTCTTCCTTCTCTTTCTTCCTTTTTTTCCTTCTCAGTCAGTCTAAAAGCAATTAGAAAGTTTGATAATAACCAGTATTAGCAAGAATGTAGAGGAACAAGGGAAGATTAGAACATTATTTTTGGAAGATTATTTGACAGTACATAATATGCTTTTAAAAATTTATGTGCATAAACTTTGACCTAGGAATCCTACTTCCAGTAATTTATCATAAGCAAATGAGACAGATGCCCCAAAGGACCATACCCAGGATATTCATCACAGTGCTTCTAATAATTAAAACTTGAAAAGAACCTAAATGTCTTTGAATAAGAGCTTGCTTAAATAATGAAGGGAAACCCAAATAATAGACTACTATGCAATTTTTAGAAATAATAATGTTGAGGTAAGTTTCTTTTTCTTTTTCATGAATGTTTTTGGAATGTGGTTGTCATAATTTTAAGCTTTTATTGGAGGTATGACACACACATCACACATGTACAGTTTAGTGAACCAGCACGAAGTGAGCGTACAGTATTAGTTATTGGCCTGGATGTGGGACGCGCAGTGAGAGCAGTGGCCCATCTTGCGTTTGTTTTAACGTTTATGCACTTCCCTGCGCCAATGACTCTTTTCACCACTCTTCTCCCCCTCCCTTGTAGCTGCTGCCCACCTGGAATTGGTTTTTTTTGTATGTGATCTCAGGTGGTGGTCAGTTTTTAAAATTTGTATGATACTCTACTCTCTTTTAAACATTATTTTAAAACTTTTAAATTTTGAAATGGTTATAGATTCATAGCAAGTTGCAAAGATAGAACGGAGAAGTCTGGGATAGTCGTCACCCAACTTTCCTCAGTTATTACATCTTACGTAATTATAGTACGATGTCAAAATCAGGAAATTGATACTGGTACCATGTATGCTTCTAGTTCTGTGCATTTTACCACATTTGTATATTCATGTAACCAGCACTGCAGTCAAGATACAGAATGCTTCCAGTGAGTGGTGAACTTGGAATAGATATTAAGGATTTATGTATGAGAGAATGTGCTTGGGGATTTTCACTAGTCACTGTGATGCCCAGAGAGGTAGGTTGATTGATGCTTCGAGTATATCTTGAAGATTGCTCTTTCCTCTCTCACCACTAGGGTTGGATCGTCTGGCTTTCATGTCTGGAATTTTGATGTATGGTTTATCTAGAGTTGTTCAGGCCTTGGTAAAGAGGTTATTGCTACTCAAACCCAAGAAAGTCAGTTTTTTAATTTGTAATAGGTTTCCAGTAGAAAAGACTCTGAAGAAAGTAAACGAAGATCAGAAAATGCTTTATTGTGTACATCACAGTTAAGTGAAGTATTTCCCAAAGTATGTTTCTTGGACACCACTTCATAAGATAATAGGTGTGTCTAGAAAAATGGGTCCCATAGTCATAAAAGTTTAGGAACTTGGAGAATAAGGTAAAAAAAATCTTAACTCTAGGACTTATCAGTACCTTTCATGTGATAATGTGATGTGTACATTTTCTAGAGAAGGATATCTTGTATAGAATTTCCAAAACTTACTTGATCACAGAATTCTTTTTTTCCTTTTTTTTAAAAAATAGAGTAGGGGGAGCCACCTTACAGAGTACTTTTAGGAAATCTTGGTTTAAGGAAAGCCCTTTCAGGAAGTAACTGCCTTACCGGAATCTTCCAGATGTTCTTGATAACTGCACAATTTGATTCAAGAAACATTTATTGAGTATCTTCTATGTGCCGGGCTCAATGGCCAGGTCTATTATTCAAGTCACATCCTCCTGAACCAGACACTATGGACTTCTGTCCCGGCCCTCTATTTTCCTTCTCTGGTTTACTTTTCTGTTCTTTAGATTAAACACATGTTTAAAAATTTAAATGCATGGCCTCTGCTTTGAAGTCACAACATTTAGTAGTAGTTATGTAGTATTCTTTCAACACCTAGTAAATTCTGGTCATCTATATCTCTGATCAAGGTGAATGGTGGCCCTACCTACTGAAGTCACTTATCTTGCAACCTGTCATTTCTCATAAGATTGGGGCTACTCTCTCCATCTTCTATGACCAACTTCTAAGTAGTTGCTAAGGCATTTGTGACTATTTTCTTGGATGCTTTTTATATTTTAGTTAGACAACAACCCCTGTATTCACTGTAATAAATTTGGAAGGTTGTATTCTAGAGCAGTTTTATTTTCATTAGGTTCTTCTGCTTTTTTATTGAAAATATTATGTGGCAATATTAAAATTTCAAAAGATTTTTATTAAAATACAGCTAACATACAATATTATATTAGTTTCAGGGGTACACCATAGTTATTCAGCATTTATCTACCTAAAGAAGTGATCACCATGATAAGTCCAGCAATCATTTGACATTGTAACATACTGTCACAATATTATTGACTATATTCCCCATGATGTACATTACATCCCCATGACTTATTTGTTTTATACCTGGAAATTTGAACCTTTTATTGCCCTTCACCGTTTTCCCTCCTTTTTTAAATTTTTCAGTTACGGTTGATATTCAGTATTACTTTGTATTAATTTTAGATGGATAGCATAGTGGTTAGACATTTATATAATTCAAGAAGTGATCCCCCTGACTAGTACTCACCTGGCTCCATATAGTTACTACCATATTATTGATTATATTCCCTATACTTTACACCCCTATGACTACTTTGTAATTACCAATTGGTACTTCTTAGTGCCTTTACCTTTTTCACCCTGCTCACCAACCCCCTCCCATCTATCACACCAATAAATCTAGTACCTATCTGACACATAGTTATTACAATATTATTGACTATATTCCTTATGCTATACCCTACATCCCCATGACTACTTTGTAACAACCAATTTGTACTTCTTAATCACTTCTCCTTTTTCACCCACCTCCAATCCCTCGCCCATCTGGCAACCATCAAAATGTTCTCTGTATCTATGAGTTTGTTTCTGTTTTGTTTGTCTGTTTTATTCTTTAGATTCTACATATAAGTGAAATCACATTGCATCTGTTTTTCTCTATCTTAAACTCCACTCAGCACAGTACTCTCAGGTCCAGCCATGCTGCTGCAGATGGCAAGAGTCCATTCTCTCCCATGATAGAGCAATATTCCATTGTGTATATGTACCACCTATTCTTCATCCATTCATCCATCGACATATACCCAGGCTGCTTCCACATCTCTGCCGTTGTAAACAATGCTGCAATGAACATATGGATGCACACGTCCCCTTGAAGTAGTGTTTTGAGTTTCTTCAGATAAATACCCAGAAGTGGGATTACTGGGTCCTTCTTTGTCTCTTGTTATAGCCTTGTTTTAAAGTCTGTTTTGTCTGGTATAAGTATTGCTACTCCAGCTTTTAAAAAATTTTTTTTCCCATTTTCATTAAATATCTTTTTTCCACCCCTTTACTTTCAGTCTGTGTGTCTCTCTTGTAGGCAGCACATGCGGGAGTCTTGTTTTCGTATCCATTTAGCCACCCGACCTTTTGATGGGATCTTTAATCCATTTATATTGAAAGTGTTGATAGATACGTAGTTATTGATACTTTATTTTTCATACTTTTCATCTTAAAGAAGTCCCTCTAAGATTCCTTGTAATACTGGTTTGGTGATGATGAACTCCTTTAGCTTTTTTTTGTCTGGGAGGTTCTTTGTCCTTCAATTCTCACGATAGCTGTGCTGAGTAAAGTAACCTTGGTTGTAGGTCCTTGCTTTTATCACTTTGAATATTTCCTGCCAATCCATTCTGTCCTGCACAGTTTCTGTTGAGAAATCAGCTGATTTCTTATGGGAGCTCCCTTGTAGGTAACTAATTGCCTTTCTCTTGCTGCTTTTAAGATTCTTTATCTTTAACCTTTGGTGTTTATTTATGATTTGTCTTGGTGTGGGCCTCTTTAGGTTCATCATGTTTGGGACTTTGCACTTCCTGGACTTGCACACATATATCTATTTCCTTCGGCAGGTTAGGGAAGTTTGCCATTATTATTTCTTCAAATGGGTTTTCAATTCCTTGCTCTATTCTCCTTCTGGTACTTCTATTATGTGAATTTTGGTACGTTTGGTGTTGTCCCAGAAGCCCCTTAAAAGTGTCCAGATTTATTTAGATTCTTGTTTCTTTTTGATGTTCTGTTTGGGTGTTTACTACCTTATCTCCTAAACCACTGATTTGATCCTCTGCTTCATCTAATCTGCTGTTGATTCCGTCTGAAGTATTATTTCAGTTATTCTTTATTTCTGACTGATTCTTTTTTGTTTTCTATCTCCATTTTTATGTTTCCTATCTCTTTATTGAAGTTCTTTCTCACTGAGATTATTGAGCATCGTATAACCCGGGTTTTGAACTCTACATCTGGTAGATTGCTTGTTTCCATTTTGTTTAGTTCTTTTTCTTGAGGTTTGTTCTGTTCTTTGTTCGTTTCTTTGCCTCCCCATATTGGCTGCCTCCCTGTGTTTGTTTCTATGTATTATGTAGGGCTGCTATTCCTCCCGGTTTTACAAAGTGGCCTTATGTAGTAGGTGTCCTGTGAGGCCCAGTGGCACAGTCTCCCTGGTGCTCCAGGTGTGTCCCTTGTATGGGCTGTGTGTGCCCTTCTATTGTAGTTGAGCCTTGGTTGCTGTTTGTGTGTCATTAGGAGGGATTGACCCTTGGGCTGATTGGTTGTGAGTACTGGCCTGACTACAGTGGAAGAGCAATGATGCAGAGGCTGACCTGTGGAGCAGGAGTCACTTTAGCAGGGCTCTGGTCCCTGCCCAGAAAGTCCCAGCATGAGCCAAGACAGGCTATTTGCATGTAAAAGCCACTAGAAGTGGCTTGGGTGTGCCCAGCAGTTGGGTGGGGTCTCAAGGAATACCAGGGCGGGCAAATAGTGTTAGCCAGGTTGATAGTGACTCACCTGCTGCTTCACACTGAGAGTGGAGGGGGCTCAGCAGAGAAATAATGGATTAATGGAGTCTTATCAGCATTTCTTTCTGGGAGAATGCTGCCCCTTCAGCCCTCGCCTTGAAGCCAGACAATTTAGTTCCTCTGTGTATGTTCCCGGTGCCTTTTGAGCTACTGCTCCAGCACTGGAGCTCAGAGCAAGTCCATTAGCGAGTAAGTCTGTGTGTGGACCCTTTAAGGGGGGCACCTGGGACTGCAGCCGCTTTTGTCTCAGTCTGTCACAATCTCTACTGGTATTCACAGGAAGAAGTTATGGGGACTTATGTCGCTGGCACTGGAACCCTGGGCTGGGAATCCTGGTGAGGGGCTGGACCCCTCGTTCCTCAGGGGGGATCGCTGCAGCTGAGATATCCCTCCTGATTTTTAATGGTCACACACGGGGGTGGGACCAGCCCATTCTGCATCTTTGCCCCTCCTTCCAGTCTCATCGTGGCTTCTGTATGTTTTTAGTTGTAGGGCTTCAGTTCAGCTAGACTTCAGGCAATTCTCAATGGTTATTGTTCTGTAGTTTAGTTGTAATTTTGATGTTTTCCTGAGAGGAGGTAAGCACAGCAGTTACCCACTCCACCATCTTAACCCGAATCCCAACAATGTTACATTTTAAAAAGTTTTTTTTAATCCCAACTCTAGGAAATATTTTCACTTTTCCCTCTATTTGCCTTCTACTTCCTAGGATACAGAATTGTTTTGTCTTGCTATTTTTTACTTAATATTACAAACAGTTTTCTACTTTTCTTACAGTCTTCATAAGTTAACAGCTTTTAAATATTTTATATTGATATATAATAATTTATTTAACAATTTTCCCAATTTTTACATTTGGCTGTTTTCCATTTTTTTCTGTTGCAAATAAACTGCAGTGAATATCTTTAAGCATTTAGCTTTTGGTTTTATTGAGTTATTAGGCTACATTACCAAGTGTGGAATTACTTGGGCAAAAGGTATCGCTATCTTTAATTGCTATTAAAAGACACAATACAGGTGAAAATATACAGGCATACCTCATTTTATTGTGCCTAGCTTTATTGTGCTTCACAGATAATGCATTTTTTTTAACAACTTAAAGGCAAGACTTTACACCAGCAAAAAAGATTACCACTCGCTTTATTGCAGTGGTCTGGAACTGAACCTGCCATATCTGAGGTATGCCTGTAAATAGCTGTTTGATTGGCTTCTGAAATATATATCTGTTCTGACTGTTTTTTGTAATAAGCCACAGTGTTTGTAGACTTGCCTCATGGAAGTGTAATAGTAAGTTCAGATGGTGGTCATCAAGGTGGAATGCTTTCTGTAACTTCATTTCTGTAGCCTTGGTAAGGTTTTTAAGAGATTACGTTTTCTTTCTCAATTTTTAAAAAGTTTCAAGAATGATTTGGGAAAGGCATTAAATTATATTTTGTTCTATTACAGGGGAACATTGTTCTTACAGATTACGAGTACCTAATTTTAAATATCCTGCGATTTCGAACTGATGAGTCAGATGATGTTAAATTTGCTGTTCGTGAACGCTATCCAATTGATCACGCTAGACCTGTTGAACCTTTGCTTACCTTGGAAAGGTAACATGGTTTGTTTATATACTCATTTCATATTGTATTAAAAGGTAAAATTAAGTCATAAGTCAGAATGGAAGAACTGTCATAAGAAAATACTTTGTTTACTTGCATAAAATAATTAAATTTGGGCTACTTGAACTACATAAATGTGCATGTAAGCAATTAAGTCTCATTTGAGAGTAGCAAATATATGTCTTTTTAATGTAAATTTGGTTTTACTTCAGATATTTATGATTTCTTGGTAAAGAGAGGAGACTTTTCAGCTATTCTGTGAGACGACAAGTGGGTATCTTGGGCAGAGTGCAAAAAGAGAAATTGTGGTTTAGCTAAGAAAAGAGTAGGATGGGATACGGTGCTAACTGTAGCTGTACTCTTCTGGCTGGAAGGCTTTGCTGACTAACAGGCTACAGCAGTGCTTCTCAAAGTTTAGCATGAGTCAGAATCACCTGGAGGGCTTGATAAAACAGATTTTTGAATCAGTAGGAATTTTTTTGAATCAGGAAGTTTTGAATTTCTGGGGTAGGGCCCAGGAATTTACGTTTCTAACAAGTTCTCAGATGCTGTTGGTGCTGCTGGTCTGGGAACCACTGCATCCTCAGAGCATCACAGGATGCCAGGTACTTTTGATAACTGAATGCTTAAGTAGGTAAAGCCATTTCAGGCATTACGATATATCACCAGGCTCCACATATAACGATTAAACTGTTCCATAAAAATGTCATGTCACATATGGGATAAACAGTATGACGATAAGCAATATTGACAGTAAGCAGTATGACTTAGTTGAAAAAGTATTGATTTTTTTCCTTAGAAAACCTCGTCTCACGTCCCAGTCTGCTGTTTTAAGAACCAACTAACCTTGGATAAATTAATTTTGTGACCCATTTTCTTACCTACAAAATGAACTAATATCTCTTATATTTTAGACTATTGTGAAGATCAGGCTAATTGACGTGTGTGAAAGTATTGTGAATATAAATATTGCTGTAAGGTTTATTAAATATAAGATAGTAAGAAGTGTGTTGATTTTGTTTCACAGATTGACTGAAATAATAGCCAGTGCTCCTAAGGGGGAACTACTGAAGAGAGTTCTTAACCCAGTACTTCGTGAGTAATCCTACATAGAGCAATGAGATGTTTGCAGGATAGTGTAGTTTTCAGGAATACATTTAAATCTTTTATAGTTCTAGTAGAAAATTAGAACAACTTGATAACTGTAGAAGGAGTTTAACCTGGGCCTCGCAGTTTCGTTTTTCTGTGCTTCGGCACCCGAGCCCAGTGCCGCAACCATGCTGTGCCAAATCATTGGTCAGGCTAAGAAGCATCCAAGCTTGATCCCTCTCTTTGTATTTATTGGAGCTGGAGGTACTGGAGCAGTGCTGTCTGTCATGCGCCTGGCATTGTTCAATCCAGATGTCTGTTGTGATAAAAAGAATAACCCAGAACCTTGGAACAAACTGGGTCCCAGTCAGCAATACAAGTTCTACTCAGTGAATGTAGATTACAGCAAACTGAAGAAGGAAGGTCCAGACTTCTAAATGAAATGTGTCACTAAAAAGCTGCTTAGAATGAAGGTCTTCCAGAAGCCATCCACACAATTTTCCACTTAACCAGGCAATATTTCCCCTCCAAATGCACAAAATCATGTTGGTGTATAATGTTGGGGTTTACACTGATTAATAAATACCTGAAACTTGGAAAAAAAAACAAAAAAGAAACAAAGGAGTTTAAAATGATCTTTTGAGTAAATAAGAATTTACTTTTAAGGAGAGAGAAATTTGTTACACCACATAAGTTTGATCTTTGTTAGATTTTATTTAAAAGCAATACAGTTATGTAAACTAAAAGTATAATTTAGCACTTTAGTGCTAGTTGTAGTATTCTCAGAAATCATTTTTGTTTTTCAATTTTTCAGTTTAATAACAACTTAGCTTGCTTTTTTCTTTCTTTTAAATTAGTGTGTCTCAGAGCATCACAGGATGCCAGGTACTTTTGATAACCAGGGTAAAGATGATCCAATAAACTTGTAAGCTTGAGAAAATCATCACTCATCCCTATACTAAGGACTCTGAAAAGGACGTATTGGTCGGCAGATACCCTTAATTACTGAGCATTAGGAAGTTACTCTTCCTCTCCTATGAAATTAGAATGCATTAAAAAGTTATTTTGGGAACTTTCCAACTGTTAGTATAGCACGCACAAAATTTATAAGTTTGGATTTTTCTTTTCTTTACTAACATAGTATATTACACCAACCTTGCATTCCTGGTTTATAATCTTTTTTATATGTAGCTAAATTTCATTAAATTCCTGTAACTTTTGCACTGACTTCTACAATTTTATTGAATTATCATTTCTAATAACATTTCAAAGTAAGTAAACTAATTGTTATTTTCACTGGCTACTGTTATTGAGTAGATTATTAATATTGGGTATAAATTTATATTATATTTTGAGCATTAATTTTATAGGAAAATACTAAAAATAATACTCTCTATTTTTATAGCCTATGGATCAGCTCTCATTGAACACTGCCTTATAGAAAATGGATTCTCTGGCAATGTCAAAGTGGATGAAAAATTTGAAAGTAAAGGTATGTCTGTATGGTACAAGTTTTGTTCATTTTCATTTATTTCCTTTTCTAAAACTATGAAAATTATTTTTGTGAAAGTAGTAAGTGAGAAGGTAGTTTGAAATTTTGAAAACATTGGACCTATGCGTGTTCTGTCCATGTGGTATTCCTCGCTTCCTACTCTAACTTGGCATATTATCCCGAGTAACGTAGTTCAATCCCTTGACCTACCTTATTACCTTTCAACTTTAGAATATTCTCCTTCCTCTAAATTTTTGAAGTGGTTACTGACCTTGAGACAGTGTCTGGTACAGGCTTGAAAAAGCTGAATTATTTACCCTCTGACTTAGAACCTGAAGTGCTTCTAGGAATAGCAGCATTCATGCGTTTTAATTCTGTAAGTACTATAGTGTGACTGTACAAATTAGACTTGTAACTACATAAGGGCAGTAATTTATCTGCCAGATTAGGATGATAAAAACATCAGACGAAGTTTAAGGAAAATGAAAGATTTGGTCTTTGACAAGTTTTTATGTGTAGATTCTCATGTACAATTAAAATAATCATTCTTGATATTTATATTTTGGGTTATGTATCATTTCTTAAAGTTTTGGGACAATTTTTGTGCTAAATTTTTTGTTTAAAAATACAAATTGAATATTTTTATCTATCTTTATTTATTTATTTATTTATTTATTTATTTATTTAACTTTTAAGTTTTTTTATTGGGGAACTGTGTTTCTCCAGGGCCCATCAGCCCCAAGTCGTTGTCCTTCAATCTAGTTGTGGGGGGAGCAGCTCAGCTCCAAGTCCACTCACCATTTTTAGTCTTTAGTTGCAGGAGGTGCAGCCCACCATCCCATGAGGAAATTGAACCAGCAACCTTGTTGTTAAGAGATCGTGCTGTAGCCAACTGAGGCATCCGGCTGCCCCAAATTGAATATTTTTAATGAAGGATTTCTGAAATATACTAATTCAGTGTAGTTGTGATCAAAATGCCAACAGGTGGTACTATTGTGTTTGCTGTTGCAGTGGTTTTTTTGAAAAAAATAAAATGAATTTGATATTCATATGGAATAAAAGCATGTGAAAATGTTCAGGGAAACTGGAAAATAATAGTAATGATGGAGAATAACCTTTTCACAAATTAAAATATATTACAAAGCCATAGTAGTTAAAACACTAAGGTTTTAGAGAAGGAATAGACAGAATAAAGAATTTAGAAGTAGGCCCAAATATATATGGAAATTTAGTATCTGAACAAAGTGGCTTTCAGATTATGAGCGGCAAAGGGGATTCAATGAAAGCTATTGGGACAACAGGCTGGTTAAAACATACCCTTCTCTACACATGCTGATAACAAACATGATGTAACTGTCTCATTTTCTTGAATACCGTTATTATTTCACAAGCACTTTCTTGTTTTCTACATAATTGTTTAATTATTATTGTTTAATAATAATAGTTAATTGACAGTTAGCACCTTTTCCCCTTTTTATTCTATTAGATGTTGAAAAAGTACTTGCTTGTCTGCAGAAAGCAGAAGACTATATGAAAACAACGTCCAACTTCAGTGGCAAGGTAGCACCACATACACTTACCATATTGTGGTGGTTTTATTTATTTAAATTTTCAGAATTTAAATATTCATTAAAGGATCAATACATGTAAATTTTTTCTTGTAGTTTGGAAATTTGACATCTGTGATATACTTATACTAGGGTTTTGTTTCGTTTTTTAATTGCTGTTGGTTTATTTATAATTTTTGTTTTGCTTTTTGCCTTTTATGAAAAGTACTAGGTCAAGTCAACATGAGCACTCCAAAAAAGTTGAGGAATTTGAAAATTTTTTTTCTTAGGTTGTTTTTAGATAAAGAAGCACATTTCAATTCACCAGAAATTTGGTGATTTATATCCTTCTAACAGTTAAACATCCTTTGAATTACCTTACATTTTATGAGTGTTTTCCTTCCCTATTCAAAGTATAACTTTACTTACAAAAAAATGTTCAGAAAAGGTTCTTATTAATTATAAAATTATAGCTAAATTCAGTCCAAATATACCTGCCCAGTTTTTAAAATGAATTAAAATCTCCTACTAACAAGCTGAACTTAAGAGTTTTTCTGCTGGAAGTACTTTTGGCTTTTTTAAGTTGCACAACATCTAAAAATGGAAAGAAAAAAGCAAATTGCACATGTATAATCCCACCATTTTATCAAATCACTAGTTTTCATTTTCTTTGTTCCCTATTTTTTCTTGTCCATGTGAATAAACTGGCATTTTCTAATAATACTTTGAGTCTAAAAAACACCATTCTGAGAAGTGATACAATCAATGGACAGATGCAGTCAATAATGTATAACTGGAATAATTTTGTAAGTTGAATTAATGTCAGTCATGGAAAGTAAATCTTTGTTAATTATGATAGAAATGAGTTTTAATGTTGGATTTTTATAGGGATATATCATTCAGAAAAGAGAAGTGAAACCAAGTCTGGAAGTAGATAAACCAACCGAAGACATACTCACGTAAGCATGTAGGCATGGGTCAGTTTGCTTTGGATGTTTATTAATGTTCTTGAATGTGATATAATAAATATGTTTTACAGGTATGAGGAATTTCATCCTTTCTTGTTTTCTCAACATTCACAATGTCCATATATAGAATTTGAATCATTTGACAAGGTGCGTTTTCAGATTCTATTTTTTGACCAGTTAGCATGATATGAGTCATTAAATTAATAACTTGCTTTGATTGAGAAATTGAAAATTTTGCTTTACAATCACTATAAATCTGGACATTACAGAATAGTGCAGGCATAGATACAAACTGTTAGAAACATTTTTTGCTACTTTATTTCAAGGTGAACGATCAAAGATTTAAACAATTCGATTCTTGATTGTTCAGCTATGTAATACATTTACTGGAAATCTGTTCAAGTTCTTTGAGTGGTGTTATAAACAAAATGGACTCTAAAATTCTGTGCAAGTTGAAATAGAGACCATAGTTTTTTTCAACTAGTTACTGTTTTGTTTTTTTGTTTGTTTGTTTTTAATAAGGCCGTGGATGAATTTTATTCCAAGATAGAAGGTCAGAAAATAGATTTAAAAGCTTTACAACAGGTATGGTATTATGGGAAACGTTTATATTAAGCAATCTAGCCTTGTATGGTTTGCTGGGTAAATGATGCTTTGATATAGGAATGGGCAGACTCAGAAGTGTATGGGAACAGCCCCATCTCTTGGTTTATTGATGAATGTCCAGGAGAGGTCTCACCGTTAAAAAGTATGCCCTCATTTGTACCGGTATTCTTTAAAGTGGAAAATACAGTAGGAAGGTGAGGCCTGTTTATATTACACCCTAATACAGTTTGCTTTATTACAGCAACCCAAAGCTTCTTAAACTTTGCTATTAAGGGAATACTGTTCTCAGGAGATGTTAAATAGGCCAAAGGAGAGGAAATAGTTCTTTCTGTGTACAAATAAAGTGGGCTTTTAAAGTAGGCCTTTAATATGCTTTGTGTATCATGACTCCACAAGGAGGTTTCAATATGCTGTGTTTTCCCAGAACAGTTAACTATGTTTTTGGAACGTTTGCTGCAGAACAATTTTATTTATTTATTTATTTTTTTTATTTGTTAGTTTCAGGTGTATAAAACAATGTAATAGATATTTATATCCCTCACACAGTGATAACCCCATCCCCCATCCACTGTCTCTATTCCTAATGCTGTACTCCACTTCTTGTAACTGTGTGTGTGTGTGTGTGTGTGTGTGTGTGTACATGTATATATATCAAATTGTAGTTGACATTCATTATTGTTCAGCTTCAGGTGTACAGTGCAGAACAGTTTTAGAAATTGGTCACAATAACTCTAGATTTGAAGAGGATGTGGTTACTCAAAGATATTAATAGAGTCTTAAAATGTGGTACAAAATTTGAAATTGTGTGAATCTCTGTATCCTCCCCTCAGCTCAGTTTGTAAAAAATTAATTAACAAAAGTACAATTTCAAAGCAGGTGGGTCAAACGAATTCAATAGTGAGATTGCCATGTGGTGACAGCACTTTAGCTAGTAAGCGTATTTAGCAGTGACAGTGAACCCATGTTTTTTATGTACATTAGAATGCCAGGAATTATTTTAGTAATAATTTTTCATTTTTTTAATAGTCGCCATTCTTATAATTTAAATCTTTTAATACTACGTTCCTTAATTGGTAATGCTGTTACTAGTGTTAGAAAATTTGGCCCAAAATCAGCAACTTTGAAATGTAAATTATATATGATAAAATGATATATAGAAGGTCAGATAACTACCATGAGGCTTTGTGTTGTTAATTTAAGAGAAAGAGTAATCTGTAAAAATGCTAGAAATAATGCTAAGAAAATTAAAGGCAGCAGTAAAATAAAAAGAAGCCATTTTGGTAATTTATTCTAAGAATACATTCCCCAAAACTTTACTTTTATACCATAGGAAAAAAATGTCTTGAATTCTACCTTCTTGAATAATGCAAGAGCTTTAAGTACACATCTTACATACAGTGTAACCTGTAATCAAAATACCTTCCTATATAGGGAATGGGAGGTGGTTGGACAGGAGAGGTAATTTTGGAGCACGGCACACTTTGGGGTAGGAAGGACCTGGGGAGGTGGACTCTGGGCAACTTTAGCTAGCTAGGTAGCAACATTGAGGGAGCAGAAGAGGGGGATGGGATGGAAGAGGGAGTTTCAGCAGGTAAGAGAAATGGTGCCGGAAGTAGATGAAATCTAATTTTTTAAAAATGTGTTTTGTTAAAAGGAAAAACAAGCATTGAAGAAATTAGATAATGTTCGAAAGGATCACGAAAATAGATTAGAAGCTCTTCAACAGGCTCAGGTATTGTGTTTAGATTTTTCAGATGCTTTTTCAAAAATGGTAACTTTAACTGACATTGTAGTAAATGTTTTTGGTTTATTTCTTAAGGAAATAGATAAACTTAAAGGAGAGCTCATAGAAATGAACCTGCAAATAGTTGACCGAGCCATTCAGGTTGTTCGAAGTGCTTTAGCCAACCAGATAGACTGGACAGAAATTGGGTTAATTGTGAAAGAAGCCCAAGCTCAAGGAGATCCCGTTGCAAATGCTATCAAAGAATTAAAATTACAAACAAATCATGTTACAATGCTGCTAAGGTAAGTTTGATTCTTATTTAAGCAGTTAAACGCTTATTTTTATTTTGTTATGTAATTATTTGCTGTATTCATTAAAAAATTTTTTTATCTTTTATTTGGAAATTTATACTCAACAATACAGAAAAAATTAATGTACAGTAAAATAATACTATTTAAATACTGTAAGCCATTTATGATTTCATTGAGAAAAAAATGAAAATAAAAAAGTGATGTTGGGAGCATTTGAGATGTTGCTCCCCGGACTATGTTATCAGTTTGGCTCAAATAGACTTTTATAAAATTAAAAAAAAAAAAAAAAGTGATGTCATTGACATTAGTGAAATACTATTGAATATTTTTAATAGAAATCCATACTTGTTATCAGAGGATGAAGATGACGATGTTGATGGTGACATCAATGTTGAGAAAATTGAAACTGAACCACCAAAAGGAAAAAAGAAAAAGCAAAAGAATAAACAGCTGCAGAAGCCTCAGAAAAATAGGCCATTACTTGTTGATGTTGATCTCAGCTTATCAGCATATGCCAATGCCAAAAAGTAAGTCTTAAACTTAAGTATACATTTTAGGTAAAATGTAGTCTGCTATAACTCAGGGTATTAAGGATAAGAAAAAAAAATCATTATTTTGCCTTTATATACTTTGGGATGAAAATACTTTTGGGGGTGTGTGTTTTAAAATTATATTTATTGTAAGAAAGGATACAGAAATTACTGTTTCTCAAAATAGTAATTCTGGGAATTACAAATAGCAAATTCTTTTTTAAAATCTCATTTTGTGCATCCTACAACTTTGTTTTCATATAGAACATAGGAAAAAAAAAAGGTTGCATAACTTACAAAACTCGTTCTGTATGACTCGAGAGTCTATAAAATTAGAAATACCAAATAGAAAACTAAAGAGTAGACATTTTACTCAAAATTTAAGAGAATTATGTTTTTCTAGGTATTATGATCACAAAAGATACGCTGCTAAGAAAACACAAAAAACTGTTGAAGCTGCCGAGAAGGTACTTAGTATTTTTTAGAGTGAATGTTGTTTTTCTCTAATTTAATGGCCTTAATTATTTCCTCTGTTTAAATGAGGTTTTCTAATTCAGAAATATTTAAACTTAATTTTGCTTTAAATGTATTTCCAGTGTTTATTTTCTGCCCCAAACCTGCGCCTCGCTGGTCTTCCCCATCTCAGTAAATAGCACCTTCATTTTTTCCCTTCGTTCGGATTAAAAATGGTGGAGTCATCCTGGACTCTTCTCTCATAAATCGTATCCAACCCTTCAGCAGATCCTTGTGGCTCTTCCTTTAGAGTGGAACCATAATCTGGCCACTTCACATTAGCCCAGGTCTCCACCATCTGTGTTCTCAAGGACTGTAACAGTAGCCTCTTACTGGGTCCCTCTCCTACTCTTTCCCCACTACAGTCTGTTCTTCACACAGCAGCCGAGGTGATCCTTTTAAATAAAAAAATGAAGTCATTTCTCTGTGTTCAAAATCATCCATGAGCTTCCCATGTTACTCAAGACAATCCAAAGCCCATACCCTGGTCTCCAAGGTTCTCCATAATCTGCTTCCTTCTGATCGCATCCCCTGCACTCCTCATGTTACATACACTCTTTCCAGCTACACTGGCATAGTAGCTGTTCCTGCAACAGCCATCCATGCTGCCTTCTCAGGGCCTTTGCACTTGGTGCTCTTTCTACCAAGACCGCTCTTCCCTCACAGTTTCCGTGGTTTGATCCCTCCCTTCATTCGCATGTCCACTTACATGAGACTTCATCAGAGAGGCCTTTCTTGACCGCTCTTAGTACTAAAAAGAGTAGGGCACTCCATCACTCCCTCTTTACTCTGCTTCGTTTATCTGCTTAGAAAACACTCCTCCCTACATGCGTTTTCCTGTCTTCCCTCTAGAATGTAGACTGCATGAAAGTAGGATCTTTGTTTGGTTCATTGCTGTGGCCCAGCCCCGAGGAAATTGCCTAGAACATGGTCACATTTAATGTCTGTTAAATGAGTGGCCCTCATGACTTAGCCCTCTGTCTACCTCTCCACCCTTGTTTCTTGACGTATTACCCTGTGATCACTACTTGCTGGTCATGCTGGTCTTTTCTTTCTGCGTACAGTGCTCTTCTTTCTATTTTTTTGCCTCCATAATTCCTTCAGCCCTTCAGGCTTCAGCCTGTATGCCATTTCCTCAGCCATACCTTCTTTGGCCATAATCAGTTACAGATTAGGTTCCCTTGCTATACTCCATAGCACTTTTAGAAACACTCACCAAATGTTATTTGAATAATTTATATTTTATATTTGTTTCTTCTAGTCCCCAGTGGGGTTGGAACTTTTTCTCTTGCTTCCTGTTGTGTCCCCTGCACCATTATTGTGCCCAGAACCTATTTTTTGTAGGCATTTAGTATCTGGTAAATGAATGATAGTTTTTTTAATTCGTAGGTCTTGAGCAAATATTTGTATACAGTAAATCTTTGATTTAAATTATTTTCATATTTAAGGCAAAAATCTTTTCATTCCTTCATTACTTTCATGAGTGTATGGTGTGTGTGTAGATAATGCCATTTTGTGATATTTAAAAAATTATTTCTTGCCCTATCATTTAGTTGGTGTTATTTAGATACATTCTTGACAAATTATTTAAAATCCCTTTTCTTATAAATAGGCATTCAAGTCAGCAGAAAAGAAAACAAAGCAAACCTTAAAAGAAGTTCAAACGGTTACCTCTATTCAAAAAGCAAGGAAAGTATATTGGTAAGTTTTCCACCTTTTTTAAATACAGTTTTTGTTTTTATCAAAATTATACAGACATTGTTTAGAAAAATCAAGCAGTTCTACAAAGCTTGTTACAAAAACTAATAGCCTTGCAATTTTTTACCCCTACTCCTGTTACCTTCTTGCCCAAAGAAACTCCGTTTATACATTTAGCTGCTGCTTTTAGCATATACCTCCCTTTCTCTAAGTAATGTGGTTGTATTGCTGCTTCTTAATTTTTCTATTTTACACTCTATTAATGATTTCCCACTATGAAAGATGAAAATTTTACTCTTTCCACTTGTGCTCCATTATATATACAAACACACCCCAGCGTTCCAGTATAGTTACAGCATGATTCATGGATGTTTAAACTGTAGTCACAGCTGAGCGACACAGTTATTATTCTGGGTTTTTTCTCTGCCCAGCTTTTTGTCTTTCCTGAAGTTGACTTGTTTCATTGGCTTTCTTTTTATTGTTGTTCTTATTATTAATTACACCTCCACTCTTCCAAGTGTGGTCAAACAAAATGAAATTCTACTAGAATCGTCTTGCAGAAGTCTTTCCTGGAGCTTTTTGACCTTTATTCTAGATTGGTTACTCTAAGCAGCTTTAGATGCCCTTTTATTGTTATCCTCGATGTTCTCTTTATCCCTGACTGTGTTAGATCAATACACCGTGTTAGAGGGATGTTCTCTTTATCCCTGTCCTGGATCTTGTACTTCCTTTTTCTTCGTTGATGGAGTTATGTGCTGTAGAAGCTTAATGAGAAGGGACATATGGGAGATAAAGTTTTTGAGGTATTCAGTGTATTAAAAAATGACTTTAATCTTAATAGTAGTTTGGTTGGGTATAGAATTTGAGAATTGCTTGAAATTATGTTTTTCTCAGACTTTTAAAAGTATTGTCCATTGTATTAATTTCCAGATTTGATCTTGAGAAGTATGATGTCATTTTAATAGCTGATATTTTATGGGAAACTTGTTTTTGCCTTTCTGTGAGCTTGTGGATATATTTGTTTTTTCTCCTCTCAGTTTTTCAGAATTTCACAATGATGTAGGTCAGTGAGGATGTTTTTATCCATTATGCTGGATACTTTGTGGGTCTTTTTAATTTGGAAACTTTCAGTTCTGAGAAATTTTCTTGAAATATTTCTTAGAAAACTGCTTGCCCTTGGATTTTTTTTTTTCTTTTTCGTTTTCCTTCTTTCTAGAAGTCTTATTTTTTAAATATAGGAGCCTCTGGACAGTCCTCCAATTTTCTTGCATTTTCTGTTTTTCAACTCCTTATCTTTTTTTATATTCTGAAGGATTTCCTCAACTGTATCTTTTAATCTTTCCACTGAATTTTTTTTATTTTTTACTTCTTGTATCATGTTTTTAATTTTAAGTTGTTTATAGTTCTTTGAATGTTACTTTTTAAAAATTTCCTGCTCTACTTTCTTTATACTGAGAATAGTTTGGATATATTAAATTTTATTTAGACTCCTTCTCCTGGTCTCTCTCTTCTCCAAGGTTTTTTTTTTCCTGTTGGTTTTGTCTCTAGCTTTCATGTTAGAGACTTTGTTAATGTTTAGTGATCCTTGATTGTCTGCTCACATTTTATAGTAGAGCATTAAAAAGTTGATTGGAAGTTCTCTATGGGTGGTTGTGCTTATAAAATTATCTGTGTGAGCCATTTTGTGTGGAACTCTTGATATCTTTAGCTTTTTTAGCTGAAGAGCTGGTCTCATTTCCTAGAAAAGGTTATTTTCCTCTCCTCCTTGTAAAGTGAGGATCTGGTCGTCCAGCATTTTGGAATTAATGGGCTCGGGAGTCTCAGTGTCCAGTATTTCATACGTTTACTTGATTGCCCTGTTTTACATGTGTTACCCCTACTTATAGCTGTGCCACATTTCCCCAACCCCATTGATTCCCTTTGTATCTTTTCTGGAGAATTAACTTCTGGCCTTCTGTCAGGCTGTGGAACGTGCAGTTACTGCCATGTTCAGAGTTGGAAAGAAGATCTAGAGAAGTAACTTCTTCTCATTAGACTTTCAGCCAGTTCTAGTTTTAACCCCATCTTAAACCCTATCTCTAGCAGTACTTTGTGCTGTTATTTTGTAGCCTTCTGTGGATTACATAGTGTGAATTGATTTATTTCTTGGCTTTTTCCACTGTCAGCTCAGGAGCCAGCTTCTTGACTGTGAACACTCATTTATTTTCCAGCTTTCACAATGTGGTTGTGATAGTCTCCTCCCCAACCCCTCTGACATCTCTATTGATGAATAGGGTTGACCTGTAATTTTCATTTCTCATAATGTTCACGTTCAGTGTTGGTATCAGGGTTATATTACCTCCTAAGAGAAATTGGGAAGTGTTCCTTTATCAATTGTTCTTAAATATCTGGTGGAATTGGCCTGTGAAGCTGAGTAGTCCTGGAGTTTTCTTTATGGGCAAGTTTTTTATTACCGATTCAAATTCTTTAGTAGATATAAGGACTACTCAGATTTTCTAGTTTTGGTTAGCAGTTTTTTTGTAAGACTTTATCTATTTTGTCTAAAGTTTGAAACATATTGCAAAAAAGTTTATAATATTCCACTTAACTTTTAATATCCCCTAGGATATTTATTGGCATCTCCATTTCTTTCATGGTAATTGCTATTTGTACCTTCTCTTTTTCTTGAGTGGTCTGACCAGAGGATTTTTCAGTTGCATTAATATCTTTAAAGAACCAGTTTTTGACTATTGATCTCCTCTATTGTATACGTGCTCTGTGTTTTATTGTTTTTTTTCATCCTTTTACTTTTCTTTGAGATTCACTTGTAGTTCCCTTTCTGATTTCTTCAGTTGGAAGCTTAGTACCTTGATATTTTCTTCCAGCCTTTTTTCTAATGTATATTTAAGGAAATAAATTTCCCTCTAAGCCTGGTTTTGACTTCATCTAAAAAGTTATGTTATATACTATTTTAATTATTTTTCACATCAAAATATATTCTAATTTTCATTTTGATTTCTTCACTTATGGATTATTTAGAAGTATATTTATTAATTTCCAAATATATGGGGCTTTTTCGGTTATTTTTTTGTTACTGATTTCTAGCTTAATTTGCGTAATGGTCATTGATGGTGTTCTGAATTATCTCAATCCTTTGACATTTGTTGGTTAACTTGCTTTATGGCCCAGCATATTTATGATCAGCTTCATTTATAAATATTTCAGGTAGAATTGAAAAGAGTGTCTATTCTACAGTTGAGAGCATTTCTCTAAATATCAACCATGGTTGTACTTATTAACCATGTTGTTGAAATCTTTGATATCTTTACTAATTTCTCTTTTAATAATTGTTTTCTCAATTATTGAGAGAGGTATGTTAAATATCACACAATTGTGGATTTGTCTATTTCTCCTTTTATTTCTGCCAGTTTTTGCTTTCTATATATGAGGCTATGTAATTAGATGATACAAGTTAGAACTGTTATATCTTCCTAGTGAAGTGAACCTTTTATTAACTTTAATGAAATGCCTTTTAACTTATTTTTTTCCTTTGTGTGAGATATTAAAACTATATCAGCTTTCTTTTGGTTACTGTTCGTGTGGTATATCTTTTTCCCCTCATTATATTTCAACCTTTTTATATCTTTATGTTTTAAAGGTATACATACATTCTTGTTTTCCAGTCTGACAGTCTTTGCATTTTACCTGGAGAATTGACTACATTTATACTTAATGTAATATCTGATATATTTGGGTCTAAATCTACCCATCTTACTGTTTGCTTTCTGTGTGTCCCACTTGTTCTGTATTCTTTCTTACTGCCTTTTTTTTGGGGGGGGAGTGGATATTGGGGAACACTGTGCTTCTCCAGGGCCCATCAGCTCCAAGCTATTGTCCTTCAATCTGGTTGCGGCTCAGCTCCAATTCCAGGTGCCGTTTTCAATCTTAGTTGCAGGGGACGCAGCCCACCATCCCATGCCAGTATTGAACTGGCAACCATAATGTTGAGAGCTTGTACTCTAACCAGCTGAGCCATCCGGCCGCCCCTCAGGCAGCTCAGCGGCAGCTCATAGCCTTCAATCTAGTTGTGGAGGGTGCAGCTCACTGGCCCATGTGGAAATCGAACCAGCAACCCTGTTGTTCAGAGCTCATGCTCTAACCAACTGAGCCATCTGGCCACCCTTATTGCCTTTTTTAAAATTTTTATCTTTGGCGTGTTATACATTCCTTTACTAAGATGATTACAAAATACATCCTTGATTTATCTGTCTCATTTTCTTTGTCCTTGTGGGTTTTACATACCTCTTTACCATTAATAGGGAAGCAGTTAAATAAGTATAGTACATTGATTCAGCAATTAGGAAAATACATTTTTAAGTGATAAAAGAAAGCAATATGCAGAACAATGTGTGTTGTGTTAAAAAAAGATAAATGCTTAAGATAAGCATTTTATTTTAACTTTGGCATATATAAGTAAACTCTGGAGAGGGATAAACAGGACACTAATCACAATGGCTCCCTTTTAGACGTGGTGGTGGAAACTAAAGAGATGCAGGATCTTCACTATACCTTTTTATATAATTAAAAAATTTTTTGAGGGCCGGCCTGGTGGCTCAGGTGGTTGGAGCTCCTCCTAACTCCGAAGGCTGCCGGTTCGATTCCCACATAGGCTCTCAACCACAAGGTTTCTGGTTCAACTCCTCGAGTCCTGCAAGGGATGGTGGGCTTTGCCCCCTGCAACTAAGATTGAACACGGCTGAGCTGCTGCTGAGCTCCCGGATGGCTCAGTTGGTTGGAGCACATCCTCTCAACCACAAGGTTGCTGGTACGACTTCCACAAGGGATGGTGGGCTGTGCCCCGTGTAACTGGCAAGGGCACCTAGACCTGGAGCTGAGCTGCACCCTCCACAACTAAGACTGAAAGGACAACTTGAAGCTGGGTGGCACCCTCCACAACTAAGATTGAAAGGACAACAACTTGACTTGGAAAAACGTCCTGGAAGTACACACTGTTCCCCAATAAAGTTCTGTTCCCCTTCCCCAATAAAATCTTTAAAAAAAAATTTTTTTTTGTTTTTTAACCATGTATACGAGTATGTATTACTCAGTCAAAAATCAGATTCAAAAATAGGAGTAAAATCCTTTTGCTGTTATATTTTGGGATTTTGGTTTAATCCCTGTGCTCAATCTAACATCTTTAGCCAGAAGTTTTTAAATTGTAGATTAAATCATGAAAACGATTATCTCAGAAGTCATATGTAATACAGGACATATTTATGTTCATCACTATTGCACATCATTTTCTAAATGTCACACAAATATACACTCGTTACTTTTTATTTTGATGGTTCATGTTAATCACGAAAACCCAAATTTGTCTCTTGAGAAAAATTAAAATTTTACATTTCTGAAGGCAATTTTTGGTCGTCAGCCAAAAAAAATTTAAAAGATGTCATATGTATAAACATTCAGTGGACTAATGGAGGACAGGGAAAATGTTTCCTTCTTACCAGTGGTTGTCCCAAAACATATCCAGTGTCCCACTGAAAGACAGCTATACCTAGGGACCATGTGACATTTTATGCTTTTACTTTGTATAATTCGTTGTTGTAAATATGTAAAACATATTTTTTTTAGGTTATCCTTGAGTTTAAGAGGTTATCTACCTGAGAGGGAGATAAGGAGAGAACATAGTTTTTTAAACATAGAATTTAGTTGCTTTCTTCTCAGACTGTTTTAAAAATGTCCCAGGGCAATTTGAATTTTAAGTTTTCAGTAAAATTCAACTTGATGCGCTAAGAAAAATCAAACTATCAAGCTGTCTTAACCTACACAGGATAGTTTCCTGTTTTGCTTTGTTTTCTTTTTAAAAAGCGTGTGAATTTAGACAACTATAAAGGAAAAGATATGTTAACTTTTTTCTTTCAATTTGGTAGGTTTGAGAAATTTCTGTGGTTCATTAGCTCAGAGAACTATCTGATTATAGGTGGACGAGATCAGCAACAAAATGAAATAATTGTGAAAAGATACTTGACACAAGGTAAGTAAGATGAAAACTCTAAGGAATTTTCTCTTAAGTAATTGGATCAGTTATCTCAATATTAAGTATAGATTTTCGTCTTAAACTTCTTTTTGACACATTTAATTGGTAGAAAGTGTTTGATGCTTGATGGTTTATGATTTGACACTTAATTCTCATTTTAAGTGAGTATTCCTAAATAGTAACACTGAATTAATCTGCAGTATTAGACTTTTAATTCTGTACTCTATTAACAAAATAGCTTAAATCTTCCAGAGTCATCATAGATCAAATTTTTTAAAGCTTAATTTTTAGGTGCTAAAGTTTGCAACTTTTTTTTCACATTTAGAAACAGTATTTAAGCCCTGTAGTGTAAGGCCTCTATTTATTTTTGTAACCACCTCACAGTGGCTAAAACCTCAGTGTGGGTATCAGAAATCAGTATTCAATACCAGAGCTAATCTGATATGTCCGCTAATATCAACCAGGAAAGAAAGCAACAGGGATCAGGTTACGTGGTATCCAGGGCTTGGCATCTGTCTTCTCTAGCACTGTTCATTGTGAACTGAGCCAGTCATGGAACAGTATGGGTTTTGTTCTTTGAGTTTCAGATCCCAGATGACCTGTCTACAGCAACAATGGCTGCTCATTTTTCCAATTAGGAACTATGAACTTTGCTTTGCTCTGGCTGAGCATTTACACCTGCATTCATCTGTTTGCTCTTTTGTTCATTCATTGCTATCACATACTTAGAATGAAACAGGAAGTCCTCATCATGGCTTACAAGACTCCTGGCTTCTTTTCCAGCTGCCTTTATTACCACTCTGCCTCGTCTGGCCTCCTGACTGCTCTTCATACATGTCAAACACCCATAGTCCTCAGGACCTTTGCACTTGCTGGGATGACTCACCTGCTCCATGTGTCTCTCACCTTCCAGCAGTCTAGCCTAGGCTTGCTCACATGGTACCTCAGCAAGTTTCTAGGAGAGGAAACCACAGGTCTCTCAGGGCCTAGGCTGGGAACTGGCAACTGGTCACATCTGCCACATTCTAGTGGCCAAGGCAGGTCACGGGACAGGTCCAGATGCAAGGGATGGGAAAGTGGACTCTACTTATTGGTGGGAGAGACTTCACCGTCATAGAGCAAAGAGGTGTGAATAGAGGGAGGGAGAGGAATTGTGACCATTTTTGTAATCTACCATATTAACATTGCCCTCCTATAAGGAGGCCTATGAGAAATCTCCCAGGAGTGGGAGATGGACTTTTTTTTATATGCCTTCTAATCCCTTTAAGATTTTGAACTGATTAAACAATAAATAAATAAATAAATAAATAAATAAATAAATAAATAAATAAATAAATAATTTTAACTTAAAAACAGGATTTAAAGTATCATTTCTTACTTGTTTTTAAGGGGACATTTATGTACATGCTGATCTTCATGGAGCTACTAGCTGTGTAATTAAAAATCCAACAGGTAATGTACTTTTCTAGTATTCAGAACTTTAATTCCTTTCTTTAAAATATTTTAGTGTAAGACAAAGATTGTCAATAGGGATAAAGAAGAACACTTTGTAATGATAAAAGGGTGAATCCATCAATAAGATAAAACAGTTATAAACACATGCACCCAACAACAGAGCCCTAGAATACGTGAAGCAAAATCTGACAGAATTGAAGGGAGGAATAGGTAATTCAACAATAATAGTTAAGACTTCAATACCTAACTTTCAGTCATGGATAGAATAACTAGATATAAGATCAATAAGGAAACAGAAGATTTGAAGGACACTGTAAGTTAACTAGATCTAACACATATCTCTAGTACGTTCCATCTAACAACAGTAGATTCTCATTCATTCTTCTCAAATGTACATGGAATATTCTCCAGGATAGACCATATGATAGTCTATAAATCATGTCTCAGTAAACTTAAAACTGTTGAAATCACACAAAGTAAGTTTCTGACCATAATGGAAGTTAGAAACCAGTAATAGGAGAACATTTGGAAACTTCACAAATATATGGAAATTAAACAACACTCATAAATAATGGGTCAAAGGGGAAATCACAGGGGGTGTTAGAAAATACTTTGAGATGAACAAAATGAAAACAGTGTGTCAACTTATGAGAAGCAGCATAAGCAGTGCTTAAAGAGAAATTTATGGCAGTTATGCCTATAATAAAAAAGAGGTAAGATCTCAAGTCAATAACACAGTTGTGCACATGAAGATCTAGAAAAAGAAAAGCGAATAACCCTTAGTAAGGAAAGGAAGGAAATAATAGAGTGGAAATAAATGAAACAATAGAAAAACAATAGAGAAAAATGAGCAGAAACGAAGTTCGTTCTTTGAAAAGATCCACAAAATTGATAAACCTGTAGCTAGACTGACCAAAAAAATAAGAGAGAAGATTCAAATTCCTAAAATCAGGAACAAAAGAGGGGACATTTCTATCAACTTCACAGAAATCAAAAGGATTATGAGGGAACTATGTACAGTTGTATAGCAAAAAATTAGAGAACCTAGAGGAAATGGGCAAATTCCTAGAAAAACACAAACTAACAAAATGACCCAAGGTGAAATAGAAAATCAAAACAAACCAATAACAAGTAGAGATTGAATTAGTAATAAGAAAAGCCTACATACAAGAGAAATCTCAGGCCCACATGGCTTCCCTGGTTAAATCTACCAAACTTTTAAAGAAGATTGAGTACCAATTGTTCATAAACTCTTCTAGAAGAATGGGAATGCTTTCTAACTCGTCTGTAAGGCTGTTTTACCCTGTCAAACTAGACAAAGACATCACAAGAAAAGGAAGCTATAGACTAATATCACTTATGTTGTATTTCTAAATACCAGCAATCAGCAATACTAAAAGGAAATTAAAACCACCCACTTGTAATAGCATTAAAAAGAATAAAATACTTAGTAAATTTACTAAAGAAATACAAGACATACACCTCAAACTACAAAAAATCATTGAAAGAAATTAAAGAAGACCTACATAATTGGAAAGAAGTGTTTATGGATTGGAAGTGTCAATATTGTTCTACTGGCAATTCTTCCCATATTAATCTACAAATTCAGTGTGATCCCTCTCAGAATTCCAGCTGCCTTTTTTTTGCAGATGGACAAGCTGATCCTAAAATTCATGTGGAAATGCAAAGGACTCAGATTAGCCAAATCATTCTTGAAAATGAAGAATAAGATTGGAGGACTCACACTTCCTGATTCAAAACCTACAAAGCAGCAGTAATCAAAGGAGTGTGGTATTGGCATGAGGAGGGACAGATAAATCAATGAAGAGACTTAAGATTCCTTGTTTATGGTCAGTTGATTTTCAACAATGGAGACACAGAATGGTCTTGGGACCACTAATATCTATGGGCAAAGGAAGGAATTTAGATCCCCTTCTGCATACCATTTATAAAAATTAAATGCATCAAAGACCTAAACTTAAGAGCTAAAACTATAAAACGGTTAGTAGAAAATAAGGCGTAACTCTTCATAATCTTGCATTAGGAAGTTACTGCTTAGGTGACACGAAAAGCATAAGCAACCAAAGAAAAAACACATGAAATGGACTTAATCGAAATCAAAAAACCTTAATTCAAAGGACACTATCAAGAAAGTAAAAGAGACAACTCACCGAATGGGAGAAAATATTTGTAAATCATTTATCTGGTAAAGGACCAGCATCCAAAGAACCCTTTAAGATTCAACAATAGACAGAAAAACCAATTTAAAAATGAGCGATAGATTCAAGTAGACATTTCTCCAAAGATATATAAATGGCTAACAAGCACATAAGGTACTCGGCATCATTCATCATTAGGGAAATGCAAATCAAAACCATAATGAGATACCACTTCACACCCACTAGAATGGTTACAATGGGAAAATGAAAAGCATGATTACAATACAAAAACAGACAATAACAAGTGTTGGTGAGGATGTGGAGAGATTGAAACTCTTACACACTGCTGGTGGGAATGGAAAATGATGCAGATGCTACAGAAAATAGTTCAGCAGTTCCCCAAAAAGTTAAATATAGAATTGACCAATTGCACTTCAAGGTATATAACCAAGATAATTGAAAACATGTCCACACAAAATTGTTTGCAAATATTCATAGCGGCATTATTTATAATAGCCAAGAGATGGAAACAACCCATATGTCCATCAATGGTTGAGTAGATAAAATGTGGTATATCCATAGTGGAATATTATTCAGATTTAAAAAGAAACAAAGTGCTGAAACATGCTCTAACATGGATGAACCTTGAAAACATGCTAAGTGAAAGAAGCCAGACAGATGAATCCATTTAGAGTTGGGGTAAGGGGTGCCGGACCACCCCATCCCTGTGCAGTTGAAAATCAGTGTATAACTTTTGATTCCCCAAAAACTTAAGTACGAATGGCCTACTGTTGACCTGTAACAAAACCATAGATTAACACCTATTTTATATGCTATATGTATTTGTATATATACTGTATCCTTACAATAAAGCATGCCAGAGAAAAAATGTTATTAAAATCATAAAGGAGAGAAAATACACATACAGTATTTATAGAAAAAAATTTGTGTATAAGTGGACCCATGTTCAAAAGTCAGCTGTATATGAAATTCCAAAATCAGCAGATCCATAGAGACAAAGTAGATTAGTGATTGCCAGGGGCAGGAAAAATGGAAAGTGACTTATATTAATGGATATAGGATTTCTTTTGGGGATGATGAAAATGTTCTGGAATTGATGGTAATGCTTGTATAGCTTTATGAACATACTAAAACCCACTGAATTAAAGGGTGAATTTTATGGGATATGAATTATATTCCAAGTTAAAAATATCTGAAATTAACTAGAGCATGTATTAATATGCTCTTCATTTTGATGATTTAAGCAATCTATAGTAATTCTGGAAGTCTTTAAACTTTAAATAGATTTTTAAAAATTTTCCTTTTTCAAATGAAGTTACAGTTATTGATATAAGAGGGGGATATTTCTTTTCTAACTTGTTTTATTTACTTAGGCCATTTAAAAGCCTCTGTGTAAATACATGTTTAATAAATGTAGTACCTTTTTGTAAGACTGAAATAAAAATGTAGTATGTATGTAAGATACAGGAAGATGGAACCTGCCAGGCTGTGGTTTTCCTATCTTGCTCTATAGAAAGGCTGTGCATGGGTACTGAAGCATTGTAGTGTTGTTGTTCCAGGAGAACCCATTCCCCCTCGGACCTTGACTGAAGCTGGCACAATGGCACTTTGCTACAGTGCTGCCTGGGATGCCCGAATTATCACTAGTGCCTGGTGGGTGTACCATCATCAGGTAATAAGGGCGGTGGTCCTTCTTCTTAATTAATCAAGAGCTACTGTGTACCAAATTGTGAGGGTATAGAATAGAAGTGAACAAGGCTAAGTTCCTACCTTGATGAAGCTGACATTTTGGAGGTGAAGGAAAAATACATACATAATGTCAGGTAGCAATTGCTATAAAGATTTTTTTAAAGTAGAGTAAGAGAATGATAGGGGCCACCATTTTGAATAAAGTGTCGGGGGAGGCCTTTCTGTGAAGGTAAGATTTGAGCAGACGAGACCTAAATGAAGAGAGAATGATCTCTTCATTTGTGCGATTATACGGGATAACGAGTGCCCCAATTATGACTGGCATACTGACCTAAAAGGTCTTTCTCCTATTCGTCTCTGGAATTTCCTGAATTCTCATTGGCCCTTCTAGAAAAGTAGGTATATCCAGTGGTTTTGTGTTCAGTTGGTGTTAGTAATTGCCCTCCTTTGTGGTTGATGTTATTTTATTTGATGATGTTTTATTCCATATTTGACTTCACACTGCTATTGATACCACATTTTCAAGAATTATAATGAAATTTGACTCTGGGTGGTGAACACACAATGCAGTATATAGATGATGTATTAGAGAATTGTACACTTGAAGCCTACAAAATTTCATTAACCAATGTCACCCCAATAAACTTAATAAAGAAAAAAAAGAAATAGAGATGGTAGGGTGTGCACACAGTAGAAATGAGGAGTTATGTTGCAGATAAGTTTAACTCTGTAAGAAAATATTTGTGAGCAATTTAACTTAAACTGTTAAAAGGAAAAACCTGCCCAAAGTTGCAAAGGGCATAAACGTAGCTGTATGAGATTGTTATATTTTTCTATGAAGTACGTATACCCATCTATGTGTACAAGAGAGGAATATAAATTAAAACATTTAAACTAAAAATGAATTATAATAAATGATATACTTTTACAAGGCCTTAAAGCTATACAGCAAGGTAAAAAGAATTCAGTACCATTATCCTTCTTTAGATTTAGTTTCATTTTATGTTTATATGTATTATTTTCTCCTATGCTGTAATACTGTGTTTTTAGGAAATTAATATTACTTCTAAGATTAGATTTTTTACCTCAGTCTTGTTATAAAAGTGGCTTTAATTCTTTTACAAATATGTTTTGGGGGTTTCACAGATGTATAAAATTTTTTTAAAGTGTAGAAGTACCTTGCTAACTTCCTATTTTGACAAATTAGAATATATTTTTAAAAATCTGCTATCCTCTTTATTTCCTAAAATGAAAGATTATTTTATTATTTTAAAAAAAGCTATCTCAGAAAAGTTTTATTTAATAAATATACTTTTAGTAAGTATAGTTTTATAAGCTTATTAAACTATTTTATTTTTCTCATATCTCACACTAGAGGAAACATGTGTATCAGTCCTGGCCCTAGTCCAAGGCATTTGAAAATTATCGATGTAGTGTATCTATCCTCCATTACTTCTTTTCTTTATAACTGCCAAAAGTGTATCTGTCAGTGAAGAAAGATATCTACCCCTTCAACGTTGAGAATTTTTGCTAAATTAATAAGCTTTTCAGGGCATAGTGCTATTTACTTGAATATGACTTTACTTTCTCTAGTGAAAATAAATATACATATGTGTGTGTATATATATATGTATGTATATATATATGTATATATATATATTTCTTAAGCCAAGAGTATAATATATTATTGTGTCCCTCAGGTGTCTAAAACAGCACCAACTGGAGAATATTTGACAACAGGAAGCTTCATGATAAGAGGTAATGAATGACTTGTCAGTGGATTATGGAGACGGGTTTGAGGACCATCTATTAATATTCTCAGAACAGACACTAATTATGTTGATTCATATATAAAGTCTGTTAGGAAATAAGGAAAATTTTGCCTTATTTGTCATGACAAATTTAGCATTTGTCATGTCATCTCCACATGTATTTTTATTGATGAGAATGTACTTTTACATAGTTTAAAGGTATAAGGGTAAGAAAGTATAGCACAACCTTTTTTGTAAAAATGGATTATTAAGGGTCTGACTAACCCAAAGGATGAGAGCAAGCAATCATATTTTTTCTTTCTTCATTCCTGTTTCTTACATAATGCCGAATTCTGTAAATAGGAAATGTTCCTTCATGACAAAAACAACAAAACAAATGTGACCATTGATGTCAGATATCTTGTAAGAATAAGACGAAGAAAACAGATTTTTAAAACATCTATGTACATTATCTTTTTAGGAAAAAAGAATTTCCTCCCTCCCTCATATCTAATGATGGGGTTTAGCTTCCTGTTTAAGGTACTCTTCATCTTCTTCGTTTGTTTTTGTGTGTGTGTGTGTGTGTGTGTGTGTGTGTGTGTGTGTGTGTGTGTTTCTGACTTTCATTAGTCTGACCTGAAGTTCCCTCAATGAAAAAGAACTATTTCCACAGGTAGATGAGTCTTGTGTTTGGAGACATCGGGGTGAACGAAAAGTCAGAGTGCAGGATGAAGACATGGAGACGCTGGCAAGTTGCACAAGTGAACTCATATCAGAAGAAATGGAACAACTAGGTAGTGTATGGGTTTTAATAAAGTAACTTATAATGTTTTCTGTTGTCTAATTCTGCTTCTGAATTCTTACCTAGAAGATCACGTCTCTTTTGGGATAATTGAAATTTCCGAAAAAAACCTTGATATAAGTTTTACTGAAGTTTGTTTTGGGAAATGTTAAATATACTTATAACTCTAGTGAATTATAAAAATAACTGGACCCACATCTAATATAGTTGAGTATATGGTTATGTAGTAAAACTTCAGTATTTAATGGGTAATAATACAATTGTGTTTAACAGCTAGACTCAGGTATATATGAATGAGCATTTACTTTGGGTTGAGGAATTAGAAGCGATACAAAGATGAATTTCTAACAAGTACAATTTCCTTTATGAGAATTTAGCTCGATTTAATAATATGTTTGCTTCCAATAGAGAGCAACTATGGTTACTGAAATAAATTTACCTACCCACCTGAAGGAACTAGGGAAAATATGCCGTGTCAATTATTCTTGCTGCTAGAGTCATTCTTTTTTAGCAGTATTAGTGCATTGTTTCATTTACAACTACTATTGTACTATAGGATTTCTACTTTTTTGAATTTTCACCATGTTCCCGATAGTGTTTAAAGTGCTTTATTTACATGATTTTTTATTGAATTCTCACAACCATCCTTATCAGATGACTGGTGGCAAAATCATTTTATAGGTGAGGCAACTAGACCATATTATAACTACTAGGCAGTGTTCCTTTTGCAAAAGTGTGAACGCCTCCTGCTGTGTGACAATTATATAACATGTATTGTCTCATTTCAATTCTCATGTGCAAATTAGAATAAAAGCAGCAGAATTTATAGAACTACTTCAATTGTCCTCCTTTTTTGGAAATACCTAACAATAACAAGTTCTAGTTTTTATTGTAGAAATGGTTGTGATATCCAAGAAATGCACTGTAGATTATAGTAAAGGATTTTGGAGGTCATTTATTCCAACCAATTCATGGCACAGAATATCCTTTGTCTAAGTCAGAGTACCCTTGGGGCGTGATCAGGCATTCTTCTGGTGGTTTTTGGAGACGCGGAGTCAATGAGATATTTTCACGGAGATCACCTAGCTTTCTTGTGGTGGTAGCACCCTGACTTTCCTCACTGTAATGCTACAGACGGGGGTGACACTAGCAGTGAAGAGGAGAAAGAGGAATTACCCGAAACTCCTGTGGAAGTGGAACTCGTGACTCAGGTTGACCAGGAGGGTGTTACTCTTCAGAGTGGTGGAGATGAGCTGAGTGAAGCAGTCATTCAGGAGGAAAGCTCTGAAGATGAGGGAGAATCTGAAGAAGTAGTGAAAGATCGGGAACCTGTTGGCGAAATAAAGGATGACGGGGAAGAGACATTAAATTACCCTGATACTACCATTGATTTGTCCCACCTTCAGTCCCAAAGGTAATTTAAAAACCATAATTTTAAGCTTTATTTTGTAAGCTGGGAATGATGAAGAGTTAATCCTTACAAAGGTAATACCAAGATTGACCTTAGTACTTTTACCCTTCATTGTCCTGAGTCTTCCTATCTTTTCACCATTTGATTTTGGGGTAGATCTCTCTAAAGAAATGCCCAGGACCCAGAGTAGAAAGATACAGTAAATAGAAAAGTGGTCAACCTAGGTCAAAACAGAAACGAGTAAATGGTTATAAATGCTAATAATATAAAAAGGCAATTCCACCCCAAAAATAAGGTGTTTCAGTCTTTGATGTCTTATTGATCACCAAGTAAACAATACCGTAGTTATAAAAATAATATCATTGGAGTAGTTAAGAATGGCTTAGGAGTCAGACAGACCAAAATTGAGTCTTAGGGTGTCTCCTTGGGCAAGTTACTTTATGTCTGAGCTTCAGTTTCCTTCTTGGTGAAAGTGAAGATTACAAGCATGTAAAGCATCAAGCAGTGCCTGGCACATAGGAAGCATTTAAAATATGTCAGCTATTAAAGAATATATTTAAAAGTGTGAGGAAAGGAGCGATTTAATTATATTTTTCCTGATTTTACCAAATTTGAAAATGTGTCGGCTTGCCAGTAACGAAGAGTATGCTGTGGGACTGTTTGGGGACTTTGTACATGGATGCTTTCTACAGGCTGATGCGCTCCTCTGTTTCCATAGGCCCCTCCAGAAACTGGCTGCAAAAGAGGAATCTTCTAATATGGTAAGCTGTTTTCAAAGTTTTATGAAGAACGTCATGTTCTTCTCAATGAATAGAGTAATTTTCTAATATTTTAATTTTACTTTTGAAAAATTAATGTTAGTAATATTATTGTATTGGCTTGTTTTTGTTTTTGTTTTTTTGGTTTGTTTTAATTTGAATAGAGTGACAGTAAATTACAGAGCCGGAGACATTTGTCAGCCAAGGAAAGAAGGTAAACATATTTGTGTTATCTAACTGAAAAGCATGGAATTTTTTTTTTTTTTTGACAATTCAGTTATGATAGATCACTGGGCTTTTCTAAAGTCCTCCCTTATTAAAATTACCAAGATTTAGCAGAAATCTTGTTTAGTTTTTAATATTCAGCTCTGATAGGTTTTTGTGTTTTAGGGCCCTAATCTGTCACTATAATCAATGAGATAGGTCAAGTAACACGAGACAGATCTTTTATTACATAAATAGATACAGTAGTGTTTGCAGTGTATTAAATAGACTGGTTTGGGGACAACATTGACAGGAATAAATAAGAATACTTGAAATTAACTAGGAACGTTTTATGTGCAAGAGAGAAGACTTGTTTTTTTGGTTTTTGTTTTTAAATACAGCAGGACTTGGGAGGCACATAGAAAGGTAGAGTCAGAAGGAAAGGAACATCTGAGATACCTACTGTGGGTGAAAAAGACTTAAACTAGTAAAGCACTCAAGGAAGAGGCCCTAGATTGGATGGAAAATACACTTTTTTGTTTGAGAAAGATGATTATTAAACAATTAGAGAACTCTGAGTACCTGGCCCTGTGCTAGATACCACGTATACAGTGAGGTTCAATAGAAAGTTCGTGCCATCAAGAAGCTTTTGGGTCCTGGATTCAGGAACTAGCGATAAACCTATAAATACATATGACCCTTAAACTACGCAGGGTTTAGGGGTGCTAACCCCTATGCAGTTGAAAATAACGCATGTAACTATAATCTGGTCTCTGCATCCGTGGATTCCTCACTGAGGATCAGAAATACAACTGGCCCTGAACAACACCGGTTAAACTGTGCAGGTCCGCTTCTACGGGGCCTCCGAGTGCAAGCCTGTCATGTTCAGGGTCAACTTCAGTGTTACTTGGAGGTGATACAGTAGTTGAGGAGCAGGAAATTGCTGTGAGTTCAGGTGTCTTAGGAAATGCCATCAGAAGTATACTTTGAAAACGTAGTAGGACTTAGGTAAATGAAGATAATAAAGTCGAACACAGAGACTCCCAAGGAGAATTAGCGTGAACAAAGCAGGCCAGAATTGGGAAGCAGTATGCATTGTGCTTTGAGAAAATGATAAATAAACAGACTGAGGTGAAAGGAGCCGGAAGTTCATGTTTGTGAACTAATAGATAAGTTTGGCAAAGTCGAGAACTTAGAATGACAAGCTATAAGTATTTTGGATTTTATCCTGAAGGTGATGAGCCCTTTTGAAAGATTTTAAATAGGAATGTGACATAGGTAAATAATTAAGGAAGATTAATTTGGAAGTTCACGTAGGACAGATTATGGAGGAAACCACAGAGGAAGTGAGTGGGAAGTGATGGGGACCTGGCCTAGGGCAGCGGCATTTGAAATAGAAGAGATTGCACGTGAAACATGCCACAGTAATAGAATTTCCGTTTCCTCCTTAATCTGCCTATTTTTTTTATCCATTCATTTATTCAGCTAACCAGTCAACAAATGTTTTATTGAATACCTAAGCTCTGCCAAGGCCAGGGTGATACAAAGACTACAAATCCCAGTGCCTGGTCATCAGGGTTTTGAGGGACTGAATGTGGCTACTGCGTAAGGATAAGTCCAGGGTGACCATGTGTTGAGCCTGCGTGAGAGAAAGAATGATGAATCCATGAGAGAAAAATGTTCAGCTTTTTCCTGTGTCACGATTTGCACTTCTTTGTATACTGTAGCCTAGTGATTATCAAGTTAAGCAAAAGCCACTGCCTTTTATATATTGTACACGTCCACTTCCCCATGTAATTTTGTAGGGCACTAAGAATTTCAAATTGTAAGAATTAGATGTTTCCATTTCATTTATATTTAGGGAAATGAAGAAGAAAAAGCTTCCAAGTGACTCAGGGGATTTAGAAGTGATAGAGGGAAAGGACAAAGAAAAAGAAAATGTTCTACACATTGAAACTCATCAGAACATAAGCAAGAATGCCCAGGCTGTGCAGCCCATAAAGCGAGGACAAAAGGTAAGAAAACTTACGGGTGAAAAAAATAACATACATAGTCACAGGATGTAAAGTCCCGCATATGGTCAGTGGTGTTGCAGTAGCTATGTACAATGTCAGAGGGGCAGTAGATTTGGGGAGGGGAGGCGATCTGGCGAAGGGTGTAAATGTCAAATCATTATCTTGTTTTGTACACCTGAAACTAATACTAAAAATAAAAAACTTTGGGGTGAATTGTTCAAGTTAGTACTCTATGCTTCACAAATGAAGCTGTGAGGTTCCTCTTAATATTTTAAAATTTAAGTGAAACAGATGATGTAGGCAAAAAAAAAATAATCCTATGTGACACCCCTTGACTGAAAATTAGTTGAAAAGATAGTGTTGACGGAACATAGAGATCACTGTTCTGTGTTCCTTAAGATCGTCTTGACAAAAGGTCTCATTTTATGTAGAAGAGGAATGGGAGGTTGTGATTTGCCAGAGACACTCGACTAGTAAAGTGGCCGTGCTGGTCTTTATTGGTAATTTAGCGTCGTAGTTTCTTTTTCAGTTAAATGCGAGTTTTGGTTAGAGTTCTTGTATATTTTATTAAAGGTGGGTGATTGAAGGAAGAAGTAGTGGATATAGAACATACTTTTTAAAATGCTGTAGCAGTATGAAAAAGAAGGGATTGTGAGCTAATCTGTCAGTGTACCGTTTTAAAAAATTCCTTTGAAATCTTAATCAAGATCATCTTTCATGATCTTTCCTCCATCCATAGTGATCAGAATTTCCTGTGTTTTTTCCCAGTGGATCTTAAATAAATGAAGGATTGTACTATACATATGAACGGGAAAAATATATCAGTTCTCCCAGTATAATTATGTAAATTCAACATGACTTTAATCAGAATTGAGATTTTAATTAACTTGATAAAGTAATTCTAAAGTTCATTTGAAAGAGTAAATACTAGAGAATAGCTAAGGAAATCTTGAAAAAGAAGATTGAGACGGGATTTCTCTACTAGGTAGTAAAACCTTTAATGTTAGAATTATTAAAACAGTGTGGCACTGGCGGGGGCCCAGGTGGCTCAGTTGGTTAGAGAGCGAGCTCTCAACAATAAGGTTGCTGGTTCAACTCCCACAACTGAAGATTGAAAACGGCGACTGGACTTGGAGCTGAGCTGTGCCCTCCACAACTAGATTGAAGGACAATGACTTGGAGCTGATGTGCCCTGGAGAAACACACTGTTCCCCAATATTCCCCACTAAAAAAAAAAAATTAAAAAAACGTGTGGTATTAGCATAAGGACAGGCAGATAGAAAAGTGAAACAATAAAATCTAGATACAGGACCACTAATTGTGTATTTAAAAACTTGGTATATGACAAAATAATATTACAGATTGTTAGGAAAGGTATGAAATATTAAAAATCAGTGGCTAGTCATGTTACAAAGATATAATAATATGCAAGTAAATCCGGTGAAGAAGAGAACCATCAATAAAATTGAAAGATAAATGGCAAATCTGAAAAAAAGTTGATAAAAGAAATGCTTACATAAACAAGGGGAATTTTTTCACTTGTCAAATTAACAGATAATGTGTGTTCAGTGTCATTCAGTAAATGTTTGAGTACACACCATGGGAATTCCCAGCAAGAGTCCTAACAGTGCATTTACTCTGACTCAGCAATTCCACTTTTAGGAATTTATCCTAAAATAAATCAGTGTATGCACTAAGGATATTCATCAGGTTGATATTTATAATAGCAAGAAAACTGAAAATAATCTTTAACATCCAATGATATAAAAGAACAATAAATAATATGGTGCATTTATATAATGAAATACTCTACTTTTCATTAAAACTTTTATTAAAGTACATTAAATTTTTATTTTGTGGAGAACTGTCATCTATACCTCATTGAGTCTTCCTATTCCTGAATGTGAACTATAATTATGTAAGAATACTTTATATTCTTCGGTATAAATGTATCTTCCCCTAGAGTCTTGCCCTAGAGTCTTACCCATCTTAGCTTTGCTACATATAATTTTTCTTACTTTTTGTAAATGGTATATTTGGAAAACTTGCACTTCATAGTGATTAGTTGCTGGTATGTGGGAAGACAATTTTCATATTCTAGTGATTAGGCAATCTTACTGAATTTTTATTTTCATCTGTAGGCAGTCATATTGTCTGCAAATAATGGCTTTTCTTTTCTAATCCTAATATCCGTTATTACATTTTTTGCACTGGCTAAAACCTCAGTAGTGCTGTGTAGAAGTAATAGTGTTCATCGTTAATGACATTAAGGGGACTGTATCTGAGATTTTTATCATTGTGGGATGTTCCCTGAGGGTTGTTAGTAGATATCCTTTATGAACTTATTTTTAATAGTGATGAGTTAAGTTTTTTTGAATGCTCTTTTTGCATCTGTTATTTTTCTCCCCTAATTAGTTAATGTGGTAAATTGCGAAAAATCTGTTAAATTGGCCTCTGTTAAGTGAGAAGCTGTCTGATTTTGGTATCTAGGTTATACCAGTTTCATAAAGTAAGTTTGGGACTTTTTCTGCTCTCCAGACCTTTGTACGAAATGGAAGTTATTTGTTTCTTGAGATTCGATAGCATTCGCTTATAAAACTGGGCCTGATGTTTAGGGTTTTGATGGTAGGTTTTTAAGTGCTAATTAAATTTCTTTAGTGATTATAGGTCCATTCAGGTTTCCTGTTTTTTCAACTTGGTTTTCCTCAGTTATATTTTCCAAGAAACTCTGTTCTTATCAGGTTTTCCATTTGGTTCAATTTATTGGTTATATTGTTCATTGTATTCTCAAGATTTTTTTTGAGGCATAATGTATACTCGTATATAGTGAAACCACAAATCTTAAGTGTTTAGCTCAATGAATTTTTATACATGCACGTATCTGTGGAAGCACCATCCAGATCAAGACACTAGAATGTTTCCAGTCCTCCAGAAGACTCTCTTGCTTACCCCTTTCTAAATTGTATCACTCACCAAAAAAATTATTCTTACTTTAATCACTGTAGATTATTTTGCCTGCTTTTCAGCTTTATATAAAAGCAATCATATGATGCATACCTTTTTGTCTGGCATGTTTCACTCAACATTCTGTGTTGTATGTAACAGTTAATTTGCATAGCATTCCATTGTATGAGTCTGCCCCAGTTTATGTCTACAGTATTGTTGATAGACATTCTTATGTGTCTTTTAGATCCACAAGCATGCATTTCGGTGTGTATAGCTAGGAGTGGAATTGCTGGGTTGTAGTGTGCAGGTTGTGGTTGGCTTTTGTAGATGTTACTGGTTTTCCATAGTACTTGTACGTTTCCCAACAAGCAGTGTATCCGAGTTCCTGTTGTTCCGTATCCTCACTAGCATTTGATATTGTTAGGTTTTTGGTTGGTGGTTTGTGGTTTCTTTATTTTTGGTCATTTAAGTGTGTATATACTGAAATCTTACTTTGACTTTAATTTGCATGTCCATGTTGACGACATTTGAGCACTTTTTCGTGTTTAAGACCTTTAAATGTACTCTTTGAAGTGCCCATTTTAAAAACTAGGCCGTCCAGCTTTCTCATTGGTGTATATGTGTTCTTTGAAATCCTGGATACAAGTCTTTTCTTGGATACATGTATTACAAAAACTTTTCACATTTTGAGGCTTGATTTTTTTTTTCACTTTTATAATAGTGTTTTTTGATGAACAGCATTTAATTTTGATGAAGTCTGACTTGTCCATCTTTTATACTTTTCTGTGTGTGGTGTATGCCCTGTTCAAAGAAATCTTTAAATTTTTAGAAATTTATTTGGGCCCCAGCTATGATAATCAAGACAAAAGTCTTCGGAGGTGAGGCCTGGGTATCTGTAGTTCTAAAAACTGCTGGGGTAATTTGGATGTGTAGTCTGAGTAAAAATCCCTATTTTGATTAAGTTCAGTCTTAAGAGTTTCTATTGTCAGTACCCAACCTTGCTCTGCTGCCTTATTTCCTGTTCTTCCTCTATTACATGTATATCCTGACATCAACCAAATGCAATGACCTACGATTACTGCTTTGTCCCATCTTTACCTTATAATCTTGCTTTTCCTACTTTACCAAATACTGTAAGTTTCTTTCCTTTAAGACTTCAAATTTTTCCTTCAAATTTTGCTTTATTTTTTCCCGACAGTTCTTGCTCAAGCTGAAAGAAATGTCTCCTTTCTCAAAATTATCTTAAAAATAATTTGTTTGTACCTCTCCTGTAGTATTTAGAGTATGTTGTATTAATTTATCCTTACTCTTCTATATATGTATCGTCTTTTTCCATCAGATGGGCAATTCCTTGAGGGTGAGGCCTATGGTTTATCTCTGTGATGGAATCTTGATCAATAAGCATTTTTGACAGAACTAGAGAAGCACGTTTTCTTTGCAAACATTTGTTGTCCTTTCTTTACGGCCAAATTTTTCCAACTAAAGTCTTTTGATTTTGTAGAGTAAAATGAAAAAAATGAAGGAAAAATACAAGGACCAAGATGAAGAAGACCGTGAACTCATCATGAAATTGCTGGGGGTAAGTAACAACTCAACCCATTTTCTTCCTTTGCTTAACTTTCTAAGGGGCGTCCAGACCACTGCCTATCGTAAATGCTAGGCATTCAATATATTTTTGTTAAAATATTGACAACATTGACATTACTGGTGTTTTCCTCTGTGAATTAAAGTCTGCAGGTTCAAACAGAGAAGAAAAAGGGAAAAAGGGAAAGAAAGGAAAAATAAAGGATGAACCAGTGAAGAAACAGCCTCAGAAGCCTAGAGGTGGACGAAGTGTCTCGGACAGCATAAAAAAAGAAACCCCCTTCCTAGAGGTTATAACTCATGAGTTACAAGACTTTGCAGTAGATGATTTACATGATGACAAGGTAAAACTACCACACACCTGTGGGCTTTTGCTTAATTAGGGTGACCCATTACCCCAGGCTTCGCAGGACATGGGACTTAACAGTGTTCAAACCAGGATGAGTGGCAACCCTAGTCTTAGTAAGTGTATCTTAAAAAGTTTATCACAAGTCTTTATAAAATAATCACTTTCTGGCGAGGCTTTCTTTGAATCTGGCAGGAACTGACTTAGTTAAAATAAGACAAATAATTGGGATTGTCTTGAAGATGAGTGGAAAATAAATTTGCACTTCTGTAAGATTTATATAGGAACATATGCTGTATTGCCTTAATGTTGAAAGTGGTTACTCAGTTCAAGTGCCAAGTGCCCTGGTTGCAAAACCAATGAGAAGCTAACCATTTCCTAGTTAAGATGGTTGCTGAATTGTTCTGTCAGCTGAATACAGCAAGCCCAGCCTTAAGCATGTGTTTTTGCATGAACATATACATCTTGAAATTCTGAGCAAAGGATCAGTTCAGCCTATATTTTTATTTATGGCAGTTAAGTTTTGGTTTTTGTGTGCTCTGTTCAGTGCAGGTAATGTTTATGGTGACCTAAATTATTATTGTTTTCTTTTTTCTCTGCTGAACTGTGTTGTTGTTTAGTAATACTAAAACTAATTTTGGTCCTCAGATTTTTACACTGTTCTCATATTTGTAATTTATTCTGTAAACCCCAGACTCAATAAGTATTCGTTAAAAGTGATAAATTATGAGTGTTCTTTCACAGATAGGTTATCTCCTGGTAGGTGTAATGTAAGCAAACAAAATTAAGCTTATCTTAATATGTGAAAATTTATCCTAAAACTGTTGAACAGAGACTAAAACATAAAAGCTCTGTTCACCAAAATTCTCCCATTTTCTTTTTCCCTGTCAATTGCATCAAGCGTAGTGGTCATTTGTAATTGTCCTTATAACATTGACTGCTTTAGCATATACTCTATGTGGAAGTGTTTTTTTTTTTGAACTTCAGAGAACAATCTTTTTTCTGTTTGAATGGCATTGCTTTCTGAAATGTTAGACACACAATTAATTCACTCACTCTTTAGGACACTGAAGAATACAATCTTGGGGTCCGTATCCTGTGGGTTAGATGTGACGGTCTGGTTACATCACTGTTTCTTTCTCAGTTTTTAATGGTGTGGAATTTCAATGTAAGTTATAGCTGACTTTGTAAATTTTATGTTTGGAGCAGGAAGAGCAAGATCTGGATCAACAGAGAAATGAGGTATGATTTGGGGATGGGGTTCCCACTACCGTACTCTGGACTGCAGTTCAGTTCCCAGAACGTTTTACACACAACTCCTGACTCATTAAAACAAAGGGCTAAGACAAGTCTACAGGCTCTGGGAGTCATACATTCTGGGTTTGGATCCTAGCTTTGTTACGTATAACTGCAACCTTGGAAACATTATTCTTTGTGCCTCAGTTTCCTCATCTGAAGAATGGGGATAATAGTTGCCCCCAGTAAGAGACAGTTGTTTTGAGAACTAAGATAATATACATAAAGCATTTAGAAAAGTTCATGGCACATAGTAAACACACTACCTCAGCCCCAAGCATTTGGTCTCTAAAATTTACTCATGTTGTAAAATATATATGGTCAATTTCGTAGGCAGCCCACCAGGTGGGAACTCGAAGAAGCCCTAGGACTTCTCCTTAAGAATGGGCAAGAGAGGGCTGTCCTAGCCCAGGAGTTTCTCAGCTTCAGCACTGTGAATATGTGGGGCAGGATAAGTCTTGGTTGTGGGGCCCATTCTTGGCCTCTACCCACTAGATGCAGTTAGCACTCTATCCTGCCACCCATTCCTTTAACCCAGTTGTGACAACCAAAAATGTCTCCAGACATTGCCCAGTGGCTTTTGGGAGGCAGAGCTCCATGGTTGAGAACCACCAGTCTAGCCAAAGTATCAGCCCAATTTCCATGTGATGGATTTAAATCTATTTATGGTCATCCTTGTGCTTCATCTTTATCCATAGTAATTTTCTGCAACTTGAGTAATATCCAAGTTTTTTTCTCCCTTTCTCTTACATGTATTACAAGTGCCATTTTGAAAATCATTGTCCTCATTTTTCATTATGCTAGGCAAAAATTACAAGCACAACTATATATTTAAACACCATTGCTCTTAAACTCTTTGGAGCTATAAAGCAGAGCTTAATACTATATGTCTATCAGAAAAGGATAAAAATATGTTGACATATCCATTTGACAGTTTTTAGAGTTTTCTTTTTAGAACTGATGTGAATTACTTTAATAACTGTTTCTGTTTTCCCTCTTTAGGAAAACCTGTTCGACTCTTTGACAGGACAGCCACATCCTGAAGATGTACTACTGTTTGCCATTCCAATATGTGCCCCTTACACCACCATGGCAAACTATAAGTAAGTCATCACTAAGTTTACTCAAAACACCTGTCACAATAGTAAATTGTTTTGTAATCTCTATTTAGTAACACATGTAATTCTTTTTTAAAGATACAAAGTGAAACTTACTCCTGGAGCTCAGAAAAAGGGGAAAGGTATTTAAATTTTTTTTTAATTATGATTTTAAACATTTCTTGACTGAACAAAAGTAGATTGTTCTATTTTCTATTTATAGCTGCAAAAACAGCCTTGAATAGTTTCATGCATTCCAAAGAAGCAACTGCAAGAGAAAAAGACTTATTCCGCAGTGTTAAGGTAAATTATTCCTCCAGGACTTTCTGGAGATTGTTATTGCAACTAAAAATGTCAGCAGTATAATTTGCTATTTTTTGTTCTTGCTTTATTTAGTAGTTGCAAGCTGCAGCTGTTGTTTTGGTAGAAAAAGCTGTCTTCCTAGAAGCAGTATAAAATAAGTAAAATCACTTCAGGTGAAAATTTTGGAAATACCTTTGTTCTGACAGCAGAGAATACATAATCATAAAAAGAAATACGATTTAACCTTTTAAAATGTGAAACTATTTAGCAATTCTCTTTTTTTAGGACACGGATTTATCAAGAAACATTCCTGGCAAAGTGAAAGTGTCTGCACCCAATCTTCTGAATGTAAAAAGGAAATAGCTGAAATGAAATCCTAAAATATTCGATTTACACCCTTTTCGAAGTTCAGAAATGAAAATATCATGTAATAAGACTTCTGTGTTTGAAAATTAACTAAACATTGCCTTGCTATGTTCGCTAAAAGGACTTATTCTTGTTTTTCCAGTTTTATAGAGAGGAGACACAGTCTATGATAGGATTTCCTAAAATATTTGTGGATAGTTAAACACCAATTGTATACATCTGTAGTTATTCTACATTTTCTTGAAATTTGGGGAGTTAATATTAAGTATTCATTTCATGTTGTAAAGAAATTGAATAGAGTAACAGCTCCATTGCTTAGACTATTGACTTGGTAGTCTATTGTATATAAGGTCTAATATATCTATTACTCAGAGGCCAATCACAAGTTTTCTTTTTGTTTTTTTTTTCTGGTGGTGATTGAGATTGGGGGTAGTTAAACATTTAGGGTTAAGTCTTAAAAACCCTAAGTATTGAAGGAGTAAATTTCTTTCTGCCTTTACTCATACTTGTCAAAGGTATATTAGACCAAATTTAAAATACAAATAATTCCCATGACTCAGCTTAAGAAATGATACCTAGAAGAAGTGGTGTCAATCATTTCCATGCATTTATACACCGTCACTTTTCGTCTTAATTTCTTTTTTGTAATCTCATTCAGTTCTGTACCATTTTATTTTCCACCTCTAGTAATTATCAGTAGCATGTTATGGAGTATCTTAACCTGTAACCTCAAAAGTGCACTTTTAGGCTTACCAATAAAGACTCCTGACCCAGCTTTCTTCTGTCTCCTAACAGAATGGAGAATAAAGTCAGACTTTACTTCCATTCTTTTATGAGCTACAAAATGATCGGACAGCAGTGGTCCAGAGTCAGCACGACCATCTGCCCCAGCCCCTATACCAAAGTCCCAGACAGTTGTTGGGCCTTGCAGAATTCCTTTTACCAAAATATTAGTCTTACTGAGAATATTTTTCCACTTGAAATTAATATTTAAAAAACTATAATTATGTAATCTGATGTAAGTACAACAGACTACTCTTCCCATTTAAAGAAATCTAAAGTATTAATTTTTTTAAGACGTAACTTCACCATTTTAATAGTAGTAAGAATAATATAATGTTTCTACAGATAATGTATTTGAAGTTACCAAAAAGGAACTATAATAACCATACCTTGGGGTACAAAGCCCAAGTATTAATTTTCTTTGTTTTATTAGGAGACAGTTATTGGTGTTAAATACATTTATTGTAAACTTTAGACACAAAAATAGGTTCTCTAGGCCATTCACATGCACATTTAAACCAAAAAGCTGTAAAACTACAACAATGCATATAATTATATCAACACTGCCACTCAGATGTTTACAGAATCGCTGTCCATGCAAGGTGGTCAGAGGCGTTATCTGTGAAGCCTTAAGATCCAGAAGTGTTGTTACTACCAAACCTCTGATTAACACTGTGAAGTAAGTGTTTGGGGAGGCAGTTCCACGAGTTGGCTAACATTTCTTTAAAGCAAATCACTGCTTCTAAGCTTAGCCTGAAAATGAACAAGGAAAAGAGAAAGATAATTTCACTTACTGTTTAGAAGAACATTCACTTGAAGAATTATTTAAAAAACACATTTTCTTTAAAGATTGTCATAAGAACTGGTTTGTTGTATCAATGAAGGCTTGTTGTTGCCCTTAAATTATCCATAAACCAGGTTTTTCAAGATCACTACTTTAAAGTGTTAAAAAATACAATCTGAAATACTAAGTACCAAGTAAAAAGTTTTTTTTACCTTACAAGGGACTTTGGTTGAACTGAAAATATAAGTACTTCATTACTGTGTGCCTGAAGAATAGATAAGAACACATTAAAACGCAAGCACTTGACAAACACACTTCAGTGCTATGATGAAAAGCCCTTCAGAGAGGGTAGTATACTCACAGCTCTGTGATGGACAAGAAGGTTATTGGCACATCCACCGAAAACAATTACTTCTCCTTCATCACTGGCACAAGCTGTGTGCCATAATCTACATTTAAAACAAAAGTTTGAATTTGAAGTCACCCAAAACACCCAATTTGTCATTTACACTACAGAATAGGACTGATGAAATAAACACTAGCGATCTTTAGTTCAGACCAAAACGTCAAGGTGAGAAGCAATTAAGTAACCAAAGCTAGAAAAATCAATGTCTATTTTATCTGAATGTTATCATTTTGTCTCTCTGGTCCAGTCCTAATTCATGCAATGAGGGGTTTAAACTGCATGAACTGTTCTCTGGGTCTTTGTTAGCAATAAAATCTTATAGGAGGTGAGTGGTACATGGCCTCTCCTCCTTCCTCTTTTCATAGGCAGGGCCAACTGGCCTTACACAAAACGTCTGAGGAATGCTGAATCTGCTTGAGTAAACAAAATATCTGAAGGCCTGTGAATTCTATGGAAAGAATATCTGTGCCAAATGAAGTCTTAATGGCATGACTATTTAGGTTAGAGATTTAGAAAAAAATGCAGGGTGACATATCTGAATGTGCTTTGAACACCAATTTTGATTGTATCGTTTCCTTTTCAGTCTTTAAGTCTTCGTCAAAACTTTACTTTGAGAATAACAAAAATAACTATCAGTGTTTTAACAGCCTCTTTTTTTATGATGGTTTACCTTCTTAATCTTTGTTATACAGTGCTAACTGCAAATCTAATCGAAAGTTCTTGATCTTTTTTCCCCCCATATACATTAATGTTCTGAAATTCTCTCCTTTCTAGTTCCCCTTTGTTTTTTAATGACAGGCCTAGATGCAGTTCAACTCACTTAGGTAAAGAGCTTGATTATAAATTTTAACTATATCAGTAATTTTCCAATAAAGGAAGAAAATAAAAATGCAGCCCTATTTTTCATAGAGATGACGGGAAAGAAAACATTTGATACTAGGAAAACATTAGTTTTCTTTCAAAAGTTATGTTATACCTTAGTAAATACTAGGATATTTATTATAAGAATGATGGATTTAATGCAGCCAAAATTTCCTCATTCAGTCTTGTACACCTCCATGGACCTCAGTCATTCAGGATAAGAATTACCTTTTGAAACAGCTCATACCTTGGTTTGTCAGCATAGGGATGATTAAAGTGTATCCATTCATTTTTACTGATGCAGTATGTCCAGGCATCACCTGATGACAACAGAAAAGCTATGAAGTTCTGTCAACAAAGCTATGTTGTTCTGTCAATGTGACATTGACATTTAAACGGTACGGTTTTAGCAAGAAAGGAAATAAATCAGATTGTGAGTAGATAGAGAAAGTATAATTCCTTTTTTTGTCTCTGCAATTAACCAAATAAGCCTTTTGCATGTTATTGCCCTTCAGCAGGATTTAAAGAGCTCTAGGTCGTTTCTTTACAGAATGGATGTATGTCATAGTATAAACACAATTACAGGTGTATGTTACAGGATTGAAATTAATATAATAGCAAAACTTCCAACCAACCTTATAGCCCTGATACATCTAAACTAGACTAATTTTTTTCCAACTATTTATATATATGAATGATACATAATGATTTCTTACCATATTATAAAGGACTTACTTAGTGGCTGTTTGTCAGTGGTAAATCCTCCAAAGAGAAAGAGGTGATCTGAAGAAACGGGTGTGAGCGAGTGCCAGGATCGGCCGACGGGGCACGTGCCCTGCGGGATTCTGAAAATGACAGTGAAGTTGCAGTAGCAACATTTAAAAGCAGCTACTGTAGTTAATGCAGAGAAATACTGAAATTTTCTTTTAATGTTTATATGGAATTAAGAAAAACAGAGTTTAAATTTAAAAAGGCTTCTTGGTATTAACAACTGCATGCTTTAGAATGTACTCTTTTCTTTGAAGGAAGAGTGAACTTTAGACTTTTTTTCCCCAACAAGCACTGGACACATGCTATGTGCCAGGTACACAGTTATGACAACTGGAAATAAAAAAATAAAATTCCTCCTTTAAGATCTAGTGATCATGTTTATTTAAATTCACAGTTACAGAAAATTTAAGCAAGTACATTATATACCAATAATACAGAATAAGGAAAAAAGCCATTGAGACGTTTTGAAAACCTAAATAATTATATGAAGTGATACCTACAGTTCATTCCATTCCCATGTATCCAGATTAAGAGAGTGAAGATCATTCATTCTAGCATCCTAAAAAGGGAGAATTAAATAGTGATCATTTTGAATAGTTCAAAAGCAGGTCATTGAAACTGTTTATATACTCACCCGGTATCTGCCTCCAAACACAAAGCCCTTGTTTCCAACAGTTGCACAGGCGTGGGCAGCGCGAGGCGAAGGTGGTTTACCCTATCGAGGTATAGGAGCAATGTGATACATAAGTGCACTTTTGATAACTACTAGAAAGAGTTCTCCCTGGATGTGGGATAAGAATATGCGAGATACTTGAGCTTTTTAAGCTGAACGTGCAGACTTCTAGTCAATAGCAGTACTAAAGGCTGATTCCAGACTGGAAATTTTAATTTTAATTACAAACAATACTACACTTAACGTCTATTAGATAATAGATGCTGCGTTGGTCTACACATTCATTAAACTTTTCTGAGTTCCAATTTAGACTCCTTGGAGAATAATGAAAGCTATGGCTCTACTCTCTCCAGAAAAGAAGAAGGAACTGTCTGTTACACACCGCCTCCCAACTTCCCCTCTCCTCTAAGGAGCGTTGCTTTAATAATCCATTATTCAGTAACTTACAGTAGTTACAGGCTGGCTCCAGATGAATGTTTCAGTGTCTAAAATATGTACATGATCATTCCATCCTCTTGGGTGACTTGAATTCTATAGAAAATAATAATCTGAGTTATTTTGCAATTATTTTACATATAATGTTTGCAAAACTATTTAGCCTTAGATTAACAAGGCAAAATGAACAAAACTAGCAAACAAAATGTATTCTTTTCAACATCCTACGTAGGCCAAATATGAAACTTCACTTACCCAGAAAGATGTTTCATCAAATTCAAACGTTCCTAATACTTTTTCTTCAGGTAAATATCCATACCCTCCAAAAAATATTAATCTATTTAAAAAAAAAAAAAACCGACACTAAATATTCAAACATCCACAAGTTAGGATACAAGAGATTTTTCTTCTTACTTTGTCATATGCTATAAGTCAGAAAGGCACACTTGGTTATATGAAAATACTTATTCAAATAATAATGGTTAATATGGTTAACAGTTATATCTCAGGTGCTATGTTAAGTGCTTTGCTGTATAAATTCACTTAATCCTCACATGGGCCCTAAAAGATATGTTCTACGGTTATAACAGTTATTGGCTAAGGATACTCGAGTGGCAAACCACTTTCCACATAAAAAGCCAAACTTGTAACGCTGCTAACTCACTTGTTTTTATATACCCAGACACCAAGTTTGTCCTTTGATGATGGAGGAATTCCTTGGCAATCAATTCTTTCCCACTGTAATACTCTGTCTGGAGACCTTGAATCCAGCATATAGAACTGTCAGAAGCAATGATTTCAGTTAGATTTGGTTATGTGAAAGAAATTCAACCTTGGCATTTCATTTTACTGTGATTTATGATAAGGATGTCATCTAATTCAATGCTACTAGAAGTGTGACTGCAGACTGGCTACCAGTCTGCAAACTGGTATATATACTCATGGTCTGAGTCTAGATCAGGAACTTGTGCCAGAATGTAAATTACCTAAGTCACTAAACATCCTGTTTAGTTCAGCTAATTTTTTTCCACAGCCACACTTTTTTGTTGAAGGAACAGAAAGCAGTGTATTGATTTACATTCTATGCCTTAAGATAGGTGCTTTGAGCTGTACTGATCTAATTTAAGGGTATCAGGATAGCATTACCAAAAAACCACACTTGGCAATTTCACCTTCAAATTCAATTTAACAAATATGTCTTAAGTGCCTGCTTAACTCAAGGAGCTAAGGATTAATGTTTAAAAGATTGAGTATTGGTCTATCTTTCAAAGGATTCACATTCCGGTACTTGAATAAATCTGACCAATATATATTTTTTACTCAAGACTCCAAAGCTTCCTTGTGACCAAACTTAGAATACTCAACCCTAGCCACTTGATATATTAATTGCTACCATTTCTCTGACCACCCCCTAAAGCCACACAGCTTCTCTCTTTCCTAAGCCTCCTCATGTTGTGTCCAAGTTATTTTTCTCCCCCTTGACCCTGAAAAATAAATGGCTCAACTAGAGCCTACAGCCATGCCTCACAAAATCTTTTAGGCACAGAACCCTTTTCTTCAAGCAAAATCTTAAATATATATAAATAAAATCTTAAATGAAATATATAAAATATACCTAATGCATAGAAACAAAAATGGAGCTATACAAGGGAGGCCTGGAGCCTACCTGTCCCCGTTACGCTCCTCCCACAGGTGTCCCAGTGCATCAGAAATCCCTCGAGTTGGTGCGATGTAGTCGGACACCATCTCAGCCACTGCTGCATCTCCACTGACCCACGTGGCATTCCCATGAACAAGGCGTATGTGCTTACACCTCTGCATCTTGATACCAGCATCTTGGCTACGCCTTCGAATTATATTATTCAATTCACACATCACCTCCTGGGTGAAGACTTTACTTTTTCTGTTCCGCCATCCCACCAAACACAATGTCAAGGATTCTTTTTCAGATTCAGCAGTGCCTACCGAGCTATTACTATGAACCAGGCTCTGTGTAGCTCCTTATCATAAGCTACCGAAATCACTTATTTTATGTATCCCTTCTAGAATGTGAGCTCCAGGAGGCGTGGACTGTATCATTCATCTGTGTCCAATGTCTAAGTGCGCGAGGCATAGCAGGTCTTACTAAGTTGCCAAATAAATGAATTCATGAGTCTACCTAGAGCATATGCACCTTTCTGACTGACTTCATCTGTCTCTTAGGGCCTGAGAGGACGGCTGCTATCTTTTTCCTATTTGGAAAAAACATGGACAAAGTCTGAACAACAGTATCTTATGGCGCCATATAGGAATGTTAGTATATAAAATTTTGTCAGTGTTATTTATCCTTATGGCTTTGAGTGATGGCCTGTTACTTTTTACCCTGTCCCCATGATGTTACATCTTGTTTTCATCTAATTTACTACTATTCATCTAACACTTCAGGTTTCTAAGAGAACAAGTAGCTGCAAAAAATACAAAGAGAACAACCTAGGAAGTTACTGCACATAGGGGACCAACCAAAATTGATTTTACAGAAGGCCTAGGTAAATACAGACTGGCAGACAAAATACTAAAATGCACCTTCACACTAGTCGAGTCCAGGTATTTGTTAACTGGACAGGAATACATATGGGCTAACCTTAGAAGTCTAAAGTTGTCTGAAAAAGAATAAAGTTGCCTTGAGCCGTAGTCCTCAGCAACACTGACCTTATTCGTGTTGCCTCTTGAGTGGTGCCCTCCAAACAAGTACAGCACCCTGTCCACACACACAGCGCAGCTGCCTGACATGGAAGGAGGAACATCGCCTTCTGTGTTTATTTTTCTCCTGCGGGGGGGAGGGGGGGGGAATGAATGTAAATAAGCTTCCCAAAAGGAAAAGAAGTGCAAACCTCTCTTCATTTTTCTTCTGTTCGCACAGTGGGGGTGTGGGGAGTAAACAGCCTGATTCATAACCCCTAGGTCTAAAAGGATGAGCTCGCCCCTCTTCCCCATTCCACAGGCTGTGCCAGCTGGTCCTATACACAGGCAGAATGGGAGGTCCTACCGGCCTCAGTGTCCTATCTTATTATTCTAGGAGCTACCAGTTTATGTTTTCAAACTCAACTGTTTGCTTTTATTTACATAAAATGGCCATAAGTGGGGGTTTTGTTTCTGAGTGGGCAGGAAGCCAAAAGGAGAACTTCCACACCCCGGTACTGTCAGGTGAATACCTTTCAGCCATTCAAATGAATCCAGTTCAGCCCTTACGTAACACGAGGGACTGCTTGCTATAGCCAGGCACTCCTCAGTGCTTTGCTTGGTTTAAATCATTCTGAATCTAAAAATGAATCTGAATCAAAATGAATTAAGAAATCTAAGATTCAGAGTATTAACAGGACACTCAAGGTCTGCTCACAATTATCACTATGCTAAGGCTGTAAGTCTTGGTAGGCTTATTTTTTTTTAATTCTTTATGGGACTGAATTTTTTACAATATAAAGAATTCCCTATTAAAGGAATACCATTATAAATTTCCAATTCTCTAGAAAAAGATGAGCAAATAGCTCAGATTAACACTGATTTTCTCTGTACAGAAACAATCCTAATTTAGTTTAAGTTTAACTCTTACATCAAGTGGGAGTACTACTCGATTCTGAGATCTGTGATATGTAATATACGTTAAAGCACAAAGTTCTACACAGCCAACCGCGGGAGAAGACGACTTTGTAAAGCCTCAAACATGGCCACCCAGCCTTTAGAGAAACACATTAATTCTGCCAAGGGCAGGCTCCTAGCACCACTGTTGTGAGACTAGCAAGGATCCTTCTGAAATATCCCCAGTTTGTAGGAGGGGATGCAAATTTAAGTTAGTTTGGGTTTTGAAACAACAATTTCAAAGAGATCTGCATAGAAATTTTAATGTTAGAGCTCATAAAATAAAGTACCACCTTTATTTCTAGCAGACACATTCTAGAAATGTTTTTCTCATTCAAGATACAGTATAACAGAAGATACAATATCTTAAAACAAAATGCAAAATGAAAGTTTTATATTTCCATTCCGGATCTGAAGCCTCGCTTGTTTATTTTAATATAATTGATACTTTATAGAGCTCTGAATAAAAATTTCTTCAAAGGTCATAAAAACACCTAATAGTTACTGAACTACTTATAAAGAGATGCTAAAGTATCTAAGCTTAGCTGCTAAGCTAAACTAGCAGAACATTGTTTTCAGAACATACAGATAGATTAACATCTTTAAAATATTTTTATTCATTAGAATGGGTTTTATAGTTTCTTTTTGTTTGCAACCTTATTTGAATGGAGTTCCCCTTATAATATCCACAGTTACCATCTTCCAGTCTCCATGTTGTAGATCCATAGTTCTTCTCTAGGCAGATAAAAGTCATATAATCCTCTGACTTGGTTACTCTAAGAACCAAAACAAAACAAAACCAAAATTGCAAATATAAAAAATAATCGGTACTCTAAAAAGGCACGATTATATCTTTTGCATATCTTATTTGAGATACTGAGTTATGAAAAATAGATGTTATAATTCTATCAAATGCACAATCCTCCTCACCCCATGCCATAGACTCAAGATAATGCTTAATATAGACAGCTCTTAATTCAAAATTTTGATTACAGCAGTTGCAATGGTGCAGGTGCAGTGATACAGGAAGTGAATAGATCACTGGAATCTCTAAGTCCACTTTATCCTGAACAAACCATGTACCAAATGTCAGCTGCATGACTTCAGGAGAGATTACTTGTGCCGCCGTAAGCCGACTAAAGAAATGTCTACCTTGAAAGTGCCTGTCCCACACTAACACATGATGTATAGTTTTGTAGCCATTCTTTCCTTTCACCTGTTCTCCACCAAGATGCAGACAGGATAGAACTGCAATATGCAAATATTAACTACTCATGTAAAATTTTAAGTTCCTTGTTCTGCTCCATTTCCCTTCAGGGAATAATTCTTAACAGACTGAGTTTTACCATATGCCAGAACTAGCTGAGTGCTATCCATGGATTGCTTTATTTAATCCTCACAACAACCCTAAAAAGTAGTTGATATAATAAGAAAACAGGCTTTTTAAGAGAGGTAAGTAATTTGCCCAAGGTTACTTAGCAAATTCAATCTCCTTTCCCTGAGTTTTTGCAGCTTCAACCGCTGCCTGACCTCTCCAGCCTTTGAGCCTCCCTGGCCCCGTTCTGAACAGTGTCAACATACAGTAAATAATTGCAGTTCGCTAAGAATGGGTGCCCGAGTCTCATAAGCCTGAGTACCATACAGAAAGAGAGTGGCTGGCAAGGTAAACGTTTTGCTTTCCACTCCACCACTTCCAAAGGCAAATGCTGGAAGGCAGCAGGCTGACCTGGAGCACATCAGCCTGGCCTAGGGAGGAAAACTGTAGGAAGCCAAGGTTTATTGCCTTCAAAACACCTCCAAGGGCTTCCTGTGCCTACATGTGGGGGACAGCCTGAACTGGACCCACCCACTTAGTTCACTGATCCTGCCTCAGCCCTTCCAAAACACCATCGGCGATCTTACACCCTGACCACCCTCGCTCTCCCCGTCCCCAAAGAAACGTCCCACGCCCTCAATGCTGCTGCTTTTTGCGAACAGAACTTCGAATAGTTCAGACTGAGGTGTGATGACCAGCAGGTTTGGTTTTCTCCGAGGGAATTATTTACATTTTAATAAGGGTCACCACCTACTTACCCCCTTCCTCTTACCAAGTACCCTCTAAACACCTATTCACCGGAGGCTGGGGAACACACTGCAGATTAATTAGGACTGGCAACAACGAAACAAACTCGTGGTTCAAGTAACTAGGATCGCTTCCGCAGTTTACCCCCTCGGTGTTGCGAGTCGTCTCAACAGCGGTTAACTGGACCACACACTGCAATCGAGTGCCGGTCACAAAGCAAGTCATGCACTGGATGGATTTCAAGCAAATGGGGGAGGGAGAGCATTTTTAAGACCCCCAGGGGCTAAAAAGAATAGTTTGGGTAGGAATCGATTCGAGCCACCCCAGCAAATAAAAGGAGACAATTCCCGAATGTGGCGTGTCATTGGGAAGTTCTCAAAAGCAAAAGGGCAGAACTAGTGAGCAGGGTGTAAATAGGAGACAGTTGGTAGGAGTCCCCAGGCTGAGGCCGAGAAGAAATGCAACTGGCTCCGCCGTGTGACTGATTATACTGTTTAGGACTCGGGGTCAGGGAGCTGCGCCCTGCAGCTACAATTGTTAATGTTGGGGGGTTTTTGGCTGCTGCTGGTTTTTTGTTTTTTGTTGTTTTTTTTTTTTGGTTATTGGTGGCGCTTTTCCATTCATTTTCCGAAAAATGTCAGCTCTTCCTCAGCTGAAACCAAAAGGAAAAGAGCCCTGAAGTGTTCCAACGACAGTGTGACGGCCACCTGCACAGGGGTCGCGGGGACGCCCGGGACAGGGGGGAAGGCTGCGTGAGGCGGTTCCTCGGACCCCCCGGAATTCCACGGGGTCCTCCGACACCTCCGTCACCGCTCGGCGGACAACGGGGTCGGTGGGGCAACTGACCCCGGCTCCGGACGGTAAAGTGGCCCGGGTCGGCCCGGAAAGGGCAAGAAGGACAGCACACAGGGTCACCTCGCACACACACCCCAACGCTTTTGAATAAAAACACGTCTCGCAGTCAGGCACCGCCCAACGTGCCCTCCCCCAAAATAACGCTCCGCGGCCGAGCAGACCGCCCGGGGCCGCACCGGCCACGGGGATGGGGTGGCGTGCGGGACAGCGCGTTCTGTGAGGAGCAAGTTGGCGTGACAACAGTCCAGGAGCCCTGGGGACGGTTGGGGGACTCGTGAGAAGATTCCCACACGCAAGCAAAAGACAGAGAGAAAATGAACCGACGGGCAGAGTCGCGGCGGGGAGGCGGCGGGGGGCGCAGGAGGCGGCCGCTCCGGCCCGCCCGCCTGGCCCGCCGACCGGGACCCGGGTAACAGCCGAGAGGCGCCCGCAGCGGCCCGGCCACCCACTGACCTTGTAGCCGCCCCAGACGAACATGTGGCGCCCGTCGCTGACGGCGACGTGGCCGCTGCGCTCGGCGGGGCAGGCGAGCTCCATGGACTCGTAGCCCTCGAAGGCTGGCCCTGGCAAGTCGTCCGCCCGCAGATCCTCGTTGCCATCTGCCATCTTGAGGCTCCACTTTTGTCCACCAACTGTCCGGATCCTCGCCCGCGACGGGGGGAAAGACAAAGGAAAGGAAGAAAGAAATGCACGGCGGAGAAACGGACGGCGTCGACGCCGCTCCCTGGCCGCTCGCGCCCGCCCTGCCCCACGGGCGAGGACGGCCTCACGGCGGGCTGGGCAGCTGGGGCGCCGGCGGGGGGCGGGGACGGGCGCCGGGCGGGGAGGGGGTCCGCCGGAGGCCGGCCGGGATTCCAGCGCCGCGGCACCGCCCCCGGCTCGCTTCTAGCCGCTGACGGCCCTTGTTTACGCCGCGGCCGGGACCGCCCCTTCCGCTGACACCGCCCACCGGGCCCCGGAAGTGCAGCCCGAGCTCAGCGCCCCCAGCGTCCGTCGGCGTCCCGCCGCCGCCGCCGCCGCCGCGAGCCGCGCCCGCACGACAGGGTCCCTCAGGCGTGCGCCCTGAAGCCCTGTGACAGGGAGTTCCAGACACGCTCCGAGTCTTCTTTCATTCAGGATTTTAGCCATATTTTCTCAAAAAAAAAAAAACCCCTGCACTTCCCGAGAAGTTGCCCTTGTTTGACGGAGGGATATTCTCAAAGGGTTCACAGCCTGCAAAGAGGTAGTAAAATTGCTCACCTGGTATGTTTCTGGTCTCAGCTTCTCCGAGGGAGCTGATGCTCTGTTCCATGGCCTGGAGCGGTATCCCCGCCCTCCCACCTCCCGGCCGACGACTCGTCGGCTGCCCCGCGGGGGTGCCCGGGCTGCGTGGGTGGCTCCCGCGACTTCGTGGCCCCCTCCTACTTGGAGAATTGCTCAAAAAGTGTTCAAAACCTATCACCGGCAAGCCTTTTAGGGAGGATGGCGAATCCTGCTCTCACACACTTTTCTCTTACATGTTACATGATACATTTCAGTTTGTTCAAGAGAAAATTAAGAACTATTATAACCTAAACTTGATTCTTCACTGCAAAAAGGGGCTGGAGTAGAATATGTCTTGAATCCCTGATGGAATGGTGGTGCTTCTATACTTGAATGTGGTGGTGAGGGGAGTGTGCTTTATTTTCTTCAGTCCCACCTTCATGCTGGTGTTACTATTTACTGTGTTTCCCCGAAAAATAAGACCTAACCGGAAAATAAGCCCTAGCATGATTTTTCAGGATGATATCCCCTGAACATAAGCCCTTGTGCATCTTTTTGGAGCAAACCTTAATATAAGACCCAGTCTTATTTTCGGGGAAACACAGTAGAAGGAATACTTTGGAAAAAAACAACAAAAGGCTTTCCTCAATAAAGTTTTCAAAGCCTGAAACTCCTTCCGTAGCCTCCGCCTGTATGTTTACAACTTACTCAAATTTGGGGGTATGGTGATAGCGGTATGCATATATTAGAAAAGAAGATCTAAAATCAATTATCTGAAGTTCCCATCTTAGGATACTAGATAAAGAACATTAAATCCAAAGTAAGCAGAAAAATAAAAATTAGACTGCTATCAATGAAATTGAAAATAGGAAACCAATAGAGGAAATCAACAAAACCAAAAGCTGGTTCTTTGAAAAGATCAATAAAATCAGTACGCCTCTACCCATGCTAAGAAAAAAATGAGAGATGTAAATTACTAATATCAAAAATGAAACGGTGGGCAGCCAGATGGCTCAGTTGGTTAGAGCGCGAACTCTTAACAACAGGGTTGCCGGTTCGATTCCCACATGGGCCAGTGAGCTGCGCCCTCCACAACTAGATTGAGGGACAATGACTTGACTTGGAGCTGATGGGTCCTGGAAAGACACACTGTTCCCCAATATTCCCCAATAAAAAATGTAAAAAAAAAAATGAAATAGGGGCCATTACTACAGATGCCATGGACACTAAGAGGACAAGAAAGAAATATTATGAACAACTCTTTGCTAACATATTTGATGATGCAGATAAAATGGACCAATTCCTTGCATGACACAATATGCCAAAACTCATAAGAAGAAACACAATTTGAATAGGCCTATATCTATTAAAGAAACTACTGAATCAATAATAACCTTCCAAAACAGAAAGCAATAGGCCCTGATGGGTTCACTAGTAAGTTCTAACAAACATTTAAGGAAGAAAATATACCAATTTTCTTCAATCTCTTTTAGAAGACAGAAGCAGAGAGAATACTTCCTAACTCATTCTGAGGCTAGCCTTGTCCTAATACTAAAACCATACAAAGACATCACAAGAAAACAACAGGCCAACATCTCTCATGAACATAAATACAAAAAACAAACAAAAAAAACACTTTAACAAAATATTAGCAAATAGAATCCAAAAATTTAAAAAAGAATTATATACCACAGCCAGGTATGCAAGGCTGGCTCAACACTCAAAAATCAACTAATGGAATCCATCCTATCAACAGGCTAAAGAAGATAAATCACATGATCAACAGATGTAGGCAAAGCACTTAACAATATCCAACACCTATTCATCATAAAAATTCTCAGCAAACTAAGAATAGAAAGGAACTTACTCAACTCAATAAAGAACATCTACAAAAAACTAGTTAATATCATACTTAACGGTGATAAACTCAAAGCTTTCCCACTAAAATCAGGAATAAGATGAGGACGTCACCACTCTTTTCAACACCTGCTGGATTCCTAGCTTAAGAATGCAGTAAGACCAGAAAAAGAAATAAAAGGCTGGGACAGAAGACATAAAACTGTCTTTTTTCATAGATGACATGATCGTTTATGTAGAACATCATTAAAAAATTATTGTAGTATATCCAGACAATGGAATATTATTATTCAGTGCTGAAAAGAAATGAGCTCTCTTTTCAAGCCATGAAAAAACTTAAATGCATATTACTAATGAAATAAGCCAATCTGAAAAGTCTACATACTATATATTATGGAAAAGACAAAACTATGGAGATTGTGAAAAGATCAGTGGTTGCTAGGGGTAAGGAGGGAGGGAGAAACGGACAGAGCACAGGATTTGGGGGCAGTGAAACTGCTTATGTAATTTATCTAGTAAACTTTAAATATAATGGTGGATACATGTTATTACACATTTGTCTAAACCCATAGAATGTACCACCAAGAGTGAACCCTAATGTAAACTGCAGACTTCAGGTGTGTCTTAGCTTGGGATTCTATAACAAAATACCATAGTCTGGATGGCTTAAACAACATTGATTTCACACAGTTCTGGAGGCTGGGAAGTCCAAGAACAAGGTGCTGGCAGATTCAGTTCTTGGGGAGGGCCCTCTTCCTGACTTGCAGATGGCTGCCTCCCATTGCATACTCACATGGCACAGAGAGATCGTGGTCTGGTCTCTTTCTCTTCTTATATAAGGAAACTAATCCCATCATGGAGACCCCACCCTTATAACCTCCTCTAATCCTAGACACCTCCCAAATACCCCACCTCCAAATCCCATCGCATTAGGGTTTCAACATATAAAATTTTGAGGGAACAGAAATATTCCATCCATAACAGGATGATTTAAAAAAATGTTCTTGGGTTAGCCTAGTGGAGCGCTGTGCTCCTAACGCCGAGGTCGCTGGTTTGATTCCCACGTGGGCCAGTGAGCTGCGCCCTCTACAGCTAAGATTGTGAACAACGGCTCTCCCTGGAGCTGGGCTGCTGTGAGCAGCTGGAGGTTGGCGTGAGCTACAGTGAACTGACGTGGGCTGCAGTGATCGGCCCACCAATGACTGGTGACTGACTGCCTCAGCCGGGGGGAGCGCAAGGCTCATAATACCAGCATGGGCCAGGGAGGTGTGTCCTACACAACTAGATTGACAAACAACAGCTTGAACAGGAGTGGGGGGGGAGGCAGAAGAAGGGGGAAAAATGTTCTCGCTGTACCTACTTGCTGTATGGTAACTTCATCAAACTGGAAATTCCAACAGAATCACATCAATACAATGGAAAAACAGGCTCACACACACAAAAATGTGCACAGGTGGCGCTGTTTGTTTCTTAAAACGGCTCTTTTCAAAACTTCCAAGTGTTCTGAAATCCAAATTTTAATTTGTCAGACAGTATGTATTACCTTGAAAATTATTCTATCTTAGTGAGTTTATTTTATACTATTTCTTTCTCACACATACATACATATAATGTATCGGTGAAAACATCACTTTGTGTCTGGGCTGACAGTATGAAGTTCTAAAAAATAGTTTAAGCTTCTGTCAAAGGCTAATGATTTTTTAAAGGTGTTCGTACAAAGATACTACTTGGAAAAAAATGTACACTAATTTTGATGTGCTATTTATGACATCATACTAAAAATGGTAATACCAAAAGAGAATCCTTCTTGACAACCGGAAGACTATCCTGAGAGAGATAATAAAGATGGCCAGAAATTCTTTGTTCTTGAGAACCAGACTGGAAACCTATTTTGTGAACCACCTGAAACAAAACAAACAAAACAAAACACCAGCCCTTTTAGAGTCATCTTTCAAACACAGACCCCATAAGTAGAGTTCAGAGCTAGTTATGCGGCTGTTACTGTTTTGGGCTCCTATACACTGGGGAGATCAACAGCACAAAAGTTGATAGTAAGCCATCAGCTATTGAGAAGTAAGGAATGAATGCTGTTTGGCTGTGAAATTTCAAAAGTGGCTTTGCCAGTTCCCAGAATTTCTACATCTCCTAATAGCAGGGGAGCCTTGGTTTAAGCCAAGTTTTGGAAATTGAAGGTCAAGATCAGAATTCTCTGCCACTCCCAATATGGGGCTACCTCAGGACATAATTTTTGGAGTAGCACAGTATATTAGGTCCAATAAGAATAGCACCAATTATGTGCCCTAGGTAATATGTAGACTTTCATTCTGTTGAAGCCTAAATGTTAGTGTGTAGTTTGAGGGGCTAATCCAACTTTTAATGTTCTAAGTAAACCATTTAAAAATAGAAGTGCCCGCGGCTGGATGGCTCAGTTGGTTAGAGTGCCAACTCTCAACAACAAGGTTGCCGGTTCAATTCCCACATGGGGTGGTGGGCTGCGCCCCCTGCAACTAAGGTTGACAACGGCGGCGACTGGACTTGAAGCTGAGCTGCGCCCTCCACAACTAGTTGAAGGACAACGACTTGGAGCTGATGGGCCCTGGAGAAACACACTGTTCCCCAATAAAAATTAAAATAAATAAATAAATAAATAAAAACAGAAGTGCTTTTCTAAGAGGTTAGAGAAGGCATTTCCAGAATCCAGAAGCCATTTTATAAAGGGTTCATTCCACTTATTATCGTCTATCACTATCCAATAGTTTTTGGTATTTTTCTTCCCTTAAATGTAGAATGCTGACAGTGAAGTTCATAATAATAAAATAATTACTTCTACGACGTATATTACTTGTGAAATTCATTTTCTCAATCTGTTATCCAGCCTAAAAATAGTAAGAAAAAATGAAAACTTACACTGAAATATTATTTATACAATCAACTCTAATGACTGGTTCACACTAACAAAATTAGGAAAACAGTCAATCTACATAGTTTGTATAATAAATAAAATGTAAACACAAAATATTTCAATACATAAATAGAAGATTTACACATCCAAAATACAATACATATACAAAATATATCTCTAAAATTTAATGATATTACAAACTACTATAATTTTCATTATAAATTACACATATATTTCAATATAGAAATATATTTGCTCTAGCATTTTAAATCTCAGAGATAACTTACATGGTGGTACTGTGGAGAATAATTTTATATACCAAGCTTTTTAATGAAAGGGTATGACTGTGATAATATGTACAATTTCTGAATTATGGCAAAAGTACTATTTTAAGGAATATAAAGATAAATACAGTGTTCCATTTCTGTATAGGCAGTTAATACTGAAAATAAATGGGAAGGTAACATATTTTCATATTTCAGGGTTGAACATCAACCCTGTAGAATAGTGTAGGCCAAATTGAGGGGCTTCTATAAAGACAAATTACATCCCATTTCATTATTTATGAAAATTACTTTAGAAGCACTCTTCCAAGGCAAAAATGTATTTTAATGTGTCTCAAAAGTTAATAAATATACTGCTTCTCAATATTTCAAGGCCTGTATGATAAATCTCCATTTTAGACACTTTAAAACATGGTCTTTATATATATATATATATGTAATTACATATATATATGTATAATTGGACAAACTAATAACTTAAGGATAATGGAAACCAATTGAAGACATTTATTCAAAGCTCAAATAAAGCTTTGATGAAAAAGTTATGAAAGAAAAGGAAAAGTTATGATGACGCTTAAGAATGCTTTCCTAGGTGAGTGCTAACTGGGTAGGTGTTCAACATTTAATACCATATCAGTGTTTGCCTATTTTATAATTTTGGCCTGCTATGTTAATTATTGAAGGAGATGTTATTTCAGTAACTGAGTTATTTAATAAGAAGCTTTAGATAATTTTAAAGTGACTTGAGAAAATCTATTCTTTCTGAAAGTTGATACGTAGTGTTTTCACTTATCTATCGTTAGTTTGAGGGATTTCTGAAGTACTTGGATAATTTTTATTCTCCTCAAATTTGTATAATCTTTCCGATAATCAGTACACAGTGAATTAAAATCTCTTACAATTGTACTTACTTTCAGAAAGTATATTTTTTTCTGCAGCTGATAAGGAAATAATTTTACAAATATAAATTAATCTTCCATTAACATCTCATTCCCATATATCCCATGCCATGAGTCACTTTAACATAGCATTTTGGTTTCAAATTTTATCTTCTAAATAAAATCTCCGATTTGGCGAGGTGGAGGTCGGGAGTAAATATACAGTCTGATTAAAATGTTTCAACATATTAAATACATAGAGTACATAACCACTTAATTGCTACTGATCCACTGATACTTATTTTCTGTTTCTTCTTTTTTGGCTCTTCGTTCTTCTCGGTGGTTAGCTGCAGTCCAAAATGTTATTTTTTTGAGTACTTGTTGCAGAAGTTTAGGAGGTAATAGAGATATTTGATTTTCTAAAATTACAGCATTTTTACCAATGCAATCAAGGCAAGACCTGTAAGCAAAACATAACAGAATTATTAGTAGTTAAGTTATAATATAAAATATACATAGGTAAGTATTCTTACAAACTAAAATCATTTCATAATTTTTACATGATAATGTATTTTCCTTTGTATTGTCAGGAACATGATAGGATATATGTTCTTTCCAGAGCACCACAATAATTGTATATTTTTATAGGATAGAGACTGTATCTGACCCAAATCCAATGGAAACAGAAATTACAACTTACCATGCATAATGCTCTTTAAGTTAAAAAGATTCAGACTTAATTTCAAAGCAGGTTAGGCTGTAGCAGACCCTTTTCCACATATCCTTACTGCCCAATAACCACTCTTGTCTGAGAACTGTCTTTTTCTTCCATGACTCCATGAAGCATCTGACATCCATTCTTACATCACATGACCGGTCCTCCTCACACCCCCTCTATCAGTGACTGCACTGGGCTGCACACTTACGTTGACCCAGGGAGCGCAGGTCTGAAGAGCAGAATGGAGCAATGATACAGAAAGAGCCAACCAGAGACCACCCGAGGTTCCCCCCTTCTGGGGACCTAGTGTTCCTTCATTTTCTCCCTTGGATTCCGCTCAAGAACCTGTGCTTCCAAATACAATCCTTTTTTTATATTAAGCTATGTCGAAGAGGGTTTTGTACTTTAAAACCCCCCAAAAACTTGATTGAGATAAGAACTGTCGAAAAAAGCATCTATTTCAACTGATAAACTTTAATTTAAAAAGCTAAGTAAGTCTTTTTTAAAACTTTAAAAAACAGATTCATTGGATTCTGCTGTGGTTAACCTCAGTTGTCATTTTTACAAGGCTTTACACTCAAGAACATTTATATCTTCTTCCATACTTTCATGAAGCCTTTTCTCTCTGCTCTGTGAAAACTCTAAATAAGCAGTAAGAGTGAAAATGTTCCACATAGATACTTCTGGGGTACAAGAAAGTGTAATGACTCTTACTTATACCTGTGTAGATTTAACTCTGCTGCTATGGAGACCCTGTAGCTCCTGTGTCCCTTGCACAATGGGGAGAGGGGAGAGTCAGACAAGGAGATGGACTCTGCCATTACCTCTCAGTCACTGATTCACCAATATTTATTAGTGTGCACTATGTACTAGTGTACGAGTAGAAAACCCAGCATGGATAAAAACTATTTCAACCTTCAAAAAGATTACAATTTAGTGGAGAAGATAAACAATTAAAAATAACGCTTTATAAATGTTGTGACTAGGAAAAATGAAATTCCCATGACAGGTGTACAGATCTACGGGAATCGCAGAAGAAGAATAACCAAGATAAGCTTAGCAAGCCAGGGAAAGTTTCCAGATGGGAGGTCCAAGCTGAGACCAGGAGAGTCTCAACAAGTGAAATAAACTAAGGTATTCTTGATAGAGGAACCACGCTTACAAAACCCAAAGAGATGAGATGAGCTTTATTACAGAAACTGCAATTCAGTGGTTCAAATGTAGCTGGAAGGCAGTGTGAGAGTGGGGGCAGGGCAAGAAATGAGGCAGAGGTGTAAGTGGAGGCCCTGAACTCGCTGGGAAGGAATCTGCTGTTTGTCAATGGCGTGGGAACCACTGAAGGGTCATCATAATACAGAATGCGCATATGCTTTGATCCCTCAATATCCCTTCTATGAATTTCTCCTGCGGAGATATGTAAGTTTTCCAAAGGAATATACAGGAGTATTACATACATAGTAATAGCCATTACATACATAGTAATAGCCATTACATACATAATAATAGCCCAAAATTGTAGATATCTTAAATATATATAGACTACTAAATAAATTGTACTTACAAGAACTACAACACTATATAACCATCACAAACATAAATAGAGATCTGTTACACTGAATGATTGTATATTTACATGAAAGATATCCATAATATGAGTTTTAAAAGCAGATTATAAAACAGCATGCATAATTTGACGCTTTACACACATGTAAACTGCTCTACAACTGTAAGGGTGATACTGTATCTTCTATTTTGAGATTTAAGCCTCTATTGTGTTTCGATTTAAAATGTAATTTAGTTTAGGAGACTTAAAACCTTTTTTCTTTGCTTTGCTTCCCTCCTTAATGACTGTTTGTTTGAGGCTGTATGCATACCAGCTTTACACATGGACTGGAAGAGTCTTCTCAACATCTGCATAAGATCCCCTCAACCAGACTCTGGGAAGCGCCTTCTTTTCTATCTCAAATTGCCCTGGAATTGCTGGATCACCTCCCCTCTTCCTTCATTCAGCCTCTTAAGTGTCTATGGCCATGTGGGAAACGTGGAGATGGCCTTTGAAGAGAAGTCCGCTACCCTCCCAGATGCTGGGATTCTGAATAAACCCGCTTCTCTTTCCACCAACCTTGTCTCTGGATTATTGACTTTACCAGCAACAAGCAGCCAGACCTTAACCAGGGAACAAGACCAATACTCTCTTGGCATGCTTAAATCCACAATGCTTTTCATTTGAAAGTCTGGAAGGATACACACCAACCTCTTAACAATGTTCATTATGGGTGGCAGTTCATAGGTGATATTTATTTTACCATATACTTTGTATATTGTACACATTTTCTTTCACAAGTACATGAGATCATATAAATTCTTTGAGAAGAACCGTGTCCTATTTCATCTTTGTTTCTTCCCAGTGAGTGTTAAATGCATTTTGACTTCAAATTTGAAATAAAATTACTCTGGCTGCACTGTGGACAACTAGTTGTAGTAAACAATAAATACTACTGAATTCCTGCTATATTCCAGTTTTGATGTATCAAATCATGGTCAGCATCAAAAGGGCCTGCACCCATTCACAGAAGCTCTGTTCTAGGTGCAAAGGGTGATACCTAGAAGCCTGATGGCCGCCCTTAGTCCAGCCTCAAATATAGGCCCACCCGGTCTGTCCTTTCGCCTTCTCTCACTGCTGTATCGGGTTCATCTTCCCCATCATTGTTCATCTTTGTGCAGGACAGGCTATTCCAAGACATGACCACTGCCTGACCAGTGACCTGGGCCCAGGGCCAAAACGGGGAGATTGCTTCCTGCAAACCCCCCTATAGACTGCCCGATCCTAATCGATGTTCCTTATGACATAAATCAGCACCCCTCCCCTGAAACAGGCCGTTGTCTTGAGCTGGACAAGCACGCAAAGTCATTTCCGTACCTGGTAGCATTCACCTACGGGTACCCATGACTACCCCCTCCCTTTAACCTGTATAATAATTTGGTGCCTGCCAAGTGGCGCAGGGATCCATTTCACCTTGCAGCCGCCCAAGACGTCCCTCCTATTACGTAAGCTTTCCTTAATAAACTATGTTAATTACCAGACTGGAGTGGCCTGCCTTTCTTTGGTCTTTCCCTGCCCTCTGTTTACCGAGGTACATTTTCAGTCCTGGGACCTCTCCCTGGGTCTCTGTGTACTAACTATATTCCCTCCCAAATCTATCCTTCGTGCTTTTTGGAACACCAGTGTACCTACAAACACCCCTGCTTCCTGTGACTTTCTGCCCTAGCTTTAATTGAAATCTAAGAAAAATGGTTTGTGTGCAGCCTCCTTGAGAAAAGAATACACATTTTCCCTCATCTCCTCTGTCACAGTTGGAGAGCGGATATTAGGAATCCCCTCCTCCTTGGTGCTGCCTGCAGCTATCAGGCCCCTTCAGGTGTTGCTATCTATTAACTTCCGGCTCATCCCCTCCCTGTCACCCCCGCCCCACAACGAGGACTTGAGCCCCTGCTCACCAGTCTTGTCTGTGAACTGATTTTAGCATCTGTGTGGAAAACCCTTTTTATTCTTTACGACCTCACTCAGGACAGGTTCACCTCTGCAATCTTAAACTTCCAAACTCTCTTCTTGGACCATAACCCTTGCATCCTTTTCATTCTTACACTCACTAACTTACTACTCCTTTGACTCTTCCCGATTAGCCAAATAATAAGACCCCTCCTGTTTTACCTTTCTTTCCTATCCAGCCTGGTCCATATGCACTTCATCTGCTTGCCAGCAATTTCAGTCCCCCTCTCCACTGTCCTGTTACACCATCCAGGCTCAATTCCAAGCCCGCGTAAATTCAGTCAACCATCTCCTTTCTGCTCCTGCCACCTGGCTGCTCAGTGCTGCTGGAGAAAACCATGTTTCTGCCCCCGTGGCCACCATATCGATTCTGTTCTATCTCAGCTGAGCCCTCCTGACTGCTCAGCACCACTGTGTTATAGATCCCAAGTCAGCATCTTCTCACAGTCACCTCGCAGCTGTTTCAAGACTCACCACCCTTCTTCAATTCATATCCTCTCCTCTTTCTTATCAGATGACCTCACCATCAGCCCTGAATACAACCAAGAAATTCATCTCTCTTCATATCCATATTTCCTTCTTTTCCCACTATGTTAAAAGTATTCTTCTTCCAGGCAAAGGGCAATTCAACTACCTGTTTGCTAAAATCTGCCAATTATGTCTAGCCCACACCTCTCTCCAAATATTCAACTATTTAATATATAGCGCCACAAGAAGTCTCGTAAGTACTTCAAGCTCAGTATGTCCAAAACAAAATTTATCATTTCTACCCCATCCCACCTTCAAACCCACTGTCTTCTCCATATTCTGTCACCAGTTCTTCCCTCCTCTTTTCCCTGGCATCCATTCAACTACCAAGCCCGTTCTGCCTTCTAAGTATCTGTTTGCCTCCCTTCTCCAGCTCCACCACCACTTTCTAGATCAGTCCCTGGCTTTGTTCCTGACAGCTGCAACAGTCTCTCCCAACTTTCCTAAACTAGTCTCCTATCCCTCCAGTCTCTCATCCACACTGCTGCCAGAGGAATTTTCTGACTTGTAATATGATTATCTCATTCCTCTGCTCCAAACTTTTTAGAGGAACTCCTCTCCACGGGAGACAAAGCACTAGATAACACTCGGTTTCTGATTCCTTGTTCAATCTCATTTCTTACGACTCCCCACCTCATATTATATCCCAGGAATACTCAAGAACTCATTTTCCAGCACACACCTTGCACCAACATCTTTGCACTGTTTCTTCACAGCAAATTCTTATCTCAAAGTCTTCTTTTTCTGCAAAGACTTCCCTAGCCTTCACAATCTTAGCCGTGTGGATAGAGGGCCTTCTCCAGTATTCTCATATAGAACTTTCTATATTTTCCTCTTAAAGCAATTTTTGTTTTTCTATTATAGCTGTTTGAACGTCTGCCTTCTATATTAATAACAATTTAAGGGAAAAGTCATGATTTTTCATTTCATAGCACAGTGCCTTCCCATGATAGGCACTTAAACATTCTATTTCTTGATCCCTGCATATAAGAAACTTGCATTCTACTTAGGGGAAATAGTTACATTCACAGCAAAAGTTAAGTAACAATACAATGCGGTAGAAATCATTACACTAGCAATTTCCAAACTTTGCCTGCACATTAGAATTACCTTGGGATCTTTCAAAAATTCCAAAGTCCACCCCAGACCAGTTAAATCACAGTCTGTGGGGATGGAACACAGGCATCAATATTTTTTGAAGTTCCCCGTGAGATTCTAACGTGCAGACAAGTGTAGGAAACACTGCACTAACAGAAAGAGCAGTTAAGAAGACTTTAGGAAGGTCCAGTTGGAGCTAGTCCAATGGTTGTCAAGTGTTTCTAGCTGTAAAATGTCCAGAACACACACAGCATGGCATTTTTTCTCTTTCTCTCACATGCCTTCCCCCATGTTATTCCTGCTGCATAAATACCCACACTTTTTCACTGGGCAACCTCTACTTCCCTCAAATTCTTCCTCCCAACTCTCGCAGGGAGAAATAGGCACTTCTCCCCACAATCCTCCCACTAAACTTTACATGTAATACTTTTAAAGTAAGAGTATATGAACTGAGACACTGTAAGTTACACCACCGATTTAATAACAGCTTTGGGGTTATGAAAAAAGACATTCTACAAAATTAAATGTGTGTGTGTGTGTGTTTATTATACTAGACACACTCTGATTTCATAAAAGTTAAAATATGAAGAAAGTAAGGCTTAGATTCAAGGAAACACAGTATGCTTAATAATAGAACTAAATGCTATTTCATTAAAACAAAAGTACTGTATGTTTGACTATACTGTATATTTTAATTTTTAAAAATAACATTGGTGTATGGTTCACCATTACAAATTTGATTATACTCTTAGGAAGATGTAAACATTTTCTTAAATTCAAGTCATAAACTACCTGAAAAATATTACAAAGTTTCCCCAAAAGGAAGAAGAAATAAATTATCATATATTAATAGCATATATATGTAAAATAATGAATTTACTTACCTGAGTAGTGAATAAGGCTGTGTTTGAAAGATCAATAAATCATTACAGTGACCCTAGTCAACGTAAAAAGGAGTTATCAAGGTTTTTGATAAAAATAACAATGCCTTAATAATTGAATATTTATATTTTGTAAATGTAAAAGAAATTATGTAAAGCAGCAAATAAATCTCTCTCTAGCTATTGACACAAACATACATACGCAAACATACACATCCATAGACATATCTAGTATCCACCAAAACTTTAGATATGTGCTTATCATTTTATCAGTGACCAAATTTTTACCTAACCACAGCCTGTATAATCGCAAATTTGAAAATCAGAAACATGTTTTTCTCTTAGAATATTGAATTCAAAATGAGAATAGTAGTGCTTTTCAAGCTTTTCTCTTTTTTTGAAAGTTTATTGCGCTGACAATGATTAGTAAAGTTACACAGGTTTCAGGTACACAGCTCTGTAATACATCGTCTATATATCACATTGTGTGTTCACCACCCAGGGTCAGTTCTCCTTCCATCACCATATATGTGATCCTATTTTCCCTTATCTACCATCCCCTGCCCTGGCTTTTTTGTTTTTTCAGAAGAATTTTTTTCTTCCAAATGACTCTTATTTTAACTTCTCTTTACCCCGTCTCCCTTTTCAAGGGGGTCTCAGGATTCCCCGAGAATTCTTATTTTGAAAATTACATATCCTGAAGATTTTCTGAACATGATTCTCTTCTCTAAAAGTTAATGTGGAAGAGTCAGCAGAAAATTTTTCTAACCCTTTCAAATAGGTCTTTAGAATTCAAAATTTATGATCATGATTTTAATCAGAATTCCTATTGTAATGATAAACTTTGTATCCTAAACGAAAATTTCTAGTGCCAAGAAAAAGAAGACAAAATTTGCTTTTTAATTAAATGGTTTTAATCTTTTATTGAAGCACTGAATTCTCAGTCAAAGAAGTTCTGAAACTTTCAATCTACACAACATTGACAGCCTCTGGACTATGAAATAAACCAAATTTCCTGGAGAGAAGCCACCTTATTTCCTGGAGTTCTCTCCTTATTCACCTTATTTGAGTGTTCTCCATTCCGCAGGAACAACTCTGCAGATAACTTTATGCCTGAAGAGATGAAAGGGAGCTGGTGCCCTCTTGGTTGGACTCTGGCTTGTTCTAGCCCTTCCCTGATGACTCAGTCCTGCTATACCCAAGTGTTCTATGTAAACCAGAGCAACCAGTCCTGAACTTCTGTCTATCAGTGCAAAGGTGTCAGTGCAAGGAGGTGGCCACCCTCCTCTGAACTTTCCAAGGTACCAGGAGTGAAAGAACAACACTCTCCAATGTCACTCATTTATTCTTTTGACCTTAGCTTTAACAGACTGGTAAACTGGAATGCTTTAAACGCAAATGTAAAACAGGGTGAAGCAGTGGCAAAAAGATGCATAAAATAAAAAGAAAACACACTGTAAGCATTTCAAAGTAGTTTCCTCTTGGGGAAGAAGGTGGCATTGATGATGTTCCAGTTATTGTTAGGTAGCAAATTTCATGAGTACTTATTATTATACTTAGTAGTTTACATATACAGTATATATACTTGTTTTATGTATCACGTATTACTTACAAATACTTTAATTCAATAAAATTATAAACACCATACTATGGGGAGGCTCAAAGAGAAAAGTCATCCTTCCAAAGCTCTTCTTAGTAATTTGAATAATGAAGTTAATAGACCTATTTTGACTTGTAAACCCAAGATATCCTGAAATGCTTCACAAAAGCTACTTATTCTGAAGATTAATCATACCACAAAGTAACATTTCATGCCCTTCCGTATTTTGCAATGTGAGAATATCAACAATCTTGTTGACTAGCCATGTAGGTTGAATCACACAATTACTCAGAAGAAATATTTAGATAAGAAATTGTCTTACTGTATCCAAGGAAAGTAAATCATCTTTGCTCCCACCAAATACCATTATTTCATTTTCTTTTCCCAAACAGGTTGTGTGCCATAACCTGTGAAAATTATAAACAGAGTGAAATACTATCAAGGAAGAAACTGTATATTACATACAAATCAATTTTAAATTGCACGCTCTAAAATTGAATCTATTTCAAAAGAGGTATGATTGAACGTGAACCTTTGGCATATCCTCAGAGAGTAGATTTTAAAGATTCCTCTAGAATCATTAGAGGATTAGATTCTAGAGTTCATTAAATTATATTGTTTCAATTAAGAAGATGACTTCCGATAATTCTTTCCTATTATATCTCCCAATCTTTTTCTAATCTCTTTATCTGAAATAATTTAGTCACAAAATAAAATAATTTAAAAAGGAAGTGATCAGCCAACCTATTGTAAACAATAGACATCTTTCCCATTTTTCTTATTGCTATCTGCCTCATCATTTTTAACTTTTTCTTTCCTGTTCTCTGTTCCCCATCCCATGATAAATCCAATTTGGCATTTTCTTTACATCTACATTGTCACACCATTTGTCACTGTGGGTACAGAATACATGTTCCCTCCCCTTTTTTTTTCTGAATCTAATCTCTCCCAGGTACATATAGCTGATAAATAATACTTTTCAAATATTGTTTTTAACCATAGACATTTCCTGATCAGGAAGCATCTGTGCCATTTTTCTTATCCTAATATTTATGACCAACAGCTACTCTTTTTCCCATAAAACTTAATTCTTGCCTCTCCCCAAATGAAACCTCTACTTCAGCCAACTTCGTTTGTTTGCATCTCCTAAGAGAGAACCTCACATCCAACTCTAGGCTTTTGTTCACTCTGCTTCCTGGGCTTACAATGAGAAGCCAGTCTCTCCGGGCCTTAACGGAACAGGCTCAGACTCCCCAGGAAGTGGTCCAAATGCTTCCCAAACTGGCTCTGTCACCCTCTCTGTTCAGCACCTTTCAACATGTGTGTGCTCATTCTATCATCTTCTAACTTCCATTTGAAGGTAAAGTGTTGTATATACTTCTTTAATTGTTTGATGTATGTGTCTTTGGCTCCCTACAAAAACTGTAAGGTTCTTAAAGTCAAAAATTGCCACAATGGTGTGGAACCAGTTTATGGGCTAGTTAAAGCCGACTGTATATATCTCTATCAACTCCATGTTCAGTGACAACATCACGTTGGTAGCTTGAAATTGGCCATGGTGGAAATCAGCAAATGCTACAAATTAGGGCTTTTTGTTTTGTTTTTCCTGGAGAGCAGTGTTAACTGTTTACCAGCACACCACTGAAGTTGGGTAATCTAATTTCATGCTTCTCTTTAAAAATGCCTAATATGGTGTTCTGCATCCAGTAAATAATAAAAAACCTTTTGATTAACAAGAACAAACACAAGATGCCAGCATAATTTATTCAGTGATTAAATGAACAAATTATTTCATAAAGGAGTAGAGCATCTAATGTTCTTTTGGAAATGGTCTGATAGCTCATATCCATCTCCAGTTTCACATTATTTACCAAGAATACTTTAAAGGTTTTAAAAAGTTCAATATTTCCGGGTACTCTAACTCTCAGAAAAAGGTACATATAAATTTCTCAATTTTAAAAGCCAAGGTGAGGGTTTTACAAAGTCATTGCCTTGACTCTGAGAGTGCTTTGATTACTTTTCTTAATAGACCAAATTGCTGAAGCAAGGGATTCCCCAAACAATTACATATTATTACTTATTTCATTACCACATAACTTATTTTTAGTACATTAATCTTTTTTACTTAACTTCCACAAGTGCAAACAGGGGGATCATGCACAATTTGTTAAATCAAATGCTTTCCTCAAACAATCATAACGTATTCAATAGCAAATGCACTTGGGACCCAGGATAGAACTGAGTCAACTAGACATTTTATTTGGGAACTAACTCTGCCCAATTCTCCAACTTGTACGTTAAACCATAAATTGACATAAATCTTTGGCAACATCCAGATTATGTTGTGGAGTTGGAGATGGGCATTGGAAGAGGGATTGGGTAAAGGAGATAGAATAGGATGAATATCTTCACATACAGGAAGGAACAGCTTTAACTTCCTGCAAAGGAAGTCACGTGTAACCCTGGCAATACTCGTGGGATACAGCAGTACCTAAAGCTCTACAGACCAACACCTTATGGGACATCTTTTACAGACATGTCAGAAAGGGTCCTGCTGACAGCCACCTATACAGACAATCAGATATGGCTGTATAGATGGCTTTTCAACCAAGCATCTAAGGTGAGACCTGGAGAAGAAAGTCCTACACTGTAGAACAGTGGTTCTCAACTAGGGGTGATTTGGCCTCCAATGGGACATTTAACAGTATCTGGAGATGTTTTTGATTGTCACAACTCCAAGTGTGTGTGGGGTGGGGGGTAGGAAGTGGCATCTAGAGGGGAAAGGCCAGAGATGCTGCTAAACATCCTACAATACACAGGTTGCCCCTCACAATAAGTAATTTGCTCCAAAATGTCAATAGGGCCAAGGTTGAAAAACCTGCTCTAGAATTATGAGAATTGGGCAGCTTACATTTCAAATCATAACTTGGAAAAGTTTGCACCGAATACATTTAGATGTTAAGTAAATTCTCACTTTCATAAAAATTAGTACATATACACATATATATGTTCTCCTTACACTAAACTGTATCCCACCTGTTCTCCTCCTCACCTCATACCTGAAGATAGATCTGCCTCTGTCTTATCTGCCTTAGGGAAACTCTGGCCTGGACTTCCTCTTCGAAGAACACTGGAAAGCCTTTCCTGCCTTGATTTTGGTGACATCTAGCTTGCAACCTGATGTTTCTTTCTACAGACTGATAGTTTATGTCCTCTCACAGCTGCTCTAAACTTATCACCTAAACATTCTAATAAAGCATATTATTTACATGACACATCAGCTGAATTAAAAAAAATCTCTTTATATAGCTCAGTTTTAACTAATATATTATTGATAATAGTTCTATTGTCTAATTACTCATTAAGGATCGAAATATAAAATTTAAAAATTAAACATATTCTTACTACTCCTTTGGCCTATAATTAACGCATTCATACAGTCAAACAACTGGAAGAGAACTAAGAGCTTATCTAGTCCAATTCCTTCATTTCACAGATAAAAAAACTTTATTTTCATAAGCGACTTTCCCAAAGCCAAAATGCTAAGTAGTAGCTGAGCAAAGACTAGAAATCTGGGCTCCTATATCTTAATATAAAACTCTTTAAATTAAAAAACATATTTAAGAAGATCCAGAATTACTAAAATATTTCCAATGAATTTTTATACTTGAAAATATAAGAATCATATATATGCTTACGATAAACTCTAAATGTATTGTGCATATTAATATAGATACACACAATGAGATATACATATATATTTTCAGAACTTTTTCACAAGTAAGTTACTTGTCATTTATTAAATTACTGAAATGCATATCATCAAGTTGACTTCACATTAGTATAAATAAGCTATAGTTTAAAAATTCTGAAATACATGGCATAAAAATCTATTACTAACTACAATAATTATAATATGTGGAATTTGAATTTCCTATGAATATATCTTTATTATACTACTCAAATTAGAAAAGGAATAAGAATTACAGTACTGTTTTCTTTGTAGTCTAATAATAGTATATTGTTTCTACAATTTTTGTAGAAAATTGTACTCTATACCACAAACAACTTTTCTTTTTCAAAAAATTCACATTAATAAGTACAATATACAATAAAGAAAAATAATAATCTGCCATCTACTTGATCAACATGAAAGCAATTTCCTTATTAAATTGCTCTAAATCTCTTCCAAAAAGAAACTACTAAACCAACCCCACTCTTGGCTACTTATTAAAAATATTAGGTTGGTGCAAAAGTAACTGTGCTTTAAAAGATTAAGAATAATTGTAAAACATGCAATTACTTTTGCACCAACCTAATATTAACATTATATGATACTCTCAATTTCTTAGCCTTTTCATATTTATTAGGCAAGATTATACATTTACCTAAAAAAATAATATTTTCAAATATTCAAATATGGGTAGAAACTGAATAGATCATTTCTAACAATCAGATATAATTAAATTATTTAAGTAACATCAAGCTTATTTGAAAGATATCCTTCCTGAGGATTTATGGTTTTAATGGTAAAACCATAATTTAACTATAAATTCAGTGCTATATTGTAATACTTCAAATATTCTTAACTATATTACTATTTTTCAATTTCTAGACTTACCTGGGTCTTGTTTTAGGTAAATGTGTAAGTTGTTTCCAACAATTTGTTATGACATTGTGAATCCAACCATCACCTACAATTTATAACAGTTGAGAAATTAAGATTAGGTCTTCGGGATACATTTTTTTTTTCAAATTTATGCTACATTTATGCAACTATATTTTATATGTGCATACTTTCTCATAAAAATTTTAAGAAATATACAAAGGTAGAATGAACATGATAATGAACCCTCACATATCCCAGATTCAACAACTATCAAGATTTTTGTCACATGTGCTCCATTTATCTTTTTGTTACTGTTCTTGCTAAATTATTCTAAAGCAAATCCTAAATCTCCTATCATTTTCCCCATACATATTTCAGTAAACACTGCTTTTTTTTTAAAAAAGGGCATTTTTTACATAACCACAATACCATTGTCACATAACTACAATGCCATTATTATAGTCAACAAAACTAAAAATTATTTCTTAATATCATCTAAAACACGTATGACCTTAAGCTGAATCTATAAGGGAGGAAACTGACTGGACTAAGAGGATATTTACAAATGGGTACTAGATTTATCAAGGTGATCACTTCGTAAGGCATATAAATGTTTAATTACTTTGTTGTATACTTGAAACTAACACAATATTGTATATCAACTGTAATTGAAAAATAAATTTAGAATAAAATATTTTTAAAAATTTTAAAAGAGTTAGGACATTTAACTCCCCATAGATCAATGACCAAAACCAGCAAATAAGAATTAAAAACAGTAGGGGCGGCCAGATGGCTCAGTTGGTTAGAGTGCGAGCTGTCAACAAGGTTGCCGGTTCAATTCCCACATGGGATGGTGGGCTGCGCCCCCTGCAACTAAAGATTGAAAACGGCGACTGGACTTGGAGCTGAGCTGCGTCCTCCACAACTAGATTGAAGGACAATGACTTGGAGCTGATGGGCCCTGGAAAAATACATTGTTCCCCAATATTCCCCAATTAAAAAAAAAAAAAGAATTAAAAACAGTAGCATTCATGAAGATATGATATTAAACCCCTAATGAAATGGATAAATGTTAGTTTTTTTTAAATTAGAGTCCAAATCTCTTTTTTAAAAAATCCCCAGGAATTGGAAAAGCATAATATTCTGCAATAACTAACATCTCCTACTAGCAACTGCTGTTTCTTCAACCAGCCTCGAGTTTGTTTGTTGGCCAGCAGACTGCCAGACACACAAATGATACTCAATAAAGTTTTGTTGAAAAGCAAATAATTGTTTCCATGTCCTATATAAAATTATAGAAATGGTTTTAATGGCACATAATGTCTCTCAATGAAAACATCTTTAGCCATAGAAATCTTTTTGAGTTAAGAAAATACAAAACATTTAATATGTCAAACTAAGAAGTGGATATTCTCAGTCATCTGTCTATCCTGATGGCACAATTTTACTGCTGAAAGAAAAATTGCATTACAAAACCCACAGCCACTGGGATCAGCAGTGACAGAAGTTAAAAAATTCTAGCTAAGCACCTTCTTTTATAATTCTGGAACAAAAAGAGAAGCAACTGGCCTTCCCACCTTATATTTCCAGAGCATTATGTGAAAGGCTGCTCTTATTAATATAATCCCCATTCCAACCTACAATGTAAGCATCTGGATCAAAAATCAAGAGGACACAGAATGACAGAATATTATAGTTGAAAGGGGCTTTAATTCATTTATATTCAACCACCCTGCCTTTTCTCTATACCTAGAAAACAGGAGAACATAGAGAACCAAAGGTACAGAAGCAAAGGGGTCTTCTATTTCTAATTCTCAATGTAAGCATATAGTTGGGGATAAAGATAAATCAGAGAAAAAAGAAAGATACCTTTGGTATCAAATACAATTAAGAAAAAAGAATGAGATAATAATTGTAGGCTAAACTTGAATTGACTTACTTAATGGAATATTGTCCGCACTTAGTCCACCAAACAGGAAAAGCTTATCATCAGCTATTGGTGTTAAAGTATGCCAGGACCGATGTTTGGGGTTTTCTCCATTAATAGGAACCCTGTGGCAAGGGGAAAAATATAAAAATCTGGGTATTGTGTTAGTTAAAATGAAAGGATTCTGATCACCTCAGATCTTAAAAGGAAAAATTGCCCTCACTACTAAAAAAAAATTGATTTTGATAATGCCACCTACATGAAATTTAAAACACATTCTTAAATTCTTAGATGAATTTAAACAATCATTCCACTTTATGTCTATTCCACATGGTCACAGAACACAGGTTGAAAATTCCCAGTTAATTCACAATGCTAATTCAGCCTCATTCTTGATGGTTAATCAATAAAACTTCTTCATATTTTTCCATATAATTACTTCCATCTATAAATTTTAACTGTTGTTTCATGTTTAATTTTATGTTTTCAGCAGATTTCCTCAATAATATTATGGGATTTTGTTGTTGTTTTACTTTGGTTTATTTGTTGTAAAATTTCCTGAAATGTTATCTTCACCTGAAAATGCTAGCTACTCTATCTTTGAAACAAAAGCATGCAAACCATTCAAGATCCAGGATAAACCAGTAAAGATTTCAAACAAATACTGTTCTATTCCTTTAAAAAATAAAAACAGAAAGAGAAAAGTTCAACTAATTTAGCAAGCAACATTTAACTAGAAGACACTGTTCTTCAGCATTCTAGAATGTTCCAGAATAATATGGCCATTTGTAGAAGATGGAATTTGTTTTTTCCAAATTGGAAATATTTTTATTGTTTTTGTTGACTATTAAAAAAAAAAAAACCATTTTGGTTAGAAAACATTCAACAACCATAAAAATACTTTTTTGAGAGTCCTATAATCATGTCTTCCAGGAAAAAGAAATAATAATTTGGTATATATCTTTCCAGACTTTAATGCATATATAAAAATTTATTAAAATATATAAATGAGACCATATATTCCGTTCTGTTACTTTTTTTATTCAACTAGTATTTTGTAGAATATTTCTATGAAGTACAGTTTCCTTTGATAACAGAAGCATGGCAGCCTCTTTTAAGCAAATGTACAAATGATTTAAACAATCCCCACTTGTGGACATGAAGGTTGATCTCAAGTTTTTGTTTTTATAAATAATACTGTAATAAACATCTTTGTGTATGCACACACACACAAATATACTTGTCCAATTATTGTCTTCAGAGAAATTCTGGATCAAAGCAGAAATTCCATTTTATATTTTAAACATGTTGCCAGAATACCTTTCAGAAAAATTGTACCAATCTATACTCCAACTAATTGTGTTGTTACAACCTACCGTGTTTCCCCGAAAATAAGACCTAGCCGGACCATCAGCTCTAATGTGTCTTTTGGAGCAAAAATTAATATAAGACCTGGTATTATATTATATTGTATTGTATTGTGTTATATTATATTATATTATACTATACTACACTATATTATATAACATATTATATTATATAAGACTCGGTCTTATATTACATTAAAATAAGACCGGGTCTTATATTAATTTTTGCTCCAAAAGATGCATTAGAGCTGATGGTCCGGCTAGGTCTTATTTTCAGGGAAAAATTAATATAAGACCTGGTATTATATTATATTGTATTGTGTTATATTATATCATACTATACTACACTATATTATATAACATATTATATTATATAAGACTCGGTCTTATATTACATTAAAATAAGACCGGGTCTTATATTAATTTTTGCTCCAAAAGATGCATTAGAGCTGATGGCCCGACGGCTAGGTCTTATTTTCAGGGAAACACGGTAGTACACACTCGTCATTTGTAATTATTTTTATCTGATAACTGTAAACTATTTTTATTTCCATTTCTTTAACAATCTATGAAGTTGAACACCTTTTTAAAATAATTTTGCCTATTTGTATTTCTTCTATGAATTGCTCATTCATGTTCTTTGCCTACTTTGCTATTGGATTATTTGTCTTTTTCTTACTGATTTTCTTAATTCTTTGGATCTTAGCCCTCTCTGTTAGAAATACTATAAATATTACTTCTAGTTTTTTTTTGTTTGCATTTTCCAATTTGCCTTTTAAATTTTTGTGGTATATTTTTCTATATACAAATATTTAATTCTTAAGTAGTTTTATCAATCTATCTTTTCATTTATGCATTTTGGGTTTATATCATCTTTAGAAAAGCTTTCTCCATGCAAAGATTTTAAAGATAATCTGCTATATTTTCTTCTTGCACTTTTATGGTTTTATTTTTAACAGCATTTATACTTTGAAATAACACATAGCTCTGAGTCCATCTCATTACATACACAGCTGACTTGATAGCTAAATATATTTATTCTATTGATAAATATATATTATAAACAATAAATAAAATCTGACTTTTATCCACACCATTATCTCTTCACCTGTGATGACCCCATTAAAGCGTTCCTCCATTTCTTCTACTGACCAGTCCTTGAGAATACATAGTATAAAACCAGTATTTTACAAAATCAATGTTCAACTGCTAGTATTCTCATGTTTTATATAGTTTGGCTACAAAAGAATAAACTCTATATTTAAATCTACATATTCCTTGCTTAGATGTATAATCTGTGTGCATGTGCATGCGCGTGCACGTGCGCGCGCACACACACACACACACACACAAATACCTATAGATAAAAACAAACTGAAATTTCAAAACTTACCTTCCAGACCAAGTCCAGGTGTCTAAATTTAGATAGTGCAAATCATTCATCCTAGTTTGCTAAAATAAAAGCGTGTTAAATTGATCAGTGTTTTACATCTTTCATGAGCTAAAATTTTGGTTTTAAAATAAGTTCATATTAAAAATAGATTATCTCTATTGTACTTAATTAACATCAAAAGTTTATATATTGGGAAACAATGCTAAGCATTAATAAAATTAACATGAAACTACCAAATTAATGTGTCAAGTTTCAGGAAAGGAAGAAATAAATTTAAATTAATAGGATTTAGATGATAAGAAATTAAACTTTTTTGATAATACACTAAAGTGAAGGATTCTCATTAAAATATGATTTATAATCATCTGTGATTACTTATGTACGGTCTGTTTTGAAATAGAAGATAAAAGTTGTTGAATGGCATTTTAATCTCTAGATTGTTTGAATGTTCAGTTCTTCTATAAAATCAGAGCATAAATTTTTGTAAGAAACACATAAAAAGGTTATTTCCATTAAAAATACTAACCAAAACACGTCCGCCAAAGATATAGCCCTTATTTCCCAGAACTGCACACGTATGCGCGGCTCGTGGCTGTGGAGGAACTCCACCCTGCAAGCAGAGATCAGAAAACAGGTCACAGACTTGAAACATGTAACGAAGTCACATTCTTATGCTTAGTATGAGAATACTTGACCTAAGTTACCATTATCTATATAATTCAATTAAAAAGCCTAATGCAAAAGTTCAATCTATAAATAGTAATAATCATAGACAAATACCATAGATATACTTCTTTTTATTGTGTTTCACTGTATTGTGCTTTGCAGATACTGCTTTTTTTTTTTTTAACAAAATGAAGGTTTGTGGCAACCCCACATCAAGCAAGTCTATCAGCTTCATTTTTCCAACAGCATCTGCTCACTTCCTGTCTCTGTGTCACATTTTGGTAATTCTCGCAATATTTCAAACTTTTTCATTATTATTATATGTGTTATGGTGGTCTGTCATCAGTGATCTTTAACATTACTATTGTAATTGTTTTGGGGCACCACGAACCACACCCATGTAAGATGGCGAACTTAATCGATAAATGTGTGTGTTCTGACTGCTCTACCGACCAACCGGCTGTTCCCCCATCACTCTCCCTCTCCTCGGGCCGCCCTATTCCCCAAGACACAACAATACTGAAATTAGGCCAATTAATAACACTACAATACAATGGCCTCTAAGTGTTCAAGTGAAAGGAAGAGTCTCTCACTTTAAATCAAAAGCTAAACATGATTAAACTTAGTGAGGAAGGCATGTTGAAAGTCAAGATAAGCCAAAAGCTAGGCCTCTTGCACCAGTTAGCCAAGTTGTGAATGCAAAGGAAAAATTCTTGAAGTAAATTTAAAGTGCTACTCCAGTGAACACACCAATGATAAAAAGTAAAATATTCCTATTGCTCACATGGAGGAAGTTTTAGTGGTCTAGACTGAAGATGAAACCAGATCAAACATCCCTTAAGTCTAAGCCTAATTACCAGAGCAAAGCCCCAATTGTCTTCAATTCTGTGAAGGCTGAGAGAGGTGAGGAAGCTGCAGAAGAAAAGTTTAAAGCTAACAGAGATTCATGAGACTTAAAGAAAGAAGCCGTCTCCATAAATTAAAAGTGCAAGGTGAAACACAAAGGACTGATATAGAAGCTGTATTACATTATCTAGAAAATCTAGCCAAGATAATGAAGGTGGCTGCAGTACACAACAGATTTTCAATGTAGATGAAACAGCCTTATATCGAAAGAAGATGCTATCTGGGACTTTAGAGATAAAAGTCGATGCTGGGTTTCAAAGCTTCAAAGGACAGGCTGACTCTCTTGTTAGGAACTAATGCAGCTGGTGACTTTAAGTCAAAGTGAATGCTCACTTACCATTCTGAAAATCCTAGGACCCATAAGAGTTATGCTAAATCTACTCTGCCTGGGCTCTAAAAGAGAACAACAAAGCCTGGATGACAGTATATCTGTTTACAACATGCCTCACTGAATATTTTAAGTCCAATTGTAAAGTTGAGACCTACTGTTCAGAAAAAAAAGGTTCCTTTCAAAATCTGACTGCTCAGTGACAATGCGCCTGGTCCCCCAAGAGCTCTGATGGAGAAGGACAATGAGATTAATGTTTCCACGCCTCCTAACGCAGCATCCATTCTGCGGCCCATGGATCAAGGAGTAATTTTGACTTTTCCAGTCTTATTATTGAAGAAATACATTTTGTAAGGCTATAGATAGCTGCCATAGATAGTGATTCCTCTGATGGATCTGAGCAAAGTAAACTGAAAATCTTCTGGAAAGGATTCACCATTCTAGATGCCACTAAGAGCATTCATGGTTCATAGGAAAAGGTCAAAATATCAACGCTAACAGTAGTTTGGAAGAAGTTGGTTCCAACCCTCATTGATGACTTTGAGGGTTCAAGACTTCAGTGGAGGAAGTAATTACAGATGTGGTGGAAATAGCGAGAGAACTATAATTAGAAAAGGAGCCTGAAGACGTGACTGAATTGCTGCAATCTCATAATAAAACTTTAACAGATGAGGCGTTGCTTCTAAAGGGTGAGCAAACAAAGTGATTTATTATTTTTTTAATAGGTTTCTTTTTTTTTTTAAATTGGGGAATATTGGGGAACAGTGTGTTTTTCCAGGACCCATCAGCTCCAAGTCAAGTCGTTGTTTTTCAGTCTAGTTGTGGAGGGTGCAGCTCAGCTCCAAGTTAAGTCATTGTTTTTCAGTCTAGTTATGGAGTCGTTTTCAGTCTAGTTGTGGACGGCGCAGCTCACTAGCCCAAGTGGCTATCAAACCGGCGACCTGGGTGTTATGAGCACTGCCCTCTAACCGGTTAGCTGAGCCAACTGGCTACGCAAACAAAGTGATTTCTTGAGATGAAACCTACTCCTGGTGAAGATGCTGTGAGGACTATTGAGATGACAACAAAGGATTTAGAATATCACATAAACTTAGTTGATAAAGGCTCAGAAGGGTTTGAGAGGACTGGCTCCAATTTTGAAAGTTCTATTGTGGATAAAATGCTATCAAAGAGCATCCCATGCTATGGAGAAATTGTTTGTGAAAGGCAGAGTCAATTGATGTGGTACATTTCATTTTTGTCTTATTTAAAGAAATTGCCACAGCCCCCCAACCCCTCAGCAACAACCACCCTGATCAGTGAGAAGCCATCAACATCCACGCAGGACCCTCCACCAGCAAAAAGATTACAACTGACTGAAAGCTCAGATGATGATTAGCATTTTTTTAGCAATAAAGTATTTTTTAATTAAGGTATTTTTTTAGACATAATGCTATTGCATACTTAATAACTACACCAAAGTGTAAACATAACTTTTATATGCACTAGGAAACCAAATTCGTGTGACTCAATTTATTGCAATATTCACTTTACTGCAGTGGTCTGGAACCAAACCTGCAATATCTCTAAGGTATGCCTATATTCTTCAAGCATGAAATTTATTCACCCTGATCTTTACTTTTTAAAGCGCTTTTCTTAAATGCCTGACACTATTTAGCAAAATGAGATTTCACATAAATTTTAGCTTAAAATATAAGGATTTAAAAATTAAATGTTAAAAGATTCTCTTTCTCTCCCTTCCCTCCACACACACACATAGTTAATATTATAAGTGAGCAGTACACACCGTGATGATCTTGGAGACTAAAAAATTCCATCTGTCCCCCAAAACTCTTGGTGCTTCCAATTCTACAATAAGAATTTCATTTTTGGCTTAAGCCAAACACAGTGCTTTATCTCTTACTAAAACTCTTCACATTAACTGATAACACTTCTCTATACTTTGAGTAAATATAGCAGATCTTTTCCTCACAGAAGTTTTGGATTGGTGGGAAAAGAGAGAGTATGATGAGTAGATGAATAAGTAACATTTGAAGGAAGAATCTTCTGCATAATTCCCATGCGTTCATCGTGGGTGCCTCTGTGTGTGTGTGTGTGTGTGTGTGTGTGTGTGTGTGTGTGTATTTCATTCCAAGTTCTGAAAGAACTCAACATTTTCAGCTCATTGGCTACTGATTGTGGCCACAGGAAATTTAAGCTTTACATCCAATATCATAACTCCCTAGAATTCTCAGGCTTACTTGAATAACTGTTGAAGTCAATACAGTAATAAATAATTCAGATATTACCGATATAACACTTAAATAAATGAGAGAGAACCATCTAAGTTGTGGTTCCCAGCCTATCCAGCAAAACAAAATTTTTATCATTACGCCATCCCTGATCTGAAAATTTGGAAAAATTCTTCTACTAAAAACACATTTATTATGAAACAAATATTGAATTTCTCCTTTTTAACTTGTCAAACACTTTTAGTAGCCAACCAAAGCTTCTGAGTAAACGGAGTTCATACAATTTCAAACAAAAACAAAGAAATGGCATTTGTATTGGTCTGTGTGCCTAACTGCATAAATAATGCACAAGGCTTACTTATTAGGTTGTTTGAAATACTGAAAATAACTCAAAGGTCCCTATTACTACTACATTGTTCTTATAGAGGTAAAAATCCCATGTAGGAAAACACTTTCAATCTTCCATTTTAGAGAAGTCAGACTAAACGGCTTATCTAAAGCACACAGGTCTTTCATGACATAATTAGAATGCAAATCCAGTTTTTTCAACTTCAACACCAATAACTGTTACACTCTACCATGTTGATGTGCTTTTGATACAGATATTTGGGAATAATGAAGTAATTTAAGAGTGTCTTTAAAAAATAAAGAGAATGGATTCCAGCTACAACCATGTCAGAAAAACTTTCATATATAATATAAACAATATAAGAATTTGAAGATATCATGAGGGAAATTATAGTGAAAATATTAAGTACTAACTAAAACCGAGTCATCTGCAGAGGTCACATGCAAAAGTCATGTGCTTCTGTTGGAGCAGAAGGAGGGGAAGGATATGGGTTAAGATAAGGAAAGAGAGAAGGAGTCAGAGAGAGACTTGAAGTCCAAACAACTGATTGTAAGCTACCTCAGCTCCCTTATCCACAGGAGCACATTCTAAAAATATGCTGTCAGTAGTTCCAGACCTTTGTTTATTCCTTAAGGAAGAAGAGGGTTGAGAGTCCTGAAAGAAATCTAGGATGAGTTTCAGTAGATGCAGTCTCAATAATTTTCTCTCCACCTGTTTGCTGACATGAAATTATTTTAACAGCAAGAAAATGATGTTATTTCATTAATAAAAGACACAAATCCTAAAATTCAGCGCTGACTGAAGGAAAATTCAATTAACAAGTATAAATGACTGGTAGTTGATCAGTTCTAATATTAGAATGGGGTAAAGAGAACACAAGAACACTGGAAACCTGAAATTCATTGCTTGGAAAAAGAGGATCCTGAGAAGGATCGAACCTTGTAACACTATTTTGAGCAGAACCTCTATCACTTCCATCAGCAGAAGCTGGACTGCAGAGAATTTTGATCATGTGTGCATATTAGTGGACAATTTTGGTTTTGCCTATTCGGCATTCCATTCTGCACAGTTCTGGTGAGTTTATCAATCACAGTACCCTGCTCCCCTTAGGGTTAGGCCTGACCATCATCCCCTGGGCAATTGGGACTTATGTAAAGGGTGGGAGCATGCCCAAGAAGAATCAAACTTTTCTAGGACAAATATATAGACACTGAGCGAATACAGCACCAACAGAAAGAACTGCTTGTGTAGCCAAGGCCATATTCCCTCCTAAATGAGCCAGGCGGTGTGCAGCAGACAGAATGAAGCTAGCACACAAAGAGAAACAGGGAGAAGCTGACCAGGAAAGATGGAAAGTGTCGTGATGGTGTTGAGTAACTTGCTCCAGTTCCTGAGGTCCTGGTCCCTGCAGCGCTTCCTGCCACTGTGTGAGTTCCTCCAAAATATACGTTCCAGCTATGTGAGAATTCGTTATTGCTTAAGCTAATTTGAATTTCCATTTGCTCACTAGCACATGAAAGAGTATTAAGGATGTATTTTTATCATGCTACCATTGCATGTAGCTCTGATTTCAAGGGTTTATGAAATGCACGCTTTTTAAAATCATGGACTTTGTTATACCGCTGTTAAGTCAGGGCATCGCACTTGTGGTAAAGAATGATGATGGCACCTCTTTACAAGATTTCTCTAGAAAACCTTAGCTAACCTGGTGAAAAATAAGTGATTTTTGAAAAACACAGTATTAGTGACAGTACTCAAGAGAACCCCTTTGTATGTGATTACAAACTCAATTATTAAAATCCAAATAACTCAGTGAAAAATATATTTTGAAGTATCAATGAATATATAAATATAAAGGTTAAGATTTTTACCATACTTACTTTAATTTCTGGTTGGAACCAACTCTGCGTCACTGTGTCAAATACGTGCACATCATTATGCCATCCCCAGAATATCTGCTCTTCCTAAAACAGAAATTTTTAAAATATTTAAAAGACTTTATGATTTTTAGGTTATTGTTCGTTTCTTTGCATATTTACTGGTAAAATAGTAGACACCTTTATAAAAACAGAGTTACGCGTTACGTTAGTCATAAAGCTCATGCACACAACAGCGGCTGAGCAAGTGGGGTCCCAAGACCAAGAGCAGCAATACCTGGCAACTTGTCATCTCATAGTATTGCTTTCAGTGTGTCATAATTATACTTGTTAACAATCTTCCAATTCCCTTGAAGGATTGTCTCTTTTAAAATTGCAGAGGACAGAACGACATTTGTATGTTGAAATCGGTTTTTCTGAAGTGTGTGCTCAGAATTCCTAATCTTTGCTATTAGGAACTTCAGGGGACTATGGTTCCTTTTTCCAAAAGGTTCCAGTTACTTCTACTAACCAAGCAATTGGTTCTTACTTATAGGTCAAACTTATGCTCACTCTCTTCTTTGTCTTCTAAGAGACAAAACTTTTTGCAAGGCAGAGCTTTAGCAGTTACGTGGTATTCAGTGTCTTCCAGATTGCTGAAATGCTCTATCACTACTCTAGCTTACCCCTGTGCAGTTTTAGGTCAGAAATACATCATTTCTTTTTGTCAGGACTTGTTGCCTTACAGCTGCCAAACCGTTTGTTCTCCGGCACTCTTCCCAGGATTTCACAAGGGAGTGTTTCAGCAAACTGAGGCCCGATGGAGAGATATCGGAAAAGCTGCTTTGAGGGGAAGTCTCAGCAAACTGAGACCCAATGGAATTATATCGGTCCCTCCCCTTCAATGGATTCCTTGGAGATGTGCGTGTGTGTGAAGGCAAAGTACAACCTGGAACACAATGGGAACTTTCAGGAAAGACAGCCAGCCGGCCATGTAACACACAGATCTTGACATTAACAATCTTTTACCTCCTTAAAAGTTAACCAATAAAAACTATGTGTTGGCCCGATTCGGGGCTCAGTCCTTGAGGCTTGAGTCCCTTGGCCCCCGCTTGCACCCTATTCTTGACTACTGTCTTTTCTTAGCCCTGCGCCACCCTTCTCGCTTCCCACAGCTCATGTAGTGGTGGACATGACAAGGACTTGGCAAATACTCTAAACAATATAGTTAGTTTAAAATCTAAACAAAAAAAATCCACTTATATACCACAAATTTCAGGATATGATCATTAGCCTAATTTAGCCTAGGGGAGGAAGAATTGAGAGATTTTACTGATAATTAAAAATAGATATAAATCACAGGAAGTTACATTTCTGAAAATTATCAGTAATATTATAAGTAGCAAAGCTTTAAAGACACAGTAGTACCTCGGTTTTTGAATGTTTCTGTTGACGAACATTTTGGTTTATGAACGCCGTAAACCCGAAAGTAAATGCTTCGGTTTTCAAACACGCCTTGGTAGTCGAACATGTCACACGGCTTCCGCTGAGTGCAAGATCCTGAGGCCTAGCTGTCGGCTGTTTTCGAATGTCGTGGATTACGTTCAAAAACCGAGGTATCACTGTATTTCATTTTAAAAACTTAAAACCATGTAAACACATAGAGAATTTTTACCCATATACAAAGAGATATACACAAAATGTACATATATATTAATAATGTACAATAATAATATATGCTAGTAGAACGTTAAAACTGAAGAGTTACTGTGTATCTTCGTGGTAGGATCAATTGTTCTTAAAGCTATCTTTTAAAAGATTTCATTTTTATAAGTCACGACTTCTTTCATTAATGATAGCTATTCTCTAACCAGTAAGAATAAGTAGGAAAGGTAATATCACTACCAGCTTATTCTTGTGTGTAAGAATGAGCTATGACTAGTTCTAGTGGACATGTCTAAAAGCAGGTATATGTCAGCAATAACCATTCTGGTTACCTATAAACAAAGTCTTTCCAGGTTGTGCTAAAGCCTCTACTTGTCTAACAGAAGCAAGTGCAAGTGATTAATGATGTAAGAAAAGAAATTATTCTGCCAAACCTCCTCTAATTGAATCCAAATCCAAAAGATAGGAAACAATTATTTTTCAGTGTCAATTATGGCAAATTAAAATGATAAGTACTGGGCTCATTATGTTTAAAGACTTTAAGGAAAATGTAAACAGTGATTCCTCTCTTACCCAAGATGCATCATGTACATCAAAACAGTCTTGGAGTTCACTGTGCCTCCTACACCCATAGCCACCAAAGTATATTAATCTGAAAAACAAATACAAAAGCACACACTTTAGAAGTTCTACTTCTAGTTTGTTCATAAAAAGTTGAAACAGATCATTTTTCTCACTCTAGCAACCTGAACAAGCCAGATACAGTCACGCATTGCATAAAGATGTTTCAATCAATGACAGACTGTATATATGGCAGTGGCCCCATAAGATTATAATGGAGCTGAAAAATCCCTATCACCTCGTGATGCGGTAGCTACCGTAATGTTGTAGCACAACACAGTACTCCTGTGTTTGTGGTGATGCTGGTGTAAACAAACCTACTGTACTGCCAGTCCTATAAAAGTACAGCACATACAATTGTGTACAGTACATAATACTTCATAATGATAATAAACGACTATGTTATTGGTTTATATATGTACTATATTATACTTTTTATCATTATTTTAGTGTACTCTTCCTACTTATAAAAAGTTTAGTGTAAAACAGTATGCTGTGTTACATCAGCAGCAGCCTCATACATCTCAAATTTACCTCGTCTCTTGATTGCACCCTTGTCTCTAGTGCTTGATTTAATCTCACATTGCTTTGTACAGTAACATGCTGTACAGACTTGTAACCTACGAGCAATGAGCTACACCGTCTAGCTTAGCTGTGTAGTAGGGTATTTCATCTAGGTTTCTGTAAAGACACTCTACAATGTTTGCACAATGACAAAATAGCCTAGCGACACATTTCTCAGAATATATTCCCATCATTAAGCGGTGCACAACTGTACACTACAAAAACATAGTTTTTTTAAAAAAAATCCAAGTCCTAAGGAACAAAAAGACCTAAATGAAATAATTCCAGAATGTGATGAGCTCTCAATAGGAAAGAAGAGACCTATGGGTGTTTTCATTTCTGGTGTTAACAGCAGGAGGAGGAAGAATCCAGCACAAATAGGGTTCGTAATGAAACCACCCCAAATTTTAATAGCCACGTGCAGGCTGGCATGGCAAATTAGAATCTTAAGAAACTCAGGCACATTCAACAGGGAAACTCAGGAACCAACACAATGACCCTTTTGCATAGTCTTCAGAGAGGGTTCAGGGTTAGTCACCAACAATCAGAAGCAGAGGAGAGCTGAGTAAACCTCCCTAAGGCAATCCCTGAGCCATTAGCTACTAAAGTCTGGGATCAGGGCAAGAGATCGGAAGGAAATACCTTAGAAGCATGCCAAGCCATTATGGCATACAGGGCAGCTACCCTCAAAAGGCCAGGAGAAAGGGTGCAAGGCTGAAAGAGATCTCCTAAGATACAGAAAGCATAAATGGACCTGGGTAGCAAAGACAACCCCTAGTGACCAAACACCTACCAATTAAGGTATAAAACAGGGAGAGATCTCCCACAGTTCTGAGAGGTGGGAACTCAGCTGTGAAGCTCAGCTGAAAACTTCTAGATGATCTCTAGTGTTTCCTTTGCTAGGGTCCTAGCAAAGGAAGGTCTTGATCCTGCCTCAAAACATTTGAAGCTAGTGGTGAAATTCAATCAAACTAAAGCTGCACCAAAGCCCCAAAACAGGTTGACCACAGATTACACTGACTCAAATCCAAATCTAACAGCCTGAAAAAAGAAGAAAGTGCATATCCTTTCCTGGAGATAGATATCATTTATTCAAATATTTTATATTCTTTCATAGAGAATGTCTGACATGTGATGAAAAAATTAAGATTCATGAAAAGATAAAAAGGTGACCCATGATCAAGAGAGGAAAGAGTCAATATAAGTTGACCCCAAGGTGGCCCAGATATTTTAATTAGACATGGCTTTTAAAACAACTATGATAAAAATGCTAACAGATCTAGCTTGTAAAAGGTAAACAACATACAGGAAAAGCTGTGATTTAGCAGAGACATGGAACCATGAAAAAGAACTAAACGGAAATGCTAAAAACAGAAAATAAGATGTCAGAAATAAAGAATTCATTAGATAGGCTTAACAGGAAACTTGACATAGCAATGAAAAAGATCAGTGAACCTGAAGATAGGTCAATAGGTCAATAAAAGGTATGCAAATTAAAGCAAAGAGAAGAAAGGAGTGTGTGTGTGGGGGGGAGGGAACGGGAGCCCAAGCTCTGTGGAACAGTATCAAATGGTCTAATGTGCACATAATAGGAATCCCAGAAGAAGAGACAAATAAATGTGTAGAAGAGATATTTGATAATAACTAAGAACATCCTAAAACTGATGAAAGATATAGACCCACCAAGTCCAGAAGCTCAGCACACTCCAAGCAGGATAAATACAAAGAAGAGTACATATAGGCACATTTTAATCAAATCAATGAAGAGCAAAAATAAAGAACAGTAAAAAGACAAATACAGGTGGAAAAAAACACATATTTGAGTGAATTTCTCACTAGAAAAATGGAGGCCCAAAGACAATGTTATACAATCTTTAACGTGCTAGAAGAAAAAAAGAAAAAAACAACAACTGTCAACCCAATGTGTGAAAAAGAAAAATCACATGGAAAATTAGAAACAACCTTGAAATGAATAAAAATGAATACACAGTAAAACAAAACTTATGGGATACAGTGAAGGCAGTGCTCAGAAGGAATTTTATAGGTGTAAATGCGTATGAATTTTTTTTTTTAAATCTCAAATTAGTAACACAACTGTTCACATTAAGGAACTAGGGAAAAAAGAGCAAAGTAAACCCATAGATAACAGAAGGAAGGAAACAATAAAAATTAAAGTGGGAATAAGCAAAATAGTGAATAGAAAAACAGTGGAGAAAAACAACAAAAGCAAAAAGATCAACAAAATGGGCAAATCTTTAGTTACACTGGTGAAGAAAAAAGTAGAGATGGCTCAAATTACTAAAATCAGAAATGATAAAGGAGACATTACTATCAACATTACTGAAATAAAAAGGATTATAAGAGAATACTATGGAGGATTGTATGCCAACAGATTGGACAAACTAGATGAAAGATTCCTAGAAAAATTACTACCAAAAATGGTTCATGAAGAAATAGAAAATCTGAAAAACAACTATTAACAAGGGGATTGAATCAATAGTTAAAAACCTCCAAACAAAGAAAAGCTCAGGACCACAAGGCTTCATTTGCGAATTCTACTAAATATTTAAAGAAAAATTAGTATCAGTCCTTCTCAAACTCTTCCAAAAACTTGAAGAGGAGGAAACACTTTCAAAATCATTTGATGAGGCTAGCCAGGCAAAGATATTTCAACAAAAGAAAACTACATATATCTCTTAAGAGATTAATATCCTGAATGAGTAAAGACTCCTAAAAATCAACAACAAAAAGACAAACCAATTTTTAAAAATGGGCAAAGGACTTGAGTTGACATTTCTGCAAAGATATACCAATGGCCAATAAGCACATGAAAAAATGGTCAACATCATTAGTCACTGAGGAAATGCAAATGAAAACCCCAATGAACACCACTTCACACCCCCAAGGAAGAAACAAAAAGCAAAAACAAAACCAAAAAATTGCAAGTGTTGGCAAGGATATGGAGGAATTGGACCTCTTGTACGTTGCCAGTGGGAAGAATATAAAATGGCATAGTGACTGTGCAAGACAGTTTAATGCTTCTTCAAAAGTTAAACATAGAGTTACCATATGATCCAACAATTCAACTCTTAGGTATATACCCAGAAGAGTTGAAAACAGGGACTCAAACAGTGCTTGCAAGCCAATGTTTACGGCAGCATTATTCATAATTGTCAAAAGGTGGAAACAACCCAGTGTTCATCAACAGATGAAGAGATAAACAAAATACAGTATACACATACAATGGAATATTATTCAGCCTTAAAAAGGAATGAAGTTCTGATACATACTACAGCATAGTGAACTTTCAAAGCATTTTGTTAATATGCCAGATACCAAAGAGCAAATATTGTATGATTCTACTCATATGAAATATCTGTAATAGGCAAATTCATGGAGACAGAAAACAGATTAGAGATTACCAGGGATTGGGGAGAAGGGGAAATGGGGAGGTACCACGTAAAGGGTACAGTTAGCCCTCTATATGTGTGGGTTCTATATCCGCGGGTTCTGCATCTATAAATTCAACCAACTGTTAATCGAAAATATTTGAAAAGAAAAAGTTACATTGCTGCTGACATGTACTATGTAGTTAGGCATACAATGGCTGCATCTGTACTGAACATGTACAGACTTTTTTGGTCATTATTCCTAAGCAATACAGCATGAAAATTATTTACACAGCATTTACATTGTATTAGGTATTATAAGTAATCTATACATGATTTGAAGTACACAGGAGGATGTGCATAGGTTATATGCTATTTTATAAAAGGGACATGAGAATCCATGGATTTTGCTATCCACAGGGGTCCCAAAACCAATCCCCTGCAGGTACCCAGGGATAGTGACTACATAGTTTCTGGTTTTGAAAGAGAAAAAATTTTGGAACCAGGTAATGGTGATGGTTGCATAACATTGTGAATGTAATTAACACCATTGCACTTTACATTTAAATAAGATTAAAATTGCATTGTACACTAAAATATGATCAAATTTTATGTTATATATATTTCACCACTTTTTTAAAAAGATATGGTGAAAAGTAAGTCTCCCTCCTACTCTCAGTCACTCAATCCTTCTGCCTCAGGCAACCAGTGCTAACCAGTCTCTTATATACAAACTAGAAAAACTGTAAAGGAACAAAAATACTTCATAGGGTTGGCGTCAATTAAGTCCTGGAGAAACAAAAGTAGAAAACTCTAGTGGCTGACAGAAACATACTTCATTGCTCCTAATTGTTCACAGAGATAGCTATCCCTTTATGTAAACTTTCCCAAAGATCAGAAATGTAGTTCAGTTCTGTTTTCAATTCCAGTCCCTATAATGCTTCTTCCAAACTGCCATGACAAAAAAAATTAAGGCCTAACCAAGAAACAAATTGACAAAGTTATCTATTACTCCTTCCAAAAAATTCTGTGTATGTCTGCAAATAGAATTCAATAGGATGTTGAAATACTTGTTGTAACCAAGTAAGATTTATATCTTAAATACAAATATACACAAATTAAAATAATTTCACCAGTATTTAAATTAGGAAAAACACTCCCATCACCTCAGAAGAGAAGAAAAAGTATTTAATAAAAACCAACATTCTTGGGCCGGCCCAGTGGCTCAGGCAGTTAGAGCTCCATGCTCCTAACTCCGAAGGCTGCCAGTTTGATTCCCACATGGGCCAGTGGGCTCTCAACCACAAGGTTGCCAGTTCAACTCCTCGAGTCCCGCAAGGGATGGTGGGCTGCGCCTCCTGCAAGTAGCAACGGCAACTGGACCTGGAGCTGAGCTGCGCCCTCCACAACTAAGACTGAAAGGACAACAACTTGAAGCTGAATGGCACCCTCCACAACTAAGATTGAAAGGACAACAACTTGACTTGGAAAAAAGGCCTGGAAGTACACACTGTTCCCCAACAAAGTCCTGTTCCCCTTCCCCAATAAAAAAACAAAAAAACAAAAAAATAAACCACCCAACATTCTTTGCTCATAAACATCCATGTTTAAAAAGGTAGGACTAGAATAACATGCCCTCCATATATATATATATATATATATATATATATATATATATATATATATACACATAGAAATTAAATGCATGTTAATGTGGTATTTCAAGTCACTTCGAAAACTGAATTATTTAATATATAATGATAGAATAAATAATTGAGCTGGAGAAAATATTTAGCTAAAGCTACCTCACTATATATATATATATATATATATACACACACACACACACACATATATATATACATATATATACACATATATAAATGTTTCAAATGAAGTAAAAAAACAAATGTAAAAATCTAAATTTTTAAATTTTTTTGAAACAATGTAAAATATTATGATTACAAATAAAATTAAAAAAGAAATCAAATCCTAAAAAATAGAAAGGAAAATAAACAAATGAATCTATGCATCAAGTGGGCAGCATAATTACACAGAGGAGAACTTTTAAAATGATTACAAAACCCAAGATTTGAATGTACATCTCTAATGGTATAGAACATAAAAAAATTAAAGAATTGGAACAAAATTAAAACTGCTTTTAGTAATCATATATTTAGTATTATTGGTATTGTTGTGTGAATTATGGGATAAAGCAAATTAATAATTATGTTGGTGATAGTGAGAACCAGAATTTTCAACATAGAATAAAGGAAATACTAATGTATAAAATCAGTGAAGTTGGGTTAAAAATTTCCTAGTTCTGAAATGTGAAATTGAAGTATCTGTATGAATGCATTTTGTGTTTTATCATTTCTACACTGAAAAAGTACAGAAATAAAAACTCAGCAATGCACTGAAACTGAAGTCTCTAAATACCACTTACCATTAAACAGAAACAGAATTCCTTGGAGAAATGGCTAACTATTGGTTTAGGATAGGAAATATCCAAGATGAGCTTGGAAAACCTTGACACAATGAAAAGCATACAAATTATGAAACTGGTAGAGATCTATCAAAAGGATTCAGGAGCTACCTCAAAGAGGTTCCCACCCAACAAAGATGGAATCATTTGAGCTTCAATAAGAGAAATAACTCCAGGGATTAAAACACAAAATATTTTGAATTCATGGATTCATAACGACAATTTAAAAACTGAACCGATCACTTCGGAGGATGCCAGAAAAATGACTATTTGTTCAACACTGATAAACAAAGGGAAAGAATCAAGCCTTTGCATCTTCTCCTGCATAAATGAATCTAGGCAACAACCATCAATGCTTGCTAACAAAGAGAGATGGCGAGACATAATGTGCCACCTAATGAAAATATTTAACTATAAATAGTTTTGCCCCCCTTCAAAACTAACAACCAACAAAAGAACATGAATCTGATCCGAGATCCTAGACCTAAGCACCAATTTATAGAAAATGTAAGGTATAAGCGAACATGTTAAGGATACCAGAGGGACCCAATCAACACAATGCCGACTGATGGAAATTCTATAGTCAAATGACCTGCTTTCTTCATCAAATAAATTTCAAAACCAAAACAACAACAACAAAAATCAAAAGAGAATCTCCATAATAAAAGCACCTTAAGAGACATCTCAATCAATTATAATGTATAGACCATACCTGGATCTTCTATTGAACAAAGTGTTTTTAAAAATGTATGAGACAAACAGGGAAATTTGAATACTGAATATTAAATATTACATATTTTAAAGCAAAAAAAAATCAATAAATTACACCTTCAAAGCAAAAATATAAGAACTCAGACAACAGAGTTGATGGCCAGAAAATATGAAGAGGTGAAACATAATTGGTAGAAGTTAGGGAAAAAAATGGAAGGGGAAAAAAACCCATGTGGGAAATGAAGATCAAGTTACAAAGAGCAAAAGAGAGAACAAACATCACAGAAAATATGGTAAAGGACCTAGAGAATAGAAACAAGAAAAGCCACCAAAAGAAAAAAAAGAAAAAAGAAAAAAGAAAAACTTTATGAAAAAATGATAAACAGGTAGAGAACAGCTAAAATATTCCTAACCGAAGTTGGAACAGAAGAGTGAAAAACATAATTAACAAAAAGCTGGTGTTGAATGAAAGGAGGGGTAAAGGGAAGAAGAGGATTCAATCTAATTTTGATACTGAGAGAAACAAGAGACATTGTTAAAGAAAAGGAAAGTTAAAGGTCATACATTAAAGTATAAGTATAAGCACTAGAACTATTGAAGGTCCAACACAATGCAGTAAAGCCAAAAAGAGTACAAGTACTGGAAAGGAAGAAGAAATGACATTATTCACAGATACTCTGATTATGTACAAAATTCAAAAAAGTCTATTGCTAAATTATTAGAATTAATAAAAGGATATATATAGTAAGGTTGCTGAACATAAGGCCGATATATACAAAAAATCAATTGTTTCTATATACAAGCAACAAACCAAAAATGAACACATTTAAAGGATAGCATTTAAAACAGCATCAAGAAGAATCAAATATCTAGGAAAATAATCTAATGAAAAGTGTGTATGACTTCTACACAGACACGGTAAAGCATTACTCAGAGAAGAGGTAAAGGCCTAAATAAATAGAGGGATATAGAGGGATATAGTTCCAGTACTGTAAATATGTCAGTTCTCCTTACCTTGAACTCTAGATTCAATGCAATTTCAGTTAAAATTCTAGTAGGTTTTGTGGAAATTAACTAATTCAAAATTTATATGGAGATGCAAAAGCCTAGAAGAGCCAAGATATATTTACAGTAGAAGAACAAATACAGAGGATGCCAAAAAAATGTATACACATTTTAAGAAAGGAAAACTGTATTAAAATTGTAATACTCAACATATACTAATAACAAAAGATGACTACAAGTCATGTGTGTATATTTTTTTGGCACCCCCAGTAGAATAGGTTTACTGACTTGCTAGGTTTATTATAAAAGTATAGAAATTAAGACAATGTAATACTGGTACAAAGGACAAATTGTTCAACAGAATAGAGAAGAGACTTTAGAAACAGACCCTTCCATACACAGACACTTAATTTGTGGCAAAAGTGGCACTGCAAAGCAATGGAGAAAGTATGATCTTTGCAATCAATGCTGCTGGATCAAATGGTTATCCAGCTGGTTATTCAAATGGAAAAATGAAATGTGACCCTTATCTCATATCACACACAAAAAATAATTCCAGGTGGACTGTGGATTTGAAAATGAAGGATAAAATAATACAGCTTTAAAAGATAACTTAGAATAATTATCTTCATGAACTTGGGGAACCAAAAGTTTCTAGGACACAAAAGCACTAATCATAAGGGAAAGATTGACAAATTAGACTACATTAAAATCAGATTACCATTAAGAGAGTAAAGAGCTATATACCCAACAGAAAGGTTTACCCTTATGTACCAACATACATAGAAGAATGTTTATGTTATTTCAAAGAGTCAAAAGGTGGCAATGACCCAAATGTCTGTCAACAGTAGAATGAGTAAATATACAGTAGTATTTCATTTAATAGAATAATATATAGGAAAGAAAACAAACTATAGGTAGACACAACGTCATGGATGAATCTCAAAAATATAATTTGAGTAAAAGAATAACTTATATATAATACAAAACCCCCAATATAATTTAGGGTGCTAGAAATCAAGATAATGGTTTCCTTTAGAAAGGAGTCTGAGTATAGTGGTTAGGAGTGGATATAATGAGGGTTTCTAGAGTGTTGATATTGATAATGTTCTGTTTCTTTATTTGGGTGATTGATACCTAAGTGTGTTCACTTTGTGGTAATTATTTAAGGCGTACACTTACAATTCATACTAGTCTTATAAGAATATTCTGTAAAGCTTCAATATCTAAACTAGTGAAGTATTTATGCATTAACAGATAGACAATCAATGAAATACAATAAAATCCAGAAATAGATTCAAATACCAATGAAAATTTAGTAAACACGTGAAAAGGTGGCATCTGAAATAACTATGTTAGAGACAGGTAGTCATCCAAAACAAGGTAAACCTGGATCCATATATCATAGCATAGGATAAGCCCCAAATGAATCAATCAATGATTTAAATGTAAAAATTAAATGACAAAAGTACTAGAAGAAAATATGTGAGAATTAGGTTCCAGTCTTGGAGTGGAAAAAGCCTTTGCAATCAATACTCAAAAGCAAGAAGACACAAAATAAATTATTGATAAATTTGCCCAAATAACAGCTTTAAAAAGCTGTTTAATACATACAGAACACACTATAAGCAAAGTCAAAAGGCAAGTGACAAACTGGAAAAAAATTTCATATCATAGCACAAACAGTAAAATCTCCTTAAAAATAAATATAGTATAACTCCTAGAAATTGAGATTATAAATGCTAACAACAGAAAATAATTAGCAAAGAACATGACCAAACATTCCAGAGAAAAAGAAATAAAAATTGCCCTTACACATACGAAAATACATTCAAACTCACATACACAAAAGATTTTTAATGAAAATCAAAATAAGACTGAAACATTACCTCTTAACTATCAGGCTGACAAAAAAACAAAAAAAACAAAAGGGGCCCGGTGGCTCAGGTGGCTGGAGCTCCGTGCTCCTAATGCCCAAGGCTGCTGGTTGGATTCCCACATGGGCCAGTGGGCTCTCAACCACAAGGTTGCTGGTTTGACTCCCGCAAGGGATGGTGGGCTCTTCCCCCTGCAACTAACAACGGCAACTGGACCTGGAGCTGAACTGCCCCCTCCAGAACTATGATTAAAAGGACAACTTGACTTAGAAAAAATCCTGGAAATACACACTGTTCCCCAATAAAGTCCTGCCAATAAAGTCCTGTTCCCCTTCCCCAATAAAATCTTTAAAAACAAAAACAAACAAACAAACAAAAACAACCCCACTAAGTTTGCCAGTAAACTCTTGGCAAGACTGTGGGGAAATAAGCATTCCGTTGTTGAGAATGCAAAACAGCACAACTTCTACGGAGGAAAAATTGGCAAAATCTATTGTTATGAGTTGAACTGTACCCTAAAATTCGTATGTTGAAGTCCTAATCCTCAGTATCTCAGAAGGTGACCTTATTTGAAAATAGGGTCTTTACAGAGGCAATCAAGCTAAAATGAGGTCATTAGGGTAGGCCCTGGGGATAGACAAGCACACACAGGGAAAATCCTATATGAAGTTGAAGGCAAAAATCACAGTAGTGCTTCTACAGACCAAGGAACGCCAAAGATTGCCAGCAAATCACCAGAAGTTAGGGGAGAGGCATGAAATAGATTCTTCCTCAAAACTTAAAGAAAGAATCAACCCTGCTGACCTGATCTCAGACTTCTAGCCTCCAGAATTGTGAGACAATACATTTCTGTTGTTTAAGCCACTCAATTTAGGGTATTTTGTTACAGCAGCCCTAGCAAACTAATCCTTTACAAAATTATAAATACATTACCTTTTGACCCAGCAATCTAATTCTACAATTTTATTCAACAGATAGATCTATAATCACATACAGAGGGTGCCAAAAAAAAATGCATACACATTTTAAGAAAGGAAAAAACTATATTAAAATTGTAATACTCAAAAGATGAACACAACAAGTCCCATTTGACTTCTGCAATGACAAGTGGTGCTCAAAGTGGTTACCGTCAGCGTCCAGACATTTCTGATTATGGTGAACTACTGCTTGAACTACTGCTTTGGTCAACTGCAATGTTGACCAAAGTGTCCACTTGTATACATTTTTTTGGCACCCTGTACACATATATGACCTATAATCATACACACACACACACACACACACACACACACACACACACACACAGATAGTCATTAAAGCATAGTTTGTGATAGCAAAGGAACTGAAACAATCTACAGGGTAAAGGTTAAATAAACAATGGTATGTCCATAGAGGAGACTACTATGCAGCCATAAAAAAAAAAAAACCCCAAGAACAAGCTTTGTAACTAGAGATACAGAAAGATGGAAGATGTCCACGGTATGCTGTCAACTAAAAGCAGCAGCAGGGTAGAATACAAGAAGCAGAACAGTGTAGAGAGTACAGATATTTGTGTAAGGAGGAGAAAAGCGGAACACATACGTGTGTATCTGCTTCTATTTCCATAAAGGAACACTGATGGCTTTCAAACTTGGAAACACAGTGGTTTCCAAACTGGTCTGCATCCTGGAATCATCCAAGGAACTTCAAAAAATCATACCCCCAGAGACTGCAATGTAATTAGTCTGGGGTATCACCTGGGCTTTGGAATTTTTTTAAAGATCCCCAGGTGATTCCACAGGCAGACAAGTTTGGGAACCACTACTGTAAGAATACAAAAGGTATTAATAAAAGTATCAATAGAAGTATTTTGTGCATGAGGGAGCAGGGACAGGAATGACAGCAAAAGCTTTCATTATAATATTTTTAAATACGGTTTTGATTGTGAACCATGTGAAAGTACTAACTATTCAGAAAATTCAGTTAAATAATAAACGAACTTTTTAAAAAAAGAAACAAATAGTTGCTTCCACATGTTTATTTTTATGCAGCTCTTATTCAGGGTTTAGAAATGCCATTACCATCAGTGTCAAAACAAGTTTGTAATTATATCTTGAAAAAATTCAGACTCTCAAGTTTTCTCTATTTTGGCCACAAGCTATAATGCTTACTTAAGTGTAGTTAATGATACCGTTTTGCTGCATTACCTGTCTTTATATACCCAGCAAGAAAGTTTATCACGTGGTGTGGGTGGTTTTCCTTCAAAGTTCGTGATTTTTTCCCAAACATAGGTTCCATCTCTTGTTCTCAAATTAACAAAATAAAGCTTTTAAAAGAGGAGAACACCATTAAGAGACAGGACGTTCAAAAATTAAATCTATATCTGAGAGATATGTGATCCAGAAATTAATCTTACTTTTTCTTTTTAAAAGGAAAAAATTTAATTGTACAGTTAATGAAAATGAGACAGTTTTAGAAGCAAAAATGATATGTAAAACACACTGAAATAGATCTTTTCCCATCATGCTCTTGTCCTATGTATATCAACTAAGTATGTAGTTAATTCTGTAGAAGAAAGACATGGGAGAAGAGAAAAGCAAAACTATTGCATTTTTACTCTACCACCTTGTAATCATAAACACAAGATTTTCTACATATATCTTCTTTTTTAAATATTTGTAAATTTGTGAGATGAAGTGACACATTAAATATTACATTTTGCAACACTCCTGAATTGAAAGAAAATATTACTCGATTGCTGTATCCTTTGTCATCATAGCCTCCAAAAACGTACAGCTTTCCATTAAGGCAAGCACCACAACTGCCTGACATGGAGGTAGGGAGTTCTCCTTCCATGAGGTGCATCGTCCTGCAGGAAGAATGATACGGAACTTCATAACTTTCCAGAAAGGCAAATTTAAATTCCCTTTGAACTCCATGAGCCCTTTTAAAACGAAAATTGTCACTGACAATTACAATTAAAATGTAATGGTAGCCAATACTGTAAAAACTCTAAGAGCATCCAAAGTAAACATTTTTCAATCTACTGAAAAAAAATTACAAAATCTTCATGTGTCACCAAAATTGTGAATTAATTAGTAGAACAAAGTCTTTAAGACAGCCTTAGTCTTGAGAGGAATGGTAAAGGACAAAAAGTAGAGAAAGGAAGGGAGCAGGGGAAAGAAAGAGCCAGAGAGAATAAAGCATTGAAAGAAAAAGAAAGGGAGAAAAACCAATGTTGCAGTATGTTCTAAGTATGTCTTAAATTTCCTGTAGTCTATAAAAACATTTATAACACATATTAAAATTGGACATTCTGCAATTCAAAATTACTTACCACAACCCACTATCAATATCATAGGTCCAAATTTCATCATTAGGCAAATATACTTCATTGTCTTCAATAGACTAAAAACATAGAATACATAAAATTATGTTTATCAATTACATAGTAACAATTAAATAGTTCCTTAGGATGGGAGAACTGCAATTAAAACACTGCAAAACACAAAATCATAAACAGGCTCAAAGATTTTTTTTTAATATAAATTAAGATTGACCAAAAGAAAAAAGGAAAAAAGACATATTCTAAGAGAAAGGGGGAAAACAATAAAGGTTTAGAATACAAAAATAGCAGGTCCATGAATCTCAAGAAAAGACTCAAGAGAATTAAACCTGTAAAAGGGATTTTCAGTAAGAGAAAATAGCAAAACAGTAACATTCAGAGTAGAATATTGAAGACAATAAAGCAAGGAAGAAAATGAGTATCAAAAAATATGTTTTATGTGAAGGGAAGGATTTAAGGAAGAAAATTTTTATTAGGTGTAATTAAGAGGACTGTACCAGATACCTTGATTCACTGAACATATTTTTGAGTGCCTACTATGTGCGAGGCATAGTGTTAGGTGTTAATTAAATATAGAATCTAAAGATCAGGATAAATTCAACAAGTCAAAATGGTAACTCAGAAGCTGAATAATCTCTTAAAAAGCTGATGACATAAATAGAATAATACATTCTGACATGATGAAAAGAGAAATGTGAATAGAATAACAATCTTATTTATATTAAGTTTAAAAAAATCTTAGGAATTAAAACAAATCCTTACATAAATCTATCAAAATTTCTTAGAATAATTCAAAAAGAGCCAATTTTTGTTATATCAGATGCCAAATACAGAAAAATGAGACAGATGGCGAAACTCTGATCACACGAGTTCACAGGATAGAAATGATCCAGAGTGTTTTCTTTGCAATGGAGGCCATGAAATCGACTGCCTTCCACTGTCCTGCCTTGCCCTTCGGGAAAATTCAGCCTCAACTGACATCCCATGGTTACGGTATTGCCCCATCCCCAGTGGTCGTCCGTTTCAACAAGACGACATCGATACTGAGACTGCCTAAACACGAGTCTTCCTAGCACTGTGAGACCACACTAACCAGCCAAAAGGTTGGTCAATGCATGCTTCGGACTGATTTATGACCAAAAGGGGGAACTGTGGATGAAAAAAAGGTTCCATGGAAAGTAACCTCACAGGATGAAGTGATCATAAATTCCTAAATGGGCAGGTCGTGGTGGGTAGTCACACCCCACGCCTACTATGACTTCGTTAGTTAACGTCTTATCTTTGTCTTAAGCAAGCCCTGTCCATCGTTCTTGTGCATCTAGGTCAACATACCTTTGAAACACGTCTTTTCAGACTCCTCCTCAAGAATGATCATCCTCAAGGTAGCACATAATCTTAACTAATCTCTAATCCAGTCCCCCACTTGCTTTCTCTGACCTCCATGTAATCGTCCTTACTTTTGCTCCTTAATTCCAAATGCATAAAAGACACTGCAAACTGTTATTCTCCAGAGCATTTGGGATCTTGCTCCTTGGCATATGTCCTCAGTGTGGCCCAAATAAACTCTTGTAAAAATTCAAAAAAAGAAAATAGCCAATTTTAAAAGATATCAGTTTAAGAATTTCTAAGACCGCATGATGCATAAATTGTTAATATGGTTAAGTAGATTTAGCTTATTTTCTTATTACTATGTTTAAGCTTATATTGTTAAGCTTACCATGTTTAGCTTGTATTACTTATTACTACCTTTATAACAGAAATATTATGAAAATGGATTCTGTCATTACTCTGCTTAAGTCCCTTCAATGCTTCCCTACTGCTCTCAGGACAGTCTAGAATTCTTATGACTATACGTACTATTTGGCACTTGCTAGCCATTCAAAGTTCATCTTGCGTTTCACTCATTATGCTGTAGTCCTCTTTCCACTCCTAAACCTCTGCAAGTTCCTTGGTGCAATAGGGCCTTCAGCTATGCTCTTCTCTCCCCTTGGAATGCTGCCCCAGACTTTGCCTGGCTAACTCACTGATTCTTTGGGAATCAGCTTAAACTTCGCTTCTCTCATATCCCAGCATAAGGTTAAGGGATTAAGTTCCCTATTAAATGCTCTCACACAGTCCTGTACTTCCCCTTCGAAGTCCTTTGTGTCACACCCACCCGCCACCACCACTAACCCTTAAGCTTCATGAGTGCACGGATCATTGTTATAATTTGGTTCCCAGAGCCTAGCACAGTGCCTGACGCATAAAAGGCACATGGAACATTTGTTGATTGAGTGAGTGAATGGGTAAGTAATACCTGTTAAACTGACTGCATGGTCACGTCAGCCTGATTAAAAAGAAAAGTCCCTTTCACTAATCTTTAAAAGGAGTGGTACAAAAACACAAATGAAGAACAGAATTGAAAAATTTTAGATCTAGTTCCTTTTCACTTTCTCAGAGATTTCACTCCAAAATTATCCCTTCTTCTCTACATCATCAAGTTTTCCTTCTCTACTAGATCATTCCTAGATATACAAACATGCCTTAATATTACTCTTTAAAAAAAGTATATATATGCTCCAGTATATACATTTAAAAAAATGTATATATATGCTCCAGTATGTAATGGAGCAGAGAAATAGGAATTAGGGGAGATATAGGGGAGTTAACAATAATGGGTAACCTCTCATTCTCTCATCAATTCAGATTAATATGGCTTTTGGGCCCATCATTCCACTAAAATTGTTCTTGTCAAGGTTTCCCTAAAAAAGAGAATTCGTTAACTGATTTATCCAGAAATACAGCCCAAAGAGATGGAACATATATTTTTTAAAAAGTTAAGAGACATGGAGAAAGAGAAGAACTAAGTCTAATCAGAATTACATTAGGGTGTAATAGAATTAGGAAGAGGCAATATTTGAAGAGACAAGGCTGACAGTTTTGCCAAACTGTTGAAAATCATCAATCCTGGAAATCTATGAAGTTCTTACAAGTTCCAAGCAGGATAAATAAATAGAAATCGGGGCGGCCGGTTAGCTCACTTGGTTACAGCGTGGTGCTGATAACACCAAAGTTGCTGGTTCAGTCCCCGCATGGTACAATGCGAGCTGCTGTGTCCTCCTCAAAAAATAACCAAAAAAACAAAAAACAAAAAACTTGTCTTCTTTAAAATGACAAGAAAATAAAATGGTTTTAAAATAAATAGAACTAGACACATCATAGTAGAACTACAGAACATCAAAGAAAAAATATTCTTTACTGCCAGAGAAAAGATAAATCACCTTCAAATGAATCCCAGCTAATGACTGACTGAATTCTCATTAGCAACAACATAAGTAATATTAGCAATTGTGTTTAACGAAAGTAACTGTCAACCTAGAACTCTACTCCCAGTGAAAATATTTTTTAAAAACAAAAGTGAAACAAAGAAATTTTCAGACAAACACAAACTGAGACAGTTAGCCAATAATAGACCCTTATTTAAAGAAAGTCTAATAGCTGTGCTACTTCAGGCGAAAGAAAAATGATCCGAAATTAAAAATCTGAAATGCAACAAGGAATAGTATGACAAGATATAGGTAAATGTGTGGGTAAATTTAAACATTAGAAAAAAGCCTGAACTGACAACACAGATGGATCTTGAGATTACTATGCTAAGCAAAATAAGTCAGACAGGAAAAAGTCAAGAACTGTATGACTTCACTCATATGTAGGATATAAAACTGAAAGCAACAATGGAACAAGACAAACAAACAAACAAAAACTCATAGACACAGACAACAGTTTAGTGGTTACCGGAAGGTAGGTGGGGAGGAGGTAGTAGAAGAGGGTAAAGGGGGTCAAATACATGGTGATGGAAGGAGAACTGACTCTCGGTGGTGAGCACACAACGCAATATATAGATGATGTATTATAGAAATGCACACTTGAAACCTATGTAATTTTACTAACCAATGTCACCCCAATAAACTTAATAAATAAGAAAAAGGGCTAAACTTTTTTTGATACCTAATTGGGTGGAGTGGGGGTGAGACAGGATAGAACTAAGGAAAGGGGTGACCAAACCTAAAACTTTTTAAAGTACTTGAACTCTACAGGAAGAAAGAAAATTATTAATTTTGAACTTTGTGAAGTTCATGTTGAAATAAATAGAGTAACTACTGGATGGCTATAAATAAATCATATGATTTCTACACCAAGAGAAAAAAATGGGAAGAGAACAAAAAGCTCTTCAAACAACCCTCAAAATCAGGAGGAGGAGAAACAGAGAGGGGCAAATATAAAGCACATCTGATGAAAAAATGTATATCAGAATTACATTAAGTGGAAAGAGTAAAACTCACCAGATAAAATATACATAATGTCAGACTGGATAAAAATAAGATACAATGATTCTCAGATAAGAAACACATTTAAAACATAAAGATATACAAAGTTTCCATCAGAAGGTAGAAAAAGACATGCCATGCAAATATTAATCAAAAGAAAGATGATATAGCTGTATGAATATTGGCAAAATAGATTTTAAGGCAAATAACAACTACAGATAAAAAGATCATTACATAATAATAAAATGTTCAATTAACCAGAAAGATATAACCATTCTAAATTCATATACACCCAAAAAAGTAACCTAAAAATACAAACAAAGTAAAAGCTGACAGGACCACAGGGAGACACTAACAAATCTACATCAGAGTAAGAGTTTTTAACACCTATTATAGTAATTGATAGAACAGGGAGGAAAATAATCGGAAAGGATATAGGAGATTTAAACAACACAATGAGCAAGGTTGATAAAGTGGACACATATGAAACACTTCCCCCAACATAAGAACAAAGGGTATATTTGTCTACACACTAGTCCTTAAAGCAAACCTCAACATGTACCAAAGAATGTATAGATCACATTCTCCAAGTACTACACAATTAAGTTAGAAATTAATTAATTAAGTTAGAAAGCTAACTATGAAAGCAGCATTTGTTTAGAAATTTAAAATATTTTGCTAAACAACTTATGGGTCAAATAAAGATAACTGAAAATACACAACATAAGAACTGTAAAATGACAAAATACTGCTTATCAAAACTTGAGGAATACAACTAAAGATTGAAATTACACTAAAATTAAGAACTGTTGGACAGAAGACAATCATCAAGAAAGTACAAAACAAGCTACAAACTGAGAAGACATATTCAATTCAAATAACTATAAAGAAGTCTTAAAAATCAATAAGAAAAAGACAATCTAATAGACAACTGAGCAAAAGACAGAAACCAGCATTTTTACAGAAGAAGAAACACAAATCGTCCATAAAGTTATGAAAAGAGACTCAACTTTATTAGTAATCAGGGAAAGCAAACAAAAATCTCAATCAAGTATCATGTCACACTCACTGGACTGGCAAAAAATTTAAGGCCAGATGGTACCAAATGTTGTCAAAGAAGTGGGGCAAAGAGGAGGCTGATGGGAGTGTAAATTTATATAAATATCTTGGCAACAGTGACAAATCTGGAGATGTGTGTACCAAGTGACAAGTATTCGATTCCTTGGTACATGCCCTAGAGAGTGCATGTGCCCTTGTGCATGTATTAATATAAGAGCCACGTTATAAGAATGCTCACATTGTAGCTTTCTTTATAACACTAAAAAAAGTAGAAGCATTCAAACATTCATCAACAGCGCAATGGGCAAATAAATTGCTGTAAATTTACACAATAGATTATACAGGACACACATTAAAGGAATGAATCCAGGGATGATTTTCAAAATACTTAATAACTGGGGCACAGAAACTGACCAACCAGAATGGACACTAAGTAAAAACAGGTACAGTCATGCTAGTGTATACCAGCTGAATACAAGCAATGTGTGAACCTAAAAAACATAATGTAGACTAAAAGAATTAAGTCATGAAAGAAAATACATGCTATGATTTCAAAACCAAGTAATATATTGTTTAGAAATAGATGCATATGTGGTAAAAGTGTAACAAGAAATCAAGACACCACCTGTGGGGGTGGGAGAGCATGTAATGAGTAAAGGATACACAGGAAGCTTCTAAGATACTGGTTTTAGTTGATTTCTTAATCCGGAAGTAAACATGTTTACCTTTAAATGATACTAATTTTACATATTCTTTTGTATATATATTTCAATTTTAAAAATTAAGAAAATGAAATCTTAAGAAATGAATATTAAGTAATTAAGTAGCTCACAGAATCAGGAAGGCTGAAGACTCATCCTCTAATCTATGTAAGGAGAATCAAGGCCTAAAACCAGGCCTGGTGAGCTAACTGTTGCCGTCCGTCACTGGGGAGCATCACACTACAGCTTGCAGCACCACCGCCTTTATACCAGGGACTTTGATCATCTTACAAATACTACTGCTGGGTAATAATCCTCCTCAGGTCCTTTTAAATCATTACTCCTGAATCTAAATCTAGCCAAGATTCATTTAATAGAGTCCATGCCACTTGCCTACAAGTTAGCTGAAAGGGAGCCTGGAAAAGTGAGTACCTGGCATTCAGTTTCTTTTAATTGGGCACCTACTATGAGCTATACCCAATTCTAGATGTCAGGGATACAATAGTGAACAAAATCTCTATCTTTATAGAATTTACATCCTATAGGGGTAGGTAGGAGGTAATCAGACAACTGAAATGAATACACCAACAAGACTCACTGGGTGGAAGATACCACAAATAGAGACTAAGGTTCAAATACTGGGCAGCTAAAAATAATAAATGTCTTCCACATGACATGCATGGCTTATGCGACCATCTATGAATATACAAAATGGAACTATTAGGTTAAAGAGAATACAAACTTAAGGCTTTTGATATACATTGCTAAATTTCTCAAAAAGTTTACACAAGTTTGTACTGCCATTTCCAGAGTGTGAGTAATTCATTTGCCCATGCTCTTCTCAAAAATTCTCTTTAATATTTGAAAATTGGAGAAGAAAAAGCTCATTGTTATATTCAGCTGGGTTTCTTTGCTTCTCATTATATTTGTATTTCTTCTTTTGTAAATTGCTTGTGCATATCCATTGTTCATTCTTCAATGGAAATTAATTAATCTTTATTTTTACAGGAACTTTGCCTATCATATATGTTGCAAATACCTTCCCCAGTTTATCATTTGCCTTCTCACTTTATTGTGAGAGTAAATGCATTAAAAAGTTACTGTTTAAAAGTCACAGTATTACATTTTTTAAAAGTTTTATCTATCAATCTTTTTTTTATATAGGTTTTCCCAATTGTCTTTTCCCAACTTGAGGTTTTTACAAGAGTCATATATTTTCTTCCGGTTGAATATAGCTTAATTTTTCTACATTTAACTCTTCAATCCTAACATTCCATTATCATTTTCCTCCAGCTATTCCTGGAACATTTATTGAATAAGTGATAGTTTTTCTAGAATTGAAATGCTACCTTTGAAATACGAAATAGTCTGTATGCTTGGTTATTTATTTTCAATTCCATCATACTACCTAAACTTGCATCAGGACCACTGATTTAGTCATTATAGTATTGTGATGTTTTAATATGTGGCAATGTAAGCCTCCCACTTGCATTCTTTTCAAACATTTTCTAAATTGATCCTTTCCCCCTTAAGTCCATATCCAAAGCAAATACGCAGATATTTTCTGTAAGGAAAAGTTTAGGGCAAAATACATTAACATCTATTGTATTATGGAAATAAAACTGTTATTATGATTAAGCCCTAAAAGGAAAGCATATCATCTGCAAACATGATAAAACACTGTGGACAACGACTTAGGACAACTACTCACAATTTTTAAATGTTCTTGGTAGCAGCACCAAAGTCTGTATGAATTTCAGTAATGTGGAAAGGATAGGGAAGAACTAGGAGAAAAGAATATTCTGGCATCAATTAAAATTTACCACTTAATTTTTTTGGCATTGCTACTCTTACCTCTAGAGGTATGGCTGTTTTCAGATACTATAACGTCTTTTAGAATATGTTCGACAATATAGTAATAAGTAATTTAGACAGATATCTGTGGGCCATTTGCAAGTTTTAGGATATATGAGTATATTTGTCAATTTTAAAAAACATGGAAAGCTGTGATTGTCACATACAATCTGGAATCATTTGATCATTATTCTTAAGTACTGACTACTGGATTACCTCCAGATGCCAGGCCTTTCAGCTATCTTCTGTTCAGAAGGATTTGAATACAACATTGTTGGAAGAATTCTACTTTTTCTCATGATATGTCATGTCTTCTTTTATGCCTCCCACGCTCCCTTTCCTTCCAGTTATCCTTAGACATAATTTAACTGTTCATAATCCCTAGAATTTTAAAAGTAGTATATGAAATCTAAATCCGTGTGGTACTTTCCAGGGTGGTTCTTACAGGACACTACTCACTGGATCAATAAGTAATACGAAAAGAAGTAATTTTATTCACTGACTGCCATCTGAAGACCTGGATGGAATCTTATCAATCACACAATTTTCAAGATTAAAATGAGATATAAAAAATTCAGACATTTCATTTATGGGCTCAAATGAAATCTATACCATCCATTACCAGATATGAGATTTCACAGATTACAAGTAAATTTTTTTTTTTTGCTTAACTTTACAATATTAAGAAACAAACAGCAGATAAAGTTTGACACCTGTACATCTCCAAGTGGCAGAGCTCAAAAACAATCAAAATATTTCTTCTGTATAAAACCATCATTATATCTAGACTACTTTTTCATCAAGAAAAATTGGTGGAAATATTAGACATTAAGAAAGCATAATTTCACTTATCATAGAAAAATAGCCTTTGTAAATCCTATATACCTACGTTGGAATCTGCTGTTTTTGAGGTCAAATGGCCCTTCAAGTTACTCATTCTCATTGACTCATCATCCTTATTTTTAAAACGGAGTACGTATTTCTTACCTTACAAGGTATGGCAAGGATTATATAAGATTAGGAATATGAGAGTTCCTAGCACATGCCAGGTATAGTAGGCACTCAAAGCTTAGTTTTAATTTTTCCATCCTGATACTGCAAATTAAAAATAAACACACAAACAACAACAAAAACCAACTTGGATCTGAGAATCATTCAACATAGAGAGTACGTACTTTATTTCAGTGAGTGCTTCAGTTATGTGACATTATGTCACATAACAGTACCGAGACAGTCAGAAAATGCAGGTCCTATTTCTAGTAAAACTTCCAAATGACTCACTTTTTTTTTTCATCTGTGAACTAAAGGTGTTGGCACATATCCCTGAACTGTGTTCTGGCTTTAGAATCCTTGAGTCTATAACCCTATCATTATAGAAACAAAACATACATTCAAACCTCCATTGTAATAAGACATTTTCAGCATACCTTCAATACATTGTTGCTAATGGGTCTATTTTGAGATTTGAAAAAGATTTCATAATTACCCATTTGGCAACAGTGACATTTCCAAATTAACTTGGAGATGTGTGTACCAAGCGATGGAGCACTCCATTCCTTGATATATAAGGCCGAGAGCCAGGGGTGTTCAAACTGTGGCCCGCCGGCCTGCGATCCATTGTTAATTGGCCCACAGCAAATTCCAAAAATATATTTAGTTTACTTAAATAAACCAGGTGAGGCAATACTTCCTTCACCTCCAGTGAGTGGCCCGGCTGTTTGCGTATTTTACTGCATATGGCCCTTGGTGAAAACCGTTGAAAAAAGTTTGGACACCCCTGCCCTAGAGTGTACATACCCTTGGTAAAGGAATGCCACTACAGATTACATAGAAATATTTAAATGCTTCAGTGATTTCGTTATTCTACTTCCAATCGCGTCGTGGCGATAAGGAAATATTTACAAAGTAATACAGCACAGGGTCCTCGGTGTGCTCCTAGGTCTCTGCAAGCACTGAAAGATGTTAATAAATCGCGCAGTAACGGGTTTAGTGTTGGGCAAGCCGGGGTTACTGGACAGCTGCGGGGGTGGGGGAGACCCGAGCGTGAGAAGAGCCCCTGCACAGGGTTTGAAGGCTCTCCTAGTGGAAGCAGCTGCGGGGGGCGCCCAGCCCTTGCGCGGCTGGGCGAGCAGCCCACGGCGGAGCGGCGGGCGGGCGGGCGGACGCTGGGGCCCCGGCCGGGTGTGGGCGGGCGCTCGCCGGCCGCTCGGGCCGCGAGTCCGGGCGGGCTCCCAGCGCGAGTCCGCCCCGTCCCGCCTCTTCCCCTTACCACGTAGCCCCCCCACACGTAGAGGAAGTTTCCGTCCACCACGGCGCAGTGGCCGCTTCGCTCCTCGGCCACGCAAAACAGCTGCGAGTCCTCCATCGCGCTGTCGCTGGACGCAGCCCCTCGGCGCGCCGCAGCCTCGGCCCACAGACCGGCCTGTCCTCCTTCCCGGCTCCTCCACGCACGAACGGAACGCGTCAAGGGTCCAGATTGGTGGGAAGGCGGAACCAGTGCGTCTGCGCGGTCCCACAGCCGGTCCTGAAGCTGAGCCAAGGGTGGCGTTGCCAGTTAGGGATGCTTTGGGTCTGAGGGGAGAGAGAGGTGCCTTGGCTTCTCGGATCCCTGCCTCTGCTCATGTCGTGTCACTTGGGGTTGTATTGTTTTGGTGATACAATCTAACTCTGGGGAAAAGAAAGGGGCGGGACACACTAGAGTGGGAGTAATCAATTTATTTAGCAATATCTAATCAATTTATTTAGCAATATGCAATAGCAAAAGACAAAGGCAATTGATGGAATATGTTAATGTCAGAAGTAAAGGTAGTTAAGACTAAACTATATACATTGATAACAATGTCATGTCAAAGGAGTACACATACATGTAAGTTTAAGAGATCCCAACATATGTTTACTGTTGATCAAAAATCACTTGGCTAAATACACAAATAACATCAGTAAGGAGTATCCAAAAGCAGTAATAAGCTCTATAGGATAGTAATTATTACAGTAGATGCCAAAAGCTCTCCAAACTGGGGGAGAACAACACTGGAAAAGTCATAAATCAAAACCTTGCCACATCTGTAGCTGAGAGAAACTCGGGCATCTCCCACACCGCTGCGTGATAGTTCCTAAGACTGCTGCTGCTGTTGCCATTGTTGTTGTTGTTAGAAGTCAAGGCGTCTTCTGATGCTATAAGCTGCAACCTGCATACAAGTTTTCAAGATGCTAACAGGTTCTCAAGAAGGCTAAACGTGAGGAACAACACTGGAGAGGTTGGGAACCAGCCAGACCTCTCCAGGTTCGCAGCTGGAAGTCAGGACATCCCCTGGTGGTGTAAGCTGCATGTTGCTGCAAAATGGTAGAATGATGAAGAATCACCAGTGACAAATGACCAAATGACAAAACAATAATTATTGCCAACTAAGGTCTGTCTTATATATTTTCTCAGATGTACCTTAGAGCCAAGTTTCTTGTTCCTGCCTCCCCCTCTGGAAATGGCCAGTTCCGAGAGGGTCCAGCAGTTACTGATATAAATACTGCCCATCCAGCCGAAGGGCCAATTCATCTGGATAAGCAACAAGACCAGGCACTGTGCCTGTGACATCATCCTGATATAACTTAGCTACTTCTTCACTACATCTGCTGATGTGAGCGAAACAGACAGAAAACAACATCATCTCATATCTCCCCTACCTGGGAGGATGAGACCAAAGGGGGAATTCTCTCAACCCCTCATCATAGAATTTTTTTTAACCCTAAGCTAACTATCACCTCACAGCAACAGACAGAAAAGTAGCTTTATCTCACATTTCCCCTACTTGGGAGAATGAGACCAAACAGAAAAGCAACTTCATCTTATGTCTTCCCTGCTCAGGAGAATGAGATCAAAGGGGGACCAAAAAACAACCTCATCCCATATCTCTCCTGCTTGGGAAAATGAGACACAGAAAACAACATCTTCTACCTTATATCTTCCCTGCTTGGGAGAAAACAACATCATCTCATATCTACCCTGCTTGGGAGAATGAGACCAAAGGGGGAATTTACTCAACCCCTGATCACAACACAGAAATCACCTCACATGCAGGAACAGATAAAAGCTAATAGACAAAAGCTCACATCAACCAATGAAGGCAAATTTTCCTCAACATCTACCCTACAAGCCTAGAGGCCAACTTCTGTCTGCCGCCTGTTTTAGAAGGGCCAACAAGCAAAGAATGTTTTACATCTTTGAATGGTTGAGAAAAATCAAAAGAATGATATTTCATAACTGCTGAAAGTGACATGAATTCAAATTTCAGCATCTGTACATAAAGTTTTATTGGCACACCCACCCTAATTCAGTTAAGTATTGTCTATGGCCACTTTTACACCACAACCACAGAGTTAAGTAGGAAAAGCTGAGTAGTTGCAACAAAGACCATATAGGCCACAATGTTAAAATTATTTACTATCTGGTCCACTACAAAAAAAGTTGGCTAACCCTTGTTATAAAAATGACATTGCTGAAGTAAAACTAAGGGAGGGCGGGGACAGAGATAATTCTACCTTTGTCTGTAAATGTATTGTCCAGAGCCACCCTTAGAAGAGATTGTGGCTGCCCACTTAGAACAAGTTAATTCATTCACTTATTCGGTATATGAGGTGTGATAAAAAAAAAACCACAGTGAATGCTGCTGCCACATGCCATCCAATGGAAAGGCAGGGATCTTCAATACAGGAAGTGGTGCATGGAAACTTAGTAACAGTGTGTGACAAGTTTCAACTTGTTCAGTGCAGTCAGTCAGGTGTGAGCTACGGTTGAGAGAAGGTGTGTTTTAAAGTGTGTCATAAATCATCCTCCATCATAACAACACTCCATGTCACACTCTCTTCTGGTATATGGCAATTTCTGTCAAATAAAAACAATACGGTGTATCCTCATCCACCTTATTCACCGGATCTGGCTTGATAAGACTTCTGGCTCTTCCCTAAAGTCAAAATGACAATGAAAGGTAAACATTTTGAATAGATTCAGGACATCCAGGCAGCCACGACAGCGCAACTAAAGACACTCACAAAAGGGGACTTCCAGAACTGCTTCGAAAATGGCAAGAATGATGGGATGAGTGTGTTCGAAGTGATAGATTTTGTGGTGGATTTTGAGGGGGATTAATGGCAATGTGTCTTTTACTGTAATACATTTTTTTTAATTTAAACGTTCACCGTATCTTTTGATCACACCTTGTATACAATGCAAGTTTGATACTTGGTTAAGGTGGAGACCTCTGTAGATCCTTTTAAACGTAAGTTTTGCCTTTGTATTATTAGCCAGTAATCTGTAGGGTGATATTTTGGGACTGTGCAAATATCCTGTTCTCTGTAACACTTTTACCTAATGGTTTTAGCATTTTATATCCTTATTTTCTCCACTCTCCTGCCCATAATAACCATTTGTTTCTTTTTTATCTTTCTGGTGGTTAAGCAGATACAGTCAATCTTCATTATTTGTGCATTCTATATTTGTGAATTCACCTACTAAAATTTATTTGCAACTCCCAAATCAATATTGAGAGCTTTCACAGTCATTTGCGAACATTCGCAGAGCACTGAAAAATTTGTTACCACCACACATGTTCCCAGGTGAGTTTGAGTAAGATGACATTCGGCTGTCTTGTTTCGTCTCTCGTACTATAAACAAATGTCTTTTTTGAGGTTCATTTAGTGCCACATTTTCCGCATTTTGTGATTTCTGTTGGTGATCTTGTTTGAAATGGCCTCCAAGCTGAAGTGCTGTCTAGTGTTCCAAAGCACAAGAAGCTGTGATGTACCATAGGGAGAAAATACATGTGTTCGATAAGCTTCCTTCAGACATGAATTATAGTGCTGATGGCCCTGAGTTCAAAGTTAATGAGTCAGTGATATATATTAAAGATGTCTTTAAACAGAAACACACATAAAACAAGGTTACGTATTGATCAGTCGACGAAATGTTATGACGAGAAGCCCACAGAAACCTAACTGTGTTTCCTCTAGGAGCAATGATTGAGTATTCGCTAAATCAGAGTTGGTGAGGACTATATAGAATATAACTACTTCCAATAATGAAAATTGACTGTATGCTCATCTATTTTTATTTCCTTTCTTTTCTTAAAGTTCAAAATTTTTTTGCAGTTATTTTTGTCTTTAGTATACATTTCACTGAAAATATTCAAAAAACCACTTTTCTCTGTGATGTTATGATACCAATTTAATATACAGTTAGATATGCTGGTTCTAGTATGCTTTCAGCTTTGTTTATTTTTTTCTGTCTTTGAATATGTCAAACGTCATGAGTGAACAGTTCAAGTTCTCACTTCCATCCTTATCCCTTCCTGCCCTTTATGCTTAACCATTTTTTTTAGTGTCTTGTGTAACCTTCTAGCAAAAACAAGCATATATATTTCCCCTCCTTTACCAACACTTTGATTTGCTTTTCTTAAGTTAACCATATACCTGGGAGGTACTTCAAAATTGCCCTCACGTTTTATAAGGTTGTCTGTTCACCTTTAAGCATTCCATGGCTTTGTTCAACTCACTGGAGTAAGCTTTTTGAATTGTGGAAGATTAGGAGTCCACTTGCTGGAATCAGATTGAGTTCAAATCTTGGTTCCACCACTGGAAGGTCAAGGGCAGCGATGAGAGTGGTTCAATGATGCACTTGGGATAACGGACGCACATTCCCAACCAGACACCAGGGAAGGTCGCTCTCGTCCTTCAGTCCCCGGGCAACAAAGGGGTGTAGGGTGGTCTCTTCCTTTTGCCCATATTGTCCGGGGCTGCAGCCCGCAAGGCACCAGGAGCGGCGGTGCTCACCGCGACACAGGAACAAAGTCGGAGACAGACCACGTTGGTCTCCCACCAGGCCGTGGCAGGGGCGGGTCCATGAAGAGGCGGGACCCGAGAGGGGGCGGGGCCGGAAAGGGGCGGGGTCGGAAAGAGGCTGGGCCTGTAGGGCGGAGCCGCGGCCGTGGCGCCAAAACGCGAACATGGCGCCCGAGCGCTTGCGGAGCCGGGCGGTCTCCGCTTTCAAGCTGCGGGGCTTGCTGCTCCGGGGGTGAGTCGGCCTGGGTAGCTTGCTGGGCGGGAGGGGAGAGCCAAAATCAGGCTGCCACGCGGGGCAGCGGGGCGCGCCGCGCACCGGGAGGGGCCTTTAATGACAGACCCTTAAAAAGCTCTAAGAAGAGAAGTGCATCTGGCACAGTAGTCAGGCTGCGGTGCCTTCTTAGGTTCCCCGAAGTTCGCGCAGGGTCGAAGTTTCTTCCAGGCGGATGGAGGCTCTCCTGTAGCTGCAAACCGAGCCTCAGTAGCGGTTTATTAGCACTGTGACTTAAACACCTCTCAGAGGCCCCCCCGAAGTTTTTGCCTCCGCAAAATGGGAATCATAGCAGCGCGATTTGACGTAGTTACTGAGACCTCAAATGAGAGATCTGGGGAAACCCATACGCGTATCGGTGGCTGTCAACTTTTGTTGTTGCAGAAATTGTAGGTCCTGCCAGTCTTTCCAATTTGGGGTCAGGTATTATCCCAGAGAGAGTTCCTGCAAAGTTAAAAAGTGGGTAGGTTTGAAACATGTTTCTAGGTCTCCTCCTTTTTGTTTTTTAAATGATTTTTTTTTAACAACTTCTGTGACAGATTTCCTGGCCATATCTGTGTTTTCTAGGACCTACAGAATGAACCTTTCCAAGATTTTTCTCATTAAATCTTTTTTTTTTTTTTTTAAGAATACGGTCTTTACATATTTGAATACCTGCCAGATGGGATATACTTTTCTGTGCCAGGTTTTGATTACTCTTGTGTGTGGAGAGTGGGTTTTTTTTGTTTTTGTAATGATGAGTTTTATGGGACTTTTAACTTTCTTTTGGGTTAGTGGTGAACAAGGGCAAGAGAGGATATGCTCTGGGAGAAAAATAATGAATTTTGTTCAGTTGATCTCATACATTTTGAAAATGTAAGCAATTGATCAATTACTCTTTCTTTCTCTTCATGTAGAATTTGACCTAACATTAAGCTGTCATTAATTAATTAATTCAGTCAAATACACTGAAATCTATTAGCTGCAAAGCACTGTTCTGGGGTAAGGGAGTAGGAGAGAGTAAGACATTGTGGAGCTTGGTGGGGGGCAGATAGTGTATTAGTTATTTATTGCTGCATAACAAATTAATCCAAACTTAGAGGTTTAAAACAGCACACTGATTTTCTCACATTTTCCGTCAGTCAGTAATTCAGGTAGGCTTAGTTGGGTCCTCAACTTCAGGTCTCGCCCAGGCTGTAGTCAAGATGAGGTCATCTCAAATGTCAACTGGATAAGATTTACTTCCAAGCGTATTCAGTAGTTGGCAGTATTTCTGTTCCTCCAGGATTGCTGGACTGAGGGCCTCGGTCCTTGCTGGCTATTGACTCCAGGTCACTCTCAGTTCCTTCCCCTTTGGGCCTCTCTAACATGGCAGCTTGCTTCATCAAACCCAGCAAGAGTCTGCTAGCAAGAAGCAAGTCACAGTCTTTTGTAATCTAATCATGGAAGTGATAGCTTGCCATTTGTAACATTTTGCTTTTAAAATTACACTACAGTGGGCTGCCCTGGTGGCTCAGGTGATTGGAGCGGGAGCTTTAATTCCCGCATGGGATGGTGGGCTGCACTAAGATTGCAACTAAAATTGAAAACAGCAACTGGACTTGGAGCTGAGCTGCGCCCTCCACAACTAGATTGAAGGACAACGACTTGGAGCTGATGGGCCCTGGAGAAACACACTGTTCCCCAATATTCCCTAATAAAATTTATTTAAAAAAAAAGAAACAATCTGTTAAAAAAATTTTTTTTCAGCGTTTTTGAGTTTATTTTGATTGGGGAGATCCATGTGATTTTAATGTGTCTTGCTTCTATGATTATATTCAAAGGTCAAAGTTTTCCTAGCCTAGTTTTTTTCTAATTTTACATTTGAAGACAGTGATGAAATTACTGGAATTGACTTTAAGCAACTGCACTATCAAATTAATAAATATGTATTTAAGTGTCTGTGATGTTCAGGACACTGAAGCAGATGGAGTCCTGCCTCAAATGTAAAGTAATAAATAGTCCCTTACATTTAGGCTAATGTAATGTATCAGAGTAAGGTATATAAGAGATTTTTAACAATTTCAGAAGGAAGGGGAGATTGCAGCAGGTAGGGCTGCTCTAGGAAGACTTAAAAGAGGCATGTGATTTGGGGCTTTCAGAATAGTTATATTGGCAGGGGATAGAAGGAAGAATTTGTTCAGAAAGCACAGGAAAGGTGAGTACCGTGTATCCCCGAAAATAAGACCGGGTCTTATATTAATTTTTACTCCAAAAGACGCATTAGGGTGTATGTTCAGGGGATGTCATCCTGAAAAGTCGTGCTAGGGCTTATTTTCCAGTTAGGTCTTATTTTTGGGGAAACACAGTACTATTTACAGGGAGGAGTGAGTGCCAGATTGATGAGTGTTTGCCAGTTTTTGGTATACAGCTTTACCCTTAATTACCAGTGGCCTGCCTCATCTTTTCTTTCCCTCTCTTATCAGTGAAGCTATTAAGTACCTCACGGAAGCTCTTCAGTCTGTCAGTGAGGTAGAGCTTGAAGATACACTGGAAAAGATCATCGATGCAGTCGAAAAGCAACCCTGTAAGTGACATTTTCTGATAGCTCTTAAATTGTTAATATACCTCATCTAGATTTATAGATTTAAGTAGAAGTTGAGGATGCAGTATTAAGCTGTCCCAGCATTATGAGACATACTCCTCGTAGCAGTCCTTCCCAAGGGGTAAGCTCTAGTTCCCTTGGAACTTCAGTCCATTCCCCAGAGACTCTGTTACAGTTCTCTCCCATTGTGGAGCTGTCACTGCCATCTTTTCTGCACTTGACTTCTGATTTTGATCTGGTCCTCTATCGTCACTTGTGTCTCTCTGCGTCCTACAACCCTGTTTCCCTGAAAAGAAGACCTAGCTAGACAATCAGCTCTAATGTGTCTTTGGAGCAAAAATTAATATATGTTAATGTCTTATGTTATATAAGACCTGGTCTTATGTTATAGTAAAATGAGACCAGATCTTATATTAATTTATGCTCCAAAGACACATTAGAGCTGATTGTCTAGCTAGATCTTATTTTCAGGGAAACATGGTGCCTTGTCCTACTCAAGTTAGGTACGCCTAAATGTTTGGGGGGGAAAAAGAGTAAGTGAGCAGGGCTAACACCCTTATTGCTTTAGCCTTTCTTCAGGGATCTTTTTGTTAAGTACTTAACCGTTTGCCACAAGTATGGGCATACAAGGGAGAAATGCACTTCTCCTGCAAAAACATGTCCAGTGTTTCTAGAGCACTGAAGGAGAGACTTGGGTGCACCTTGCTCTCATGTTGGATGGATGCCAGTTTCTTTAATTATATAGGACGAAACATGTTCTATGATATAGGAGAAATTACTATTGTATCTCATATTCACTTCTAAAGGCAGAATTTTAAATACATCTTTGCTTTAAAAAATTCCTTTATGGTTGAAAATTTCGAAAATGACTAAATTCAGAAAATTACTATTCGTGAAATTAAGATGGCACATGGTATTTTGCCTGAGAACATCCCAGTGTGGCTAAGGTCGCCCACTGTGGAGTCAGGCTTAGGTTTGGGTTGCTCCTCACTCGTTCTGGCTGTGTTCTTGGTCAGGTTGTTCAACCTCTCAAAGTTGCACTTTCCCCATCTGTAAGATACGGGCATATAGGGTGGCCGGTTGCTGGTGGTTAGAGCACGTTGCTCATGGCACCAAGGCCACCGGTTCGAGTCCCACATGGGCCAGTGAGTTGCACCCTCCACAACTGGAGTGAAAACAACGGCTGGACTTGGAGCTGAGCGGTGCCCTCCACAACTAGATTGAAAAAATGACTTGACATCTGGAAAAACACACTCTTTTCCAATATTCCCCAATAATAATAATAATAACAATAAATTTTGAAAAAGAGAAAAAAAAGATGTGGGCATGTGAACATCAATGTCACAGAATGACTCTCATGGAAGTATGCTTGTAAAGGACTGAGCGTAGTGCCGTACACTTGACTAAGGGCTTACTAAGTGGTAGCTGTGGCTGTTATTTCTGTTACTATCATGGCTACTGAAACATAGCACTTGTGATCAAAAGTTATATTAATGTAACCAGGAGCTTACCAAGGTGTTTTTGTAACTGAATTTATATTACTAAACAATATTTAGAAGAGTAAGGCCTTTGACTGTGCATTAAGGCACTACAAGTGTATTTGAGTGTGGAAAATTAAGGTATTTGGGGTAGGACTTTTGCTCATGTTCTGACCGACCACTTTTTTCCTCCTAAAAAACTGTGTAGTGAGAATCTCTGGGTTAGTATCTGCAGATGATTAATAGGATGAAAGCTGTGTATAGAGAGAACTAATTTTTGTGCCTGTTTTTGAAATTTGACTTTCAAATTCTCTTTTAGTGTCATCCAGCATGATTGAACGATCTGTGGTGGAAGCAGCTGTCCAAGAATGCAGCCAGTCGGTAGATGAAACTATGTACGTGGAAAAAGCACGAACTTTTCCCCCATGTTGGAGGTGTTATTGATCACTTATTTTAAATTATTTTCCTGGGAGAAATTAATTAATCGTCAGCATTTCTATCTATAGTGGTTATTTCCTAGTGTTTCCTTTGAAGTGATAATCTGCCTTATAAACCTTGTTACAAAGTGACTCATCTTTCCTGTTTTTTCCTAGGATTTGAGACTATTGTGTTGTTTGTACAATGACTGCTTTTGCCTCTTACCCAACTTTATATTCTGTAGGTTATGAATGAATTGAATTGAATATTCAGAAGTATGATTGGCTTTTGCTCATAGGAAAGTGCTGAGCCCAGAGAAGTTCTGAGACTTGACTGGAGTCATGTGGTGAATGGCAAATGAGGGTTGAACCTCAATTTTATGACTCTTTCTCCTAGCTCATTAGAGCTTAGGAATTTATATGGCAATACTTTTTCTGGGTTTTTTTTCCCTGCGTGTCCCTCTTTTTTCCTCCTTTTGAATATGATTCTTCTTTCCAAGTTCACAAGGTTTAATTGGGAGGAAAGCATCGGGGAAAATGGATAAAGACAGTTGGATAAACTCTAATTTTGTCAGTAGTTTTAGTTCCCTGTCAGAACTTATTAGAACTGCAAAAACAATAGAGAAATTGAGGAATTTTAACTTTATCCTTGGAAACTCATTATATGCTCCAGTCAGCCGGTGTAGAGGTCCAGTGGGGCTGAATGGTAAACAATCTTTGCAACTTCAATTGTCAGAAAGTCATTGTATTATACCACAAAAGAGAGGCTCTCATTTTTATAAATGAAGAAATGGCATAATGAGTTTAATAACTTGCCAAGATTGATCCTCTAGAGTCTGGTGGAGCTGTGCGTAGATTCTAGGTTTTCTTTCTTTTTTTTTTTTCTTAAAGTTTATTGGGGTCACAGTGGTTAGTAAAGTTACATAGATTTCAGGTGTACAATTCTGTATTACATCATCTATAAATCCCATTGTGTGTTCACCACCCAGAGTCAGTTCTCCTTCCATCACCATATAGTTGATCCCCCTTACCCTCATCTCCCACCCCCCACCCCCTTACCCTCTGGTAACCACTAAACTCTTGTCTGTGTCTGTGAGTTTTTGTTTCCTCATTTGTTTGTCTTGTTCTTTTGTTTTCAGTTTTATATACCACATATCAATGAAATCATATGGTTCTTGACTTTTGCTGTGTGACTTATTTCACAATTCTAGGTTTTTTTCAACTCCAAAATTCTCTGCTATTCTATACTTAGTGCTACCACCAGGGTGGCATAAACGTTTTTTGATCATTTTCAATTTCAGAGATAAACAGAGTTTTAGGGAAGCTTTTCTTTTGGTTGGAATATTTATGCAATAGTGGTATGAATTCTTTTTAAACCTCTTTCAAATGTGGCTACATTATTAACAGTATCTGAAAGTAAAATTATTTTGTTGATTTTCCTTCTCTAACACTGTAAGTGTTGGATATAGCCAGAATGTGGGGGGGTGGGTTCTTTTTCTATTTTATATCTTTTCCTGGGATATTTTTGCGTAATATTTTGGCATAAGAAAATTGTGGGAAATGAATCATATCCTTTAGTAGGATTGTAGCTAATAAAATTAGTACATATGGGGAGATTTCTTTCAAATGTGACTATTTTATATGTAAATGTTCTTTTTCAACACATGACATTCTTAATGAGAAGTTAACTTCACTACATTTTTTGTTTGCTTGAGAATGAGTATTGGCAATGCTTTCCTGTGTCTAGAGAGGAAAATGCACAAGCTAAAAATTTGACCACTGTATTGTTTTTGACACTATAAGAAATTGTGTATATGACCTCTAAAAAGTATGTATGTACAACATAAGATGATAATGCAAGTTTTCATGTTCATCTAGAATACTGATGTTTTAGTAAATCAGGTCTATGTTTTTGTGGGATGTTTTTCAGAGAACATACTTTCAATATCATAGGAGCATTTGATATTCCACGCTTTGTGTACAATTCAGAAAGAAAAAAATTTCTTCCGTAAGTATTTCATCTATTGATTTTAAGCTAATTTTTTTAGCTAATTTTTTTCATTGCAAGTGTACATTTTTTTTCAGAAGCTATATAGTCTTATTTCATTTTTGTCCTACCTTTGTGTGTTATGATAGTCATAAATAGACATTTTTTTTTTTCTAGTCTATTATTGACCAACCACCCTGCACCAAATTTATTTGGAACAGCAAAAGATAAAGCAGAGCTGTTTCGTGAACGATATACCATTTTGCACCAGGTAAGTTGGCGGTTGGTGGAGGCCAGGGCGGAGGCAGGGAGAAAAGACTTTCAGCTTAGGTAAGTAAGAATCAAGGATAATTAAAGGATGAAATTTTGTAGTCTAAAGTTTGTCATTCAATAGATTGTTATTGGGGTCTCTATTTTTGAGACCATGTAGGGGATACAGAAATAAAAAAGATACTTTCCCCTTAGCAATCATAATGATGATAAAAATAATAGCTAACATTTATTACATGCTTTTGATATGACAGGCACCGTTTATCACTTTACAGACATTATTTACCATCAATGTATGTATACATGCTATTATTCCCATTTTACAGTTGAGGAAACTGAGACATAGAGAATTTAGTAACTTGCCCAAAGAGCACATCTAGTGAGTAGAGACTGGGTTTTAATCCAGGCTGTCTGACTCTGGATCCCAGCCTTTGCTTTCTACACTATACTACCTTCAAGCAGCTTACAGTTTGTGAAATTAAAGACATTTGCATCAGTAAAATACAAAGTAGAGTTTTATATGTGCTATAAAAGAGATACTAATAGAATGAATTCGATGGAAAAATCAGGGAAGCCTTCAAGGAAATGGTGGCATTTGACATGGACTTTTATTGGTTTGACCTTGTGGCAATGGGGAAAAGGTTGTGGTAACAGTGTGAACAGAGACATAGCAAAAGGGAAAAATGGACTGTGTCCAGGAAGTAATGAACAATCAGTCCACTTCACATGGAGGGGAAGGCTCATGCAGAGGAATAGCAGGGGATAAGTTTGGAAAGGCAAATGGGAGCCAAATTGTGGGAGAGCCCGGATGCCACTCTTGGGAGTTGGGACTCTTCTTGGTGCAGGGAGCCCTGGAATACCAGAGACTCGGTCACAGCTGGGTTTTTTTGAGCACTTCCTCTGCCAGCAGATTTTGGGAGGAATTAGAGTGTGAGAGAGGACTTGCAGGAGTCTGGTATTAGTCCTGGCATAAATGATAGCCAGCGTGAAGGAAGTGGCAAGCGGAGCAGACAGAGAGGACGGCACTGGAGCAGGGGAGCCATAGTTCATGGTGGCTGGCTGCGTGTGAAGAAGGGAGAGTGAAGACGCAACGATGACTAAGGCTTTGAGTCTGAGAGTAGAACGGCAGAATAATGGTGATATATTAACAAGCAGGAACAAGCAAATGTTTGAGGAAGATGGTGGCAGGTTCTGTTGTAGATATTTGAGTTAAGGTCACTAGGAGGATATCGGGTAAAATGAACATCTGGGGTTCAATCAAGTGATCTGGGCAGAGAGAGACTTAGGGGCATCTGCCTACAGTAATAGATGGAACTGAAGGGATGAGATCCTAAGAAGGAGGGGCAATAGAAAAGGGGAGACGATGGACCCTGGGGTCCAGGCCAGGCTGGTGATAGGCAGAAGGTTTCAAGGGATAGAGGACATTCCGTGGAGTAAGCAGTGAAAATGGTTAGAGGATGAACACTGAGGGGGTCAGCTCTCCCTGCGCACATCGCCTACACACTCATCTTACAGACTGGTGTAGCTCCGATGTCAGAAGCCTTTCGAGGAAGTCTACTGCCTGCTGAATTAAGTACAAATTATACTTAATATGTGAGATCTGCCACACATTTTTAGCCTAATCTCTGCTTTTCCTCTCATCATGCTCTGCTGGAGCCAAAATTGCAGTATGGAATCATTGTTTCTGTTTCTCCCACTGTTTGTGACTTTTACTATTCACTCTCTCGACTGCTCTTCCCTCTTATCTCTACCGTTGAAACCCTCCTCATTCTGGAAGGCTTTTCTCCAAGGCCTCTTCTGAGGCCCTTCTTGATCTCCAGTTTGTTGCAATCTCTTCCTGCTTTAATTTAAACCACTGACTACTCGGTAGGTCCCCTAGGTCACTTATTAGAGTTGGCCCTGGCTTGCATTTGGGGTGCTTTATCCCTGTTACCAAATTGCCAACTCCTTGTTTATTTCCTCTGCCACATTTGAAGATGCTCAGTAAATACCACATTTCTCTTTCTTTCTAAAAAATTATGTTTTAAAGCCTGTTGTATTATTTTAGGTGTGTCACTTAACCCTTCTGAGCCTCATTTTTCCTCATGTGTGAAATAAAAGGGTTGAATTTTATTTCAGTCCATTTATATTTTCATTGCAATTGTCTGCCTGAAAGCAGATCTGATTTTATCATTATCCTACTTCAAAATCTTTGTTTTCCATTCTCTATAAGATAAACTCCTTGGCTTGGCATACAAAGTCTATATTGTCAGGGCTCTTCTATTGGAGGTTACAGGAACTCAAATTGACTAAAACAGAGAAGGGAATTTATTGGCTTGTTAATGGAGAAGTCTAGAGGTCTACCTGTTTCAAGCATGGGTGGACCCAGGTGATCACACAGTGTCATGAGGCATCTGCCTCTTTATATCTCGTAGTAATTTTTAAACATTGATTTTACTTTCAAGCTAATTCTCCCCGTGAGGTGACACCGATGGCCAATAGTTGCTTTAGCAATTCTTGGAAAGAGAGTTCTTTTCCAATAGTTCTAGCAGCCATCTCTTATTGGCCCAGCTTGAGGCACTTGCTCAATCCTGAACCAGTCACTGGCCAAGGGGATTAGATGGAGTACCTGATTCACTAGCCTTGGTGGCCTGTCTATAAAAGGGGAAGGGACAGCAGCTCTACGTAAATAAACTACATGGCCCGACAGCGGGGGAGGGACGGCTTTCCAAACAGAGGCTCCAGCTCATCTCTTGCCTTGTTTGACATTCTGCCTCACACCTCAGGAGCTAACTGTACTAAACTTCCCAACAATTCCTAAATACTTGTTTATTCTTACAACTCTCTTGTGACACCTTCCTTCCTCTATCTGAAGTGTCTTGTCTCAGCTCCTTTTTGTTTCTTACTAGTAGCATTTAGGGTCCATTGTTGTGTTGTGACCTGTGGGCACTTTCCTCTCACTAGTCCCGTGCTCTGAGGATGACAACTTGGTGTTGTCTTCATATCCTCAGGCCAGAGTTTGCTGCTGCCAGGTACACAGTAGACCATTAAAATAATTTTTTTAAATAATTTTTGTTTTTAAAATTATATTTCTAGATATTTGTACATTAAGCTATGTGGGTTTTCAAATTTGTTGAGAATAGATAATAGAAACGTTGGTGTAAGGACTGTTTTGTCAAATAGGTTCTGAGGAGACCCAGCCTCTTGTAAGACCCAGCCTCTTCACCAAATTCTCTGCCATGTTAGATGAGAATTCATGATGCTAAGTAGTCTGATACTAATACGGTAATATCAGATAATGCTCAAATACTATTTTAATGACTCTTAGTTTTAAATGTCTGCTTCAGTAATTCATGTGAATCTTTCTTTTTTGTAGAGGACCCACAGACATGAATTATTTACTCCTCCAGTGATAGGTTCTCAACCCGATGAAAGCGGAAGCAAATTCCAGGTGAGAGCATTATCCTAGTTATTTAGGGGGTGTAAGTTTAATACTTATTGCTTTTTCTAATTTATTGAATGTAAATTAAATGAATGTAAATGAAAATGAAATGAATGTAAATGAAAATGTAAATGAAAATGAATCACTAGTAACTTGAGCTGATTGACTGTGCATGTCCACTGTGGATAAAGTCCATGCCCTGTGTCCTGGGCCCTAGAAATCTCTACTAGAAGCAAGTGCTTCCCTCTTTGGGGCAGGACCTGAGACGGTGGTAGCCCCCACCTACTCTTTGGCCACCACGACAGATCCCCAGTGCTCCTGGCCCATTTGCTATGTGCTACCCTGGCTTTCTGACCAACTCGCAACATTACCCTTCCCGCCCTCCCCCATACTCCAAAATACTGGTCCTTGCCCAGCCCAGCCTCCAGTGACCACCACTCACTTGTTCAGCTAAAACGTGCTGTAACCATCGGAGTGAAAACTTTACTTAAAGCACCAAGGAAACAACATCTATAGAATGAATGAGAGAGCACCGACAGGCCACAGAGCTGTTGGGACCCAAGGAGCACAGTGAGAGGGAGAATGTTTTCTTTCACGTGCACTCCTTTCACTGTTACACTCTTATACCTTGGGAAGTGATTACCAGATAGCACTGTCACTTCTGTTCCAGCAACACGCCGAGTCACTGGCAGTCCATCTGTGGCTTTCTTGCCCTCTCCAGTGCACAGAACCCTGCTGGGGGATGGTCCTTAGCTACTTCTGTCCAGGCCCCACCACTTCTGCAGGGTTCCACATAGGTTCTGAAGAGCCCAGCGTCTGGTAAGGCTCATCAGATTCCCTGCCAGAATTAGATCAGAATTCATGATAAGTAGTCTGACAGATGCTCAAACAAATAATACCAAATAATGTTCAAATTAATGTTTGATGACAGCAACATAAAGAGAAGATGTTTATGGTGTTTGACAGTGTCTGCTTTTAGCTTTTATTAAGAGAAAAAATTATACTAAGTTTTAGAAATTGACATTACTTATATTTCCCTGCAAAAGACCATCTGTGTATTTTCTTATATATATATTAGGTTTCCTGTGGCAACTCAGATGCCCACAGCCCAGAAGCATTATTTCTCCTCTCTTCTTTGCCAACGTAACTTTAAAGCTTAGCTAAATAATTTATTGTTCTTTTCAGTCTTTTCAGTACCTGATGGCATACTCCTTGTTTGAACTACCACTTACTGTACCTGTATGGTGATTTCCCTTTACAGACTGCAAAAATGCTGTCTGTGGGAACCCTTTCTTCTATAGCTTTGTACTGTGTTGCTTGCTTGCTTGCTTGCTTGATTTTATGTAATTGCAATGTTTTTCCCAGTCTGTAAATTGTCTTTTTATTTTATTCTCTTAACTGTTGTTTTGAAGAACCCAAGTTCTTAATTTTGTTGAAGTACAACAAACAATTTTTTTAATGGATCATATTTTTGGTATTGTTTCTAAGAAATCTTTACCTAATCCAGTTTTTAGGATACAGGTTTTGCGTATCTTTTTCTTCAGATTTATTCTTAGTATTTCATTTTTTGAAAACTATTTTGAATGTACGTTATTCTCCTGTATTGCTATAGGTTCATGTTTTTTAAGAGGAACTCCCATATCAAATGTTAATAGTAATTATTATGGGATGATGAGATTACGTATGCCTTTATTTCTTCCTTCTCTATAGTAAAAAATTTTTTCTATAGTACATATGTATTCTTTGTAATAAAAGCCATATGTGGTAAAGGTAAAAGAAGCTCTACCTGTAATTCCTATAAAAATGAAAAATGATATACCCTTTCATCCAAGCAATTTTATTTAGCTTTTTGTAGGGTAAAATTATATTTTCTAAGTTTTATTTGAATTTCTACTGTGAAGTAGATATAAATACTGAAATGTACACTCAAATTTACTTATTTACAAAAAGATTAGTGTCTTAAAAGAATGTATTTTTAGTCTTTAAGAATTTATTTTGTTTTATTTTAGCTTAAAACAGTAGAAACCCTACTGGGCAGTACAACCAAAATTGGAGATGTGATTGTTCTTGGAATGATAACACAGTTGAAAGAGGTAAGTTAAGCTTAATAAGCATTAAACTTATTTGCAGCCTGCAGATTGGTGAAATGTCAGTTACATAAAACATTTCCACAGAGGGTACAGGAACATAGTCTTCACGAAGGCTCTTAGCTCAGTCACCAACTAACCTTTTCATCTGTGTTTGGTTTCCTGAGCTGACATCAGGAAGGAGTGTCTTATACAGGCAGTTTGTACAGTCTGAAAGCAGTCCCCCAGTGACCTCTGGTGGAACTGAGAATACGGAGTTTCTGAACAAGCAAAGCTGCAGACCACATCCTGGTCCCTTGGAGACGCTGTTGACTCTCAGATGTCTCTTGTGAGGCCCGTGTGGCAGCTACTAAGTGTCCCTCTTGCCATCTCTTGATCGCCAGAGGTCATTCTTTAGGGAATTAGGCATCTTAGTCTCAATTAAGTGATTGGTCTAAGGTCACTAGACTAGTAAATGGAAAAGCCTAGACTAGGAAATGTTGATTTTTAAAAAATGTATTGCTCACTATATTCTGTTGTCAAAATTGTTAGTGTTTTATTTTGTCATAATATTCATTTTTACATAATTGTGGGCATATTTCTTTTAATTTGTTTTTAGGGAAAATTTTTTCTGGAAGATCCTACAGGAACGGTACAACTGGATCTTAGTAAAGCTATATCCTTCACTTTTATTTTTTTTACTCTGTGAGTTAGGGATATTGATTATATGTCATTCTCAAATTTAGCTATTTGGGTTCCCAGTGTAATTTCCATATGGTGGTGTAGGAATTTAGAGACATAATCCTAAATAGAGACCGAAAAAAAAAAAAAACCCTTTAACTCCCCTTATTTGGAGAATCCAAATTCCTGAGGAAGTTTATCACTAAGAATTATCTATGCTGTCAATATTACAAAACCACATCTTAGAATCTGACATGAGGATGTTTCAACCTAAAAATTTTTAAGCTGTAATCTATTCACAGTTTCAAATGTGAAGTCTTTGAATTTATGATTTAGAAGTCCTTTTGGGCTCAAATGTATGTTGACTTTTATCACTACCTCAAGCATAGGAATGAAGTCATTTTCCTTAACTGTTATGTACCAGTTCCATAGTGGCTTATACACAGAATCGTGCTTTGTCTTAGCAGAAGGTAAGGCCCTATATTTCTTTTCCTGTCCTCTTCATCATTCTACAGTCAAACCATTTCTACACCGGCTAAAATATGTTAGCATGGTATAATTTGGGACAGCGTTAATTATGTGAGCATACCTTTGGCATTCAGTAACTCAGACTGCTAATAGGCGTGGGTTTATTTTGGGGTGATGAAAATATTCTGAAATTAATGGTGATGGTCACGCAACTTGTGAATATACTAAAAACCACTGAATTATATACTTTTAAAGGGTAGATTGTATAATATGTGAATTATAGCTCAATAAAGTTAAAACATTTTACATAGGGTCATAAAATGAAACATTTCCTAATCTACGTACCTTATCCCTGTACTGAAACATGTATTGTGAAATAAAAAAGTGAGAAGTCGTACTTCTAAATCTATTTCTATTTCATGAGGCTTTTTTAAAACATAGAACGGGGACTGTGTCTGGATGTGAAGTTGTTATGTAGCTCAGTGGGACTGGTACCTTCTGTAGTTAGTTGATGGGATGAGTTGATAGCCCAGCCTTGCTACTTTGTGTTCCATAGTTTTGTCCTTTCAAACAAGCAGGAGAATTGGACACATGAAAGTGATTTGTTACTTATGTTTTTTCAGGTTGGTTTGAAGATCAAGTGTTTCATGTCAATGCCTTTGGATTTCCACCCACTGAACCTTCCAGTACTACTAGGTATAAAAATGTTTGACTTAAACGCTGTAGGAATTTTGTAATACTGCCAATAATGACTGTAAGATAGTAGATCATATCTCAATGATTACAAGGCCTCGGGCTTTGTGTCAGAATGCAGAGAGCAAATGAGAGTTAGGAGTCTGGGCATTATATGTACCTGAAAACTACTCAATGGGCTCCAGATTCGTTGCAATAGCCTCTCTGTACTTTGACTTCAACCAGGAAAGATCTCCAGTTTACCTTTCTTACTTGTCTGTAGTGTTGATAAGTTCAACTGAGAGAAGGGATAGGAAAACACTTAGAAGAATATAATTCCTATGTTAATATAAAGTGCTTATTTTGTATTCTAATGAAAGTTACAAGAGGCAGCTTCTATAGCTCTAAGTGAAAGTATCATAATAGTAAAGCTATTCTGAGAGGAGTGAGTTCCCTGTCACTTGAAGTATTTGAGCAGAGGGTGACTGATGGTATAAAAGTTGGTGGTGGTGGGCTGTGGGTTGAATGTAGTCTACAGACCTTTCTTTCTTTCCGCTTTGAGATTTTAAAACACATTTTGAGTTAGTTTCCAACATTAAAAATAGGCGATTTGTCATAAAAATCTAGATTTCTGAGTTCTCTTGAACCATCAGATCTGGCAGCATGGTGCCTGAATTCCCACCTGGCTACAGATCTCCTGCAGTGACTGCCACTTTGGGTAGGACATGTGTGTGCACCCTAGCTAGTGCCTAGTCAGCCTCAGCTGCTGATGCTTTGATATCCAGTGTTTATTTCTTGAAGCCTGGAAGCATTTGAGTTTGCTACCTCTGGGGGAAGCAAAGTTGCCTTCTGATCCTGAGGTTCTATGATGATGGTGACGATTTCAAGAAACGTAAGGATTAAGATTTATTCCTATTATAGATACCTGTATAAATTCAAGTACAGAGGCCATGTTTCCCGGCCTGGGGTCCCTGGCAGGGCAGCCTCGGCAGGGCAGCTCCCCTCCCTGTTGAAGTGCTGGTCATGCTAAGGGGAACACAGGCCCTCCTATGCCAGCTCACGCTTAGGTGAATGCTTTTAATGCTAGTTTGTGGCTTTTTACAGCATAATAGGTTTTCTTTGAAATATATGCAAAGCAAAATTGCTGTGGTCTTGTTTTAGTTTCATACAAGCTTCAGAATTACTGCTTGGAAAGGAGAGATAATTGAGAAAGCTGGCCAGGAGTATTACCATTTGTTTCAGTTTAGCTAAGAGATCATCATTGTAATGTCTCAAATAATTTTCCATTTAAATTACCCCATTTTCTTTAAATTGAACTGTTTTGTGTATGTTTAGTACACCAAGGCTGGTATGAGGTGTCATGAAATACATTAAAATAAAATAATCATTTTATTCCTGTTATGATTATAAATCACGTTTCTTTTAAAATACCTTCCAAATAGAATTCAGAGGGCTGTTTTCTGGTGATCAGTGGATTCAACAGCATATTTTATTGAGTATCTTTTATGTGTAAAAGACTGTGTTAGGGATACAAATAAGTATATACCATGGTCCAGTCCCAAAAGGATTTACACTGACCTAAAGCCTTCCCACCATTGCAGTTTATCATATAATTTTTTAAGGATACTGATTTGCTGGGACTTTACTGCCATTTGTTCAGTCTTTCACTGGTACAGGGCATGTGACTTACGTTTTCTGAGTCCAAGGTGGTGTTAGAGTTCCTAGAATTCCTAGAATATAGCTTTATTTCCAAATTTGACAGCTTAGGAAAATAGGTACTGTCAAGCCTTCCTCTTCTCCTGTATTTGCCTCTGATATTCCTTGAACCATGGACAGAGGTGTTAGTAAGGCTTTTCTGAACTTTGATTTCTTGAGAATCAGCTTAATAGGTATTTCTTTCTGCGATGCTTGGGGTTTTTTCTTGGTATATACTTAATTGAAGTCACCATACAATTATATCAACTTATTGCTTTCCTCTGATAACTGCAAGGTTATAGCTGTAAAATCATGCCTTCAACAATGCCAGGTTCAGCTGGTGGCAGCATATCTGAATGCCCACAGTGTGCTAAGCCCTGTACCCTAAGGGCTGGTCCTAGCATACCTCCAGATTTTCACAGTTCTGCAATGTAGGCTAGCCTTTGGAGACATCCTTAATTCCTTAGAACAAATTTCTAGAAGTGGAATTGTTTGGTAAAATGGTTAGCACTTTTTTGTGCACTTTTAATAGATATTGTTCAAGTTGAGTACATATTTCTCTTACTTTCAACTACATAGGAAATTATGATTTATTTTAATATTTGCTTTAGTCAGTTTTAAAAGGCACAGATATAGCCTATTAAGAATTTTATTGGCCAGATTCACTCCGAGGCCGCGGCAGAGGCTGAGGAGTAGGGTTAGGCGGACAGACCAGGGATTTGGGCGGCGGCCGCCTGAGGGAAATAGATCCCAAAGGAAGACTGCCACTTGGTAATTTAATCAGTGCAAATGAAACTAAGGAACAATGGAGGTGGAAGGTGATCGGATACTGATGACTTAAATGACTCTCTCTTTTCTGGTGATGAAGAAAATGCTGGAACTGAGGATATAAAGAATGAGATAAATGGAAAATGAATTTCGGCATCCTCCATTAGCGAAGCTAGAATTAATGCCAAGGCAAAAAGGCGACTTTGGGAAAACTCATCCCCAGCCTCTGGCAGAGGCGATTCAGTCGGTGGTAATGGAAGTGAAGCCCTTAGAAGTGGAGTAACTACCAAACAGTCCAAAGGGAAGGTTTCTAGAAAGGCAGTCCAGGGCTGGGAAAGGATGGGCACTACCAGAGAAAGGTGGTGCGGGAGCGCAAGGTGTCTGGGGTGCACCTGGACAGGTGTATGATGCGGAGGCGAATGCGTAAGATCCTAACTATGACGATGACCACGAGAACTGTGTTTACGAAACTAGTTCTGCCTTGGATGAAACGGCATTGGAGAAGACTGTAACACCATTCATACAGGAGTATTTTGAGCAGGAAGATGCTAATGAAGTTGTGGAAATGCTAAGAGATTTAAACCTTGGTGACATGAAAAGTGAAGTACCAGTGTTGGCGGTGACCTTGGCATTGGGAGGGAAAGGCTAGTCATAGAGAAATGACATCTAAGCTTCTTTCTGACCATTGTGGGACAGTAATGAGCACAAATGATGTAGAAAAACCATGTGATAAATTGTTGAAAGTTCTACCTGAATTAGCATTAGATACTCCTAGAGCACCACAGTTGGTGGGCCAGTTTATTGCTAGAGCTGTTGGAAATGGAATTTTATGTAAGACCTATATTGATAGTTATTAATACAAAGGAACTGTAGATTGTGTACAGGCTAGAGCGGCTCTGGACGAGCCTACTGTGCTCCTGAGTTTGTCTAAAGGTGAAAAGCGCAAAGACAGCTGTGGGGCTCTGGAGGTGGGCAGCAGTCTGCTATCACCTCCTTGAAGAGACTGACATGCTGCTGAAAGAGTATTTACTCCCTGGAGACATATCTGAAGCTGAACATTGCCTTGAGGAACTGGAAGTACCTCATTTTCACCGATTAGCTAGTAGTGTGCGAAGACATTGTAATGGTTTTGGAGTCACTTGGATAAAGTACGTTTAAGATGATTTTGGATTTGTTAATATCCCCTTGGAAATCTTTTACCATTACTCTAGACCACACGAGAAGAGGTTATGAGAATTTATAATGAAGTTCCGGACATTAATCTGGATGGCCCACATTCATACTCTGTGCTTGAACAATTTGTAAAATGTTTTCAGGCTGGAATAGTTTCCAAACAACTCAGAGATCTTCGTCCTTCAAGGGGCAGAAAACGTTTCTTAAGTGGAGATGGAGGTTGTCTTAAACCAGAAAGCTACTGAATATAAGAACTTTTGCAGTCTTAGATGTTATAAAAAATAGATATCTGAATTGTAAGAGTTGTGGGCACAGAGTTGTTGTTTTTTTGGTTTTTTTTCCAAAGCACTTGTTTTGGGTACAAGGCATTTCTGAAATTTTATAGACTTACATTTAACGGGAATTTTTAAAGGAAGTCTTTCTTTCCTTCCTTTCTTCCTTCCTTCCCTCCCTCCCTCCCTCCCTCCCTCCCTCCCTCCCTCCCTCCCTCCCTCCCTCCCTTCCTTCGAGAGTATAAAGGACAGAAAAGTAACCACTTCTTAAGTGGAATATTCTTATAAGCTACCTTTTGTAAGTGTCATGTTTTTGACTTAATCATTCCAAGTTTTGCAATGATGTCTGACTGCCACTACTTTCTTTCAAGGACAGTGGTTTTGTAGTAAAATCACTGCTTTATACAAAGCTTTATTTAGGGGGTAAAGTTAAGCTGCTAAAACCCCATGTAGGCTGCTGCTGTTGAAATACTGTGGTGTGGGAGTAAAAAAAAAAAAAAAAAAGTTATTTCGTTGTCTTAAAGAATTTTAAGAAAATGAGTCAGTCATGAGACTTATTCATCTTTCCAGGGAACATACTGATAATCTATTTTTCTGTAACACTGGAAAAATGAAACTGGTTCTAGAAAAATGTATGATAAAACGTGAAGCAGTGTTGAAAAATAAGATTATTTACATCTTCTTTATTGCTTCCTTTCTCATTTTAGAACATTTAAATAAACTTGTTTGCTACAAATAGTACATTTTCATGGTACTATTTATATTGATCGGGAAATAACCTCATTAGATAGAAAGCAGCTAAATTTATAAAATTATTAGAAAAATGTCTCCAACAGAATATAGAAGATAATAATTATGTTATAATTACCTAGGGCATACTATGGAAATATTAATTTTTTTGGAGGGCCTTCTAATACATCTGTGAAGACTTCTGCAAAACTAAAACAACTAGAAGATGACAATAAAGATGCCATGTTCGTATTTATATCTGATGTTTGGTTAGACCAAGTAGAAGTGTTGGAAAAACTTCATACCATGTTTTCCGGTAGGTTTCATTTTTTTCTCCTCTTTTTTGAACTCTTATGAGGGATCGTGTTTTAAAACTAAATTCCTTTTAAAAGTTTATCTTTTTGAGTAGTCCATTTTTTAAAAAACATTGATTCAGCAGTAAGATCTTTTAAATGAGTTCATCTTAAAGAATTACATTTTTACATTTGAAAAATAACTTTGTGTGTGGGTGTGTGTTTTCATGGTAAATAAGAATTAGTCCTCAGTATAAGAGTGGATAAGAGCTTGGGGTTTGGAGGCTGACAGAACTGGGTTTAAGTTGCAGCCTACTTAAATCTTAAGGGCAGGTTACTTAATCTCTCTCAGCTTCTAGGGATATTGTGAGGATTAAATAAGCCATTGCAGGGCCCGGCACATAAGAAGTGTTTAATAAATGAATGTATTATTACTATTACTTTAAATAATACATTATTAAAATGTTAAGTTTGTATTATTAACTTATGGATAAAGGGTTGGGTTTTAAACCTGATTTCTAGAGTAGAAATCATTTAAATTCATTTACTTTCTTATTTTCAGGTTATTCACCAGCACCTCCAACCTGCTTTATCCTATGTGGCAATTTTTCATCTGCACCGTATGGAAAAAATCAAGTTCAAGCTTTGAAAGGTATTGAGGGCTATTGAATAAGTGTTTCTACACATATAAACTAATAAGAAATTATCTAAATTTTAATTTCATTCAAAGGATGTAGGGTTGTATGTAATCAAATATAATTTGATTTTTATGTTCATTATTTGCAAATTGATTTAATATCCCTTTAAAATTTTAGATTCCCTAAAAACTTTGGCAGACATAATATGTGGATATCCAAATATTCACCAAAGGTAATGATTTCTACTCCTGTATTTTTTATTTAAACAATTTTGTTTAAAAAATAAAAAATGAACCTTAAGTTTGATATCTGGTTATCAAGAAATGAATGGAAGAAAAATTTGAGGAAATTAATACATCTAAGAGATAAAATTATCCTCACATGATAATAATGTGTATTACACTGTACTGGAGATTTATAGTGAGAAGTATTAACAGGATGAGTGGTAATTTCAACCATATTTTGAATTTCTTGAGGCTATTCTAAGTAGCTAGAGCTACACGCTCTTCAATATGATAGTCACTGGCCACATGTGTCTCTTTCAAGTTAAATAAAATTCAAAATTTATTTGCACTAAACACAGTTCAAGCCCTCGGTAATTGGATAGTACAGATATAGAACATTTTCATCATTCCAAAAGGTCCATTGGATGGTATTGATCTGGAGACTTTTAGTAGTTCATTTATAAGAGTGCATGAAATTTTAAAAATCTTTTTAAATTTATTATTTAATTAAAGGCAGTAACTTGCTTTTAGAAAATTGGATAGTGTTGCAATATTTTTTTCAAAATGAATTGTGTTGAATTTTGCTACAGCAGTCGTTTTGTGTTTGTACCTGGTCCAGAGGATCCTGGATTTGGTTCCATCTTACCAAGGTAAGTTTTATTCAGATTTTTGTAACAGTAAAGAAAATTTTGTAAAATTTAGAAATATATACTGTATCACAAAAATTGTTTTTATAGGCCACCACTTGCTGAAAGCATCACTAATGAATTCAGACAAAGAATACCATTTTCAGTTTTTACTACTAATCCTTGCAGGTAAATATTAGAATTTTGTGTTATGCTTTGTTTCCTTTCATTTAAAAATTAATTTAATTCTTAAAATTTGCCTCTGAATTTTGACTGTTGTCAGATACATATATAAAATTTCTTTATTTTAGGTTTCTCAAAACTTTGGAAATATTTTAACTGTATTTAAATAAGTCACCAATAATGCATTTAGAGGCTTGAATAATGGATGGAGGTTTTAAAATAGATATTCTCTTTACACATCCTTTAAGACAAGTGATAATGGGGGAATGAAAAGATTACACATTTACTGTATGTGCCTCTCACGGTGATCACAGGCTCTTCTAAGGGAATACCCCAGGCTTTGGTTCTCTCCTCTCTGCCTGCATTCATTCCTGCGGCGACCTTATCCAGTCCCATGGCTTTACGTACCATCTATGTTGTGACAACTCCCACATTTATATATTTCCAGCGCAAAGCTTCTCCCAAACTCCAGACTCATGTATCCTGTTGCCTACTCATCGTTTTCCCCTGGGTGTCTAATAGGCAACTTCAAATCCACAGCCTGTTCTGTATCCTTCCTCATCATTGTTCATGGAACCTTTATCCTTCTAGTGCTCAGGCCAAAAACTTTGGGGTTTCTCTCACATGCACTTTTTCAGGAAGTCCTTCAAAAATTTGAAGGAAGATTTCAAAATATATCCAGAATCTGGCCTCCTCTCTACACCTCCACTTCTGTGACCCTCTATCATCTAGCCTGGATTACTGTAATAGCCTCCTTGTTGTTCTCCAGCTTCAACACCTGTCCTTCTAGAGTCTGTTCTTAACACTGTCAGTGATCTTTTAAAATGTAAGGCCCCTTACTGATCCTGAAAGATGGGACCCTTCGTGTCATCAGCAATAGCCACTGTCATTGCAGTAGTAGGCAGAGCCCTGCATGATCTGCCTCTGACTCCCTCTCTGATTTCCTCTGCTACTTCTCCTCCTCCTCATTTGTTGCAGTCACCAAAGCTTCCTTTCTGTTCCTCAGATGTGCCAGGCACGCTCCATCTTAGGGCCCCTGCTATACCTGTTCCTTCTGCCTGTAATGTTCTTCCTCTGCCTAACTCGCTCACCTCCTTCAAGTCTGTGCTCAAATTTCATTACGAGCCCCACCTCTTCTGATCATCCTCCTGGCTGCTCCAGCCTTCTCTCCCCCCGCGATTCGTTAGCCCGCCTTCTTCTGTTCCCCACACATCGTCGTCTTCCAACAGACTATGAAATTGTCCTGTTTATTGTTTATTTTCTCTGATCACCCTCCTCTCCTGAGAATATAAACTGCATGAGGGCTGGGATCTTTTTGTTTTGTTCACTCTTTCCTAGAATAGTGCCATGTATATATTAAGAGCTCAATAAATTACTGTCAGATCAATGGATGAATAGATAAATTCTTGTTGAATTTTTGCTGTGGTAAACAATGGGAAGTGGGAATAGCTTTTTATTGTAAAGTATTTTGCCTTTTAAATTACCTCATTTTTTTCTGATGAAGTCAAATTCAACTACTATCTTCATTTCAGAATTCAGTATTGTACACAAGAAATTATTGTCTTTCGTGAAGACTTAGTGAATAAAATGTGCAGAAACTGTATTCGTTTTCCTAGTAGCAATTTGGATATTCCTAGTCATGTAAGTTAAGTCTTCTTTATTAAACTGTCTTACATGTCGTATTATTTAAAATTCTGTTAAGCCACTTAATAATTTGCCCTTTTGTTTATTTATGGTTCAAAGTAATTTGAACATACTTTTGTCAGTTCGTTAATTTTTGTGACTAAGTCTGTGTTTCTCAACTTTCTCACTGAAGTAACCCCTCATGGGTGATAGAAAGCCCAGAACCAGCAGGAAATTTCTTTGAAGCTTCCTGTTTTGCTTTTAAAACTCATAAATCTTACATTGTACTTCAAAATATATGTGTATGTTTTAATAAAATGTTCACGTTTATTAACTATTTCCTACATATCCACATCAGGAGAATGTGTAGTGTTTATCTTGTAGCTTCAGGGCTCCCTCACATAAAATTATCAATACCTGGTTACATGCACCCCCTTTTGAGAAGTATGGGAGCAGATCATACAGAGCATTTTTTGTAATTATTTTATAATATTTAAAGCTTATGTAGGCTAAATATCTATTCTTGGCATTACTCAAGCTATGGAATTATTTTTAGATGAACACAATTAGTAAATGAGTTTATTATATAGGTGTAAGTACAATTGCTCCATTATGACTTTTGGAGGAATAACTTTTATGGTATATGGTATTAAATGAAAACTCACCAATTTTTACTAAAATACAGGATAGTTCATTTCTTTTCATATCTGTGTTTCCCAAAGCTCTGTGATTCAAAGTTCTCCTAATTGTTTCTTAAATTTTCTAAGTCCTTTTAGTAATTAATACTTAATTTGAAATTATTTGTTAGCTGTTTTAACTTTTACACATAAACTAAAGTTTGTTTTGTGTCATTCTTTTTAGTTTGTAAAGACTCTCTTGTCCCAAGGACACCTGACTCCTCTACCCCTGTACGTCTGCCCAGTGTACTGGGCATATGACTATACTTTGAGAGTGTACCCTGTGCCTGATCTACTTGTCATCGCAGACAAATATGACCCTTTCACTCTGACCAATACTGAATGCCTCTGCATAAACCCTGTAAGAATGTAGTTAACATTATTATATAGTCAGTTTGTCAAGATTAATATGGTATTGCTTTAATTTAAAATATGTATTTAATAAAGTTACTGTTGCAGTAAAAACATACTATTAATGAAATTTTGAATTTGGTATACACAGAAAGTTCTTAAACTTCAAGTATGTGACTGTAATGTGACTTTTTCTAAAAAAAAAAAAATAATAATAATACACCAAAGCTTATAAATCCATGTGAGTATTTTTCCCTTCAAAGTAACTTACTGTTTCCCTGAAAATAAGACCTAGCCGGACAGTCAGCTCTAATGCATCTTGACCTTAAAAATAGGAATTTTGAAAATAGGAGTTCTTTTATAAAAGTCGAATAGTCTCTTACAGACATTTTTCTCCCCAAAGGGCTCTTTTCCAAGAAGTGGATTTTCATTCAAAGTTTTTTATCCTTCCACTAAGACAGTAGAAGATAGGTAAGTGTGCCTACAGAAACAGCTAGGAGGAGCTGTCTGGTGTTCTATTGCTAAAAATGAGATATTTTGTATGTTGCAGACCCATTGGAAATATTCTAGGCTAACGTTATTGTGGTCATGCTGTGTGACACAGAATTTTATGTATTTATGGCACATTTGTGATGAACTAGATCAAAAACTGTGTTCTGAGGTAAATCTCAGACCAGCTGTGGAGGTGGGCCAGTTCTCTTACAGGCTGACGCCTTATGATGTTCTTATCTGAGAGGTCAGCCCTGCCCTCTACCTGGCTGATTCTCAAAACCTCCACAATCTGCCTTAAATTGGCAGCAAAGAAGTTGGGGGGGTGGTACAAGTGTGGTGAGCACGAGGGATTAGGGCTGGCGGGGGGGGGGGGGGCCTTAGGGGAGAAAAGAATAACAACATGGTAGGTAGTGGTTTTCAAAGGGCAACCTATAGACCAACCACCTGCTTCCGAATCCTCTGGGGTCTCTGTTAAGAATGTTAAGTTCCAGAATCAAATGGCTCTGTAGTTGTAGGGCCCATGAATATGCATTTTGATGCTGTTTCCCTTGGATTTAGGCATCCTAACATGCGCTTTGTCAGTTAATCAAACGCATTTTGAAAACCAAATAAGTGCCTTCCAGTTTAGAACATAATCTCCAACATAGCCCAATGGTCTTGTTTTTTTTTTTTTGTAATTAACATATTTATTCAAATAAAAATCAGCACAGTTACACGACAAAATTTCAAACAATGCTTAACATATAAAATTGAAAAGGAAAAATAGCTCTGCTCCCTAACCCTGAACCCGTGACTTAAGTTTTCTATACGTATTTCTTGAAAACAAAGTTACGCGTTATTCTAACTGCTCAGTACTCATGGAGGATTGAAGTCCATTCACTTTATGAGACATTCTAAGTTTTATCCTTGGATTCAGTCATTTGACATATATACAATTCTTACTGTATTCCAGGCACTGCTTAGTTTTGGGAATGTAACGACGCTTTCATAAAGGTCACAGATATTCTAGTCTGTTTCATAAACTTGACATGGGTTTGACTTTACCGAGCTCACACTGAGTCCTAAAATTAGTAACTGATACGGAATGCCTTCAGGTAAGGACAAGGGCTCACCACTCCGTTCTCTACACCCGTATGCCCGAGGACATCTGATTTTGTGACCCCAGGACTGAGTCACCTCTGAGGGCTATCTACCTGGAGCATGTTTTTGTCCACCTTCCGACTGACTTTTACTGAAGTGAGATTTGGAATAAAACTTATCCTGCTATGAAAACCAGTACTGGGAACTTTAAACAGGTCTCAGGACAAGAGAAATCTGTCCCCAGCCACTGTTTATTTTAGAGGGACTGTGAATCTTCTAACACACTCCCTTCCCTTTGGCTGCTAGGAAGCAGTCAAACGTGCAGCCCATCTCTGCAGCTGCCCAGGAATTACAAGCATAGTGCTCACTTCAGTGGCATATACTTTCAAAAAAGAAAAATTGGAACAAATAAGAAGCATAAAAATTGGGTGCAGCCCTGGCTTCATCTTTTCTGACCTTTATTTTCGCCTTACCTGAGTTTCCTCATTTTAGTTACTTTTATTTTTGTTACATCTATCTCTACAAACCATTTTTTATTCTTTTTTAATGAGTTGGGATTTAAGTAAATAAACCACAATGGAAAATTAACTGATTTATTATGATAGCACAAGACACTTCAGTTACACTTCTTGTAATGTTCCTCGATTGTCATGCAGAATTGTTTGTATTCTAAGCACTTAATAGATTTTCATGACAGCTCTTAACACACTGTATTAGAAATCACTTACATGCCTGTCCCTCTTAAAAGTTTCTAGTTTGACTTGCAGTTGATGCTGTTTGTTGAGTTCAGATAGTTGGTTCTTTTATCTTCTGTGGACTCAGATGCTGAAAACCTTTGGCATAATTTCCAAACTATAATTTAGTATTAATAATTTGAGGAATCTTTTCAGTGCTGGATCAAACAGGTTGATGCATGTTTTATTTTTGACAGAACAAAAATTTTCAAGATACAGTGGAATGATTTGGTCTTCTTGCTACTTATTTTCTCCTGAGAAATCTTTTGTTATAGTATTTGTGGAATCATATTGTAGAGTTAATCAAAGAAATATAGTCAAAATATATAAAGTTAACTGTTTCAATGTGTACTCTCAATGACAGTTTTATTTAAAAGCACAGTATTGGTGATGTAATGGAGAAATACCCATTCTCACGCATATTTGGTCAATTAAAAAAAGGTAAAAACCTTTATAGAGGGCAATTTGACAAGATTTTTTAAGACCTAAACTGCATATACCAGCAATTCCATTTCTAGGAATTTATCCTGCAGGTATACTGGGGCTTGTGCACAAAAGTAGGTACTGCTGTTTTTATTGTAGTTTCTGTAATAACAAACAGGTTAAATGTATATTCATTTAAATGTATATACTCATAAATTAGAACTTCTAATTTAAGTTTGAAAGCCTTAAAGGGATTAGTTTAAAAAAATTATAACTACTGGGCCGGCCCGGTGGCTCAGGCGGTTGGAGCTCTGTGCTCCTAACTCCGAAGGCTGCCGGTTCGATTCCCACATGGGCCAGTGGGCTCTCAACCACACGGTTGCCAGTTCAATTCCTCGAGTCCCGCAAGGGATGGTGGGCAGTGCCCCCTGCAACTAAGATTGAACATGGCACCTTGAGCTGAGCTGCCTCCTGGATGGCTCAGTTGGTTGGAGCGCATCCTCTCAACTACGAGGTTGCCAGTTCAATTCCTCAACTCCTGCAAGGGATGGTGGGCAGCGCCCCTGCAACTAGCAACGGCCACTGGACCTGGAGCTGAGCTGTGCCCTCCACAACTGAGACTGAAAGGACAACTTGGGGGGAAAAAAAAACTATAACTACCGTGTTTTCCTGAATATGTGACCTAGCAGGACAATCAGCTCTAACGCGTCTTTTAGATCAAAAATTAATATAAGACCCAGTTTTATATCATTATATTATATTGTATTATATCCGGTCTTATGTTAATTTTTGCTCCAAAAGATGCATTAGAGCTGATTGTCTGGCTAGGTCTTATTTTCGGGGAAACACGGTATAATGTATTTGTTACTAATTGAAAAAAAGGTATAGAATAGTGTTTATAGTAGACACTGTGTATGTTTTTATAGCATATACCCACATACACAAATGTATATATGATTTGACTAACTTTATAAGGATATATATATATACAGTTGCTTCTGGGGAGCAGAAATAGAGTATGAGACTGACGTATTTTTCCCTGTGTCACCTTTTCAGTTTGGAACAAGATGCATGTATTGACCTATTTTTTTAATTAACTAAAACTAAATATTAAGAAATGTCCAATAACTTAGATTTCCATAAGGTTTAATTTTATATTTTCTATTTTCAGCAAACTTCAAGGTTTTTGAGATTCTTAAAAGACCACCTGAAGAAACAAAATTCATCAATTTTCTGCTTTTAATATTTTATGTGATTGTGATACTAAGTTACAATAAAGTTATGGTAAACTCTATAATATTTAAATTTGTATTTTATGAAACTTTTATGTTAATTCATAATAAACATGATGGTACACATTAAAGTTGTATAGGAAAATATTTTCTGCAGTCTTTTAAGAAAAATATGAAAAATATGTATAAAGATACAATCTAATTATACATGTGCCTTAAAAACTGGTTTCATTATTTCTGTATTAGTCTTACACTAATGTTCACTTGAAGAAAAAAATATTTAAAAGTTTTGAACCATTGTTTTAGTATATCACCGTAAAAGTCCTAACAGTATATTCAGCAATTTTAAAATCGTTTAAATTTCAAGTCACCAAATTTATTCTGATAGTGAGTACCTCTGTTTCAGGATATTACTATTCATTACTAATTATCTTTTGGCGCTGGAAACTTAAAAACACAGTCCCCATAGTTTTTACATTTAGAAGCTATGTTTACTTTGAAGCATCATGTTTTGCTATTTTGGGTGTAATCACTCAACATCGTTCCCTTACTTTTAATTTATGGCTTAGCAATAGCCCAGAAATGAATCTGAATGACAGAAGTTGTCAGAGGTGCAAAGAGTGTTTCAAATGTAGGAGTAACAATATTACAAAGAGCCTGGAATGGAAGACATTACTTTTAATGAAAATAGTTTTTTCAGGAAAAGATGCTGATAAAAAAAACATAACATAATGAAGGGAAAATTCCTCAAGAAAATTTAATGTGAATGTAGTGATAAATGAATTAGTAGTTAAGGATGCAGTGGCAATTGGAGATGTGGTTTGAGGATGGAAAATTTGGGAAGAATGTTAGAAGATGCCTAATGTTAGAAGAGCAAAATTTAATTTCAAGAATAACCTAAAAATTTGAAGTTAAAGATGCCATCAAGGCATAAGTCCAAAAGCTACTGGATTGCTTGAATAAATTTATAGTTTGGACCTTGAAATTGGTAGTGAAAGAGACACCACTAGGTTGTTGGTCGTTATGAGAACCGTAGAGCTAAATAAGATGGGCAGAAAGTTATAAATGGAAATAGAATACAAGGTGTCCCCTCATTAACTCATTCATTTAGCAAATAATTGTTTCCATAAATAAAGATGAGCTTTTTGAGATCTCTTTAGAAACACAGTTAATGGGCAGAAAGATAGGGTGCATTTAGGGGTTAGCAAGGTGAAGTGAAGTGAGATGAAGCAAGGCAGTCAATTAAGAGCAGATAAGACGCCAGAGCCAGCAATAAGTATTGGGATCAGACAAGATCTAGAACCAGGAGGGAATCAGCATCTGGAAATGAAAAGGAGGTCTGAAAGACAGGGCAATGGAGGAGCAGCCCTGAGAGGGTATCCTGGGCTTCTGCTTTGGGTAAAAACGGGTGCTCCCTGACATGGTGTTTAATCAGCTGAAGTGTGGCTGACCTCACAGCAGAAATCCGGGTAGGAGGTAGATCACACGAGATGGCCGCGGGTAAGATTTCTCTGCCATGAGAAAAGCAACACTTGATCTGTTGGGAAACCATAGGAAGTGCCAGGGACTGCACAGGCTGGAGCACCCACTGGCTGAAGTCAGTAGGCCTCAGACCATCTGCTCTGGACCTCTATTTCCCAAGAGTTGTGTGCTTGCTGGCAGGCAGTGTCTGTGGAAGGACAAGAGAAGACAGTTTGCACTAAGGGGTTAAAAACTGATAATGGTCTTAATACTCAGTCCTCCTTCAAAAGACATTTATATTTTAATAAGGATAGCCTTTCCTCAAGGAATGAATTTTAGGCAAGAGCTCATATTTGGGACATGGGAGCTTTTCTACAACTCCATTGTCTTTCCCAAAGAGCTTCTTATGTCACATAGTAAGAAGTTTGACCAGGTAGCGGGCATGGACCCTTCTTAGAGAATCCAGTGAAAACTAAGGGCCCCCTACTCAGAAAAACCCACACGAGCCTATCCCCACTCATAATTTCACGTAATTTCAGAGGGTTCAAGAACTCTGAAGGCCATTCTCATTTCCAACAGGTGTGGTCTGTTTTCATGTGTGTGGTATGAGGTGTTCATGTTTGGAAATGCCTTTAAGATGAAACTTGTTCAGATTTTGAAGGTACAAAGGTATCTTGAAGTATGTGAAAACCAATCATTGGGTATGTTCACTGACATGAGGGTTATAATAGAAAAGGGTGCAATTTTATACATCCCTCACATGCTTTAAAGATCTTCCACAATTCATCTTTATGCCTCATAGCCATTCCAGAGGTAAATCTAAGCCCTAAATGATAGGGTATTTTTAAACTTTTTATTAAACAAGTTCATAACCGAAGAATTAAGAAATAGAAGTAATCATAAAGAAAAAAGTTTTAATGACCTGCAATTCTACTACCAGAAGTAATGTTAATATTTTGATATATATCCTTCCAGATTTTTCTCTGGATACATTTTGTCCTATAAAAATCTTTGGGGATCATACAATACACACTAAACTTGCTTTTTTCTTTACTATATCCCCTCATTAAATATCTGAGTACCTAATATGTCCTAGGGACTGGGGAATCCAGTAGTAAACCAGAAAGGCAAGGTCCACGCTTTCATGATGCTTACCTTCAAATGGGGCAAGCCATTACCCTATAAAAAGAAAATACCAAATATAAACCATGGTGAAAATAAAAATGATGTGGGCAATTTTCAGTGGGGTGCTGGAGGTGGGAGAAGCATATCACAGGGTGTCACTAAGGTGACATTTAAGTTCTTGACACTCAAGGACCCGCGTACAAGCTGCACAGTAGCAATGAGTGTTCTGCCAGAGGCTGAAGTATCCAGCTTTGAATGCTGCCAAGAGATCATGAGGACAGAAGTTGGGAGAGAGGAGTCAGGAGTTCTGGTTTTTGGTCATTTCAAGCCTCATGTGCTTAGCATTAAATCATTAAAATGGAGACATTAAATGGGCAACTGGATACAGGGTTCTGGAGCTTAGAACCTGATATGTCTGGTATTTGTGAGTGTAAATTTATTTGTGAAGGAGAGTTAAAGAAGACATGAGGTCGCAGCCTTAAGGCATTTCCACTTAGAAGTTGAACAGAGGCAAACACTCACAAAGCAGACTATGTAGTGTCAAGTGTCTGATGAGGAGAGAAGCCTGGAAAGTGTCTTGACACTGAGGTAATGCCAACACCAATTCTGTTAAATGTTGGCTAGTTTCAACGAAATGAAAACAGAAAAATCATCACTGGATTTAACAACTACTACTAACTACCCTAGTCAATAAATATTATTCTATACCATCACTTTGAATGGCTGCATAGAATCGCATTGTATGGCTGTACCAAAATCTGCTCAACCAGTTCCACTGTTCAATTCTTCCCAAACCTTTAGAATCATAAAGTTGCTTTGAGCATACTCTTATGAGTTGGAATTGCTGGATCAAGTATATACATCCTAAAGGCTTTTTATACAGTTACCAACTATTCTGTAGAAAGATTTTGCTGAATTCAACGACCACTTCAAGGAAAAGAAAAGTCTTTGCCATTTTGATAGGTGATATGTGGTATCTTATATTTGCATTTTACTTAATGAAGTCTTACATGTTTGTTGATCATTAGTTATTTATCAATAGCCTGCCCATATCTCTTGCCCCAAAGGAGAGTTGTTACAGGGCAAACTGTATGGTAAAATATCCAGAGGACTGAAATTTTGGTTTAATGAAGTGAAAAGGCAGATAAACGCAGGCATAAGTCACAGTTTGTGAATACAGTATGTGACTCTGGTCAGGTAACTTCTCAGGTCCCATCTTCTTGTCCGTGAAATGGGGATCAGTTCTACCTTGAAATGTTCTCAACGATGAATAACATACATAATGCTGGAAATTACGACAATTATTATGATAGTTATCCCAGTGCAGAAGTAACTGCACCATGGCACAGGAATCTAAAAATCACGAACCGTAGGGTACGCAGTTGGTTTTAATAAACTAAGGTGCATTTCTGGCATTTCCGCCATCCCACTGCAATTCTTGCCCCTCCTCCCGGGTGTCGGTGGTGTCACCATGGCAACGAGAACGCGCTGCCCTGGGCACAATTCTCAGGCCGTTACCGACCTCCACATCCTCACTCTGCTCTCCGCGGACCAGCGACACCACTGCGCGTCCGACCCACCTGGTCTCGGATTTCTCTTCCTTGGACTGAAGGATAGGGGCCGAGGGGCAGCATGACCAAGGCGGCAGCCTCTTCGCCGTTGGAGGACTTGGACCTGAGCGGAGAGGAGGTTCGGCGGCTCACCTCCGCCTTTCAGGACCCGCAGTTCCGGCGACTGTTCTCCGAGTACGCCGAGGAGATAACCGACCCCGAGAACCGGCGGCGCTACGAGGCGGAGATCACCGCGCTGGAGCGCGAGCGCGGAGTGGACGTGCGGTTCGTGCACCCGGAGCCGGGCCACGTGCTGCGCACCAGCCTGGATGGGGCGCGGCGCTGCTTCGTGAACGTGTGCAGCAACGCCCTGGTGGGCGCCCCCTCCAGCCGGCCCGGCTCCGGGAGCGCCGCGGCCGGCAGCCAGTGGTCCCTGCCCTACAGCCTGGCGCCCGGCCGCGAGTACGCGGGGGGGCGCGGCCTCCGCTACACGGTCTACGACGTGGTCTTCCACCCGGACGCGCTCGCCCTGGCCCGGCGCCACGACCGCTTCCGCCAGATGCTGGACACGACGGCTCTGGAGGCCGTCGAGAAGCAGTTCGGCGTGAAGCTGGACCACAGAAATGCCAAGACCCTGAAGATCAAGTATAAAGGGACCCCGGAGGCGGCCGTGCTGCGCACGCCTCTGCCCGGAGGCGCCCCTGCGCGGCCCGAGGGGGAGCTGCAGAGCCCTCTCCCCGATTTCCCCTACCCCTACCGATGCCCGGCAGTGTCCGGGACCCCTGCCGTCCAGGAGCCCCGGGCGCCCTCCGCGCCAGAGGCAGCCCCGCAGCCCGCCCCCACCGCGCCCCGCTACCGCGTGGTGCAGCGCCACCACGTGGACCTCCAGGATTACCGCTGCTCCCGGGACTCGGCCCCCAGCCCCGTGCCCCAGGAGCTCGTGGTCACCATCGAGCTGCCGTTGCTGCGCTCGGCCGAGCAGGCGGCGCTGGAGGTGACGGGAAAGCTGCTGTGCCTCGACTCGAGGAAACCCGACTACCGGCTGCGGCTCTCGCTCCCGTACCCGGTGGACGACAGCCGCGGCAAGGCGCAGTTCAACAAGGCCCGGCGACAGCTGGTGGTAACGCTGCCGGTGGCGCTGGCCGCCGCGCGCCGGGAGCCCGCCGCGGCGCCGGAAGAGTCCGCCGACTTGTCCGGAACTGACGGCGCGGCCGGCGCTTCCGCTCGCGAGGGGGAGGCGGACCCCACGGTGGGTCGCGCAGGGGGCGCAGGCTCGGATCCCAGCGGGACTGGGGCTGCGGTCGCCGGGATCCACACGCCGGCCGCCGCCGGGGAGGAGCTCGTCTCCGAACTGGAGGAGCGGGACTTCGAAGGGCCAGGTGTGTCGACTGCGGGCATCGGGGAGAAACCGCTTCCCGGAACCGGGAGCTCACCTGGGGACGGTGGCGGAGGCTCCCCTTGTACTTCATCCGGGGACCTTGACAGGGGGTCTTCAGCTGGAAGAGGGAGTGAGCGTGGCGACACCGTGCAGGCGCCCGTGGCCTGGGAAAGCCCGGGCAGGGGGCCTTCTGATCCTGCCATGGGTGGCCCTGGGACCGACTGCAGGGCACCTTTGTGTCCTCCTTTGCAGTGTAACCAGGATGAAAAATGCTTGACGCTGCTAATTCAAGTGCCTCGGATCCAGCAGCAAAGTCTTCAAGGGGATGTGAGCCCCCTCCGGTACAAATTGTGCTTCTCCACCCAAGACTTCGTTTATTATTCCTTCTTTTTGCAATTTGCACCAGAGAATAAATTGAGTACCAAAGAACCAGTGGTTAGTATTTCTTCAAACAATGCAGTAATAGAACTGGCCAAATCTGCAGAGTGCTATGGACATTGGAGAGAGTGGTATTACGGTTTAAACGACGATTCTTTGGAGGTAATAGTCTCTCTAAAGTCTTAAAATTTGAAATAGTCCATCCTACTTTTTAAAGCTATTAAGGCATCTTCTCAGCTTGTCCTAAACAAAGCATTTTCCATTACAGTGTATCTGGAAATGACTTGAAATTAATACACGTGATGAAAGATGTCAGTGAACGTTAAACGCATATTGGTGGTGGTGGCGGGAGGCGGGGGTAAGGGAGGACATACTCATCCCTTCTGATGGATGGGTTTCAAATCTTCAAATTTGTCTTTAATGCAGTTGTTTCCCTGAAGTCCCTTGACTCTGAAGGAGGCATGAATGGATTCCCAGGGATCCGTAGACCTCTAAAATTGTATGCAAAAGTTGAAGGTGTTTTCTTTTGGGGAGAAGGGCTATAACTCTAGTCATATTCTCAAAGGGGTTTCTTACCCAAATAAGTTTAAGAGGCACTGTGTTATGGCCATATTTTAAGTTGGTAAATACTTTGTCGACCACTGAAAATAAATAATTTACTTCCAGAGAGCAAAAAGTAACTTAGCCGGTGCCACACAGTTCTTATGTAGGAAAACTAACTCAGAACCAACCGTGAATCTAAATCCCTTGCTCTTTCTGCCATAGGATTATACAGTCGCTGATGATGGTGACGTTGTCCTCTGGTGGGCGTTATATTACATTGAAAGTACCTTTTTTTTTGCGTCCGTTTTAATGATCTTTAGGTGCCTACTAGTATTTGACACAATGGCTAGCATTTAACAGAGTGTACTATAAACATTTGTCAAACTTATTGGTACCAACATCAGCTACGCGTCTTCTGGGCAAATACTCTAGAACTGGGCTAAGCATTACCTAGTTTACTTAGGCTATAATTTTGATGAATAATTCAGTATGTCCCCTTGTAGTTGTTACTATACTTTTTAGACTTTTGAGGTCCTTGAATTTCAGATTCAATACTCCAGTACTATTGGCAAATTCTGAAAAAAACTTATATACTCATAAATGGATCGTTTGTAGTTCATAAGCCTGATGAGTGGGTATTCATGCTCTTGTGTGAGATGTGCTTCCCTCAGACCTTATTATGACTGGCATGAAAAAAAAGTCATAAATGAACAATGAGTGGTTTTGATTGAGGTTTATATGTGTTACATGTAATTATTAAAGCTTTTTTTTACCATGGTCAAAGGTTTAATTCCCAGAAACAACACTAGTTGCACAGATGATATATTAAAAATTAAGTTTTTCGTCTTGGGCTTTAACCTGACAAATTTTCACTTCTTCCCAAACTTCTAGAAGTTTGCTAATAAGTTACATTTATATTTTATGAGGGGTATCTTCTGTGAGAAGGGACTAATTTGAAACCCACCAAAAGTGGTAAAATAAGTAGCCAGGACTAGGTAAAATACTTTGTGAGAATATAAAATAGTAAATTTACTACCTGTTTTTGTCATTAGAAGGGGGAAATTTAGGAAAGCAGTCAATTTCCTGTAATTGTTCTAATGTGAAAATAACTCGCAATATGGGAAGAAAGCTTTGTGGACAAGCAGTTGAAAGAATACTAAAGAATATATTTTAATCTGATTTTCTAGTATGCTAACATTATTTTATCAAAGACACTAGACCAAAATGGGATTTTGGCAACTGTGTTTTATATCTTTGAAATCTGAAATAGATTTATAATTTCATTAATCATCACATTTGCTATGGCTGATAGGGAAACCATAATGTTCAATTTTTTCTTTACATTTCACTGTCACTGGAACAGGCTCTAAGTATTAAAGTATTTTAAAAATCACCAGAGTAGTAGGTGAGTAGACAAATAACATATCATGATTATATCATATGCATTATATGAAAATAATTACAATGTAAGAAACTGATTTGTGGCTGTTAAGGTCAGAATTGTTACTTTTCACATCAACAAGTACAAAATATATTTATGTAAGCCTTAAATATTCACTAGGAATTTTCCTAAAGCTGAATACTGAATTCAGTATTTTTAGAGTGAAATCAGTCATTAGAATGTGAAGACAATTTTATGCAAATCATTTATATTTTAATCATAACCATTTTCATTATAAATACGTGTTATTTTTTCCTTGGGTTAACTAGAGATTAAACTAATGTATTTTTTGCAATCAATGTGTCTTTTCCAGAGACATGAAACTTAGAAATGTGGTATTTTCTATAATACAGTGTTATTCTGGATCTTCAAATAATAGCAAGGCAAATTACGCCAAAGTAAAATTTTTCTGTTCCCAAAGTTCATTTTTATTTGGTAGGTGTTCCCAAGTTCAAACACTGTTTGATAGAAGAAAACTTGAAACTTGTCTCTTCCTGGTTTCCTCCCCCTATTTGGACCAAATAATGAACTGTTGGACCAAACAATGAACTGCTTTTATTTATAATTATGAAATTTGTTTATATGAAAGTACAGAGGAAAATCCTTTTATTCTTTTCAACAATGAACTGATTTTATGAATTTTAAATATTGTTATTTCTTCAACTCTATATACTTATATTCACTTGACATGAATATGAACAAATTGCTGTGTCTGGGATTTTTGTCAAAATGATTGTTGCTTTTCCTAATAGTTTAGAAAGATACCTCATTCTTATAGCTATATGCTAGTGTCTCACTGGATTATCTAATTGCTTAAAAATAGAATATCCTTCTCTTAAATAAAATATTATACTTGACTCTTACCTGGCCAAAAACTAAAATGCAAACTGGTCACAGAAAATTTGAATAGATCCTGTTGTGTATATTTCGTAGCTGACTCATTAGGAAGTGTTCTAAAATTGAATTACATTTTACAGCTGGGACTGCATTTATAACCTTAGAGGTAATGTTTATCGTATAAAATATTAAGAGAAAAAAAGGAAAAGAAAATGTCATTTGTAAGATTATCTAGGAGAGAAAACATACCTCAGGTTTAACAGAGACCTAGAAAAGGAACTACCGTAAGACCTTTTTCTTTTAAGGTCTTTTCCTGTATGTGTATGTACTCTTGCTATTCTTATTTCTTACTGTTTTTCTCTGGCCAAGACAGGAGGAATAATGTTAAAATAAACATTTTAAAAGTGTAATTCTGAACTTTTATGAGCTGTTTTTAGGTACAACTGTGTCAAGTATGACCTATAAAGCAGAATATTTTTTAATTTTTTTATTTTAGGAAAGGTGGTTTGTCAATGAAGAAAATGTTAATGAGTTTCTTGAAGAGGTCCTAAGCGCGCCGGTGGAACTAACAAAGCCCCTAACCCCACCATTAATTGAAGTTCTTCAGGTTACTGATAGCAAGATTCAAATTCAGGCAAAGGTAAGGATTTTGGTGGACTTTATAAAATAGTTACTTAGGACAAAGTTAAAGCCTAATAAATATCTTAATTCTTGATGTCATAACTTTAAACTAAATGTACATAATGGCTGGGAAGAGCGATGTTAAGAGGAATAAAAACTTTTTTGCATGTATTTTACTATGTGCTAAACACTTTGCAATTCATTTTCACATGTTATCTCATTTAATCCCAAAGTAACTGTCCAATGAGGAATAGAGAGAAACTTTAACATTTGGGAAGTTAGTCCAGGGACAAAAAGCCTTGACTTTCAAACCATAGGAACTGTGTTATTACAATTTGTTCATTCTTTCTCGTTGAATCTTAAGTTTGGTTATTTTTATAGTCTTCAGTATTGGACATAGAAATGATTTAGTAACTAGCAAAATTGGTTTATATGCATTGGGGGAAAGTGGCTCTGAAAAATCACGAAAATTCAGGAATGCTCTTATGACTGCATAAGGATTTGTAGGCCAGGATTATTTTATCCTGAGGGAGATGAGTCATCGAAAGGATTTAATCAGAGAATTAATGCCAGATTTGCACTGTCAGTAATGCAATCACTGGCAGCATTTGGAGAATGACTGAGAAGGAAGAAGCCTGTCTGCAGGTTTGCAAGTTATTCCCTCACAGTTTTTTAAAAAAAATATTTCCGGAGGGTACAAGTTAGTTTTGTTTGTTTCAAAGAATTACTAATTTGTTGTTTCTCTTGACCTAGTTGCAAGAATGTAGTAACTCGGAGCAGCTGCATGAAAAGGAAGAAAGAGGCAATGAAGGAAGTCATCTAACTGAAAAAGAAAACAGAGAATATCCTCAGACCTCAACAACTGATTCTGACTCATCTATAGCAGTTAAAGCACTAGAAAAAGACAATTGTGGTTCAGTTGCATGCTTTCAACAAGAGTCTCTGGATGTTTCTCAAATGCTCTTTGGAAAGTCTCAGCAACCTGAGTCAAAATTGGAACCTGAATTTATAAAAGAAAAAGGTGTTTACTCAAATGAGGAAAAAGATAATTTGAAAGAACCAGTAATGACTGAAGAGAAAGAATTAGATGGCGATCACCTATCTTCATTTGCAATTCACAATATACCTGGTTTTGACAACATAAAAGAAACCAATATGCAGGATGGTAGTGTGCAGATTATTAAAGATCATGTGACTCATTGTGCATTCAGTTTTCAGAATTCTTTGCTGTATGACTTGGATTAAGTCAATAATTTTAGAAAGTAAAGGTTAAGAGTAAAAAATTGGGGGACTTAAGATATTTCTGGTAACTACTATCTTAAAACTAAAGATATTCAACAAAGTGTATTTTGGGCTTAAAATAGATTTTCTTTATGTTAACTTCTGTCTTAAAACTGAAAGTGTTCAAGAAATTAAAATTTGCAATTTTGATTTTAATGGGGCAACTGAAGGGGCTTTTTGTGTTGTTTTTTTTGCATATAACGAGTTCATAGTTTCCTTAATTATGGCGGTAAGTTTTTTTATTACTCTGATAGATGGATATTTTTTCTAATGAGTTAAACATTTTTAATACAACCTGTATATATTTACTTCTATGTTGTGTTTGGCTTCTTTTGTTTACCATTACCTTAATAAAGTTTCAAAATATTCATTACATTGTGTCTGTCACAAAAATTCTCAAGAATGCAATTAACTAGAAATATGTGTGTGGAGGGTGTAGAATCTCAAAATGTTTAGAAGTCTCATAGGATGTATTTATGCTTGAAACAAATCCTTAGAACTTTACTAACCAATATTAATTCAAATAGTTACAATACAAATACTCTGAAATGTAATATTCTTGCTTCAACTCTACTCTTTTCATTTCTGTCACAGAAGAAAATATACAATAAAATACAGGTTATTTAGTACTTTGAAAATTTCTTTAAAGAGGTTTTTGGAAGTTACTATTACAGTATTAAAACACCTCTTGCTTTTAGAGTACATTTACAAATTTTAGAACGGGACAATTAAAAATACTGGGAATTGGGGTGACTGGTTAGCTCAGCTGGTCAGAGCAGGGTGCTCTGTAACAACAAGGTTGCTGGTTTGATCCCCACGTGGGCCACTATGAGCTGCACCCTCCACAACTAGATTGAAACAACTACTTGACTTGGAGCTGATGCGTCCTGGGAAAACACACTTAAATGGTAAGTTTAAAAAAAAACATACTGGGAATTTGCTCCCACAGGAAAATTGTTTTCATTATTACGTGAAAACAAAATGTCAGTGTTGTCTAATAAATTTTTCTTTATAATACCTAAAAGTGAGCAGTAGATAATGTATCTGTGGCTAAGTTATTAATTTTGTGAAACTATTTCAGGCCAGAAGAAAAATCCTAACAGGTTTTTTTCTCACAAAAATATTTAGGACAACATGAAAGAAAATGTAGAAACTGCTAACCCAGTCCTGGACCCCAAAAGGCCAATTCAAACCTCTGGCCTTACTTAGTCCTGGAAATTATAATATCTAGTATGTTTAATCCTTTGAACTGTGGAGGACAGAGCAGAGTACCAAAAGTTGGTACAAAGTCTGGAAATTCATCTTGATTTACATTTGTAATCCTGATGAAATCTGGAATCAGGCTGGGCTGAGGGGCAGTAGCTCACAAAACAAGGAAATTACACAGTATGTCAATTATATCTCAATAAAGCTGTTAAATAAAAAAAAAAACTATTAGCCTCAACTTAGATGACCATATGTATTTTTCAACTATAATATCTTAATTTGTGGAATAATTTTGAAACTGTGCACTTACACAATTTTCTTAGATTGAAATGACTAATTGTAGTATCTACACAGATATTAGGCTATCAGTAATTTTTGGTTGAATGTTTATTGCATACTGTTAAGGGAAACTTCCATGTTAAATGTGGAGTAAATTTTAAGCCTTTTTCCTGTTACTGTGTTTATCCTTTTAAAAAGTAGGATTTCAGTTAAAGTTGGCACTGGAACATGTTTCACTTTGGCATGACTGAACTTTATACCATTTCTGGCTGTATTTCACTTACACAGCAGCTTTTTATTGTTCATTATCTATGCCTGGCTAATTTTGAAAGCCAATTTCTTCCAAAGAGAATGCATTTTCAAGAGCTGGGTTTTATTTCAAACTCAGTTATATAATGTTACAGATAATAAATATGAAGATGTAATGCTAACTTTAAAAATTCTAGAATGTCTTTACTGAATTTTGGTGTAAAGAGTAAACAATTTATTCTGCAAAATGATTAGCAATCTTTTTATGCAAAAATGAGTATTTTATTTTGGCAGCACTAAAAGAAGAAAAACAAAACCACCGTATGTCTACATTGAGATGAAAACAGTGTTTAAACTTTCTTATCAATCAAATACATTCCAAAAGAAAGTGTTTTATGAAGGTTCCAAAGCACAGGCAAATCCTAACACAATAATACAGGAGACTGTAATACTGAAAATGAGTTTTTGACAGGGTGTTAAACAAATATAACTTCTGAATTATAAAACCAGGGAAACAATCCCTTCCTAGTAACCTTGTCCAGAGTGAAACTGGGCTTGTTCCATTAATACTCTTAACGATTTCATTGTAATACTTCTTACTGCTATGACAATTTTAAATAAATTTTGCTGTACTTAAAATTAAGTTTTGAAAGTGGAAAAGTGTACAAAGTTGCAGATAAAAAGATTAATAGATGCAATTTAAGTAAAATTTCCCCTCTTCTCTCACAATTATTTAGCAGATACAGACTGAGCTTTAAAACCCAACTCCCAAAATGAAAACTTGTGTTTATCAGACATAAAAGGAAAAGATCACTATATTTGGAACCTTTTACAAGAACTTTTTTTTGTATTAAAGCAGAAACCAGTCCTTAAACTCTTTTATTCATTGTCTATTCTGTTTGGACAATTATCAAAAATAGAAGACTGTCGCTTTTGCTTTTCTAATTGTGATTTTTTTCACTGCAGTCTTCTATAACTTTTACAGAGTTCATGGTCCCTAATATCTCCCCACCCTCCATTTTTCTTAGGTGGGGAAATGGCTGGCATAAACTTCTCACTGATCGTTAGAGTTTCTGGAAACAGGTACTGTTTGTTATTATTTAAGAGTGACTCAATTTGGGCACTCTGGGTGGATGGTCTACAGGTTTTCTTGTGGTGCATACCACAGTCTCCAGCATGAAAAATCCTAGGTACTTGAGGAACCAGCACTTTCCAGAATTTTGGAAGACAAGATACAGTCAAATATTGAAGAGTCCAGTCCCAGTTATAATCATCGTAAGTACAGAAAGTGTCTGTGCATTCAATCAGCTTCTGATACGCTTCCCGGGTCAGGGCCAGACCCATATTGTGCTCTGTAGATTTCCACGTTTTCACATCTACCTTGTCAGCAATGCCATAGAAACTGCGACTGGCAGTATAGCTCCCCAGGGAGAGAACGTCACATTCAGGACACTCTTGTTGCTTTAATTTCCACATCTTTTTGAAGACATGGGAAAAGTCTGGGGCTAAGTAATGATCCTCCTCTAGGAAAAGTATGAGGCCACCATAGTCTCGAAGAACTTTGACCCTTTCCCATACAAAATGCAGCTTCCACCACCAATGGTGTTTGGTTTGGGAGAACTTGGCCTCTCTATAATGGCCAAAGGAGTCAGGATACTCAGCATTGATGCATCCCATCTTCAGAGCTGCATTCTTCTCCAAATCTCGGGGGCAATCTCTGGGGTCACTGCCCGGAAACTCATTGGGGTACAACTGAATGCTGAAAGGAAAGAATACCTGCAGAACAGGACAGAAATCCACCCCAGCGATCAGCTGATTGATCTCTGTCGACCAGAAGTCGTGGCTAAAGATGACGAGGACGCTGTCAATGCCCTGGGCTTTCCGAAGTGAGTCCAGCAGCAGTTTGAGGTACTCCGGCCGGTTATGCACCTGGACCACCAGCACCAGCTCTCGGGGCACCCAGGAGCCAGCCTGATCGACATTTCTCAGCGTCTGGTCAAAGTTCAGCTGGTACACCAGGGACCGGTACCTCAGCGTCAGGTTGTCCGCCTCGGGCTGCGAGGCCGCGGCGACCAGGGGAGCCGCCGACTCGTTGGAGACCCGGCGGAGGCCCACGGACACGGCGGGATGGTCCCCGCCCCGGCCACCCGCACCCCGCGCGGGCTCGGCGTCCAGCAGCGGCGGGGCGAGGGCCTCGTTCTTCCTTTGTCGCCCATTGCTGCTCCAGAGGACGAAGCCGCAGGCGGCCACCACGAGCGTCAGGATCAGCACCTTCCGCTTGTAGATGCGGAACCTCATGATCTCCAGGGCCAGGAGCGCGGGTGCGGAAAGGAACTAGCGGCTTCTGCGGCGAAGGGGCGGGCGGGCGGCGGTCGTCGCCTCGGCCTGTAGCAGTCGGAACTGGCCCCCGCGGCTGCCCTCGCTAACTCATCCCTGGCCCCTAGGGTCCTGGGGCCCGAAGGCTCTCAGCTTCCATGCGCCGCCGGGGCTCTACACATCCTTGCCTGGCAGCTGCAGCTCAGGCAGCGGCCCCGCCGCTAGGAGCCGCGGCTCAGTGTCGCCTCGGTCCTCTCCATTCAGCACGGGTCCCGGAAGAAGCCCCGCCGCGGCCGCACCGCACCCCAGCTTCGTTACCTGCGCCTCCAGCGGCCCTGTGTCCTCTGCGCTTTCATCCTTACGCGGGCCCCACACGGCCAAGACCGAGCGACGCAGCCTCACCCCACTCCAGCCGCGACCGTTCTGACAACCCGCGAGTGGCCCGCCGAGCCCCGCGGCCCTAGGGCCCACACCCCTCCGGACCGCCCCTTGGGCGGTTGGCTGACGCGTCTGCGATGCGTGCGGAGGTGCCCGGCCGTCGCTGCCTGCTGCCTATTGGTCCGTGGCCCTGTCGCTCAAGGCTCAGTTCCTACTTCCGCTCTTTTCCTCCTTTTCCTGTTCGGGGCGATCGGAGCCAGGCGAGAAACGTGCGCGCTGAGTTTCCCGGTAAGCTAAGATGCCGACTGTAGCGGTCCCCACGGGCGCCTCCAGTGCTCAGAATCTGGGGTTGGACTAGGCCGTTGTAGGGGAGAGAGGGGGAGACCCGCTGTCTTGAACTCTTGGTAGAGTTCCAGAACTGGCTTCTCGCTTCAGGAAAAGTGGTTCGCGCATGGCGGCTACTGGGCCGGGAGGCACTTGTTAAGGACACGTCAGCCTCCAGGACGGCTGAGGGGTGACGATGCTGCGGAGGGAAAAGTGAAACCAGACTCCTGCGGTGCTCGGAGAAGGAACGGGGCGGGCCGTAGCCGTAGCCCCCCCGTCCCGCACGGAACTAGGCATACCCAGGAGCTAGAACATGGACGGAAAGGGTGCGAGGAAGAGTCGAAAATGAAGTCTAGCTTTGGCCCTCTCTTTCTGCGGAAGGAAAGGAAACACCACTACGCTTTTATTTTTGGAACAGGCACAGTAAATTAAGCCCCAAATGAACCCACGTTGTATAGGTAACCCTGTGCTGCTGCTCTTGCTGTTTGTTTTTTTGTCTCATTCTAGAAATACTCCAGTAACTTAAGCGTTTCAGAAAGGTACACGTGTATGTGCATTTATTCATGGAATATGAGGACTTATATAATTTTCCTATAAATATAAAGCACTTTTACTTTTCAAAATGTTTAACGCCGGCCGTATTTTTAATCTTCACCAGTTTCCATCCTGTGGACATCTCTCCCGTAAAGATGGTCAATGTGCCCAAAACCCGAAGGACCTTCTGTAAGAAGTGTGGAAAGCATCAGCCTCACAAAGTGACCCAGTATAAGAAGGGCAAGGATTCCCTGTATGCCCAGGGAAAGAGGCGCTATGATCGGAAGCAGAGTGGCTATGGTGGGCAGACAAAGCCGATTTTCCGGAAGAAGGCCAAAACCACAAAGAAGATTGTGCTGCGGCTTGAATGTGTTGAGCCTAACTGCAGATCGAAGAGGATGCTGGCCATTAAGAGATGCAAGCATTTTGAACTGGGAGGAGATAAGAAGAGAAAGGGCCAAGTGATCCAGTTCTAAGCTTTGAGATGCTTATTTTTGAGAAAAATGTTGAAGGTTTAGAAAAATACCTGTACGAAAATAAATGCAGTGATATTCTTACTCATATCTTTTGTGTTGTTTGAAATAATAGAATTGCATAATGTGGTTCTCAAGGAAATAATAGTAAATTATCTGTAAGTCAATTAAGGTTTATCCTCTTCCCAAATACCTATTTAAATTTAGTTCCACAAGAATTGGAACTTTGTATTTATATATAAAGAAGACAGGAGTCCCACCTCAAATTTTACTAGATTACAGAGCTAAATCATACAGCAGGGAAAATGCTGATATTTTTCTTTCTGGTCATGTTCAAATATATATGTTGGGTCAAATCATAATTATGATTGAGCTGTTGGGAAAGGTCTCAATCAGATTTCAAAAAAGACAACCTAAACCTGTGTATATCAGACTGGCTGGGGCAGAGAATCCAAGTTGGATAAAAAGCTTTTTGCAAATGTGTCAGGTAAGGACTGCTAGCCACATATAATTAGGTTTAAAATGCAGTTCCTCAGTTACACTAGCTGTATTTAGTGGTCAACAGCTACATATGGCTAGTGGCGACACTATTGGACAACACATGTCCATCGGTTTTTTTGGACAGCACTGTTTTAGAAAGTGGTCTTGAATGTAAGGCAGGAGTTAAAAGTTGGCTTCTAACTAAACTTCTGAAGCTAGTAAAAACGCCAAGTACATGATAGCATGAAACTTTTTTTTTTTTTTTTTTTTTGACTAATAAAAGGTGAATGTGGTCTCAATCTGATAACCAAGATGGCTACTACTAAGTGACTGATGTGGAGGTAGTGTATACAGCACGGACAAGCTATACAAAGGGATGATTCACATCTCAAGCAGGATGAAGAGTTCATGATGCTACTCAGAACGGCCCACAGTTTAAAACTTCTAAATTATTTCTGAAATTTTCCAATTAATATTTTCAGATCTCAGCTTACCATGGTAACTAAAAATGGCAGATAAGGGGGGACTATGTACTCTGGGAAGTACTCAAATGCAACTTAATGATTTGTGAGGGTTGCAGAGGTAAGCAAGCACGACTGAAAATTGAATGGAAGGTTGAAACTCCAATTGAAAGAGGAGAGCCTAGTCATTACCTATGGAAGGCACAGAAAAACGAGTATTAAAAAGGAAAACCTGGGAAAGGGTATGGATTATGAGAGAAAAGGGCAAGAAATGCTTTGGTACGTGAATTTTAAGTCAGCTAAGATAATTACATGGGGATGGTTTGTAGATGAATAAAGTGAACGCAAAGGCAAAAATGGGTGTAGGAGTAACATTCCCAAGGTAGACAGTTATATCTGCATTTGTAAATGAAAAAAATGTTTCTACAAGAAAACTTAGAAATCAGATGCACAAGTTAACTTTTAAATATGCCACAAAACACGTTCTAAAAAACCATGTTTTAATGTTCTTTTATAATCACGAGCACTCTCTCACCAATTTATGAGGTTAGAAAATCCTAAGATACTTTACTTAATTACAGAATTCTTGGTTTTACAGACCAAAATGAACTAACTTTAGAACACAGTATAAAGCCTGGGCTTAAAATCTCTGATCTGGGGTACACAGTGCCTCTCTGCTAGGTGATTTGTGAGGATTAAATAAAATACTGTATATAAAAATCTGGAACAATGTAGGTACTGGATAAATCACAGCTCTTTTTATTTAAGGCATATTTGCATTATATGTACTTTTTTTTTAAAATGACAAACTAGAATAGAGAACTTTTGTAGGAAGAATTTAACTGATCACTAGCAATACAAATTTAAGGTCGCCCAAAGAATTACTCCTCTGGACCAATGCCTTGTCTCAAAGAATCAGCTCTGAGAAGAAACTGTTTTAGAGTTCATATACATAAAGTCTTAATAAAAATTTAAAACAGTATTTGCTAAGGAATATTTGTATTTTCAAAATAGAAAAAAATGCCCCAAATACCTTAGAAACACAGAAGTTACCTAAGCCATAAGGAATAGTCTTATACAGACTACACCTCTAACTCCAAGCCCAAAATAGCAATTATATGCAAACACTCGAATAACTTGTTACCCTCATTTTTTCCCAAAAACCAGTTATGAGACTACTGCAATGATCTAGGAGAAAGGCTGATTTGAAGGGCAGTGGGAATGAACAGAATGGAATAGTTCTACTGATCCCATTTTCTACAACTGTTTCAAATTAGTTCCTTTTCTCTCCCCCAGTTCAAATCCTCATTCAGTATATCGCCACACTTTTTTTTTTTTAATTCATTTTTTAAATTTTACTGGGGAACATTGGGGAACAGTATGTTTTTCCAGGGCCCATCAGCTCCAAGTCATTGTCCTTCAATCTAGTTGTGGAAGGCGCAGCTCAACTCCAAGTCCAGTCGCCGTTTTCAATCTTAGTTGCAGGGGGCGTAGCCCACCATCTCATGCGGGAATTGAACCCGCAACCTTGTTGAGAGCTTGTGCTCTAACCAACTGAGCCATCCGGCTGCCCCTCCGGAGGCTCAGTGGCAAGTCATTGTCTTCAATCTAATTGTGGAGGGCACAGCTCAGCTGGCCTATGTGGGAATCAAACCAGCAACCCTATTGTTCAGAGCCCACGCTCTAACCAACTGAGCCATCTGGCCGCCCCACTTTTTTTTTTTTTCAATTAAAACTGACAATATTACTTTATTAGTCTTAGGTGTACAGCATAGTGGTTAGACATTTATGCCACTTTTTAAATTAAAAAACATTAAGTGACAAAAACCGAAAACCATCAAATAATACAGAATAGTGTCAGTAAAAAGTAGCAATTTTCTGCTCCTCCCACCCAACCTCAAAAGATTACGTGATTAACATAAAAGTTATAAAAGCTGAAGTCTATTCGAAAGCCACTCCTACTTTATGCTTGTTGAACGTAAACTTCCATATATAGAATAATATACCTGAAAAACACAAAAAGTGGTATGCTTAAAAACATATACCGTTTCCCCGAAAATAAGACCTAGCCAGACAATCAGTTCTAATGCGTCTTTTGGAGCAAAAATTAATTAAGACCCAGTATTATATATATTATATTATATTACATTACATTACATAAGACCCGGTCTTATAGTAAAATAAGACCGGGTCTTATATTAATTTTTGCTCCAAAAAATGCATTAGAGCTGATTGTCTGGCTAGGTCTTATTTTCAGGGAAACGTGGTATGCAATTTCATACCAAACAAGTTCACTATAATTTAGACCACAGTAGTCTTCCAAGGTATATGTTCTGCATATAGAAACTCAAATTCTTTCACTGAAATATAAGAAGAAAGTTGACAAGAAAATTCTATGACCAGAGTGATTGGTATCAGTCAGTAACTGTTTAACATTAAAAGACAATCCACAACCCATTCTTGAAACACTAGGCTGAAATCAACACACATGCAATAAACTGATAAAAGTTAACCCCACAACAAAATTAAGTTTTAGTAAAATTCAGGTTTTACAGTCAAATTATTGAAAACGCTAAAAAAACACATTCTTTCCCCCAAGTGTGTGTACAAAAAAGCTTCCCTTCCTCCAATATGACACTGTTAAAGCATAAATGAATCCCAAACCAATTTGTAACTAAATGTAATTTCCTTTTGTGGCATCAGTAATAGGTATCACCTTTACTTTAACATATCACAGGAATTTATGTAACAGCCTAGAGAACAGAAGTAAGAGATAACAGGTGCTTCAGTGCCACCCATATTATCTACTAAGACCACAGTGTGAGCAACGGAGTGTAGATTCATGCTGGTAGTTCCTTGAGTAAAACAGCTTAAACAGAATCTTCCACAAACACAGGTTTTTGCAGTATCCAAATCTTGGCAAAGATGGAAAGGAATGATATGAGAGCCATATGGAATCCTAATGGAAAAAAATGTTTAAAAAATACTTTTTAATGTTACTAGAATCAGAACTTCATACATTAGGACATGAATTATTGGACACTGAATTATAACCATGAAAAAATAAAATTATTAACTAAATGACTCAGTATACTGTTTTATCTTCCAAACTGGGAAATGGGGAAAATATGCTAAAAAACAGCATATGTATTGTAAACCAAAGGGGATCTCTACCACTCCATGAAGTATGTATTAGCATTGGCACTTAATAGCATACCCCATTGAATAGAATGAATCATATAAGTACATTATATGACCAGTGTAACATGTTAATTTAAAGGTATAGCTCTGTCATACAATTCTCATTATGGTAACGGGAGAATTACTGAGTTCTACCTGTGAAGAAACACTTGTTTAAATAAATTTATATACTCTCCTGTGCGTCAATTATTCAAAAGGGAATTTTACACTGTGTGAAACAAATTTAAAACACATTGTTTGGGGAATTCGTTTACTTTACTGTCTGAGCAAGTAAGGCTGACTTCACCTCGCTTAAATCATTCACCCTCCTGCTAAAACTTGAGTGATGCCCAATGAAATTAAAATCAAGTCAAAGTCTTTGCCTTCATCTGCAAGACACTAAGAGACAGTCTCAAGATGGCCTGCCCAGGGCCCAAATCTTCTCCGCTAAACACAACCACGCTCCCTCCAGGCACTTAGTCTCCCGTACACTGTCTTTTCTTTGTTGTTTCTATAGCTCCCAGGGTAGGCTGGCACGTAATAGGCGTTCAGGTCTTTTTCAAGAGATAAATAAAACCTACTCTTATAATTGAAACTAAAGTTTAAAACCTTTTTAGAAAAGTCACATCAAAACTAGTAGTTTACTTTTCATAAGGGATTTGGAATGGCCTTGTTTGCAATGTTTCATTTTTTTCACATATACTAATTTGTTTTTTGTGTATGTAACAATTTTTTAAAAACTGTGCAAGGAAGTGTCTGCTACATGTTTATATTAACCTCTTTCATGCTATTGGTTATAGTCTAAGGAAACAGGTAACAATTAAAAACTGTTATCTAACATAATTGAAATTCCCACATATTTTTCTAATAGACTACAACTTTATGTTTACAACCAATAGTAAGGACAATTTAAAAATAGCTAAATAATATGTATTATTCTCATGACTTTGGATCTATATTCTTTTTAAAACAGGGCTGAAAACATGCAAAATTATACTTTAGTAAAGGTTAGGGTCACTTTAATAAGATCCATATTAATAGAAGTTTTAAAAACAATGTAAACACTGCAATGCTAAATCATTCAGCACTAACAGATTATTCTCTTCTGCCATACCTAGTACATCACATTTTGATCATCCATTTTATCCTTCCAACTCTGCATTTTTTCATATTGGATGTCACTCTGCTTTTCTTCTTGGTTTGTTTGGTGTTTTTTTGATCATTTAGCCAATTGGTTATGGTCTTTTCAAATCATCGGAAACCATTTTAATATTCCTCATTTGGACATAACTTTCTATTTTGAGTAAGTATTATACACACACACATATGTGTACACACACAGACACACATATATATATATACACACACACTTACAACATATATATCTCAGAGAAAGCCTAAAACAAGAGCTCGAGAGCACCTCATTACCAAATGACATCATTTAGATTCATTCCCTCACATTAGTGGTCATAACCCTGAACCATCACTATCACTTCCGGAGATTTAAAAAATATGTCACATACAATGGGGGCCCATCTCTGGTGCTTCTGAACTAGTTGGTCTGAGATAGAATCTAAGTATCTATGTTGTTTAAAAGTTCCTCCACAGCTAATGATAACATTCATTGATTTTTAATTGCCAGATAAGGAAATTACATGTATTTTTACAGTTTTACAATAAACATTCATTGAGACCTATTATGAGCCAGACACTGTTCTAGGCATTTGCATGTATTGTCATTTAGCAGGTAATTTTTAACTCCCAGTGTAGAGTCCAGGCCTTAAACCTGTGGTTTGCAAAGTGTGGTCCGTGACCTGCTGCATCAACATCTCCTTAGAACTTGTTAGGGATGTCATTTCTTCAGCCCCACTCCAAATTTACTGAGGAAGAATCTCTGAGGGTGGGGTCCAGCATTCTGCTTTAATAAGCACTGTTTGATTAAGTATGACTCTGATGCACTCTCCAATCCTAAGGATCTCTGTCTTAAAAAACAGTAATAAGTCCTTAAATTACTTTTACAGCCTTAGTATTGAAAGTGTGGACTAGTAGCCTGACTCACCAGGAAGCTTGTCTGAAATGCAGGCTCTCTACCCCAGACCGCTGAAACAGGATCTGCTAACAAGACTCCCAGGTGATATGAAAGCTCATTAAAGTTTGAGAAGCACTGGTGTTAAGTTATTCTTAATCCTCGCGAGAATCACCTGAGGATTAAAATACTGGGTCCTACTCTCAGACATTCTAATTTAGTAAGTCTAGGGTGGGAACCAAACATGAGAATTTTTAAAGGCTCCTCAGGTGAATCCAAATGTGAGGTCAGCTTGAGAATCACTGTGTTACCATAAGAGCTCTTAAGCTAGGGATGGTGAAGAGAGAAGATTGGATTGGGTTTGAGTGGGGTCCGTGAACATTATAAGGTTGTATGCAAAATTCTGTGTGTGTACTCGTGTGCATTTTTCTAGGCCCATGTCAGCTGTTTTTATTTTTAAAGAGCCTCTCTCCCACTAAAAAAAGTTAAGAACCCCTTTGAAATACGGTCTTCTTACTATTTTATAGGCCCTCAATAATAATTTGGTCCACATCTTAGCTTCCACTCTTACATGAAAGAAGCATGAACAAAAATGAATACCTGGAGTTCGGTGTCTCATGAAACCACCTGCAGTTAGTGTTCAAAGACAAGGGGAAGAGAACCAACAGCTACTGAATCCTACCGCACGCCAAGTGCTTGGCATTACATTAGCTCACTCACCTTCGCAACTCTGTCAAGTGGGTATTACTGTTCCTGTTTCACAGATTAGAAAATTGAATCAAAGAGGTTAAATAACTTGCTAAAGCCATAGTAAAGGGTGAAGCCCGGAATCTAAGCCAAGTCTGACTCCCAAGACCAACTTTACCACTAAGCCAGAAAGCCAGATTGGAGTTCTCAAACTTTACAGTGTCTCAGAACTACCTGGAGGTCTTATTAAAACAGATAGCACGTCGCAACCCTCAGAGTTTCTGATTCAGCAGGTGTGGGGCGGAGTTCAAGAACTTGCATCTCTAACAAGTTCCTAGGTGACGCCAATGCTGCTGGTCAGGGAACCATAGTTTGAGAAATTATGCCATTTATTCATTCAAATATTTATTAGGTGCCTAACATGACAGGAGCAAGCGGTATCACATTTTAGACCCCACGGCACTAGTGGAGAATCAGACAAAAACCCATGCCCTCGTGGATCTTACATTCTACTGGGGAAAATCGACAGAAAACAAATGTTAAAAAATGTGTAATGCCAGGTAACAAATCCTATGACAAAAAACAACCAAGCAATGTAAGCAGGTGGGGGATAAAAGTTTAGATAGGGTGGTCAGGAAAGGCCTTTCCAAGATGCCACTTGGGCAGAGAACTGAATGAAATGAGAAAGTGAGCTATGAGACATTCTGGAGGAAAAGCATTCCAAGCAGAAGCAAGGAGCAGCAAGGGGTCAGACTGTGCCAGCATCGCAACCTATGCTAAAGACTTTGACTATTCCTCTGAGGCTGATGAGAACTCGAGGATGCTATCAGAGGTACCACAGTCTGTGACTATTCATTCAAGTCTTACCTGTTATGTAATATGGTTCGCGCAGAAGATTCCAATAAAGTTAATGGCATTTGCAACATTATAACTGGAAGAACTTTTGGCTGTTCAAAAGTATTTCCGAAAAGATCCAAGTACTCGAGGGATAAATTTTTAAATTCACTAGGCAAAAATGGAAGCTTATTTTGAGCTGCTGACAAAAATCGCAGGTTTGTCAGTTGTCCTATCTTGAAAGGAAATCGAATCAATTCATTACAGTCAAGTTTTAAATCTATCAGTTCTCGGAGCTGACAAAACTGTACAGGGAGAGCCTTAATTTTGTTCTTGCTGAGATCCAAACTCCGAAGTGACTTCTGGAGTGTAGAGTGACACAAGGCTACACTAAATGACTCCAAGTGATTGTCACTCAGATTAAGTTCTTGAAGGTAGATGAGGTCTCCAATTGTAGCTGGAAGTTTTTTTATATGGTTGTGACTCAAGTCTAGTTTCCTAAGGTTTTTTAAGCAAAGCATACGCATATCAACTCGGACAAGCCCACAATAAGAAGTCTGAAGATGTTCCAGATAATATGGGAAGTTCTTGCTTAGAGGATAGTCCTTTTTGGATGTGATAACCATTTTAGTTTTAAATTTTTCAAATTCTGAAGTCTTTACTGGTGCGAGGGCCGAGAGTGGTGCCTCCACATCACAGCCTCTATGAGCCAGTCTCACAGCTGAAAGGAAACTCTTCAAACTGATGGAATTGGCCTGAATAAATAAAAACAAGTTGTTCAATTATAAATACCATTTTAGATAATGTATGCATGCTAATGTATCCTATAACACATTCTGTAAAGAGTTAGAAATGCAAATTATTCATTATTTATTGAAAATGGCTGTAAACATACATTTTTTAGTATTCTATTTTGACTAAATTTCAATAGATACAAAACAACATTAAAAGTTTTTAAAAAAAATTATGGTGAGAGATACCCTCTAAGTAAAACTGTTCAAAGGGGGAACCATAAGAGTATAACATAAGCTAGGAAAGCATGAAAAGATGTCACTTAAGATTTGGGTTTAAGATGTGCTGACCCAAACCTCCAGTGCCTCGGTGCTGAGCTGAGACAGAGCCGTGTGTGCACTGCGGAGTGCCCAGGGGTGCCGTTCACAAAGACAGGAATTGTGAAAAGCAATAGTTCTGTCACAAGCAGAGCCAAATGGCACTGTCAACAGTGCTAGAAAACGTCAAAAGCAAGAGAGATGGCTTCCAGCTGGACAGGAGTATCACTAATAAAGTGGTATGTGAACTGAGTCATCAATAACAATAACTAATATTTGGCAAGATACTTTAGAAGTTTCCTAAAGTTTACATGTGAAGGAATAGTGAACTAACCTTAGATTTGTAGCCTGTAATTCAGCTGGCAAAATATAGACCTGTGTCACTTGCCTTCGAGTTCCAGTCTAAGAACGCCCTAAGGTTCCATTTTGGGCACAGAAGCAAACCGAGCTTTCCTCCCCATCCCGGGCAGCCTTATGAAGCTTGACTCTGCACTTTTAGAGCTATACATGCATGCCTTCAAACACATCGGAAGGAGTCTGTCCCTATTCAGCTATGTGAGACATCAGGATGCTCAAATAGCCTCTCATTTAAAGAAACACAGCCAGCTGACCAACCCACTAATGTTTTTAATATCATACCTTACTCAGACAGATATCCACAGGAGGCGTCTTCAACCGCACAGTGGCTTTCCCCTCATCCACAAATTTAGTGAAGAACTGCTCAATATTCTCCTTTAGCTGCTTAAAACCAATGGGAAAAAAGAACAAAACCAGGTATAATTATTTAATAATATTTATTACAACTAGAATGTGCAAATTTAGTGAAGAACTGCTCAGTATTCTCCTTTAGCTGCTTAAAACCAATGGGAAAAAAGAACAAAACCAGGTATAATTATTTAATAATATTTATTACAACTAGAATGTGCTACTCACTTTGCCAGGCTTTGGTTTAGCTTTTAGTCCTTAAGTCTGGGCGTTCCGTGGTTTTCCGTTCTACAGTTTTATGTTTGGCTGGGTGCATTTTTAGTAACCGGGTAGTTACATTCGTTATCTAGCTTCCGTTAGACATTATTGTTCTGTCCAGTTAACTTTCCTCTCCCAGCGCTTTGGGAGAATGCTCCTCTTCTCCCATTCCAATTATGTGACTGTATTGAATTGCCAATGGTAATTACTCGCCTTAACTCCAGTCCACGAGCCTGCAGTGAGCATGACTCCTACAAGATTACAAACTCCATGAAAACAGCAGGAATCTTGTCTCCTTTGTTTATTATTGTATCCCCAGAGCCAGATCACTGATTGACACATTATAGGTGCCCCCAAATTTTTAATGACCGATGTTGCTTCTGCTCTAGACTTCAATTCAACAACAATTTACCTAGAAGCCATTATATAACCAGATTAACTATGACAGGGGGCTTAGCACAGTTGCCAATATGATGAGACAGTTATTAAACAAGTCATTATAAGCATAACAACTATTAAGACAAGGAAAAGTACAGGCTGCTATAAGACCTTATATAGCAAAGAAAGCTTACCTTGTCTTAGGGTATGAAAGTGACCTTAAAGGTGAGAACTGAAGGATTAGGAGATGTTGGGCAACTGAAGAAACTGGGGGAAGAGAGAAAAGATAGCATACCAATGTATGCAAAGCCTGAAAGCAAGAGAACTTGGCAGCTGTCAGGAGCTGAAAGATGAGTATGGCTGTAGGATCCAGTGAAAAGAGGGAGGTGAGCCTGAAGAGGTACACAGAGATTAGAAGGTAAAAGATTTTGTAAACCACGTTAAGAATTTTGGATTTTATCCTAAGAACAATATCCACTGAATGACTTTAAGCTGGGAACATGGTTAGATCTACATTTCTACAGTTCTCTTTAACCGTAGTGTGAAAAAGAACTTTGGGAGAGGGGAGGTGAGATAGGGGAAGGACAACGGTAGAGACAGAGATATCCTTTAAGAGCCCAGGCCAGGCAAGGGATATGGTTTAGACTACAGCTGCGATGGAAGGAGGTATGAAAACTTGAAAGATACCTAGAAAGGATTCAGTAATATACTGCACGTGGGGAGGCAAAAGGCTTTAAGGTTTCTGGAACGCTGTCAGAAAAGCAAGTTTAGGGGTGGCAAGGACAATTCATTTTTAGATCTTTTGAGTTTGAAATGCTGCAACACATCCATGTGAAGATTTCCAGTAGGTAACGGATTAAGTCAGAAGGGAGAGGACTGGCTGACAATCCAGATTTGGAAATCATGTATCAGATGGTAGCGAAAGTCATGGGACAGAACGTTGGTGTGAGAATGAGCCCCAAGATCCTTCCAATAGCTAGCACTAATACCTACTCTTCAAGGCCCAGGACAACCCCATCTTAATTCATCCAACAAATATTTAATGAGCGCCTACTATTTCCCAAACCCTGTGGCACCAGGTGTTCTACAAAACTTTCTCAAGCCCCTGTAATCAGAATTCATCTCATTTGATACTATACTACTTTGCTTCTACCTTTATCATAGCACTTACTATAGCCTACGTTGTACTGGAAGTGGTTTCCTTCTCCCTTTCTAGTCTCAGGACAGTGACTAAATCAAGTTCATCTCCCACAGGACCTAGCACTACACCCTGTGCACAGTAAGTCTTCAACCAGCAGTTTACAATAACATTTTAATTAGGATTATCACCTGCAATTGATTAGCAGTGCAGTAGTAGTTTTAAGGAAGAGATCATTACGGACTTTTTAAATACGCAGTACCTGAGCTGAGCATGAGAGAGGGGTTTTGGGGGAAGGCAAGAGGGGAAAAAAGGGAGACTCAATTCTGAGTTTGCTTCTGTCATCTAACACTTTTCTAACCTGCTGGTTGATTTCTAAAGTCCTTTCAATTTGAAAAAGTTTATGAGTTGATTCCATCAACAGAGGCAAATTAATATTTAGACTTTCAACTACTTACATCAAACACTAGGTGTCTCTGAATGAGACGATAATACCCCTTTTATTCAACTAAGTATTCGCTGAACAGTACAATATCGTAAGGGAAATAATGCCAGAAATCGTACAAAGTCCGGTCAAGAGTCAGGTGCAAGGATAGGTGATGAACTGCACCCCCTCTACTTTCTAGTAGACACAAGGGTATTCCAATCATTTTGACAAAATAGCATAGTGCCTGGTAACGAAGGGGAAAAGATTTTATATAAAACCCTTTAAAACTTCTATTTCAACTTCCAACTGTTTCCAGAGTTTACTGTTGCTATGCAGATAAAAAGCCCTGGACCTAAGAAATCAGGTCTTAGGAAATTAAACATTTAAGAAAAAAAAAAAAAAAGATACAGTAACCAATGACTTTAATAAAAATATCAAGATGCAACCCAAAGCATTGCTGCTTTACTACTGTACTCATCTGGTCTAGCGACTTTAGATATTATTCATCATCCCTTAAACCCTTAAAATAATAAAAGCGACCGAAAATTCTGTGTGAGAAACAGAATTTATTAAACCAAAGTGCAGTTATGTTACTGGTCCACTGCTTTCCTTAGAGTTTAGTTCCATGCAGGCCGAACTTTCAGAGGCTTTAAAAGGGCGGGGTTGCTAGCCACAACTAAATAGCAACGCTGTCATCAATTCGATGTCGCAGAAATGGGCAAGAGAAATAACAAGAAGGTGCATTCTCAAAAGCTTTCCTCTTCGGGTCCTTAGGACAAGCCCAGGACCCGGGAACAGGGGTGGGGATGGGGCTCAGGGGCCGGTGGCTCACGAACCCCCAAAACGGACTCCAACCTCGGGAACGGCCCGCCTCTCGGCGGAGGGGCCGAGCCCGTGGCTGACTCCCCCGGCAGGGCCTGCTCGCTCCACGCACCTCATAGCGGGTCCCGTGCTTGTCCTTCAGGGTGGAGATGAGCAGGCAGGCGGGGCGCGGGCCGCCCCGCTCGCCCCCAGCCTGAGGCCACGGTTGACTTTTGGGCGTCTGCTGACAGAGGACCAACACCGCTCGGACGCCCTTGCCTCTGTTCCTCAAGCCCAAGGCCGGCAGGTGCCGACTGATCACCTCCACCTCACAGTGCAGCTTCATGTCGCCCAAGCGGCAGCAACCAGGTCCACAAACCAGCTTTGAAACTTCCCCCTTCCCGCCGGGCGGCGCAACCGCCGGGGTCCTCGAGCTCGCGGGCTGTCCGCGGTCTGCCTGTCTGCTCTTTGAGCCACATCGCGGACTTTCTCACTGTAGGGGCCTCTGAGTCCTGCACGGGCGGACCGGGCTCCCTGTCCCTCGCAGGGCTGAGTCTCCGCTGTGGCTGCGGGCCAGCAGACAGCCTGAGGACCCGGAGCGCGCCTCCCGAAACCGGCGATCGGCGAGGGCGCAACGTTCTTTAGCCGGGGCTTGTGCCGCTGGCGGCGAAATGGACCCTTGGCGCGTGCAGCTGGGCGCGGTGGTTGTTATTGTTTGGAGCAGGGTGCTGGTTTCTGCTGTTGACACCTAACGCACTACTTGCACCCTGAGTTTCCCGAGGAAAGGCAGGTACCGCTCTGTTAAGGGCAGGTCTGCTTACATAACTTCAGCACTCGGGACATTACCAGTTAACCCACTGCCACCTCCCGGCGCTGGTGGACCGGTGTTCTGTTTTGGTTTTGGTGGCTCCCCTCACTTCAGAGGCAACACCTGTCACGTCAGAACGCAACTTGATGTGACAATATTTGACTTGGCAATTTCTGTTGAACAAATCCCCACTTTGCAACCGCGAGGGGATTGGATGGCGTGACTGGCTTTTAACTACATGTGAGGCTTGGAAAGACTGTCCAGACCCCAAAAGCCCTTTGTACTCTTGATTCCATATTAAAGAAGGGCCAGGCCCTAGGTGGGGCGAGGGAAGCACCGAGGGCGCACATTTTAAGGAGGCGCTCACTCTCAGGATCATAGTCTTCCCAACTTAAATTGTGCGCCCTAGGTGCCTCCCTCGACACACTGGTCCCCGCCCCATGTCAAATATTACATTTCGTCTGAGCTATATTTTCGCAAACGTAAATGGCGTCCAGAAATACTGATTTTAAATTGAACTATGACAATATAATTTATCCTTAAATGAGCGTCCCAGTTTACAACATGTTAAGCTAAAGTGTTCATCTGTTGATAAAATTCTGAAAAATGTAATTTGCTCATGAAAAATAATAAGATAAAAATTACTTTTTTTTCCTGTTTAGTATTCTTAACATGTTGAGAATGAAAACACTACTCAGCAACAGTTAATCGCATGGCAAGATAGAAAATGAGCAACACCCTAGAATTTTCAAAGATTATTAGACTTTATAGGAATTACTCATTTTCATTCTTTGAGTGAGTAATAATTTAGAAAAAAATAATAAAACACCAGCCTAAAGCGTTATAAGTATGTAAAATACACTCTGAACCTTAGGGACAGTTGGGAGCTGGGAAAATCTTAAATGTTGTATAAACTGTTGTAATTTAGAGTAGAAATGTACAAAAATCAAGAATACCAAAAAAAAAGCCTCAGCCCCTTATTTGATGTTATTTGGGTTGTTGAAGGATGGATTCAGTAATTAAATGTTAATCTAAATATATGAAAGTTACTTAACAGTTCCAAGATGATTTTAGAGTGTACTGCCAAAAACTTATCTTCCTAATTGCCAGAGTCTCAAAAAAGACCTTTGATTCCCCAAATATTTAAAATTAAATAAGATTACTTAATTAAGATTAAATAAGACAGGAGAGAAAGTAAAATAAATACAAGTTTTTGAGATCTCACCTCTCTTCCCCCATCTCCCCCTTAGTCTACCCATTTTTAATGGCTGAAATACTTGGATCTGACATTTATTTTGTTCTTAGTGAACTGTTTATGAAGGAACTGTTTATGAAGGATTCTTTGAACACCTATCCACACTTTTCTGTTTACCACCATACAAATAAAGTCTGTCCATTGATCTCTTCTACCCTCTGTTACCTCAAGCTAGTTGGCATTGCAGACTGACTAGACGTGGAAATACACGATAAATGTGAAATTGGGCTATAGGTTTTTGACAAAAGGAACCAAAGGAATAACATCTAGATTTGTTTTTCTTCTGTCAAATTAAAGGTTTTTGACAAAAGGAACCAAAGAAATAACAATCTAGATTTGTTTTTATTCTGTCAAATTGGTTCCTTTTCTTTCTGGCCTACTACATACTACCCTCATTCCCTTTTCTCTGTTTTGTTCATACTAATTAGTCCTATTAATCTTTCAAAACCCAGTTCAGTTTCCACTAAGCTTTCTTTACCATCTTGATCTTCCTTTTCGGAGTGGGGCAATCAAATTGTATTTAAAATTACCTTTCGTTTCTTTTATTTCCCTAGGTGTCTGGCATATACCAGGCATTCAACAGAATTAATTGACTCTGATTTTTCCCTTCATTTGTGCCCACAGAAACTAGACTCAAGGGTGTGGCTTACTTGGATTCAAGCTAGTAAAATCATAGTCACATCATATTCTTAGAGTGAGGTCACAATCTACGGACACAATCTATGATAGACTTGTCTGCCTTAGGACATTGGGACCAGATCTTAGAGTTCATTTTTTTAATGGTAATCTTCATCTAAACTAAATAAAGCTAAAATAGTTAACAAATATATACTTAAACATTAGACCGTTATAGTGCTGCCCTGTGCCTATTGTCTCTCTTTGATCATGTTTGATAGGTTGTGTTTCCACCATAATTTCCTAATTATTACCGCCCTTTCCATTCTTAGTACTGCCATGTCAGTTCAGAGCTGCATTACTTACTTCCAGAACTATTGCAAAACTTACCAGGCCCTCTTACTTCAATGCATTTCTTCATTCATTTCATATTTATGGCGTTCTTACTGTGTGCCATTACCTATGCTAGATGTTTAGATGGCAAGGATGAGTTGACAGTGTTTACGAGAGAGAAGTAAACCAATAATTATACTACAATGGGATAAATGTTAGGTGCGGGTATTATTAGAGTACTATAAAGTAGCCAGATGATGAAAACAGTTTGTTTGCTAAACCTAGGACTTTGGATTTTAGCCTGAAAGTTCTGGAAAACCATTGAAAATGTTCAAACGCAGTAAAATTCAGACCTGTTTAGGAAAAGTTAGTGTGGTCAGGAAAGAGATTACTTTGGAGGTGAAACGAGCCTAGAGACCGGTATCAGGTAGCTAATGCAGTTAATCCACCATCTATACTGCTGCCCAATTAAATTTCTAAAGGGTCTCCTATTACAGAATCCTAGACTTTTGGAGCTGAAACTTAGTTTACAGATATTCTAATTCAATCCTCTCGTTTTACACAACAGAAATACGTAGAAGCCAAAAAGAATAAAGGGATTGATTTGCCCATGACCTCACAGGTATTTTGTAAGAACAAATAATGCTAGAACTCAAGTCATATGTTGCACTTAAATCTTCCTCAAAACCTTCATGGAAGTTCCACTCTTTGCAGTTTAATTACATATAGTTGCCCAAAGGCTTTTCTCTTCTTCCTTTAGAATCCAGGTCCTATAAGGACAAATATGAGGGCAGCCTCTGTGGTTTTCAGTTCCTTCTTAGCACCTTGGGATTCCCTGGAGCTCAACTCTGCATTTTAAAACATGATATTTCATCTTGCACTTCTGGGTGTTCAGGACAAGAAGCATTGTAGGTAATGTTGTCCAAAATATTGCTGTATGATTACTTATTTAATGCCTGTCTGTACCTCTATATTACAAAGTTCCTGGGGACAGGTTCTGAGTCACTTCTGTTTTATTCAAGGCCTAGTGTAGTGTTCACAGAAAGTAGGTAACTCAGTGCTAGTTGTAAAAAGAAGGAGTGAATGAATACATGCTATTCATTTATTCATTTAACAAATATTTCTGAGAACCTGCATTGTGCTGGAATAGAGCAAGCTTACATACTAGTGTGTATTCAATTAATATTGCTTGTGTTGGAGTAAGTAGTTAGCCACTTGGAAGGGAAGGAAGCTGGATTTCTCCCTCACTCCTAGGGACAGTGAAATAAATTTTAGGTGTATTCAAGATTTAAAATAAAAACTGAAAATGTAAAAGTACTACAAGAAACAAGTTTTAAAGAATTTTGACACAAAACCTAAAAGATGTAACAAGTTGATAAATTTTAACACATAAAACTTAAATGTTTTACATGGAAGAATATACCAGAAACAAAGAAGAATCTGGGGTTGTGGTGAATAAAATAACTTTGCAACCTATATGAAAATCAAAGAGCTCATGTTCATGCATGTATGCATTTACAAATATATGAACTACAGGCCAGCAGCACACTAAGAAAGTGGGCTGTAGACTCAAAGGAGAAATTTCCAGATAAAGATACATGGCTGGATTATAAACATAGGAAAATATGATCTACCACATCAAAATTCAAAATAAAACAATAGCTACCATTTGTAGGCTATCAGAAGGACAAATATAAAAAAGTTTGCAAATTTACACTGTTGGGGATTGTGGGAAAAGATACTTTCTATGGGTATGAGTGAATTGCTACAATTTCTCTAGAGGGAAAATTGGTAGTATCTAAAATATTTTAAAGCATATTCTTAGGCCTGGCAGTCCCATTTCCAGAATTTTATAGACATACTGTATTATATTGATATACTATATAAATATAGATATAATGTAAGTACGTACTGAAAAAAAGTTCACCCAAGGATGTTTCATCTTCATTCCCTTTTTTTGCTATATATTCCTCCGTAGCTTTATGGTCTATTTATTTGTGAAAACATTTGGTATGGTATGCTTCTGTTTGTGTAAATACAAAGAGATGTAAAAATAGATGTAATTATAAATACAAGCATATGTATAGGGATACATTTATACATGTATGTGTCCATATATGTACATATAGGCCCACACATACACATACCATGTTTCCCTGAAAATAAGACCTACCCTGAAAATAAGCCCCAGTTAAGATCTCAGCCAGAGGGACACATTTAATACATTATGACGATGTGCCAGAAGAAGATGACATCACTAATAGAATAAATGTAGATTGTTGTACATGAAAAAAAATAAGACATCCCCTGAAAATAAGCCCTAATGGAGCAAAAATTAGTAGAAGACCTGGTCTTATTTTCGGGGAAACACGGTAGTTTACAGATATGCTAATTTAATTCTCTCAATTTACAGAAGGGGAATAGAGGCCGAAAAGAGTGAAGGGATTTGCCCAAATATGTGTGTGAACGTATAGAAACATAGGTATTTGTTTAAGAATCCCCCCAAAAAACTGATAACATGTTCTGGACAGGAAGACTGAAGAAATAGGGGTCTGCGTTGGATAAAAACTTACTTTTAAAAATATTTTTTTATGTATTTATGTTTTACTTTAGAACATATAATGAATTAAAATACCAATATTTGCTGAAATGTATATATATGTATATATATTAAACATTGGACTTTGAATCACTAATGACTTAATTCTGACCAGCTAGAAAGAACTGAAAAAATGAAGCGGAAGTGTACATATTGAAATAGCCGAACATGCAAAACTTCTTATGGTAAAATAGATTTTTAAGAGTTTGGAGAAAATATATGATTCTATTCCTAAAGTTTCTGAAATTGAAGATATTTCAAGAGAGACGTAGGTCTTTAAACTATGAAGTTCTAGATGAACAATCACAAATGAATGTGTAAATAATTTGAGGATGAAGATAGGAAATATCTTGAATAACAGTGTCTTAACATGCAGATCATGCCAATGTGCTTAAATTAAAAAATAATGTCTATACCCTGTACTGTTAGAATGTTTCAATCTTATGAGTATTTTATTTTTTTCAAAAAGAAAATATCAGTGGGGGTTACCTGGGGGAGTAGATTATGGAACATTGTTTCTTTTTATTTGCATTACATTGTATTGAAAAAATAAAACCCAAACCCATTAGGTATTAGGGGGAAATGTGTCTAAAAAAAATATTTAAAAGCCAAATACAAAAGAGTACTAGGAACCTGTAAGAAGAGTACAGGATTAAGCGAAAAGATCTTTATAAACACTGGGTGAAAATGCACTTTTACAGCTGTAGTCTCAGCTTATTGCAAAAGAAATTGATAATTCTATTGATTGAGATAGATGGTGCCAGATTATCTTATAACTGAGAGGAAGTACAATATCTCAACTGCAGTTTTGTAGTATCTCCATCAAGAATAATTTTCAAGACCAGAATAAATATTAGAAACTATTTGAATATCAAGATAGTTGAACAAATTGTTCAAGTGTAATTAGTTGCTTCTTTATCCTTTTTGTTTTTGCTTTTAAATGAATTCGAACCTTTGAGCCCACAGGATGACATATGAGTGTTGAAACTATTTATGGAATGGATCTCAGAACCATTGTAATCTTATTGAGACCAACTAGGAAAGACCAGCTAGAAAAGGCTGAAAAGGGTATAGACATGGGCAAATGTTAGATAAGCTTTTGAGTGGCACATATATTTTTGTTACCTATACTCTAATGACTAATATAAATCCCAGAAAAACTGTAGAAGCTTGAAACTGGACCCTCCACAGTCAGGTTTAAAATAAAATACCTTTTAAACTTATCTATCACTAGGCTTTTTGTTTATCCTCCACCCTAGTTACACAAAGTTGTTCACCTTCCCCAAGTCTTGTCTAACTCCATTGATTGGTTTGAACTTTTCCTCTCACCAGACATTCCCTTCAGCAAAGTGCTACCTGTAGAAATCCAATTCTTTAAGGTTGCCTCAGAGGCCCCTTAAATGCACCACGCTGGAATTAATTTCTCCCGTCTTTGCTTCTCGTGTATTCCATGAGCACGTCCATTATTGGATACAGAATGTTCTACTTAGTTGTATACACATCATTGAGTCACAAAAGTAGAAACTGGAAGGAAGGGCTTTGACATAATCCTGTTTTCCTCACTACCTTTGCAATTTTTAAGGGCAGAAATTAAGTCATATCTGGTTTTCTAATCTCTGGCTTGCCTCCTTTCTTCATTATGTAATGACGTGCCTAATTTAGTGATTGGGAGGGGCAACCTACCAGAATCTTGAAGAAATACAAACTTGAAGAAGTGCTGTATCTCAGTTCTAATATAAGAGTTCATGTGTAAAAGTTTCCTGGATTATTGTACCCTGTGGTACATTTTATAGATCTAGTTAAAGCTTTGATTTTTGAGGCATGTACAGCTTTAAGCTTATTTAGAGACATTATAAGTGACCATGTGGAATTTAGATATCTTTCAGCAGATTGTCATATGGCATTTGGTTATCACTATTTGTCACTAAATCATACATACATTGCATTTACTTCTCACTTTAAACTCAACCAACTACATTTAAATATCAAACACACTAAGCCTCGCTTCATTTTTCTGGAGTGGTGTAGGTATATTTCTAGGAGTGTGGCAATTAAAAAAAAACAATTTTGAAAATGTGTTCTGTATAACAAAAGAGAAACTCCTATCGTTGGCTGTTAATCATTACAAGCTGGTTTTGTTATTTTATACATTTAGTCCAGTAGGTGTCAGTGCTGAGTTGAGGTACAGTCCTTATTCTTAAGTGTAAAATTTTAATTTAAAAAACGTAAAAGGTTAAAACGATGAAGAGACGGCAGTAACACGAGAAATGACATGTTTCTTGGGGTTTTAAAAGTCATTCCCGAGGGGTTCAAAAGAGACGGGGTCTCGCTATGTTGCCCAGGCTGGAGTGCAGTGGCTATTCACAGGCGCGATCCCACTACTGATCAGCACGGGAGCTTTGACCTGCTCCGTCTCCGACCTGGGCCGGTTCACCCCTCCTTAGGCAACCTGGTGGTCCCCCGCTCCCGGGAGGACACCATATTGATGCCGAACTTAGTGCGGACACCCGATCGGCATAGCGCACTACAGCCCAGAACTCCTGAACTCAAGCGATCCTCCAGCCTCAGCCTCCCGAGTAGCTGGGACTACAGGCGCGCGCCACCGCGCCCGGCGGTCAGAGCCGGCGCGACAGGGTACTAGAGGCTGAGCCGCGGTGACGTCATCAGCCACACCAGCCTGGAAAGTTTCCAAGACTTCGCTCTTTTTCTCCCGCGAAACAGCGTGACCACATTGCGCACGCGTCGTTTGTCAGCACTGTATTCTGGGTAAACTATCTCCAGAATTTCAAGAACGCATGCGTGCGCTAGCTCTTTCCTTTTACCTCGTTGCGCCCGAGGGAGCAAGATGGGTCACCAGCAGCTCTACTGGAGCCATCCCAGAAAATTCGGTCAGGGTTCTCGTTCTTGGTAAGAAACAGAACGTGGCTTCGGGAAAGGGTTTATCTGCGGCGCGACGCTGCTGGAAATCGAATGTAGAGAGGAATTTGCAGGCGGCGTGTTGGGGGAGGCCGAGTCGGAGCTGTGGCTGCCGCCATTACAGACCTTCGGGGTCCGTGAAGGCCGGTGATGCGGGGGGTGCCCCTCGAGTGCGGAACACTTTGATTTCTGCTACCTGTCGTAATGCCGCCTCTCTTACAGCCGCGTCTGCTCAAACCGGCACGGTCTGATCCGGAAATACGGCCTCAATATGTGTCGCCAGTGTTTCCGTCAGTACGCGAAGGACATCGGCTTCATTAAGGTACGTGTCAGCCGCGCGCCATACTCCCTGTTTCTGTGGGCGGCCAACGTGCGGCAGTTCCTTAGTGTGAGCAGTTGCCCGACACCGTTTTCCTCTTAGTTAGCAGGGCGATTCCTTGGTAGCCAGTGACCCTGTTGAGAGTTTTGGCAGTCAAGTTAATAGAATGGGAACGGCGAAGGCCCCAAAAATAGTCTTTCTCACCCCCTTTTACCCAGCTCTGCCAGTTTTAGTTGCCATCTATTAGATTGGATACAATTACTCAGAACTACTAATATTAAATTTTAGATATCTTGAATCGTGCCTAGACGTGCTCTAGCCAGATATATGCGTTGACCACTGCCCTGCAATGTTGGATAGTGTCACGTAGTACTGGAATGAGCTTGAGGTGTGGGGCCAGATCTTGTGAAGATTCAGACAGGTCAAGTCACTTTAAAGCTCGGTTTCTGCCTGTGAAAAATGAAAGGCAGGGTTGTTAGAAAAATTGGTTAATAGAGATGAAGCTTTCTTAACTCCTAATAATCACTTATATTAGAAGTTGCTTCTTCTAAAGGTGAAAATTCTTTACTTGCTCTTACAGATGAAATTACTGGCCTGATTCATATTTTGTTTACCATATCGAGTAGAACCTCCTTGTTATAAACAGATGTATTTGTGTTGGTGTATTATAAGGTATATAAACACTTAATGTGAGAGCTCTGGCAGAGAAAGTATCGGCCAGATTTTTTACTGTTGACCAAATGCTTAACAAGTGTATGCTTGGTTAACAGAGAGGTTCAAGTAACTCTGGGAGGTAGCATATCACGGATGAGAAAAGGAATTCGGGCCCCACCTTCTAACTGTATGTCCTCACTTTCTCAGAGGCTAAGATTAAATGAGTTAATTTGTGAACAGTACCAAAGTATTAGCTGTATAATGACCTATTTAATAATCATCCTGAGCTTTGGGTAAAGATCATTTTACATAGTGTTTCTCTAGTGGGAAATTTATTTGAGGGAAGAAGTGAGAGTACCAATACTTAAATTCAGTCTAACGTGTAATTGTTAAGGTTTGTAGAACAGCTTGTAATGGGTATTTCAGTGATTATTTCCACTATTTAGATTTTGATAGCTGATTTGAGTGGGTCAAATTTCCAGTTTAAACCTCGTTCTATAATGAGCCAGTTTTTGTGAGAGTAAAATGGATATTTAAAGCATTTGATTAATTTCCTTTTACCTTTTTTTTTTTTTTGCAGTTGGACTAAGTGAACTTCCATGAATGAATCATGCAAGCTAACTACCTTACAGCAGAAACAATGTCAGGTCTTTGTACATAAAATAAAAAGGCTTCGATTATGAGTGTTTTGATGTGAATGTCATAGTCATGTGATTACAGAAACCTCTAATGTTACCTTCTCAGTGGATTCCTCTTCAAAATTTGTGGCTATTTCCCCCCAATTATATCAAAGTACTCATGTAGTTTTTATTCTTCAAAACACATTTTCTGTTACGTAAAGTGTCTGCTATATATAGTAGCATATAACCTGAGACAAACTGTCTCATCGGTAATTGACTCACTGTAGCAAGCAGGGGCAGTGACAGTAAAACTGTTGAAGAATAATTGGCAAAACAAGGCCATTTACTGAAATCCGCTCTGGGCATTTGCCCAGAGGAGGCAGTCCTAACTTTTGGGATAATTTACACATGAAAGCTTCTAAATTTCCCAAATACTTGTATGGAAGGGAACAGTGATTTGCTATATAGATGTGTTGCTGTCATTGCTGGCAAAAGCAGTAATTCCTTAACATTTGGTCGGGTGAGGGCTAAAGTTGTACAGAATTATAATCTTGAAAGACATTTGCACGGAAATCAGGTCTACATGTGGGTTAGGAGCTTATTAGGCAGAGGTTAGCAGAGGTCCTGTGGGGAAGAATTCCTGGAATCTTCTAGGAACAGCAAAGTTGTGGCTGCAGCAGAATGAGAATCTAAGTTATGGTGCGATATTGAACCCTGTGGCTCATGGTTAGGTAATTTGAGATACACTTCCATTTGGAGAACAGATTAGAGTGCCATGAACTGGGTTTTTAAAAGGTTCACTGGTTCTTGTGGGCAAAATAGATTTTAGTAGGTCAAGGGTAGAAGCAGGGAAACAATGCTATGGGACAGTCTAGGCAAGTGATGATCTTGGTTTGGACTAGGATAAAAGGGAGTGGTTGAGGTAGTCATGAACAGTGACTTCTGAAAATGGAGGTGACAGGTTTGTTGAAGGATTGGATGTGGGCGATTAAAAACAGGATGGCTCCAAGGGTTTTGGCCTGAGTATCTGGAAGGCTAGAATTGAAAATTCAGTTTGGGGCATATTAAGTTAGAAATGCTAATTAGACATCCCTGTGAACTCGGAAGGAGACATTTATGTAAATTGATCTGGAGTCCGTGGGAGCCTGGCACTGGAGATGCAACTTTGGTTGTCCTCCCTATGAATAGAATCTGCTATTGGGATCTCATCCTTGTAACTAGATGAGATCTAAGCCCTAAAGTAGGGAGTAAATAACACAGAAAAGAGGATTGTTCCTGGGTTACTCCAGGAACAGGTGGCATTCAGCAAAGGAGGACCAGGAAAGTGACATACTTGAAGCCAAGTAGGAAGTGGTCAACTGAAACGTGTGCCTCTTAATTATCACTGCAATGTCCTCTGCAAGGATGGAGAGGGGAGGAGTAGATCAAATGTCTTTTAACTGATTTTGGTTAAATCATCTGCAATTTTTTTTCAAAACTGACTGAATTCTTTGCTAGTGTACCTCTTAGGGCTTTAGAAGGAGCTTATGGAAGTTACGGACACTGAGGCTTAAGTTTCAAGAGCATAGTAGATCCACCTCTGCTAACCCTGAGTTCCATCCAGGAGTAAGTGATGGTAAACTGCAGTTGCTGCTAGGGGAGTGTCTTGAGGGAAGAGCCAGGGTTCAATCAGGGTGAGGAGGTGGAAAGAATATTGGGAGAAGACGTGGAGGATGTAGGAAAGTGGTATTCAAATGGGGCGGGCGGAGTGTGCAGATAGGGTGAGAAGCTCTCAGCCAGACAAGTATTAAAAGCTGGGGTTATAAACATTCTGAGAACTTAACACATCTAGTGATTTCGGTAAATGAGAACATGAGATGTATTTGACTCGGGTATGAGAGTGTTCTGTCCTGGCCTTGTGTGTATGTGGTGGTGGTGCAAAGGCTAGTGTGGACAGGTGGCCTGGTTTCTCTATTAACGGGCTTGAAAAACTTACTAATAAAAATTCCGTTTTAAAATTTATATGCCAGACATGTTTTGTACACCTGAAACTAAAATAGAAAAATTTATATGCCAGATGTGTATTTTCCAAATCTCAATATGATTCCATAGATCTCCTTATTAAGTATCTGAGGAACCTGAGGCTTAGAGATTGTTATTTCCCGTCTTAAGTTAGAAAGGGATCAAAACTGGATTGAAATTTGAGCCTGTCATCTGTGCTACTGCTTTTAGTACCCACAGCACACATTGTAAGGTTAAGACTGTGCGTCTCTTGTCCCCGAAGATCGACTAATTATATACAAGGGCAGGAACTATTATTTCTGTCCATATTTACCACAGCATGATACATTGCATATTAACAGTAGGTCCTCAATTGTTGAGTTGAAGTACTTAGTAAAAGTTCAATAATGTTGGCAAAATATAGCTCCTATGAGAGAAGTCCAACCATTGGAGCATATTCTTAGGTTTGGGACCCTTGAATTATTACTTTTTAGGGCTGCATGGAACCTGTTAAACGATCCCTCCTGTCAAAGATGTAATTCATTAATGAAACCAGTAAGACGTTTCTACCTATTTAAAGGAGAACTAAAAAGATCACAATAGGTGATTCAAGGATGTTGAAATGAATTTATAAGCAAGTGTAAAACTGCCTTTTTCAACAGGGGAGGGAAGTTAAGTACTATCCATCAGACAGAATGCGTGTCTGGGCAAGTATTATTTATTATAACATTCAGAGTTGTAAAACAGCTCAAACCCAAAGTCCCACACCCACCCTAAGATTGTGCTAGACAAACCTTAAGCTTTATTTTCCATGAAAGACACCCGGTAATCTTGGTCTATTTCAAAGTCACCATTTTTCTCTACCGATTTGTAGGCTTTTACCTATGTTGGTAAAATTTTTAAGTGCATGCTGTGTGCTAGGCACTGTTGTTACTGCTTGACTGAATAGCTTCTTTAATACATCAACTCTGTGAGGTATAACCCCTATTGTGCAAAGGAGGGATCTGAGGCACAAAGAATAACTTCCAAGATAGCAGTCAGGAAGTGAGATTCAGACCAGGTAGTGTGTCTTGAGAATTGCTCTAACCACCAAACTGTAAATGTCCAACAATTAGGGATAGCTTTGGCAAATACTGGTAGTCTACAAAATAGCCTAGAGAAATGATTTTCAATAAAAAGTGGAAAATTGTATATGTGGTACAATTTCACTGTTAAAAAAATGCACAGAATGAAAAACATGGTAGTCTGGGGGCCGGCCCGGTGGCTCTGTGCTCCTAACTCCGAAGGCTGCCGGTTCGATTCCCACATGGCCAGTGGGCTCTCAACCACAAGGTTGCCAGTTCAATTCCTCGAGTCCCGCAAGGGATGGTGGGCTCCGCCCCTACAACTAAGATTGAACATGGCACCTTGAGCTGAGCTGCCACTGAGCTCCCGGATGGCTCAGTTGGCTGGAGCGCGTGTCCTCAACCACAAGGTTGCGGGTTTGACTCCCGCAAGGGATGGTGGGCTGTGCCCCCTGCAACTAGCAACGGCAACTGGACCTGGAACTGAGCTGCGCCCTCCACAACTAAGATTGAAAGGACAACAACTTGACTTGGAAAAAAAAGTCCTGGAAGTACACAGTTTCCCAATAAAGTCCTGTTCCCCTAAAAACAACAAAAAAAACCATGCTAGTCTGTTGGCAGTGATTGATTGGGGGTGAGAGGATTAGGGGTTTTGACTGGAAGCAGCCAGTTAAGATTGACCTAGGGGCGCGGTGTCCAGCGGCTATTGTATATAGTGTCCTAGGTACCAATATTGCTAATGAGGCATATGCTCCTCCCTACACAGCTCATTGTCAGATTGCTCTGATAGCAAGTTCTTAGCATTGCTACGGTTTCCTTCCACTGATTTCCACCGATTGATACTCTGTGGTCCTGTACAAGACAAGTCTAATCTCTTCTGCAAGGAAAAAGGTGTAATACATAGGCATGAGGGCTCTCATGTCTGCCCAGAATCTTATTTTAAGCTCCCCATTCCTGATCATTTCACCTTCCCCAGAGGACATGATTTAGAGCCATCTATTAATTACATCTGGATCCTGAAGGTGACAGCACGTTGTCCAGAGCAGGCAGCAGTAAAAATTTGGGGAATGAGTCAAGGAGCAGATTTGGCAATGACTTTAATTTGGCTGGGCCTCAGTGCTGCTTCACTTTTTATGGGCCCTCTTTTCACCGTTAAAAAAAGACCAGAGACCCTGGCCTTGGACAGCTTATCTACATGGCTAATGTCCCCAGCCGTTTTAAAGCTGCCTACTTTGCATAACCTCTGCCTCGGGCATAGTTCTCGTAGAAAAAAACCGATAATAATTGATGCTTTAGATATTTGGGCTTTGGGATAGGCAGAGCAAAGCTCTTCTAGTGGTCTAATAACAAGTATATAACAAAGTTTGTTTCCTTGGTATCCACAAAAGTTGAAAAAAGGAAAAAGGAAGAGCAGGCTGAGCCACTAGAAGGGTTTCTCAAAGGTTAATCTAGAAAATTAAAGGATCAGTTTGTTGATACCACAGTATATTTGTGTGGAATCAAAGCTACAATAGAGACCAAAAACTAGACCAGATTATTATCGGTGCCAGATCCAGATTTCCCTTGTCTTTTAGAGCTTGAAAAGCATTGGGATTAGAAGGGACCAGCTTAATCTAGATGGGCTAATTATCATTTAATGTCTGAACGCTACTTGGTTAATTAGAAAATAATTTACAGAAGCCAGAACTGGCTTTCTTTTTTTTACTGAGGTTTAGTTAAATTCAGCCTGTTACAAACGTCAGTGACCACTCTCTTGAGCTGATTTGAGACTGAACCTATTGACTCATAAATTCGGGGTTCTCTGACATGTATTGAAGGCCTGTAGAACCACAATGCCCTTCCTATCCCTTCATCACCCGGCCCCCCCAACCACCATTGTTCCTATTTGTCACCCCTGGACACGTTTCTCCCCCTCTCTGTCAGCAGACACGTTCTGTCTGCTTACAGAGAGATCTCTGCCTGCCTGTATCATTTGAGAACCACTGACCTTGGGCCAAGGACTAAAACGTCTCTGGCTCTGGAAGTGGCTGGTGTGGACCTTAAAGTGGACCCCATCACATTTCAAGAAGCTGTGCTCTCGGTCAAAATGACCAACATTCATTCCCTTCACCTTTGGACCATCTGGTCACTTGCCTGGACTCCTTTCCTCAGGCCTTCACAGTTCTCTGTGCATGACTCCTCCTGACCAGTGTTTTGAGTTCCTTGGTTAGCTCACTTGGTCAGCCCAGTAGGCTGCCACTCGGTTGTTTTATTGTAAAACCTTTATTCTGATCACCTTGAAATAGTAACAGCATTAACAAGAGGAGAGGAGTGAATTTCCATTGACAGAAACTAACGAGTTGCTGAGGTCTGGAAGGAAGGGAGGAGAGTGAAGAAGTATCTGTAGAAGTGGGGGGAGAGAGAGACTAGTGTTAAGAGAAAAATGCCTTCTTTCTGCTTGTGTGTTATTACGGTTCTGGGACCAGTAATGCAGGATCCCCTTGGTCTCTCTGAACACATGTTTGGATAGGTTCTTACTGTGTATAATCCAGGTTTCAGAATGGGATCACTGAAGGTGCGTTTATGATTTTAGATGTTGCAGCAATGAGAGGAAAGAACAACTTTGTTTAATAAAGAGTGTAAGTACCAGTAGCCCCATGCACATTATACAACCCAATAATAATTATGCTGGACATGTAAACAGCTCCCTGTGTAGACTGGCTGAGCCTCCATTGCCAAGCATCAAGCATTAACAGCAGGCACGAGAAAAATCAATAAGCCTTTACCCAGGGAACCAGAGAGTAGGTTACTACAACTCCTAACAGTTGCCCATAAAGAATAATGTGTTCATGCTAAAGGAGGTTTTGTTTTATTTCCTAAAGAATAAAAAGATTATCAAAGGACTAGTTGACAGTGACAAACATTCATAGCAACAAAGACAAATCAATAAAAGCACAAAATAAGAAATGGAGCCTGTTTCTTGGCAATTTGGTTAGATTAATTACCTAGACTGAGTCTGGTTTACCTTGCGGTCCCTTCGCATACCAACAAATCCCATTTTATTATGACACTTGTGCATCTGTTCTTCCCTTGATGCTAACTAACTCCTCTTACCATTCATGAAGATTAAGTGTGGACACATCTCGCACAGTATTCAGTCAATCACAACAGGAAAGAGTGAAAAGGAATTCGTATTTAGGACTTTGAGGGGAGTTTTTTTTTTGATAGGTAATCTCCTTAAACACAATTTCCTTTGAAGTTTTCTATGTGGTCAGGAGTCTTCATTATCTGATTCCTGAGTATTAGCTTCTTTATTACCAAGCGAGCAAATGACAACTCCTCATTTGGGATTTGCATTATAGATTTTCTAAATAATCTTATCCTTTGTTCATGACTTTAATTTGTTCCTGGAAACCCTGCCACTAAGTTAAAAGCTGTCAAATGAAAAGAAAAAGTCCATTAATTTTACTGGGATAAAATTACGATGTATTTTACTGCGCCACAAGATACTAGAGTAATTTTCACAAATAGAAAAATATACTAATGAAGCAGTGGGGAAAAAAAGTTTATAAATAATAATTTGTAAGTATTCTGACATGAACTGGTGTACTGAAATTCAATTCTGGCAGTTAGCACAGTCCCCATAAATTAAAGTCTCCACAAGGCTGTGCTCACATCAGTTACTACTCACACTTTGGGAGTCAGACCACCTGCAGGATAACGTCTATGTTCTGCCTCTCTCAATGGAATGCGCTGTGGGAAAATGAGCCAGTGTCTGTATAATTTCTTGAGAGAAATTGGCCCTGAAGTGCATAGCCTCTGCCTTTTTATAATTGCACAGGACACTAGGTTTTGAAGCCTTACCTAAGCCAAATTGCACCATGTTGATGCCCAAGCCAAGAGAAGAATTGGTACGTAATATAATTACTCTGATTGGAAAAGACTGAGGCTAACCCCGCCCAGAAGATGAGGGAGAGAGAGGTAGGGATGAAGAGAGGTGGAGATAGAGCAGTTGGGAGGTACAATTCGTGAGACTCGTTTCTTGAGAGTCTGTAAAGTAGGCTAGATCAGCCTCTAATCTAGCTGTGGCAACCTCCAGGCAAGAGTATTCCTCACGCTCCTCTCTTTTTCGCCGCCATGGTGGTGTGTGCAGCTGACGCTTACTGGCCATGTCTTCTCACAAGACTTTCAGGATCAAGTGATTCCAAGAAACAAAAGCAGAAGTGGCCCATTCCCTAATGGATTTGGATAAAAACGAGTAATAAAATCAGGCACAACTCCAAGAGGAGACATTGGAGAAGCACCAAGGTAGGTTTATAGGAACTGCACATGAGATGGCATACATATTTATGCTGTATCCGGCTTGCTTGGATCTTACCAGAGCGCTGAAAAGAGTGCTACTATCTGGACAGCTGGGGGTGTTTCACTGGGAAATTATTGAAAAAATAATTTTCTCGTAATATGTTTCTGCACTAGTAGGTTGGTTCAGTAATAAATATGTGAGGCCTTCTTAAAAAAAAAAAGATATTCCTCATGATCTCTCCTTGATTGGTATTGAAGGTTCAACTTCTCTTTCTTTGATCTATATTTATGTGGAGAATAGCTGGTTTACACTAGTATCTAATCACCCAAAATAACCCTTACTGTCCTAGAGAAAAATTCCCACCCTTACATTTATTTATTTATTTTATTATTATTATTTTTTTTTACTGGGGAATGTTGGGGAAGAGTGTGTTTCTCCAGGGCCCATCAGCTCCAAGTCAAGTCATTGTCTTTCAGTCTAGTTGTGGAGGGCGCAGCTCAGCTCTAAGTCCAGTCGCCGTTTTCAATCTTTAGTTGCAGGGGACACAGTCCACCATCCTATGCGGGAATTGAACCAGCAACCTTGTCGTTAAAAGCTCATGCCACGTTCTAACCTACTGAGTCTTCTGGCCGCCCCCATCCTTACATTTAAACACACTATTTGGATAATTGTTTTCATGGATAAAATGTCAGTGAAATGTCGGTCATTCTAGAAGACAATAACCTCTCTATAAAATAAGCATGATGATTATATCTACCTCACTGAAGTGTTGCAAGTATCAAATGAGTTAATGTGCACAAGTGCACAGATAGTTGACTGTGGATGGTTTTGGATGGTGCTGGGCCTTGAAGGCTGGGGACTGGATGCAAGAGTCATCCTTCAGGCATCTGAAGACCAGAGAGGATGCCAGACACGCTAGGAGCACACACTCACTTTTGTTGGTCTGTCAGATAGTCAGCCAGAGTTGGAAAGACCATGGCTTCAGGGGCCCGAAGGGTGTTTTTGCCTTTTGGGCACTGCTGTTCCAAGGAGCACAATCTTAAAGCACTATGAAATGAGTGCCTTGGGCATCCCAAGGGGTCCTGCTTCTGATAGAGACCAGCGTCCTATTTTCATTGCTGCTGTCCCTGCTTGAGTGGTCCTTGCAACATCCAGCTTCCTGATCCAGGAGTGTTAGGCTTGCACATAGAGAGATGTAGCATCTCATAGATTAAAGCATTGAGATGATTGACCACTCCATATTGGGACAGCACACTGAGGAAAAACAAAAGTGAATAAGATGCAACTGCTAAGCGGTCAGAGGTGTAAACATTATTTATGAAGAGAACTGTTGACAAAAATACTTTTTCTGTGTGTTATCTTTTATTGACATTTATCCATCCAATTTATTGTAATCTTTTTAAAAAAATTTTTAATTGAGATAGAATCGACATATAATATTATGTAAGTTTAAGGTGTACACTGTATGGATTTGATACATTTATATATTATGATCGCCACCATAGACCATTAGCTATCACCTCCAGCACTTCACATAATTATCGTTTCATTTTGTGGTGAGAACAATTACGAGCTAGTTTCCTAGCAACTTTGAAGTATACAATACAGTATTGGTGACTACAATTAGATCCTCAGAACTTATCTTCTAACTGCAAGTGTGTACCCTTTGACCAAAATCTCCCCAATTCCTCCATCCCCCCAGGCCCTGGTAACCACCATTCTACCCTCTGTTTCTACAAGTTCGATTTTTTTTTTTTTTTTTAGTTTTGTGGGGGAAGAAATCTCACTTTTCTTCTAAGTTCATCTGGTTGGTCTAATAATCAAGTTAACGTGAGACAGATTAACAGGAAAAAGTGACCAAATTTATTATGCATGTACATATGGGGTTCCCTAAGAATATGGGGCCCAAGGAACTAAAGAGGAGGGGGGCAGGTTGCAGTTTGGGGCTACAAAAGGGAGGAACGCAATTCACATGGAGATGAGAAAGCGGAGAGGACTTTGATCAAATGGGCCTTGCTGAGTTCCTCCCTGTCTATTGCACATTAGTTCATATTAAACTATAGTTATCTGTGATGATATCTCTCTTTCTGGAGCAGGTCCTCTACCTAAATTCCTTTAGGCAGGTAGAGGGGAAGTCAAAGCCTTTTCCTGAGCGTTTTGTTTCTTGTAAATAACCAGTTTAAAATAATCAATATCCCCCCAAAAGCATTATTTTGGAGGTGGCAAAACTCTGCTTCCCCTCAGTTTCTACATATAAGTGATATCATACCGTGTGTGTCTTTCTCTGACTTACCTCACTTAGCGTAATGCCCTCAAGGTCCATCCACGTTCTCACAAATGGCAGGGTGCCTAGGAGCAAAACCTGAAGAGAGAAAGCTGGTTCATCTTTGTGGCACTGAGGAAGTGAAGCTGTGGGAACCTGGGGGCTGACAGAGCTCTGCACATTCCAAACCTTCTTTTTCTCTTGTTACCATTCTTAGCTTCAAGTCTGTTTTGTCTGATGTAAGTCTAGCTGCCCCTGCTCTCTTTTTGTTTCCACTTGCATGGAATATCTCTTTCTATTTCTTTACTTTGAGCCTATGTGTGCCCTTAAAGCTGAAGTGAGTATCTTCCAGGCAGCATATAGTTGGGTCCTGCTATTTTGAATCCACTTAGCCACTCTCTGCCTTTTATAGGAGAATTTAATCTATTTACATTTAGAGCAATTATTGATAAGTAAGGACTTACTAATACCATCTTGATTGTTTTCTGTCTGTTTTATAATTCCCTTGTTCCTCTCATCCTTTCTTGTTGCTTTCCTTTGTGTTTTGATGATTTTCCATAGCGAAATGCTTTCATTCTCTTCTCTTTATCTTTGTGAATTTACTGTAAGTTTTTGCTGTGTGGTTACCATAAGGCTTACATAAACACATAGTATAGAAATAATAGTCTATTTTAAGCTGATAACATCTCAAATGCAGTCCCATACAAAAATTCTACCTTTTTACTTCCCCTTTTATCTCTTTGATGTCACAATTTACCTCTTTTTATATTGTGTATTCATTAAAAAGTATTATAGCTATGTTATTTTTGATACTCGTGTTCTTTAACCTTTATAATAGAGTTAAGTGGTTAACACACCACCATATTACAGTATGGTGTAATATATATTGTCGTGCAGGGGATCCTGCTGACTACGCCAAGTGTCATGCGGGGTGTCAGGCGGGGTCTCTGGTCCCACTCCCCACATAAGAACGCAGGACATGGTGAGGCCAAAAAGGAACACCCACCGAGCCATAGGTAGGGGAGTCATACCACTATATTCTCACTGGTGACTGGGTTGGAGACACAGGAACCAGGAGCCACACAATTCTCAACCCTCACTGCGCCGCTTGCAGACTCAGCCACCATATCCTTGCTAGCCCCCATTTGCTGCTAGCCTAACCACGGCAGTTATATTAGTGGCCAACGGCTCACTGGTTACAGCTGACGGCCAACTAGCCACAGCTGATGGCCATTTGATCACAGTCGATGGCCATTTACTACCTGACCCAGCACCTTTCTATGTGAGGCCGAGAGCCTGGAAACTGCTTTTTGGGGCTCTGTCCCCACATATATACATATAAAAAATCACTAAGGCTGGTGAGGTTCCACCCATTTTTTCTTAGTGCCTTACCTATGCAGGTCTTTTGTACCACCTGATTCTGAGGATAACTGCGCATCCTGGTCTGAGTCAATCCTGATTCCCCAGAGGCATGCATGGACTGTCCCAAGACAACGAGGAGGGAAAAGCAAGAATAGAACTGAGACGGGGCCAGAATATGCCACCCCAGAATATGCCTCTTTGGCATAAAGACTATTTTGAACTGATTACCTTGAGAAATACCTACATAGAAGAAAGTCTAAAAGGAGAGCATAAGTTTCCTTTTTGTAAGGGACATTTACATTTATAAAGAAAATTCCTATTTGTAAAAGTGTTTCCTTCTCTCATACCAGGAAGGAGGAGGAAAACTCTTAACTCATACAATGGAGAAGACACTGACTTAAATCTCCCTAACAAATGGCAAGAGACAAATTCTGAGATACCCTAAATTAAATTACAGCAGGCCTGAAAGTGATAGAAAGAGACAGGAGTAATTAATCCATTAATAGCTGTGGGCCAACTAACACAAAACTTCTCACATTCCTGAATGTACTTTCAGGTGGCTATCTAAAAAAGAAATAGCCCACCACCAGACACCTGCCTCCTGCTTATGCACAAACTTTCTCTTGCCCACAGCCAATCAACAGTAGTATATATTTCTTCCTTATGGACTGTGAACCTACCTTAGCACTGCCCCTGCTTCACCTTTTCCTGCTCCCCTTATTTATAGCCAGTGTAAAATTCTTTTAAAACAACTTACATCGTTTTTCCCTAAAACATAAGGTCTAAGAGAGCACATTAACTCCAGGATGGCAGACATTTCGCCTTCTCCACTGAGCCATGTTGTTTGTGGTTTAGACGGTATGTCCCAGGACCTGGTCCTTTTTCTGGCTAGCCCATGGCTCAATAAACTCTTCTATTCAGAAAAGCTTTCAGCCATGGAAGATTTTTTGTTTAACACAAACCTTATTAAACTCTTAACACACATTCCCGGATCACTTTCCCATAACTTATCTTCCAGCCTCCCTCCATGCTGAAAAATGCTTTTCCTTTTGTCCAGCCAAGGATGGTATGTAAGTCTCCGAATTTTCGCCACCTCCTTGAGCCACATATTTCTTTGTGAACTCCTGTGTTTACATACATAATTAAATCGTTTTTTCTTTTTCTTTTAAAGATTTTTTTATTAAAATATAGCTAACATACAATATTATTTTAGTTTCAGGGGTACACCATAGTTATTCAACATTTATATACCTAAAGAAGTGATCACCATGATAAGTCCAGCAACCATCTGACACCGTACCATGCTATCACTATATTCCTTATGCTGTACATTACATCCCCATGACTTATTTGTTTTATACCTGGAGATTTGGACCTCTTGTTCCCCTTTCCCTTCCCCTCTTTTTACATTTTTCAATTAGAATTGACATTCAATATTATTTTATATTAATTTCCGGTGTACAGCATAGTGGTTAGACATTTATGTAATTTAAGAAGAGATTCCCCCTGACTGGTCTAGTACCCCCCTGGCACTATACATAGTTATTATCATATTGTTGACTATATTCCCTATGCTTTACTTTACATCCCCATGACTATTGTGTAACTACCAATTTGTACTTCTTTTCCCCTCCTCCCTTCTTCCACCTCCCTCCACACCCCCTCCAGTTCCAGCCGTTGTTTCTCAGTCTAGTTGTGTAGGACACAGCTCCCTGCCCCATTCTGGTATCATGAGCCTTGCGCTCCCCCCGGCTGAGGCAGTTCGCCAGTCATTAGTCCCACTCATGCTGGCTGCCTACCACTCATGGCAACTCAGTTTCTGGGAGATTCACAATCTTAGCTGTAGAGGGCACAGCTCACTGACCCACGTGGGAATCGAACCGGCAACCTCGGCGTTAGGAGCACGGTGCTCCAACCACCTGAGCCACCGGGCTGGCCTCAATTTGTACTTCTTAATTTGTACTTCTTAACTTCACCTTTCTCACCCTGTCCCCCCAACCTACTCCCATCTATCACCCCAACAAATCTAGTACCCATCTGACACCATCATAGTAGTTACAATAATATTGACTATATTTCTTATGCTATCTACTACATCCCCATGACTACTTTGTAACAACAAATTTGTACTTCTTAATCTTTTCTCTTTTTCCATTCACCCTCAAACCCCAACCATCAATATGTTCTCTGTATCTATGAGTTTGTTTCTGTTTTGTTTATTTATTTTGTTCTTTAAATTCCATCTATAAGTGAAATCACATTCCATCTGTCTTTCTCTGTCTGACATACTACATCCAGCACAACTCCCTCCAGGTCTATCCATGCTGCTGCAGATGGCAAGAACCCATTTCCTTCCATGGCTGAGCAATATTCCATTATGTATATGTACCACTTCCTCTTTATCCAATCATCCATCGACAGATACCCAGGCTGCCTCCACATCTTGTCCATTGTAAACAATGCTGCAATGAACATATAGATGCACACGTCCCTTGAAGTAGCATTTAGGTTCCTTCAGATAAATACCCAGAGTGGGATTTCAGGATTCTTCTTTGTCTCTTGTTATAGTCTTTGTTTTAAAGTTTATTCTGTTTGGTAAAAGTATTGCTACCCCAGTTTTTTTTTTTTTTCATTTCCATTTTCATGAAATATCTTTTTCCATTCCTTTACTCTCCATCTGTGTATGTCTTAATCTGAAGTGATTCTTCTGTAGGCAGCATGTGTAAAGGTTTTGTTTTCTTATCCATTCAGCCCTCCTATGTCTTTTAATTGCAGCATTTAATCCATTTACATTGAAAGTAATTGTTGATAGATATGTAGCTATTGATTGCCATTTTATTATTCATAATTTTTTTTCATCTTAAAGAAGTCCCTCTAACATTCCTTGTAATGCTAGTTTGGTGGTGATGAACTCCTTTAGCTTTTTTCTCATCTGGGAAGCTCTTTATTTGTCTTTTGATTCTAAATGATAGCTTTGCTGGGTAGAGTAGTCTTGGTTGTAGGTCCTTGCTTTTCATCAAAGTGAATATTTTGTGCCAATCCCTTCTGGCCTGCAAAGATTTTGTTGAGAAATCAGCTGACAATTCTATGGGAGCTCCCTTACAATTTATTAGTTGCCTTTCTCTTGCTGCTTTTAGGATTCTCTCCTTGTCTTTACCCTTTGCCATTTTAATTATAATGTGTCTCAGTTTGGGCCTGTTTGGGTTCATCTTATTTGGGACTGTCTGTGCTACCTGGACTTGTGTGTCTATTTTCTTCATCAGATTAGGAAAGTTTTCAGTCATTATTTCTTCAAATAGGTTTTCAATTTCTTGTTCTCTCTCTTCTCCTTATGGTACCCCTATGTTATGCTTGATGTTGTCCCAGAGGTCTCTTAAACTATTCTCATTTTTTTGGATTATTTTTTCTTTTTGTTGTTTCGATTGGTTGTTTTCTGTTATCTTGTCTTCCAAATTGCTGATTCATCCTCTACTTCATCTAGTCTGCTGGTGATTGCTTCTAGTGCATTTTTCATTTCAGTTATTTTATTCTTCACTTCAGACTATTTCTTTTTTATGGTTTCTTTTTTTTTTTTTCCTTGCCATCTCTTTGTTAGAGTTCTCACTAAGTTCCTTGAGCATCCTTATAACCATTGTTTTGAACTCTGTATCTGGTAGGTTGCTTGACTCCATTTTGTTTAGTTCTGTTTCTGGAGTTTTCTCCTGTTCTTTCATTTGGGATATATTTCTTTGTTTCCTAATTTTGGCTGCCTCTCTCTTTGTTTCTATGTATTAGGTAGATCTGCTATGTCTCTCAGTCTTGGCCAGGTGGCCTTATGTAGTAACTGCCCTGTGGGGTCCTGGCACAGTCTCTCTGGTCACCTGCTCAGGGTGCTCTAGCAGTGTCCCTTGTGTTGGATGTGTGTCCACTCCTGTTATAGCTGAGCCTTGATTGCTGTTGGCAGGTCAATAGGTAGGATTGACCCTCAGACTGATTGGCTGTGGAGTTTGGTCATGTCCACAGCTTACAGGTAGGGGGCTTACCTGAGTGGGATTTGCCCCAGTGGGCTCTGGTGTCTGTTGAGACTGCCCTTTGGGTATGCTATTTGTGGTGCTAATGGGTGGTGCTCTGCTGTGGTCTGAAGCCAACCTCCAGGTTTGGTGGTTCTGGAAACTCTTGGGAAGGGCTTCAGTGCAGGCCCATGTCAGCCATTGCCTGTGACTGGTTGGGGGCTACCTGGTAGGAGCTACAAAGCAATCCAAGGTTGTTCTCTGTCTGTGCTAACCCTGGAGGTGCATGAGGGGACACGCTGTGAACTGAGGATAGCTACAAATAGTACTGGGCCTGGGGTAGCTCTGCAAAAAGCCAGGACACACAGGTCTGCTGTCACCTGCCAGTTCCCTTAAGGTTCAGCCCCTGATAAAGCCTTGTGTGGTACAGGAGTTGGGTGAGGCAGGGTCTCAGGGAGTCACCAGAGTGGGAAGAGTTGTGGTCACCAGGTTAATGTATACTCTGGTTTGGTGCCAGTGCTGAGCCTGAAGTAAAAGTCTCAGAGCACACTGAGGCCAGCTGAAGCCCGCCAGCGTTTTGTGGACTTTGATAGGTTTTCAAGAAAGAGTGAAAGGTGGGCAGGGCTGGCTGCTCTTTTGAGAAAGTGCCTCCAGTGTTGGGGGAGTTGGGTGGGATGCGGTCCAAGTTAGTCGGCATGGTGGGGGGAGCAGAGATCATCAGGCCAATCTCATTCAGATTTGGCCTGTTGGGGGAGGGCTCAACATGGGCAAGATGGCACATGCCTGCCCACTGCATGGTAGAAGGATCCCACACAGGGAAAATGACGACTGCCCTCTATCCCTCACGTTGAAGCCACACACCTCAGTCTGTGCCCCCATAAGCCTCCAATGCCCTTGGAGTCACATTCCCTCTGCTGGAGCCCAAGGTGAGTGCCTACAAGTGTGTGGGTTGTTTAAGAGGATGCCTAGGTTTTCCGCCACTTTCTGTCCTACTGGATGTTCGAAATCCCCACTGTTTTTCACAGCCAGGTGTTGTGGGGGCTCCTCTTTTTGGCACCAGTACTCTGGGCTGGGGTGGCCCATGTGGGGCTGGGGTCTCTCACTCCTCTAGAGGGAACCTCCGTGGCTGAGAAAGCTCTCCCGGCTTTCAACAGCGACATGGAGGTTTGGGGGCAGCCCGTTTCATATCTGTGCCCCTCCTACTAGTCTTGACATGGCTTCTTCTTTATATCCTTAGTTATAAAACTTCTGTTCAGTAGACTTCAGATGGTTCTCCAGGTTTATTGTTCTATAATTTAATTGTAATTTTTATGTGTTCACATAAGGAAGCACACACAATGTTTATCTACTCCATCATCTTGGATCTCCTCTCCTGTTTTTTTAATTAAGACATCTTTTATTGTTGCAGTCACAAGGCCCATGTGCTCTATGCATCAAATATTTAATATTCAATAGATCAGAGTTTGGGATAACAAAAGGTTGTATTTATTTAAAATGGCACCATGTTAAGAAGATGGGAGATTTGTAGTTTTATCAAATTCATTTTAAGAGAGCCCAGAACTTAGGCTTCTTTTACATCAAGGGAAGACAGAATGGGTGGGGTAAGAGGTATGATCCAAGGAGGAGCAGGGAAATCTTCAAATCTCTTTGTTCCTGATGGGTCAGAGGTTATTCAAGTCTCAGGCAGAGCTCCTCCAGTCACTTAGCATACCTATAGAAATGCAGGCTGAAATTAAGGTGGAGTCAGGGAAAGAAACATTTTACTCTGTTACAGTCCCACCCCTCCCATCCCCCCCCATTTTTAATTCATCCCTCAATCTTGAGGAAAGTAGGTCCAGGCTCAATCAAGAGGGAAGATTAGCTTGTAAGAAGGAGTCAGATTGGTCTACCAGTCATGCCCCTCTTATCTAGCTCTTACAATCTCTCACACCCATCTCTTCTGGTCCCTGAGCCTTACAGGGGGCATTCTGAGTGTTCAATTTATAAACAGAGACTACAGCAATGGTAGAAGAAGCAGTAGGCCAGGACACCTGTATGCTAATATGAAACAAATAAAAGGTAATGAAGGCAGGCAGTGACAATCGAACAGATTCTCCTGGTCTGCAGTTTTAATTTCTCTGATGATGCCATCAAGTAATCAGGAAAGTTCTTACACTATCCCTGAGATCATCCAAGTATGAGCTATTGAGACGATTTCCCCCAATTTTACATCATGTCATTGAGCTGCCACCTGCAATTGCAGGGCTCAGAAAAAAACAGTTTTAATTCTCAATAATTCCAAGGCAAAGGTGAGGGAAAAAAATGAAACACTAGTTCAGAGGGTTGCAACCAAACACTTACACCAGAAATTTTAGGATCCAGTCTAGTCCATAGGTGAAAAACAAAACTTTAAAGACAATTAACTGAACTAGAATCTAATATCCACAATTGTGCATTATGGTCTCTATTGAAACAATTTTTCTTCTTAAATCACCCTCATTTTAATCAAAGATAGCCAAAGTGAGACTAATTCATTGCATAAGTCTAGCCTCAATAAACTTGGCCTTTTACTTGCATAAGTGCAACAAGAATAGCACTTGATCACACAGCTTCCCTTCAATTTGCTTTGCTGGTTTTCATAAGGCATCTCCTGATTGAACTTCAATTAGCCTCTCAGGGCTAAGAAGCCAAACTACATCCTTGCCATTGTTACCAGAAAGAATAGGGTGTTGGGAGAGAGGGAGAGGGAGGGAAGGAGGAGATAAAGAGAGACAAAGGAGGGCAGAGATGAGATCATCCTTAAGAAAAGTGCAGTTATCAGACTGGCCAGAACTAGATTTCAGTGGCCAGGAGAAGATCCAGGACACCATCTTGTCCCTCCAGACAAATGTTAGCCAAGTATAATGGATTATAATATTATTAGCATTGCAGTTAGGGAAAAATCTCCATCCTCTGTGTTGCCAGTTCCGATTGAGCCATACAAGGAGAAAAATCCCTTCTCCTGATGGAAAGGAGTGGTCAGCAAGGATCAGCCTAGGATCGCCTGCAATGGCACCCCTAAGTCTTGAATAGTTCACACCTTCATTTTTAGTGAAATGAATCCCCAAGTCTCATTGTTTTTGGGGGCAGCTGCCCTTCTCTGGGCCTGCCTGCTCTCACCTTCTTAAGCGTGTACTGTCCTTTTAATAAATCTGCTTCCTGCTTGGCTTATGTGGTATATCCTTGAATTCTTTACTGTGGCATAGAGCAAGAACCCATTTTCTGGCAATACCATAGACCTTGCCTGAAATACCTATAGATATTGGGTGAATTCCTCAGGTTCTTGAGGTTCCTGAAAATGTCTTGAGGTTCTTCCTTTGCCATCTCCCAGGAATGCAACCTTTGTTCGTTACCTGGAAAGACTGCTGTGAACCATATTAGCAAGACACCAGGCTGTTTTTCCAAGGGGGTTTATTGGCTTCCAAAGCCAATTTTAATTTCTTAGAGCTTTCTGGTCGCATCCAGAGTCTGTGCATGTCTCTTTCAAACATGACATTTCAGTCAAAGACTTATCGGGAGTTTACAATTGTGTCCTATTATAAAGAGATCAGATTCTTATTGAATCTATGCAACCATATTGCCATGAAAATAATAATACTCACTCATTAAGAGTTTCCAAATTCTGGAGGGATCAGGTAGAGAGAAAAATGTAAATATCTCAACACTGCTTATAAAGGCATAATTTATCAAACTGCTTCAATTATATGGAGCTTAAAAGAAACAAGTTTCCTTGCATCTGGAAAACAAAAGATTTAATCATCAGCAATATTTCAAACAAAAATGTTATTAAAATTATAATCATTGCAGTTTATTCAATCCCACACAGTCAATTCTTGTTTATCTTGATTATTTGCTAATATTTCCATGAATCCAGTTATTTCTTAAAATTCTGTAGATTTCCGTCCGGTTCAAAGGCATGATCTGAAAATTTACTCTCAGAAGCCTTGTATCCTAAAATAAGCCAAAGTCCTCTCTTTGGATCTTTCTGGAGATGAAACATATTTGCAAAGAGACTGTCTGTAGAGGGCAAAAAACTTAAAATGTTATCAATCTGATGATAAACACAATCAACAAAGAAATTTGCTTTTCTGTATCATCGTCCTTACCCAGGGAAGATTGCCATCTGATTGAGTATTCAATTTAGTACCCTCCAAAACCTTTCTTTGAAGGCTTGGTCTCAGTCAGTCTCCATCATAAGCTACCATTGTCCATCAAACACTCCCTACTCATATAAGTTTCCTATCTTCATATCAAGGGGAAAATCAAAGATTTTTCAGACAACTGGAATTTAAGTGACTTATTTATACAATTTTAAAATAGCCATGTTCTTTGCAGTCTCCCGTAGGGCAAGCCATCAGGTATTTCAAAAGGCAGCCATACACTTCCTTTTATACTTTCTAGGACAGCTGAAGTTCTAACACAATTTAGAAATCAAATTGTCAAGTAGTTTTGTTTTTGCTATTATTCTCACAGGTACAGAGCAGAGGATAAACCTAATAATGTCCACTTCTCCTAACTCACCACCATACTCATAAAACCTTTGTTATTCATTCTAACACACATATCAATGCACTTGGAAGAATATAGTGAATAAAATGGCAAGCGGTAAAATCTAATTCACGCCAGGACACTGGAGAAGTTTCTCAGGAAGCACACACACGCAGAACTTTAACTTTGTAGACTCTTGGTGATTTTTATATAATCTCTAGAAAATCCCTTTAGGTATTAAGAATATATGTATGCAAATACAACATAATTATTATTTCTTTATTTGACAAAGCTTCCATGTAATTTCAACACTCCAAACTAAGCCTAATTAGTTTAATATTTCTCTTTTGTAAGGCGAGAATACCAATCGTTTGAGGTGTTCCAGGGGATCACTGGAATAACCTAAAGCCATTTGCAGGTTAAGCAAAAGTCCCTCTCTCTCTCTCTCTCTCTCTCTCTCTCTCTCTCTGTCTCTCTCTCTCTGTCTCTCAATTTGAAGCTGGGAAGTTTGTCAACTACACTTGACCAAAAAGATCATATATCATTATGAAATTGAATATTGAATTATTCATTTACCCAAAGTAACAAAAGAGGCATCAAACATAAATACACATTAGCAAAACTGTTCTTAGGATTGAGAAGATTGTTCTTAAGTAATCAAGGACCTAATTAAAACAATACAAAACCCAGAACTATTGTAATAAAACATAGAATCTTTGCTCTCTAGATGGAAAAGTTTTCCATAATATCAGTAACAGATCAACAGTCCAAGAAACCCTGCCCTATTTAGCAAGGAGAGAAAACCTAACTCTAATTGTGCATCAGCTTACTTTTGATATTTAAATTCATTTATTTAATTAAATTTATTCTGTTGCCACAAAACAGGTTCTTGGTGAAGGTCACAGGAAAGAATTCAAGGACACACCTAATAAGCCAAGCAAGCAACCTGAGCAAGCAGAGGATTTATTAATAGAAAGGGAGTACACTCCCAAAATAGTGGGGGTGGGCAGGCCAGGAGAACAGCAACTGCCCTGAAGGACAAAGATGCTCATGATTTTATTAGAAGGAGGTTGTGAAATATTCAAGATGTAGGGGTGACATCAGAGGTGTCCCAAAGTGGGTCCTCATTGACCACTCTTTTCCATCGGGAGGTGGAATGTCATCCTTATTTGGCCCTTGTTGGAACTGTCATGTTGACACAGGGGATGGAGATTTTTCCGGCCCATAATGCTGATAATACCGAGGGTGCCCAAAAAATGTATACAAGTGGACACTTCAGTCAATGTTGCTCAAGCAGTAGTTTGCTGTAATCAGAAGTGTCTGGACGCTGATGGTAACCACTTTGAGCACCTCTTGTTAATTGCAGAAGTCAAACGCGACTTGTATTCATCTTTTATTATCGGTATAATTGAGTATTACAATTTTAATAGTTTTCCTTTTTTAAAATGTGTATACATTTTTTTTTGGCACCCTCTGTATTATGATCTATTACAATTAGCTGAAGTTCACCTTGAGGGCAAGATGGCATCCTCAGTCACCAAAATCTAGTTCTGGCCAGTCTGGTAGCTGCAACTTTCCTTAAGAATAATTTCATCTCCTTCTTCCTTTGTCTCCCCTCACATCCTCTTTCTTCTCCACCCCCTCTCTCCACAGCCCTATTCTTTCGGTCTACAGTAACAATTTTAATCTTATTCAGCTTAATTTATGTAAAACTTCCTCGAGATTTTTCTTTACAAACCTACACCTTTCCCAGTCCCTTTCAGTTTGCCTCTACCTCATTCAGAGACAACCAACCTTAGGACAAATCACTTTCCTTTAATTTTCTTCAAAATGAACCTTTATATCTAATTCCTTTTATTATTAAAAATGCACAGTTTTTTTCCATCTTAATTAGAATTCTTAACCCCTGGAAACATTAATTTCTAGTGACAACTAAAGATAAGCAATTAGTATTCTTCAGATTGGTAAATTTATGAATGCATTTCATGACCCTTAGAAACATAGGCTCTTTCATTGGCAAATATATTCACAATTACTTTATTATTTTTTTATTATATTACAAATTATATTATATTCAGATGTACAAAACAACCTAATGATTAGATATGTACACCCCTCACAATGACACCAGAGGCCAACTGACTCCGGGGCTCAGGCTGCCTGTGCCACTCTGCCCACAGACCGACACAAGAGTTGGGTCATAGAATAAGCGTTTATTGTCAGAGCACCTATTATTATTAGAGCACTGGTGGCTCGAGAAGGCAGTGGGTTAACACGTCCGAAAACTGCCTTCACATTCTCAGACTGGCTTCGGGTATTTAAAGGAAAATGTGGAAGCTCCTCTAAAGGTAAAGTGATGGTTCCAGGGGTCTGAATGGAGCCTTCCCTCTGGCAACATGGCTCTCTGGTGGCATCAGCACCCCAGGAACAGTGATGGGACTAGCCTGGCAAGAATGCTAGACCATAGAGATTGTGATCAATAAGCCTAAGGGTATTAATCGTAACTTTCTGGGTAATTTTCTAAAACAGGGAACTGGATGGGACAGAAGACGTTCTGAGCTCAAGCTGCAGGGGGATGATCTATCGTTAAGCTATAGGTCAAGGAAAGGTGAGGCTGGGGACGGTGCAAGGCCCCTACTCTGGGGGTCCCAACCGGGGCCGGCTTCAACAGTGACAACCCCCCAAGTCTAGTGCCCTTCTGACATTGTACGTAGCTATTACAGTACCACTGACTCTACTCCCTATGCTGTACTCCACATTCTGTGACTCTCTCTCTCTATATATATATTACAATTGACATTCAGTATTATTCTACTTCAGCTTCAGGTGTATAGCGCAGTGGTCAGGCATCTACACACTCAATGAAGTGATGCCCCTGATAATATGGCACCCTACATAATCTATATAACCCTGATAATACCTATCTGGCACTCTACATAATCTATCTTTACAACATTGTTGATTATATTCCCCATATTGTATTTCACATCCCCATGACTATTTTGTGACTGCCAATTTGTACTTTCTAATCCCTTCATATATTCAAAAATGTTAAGAGGCTTGCTTCTAACAAAGCAAAAGACACATTCGTTAACAGATCCAAATATATCTTTTAGCTTCTGTGTAGTAAGAAGCCAAAAGTTGATAAACTTAGATTAATCTAACAATTAATGTTTTAGAGTTTCATGTAATTTCAAAATACCTAGATATTTAATAATTTTCATCATGTAATTTAACCTAGTGAAAACTCTATGGTTTCAATTACTGAAAGAATTTGGGGAAAAAATGTGTTTTAAGCATGTATATATCACATGACATAATTATACTGAAAAGTTTTATCAGAAACCTTTTATTTTAGCTACATCTGTTACGGGAGTCTCAGTTCTTCTTGCTGACACAATGAAGAATCAACCTGATTAATATACAAGCAGGGTTTATTAGTGATACTTTCTCAGGGAAGAGAATGGGGAGAACAGGTTTAGCTGAGGTGAGAGAGAGAGAGAGGGGGCGGGAGAGAGAGAGAGAGAGAGAGAGAGAGAGAGAGAGAGAGAGAGAGAGAGAGAGAGAGAGAAGGAGAAAGAATGCCTGGGAGAGAGAGCTGGTGCAAAAAAGGCAAGAGAGCTCTTGTCTTGAGAACTTATAGTAGTTTACTGGGTGGGGTTGATATGGGAGCCCCCTCACTATAGAAATTTTAAGTCTCTTTTTCCCTAGTTTCTTAGCTCCTTAGTCCCTGGCTTTGATTACTCTTCTAATCAGTTTCTGAATCCTAGACTAAAGATTGCTTCTAGCCTGAATCACAGAATGTCTCTCAACCCTGCTTCAGATAACTACTTAAAAGACTGTGACTTTCCAACATCCCCCAAGCCATTCTGGACGCCCCCCTTATACTTGTTGATTTTAATCATTGAAGCCGAATATTCTTTCCAACCCATTCTGGGCCCAGCTCCTGGACAATTGAGGCCACCTAAATGACTGGTTGAATGGCCACAGGCTCTATAGAGCTAATAGATTTATTAGTTAAAATCTATTTTTCCTCATTCTGGGGACTTGGGGTACAGAGGATACCCCAACAAGTTTGCTAGTCACAACCAAAGACCCCGTCCTCTCATCTGAGATCAGATAGGGCGAGAGTTCTGTGAATCCCCCAATAGGTAGGGACAGCTCTACGCCCCTGCCAGCAGGAAGCAGATACAGAAGAACAGTCCTCCTGTCCCTCAACTTCCCATGAAGATTTTATGCGGATCACGTCTCTCAAGGGGAAAACAAGGCAGGCAGTTAGAGATAGACATTGGGTCTCTGCATTACCGCCCAAAAGACTTCCCCTCTCTGCCCAAAACTTCTCTTTTCACTGTAATTATCTACTCCTATGAGGAACAAATGGGTACAAAATACCCAACTAGATTAAACCTGCCACTCACCTGTGCAGTAAAGACCTTCATTTCACCTGGGCCTCATTCTACCATCATTATAATATCATACGTATGCCGGAAGTTCATTATAACGGAGTGAATTCTGGGAAAGAACATGCTCAGTCTAAAAAGGTGAGGTAATAGCCTCTTGTCAATTACAGGTGTCAATCAGGTCCCACGCCCGGAAAGGAATAGCTCGTTCTAGAGAAAAAAGGATAAAAACTCCAAGTCCTCACCAGTCAGGGCCTTTTGAGCGTCTTCTTTTGCTCTGCCCGCTCCAAACTCTTTGGAGTGTACTTTTTCTCCTAATAATGCCACTTTGGGCCCTTGAGCTGTTCTCTGCTGCTCGAGCCAAGAACCTGGACATCACTTCGAGAAGGGCACACTCTCCAGTAACAGGGTGATGGAGTTACATATTGATTTGGTGGGAAAAGGTGGTGCCTGCTCTTCCACAGGATGGCGTGACCTCCTGAGATGGGTGGAGGTCTGTTGACTCAGATCCTTATCTTGCTCCAGACCATTTCTTGTCATCTGTTGTAAAAACAGATTCGTGGCTGGAGGCAGTTAATCAAAGCTAATTGAGAGCTTTTTCTATTGGCACTATGGGCCCCCTTCCACCCCTCCTTCTCCTCCTACATTTCCTAACTTCTACCTAACACATCCATTTATTAGTTTTTAATAACTCTATGAGATTCCAAAGTCAATTATTACCCAACCTATTTTCTTGACAAATTTCAGAACAAAGGTAACATAATCTGATTTTTTTGTAAACCCAGGTAAAATGAAATACCATGTTTAATGTTGATAATTCTAGAAGACATGTCTATTTAATCAACACTTAAACTAGCTTTAGTATCAAATATTTTCCCAGATCATGTGATCCTGAAAAGTATTTAGGTTACTTTCTATTATTTTTTTCTTGATTTATATAAGTGCTTAATTCCTTCAAGTAAATTCAATATTATAAACTAGTAATACCAGAGGCAAAAAACACCATATTGCATATAAAAACACAGATAAGCACAGACATCAGAGATCATACCTATAAAAAGACTTACTAATAATTACAGAGAAGACAAAGTTTTTCATTTGAAATGGGGTGAGGTGGGCTCTGGCATCTCAGACCAGTTCCTTGCATTTTTAAAAGTGCCTTTCTTTTTCCTTTCCCTTCCTTCACCTCAGCCTAAAGCTGTGGTGGCTGTGTTTACATTTCTGATGACCCAGCTGGAGGGGCTTGTGGGGGAGGGGAGATGCTGAAAAGATCTTTTTCTTTTTCTGTCAGACTTTGAAAAGTCAGCTTCCAATTTCGCTAAATTTCTAATCAGTTATATTTCTGAGAACTCCCATATAAATACTTGTTGTTTAAGCCAGTTTAATACTAAAAATTAGCAATATCATTCAGTGGCAGAAATATGCCCTATCTAGGACATATAAACATAGATTTCACAGCTTTCATTATTATTATTATTATTATTATTATTATTATTATTATTATTATTTTTATTGTAAAGGTTTTTATTAAGACATAGCTAATGTACAATATTATATTAGTTTCAGGGATAGACCATAGTTTTTCAACATTTATACACCTAAAGAAGTGACCTCCATGATAAGTCCAGCAACCATCTGACACTACCACGCTATCACAATATTATTGACTATATTCCCTATGCTGTATGTTACATCCCCATGAATTATTTGTTTTAACCTGGAAATTTGAACCTTTTATTGCCCTTCACCGTTTCCCCCCCTTTAAAATTTGTATTAATTTCAGGTATACAGCATAGTGGTTAGACATTTATATAACTTAATAAACAGTCCCCCTGACTAGTCTCGTACTCACCTGGCACTATACATAGTTATTAGTATATTATTGACTGTATTCCCTATGCTTTACTTACATCCCCATGACCATTTTGTAACTACCAATTTGTACTTCTTAATCCCTTCCCCTTTTTCACTCACTCCCAACATCCCTTCCATCTGGCAACCATCAAAATGTTCTCTAACTATGAGTTGTTTCTGGTTTTTGTTTGTTTGTTTATTTTGTTCTTTAGATTCCACCCATAAGTGAAATCACATTGCATCTGTCTTTCTCTGTCTTACAGTGACAATACCCTTCAGGTCCATCCATGCAGCTGCAGATGGGAAGAACCCATTCCCTTCCATGGCCAAGCAATATTCCATTGTATATACATATGTACCACCTCCTTTTTATCCATTCTTCCATTGACAGACACCCAGGCTGCCTCCACATCCTGGCCATTGTAAACACGTAGCAATGAACATATGAATGTACACATCCCCTTGATGTAGCGTTTTGGATTTCTTCAGATAAATACTCAGAAGGGGATGACTGAGTCTTTTGTAATCTCTTGTTATAGCCTTTGTTTTAAAGTCTATTTTGTCTGGTATAAGTATTGCTACCCCAACTTTTTTTTGTTTGTTTCTATTTTCATGAAATATATTTTTCCATCCCTTTTACTTTCAGTCTGTGTGTTTTTTTCAATCTAAACTGAGTCTATTGTAGGCAACATATGTAAGGATATTGTTTTCTTATCCATTCAGCCCTCCTATATCTTTTTATTGGAACATTTAATCCATTTAAATTTAAAGTAATTAATGATAGATATGTAGTTATTGCCATTTTATTATATATAATTAAAAAAATATATTCATCTTAAAGAAGTTTCTCTAAGATTCCTTGTAGTACTGGTTTGGTGGTGATGAATTACTTTAGCTTTCTCTTATCTGGGAAGCTCTTTATCTTTCCTTTGATTCTAAATGATAGCTTTGCTGAGTAGAGTAATCTTAATTGTAGGTCCTTGCTTTCCATCACTTGGACTATTTCCTGCCAATCCCTTCTGGCCTGCAAAGTTTCTGTTGAGAAATCAACTGTCTAATGGGAGCTTCTTTGTAGGTAACTAACTGCTTTTCTCTTGCTGCTTTTAGGAGTCTCTCTTTGTCTTTAACCTTTGCCATTTTAATTATGATGTGTCTTGATGTGGGCCTCTTTGGGTTCATCTTGTTTAGGACTTTCTGTGTTTTCTGGACTTGTTATGTCTACTTCCTTCACCAGGTCGGGGAAGTTTTCCATCATTATTTCTTTAAATAGGTTTTCAATTCCTTGCTGTCTTTCTTCTTTTGGTACTCTATGATGCACATATTGGTATACTTGATGTTGTCTCTGAGGCCCCTTAAACTATCCTATTTTGGATTCTTTTTTTTGCTGTCCTGATTGGGTGTTTTCTGCTACCTTATCTTCTAAATCACTGATTTTATCCTCTGCTTTACTAATCTACTGTTGCTTCCCCCTACTGTATTCTTTATTTCAGTTACTATATTCCTTATTTCTGACAGGTTCTGTTTTATGTTTTCTGTTACCATTTTTATGTTTCCAATCTTTTTATTGAAGTTCTCACTAAGATCATTGAGCATTGTTGTAACCAGTGTTTTTTCTTTTCTTTTCTTTTTTTTGTATCAAATTACTTTTTTTGAGGAAATGGTACAAATGAAAGAAAATAAGTAGATGAATTGATACAACTTATAGAAAGAGAAATGTAACCCCAACATGCATGTACTTTTTTGCTGACCAGGAAGTCACCCCCGTGGCAACTGGAAGCCAGTCGAAGGCTTATCTCTCATTACTGTCTCCCAGGGTGTACTTGTCAATGAGATACTCTGCCATGCCAGATTTAGGAGCCCCCGTATTGTGTAAGTCAGTAATGTGTTCACCCATTTCTTTGATGGATTTCAACTGCTCATTCAGGTAGTGAGTGTCAGTGAAGTCACACAAATGGGCATCATTTTTGTCAGTGGCCAGTTTGTGCAATTCCAGCCGTGGCTGATTCACACTTTTTCCCAAGTGTAACACACACTCCATTGTATTCAACCCATTTTCCCAGTCATCATGGTCTGGTTTCTTAACATCCTGGAGGAAGATTTGGCCACCTTGCTCGTTCTGCCGCTTCATCATTTTCTCAGCATGTTCCTTCTCCTCCTGAGATTGGTGAAAAAAAATATTTGGCAAAATTCTTCAAAGCCACATCATCATGGTCAAAGTAGTAAGACATGGACAGGTCTCACTACTACAATCTCTGCTGTTTTTCATAACCAGAACTTATGGAGACTTCTTTCCCTGGCCCTGGAACCCTGGGCTGCGGAACCTTGTGTGGGGCAGAAACCCCTCAATCCTCTGGAGGGGACCTCTGCAGCTGAGCTTTCCCTCCCAATTTTAAAGTCACACACAGGTGTAGGACCAGCCCATTCTACGTCTCTGCCCCTTCCACCAGTCTCAAGGTGACTTCTTCTGCATGTCTTTGGAGGTAGGATTTCAGTTCAGTTAGACTTCAGGCGATTGTCAATGATGATTGTCCTGTAGTTTAGTTGTAACTTTGATGTGGTCGTGAGAGGAGGCAAACACCGTGTTTACTTCCACTATCATCTTGACCGGAAATCCCCCACAGCTTTCATTTTTTTTTTTTTTTTTTTAATTGGGGAAGGGGAACAGGACTTTATTGGGGAACAGTGTGTACTTCCAGGACTTCTTTTTTTTCCAAGTTAAGTTGTTGTCCTTTCATTCTTAGTTGTGAAGGGTGCCATTCAGCTTTAAGTTGTTGTCCTTTCAGTCTTACTTGTGGAGGGTGCAGCTCAGCTCCAGGTCCAGTTGCCATTGCTAGTTGCAGGGGGCGCAGCCCACCATCCCTTGCGGGAGTCGAACCAGCAACCTTGTGGTTGAGAGGATGCACTCTAACCAACTGAGCCATCCGGGAGCTCAGCAGCAGCTCAGCTCAAGGTGCCGTGTTCAATCTTAGTTGCAGGGGGTGCTGCCCACCATCCCTTGCGGGACTCGAGGAATTGAACTGGCAACCTTGTGGTGTAGAGCGCACTGGCCCATGTGGGAATCCAACCGGCAGCCTTCGGAGTCAGGAGCATGGAGCTCTAACCGCCTGAGCCACCGGGCGGCCCAGCTTTCATTTTTAAACACTAGCTTTTTTGTCCCACAGGCAATGTAAAACTCAGAGGTATTGTATCCAGATGACCAAGGCTTTGCATGTTGTAGGAAGCCATTTAATAATTAGCCTATAATCAAAGAATGTATTGTCTCTGAGAGGCCTGAGTGAGTTGAGCACAATGTGCTGGCTGCCACATGTCTGCAGACAAAGAGGATGAATGAGAGGGGGAGGGGAAGAAGCCTCAGACATCATTTTATTTCATACTTCCAAGCAAAATACACACAAATACCATTTTACTTATTAATTCCAAACCAATAGTGGAAGAAAGAGCCTCAGATAGACACACAAATGACACAAAAACAAGACAATAAATCAAGTACTCGTCTAACTAAACCTCAGATAAATTAGATGAGCTACAAATTTCAAATTCAAGTGGGCAACCAAATGTAATTGAATCAATTCATGAACTGGGCACAAGTCCTTTAACTATTCCCCCCTCCAAAAGGGTACTCTGAACAAAGACGCAGATTGGCTTATTCCAAAGGAAGAAGCCCAAGCGGAGGGGGAAGAAAGTTCCCAGTTGTACACACTGGGGTGACCTACCCTTTCAAATTGAGCCCCTCGGCTCAAAGAGATGAAACACATAAATGGACAGGCTTATGGCAATCCTTCCTTCTCTCAGACGGAGGCTTCCCAAAATGCAAATGGCCCCATCCTGAGGAACAGAACACCCAAATAGAGAGGAAGGATTTTCGGCTACCAATTCCACAATACCAACCAGACAGCTGACTGAAATTCAAATACATTTCCTCATTCCACATGCACTGTGTGCCAAAGGGTGATAGACGCTGGCTAAGGGATTCCTCTGAGCCCCTAAGGCAAGATGGCTTTGGAGGAGCACCCCAACTTGGGCCAATACACCACTGAACACTTTCTCCTGCCTGGCTCACCATTTATTGCTGTCACAAGGCCCATGTGCTGAGCACATCAAATATTTAATAGTCAATAGATTAGAGTTTGGAATAAGGAAAGGTTTTATTTATCAAAATGGCACCATGATGAGAAGATGGGAGACTTCTGGTTTTCACAAATCCATCTTAAGAGCACCCCAAACTCCAGCACTCTATATATACAGGGAAGGGAGAAGGGGTGAGGCAAGATGTGGGATCCAAGGAAAAGTGGTAAATCTCCTAATTTCTTTGTACCCAGTGGGTCAGACCAGAAATTACTCAGTCTCAAGCAGAACCCCTCCAGTCAATTATCATATCTATAGAAATGCAGGCTGGAATTAAGGTGGAATCAGGGAGAGAAGTATTTCACCCTCTTGCATTTTCAGTTTTATTTGTAGGTCCCAGCTTTTGAACTTTGGTAGTGCAGATAAAGAGTTCTTTTTCCCTCTCACTACAAACTCCAATTGTTTTCTCCCTCTTTCTCTCTTCTCCCTACAGCTGAGTAGAACTACTTCCTGCTGTAAGATTGATGTATACTTTTAAAGATTTAGCAGTCTAGTTTGGTTTACTGATTTGTAGTTGGATTTACTTAAATTGTGGTTTATTTTATTTTTTTTCTTTGTGTCTCTCCCCCACTGTCCCATTTAATTGCTCTGCTTTCCCAAGGCTATATGCGTACCTCATTAATTTAGCTAATCAGCAGGACACTAGCTTGCAAGAAACTCAGTCAACCCTTAGCCATTCAGACACCAGCAACAAGGCTGCAATTCTGGATTGGGATTTTCTGTTAGATGACATATGAATCACCCCTAAGACCAGGTTTGAGATAACCATCTCGGAACAAACTAGACATTGTCTGGGATGAATCACATGACTAACTCCCCCTTTCCTTTTTTCTGCTTCTTCTTGTGTACCTTTAAAACCTTCTGTGCGTTCTAGGAACAAGGAAGGTGGTCTTTGAGACAATAGTCTGCCGTGTTCCCAGAATGCTGGCATTCTGAATAAACCGACTTTTCTTTCCACCAACACTTGTCTCTTGATCATTGCTCCGACAGCAATCAGCTGAACCTGAGTTTGGTAAAACTGCCTCTGGATAAAATGGCTCCCCCACCTTCCTACCCCCAGTTCAAAGCATCCCTCCATCTCCCCAAGGGTTTCTCAAAATATTATCTGTAGTTTGATGTTTTCCCTTTAGTTCCTCCAGGTTTGATCTGGGAGCCAGAAGTCCTTATGAGTTCAGTATTTTGGTGGAAAATGAAGCTGTAATTCTGGTATTCTTAATTTCTTCTTTCTATGGTTGCCATGCTCTTCAGAATCCCAACAAACAATAAGCAGTGAAGCTTAGATCTTGGAGATGACCTTAGGAAGGGGGTCAGGAGTGGGTCTCAAATGTAATAAGATTTTTGTTTTTAAACTTTGATCACGACATCTTCAGGCTTAGTTCCTACCCTATTTATTATTGTAAGATATTATAGTTACACGTTTTATATAAAAGAAATGTAGACAAACAACAACAACAACAATATCATTTGTTAAGGGTTTAGTACACATTTGTCTCTGCCAAAGACTTTGCAATCCTCACAAAAGCTCTGAGAGGGAATAGCTTATTTTTCCATTTTACACATAAGAAAATTTGAGGCTCAGAGAAGTCAGGTCAATTGCCTGGAGGTAGAGTTGAGATTTGAATTCAGGCTGTCAGACTTCAAAGTTTAAGGTCTTCATTACACTGCCCTGCAGACAAAACACAAAAGAAATGTTAAATAAATTGAGGTGCTTTTTTCCCCCAAAGTTGTCTTAGTTTTAGGAAAACTCTAGGAACTGGTTGTATAAAATTCCATGTCTACGTTATGAAAGAGTATGCTTCGGGAATATTCTTATTTAAGGAAAAGAGAAGTAATCACTATGCTTAGCAATTTGTCTATAATGTAACATCTGAGGTTGCTGACCATGTTGGAAAAAGGTACAATTCATCGAAACTGGTTTAATCAGGGAACTAGGAGATCAAAGGGATCCCTGGGTCTACTTGCCACCCCTTCAATGACACTCAGGCTTATGTAGCTCAGACCTAGGGCTGAAACCCTGGCTGAATAGCTGTGTTGCCTTCTCAGACTGAGTCTGGGGAGTTTGGAGAAATCTAAAGGGACATATAGCCCTTTTTTCTCCTGCTACCTGATTTCCATTCTTTTCCCAAACTCTCTGGGGGAAAAAAAACACAAAAAAACACCAGTTCTCTTAGAGGATAATTAAAAACACAAAAGTAATTCATGACTCTCTTATAGATATAACTAATTAATTAATGAGAGAACAAGTAAGAGATTATAATCAGTTCAAAATGGAGTTCAAAGAGCAGAGGCAAAAATAGGTCATGCAATACATTTACTAATGGATGCAAACTGCTTTTTTTCTGTGGGTGGGTGGGTGGAAGGAATCAGTTGTGCTTCCAGTAGGCAGAATCTATTTGCCTGTCTGTAGACAAGAATTTTTTGCATTGTTATCAGTTATTTACAGATTTATAAATAGATCAAAGACAATAAAACCTCATAGAATCCGATAACTCAGAAAGGAGTGCTGTAAACAGCAGGTTATTTTCCATAGAAAACACCCAGCGATCTTTTGGGTCCATTTCAAAGTGTTCCCCAATGTTTCTTGACAGGTCACATTGTATATCTGATTATTTTATACTTATCTCTCCTACTGCAATGGATCACTGAAACCTGATTATGGAATGAGAAGTGTACTTCCCCCCTTCCATTCATTCTAAACTGAAAACATTTTAGCACTAGATCCTCAATAGAAATATTTTTAAGTGTGTGTGTGTGTGTGTGTGTGTGTGTGTGTGTGTGTGTGTTGGGGCCACTCTGGCAAAACACAGTAGATCAGGACCTCCAGTGTAACTGAGTGCAAATCCATTAATAACAAAGGAACAAATTTATAGGAATAGATTCAATTTTTGCTGTGTGAGAACAAGCTGTCTCTGCTCAGCTGTGGGTGTGTTCACACCCTGCTGGCAACAGGGTCCTCTAGCCTGAGGGAAACTAGGACATTTGTTTTCTGAGATTGGTGACTTTACTAAAGAACCCCATTTTAAAATAATCTCAAACCCAGGTTTAGGTCAAAACAGATTTCCCCTTATTTCCTGAGGTGTATGTTACCCTTTTCTAGAAACAATAATCTTTCTACAGTAGATAATATTTTTGCTTACCTGGGGGTAGAAAGGTTAAAGAAACTGCTGCAATAGAACATAAGTAGACTATTAGAAAAAGCTTTCTTTTTAAACGAAATTTATAAGATTTACTCAGCCAAGAGATTTAGCCACACACAAGAGTGTTCTATCTATTGGCTTTTCACGTTAACCTCACTCACTTTAAGTCTAAAATCTGCATTCCAGATTCTTGAAAAGAAAGAATGCTGTTCCATTGACCTTTTTCTTTTTTTTTAACAAGCAGAAATCTCAACTGGCTCCAGAGTCTCACAACACTGCAGACTGACCTTTCTGTGAAGGAGGAGATATCACGCTTTCTCTTATTGCGTGTGTGTGCGCGCGCGTGCATGAGCCGTGCGTCTAGCATCATCAAACATTTGTTAAGTGATAAAACAATGCATTTTAAACCAAAGCAGTGCTTAGCCCTAATATGCCCCAGGAGAGTCTCATGTACAGCTATATAGGCTCAGGAAGCTAGATGGCAGAGTAATCACACAGTTAAAAGGCTTTATACAGAGTTGCAGAGAGAGAAAAAAAGAAATTCCTGCTTAGCTGTCTGAATGCTGGAAAAGAGATAATATAATGTGATGGTTTAAGAGGAACAATTTTTTCCAGCTTTATTGAGATATAATTGACATATAACTTTGTGTATGTTTAAGGTTTACATGTTGATTTGATATATTTATATATTGCAAAGGGATTACCACCATAGTGTTAGTTAACACCTTCATGCTGGCACATAGTTACCATTTTTTTTTTTTTTTTGTGGTGAGAACACTTAAGAGCTACACTTAGCAACATTCAAGTACATGCAGTATTATCAGCTATAATCACCATGCTCTACATTAGTTCCCCAGAACTTGTTAATTTTATAACTGAAAGTTTGTACCTTCTAGTCAGTTTCTCCCCATCTCCCCACCTCTGTCCCCTGGTGACGTAGGTGATGCTGGATCTGCTGGCAGTTTCTGATTGTGGGCCGGCATCGTGTCTCGTGAAGCCGAAGAATGGAAACACGGACCAGGAGAGGCAAAAAGTTTTCAAAAAAGGATAGTTTATTAGAGGTAGGAGAAGAGGTTGCAGCTCCCGAGCGGGAGGGGGTCCCGAATGGGGGGTGCCCCATGACTGAGGCAAAATCAGATCTGCTCCATTTGTCGGGCCAAATGAATTTTATGATTAACCTCAAGGCCTTGTTACATTATGTCCTGGAGCAAAGCAGTGATTTCAAAACCTGAAGTTTTAGGATATGACTGCCTTTGTTTATTCCACCAGGGACCTCTCTATCTACCTAGGAACATGCTAACTCTCCTGTATCACTGGTAACCACCACTCTACTCTCTGTTTCTGACAGGAATACTTGTTAAGGTTAAAAAAACAATCAGGAAAAATTTCCCTTATTCCAGAGATTTTGTTACCATAGGCAGAAAGAATAGGGTTGTGGGGAGACGTGGGGAAGAAAGGAAGGAGGAGGTGAGAGGAGAGAAAGGAATGAGGAGACCACCAGGTCAACCTTAAGAAAAGGTGCAGCGACAGCTAATTGTAATACGTAGATCGTAATGCTATTAGCATTGCAGGCAGGGAAAAATCTCCAGCCCCAGTGTCTCCATGACAGTTCCCACAAGGACCAAGTAAGGACAAGGGGATCCCGCCTCCCGGTGGGAAGGAGTGCTCAGTAAGCACCTACCTGGGAACGCCTGCGATTCCAGCCCTAAAGCTTGAATATCTCTCGTTCTCATTCTAATAAAATCCTAAGTTTCTTTGTTTTTCAAGCAGTTGCTCTTCTGGCTTCCTCATCCCCATTATTTTGGGAGTGTACTCTTTGTCTTTACTAAATCCACTGCTTGCTTGGCAAAAAAAAAAAAAAAAAAAAAAAAAAAAAGTGATGAGGTGTATTAGACACATGGACTTGCGAGCAGCCTGGATGAGGAGTGTCTTCTAAGCCCTTCTAATGACCAACCTTACTTAAGCTTCTATTCTCTGTATTTCTTTCTCTTCCTCATGGCTCTCAGATGTCAAGTGTACATCAACTCTTTTAAATTATGATGCTAAGTAACAAAAGGCAAATGGCTTGAAAGTACCTAAGGTAATTGATGCCAAAGTTATGCAACCATGGCAGAATAAAATAGGGTAATTGGTGCTTAGAACTCTGCAGTCACCAAGCTTCAAACTCGGCCTAGTTGTCTAGCTTCTTCAGGCCTCACTTCTGTTATTAGCAAAGCTGGAGATTATAATAGTAACCACATGGCCGTGTTGCTATGGTGATGGGTGTTGTGAGGACTGTGCATAGCTCCTGGTACATGGCAAACAGTTCATACGTGATAGTTATCATGACTACTGCCTTTTATTTATATAGCTTTGCATTTAAATACAAACATTTCTTTAAATCCTTATAACCTTGTGAAGAAGCCATTATCATCTCCATTTACCTGCGGTGGACACTGGGCTAGATGGGGTCATGGCTTTGAAGTGGGAGCCTGGAACTGAACCCGACCCAACTCTGTTCAGGGTTCTTCCCAGTCACCATTCTGCGTTCTAAAAATAAAACCAAGGGCAAACAAGGAGACTTGGGATCTTTTTGAAATGTAGGCAAATCTAAACACACCTGGAGGTGAAAACATCTTAACAGTAGGTGACATGAAAAAGTTGCTCATACCCAACCCGTCCAGAGAGCTCGGATTAAGCCCCACCCAGGTTAAAGCCCACCCATAGTCCAGGGCACAGTCTGTGTCTCCCCAGTGGGGTTGGGCAGAGTAGAACTAGGAAGGGAGAAGACACTTCTAGTGCTTCAGTTCTGGACTTGGTGAGCCTGCCGTGAGGTCCTTGTGGGCAGGCGTCTTCATCTTTGTACCCCATGTCTAGTGTGTACAGTGGGTGCCTAATAAATGTTTGTTGACCTGCATGTACTAACGCTCTAGGAAAAAAATCATTCTATTATAATGAATGGATTGGGACAGGATAAAAATGGCTCATGTGAGAGTATTTGTAGACTTCCAAACCCCCACCCATCAAAAGAAATCTGTGGCCAACCTGGGTTCTGTATCTCTACTGGGAGATGTCTGTGTGTGTGTGTGCATGTGTGTGTGTGTTGCTTGTAAATTGGACCCTATGTTAGTCTGCTTGGACTGCCATAACAGAATGCCACAGACTGGGTGGCTTAAACAACAGAAGCCTACTTTTTCACAGTTCTGGAGGAGGGAATGCCCGGCTCAGCGTGCCAACAGGGCTGGTTTCTGGTGAGGCTTCTCTTCCTGGCTTGCAGATGGCTGCTTTCTCATGGTCCTCACATGAGAGACACATACCTTTTCTCTGTGCATGTCTGCACTCTTTGTGTCTCTTCCTCTTCTTATGAGGACAACAGTCCTGTTGGATTGGGGCCCCACCCTTATGACCTCATGTGACCTCAACTACCTCCTCAAAGGCCTTATCTCCAAATACAGTTACATTGGAAGTTAGGGCTTCAACATATAAATTTGGGGGCGTGGTGGACACAATTCAGTCCATAAAAACCCTTCTCAATACTAACTGAGGAATGTAGAGGAAGTCTCTAAAGATATTTTTACCACTAAATGATGTGCTTTGACTGGCACGGTTCCAGGGCTGGCCCACACGTGTCCTCAACTTTACTAGAGTCACAAATTATCTTAACGTACAGAGCTGCCTGCAAACATACTGGCATAGCTGTAGGAAGCTATCCTGGAACACAAGTTCTCTTTGGCTGTGCTTGAACTTCAAAGTTAGTTGACGCCCTCCTGGGGTCTCATCGCTCACTGGTCTTTTTGATTCCTTCCTGCCCAGTAAACCTAGAAAGGATGACTTAGGACTACTTGCATTTGGTGATTGTTTGGTCAATGTATGGAACCGCATTCACATTTAAAACCTCAATCTCTAGTTACAGAAGAAAAGACTTCAGGAATCAACAAACTAGCGGAGAGAGATTTCTTTGGGTAGGACCCTCAAAATCCCTGTAGGCACCCTTCTAATATTGACCTTGAAAGTACCCTTATTTCGTCCCTTTGGACAGTACTAGGAAAAGAGGCAAAAGGATGTGTCTCCCCTCTAGAGGGCATCCCCAGTTTGTGAGGAGTAATGGAAGTCCATTCCTGGATCATGGGGAGCTCTTCCCTGGCACAGATTATGTGTGTGTGTGTGACGGGTGGGGTGGGTGGGGCTGTCCCTCTTTCTTGGTTGTCCCTCCTTGGTCTATATAGCCAGTTCTCTTTTTCAACTTTACTAACCTTACCCCAGCACTTCTCTGCTTTTAAAGATCAAGGTTCCCAGGTGTACATTTTGCAATTTCCAGCCAGTTGACTTTATCTAAATTGGAATTCAATGACTTTAATTACTTTTTCACTCTAGAATCCTCTCACCACTTTTCTAGAACACAAATCTATGTCTCTTATGTTATTTCCATTTCTGACAATTTTACTGATAAAGCTGTGTTGGAACTGTACCTCTTCATTAGTGGGAACATCTCTGGAAAGTACAAAGGGAGTTACCTGCGAGGAAAACCAGGCTCGCTATTGGACCCTTAAAGTGGTGAACGTTTCTCTTTCCTGTTATTCATTGATACCTACTTACATTGATTTAAAATTCAGCATCCATATTACTGGGCCTGGATGTGTGTCTATCTGATAAAATATTTATAACTAATCACAATGTCAGCAAATGAAGCCTGTTTGGGCTAAGTGACACCACACACAGAGAGATAACAAAAAGCCCAAGGGAGAATGGGACAACTTTTCAATAGTGACAGAGATGGGGCTATGAGAGTTCTGATGCAGACCACATTGCAGGCCAGTGTAGCAAGGTCAGCTCTGCAGAGGAGGTGGTCCCTGCTGGGGCCTGTGGGATAGGCAGGAAGGAGGGGAATGGGGGTGAGAGAGGAAGGGCACGTGTGGGCAGGAGACCAGGGTTGCTTGAGAGAGTGTAGAGAGCGGGCTGTAAGCTGACAAGGGCCTTGCAGCCTGCAAGGTCAGTCATTCCATGGGAAGCCTTGCCTCAGCATCTTCCCAGGAAGAACAAGACAACACTAATGCAGCCACAGACATCCAAACTTGCCAATACACAAAAGAGAATGTTTTACTTATACCTGCTTGTTCTGCTAATATTTGTTTGTATAGATAATTGTTCCAACACTATATATAAACCGTGTGTGAAATAAAGACTGCACCACTGCTCTGCCATCCGTGGACGGTGGACCTCCCGATCCCAGCTTTCTTGTCTCCCCGTCTTTTCTCAATCTCCTCGCCCTTCCCCCTCAGGCCAAGCCCTCCTGGCTGCACAGGCAGTGGCAGGAGAGGAATTGAAGCCTTGTGAAAAGAAATGATAGTTTACTAGTTTGCATTTACTGAGTTCTCCTCTGTGCCTGGCTCATTTTAAAGCACTCTGTGTGGGGACAGAGCCCCAAAAAGCAGTTTCCAGGCTCTCGGCCTCACGTGGAAAGGTGCTGGCTCAGGTAGTAAATGGCCATCGACTGTGATCAAATGGCCATCAGCTGTGGCTAGTTGGCCGGCAGCTGTAACCAGTGAGCCATTGGGCACTAATATAACTGCCGTGGCTACGCTAGCAGCAAATGGGGGCTAGCAAGGAGATGGTGGCTGAGCCTGCAAGTGGAGCAGTGAGGGCTGAGAATTGTGTGGCTCCTGGTTCCTGTGTCTCCAACCCAGCCGCCAGTGAGAGTATAGTGGTATGACTCCCCTACCTATGGCTCCGTGGGTGTTCCTTTTTGGCCTCACCATGTCCTGCGTTCTTGTATGGGGAGCGGGACCAGAGACCCCGCAGACTCCGCAGGCCATCCCGCATGACACTCTGTCTATTTAAATTAATAAAGATGTTCCTGTACATTATCATCCTCATGAGAAATGAAGCACAGAGCTTCATGACATCACTTGCTCAGGTGACCCAGATGGTTCTGAAGTCCATGTTCTGAAACATCAACCATCTCCGTGTGGATAAGGGGTGTAGGCCAGGTTGGCGGGAGATAAGACATCGTTAGGAAAACGAGAAGGTTTGTTCAGAATTTAAGTGCCCTTGATCCACAGGTAATCTTGGACTGCACTGGCCCCGGCAATTCAGTGCTGACATTTAGGCCTGCAGTTCAGCGGAGAAGGAGCCCTCACTCAGAAGGCAGTGTTTCCCTGGAAAATGAGAACAGAATGACTCCACTGTGGTTTCCTCAAGGGTAGGGCCGAAGCATTTATGGAGAGAAATCCCTCCCAGGTAACAGGGAGGCAGAAAGTAATAAGAGGAAACTCCCAGAGCAGCCTCAGAGAAAGCAGCAATAATGACGGGAACCATAGGTGAGCAAGGGAGGCTGGCCCTTACATTGAAAGCACAAGGATATTGTTATTGTTAGAATCAGAGAGAGCAAGTGTTGTTGAGAAGCGCTTCCTACTAGTAGTGAAAGGTCTGGAACGACTGAGGTGTTGACAGTAGCTGAGAGGAAATCCTCTTTGAAAAACACGGCTGCTAAAGGAATCCCCCTTTCCTGTTTGTGCAGCACTTTACAGTTTGCCAAGTGCTTTATGATTGATAAGCTCCTTTGACAGCCGTGCTGGGAAGAATGGTGTTATCCACACCGCATGACAAATAAGGAAGTAAGTTTCAAAAGGGAAAGAAAGGTCTTATGTGAGGTCCTCTGAGTGGTTTTACAGAGCTGAGGCCAGAAGGCAAGACTTTGCCTTGCTACCCTTTGGTCTCATCATGAAGGAATGAAACCTTTGGGAAAGAGAGACAGAGCTGCCTTGGAAAATTAGAACCCGGCGGAAAATTCCTGGGGACTTTGTTCATACACGAGCATAATGAGTTTGGAAAATTTTGTGAAATCCTCCCAGTTAAGACTGAATTCACAGGAACCTCTTACTACTTTAAATTCAGGAGACCAGAAAAAGCAACTGTGAATACGGAGAGTTTGAATTAACTTGACACCCCTTGTTCTAGCCTCAGAAGAGTAAAGCATTCATTCTTGATTTCAAAAAGAGCCTGGTTATTTGCCCTTGCTCTCTTTCCCCAAGGGAAAGCCTTTCCGTTGCACTCTCCCCTTAGTAACAGTACTTTGCGTTTGTTCCAAGTAACTGAACTTCTACTGGGAGTGTGCCGTCAGCCGCAGCCGCCTCAGTGAGCTTAGGGATCCTGTTTCACCACTGAGTTCATTGTAGTCCGTGGTATTTATTTCTGCTTGTTCCATGTTGGCATGCTGACCTTTGCGCTCCCCATTCGCTTCTCCTGTTGCCCTTCCTGCACACCAGTAACTCCACTTCCTGTCTGTCCCGTCTTGTTCACAGTCTTGGTGTTGCTCCCTTGTTCGTCAACCAAACCACTGATGTCTGGAACTTTGTTGTCTTTCCACATCGTTAGTTATTTATTGCTGTGTAAGAAAGGACCCTGGATTTGCAGCTTAAAACAACAAACCTGTATGATCTCACAGTTTCCGTGGGTCAGGAATCCAGACACAGGCTCAGGGTCTGTCATGAATTTGCAGTTAAGTGGTCGGCTGGAGCCGTCTGGAGGGCTGGAGTGTCCGCTTCCAAGATCTCTTATGGGGACGCTGGCAGGAGGATTCAGTTCCTCGTCATGAAGCCTTTCACAGGGCTTCCCCCGTAGTAAGTGATCCAGGAAAGAGGGTGGAGTGAGGACAGCCCACAGGGAAACACTAGACTTTTTATCTCTTACCCTTGGAAGTGACATCCTCAAACTGGAGGCCAAACGGATCCAGGCCGCTCAGCCAATAGACCGTCACAGGAGCTGGGCCACAGAATAAGCATTTATTATCAGAGCACCAGTGGTCTGAGAAGGCAGTGGGTTAACACCTCCAAACACTGCCGTAACGTTCTCAGACCAGCTTGGGTTTTGTTTTTCTTTTTAATTTGTTTTTATTGGGGAATATTGGGGCAGCTTGGGATTTTTAAGGGAACATCCTCCAGAGGCTGTGTGATCCAGGGGTCTGCAAGATTCTAGGGTGGCTACGTGATTCTAGGGTGGAGTCAGCAACTCAGGAACAATGACGGAGTTAGCCTGGTAGACCACTGTGATTGTGATCAACAAGCATAAGTTCCAGGGTAATTTTCTAAAACAGGGAACTGGGAGGGACAGGGGACTTTCCGGCTCAAGCCGCAGGGGGTTGATCTATTGTTAAGCTATAGGTACAAGGAAAAGTGGGTCGGGGACCTGGAGAGGCCTCTTCTATGGGGGTGCCTCCCGGGCCCTGTTTCAATCCTCTCGCTTCCATCTTATTCTATTCAATACGATTCAGTGAGTCAACAATCAATCAGAGGGAAACTAAATGCAACCTCTTAAAGGGAGGAGTATCAAAGAATTTACGGACATAGGGAGGCAGGTTAGTTAGTATGAAGTCAGGCAGTTAGAAATCCCTAGACTGAGCAAGAACAGCACCAGGACCACCGTACCAGGGCAAAAATACCATCAGTCATGCTCTGGGGCAACTGAGTTGTTTCAAAGACCTCCCCCAGGCTGAGCAGGAGAGTGAGTCTGGGAAACATTGCATCTATAGGCAGCCACATCCCAATGTCCCCCTCCCAGGTAGAAATGAAGGTATATAAACAGAGGCTTTTTGCCTTAGCTAGTGGGCTTCCCAGCTGCGGGTACCCCCTCCCGCTCGGGAGCTGTAACTCTTTGCTTGCTATAATAAACTGTCTTCCTGTGCAACTCTGCCTCTCCTTGGTCCATGTATCCATTCTTTGGCTCCACAAGACTACAAACCCGGCATACATTAAGGAACATCCTACATCAATAGCTCTAAAACCATCACACTAAATAATTATTGATGGTATTGTAACTATGTGCTGGACACAGTGCTTGGCTTTGGGCTTTAACAGGTATTTTCTTCTTTCTATGTCCTTTTACTCCCTTTTGTTCAAGAATAACCACTGGGACCCAATCTCAGAAACTCACCTCTTCTCTAATTCTTTTCTAATGGCAGCTGGTAGCCTGACATAGTAGCTGAAAATTGTCATTTGATCTGGAGCACAGGAACTGGAAGGAAACTGACATTAAAAAAAAAAAAAAATTAGACACCTGTCTAAATTTCTTGGAAAGCCAGGGGCTTTAGAGTTGTCCCCTAGTTCTTGGATACTCTGTTCTGTTTTGTTGTTGTTGCTCTTGACTTTTTCTCTTTGCTTTTCCAACTTTGGAAGTTTCTATTGACATGCTCTCAAGCTCAGAGATTCTTTCTTCAGCTGTGTCCAGGGTACTAAGGAGCCCATCAGAGGAAGTCTTCATGTCTGTTAGTGTTTTCAATGTCTAATACTTCTTTTCGGTGTTTTCTTAGAATTTCCATTTCTCTGCTCACATCACCCATCTGTTTTTCCATGTTGTCTACTTTTTCCTTTAGAGCCTTTAATATATTTATTAATCATAGTTGTTTTAAATTCCCAGTCGGAAAATTCCAACATCTTTGCCATATCTGAGTGTGGTTCTGATGCTTGGTCTGTCTCTTCAAACGCTTTTTTGCCTTTTTGTATATTGTAAATTTTTGTTGAAAGTTGGACATGATGTGAGGGGTAAAAGGTACTCTGGTACCTAGGCGGTAAGTGATGTGGTAGGAAGGTGTTGAGGGGAGGGGAGAAGGAGGTGTTCTGTAGCCCTGTGATTAGGTGTCCGTCTTTTAGTGAGCCTGTGCTGCTGGGCTGTGAGCTTCACAAGTGCTTCTCAGCGCCCCCACGTTCCCCGCTTCTCCACCAACACCTTAGGTGGGACAGGATGCTGGAAGGGGCGGGAGTTGGGCATTTCCCTTCTGCTGGATCAGTTGGGCTCTGATGATACCCCAGCAGCTTAGGCTTTGGTTCACTAGTTTCCCCTGAGAGGAGGCCTTGTTGAGAAGAGCAGTATACTCTGCTGTACTACAAAACGGTTACTTTTCCCCTCCCTCTTCCAGAAGGACCACGGGATTTTCACTGTGAGAACCCAGTAGAGTTCTTGGAGGTAAAACTCCAGAATTGCTTCCTCTACCCTCACCCGCCAATGACGGGATCCCCCTGGAGGTTTTATCTCTCTGATTTGTCCGCACTGAGCCTTCCGCGATTTGTCAGTTACAGTGCAGGTGTTTCTTCCCCTGCACTGGTTTCCACGGAGGTTTCTGCTTGTAGGATTCTGCTCCGATAAGGAAGCTGTGTCTGCCGCTGTCTTTCCTATTTTGAGGGCAGCACCCTGGGACCTCACTTCTCTAACAGACCTAAGAAGAGTTGTGGGTTTTTCAGTTTGTTTGGCTTTGTATTTATTGTTGGGATGGAGGGATGACTGCCAATCTCCTTACATGCTAACTACATGCCAGGAGTTTTGTAATATCATCATCATAATCATCATATAAATGTTTTGTTTTCCGGCCCATTTTTTGCTGAGACTTATTGAGCAGTTGCTATATGTCAGGCACTGTTCCAAGTGCTCTACTTGTATTTTCAACAACCTTCTGTGAGTAGTACTGACTTAATTTGGGTTCCCTAAAAGCAGAGCCTGCAACAGTGATCTGTGGGCATGCGATTTATTAAGACAATGCTTTTAGGAAAACTGGTAAGAGAGAGAGGGAAGCAGAATCAGGAAAGAGAAGGTGCTACACAAAGAAAGGATTTCAGGTGAGGATGGCATTCAGGTGACCTGCTGGGAGCTCTGGAGTGTACCTTGTGTCATTGTTGAGGAAGCGAGCAGGGCTTTGTACCCCTAGCCCACCCAGTCATTACTTATAAACCATGGTGAGGGTCCTCCGGATCTTTCCATTTTACAGGTGAGGAAATTAAAGCACAGAGAAATTGAATAATTTGCTCAAGTTCACATGGTCAGAAAGTGGTGGGATTGGGTTTGGACTCCAGGCATTCTGGCTCTGTACATACATTTTTATATTGCATTTTATAAGGAACACTCAGCTACTTATTTCAGTTGATCTTCCAAAAGGTCTATGAGGTACTTAGGGCACCAATTCTTTCCAGGTGAGGAAATTGAAGGTCAGATCTAGCTTTTTAAAAAAATTCAGGTCCTACTCTTGGTCTGTCTCTCTGTAATGTCTTGCTCTCTTAAATAAACCAGAGTTTGTTTCCTCGACCATGTGATTAAAACAGTAATCATCTCATTTAGGAGCATATAACGTGAAGAGTGTAGAGTATCTATACTTCAAGCTATTCTCATGACTGAAATGGAAAACCTTATCTTGTCAAATAGGGGAGTGGCCCTAGCTTTTACTTAGGTGTTATTATAAACTACTGGCTGGCTATCTCTCACAGGAACGGATTTACTGTTCTGTAATTGCAAAGTAATAACACAAACAGCATCCTGCTGCTGCATTCCTGATTGCAGAAGAGTTACAAAAAAGGAATTATAAATTAATGAAGAGGCTATAAATTTCAGTAGAAAAGGAGGAAGGAGAAACTTGGGAAAAAGCTATTTAATCGGGGGGAAAAAGAACTCGAAAGGGAGCTTTTTAACAGTCAGCTTTTTGGAATTAGTTTCCCCCAAATCTTAGGAATATAGGAATGTAAAGAGGATAAAGTTTGCACTGAAACACCAAACCAGCACAAATGACTGGAATGTGGGGTGTACACTTACTGCTCCTTATTCCTCCATTCCTCTGAAATCCTCTAGTTTCTGATTTCCACTGAGTTATTTGTGGTTGCCCCCAGATTCATTCTTTACTCTTTTCCCTGTCCTGTGTGTATCACACCTACGTTTCTGAGTAGGTTTGGCCAAGGGGAGGAGCTGGTAGAAGATTCAGCTGGTTTGGCTGGTTTCTCTGGCTGTGGTTCAGTCTCCTTTGTCCTTTCAGGTTCTGTAGACCACGCCCCTTTCCTGTAGTTCTAGCTCAAGTTAGGCAGCCTCCATCCTGTTCTAGTTCTCACTGGGAGTCCTGGCTCCTGGGCTTGGTATCACCATCTCCTTCTTGTGTTCCATCAGCCCTAGAGGTGGCAACAACTTCCTGTACAATAGTCCCCCCGTTATCTGTAGGGAAGTCCCCCAGTGGATGCCCGAAACCGTGGATCGTATCGAATCCTCTACATACTATGTTTTTTCCTACACATACATACCTATGATAAAGTTTAATTTATAAATTAGGCCCAGTAAGAGATTAACAACAATAACTAATAATAAAAAAGAACAATTGTAATGATATACTGTAATGCAAGTTATGTGAATGTGGTTTTTCTCTCTCACAATATCTTACTGTACTGTAGTCACCTTTTCACTTGAAGGAAGAACTTTGTGGCTTCCCTCTGGCATATCTGAATTGCCAGCATCACTACTCTTGCACTTTGGGGCCAATATTAGGTAAAATAAGAGTTTCTTGAACACAAGCACTGAGATACCATGACAATCAATCTGATAAGCAAGATAGCTAAGTGACTATTGAGCGGGTGGTTTATGCAGTGTGAATATGCTGGACAAAGGGATGGTTCTCATCTGGGCAGGATGGGGTGGCAAGAGATTTCATGACGCTACTCAGAATGGCATACAATTGAAAATTTCTGTATTGTTTATTTCTGGAATTTTCCATTTAATATTGGAACCATGGTTGACCATGGATAACGGAAACTGTAGAAAGTGAAACCATGGATGAAAAGAGATTAGTATTTTGTTAATTTCTGTCTCACTTCATTGTCCATTTGGCTTCTCAACACTTCTATCGCTTGGGTAACCAATTCCCTGTTTTAAAATCCCTCTATTGAATTGCCTCTGCTCAATTTTTAATTATCTGTGCCTCTCATAGCTCTGTTCTTGCCTTTGCACTTTTCCCTCCACACTCCTTGAACTAAGTGAACTCATCTACTCCCATGCCTTCAACCATCATCTCTGCCTCACATGTCCTTGTCCATTTTTCTACCTGCCTAGAGGATGACCCTACGTGGCAGTGCTGCAAAACCCTTGAGCGCCTTGGTTCAGAGATAGTTGGAGACTTAACATTAGTGTTGGGGAACAGCAATAAGTATATAGAATACTCTGGGTAAGTGACATGAATTTGGATGATCTTTTTGCTTTCTACCTGCCTGGCTCTAATCCAGGATCTCACGCTGCTAAGGCCTACAGAGTTCCAGGCAGGTAACATAACATAATTGAGTGAAGTGGGCTGGGCAAAGGAAAAATGATCTCTTGGTACAGAAAAATGTTCTTTTGATACAGAAACATTTTGTGTGCATATTAGAACGCATAGGGATACTCTTCCCTTCCACAAGGAAAACGTTCTCTTCCATTTTTCAGGACAAACTCCGCCTTCTTGGTCTATCTTTTGTTTTCCCACTTTGCTAGAGACGTAAATGCAGAAAAGTGCTTTTCTACCCCTGCAAGCCTGATGCTGACGGACAACTTCAGGGTGAAAACTCGCCTTGACCTCAGTGTTAGGCATGTAAGAGAAGGTGGCTGGGCCTGAGAAAAACCGGAGAAGGCGTGGCTTGTCTACAAAGGCTGCTGCTACTCTCCAGCTGATGGTTGCCCTACAGGAAATGCATCTGGTATTGCTAGATCTTCTATTTTGTAAAGAAAAGCCAGAAATCGATGTTTTTATGTGATATCTCCTGATTTGAAAACACTTGGAAACATGTGCAATCTTTGATTTGAAAACATATACACATGTGTTCTATAGGCCAAACAAAAGCTGAAACTCACATGATGAATTTCCTGTGAGTTTGGTTAGTGGCTTTTGATCTAGTTCCAGTCTGTATGCTGAGTCTCACATATTTCTTTGTACCAGTGTCTTTGAACTAAAGACCCATCCTGGGGTATCACCACAGCTTTTCTTAATCCTTGTTAACTCTGCTGGATGGTTGTTGATATCCAGATCCCCTCTTCACCCTTTTCCTTCCTAATTTCTGTCCTGAGAGACTGACTGGGACGTCCTGCATCCATTGCCTTTCTATTTGGCTTCCTACTGGGGTTAGCCAATGAGAGTCACAGGTGAGAGATGGGAGGAAGGGAGGAACCTGTGGTCTCAAAGTAGATTAAGCCCATAGCAGGGCAGTGACAATCACTCCTCTTGGACCATGCTTTTGGCTATTACTGAGGAAGTTAGGAATTGAGTTGCGTTTCAATGTGCTCTCCAGAAAACCTAGACCTACAGCTCTGCAGCCACAGGCCTTGACCAGTCTTGGTATAGAATATACGGGTTGCAATTATTGTCAGAAGCAGGCGTTTGCTTCTCATTGATCTGTACTCCTTAGATTGTCGCATCAGAAGCAGGACCTAGCTTTTTACATAACAATGCCTGTAACAACTGGAATTTCCTTCCCAGCAGTTTTAGGTCAATGGAAAGTTGCTTTCACTTTTTTAAAAGTAGTATTTGCAGTTCATAAACACACTTGCCCTTTACCCCTATCTCTCATTTCCTTGGTAGGATAATTACAATTAGAACACTTCGGTAATATTGAGTATTATGAAAACATAAGATCCTCCCTTTCACATTTCCTTAATATGGATTTGAAATCCCACCTGCTTTCTCTTTGTGGTAATCTCCAGTCTTTTGCTCCTGCATTCTTCTCCCAAGTCTGTCAGCCCCTTCCTGGTTTCATTTCTTTACCATTCCAGACGAAATTTCATGGTATGTTTCATCCTTCATTCTCTCTCTCACTGGCATCCTTAATTCCTTTGTCCCCATATCCATCTGCTACACCTGTTCTGCAAACCCCCAACTCATATGTTCTTTACACCTCAGCTGTTCCTTCTCCAAAACTTGAGATTCTGTCACCACAGCTTTTCTTAATCCTTGTTAACTCTGCTGGATGGTTGTTGATATCCAGATCCCCTCTTCACCCTTTTCCTCCCTAATTTCTGTCCTGAGAGACTGACTGGGACGTCCTGCATCCATTGCCTTTCTATCTGGCTTCCTACTGGGGTTCCTACTGGAGAGACGGTGGAAGCAGTCACACAACACACATGGCTGCTGGTGTAGATGTAGGATTATAGCATCCAATGTCAGCGGAGTGTACAATCCTTTAACATTTCCTTCAACCCTCTCTCACTCTTCCCATGTTCCCATCTCCACTCCAGTTTCCTCACTTTCTATGGACAATCTTATTTAACATCTCCCAAGAAAAAGACTGACAGTCACTGCTCCCATGTATACATCTGTCTGTGTCAGCAGTGCTTTGATGGTGAGGCCCTTCTAGCCAAGGCTGATCTGTAAGCTGAACTGCTACCTCTCCAATCTCCTCCAAGAATTTACTCTGTCCAGTTTCCCTTCTATTTTCTACCTTTTTATTGTCCTCTTCTCCATTGGCTTCTTCCCTGCAGAATAAAAACACCGTCAAGTCTTTCCCATTAGAAAACAGTGGAAGCAGAAGAACATCTGCTGATGACCCAGTTCCTCTTCTCTGTACTCCCCTCTCCAGCCTTCAGAGTCAAGTCTCATACAGGGGCTGTCTACACTGCCTCACTTTCATTTACTCTTCACCTTCAGTAATCTATTCTCTGCCCCCTTCTTGAAAAGGTTACTAATGGTTTCGCAATTGTTAAATCCAATAGATATGTTTCAGCTGACATTTTATTTGAACTTTATGGGTCATTTGACCTTTTGGAGCACTGCTTTCTTGAAATTCTCCCCTTAATTTCCTTAGCGCTATTCTCCTGGTTAATCTCAGTGTCCTGCTTCTTCTCAACCTCCTCTGTTTAGTTCTTAAATATTGATTTCCCCCAGGGTCCTCCTCTCAGCTTTCTGCGTTCTTATTCTATATCTTTTTGGGCAGTCTCATCTAGGCTCATGGCTTCGGTCACCACTTATTTGCTGTTATTTTCAAAATCTTTGTGTCCAGACTAGACCACTCTCTTAAACTCTAGGCTTCTGTATTCAAACATATTTCTGTTGTATATTCCAAAGGGACACAAAAAACAATTCCTGCAAAATGGAATTGTTTTGGGGACATTATGTCCCCATCTCCATCTCACCTCCTTGGTATTCCCAGCACTCCTTACTTCTCTGACGTGCACTGCGAAAGCCCACGTTCCCTGGGTAAGACATCTGGGCAGCATTTTAATTTCCTCCTTTTACTTTGCTTCTATACCTCCAGTTAATCAGTCCTGTCTATCTACTTTCTAAAAGGGCCTGGTACTTATCGCCTCTTCTCTGTATCTCTTGCCCACTGCTTTCTAGGTTCAGACCCTTCTGCTTTTTCCTTTAGGAAATTCTTAAGCACTGGGACCTGCCTCAGTCCTTGCTCAGAGCTCCAGGATTCCCTGCTGGGCGGTCACATACCTGCGCAAGCACAGCATTCAAGGCTCCCAAGAAACGAGCCATGAAAGGCTTCATACTTGAGGAAAAATTCCATATTTGACTTATTCAGAGATCATAGAGGCCAACACAGCTGCAGACCAGAGAAGAAAATCTGACTCCAGTGCTGTTAAAACCCTTTCAAAGACTCAGACTCCTGGAACTTTCTGCAGGGTGATGTTACCATTTACCCAGATATATATCCACCTGGAGCCTGTCTGGCTGTGCTAAGTCTGGATTTTCATATTTTGTTTGTTTTCCTCTATCTTATCAGTGGGGCAAACAGCCTAGACTTTTGGTTTATTAATATGACTTCCTTACTGTTATTTCCCCCCTGAGTTTCTTAAATACTTTCCTGCTTCCCATCCTCCCCTCAGCGGTCAGTGTGATCTTTCTTATATTTAATGAGACTCCTGTCCTCCCATCTCCCATTGGCAACACTCAGCCGAGAACATAAAGAGGAGATGTGAGCTGCTGGGTCTGGGGAAAGTGGAACACGTAGTTCTTCCTGTCGAGTCTTTAGGGCTCTGTAATACCAGCCGTCCAGTCCACTAGGTAAAGCTCTAAGCTTTCCTCCAGTTCCAGCTCAAGCACCTGATTCCTTGGGTAGATTGTGCTTCACGATGCTCCGGTCACTTTGTTCAGGCCTCCCCTACCCTGCCTGACTGTTTTTCCACTGCAGTGTCAGCTCCAGAACAGGGCTCTGCCTTTTCTGGTTGATGTTCCAAGAGGCAAGCACATCCTAGGTGCCTAAGGCTCGGTGAAGGAACAAATCCAACCACATCCTCCCCACCAGCAACAGGAAAAAAAAAATCAACAAAAACTCCATCCTCTCTCAAAACGTTCCAACTTCCCTTTTCTTCATCCCCCAAATCCAAGAAGTGAAAAATATATACAGAGAGTGCCAAAAAATCTTATATACATTTTAAGAAAGGAAAATTATTAAAATTGTAATACTATATACCTATAACAGGGGCAGCCAGGTGGCTCAGTTGGTTAGAGCGCAAGCTCTGAACAACAAGGTTGCTGGTTTAATTCCTGCATGGGATGGTGGGCTGTGCCTCCTGCAACTAAAAGTTGAAAATGGTGACTGTACTTGGAGCTGAGCTGTGCCCTCCACAGCTAGATTGAAGGACAACGACTTGGAGCTGATGGGCCCTGGAGAAACACACTGTTCCCCAGTATTCCCCAACAAAAAAATGAAAAAAAAAAAAAAAAACCAATGACAAAAGATGAATAAAAGTCACATTTGACTTCTGCACTTACAAGAGGTGCTCAAAGTGGTTACCATCAGCGTCCAGACACTTCTGATTAAGGCGAACTACTGCTTGAGCAACGTTGACCAAAGTGTCCACTTGTATAAATTTTTTTGGCACCCACGGTATATCATTTCCCTCCTTCTTCTTAAATGACCTGGAATTCACTCCCTATTGTCCATGCTGTTAGTCCCATACTTATTCAGGTTCCTGTTTTCTACAATCAGGAATCAAGTAGGTGTTTTTTTTTTCTTAAACACTACTTATTTGAGTGACTATGTCAGGTATTGATTGGTTGTAAGATTCTACTCCAGATATTTTTAATCTGGAGTTCAGAGATGCCCCAGAGAGTCCCGTGGATGGTCTTTCAAAGTCTGTCAACCCTCTGAAATATGCAAAATTATGTATACAGAGGGTGCCCAAAAAATGTATACACATTTTTAAAAAGGTATATTGAGTATTAAAATTTTAATACATTTTTTTCCTTTCTTAAAATGTGTATACATTTTTTGGGGCACCCTCTGTATATTTCCCCCTGCCGCCCTGGGCAGAAGGTCTACCGCTGACTTTCAGAGTCTGTGCTCCCCTCACTGGTCTTCTCACCTCCAAACTCTTCTCATCTCAACATAAGTGTACCCGGGCCATGATCCTCTTCTGAAGCGCTGTTCTCACCGTGGTCTCCAGTTCAGAGAGACGTGTCTGATTCCTTTGAAGGCCCTTCTTGATTGGCCCCAGCCTCCTTTTCCAGCCCAGTGTCACACTCCTTCCTGTCTTAACCCCTTTGCTTTAGGCAGCCTGCTCTCCTCTGTCACTCTCCTGACTCTCCTCCTTTGCTTGGCAGGGATTCCAGGCACTGGGGACAGCTGAGGGGGTTTGTCTTTGGAACATTCATAGCGCCCTGCAGAGGGTTTGTAGAGGGTGGAGGAAGTTCGGCTCATGTTGACAAATGTACCCGATGGATCCTTGATATCTGATCCTGGAGAGGTGGAGTTTGAGGGCAGGGGAATCAAGGAATGTATGTTCTGAAGAAGAGCCCTCAGAGATTTAATGATTTGGTCTAATCAGCAAAGAAGTTGGAAAAAGAGTAGTGGTCTGGCTGATATTTTGGACCTATTTGCTCACAGAGGGAAGTGGGAGGGCTCATAGGTGGGCAGTGAGCAGCAGGGTGGGTGAAGACAGCGTGTGTGGCACTACTTCAGGTCAGCATCAGGGAGACCCGCAGAAGGCAGCTGGCCAGGTAATCAACTAATAGTCGTTGAATGGCTACTTTACCATGTTTGCCCGAAAATAAGACCTAGCCGGACAATCAGATCTAATGCGTCTTTTGGAGCAAAAATTAATGTAAGACCCGGGCTTATTTTACTATAAGACGAGGACTATAATATAATATAACATAATATAATATAATATAATATAATATAATAAATACTGGGTCTTATATTAATTTTTGCTCCAAAAGACGCATTAGAGCTGATTGTCCGGCTAGGTCTTATTTTTGGGGAAACAGTGTATATCTGGCAGTGCTCCATCCCTCGGTTTGGATGTCAGGAGCTAGGTTTAGTCACAAAGAGACTAAAGGTTTGGGGTTGGTGGTAGAAGGATTGAACATGGGGCAGATTAACAAGGCAGGGATACAGTTAGTTATAGGGTCCAAAGATAGGAATCTCACTCCTCACAGAATAACGCAGGAGTATAACTGGATTTCTTAACCTGGGAACCGGAATAGAATAGGACTATCAGCAAGGCTAGATTCCCTGCCTTAATCCCAAAGAATAAGTCTTTTTTTTTTCCAATTAAAGTTTAGTAGGATGACAACGGTTTATAAAGTCACATAGATTTCAGGTGTACAATTCTGTAATATATCATCCATATCTCATATTGTGTGTTCACCACTCAGAGTCAGTTCTCCTTCCATCACCATATATTAGGTTGTGCAAAAGTCATTGCGGTTTTGCAATTATTTTTAACCTTTGAGATTTACGTTCGCAATTACTTTCCCAGCAACCTAATATTAGTATTTGACCCTGTTTACCCTCTTTTACCACCTCCCTCGGAATAAGTTTTTAATCATGGAATTTGGGGCACCATGGAAGATAATAGATAACTGCTCTCATTTATTGAGCACCTACTATGTGCTAGGTACTGTTTAAATCATTTCATAGCTATTATTTCATTTAATCCTCACAATAACCCTGTGAAGTCAGATGTACGTATGATCATCCTCATTTTTTTAGATGAGGAAACTGAGGAGTGGAATGGTTAAGGAATAACTTGTCCAAGGTCACATGCATATTTAGTCAGTGATGGAGCTGGGATTTGAACCCAGGCTAGCCATGTTTGAGCAGGCTCTCAAATCTACTTCACAGGTGACTGCCAGCTCTGTGGATCTGACTTCAGGATGTCGGGGCACAGTGAATGCCCAGTGAGTATTGTTGCCTTACTGACAAAGTGTTGTTTGGCTCTATTGGCCACCCCTTCTATTGCTTCTGTGGTGCCTCTGCTTCCTACTCTGTGGATGACTCTGACATTAAGTATTGGAAAGATAGAGACAGAATGGGAAAGGTTCAGAGAAAAGCAACAAAAAACGATTCGGGAAAGACGGGGATTAACGTATGTGGAAAGATAAACAGAGATATTTATCTGACTGGGCTGCGTGATGGCTAAGAAAGAATGTGAACACTCAAGAGGGCAGAGAATGGGCTAGATCTCTCTTTTTAGGTACTTTACAGCTCCAGCATCTGTCCATATTTCTCTCTCTGAGGTCTCATACTGAAATTCAACAAGGATTTATTGAGTGTAGGAGCTTTGCTTTTAGATTCAGTGTGTTTCCAGAGGCTGCGTCTTAAGCGGATCAGCTGTAAAGTAACGACCTGAAGGCACCTGTGTTACTGCTTTCATCTCAGCTGATGTGTTTTGGTATCATTGTTGGAACTCATCACACGAATGTGAGAAGATAGCAAGATATGATTTTTATACCTGAAAGAGACCTTCAAGATCATCTAATCTTCATTCTGTACGTGTGAAGATTGAAGCTCCAAGCAGTTAAGTGTTGTTTGGCTCTATCGGCCACCCCTTCTATTGCTTCTGTGGTGCCCTGCTTCCTACTCTGTGGATGACTCTGTTAAGTATTGGAAAGATAGAGACAGAATGGGAAAGTTTCAGAGAAAAGCAACAAAAAAAGATTCGGGAAAGATGGGGATGTGGAAAGATAAACAGAGATATTTATCTGACTGGGCTGCGTGATGGCTAAGAAAGAATGTGAACACTCAAGAGGGCAGAGAATGGGCTAGATCTCTGCCCAACGTCATGTGCTGAACTTGGTGACAGGGGAGGCAGGGAGCCATCCTGATTGGGAAAAATAGCTTGAACTAAAGCTGTGAAAAAAAGTCAGGTCAACCCCAATACAGATATATTGAGGAACCCCTTCATACCAGGCCCAGTTCTAAATTCTGAAATCCAGCCATGAAGCAGACAGGTCAGGTCCTTGCCCTCATAGTCCTGATGTTCTCATACAAATTATAGGGGTTGGCAAAATCCATGATAAACCAAACTGTCCTCCCTTCTGGACCTGTAACCAACCAGCCAAAAGTCAATGGACAAAAACATACAACTCTGCCTACTGGTCTCTCTTTAATTCATGACTACCTATCTCAAATGAGCACTCAACACAGCTCTGAAATGTTAGTCGTTAATATTTTTGTTTTTTCACTTGTTATGGTTTTATGGTTGAGAAGCATCTCTGCAAATCCTTTGACATTTCTCCCATTAAGCAATAGTCTATGTCTGCTCCCCTTGAATCTAGGCAGGACTTTGTGACTGCTTCCATAATTAGAACACAGCAGGAAGGGACACCACGTGACTTCTGAGGCCAGGTTAGAAGGGCCATGAAGATTCTGCCAGTTTCTCTTGGGACTCTGGGAGTCCCCAGCTATGTGAAAAGTCCAGTTATCCTGAGACCACCATGTGGAAAGACGACATGGACAGACTACATATGTGTGTGTGTGTGTGTGTGTGTGTGTGTGTGTGTGTACAGCAGGTCCTTGGATAACAGGGTTTCATTCAGTGTCACTTTGTTATTACATTGTTTGTATCGATTGGCCTGTGGTAAAATTGCTTTTGGCCTGTGGTAAAATTGCTTACGTTACACACCGTTTTGCTTAAAGTCACAGAACCTATTGATAGTATGAAGTGAGGATTTACTCTAGGTACTATATATGCATGTATCTATCCACCATCTAACTGCAATTTTATGAGGGACCCTGAGCAAGAACTGCCTGGCTGGGCATACTCGATTCCCAGATTCAGGAGCGAAATAAATGACTATTATTCCGATGGGTCACTCTTTTGGGGTGGTTTATTAGGCAGCAGTCGATAACTGCAACAGCACCCTTCCACGGCATATTTCACCTTTTCTCAGATCTTCCTATCTTCATGGAGTTCACATTTGTGGGTCCTGCTTGTGATGGCCTTCATGAGGCTCTTCAAAAGTATCCCCTTTCCTTGCTCAAGTTCTGATCAAATTGAAATATAAAAGAAAAGATTGACATTTACAGTCCTTGACCCCAAACCGTTTCCCTCCATTGTTTCTAAAGGCTAAATTCAAAGACACAGAAGAGTGTGCAAACTGCATGGACTTCCTAATGTCAACGTCAGAAGTGGGCAGCTGTACCCACCCAGTCACAGGCAGAGATGATCTGGAGTAGGTGTCCCCGTGTGGGGGGACTGTCTCATAAAACACCAGGGAGGAGCAGCAGAGAGGTCGTGTTCCCTGTTACGTGCAGTTATTCTGCACAAATTTACCAGTCGCAAGAGTCACCCCACCACCCTTTGTTTGAGTGCATAAACTGTCAGAGAGAGATCAGCAGTGTATCACCGATGAGGGCGCTCCTCCGTCAGAATGAAGGAAACTCAGAATAGCATGCAATTGAAAACTTATGACTTGGTTATTACTGGAATTTTCCATTTAATATTTTCAGACCAAAGTTGACTGTGGGTAACTGAAACCATGGAAGAAAGGTCAATAATAACCTGACAATCAAACATACAAAAGTAAAATTCCCATTGTGACAGTTTCTGTAAGTGTGTGTGGGGGGGTCACGATAATTTACTTAATTATTTGTTGATGGGCATTTCAGTTGTTCCCTTATTTTGTTCCTACAACAATGCAGCAGTGAACATCCTGGGACATAGATCTAGAACGTCTGGGACATATAGAGGGTGCCAAAAAAATGTATGCACATTTTAAGGAAGAAAAAAACTGTATTAAAATTGTAATACTCAATATATACCAATGACAAAAGATGAATACAAGTTATGTGTATACTGTTTTTTTTTTGGCACCCCCGGTATATTTGCGAACTAGCTAGTGATAAGTAAATTCCCAGGAGTAGATGTTGGATCAAAGGAATGTACATTTCAAATTTTGACAGCTATGGCCGAGTTGCTCTCTAAGAATGTTGCACCAATTTGCATTCCCATTGTGCATACATTTATTTGGCACCCTGTATATATCCCAGACGTTCTAGATCTATGTCCCAGGATGTTCACTGCTGCCTTTTTGTAAGAACAAGCAGTTTATGGAAGTAGTTGTGGGCTAAAACAATGGACGGGCCAAGTCTATTTTAAATGAATCAAATAGAATGTTCAATTTCAACAAAATCATATAACATGATAGCAGTTAAGTTTGTGGAGTTGGCTGGGCACTGTACTCAGAGGATCTTACTTCACCATCAGTCCTCTGAGGGGGGTATTATGATTTCCATTTCAAAAATGATGAGACTGGAGCTCAACAAAATGAAACTGCCCAAGGTCGCAGAGTCGCAAATGGCAGCGGCAGCTCGAAGCCAGGCAGTCTGCTTCCTGCAGTTGTGCTCATAACCTCCGACACCACAAGGCCACACAACACACCAGCTGTGTGACACTTGGTGACTCCGCAAAGAAGAAATGGTTGTGATACAATGGTGGTGCTATACAACGAAGAATTCTTTTAAGAAAAGGTGCTGTTTTCATGCAAATGTGCCTGATAATAAAGAGTATGAAAGAATCATTGACAACGTGTGGTGTATGTAAGAAGAACTGCTAAGTAAAATGTTTTCCAAAGATTTGCATGAAACATCAGCTGGGTTTTGATGCTTGCTGGTTGTTTAAAATGTTTATTCATGTTGAACAATGTTTATTTATTGAAAGTACTATCTATTTAAATCAAATTATCTCCATAACTGAATATTTATACGGATGCTTTATTGAATAGTCTTAAACATTTGCTCAAACCACAAACGATTTATTCGCAGTTATAAATGTTTACTTCTTTAGAGTAAAAAATTACTTAAAAGGAACGTAAAAGCAAATTGACATTTCTGTAGTTTGTGAACATCTGCAGTGCTTTCTGCACATTAGCTGCTAGATATTTCCGCCTTAGAAAATGGTTAGATATTCTAATTATTTATGTTCAATGAAATATTTAAAATTTACACAGCATCTCTTTTATTGTGTCACATAACAGCAGCAGCCCTTGGCTCTGGGACAGGCTGGTAATAGATGGATTTTGAGATTTTTCAAACCCCTCAGCTTTGTGCCAGCATTTAATTAGCTGAAACCCCATTTATTTCACTGTACACTCCAGCGCCGTGAACATTAGGCCTTAAATAATCCTGGGCTGAACAGATGCCAGTATGAGCTGTGAAAAAAGCAATAAACAAAGTGATGTAGTGCCTCACAGTTTTATTCACTGTACTGAAGGTTCCAAGGGACTGGATTTGGAAATCTTACTGATATCTATAAAGGCTCATTGATCCCCTGATTGATGGATGTGACTCTGCACTTACTGGCTTCATTGAAGACGAGCAGTCCAGAAGTCCGGAGGCCTAGTCTCCGGCAAGTATCTATGCTCTCACCTGTAAGGTGAGGTTCTCACCTGTAAAGGGGAGGATGGAGCCCTGGATGATGACCTCGAGGCCTCTTGGGCTATTTCATCTATGATTCCATGATTCTGATCATTGAGTCCCAAGACTGAGAAGACTTTCAATGCTTCCTCTCTTTCTGAATGTACCACTTACTTTGTGGCCGTTGTCTTGAGTATGATTGCATTGTTTTTGAATCAGGTGGGAGTCCCAGCTACATTCATCACCTTCTCTATCCAAATAGATGCCTACCTTAAAAGTGCTCTGTCTGGGTCCCCACTACTGAAGCGGTCGGGGCACATGTTGGGAAGACAGAGAGTGAGCCCAGGTTTTAGGGAGTAATGAAGATATCTTACATGTACCTACACAGGGATTTCCATTTTGTTCCAAGAGCTTTTATAGTCTTCATCTCATTTGTTCCTCAAAACAGTACTATGCATTGGGTACAGAACCTCTCCTGTTCTTATCGCATGCAGCCAAACAGTCCGAACAGTCATCTCTTAATCACTGAACAAACATAACTCAGCCCGAGTGAGTGAGTTATCTAAAGTAGTCCTATCTCTCACCTTCAAAATTGTGTGTTCTGTGTCAAAGACTAAGTTGTTGCTTTTTTTTCCTAGCAAGGCATTCTTATTTATGGCTTTTTTTGTACTTATTAGTCTTTAATGCAATTATTTTTGAACCGTTATGCACAGAGTTAATATCTTGAAGATCATGACAAAAATGTGTGTTTGCTTAGTAGATTTTTTTTTGTTGTTGTTCTTTGTCTTTGATATTGCCTGTTTGAGGAGAGACTGAATTTAAAACTTCTCTGTGGGGCACTGTTTTCCAAGGAGCCCAGGAGGAAGAGAGTGTCATATAAAGCACAATTGTCAGATTGTTGTCTTTAGAGCGTATAAAGTCGATTATTTCCTTCTGGTGCCGGGTTTGAAGGGGGACCTGTCAAACAGCAATAATGTAATGTTGTTTAAAATAAATATTTCAGAGTAAAAGCATGTGGGAGAAATATCTTTTTCACTTTGTTGGCAGGTTGAGTTTGCTTTCTTAAAAAAAGGAAAAGTCTGAAAGTTCTTGATAATGTGCGTGACAGGGTTTAATCCACTGGAGCCCTTAGCTTCCTGAGTCACTGAGAGACAGGTGTAGGTCTGGCTGCGGTGGGAACTGCTGGAGCATGACGCGGGAATTAAAATGAATGTGTCTGAAAAAGTTTGGCATCTATTATACCAACATATATATTATACATCTGGAAAGGCTGCTGTAACAACAGATTGGTTGGCTTAAAACAATGGACAATTATGGTCTCACAGTACTGGAGGCTGGAAGTCCAAACTCCAGGTGTCAACAGTGCTGTGCTCCCACTGAAACCTTCGGGGGAATCCTTCCTTGCCTCTTCCTGGGGGTTTGCAGGCACTCTTTGGCATTCTTTGGCTTGTAGATGTGTCACTCCACCTCTGGACGCCTCTGTCTTCATATTGCGTTCTGCTTGTGTGTCTTCACGTTGTGTTCCCCCTGTCTTTGTCAGTCTCTATGTCCAAATCCCCCCTTTGATTAAAAATAAATTTATTGGGGAATATTGATGTCATGCGGGGCGGCCTGCGGGGTCTCAGCTCCCGCTCCCAACATAAGAAAGCAGGATGTGGTGAGACCAAAAGGGAACAGCCATGGAGCCACAGGTAGGGGAGTCATACAACTATGGTCACATTGGAGGCTGGGTTCACACGACGTGCGACCTGCTGTCCGCTTTCTGCCAAACGACCGACTCTCTCCTCGACTCTCCTCTACTCGACTCCCCAATGTAGCCCCGACAGTTATATTAGTGGCCAGTGGCTCACTGGTTACAGCTGACGGCCAACTAGCCACAGCTGATGGCCATCCAATCACAGTTGATGGCCATTTACTACCTGAGCCAGCACCTTTCCACGTGAGGCCAAGAGCCTGGAAACTGCTCTCTGGGACTCTGTCCCCACAATTGGGGAACAGTGTGTTTTTCCAGGACCCATCAGCTCCAAGTCAAGTCATTGTTTTCACTCTAGTTGTGGAGGGCACAGCTCACTGGCCCATGTGGGAATCGAACCAGTGACAATGGTGCTATGAGCACTGTGCTCTAACCAACTGAGCCAACCGGCTGCTGCCAAATTCCCCCTTTTATAATGACACCCATCATATTAGATTATACCTAATTTTGACTTGATTACCTCTGTAATTATATTAGGTGACATTTACAGGTTCCAGGGATTAGGACCTGATATCTTTGGACTTTGTAGTGCAGGGGATCCTGCTGACTACGCCAAGTGTCGTGCGGGGCGTCCGGCGGGGTCTGTGGGGTCTCTGGTCCCGCTCCCCACACAAGAACGCAGGACATGGTGAGGCCAAAAAGGAACACCCACGGAGCCATAGGTAGGGGAGTCATACCACTATACTCTCACTGGCGGCTGGGTTAGAGACACAGGAACCAGGAACAACACAATTCTCAACCCTCACTGTGCCGCTTGCAGGCTCAGCCACCATCTTCTTGCTAGCTCCCCCTTTTTTTTCTTCTAGCCTAGCCACGGCAGTTATATTCATGGCCAATGGCTCACTGGTTACAGCTGACGGCCAACTAGCCACAGCTGCTGGCCATTTGATCACAGTCGATGGCCATTTACTACCTGAGCCAGCACCTTTCTATGTGAGGCCGAGAGCCTGGAAACTGCTTTTTGGGGCTCTGTCCCCACAGACTTCATCATTCAGCCCACCACAGGCAGCACGTGTGACAGACATGTATGTACATCCAGGCCCCAGGGACCCCTCTACACTGGGCTGCCTGTCTTTTGGATAGGCCTGTGTCCCAGCTGGTGGATCTTGTCTTTGCTGTGAAGGCCCTCAGCACGCTGCCTGGCCACTGGTGTGTTAGAGGGGACAACTTTAGGGATCGATCTTCGTATCGTCTGAGATCTCTGCCCACAGCCTTAGCAGTAAGTGACAGGCCAGGAAACCTGGTTTAACTGCCTCGGCCCGTGGAGATGCACTGAGAGCCGTGTATGTGTGTTCACTGCGTTCCTATTGAAGAGCAAAGTATTCTTCCTTGGCTTTGGGAATTGGCTTTTGCTCTGGACTCAGGGAGAGCAGAGCTCTATTTATTAGCAAAGAGCCTCACAGAAACCTCATACTAACTGTGAAGCCCTTTCTACCTCTTCACAATGGAGTAAGCCTCTCTTTTTCAAGGTTCTGGTACCTCTTGAGACCTTCCACCTAGAGGCCACAGGAGGAAGGAGGGAGCCACACATGGCTCAGGGTTCTTGCTCTCACTCAAACAGTAACTTAGTTCAGTGCTCATCTGTGTAGGGCATTAAGAAAGGTTTGGCTTGGCTTTGGAGTCTTCCTTAAGGCTCATTATAGCTTGTTGCAAGCCTCTGGGGATGTGTTTTCCCACCATTCGACCCTTGGAATTTGGCTATGCTGTTCGCTTTTGATGAGGTGTGGGGACAGAGTTCCAGAGAGCAGTTTCTAGGCTCTCGGCTTCACATGGAAAGGTGCTGGCTCAGGTAGTAAATGGCCATCAGCTGTAACCAGTTAGCCATTGGCCACTGCTATAACGGCTGTGGCTGAGCTAGCAAGCGTGGATTGCAGTTAGCAAGTGAGGTGGGTTGGCAGAGACAAGTGGACGGCAGGTTGCGGATCGTGTGCTTCTGCTTCCTGTATCTCCAACCAGCCGCCAGCGAGAATATAGTGGTATGACTCCCCTATCTATGGCTCCGTGGGTCATCCTTTTTGGCCTCACCATATCCTGCGTTCTTGTGCGGGGAGAGGGAGCTGAGACGCTGCATGACATAAGGTTTTGGTAAAATGGTATATGTGGGGACAGAGCCCCAGAAAGCAGTTTCCAGGCTCTCGGCCTCATGTGGAAAGGTGCTGGCTCAGGTAGTAGATGGCCATCAGCTGTGGCTGGTTGGCCGTCAGCTGTAACCATTGAGCATTGGCCACTAATATAACTGCCGCGGCTACGGAGGGAAGTCGAGGAGAGAGGAAGAGAGAGGAGGAGACTGAAGGAGAGTGGAGGAGAGTGGAGGAGAGTCGGTCGGTTGGCAGCAAAAAGGACAGCAGGTCGCACGTCGTGTAAACCCAGCCTCCAGCGAGACCATAGTGGTATGACTCCCCTACCTATGGCTCCGTGGGTGATCCTTTTTGGCCTAGCCATATCCTGTGTTCTTATGTGGGGAGCGGGAGCTGAGACCCCGCAGGCCGTCCCGCGTGACAACTGGTCCAGCGAGCAGAGTCCCTCGCACGACAGTATATTTAACAGAAATTGTTGGTTTTACTGTCCTGGTGCTTCTTTAATTAGGCTGTAAACACCAAGCAGGTTTTGACATTCAGAACAAGGATTAGAACTGTAGTTAGATCCAAACTTTGAGTCACTAAAGACCTAGGTAACTTTCCTATACCCAATTAGCTTTAAATTTGAATTCATCAACTTGGCTTTGGATGCAGAATTTCCCCTTCCTTTACCTTTTCCAAACAGGAGCCACCGACATGGAAGGTTAACAGTATATCAACAAAAAAGTGTAGTAAGTAATATAATATTACATTCCCCTTCCTGTCTTGTGTTAGTTCTTAACTCCTGCATATATTTTTCTGAGCCAAGGGGTTCTCCATCTCTTCTCAATCCCAGGAAAGTTACTTACTCCCTCCTCTTAGGCTATGCTTTTGGTGTAGCTAGTACCCTTTGATTCATCATGTAGAAGACAGATGTATTGTCTTTTGAGGATGGCTACATCTACCCAGGTGTATCCTTTTGGGTTAATTACAGTCATTGCCTTACTGTTCTGGAGGACGTTTCCATTTGGGAAATGGAACCAGTGAAGATGCTGAGATGCTGGGAGTGGTACATGGAAGCCAGCTGCCCTCAGCTTCGCTGCTGCAGCACACTGGGCTCCTCCTCTGACAAGGGGCAATAGCAATATTTAAATCATTGGCCTCTACTATTGCAGGCAAACTTGAGCATAGAGAAAATGACCGACCGAAGAGCCCGTGAGTGTTACTGGGGAGACTCTTAGACCGCTGATCTGGCTTAAATTGTTTTTCCTGTGGGCCCAGGACTCACAGTTGTACCGTCACTAAATCGCAAGAACCTGCTATGACACAATTTTTTTCCTGTTAATACAAATGTTTCTAAGCTGTATGATGGAATAAATAAACTTCATAGTGTCAAAAGAAAGGGATTTAGGTGACTCAAATAGAGGGGAAGGCTCAGTCAGCTGATGTATCGCAGGGTGCTCCAGCAGACCAGGCCTCTCCCCTATGCAGCATGAGGTAGGGAACGCAGACTCCGCCCGAGTGGTTTTCTTTCTCAATTAAACTCGAATTTGGGGGGCTTGTCTTGTTTTTATGCGCCTTGTGTGGGGTCCAGATAATCATTACAATAGTACCATATTATTTGAGGAGTCTTTTTGTAAGCCTTGCAGTTTCTTGGCTGATTGAAGTTGGCGGGAGAGGGTAGTTACCAAAAACAGAAAGAAAAGGAGACAAAGAGAGAAGATATAGCAGAAACTGAGGACCCTTTATCATGTTTGTCTTTTACATGTTTTGCAAAGAGGACCCCAGCTTCCAGTAGTTTCCTACCTTAGTGTTTTGAGAATTACTAAGATAAATGATTGGCTTCAAGTGAATTCCATTTGTGGAGAGCTGTAAATAATCTATACATATAAATGATATATAAATATATTTATATTGAAAATATTATGGAACATAAATATATTTTATATAAAAGATATAAATATATGCTATATAAGAATACATATAAATATGTATTTTAAATATAAACAATATATAAAATACAAATATATAAAAATAAATATATAAGTTATATTATAAATATATTTATTACACAAAACATATTACATTATATATAATGTATTATAAAATATATAAATAAATGTATAAATTTATATATAATAAATTTAATTATGTAAATGAAAAATTAAATACATTATAAAAACAGAAGTTTATTTATATAAATGTTATATAAATAAATATTATATTATAAATATGTATTATGTCAAAATAAATTTTATGTAAACAGAGTTTGTGAAGCTCAACTATTAGGATTCAGTAATTTGGGAATTTTAGATATAGTCTCGTTCTCTCTTTTTTTTTTTTTTTACTAGAGTACCAGTTTATTATAAAGCATGTTAAAGAATATAAATCAACAGGCAGATGAAGAGATACATAGGCTGAGGTTCCAAGCAAAGGAGCTTCTATCCCTGTGGAGTTTGGGGCTTGGCAAGGTGGCGTGGACAAGCATTCTGGTTCCCCAACCTGGAAGCTCCTCGAACCTTCTTTTGAGTTTCTTGGAGGCTGCATTACACAGGCATGAGTGATTAACTCATTGGCCACTGGTGATTGATTCAACCTCCGTAGCCCCTCCCCCTCCAGGAAGTCAGGGGTTGGGACTGAAAGTTCCAACACTCTATTCATGACTGATTCCCCTGGGAACCAGCTCTCCTCCTTAGGTGCTTTCCAAAAGTCATCTTGTTAACATAAACCCAGTTGTGGTGGAAAGGGGCTTAATCATGACTAACAAGGAACTCATGTCACCTTTATGGCTCTGAAGTGATTTCAGGAATTGAGGACAAGAGACCAAATATGCTCTCATTGTTCCTGTAGCTCAGGAAATTCCAAACGTTTTAGGTGCTGTGAGCCAGGAACCACAGATGAAGATCAAATACATATGAGAAATAAATTTTGGCCACCTGAATGACATAACATCCTAAAGTTATAACACTCTTATGTGAATTTATACCAGCTTAACTTCAAGAACATATAAAAACTCTGCTCCTTCACAGCTTTAACCCACTGAGTTAGTTATTGAGGTCACAAAGTTACATCTTTATGCATTATGTGTCCAAAAACATAGACTAATAAATTGTTTTTTAAAAATACATTAGTCTCTTAAATCAAGTAGAAAAAAAAGTAGAGCTATACATCAAAGTTAAATAACACTATTATATATAGTACTATTACATATAGTATAAAAGCTATAGCTTTTATAATCGTCCATGCATTTACTTTTAGCAGATCTTATTTTTCCATCAAGCTTTGAGTTACTCTCCAGGGTCCTTTTCATTCCAACCTGAAAGACACCCTCATGCAGGTCTCGTGGTAAAGAACTCTCTCAGCTTTAGTTTATCTGGGAATGTCTTAATGTCTCCCTCATTTTCTGATACTTTTGCCAGATATAGGATTCTTTGTTGACAGCTTCTTTACTTCGACGCTTTGAATATATCAACCCACTGCCCTCTGGTCTCCAAGGTTTCCGATGAGAAATCTGCTTATGATCTTATTGGCAAAAATATGATGCAAGCTATCTCCTCTCAGCTTTATAGATGCTAATAATATATCTTGTCTTATGCAACAGAACATTTTCCTATAATATTGTGATATCAGTTAAGTTGTAGCATCATCTTGAGATCAATAGGAGTTTAAGAAAAAGGAATTGAATATTTTAAGTGTAGACACTATAAGGTCTTTAAAAGACAAAAATTATTACAGATTTTCAAATGATAAATGAAAAGGTCACTGATGCATTCTACAGATTTTAATTTCTAATAAAGTAAATATGAATCTTTAATATCCCATATAAGCAAAAAGCTCTTCGGGGTCTTTTTTTCCCCCCCAGAGTAAAGGGGTCTTGATACTAAAAAGTGATAAAAACACTGTGGTTTATCCCCAGCCTGTGATTGGTCCATATCTTGCTCTGACCTCATAAGGCGCCACTGTGATGGAATTACAAAGTCTCCTATATAAGGTCTTGGCTGGACTGGGGTTTTTGTCCTTATAGCCCAGGAAGTTGATTTGTGGTGACCTATCGGACTTGGACTTAGTTTTCTCCTTTTCCTCCCTTGTTTATTTTTATTTTTGCCTTTACTCTTTCTTTTTCTCTTTTTCCTTTATTATTTTCATTTTGTTTGTTCTCTTTTCTTATTTTTCTTCTCACTTTTTTCTTGTTCTCAGATTTTTTCTTTGTTTCCTTTTTCTCATTTTTTCTTAAAAAATTTCTTTCAGTTAGTATTGTTAGTTAGCATTGTTAGTATACTTTGCTAGCATAGTTAGCATTGATAGTATTAGTGTAGTTAGCAGGTCACCATGTCGCATGACCTTGCAGCCATCTCTGCTAAGCAGGAGTCCCATATTGGCCATTACCAGCTCCTGAACACCACTGGCCAGGGCAGCTTTGCCAAGTGAGGTGGGGCCGGCACATTCTAATGGAGACAGAGGTTGCTGTCAAAGTCAGGGCTGCTCTAGAATTTTTCGAGAAGCCCACTGCGTGATGGCCTGGAATCACCTGAATATTGTAAAGTTATTTGAGATGACTGGCACAGAGGAAACATTCCTTGCTATGGAGCATGTGAGTAGAGGAAACATGGTGGATTACCTGCAGGCTCATGGCCACCTGACGGAGAATGAGGCCCAAGGCATCTTCCAGCAGCCCGTGTCAGCCATGCACTACTGCCACCAGAGGGCATCGTTCACAGGGACCTGAAGGCACAGAACATGCTTTTCAACGCTGAACTGAATGTGAAACTTGCTGACTTTGGCCTTAGCATAAGCTTATCACCATCAGCTGAGCACATCCTGTGGCAGCCTCCCCTTCGCCGCCCCAGATCTCTTCCTGGGCCAGAACTATGATGGCCCCGCAGTAGATGTGTGGAGCCTGGGAGTGGTTCTATACAAGATGGTCAGTGGGACCCTGATTTTCATAGGAGAGGACTTCTGGTGGCTCTGGCAGCGGATACTGAGAGGACACTACCATGTCCCCTAGTTCATGTCTTTTGAGTGTGAAAAGCTCTTAAAGAAATGAATGACCCTTGACCCCCAGTGCCAGGGGAACTCGAGAAGGGAATGAGGGACCCAGGGCTAAACATGGGCCAGGAGGAGGAACTGAGAGGCCTTATAGGAGCTGCCCCGGGCAACATGGACCCTGCGGGACCTAGGTAATGATGAACCTGGGGTTTGAGTGGGACCAGATCTAGGACTCAATAATAGGCAGGAGGTACAACAGAGTGATGGCCACGCCCCTGATTCTGAGCAGCAAACAACCCAAGGTGGAGGGCTGCACCCTGGCAGTAAGGCCCTTCCCTACCTCAGACTTCAATAGCCACAGCCCTTCCCTACCCCAAAGTTTCAGCCATCAGGCCAGAAGGCCAAAGTGCCTGCCAGTCCCCCAGTCAGCCTGCAGTTGAGGACCACCACTCTCCTACCCAACCAGGAGCTGAGGACCGCGACCCCCAGCCCAGCCCCTCAGCGTGGCCATTGGGGCTCCCCCTGCAAACCGCAGCAGCAATGGAGCCCCAGAGGAAACCAACAAGGGAAACTCCCTCCATGCTAGGAAGCCTGATGGTGTGACCCCAGCTTCTTCCTCTGGGCACAGCCAGGGCTGGCAGGAGGCAGCTAAGAGGTTCTGGAACTTTATATTAAGAGACCTCTGTGTAGGCCACCCACCAAGAAGCAGCATGGCAGGTGGACCCAAGTAAGGCCAATGTTTTTAAATTGTGGACAGCAAAGGCAGGGCCACAACCAAAGACTGTGGAGAGGTCAAGCCCGGGTGCCTGCATTTTAAATGCTGAACTGGAAGATGCTGAGCTTCAGGGAGCCCGGACACGTGGTGGGGGAGATCGGGCTGAGACTGGACGCAAACAGCTGCAGGTGGCAGCCATGCAAGAAGCACATGCCGTGTGTGAAGGAGTGTTGGGCGAGAGGACTTGGTCCAGCGGACGACGGAGGTGTGCAAACTGCCGTGGCGTTCTCTGCACAGGATTCACATCAGGAGGGTACCTGGCCTCAGGGGAATTGTACCCCAAATCCCTGGTGAGCTTGGAGGATGGCCTGGAGCGCCTTGGGGGACAAGAGTAGAGGCCGCCCTTACTGCAAGTCCACCCTCGGTCCCCACCTATGTGAAACTTCAGAGACCGGACTGTTTTTCCTGGGGCCCTTCTCCCTGCCCCTGCTCTTCTTTTCTTGCATGTTTGGGGGGTGGGGGTGGTTCTTATTAAAGAACTGGGTTCTTCCAAATCTTGTAATAAACTGATGCGCCAGAAAGATGTATTGGATACTCTGTATTACATCCTCCCTGCACAGAACTGGATCTGTGCATCCTTCAGTTTGAGAAGTGTATAGTGATAAAGTACTTGGACTTAATCAGAACAACTAATGGAAAAATGACTACAGAGAATTCTCACAGGAACTCCCAGCAGCAACGAATGTGGTTTGGAAGGGAATGTGGTTCAAAAGTTCCCCAAGGAGGGGGCTCGCCACACCACGCAGGGCCCCAGGGGGCAGCACCGGGTGAGTCAGGAGGCAGGGGGACCGGAGGGAGCTGTGAGAGAGTTTCCTTCCCTGCCCTCCCTCTGTGGCATCTCCCTACTGAATCCTGAGGGGACCAAGCTCCCATGAGTGTGGTGGTGACCCCATATGCTCTCGAAGCTGTGGGGGCACCTCTCGGGCCAAACATAATCTATCTTAAGAACAGAGATAATTCAACCCAGAGCAGCATAGGTGACAGGAAGCTTAATACTAACAGCGACCACGTATTGAGAACTTTTCTTATGCCAGACATTTTGCAAATATCTTAAAGATGACATATCTACAAAGTAAAAAGCCTGATTTATTATTATTATTTTGAACAAATATTCTACTCAGGAATAGATGGGGAAAAAACGACCAGGGAGCGGTTGTGAATGGTAGTTTTTCCCTCAAGACGGCGCTCACGGCGTTCCTGACCCTTGTTTTAATTTTCTGTGTTAGATAAAAATGTATAGTTCTCTATAAATTATCTCAGATCTGTGGAGTTATTTCCATGTCGTCTGACAAGTCTATGCTTTACAGTTCCAAAAGTTTTTGCCCCCTTCTGGGCTCGCAGGGTGTTACTTTTTGGGGGGGTCTGGGGAGCAAGTTGGGAGCCCCAGTTCTCCGTTTTTTATGTGCTGCAACCCTGATGTTATACATTCGCTAGAAATCGTTTATCCAAGCACCTGTCTTCTTAAGAGATCCCCATGGGACTGGTAGTACACATTTATTGTACTGTTGTTGCCTAAAACATAATAGGAATTCTTATTCTGCCTTCAGAACTAGTATTACTCGTATGAGCCACTCACATTTAAAAATTCATTCCCAGTGCTTTATGGTCATTTTGGATGAAAAAGTGGTTGTTAACAAGCACATTCTCCAAATTATTTAGCAACTTTAGTTGTGAATTTTATTTAGCTGTTCTCAGTCACCAAATGCTTTCTTCAAAGAAAGAAAATTCCATTAGTTAGCATAGATGAACGAATATACTTATGCTACAAGCCTTGAAGGTAAGTATAAGAAAGAATTTCCAAAATGTTTCATGGATCAGCACGTACAATTGTTGGAAGTAGCATATAGCCACATAAAGGGGCTCCTTTGAAAATTATGTGTTTGTTAAAAAAGCAAAACTCTACTCTGAATCAGGAGGTGTGAGTGCATAATATATAAATCAGACGTGTTTGGTCACAGCTTAAAGTGTCAGGGCCAGGAAGCAAGTACAATGGGTGGAATGACTGTCTTTGGTTATTAGTAAACTATGGCTTTGTGGGAGGGGAATACAGAGAAAGAAGATGGTGAAGAACAACTCAGTTACCTCTTAGGATAAAGACTATCTAGGTATAGTTATGGTGGTTTGCCAGCATAGCTGCAAACTTGCACATATAACGTCTGACAATTAAGTTCGAGAACTCATCCTAGAAAAAGTGCTACATACCTCATTGCTGAATATCACTACAGTCACCTTCAAAGTACTCCCCTTGGGAAGCTCTGCACTGATGCCAGCGCCTAGTTCACCTTTCAAAGCCATTTTGGAACTCTTTCTGGAATGGCCATCAAAGTTATCATCAAATTACTCTTGATGTCCTGAATGTCATCAAAATATATTCCTTTCAGTATTTCCCTTCTCTTCAGGTAAGGAAAGAAGTCACTGGGGGCCAGATCAGGTGAGTAGGGAGGGTGTTCCAATACAGTTATTTGTTTACTGGCCAAAAACTCCCTCACAGACAGTGCTGTGTGAGCTGGTGCATTGTCGTGATACAAGAGCCATGAATTGTTGGCGAAAAGTTCAGGTCATCTAACTTTTTCATGGAGCCTTTTCAGCACTTCCAAATAGTAAATTTGGTTAACTGTTTGTCCAGTTGGTACAAATTCATAATGAATATTCCCTCTGATATCAAAAAAGGTTAGCAACAGCATTGCGACAAGTTCGCGAACTTAATTGTCAGAATTTGTGCAGTGTTCCTCTTTGAATTTAATAAAATTGGCTGGAGAACTTGAATAAAATGGGTTATTTTGTCTCACAGCAAAACTCATTGAAAGAACCATTTTTTTTTCATACATGCTATTTGTTTTTATTTCTAGATTTCTAAAAGAAATGAATCTCAGGCATGAAATATAGATTGAAAATAATAAACGTGTTTCAGCTCTGCTCAGGATAGGTCACTTCCCAGAAGCCTCCTGGCTTTATAGACATGTAGATAGTAAAGAATGCTGACCACTTCAGATAGTATGAAGTCTTTGAACTTGAGAGGAAAACCTTCACATTTAGGACATGTTTCTAATTAGTGAAGTGAAAACATTTTCCCCCCCACTATTTTCTGGTACCATTAAACAATTATACAATAAATATATTATACAATAAATATAGTCTTGAAGAACTACAGCTATTTTTTAAAATGGAACTATTTTATTGAAATAATTATGGACTCACATGTAGGTATAAGAAATAATAGAGATCCCATGGTGCACTTTGTCCAGTTTCTCCCAATGGTTACGGTTTGTAAAACTATAGTACAATGTCACAGCCAGGATTTTAACATTGATACAACGCAGGGTCTTACCTAGAGTTACCTAGGTTTGCTTTTACTCATTTGTATCTATGTGTGTATTTAGTTCTAAACATTTTAACCATTTTAAAGTGTACACATCAGTGATTTTCAGTGTATTCATGATGTGGTACAACCATCTCCACTATTTAATTTTAGTTTTACACAGTTTAGCACACGTATAGGTTTGTGTATCCACCACTGCAGTCAAGATTGAACCAAACCTTTCAAACTTGTTCAGTTCAGATGGAATGTTCGGATGGAAACCCTTGTGATCACCACACCCACTGTCCTCCCTCTCCCTCCCATTTCTAACCCCTGGCCACCACTAATCACTGAAGTATTATTGTTATTTTAATTCTTAGGATGTGAAATCTGAATGGCTAATATTATTAAGAAGAACCCTTTAAGCCCTGGCTTTGTGATTTTTTAACCATTCACCTATCCGAGAACTCTAAGCACTGGGTCTGGGGAGGACATTTTAAAGGGAACATTTGTTTTCCATTGGGTCTAGTTACTCAGAATGCTTTGCTTTGTTTTCTAACTGCCTCCTGCTGTGTACCACTGAAGCTGAAGAACCACACTTGTAGGCTGCAGAAAGGAGTGAACAAATTGTGATGTTGCAAACAGAAGTAAAAGCATGGGGAGCATGGGAAGACTACTTACAGGAGTCCAGTTTGGTAGCTCTTCTAGGTGTTTGCATAGAACTGTGAACAATTACCAGATGTAATTGACTTTGAATTGTCTACATGCTCCAGTAGACTTTAAGCTCCAGGAGGTCAGGGACTGTCTCCTGACACTTAGCATAGTGCTTAGAGCATAGTATCAACAATAATAACAACATTATGCAGCATTCATTGAATTCTTATTTAGTGCCAGGCATGAGGAGAAGTACCTTGTATTCATTCCATTATTGAATTTTTCCTCAAATCCTATGATGTATGAATGTATTACTTTACTGATTTTATGGGTGAGAAAACTAAGGCTTGTGTATTATTTTACTGATTTTATGGGTGAGAAAACTAAAGCTTAGAGAGTAAGTCACTTGCTCAAGGTTATTTGGCAAACCAGGAAATGAACTAGATTTTTCTGAATTCTGAGGCCATGCTGTTAACCATTTTGCTGTGCTCCTCTGACTTTCATCAATTTCTAATTTTATTGCATTGTGATAAGAGAATGTTTTCTAACGTGTGTTTGGAAAGAACTGAAGTTCTTTTTGAGATCTGATATATGGTCAGTCTTGGCTTGCCTAGAGAGGGGACCATGCCTCCTGGGGGAAGAGAAGAAGGGTGGGGGTGGGAACCAGGGGAACTGTGGTGGCAAGAGGAGGTTATGCAGTCATGAAAGCCAGGTAGAGAAGAGTAGATTGGATCAGGACTTATAGAAGGTTCTTAGTGAGAGGTGAATAGTTAAGAAGGTTGGCAGGGGGCATAGGGAGGACCAAGGGGGTGGCAAGTTTGGGTGTGATAAGCAGAAAGATGGGCCCCCAGAGATGTCCATATCCTATTCCCCCGGACCTGGGAATGTGTAACTTTATATGGCAAAAGGGACATACGGTTGCTGTTGGAATTAAGGGTGCTAATCAGCTGACCTGAAAATAGGGTGATTATCTTTGGTTATCAAAGCAGGCCCACTGTGATCACAAGGGTCCATAAATGTGGAAGAGGGAGTCAGCGTCAGAAGGATGTGATATGAGAAAGACTTCACCAGGAAGAAAATGGAAGAGGGCCGTGAGCCCAGGGGTGTGGGCAGCCTCTAGAAACCAGAAAAGAAAGGGGATTCTTCCCTGGAGCTTCCAGAAGAAGACAACCTGCCAACACTTTGATTTTAGCATGGGGAGACCCATTTTGGACTTCTTCAGAACTCTAAGATAAGAAATGTATACCTGTATTATTTTAAGCCACCAAGTTAGCGGTAATTTGTTACAGTGACAGTAGGAAAATAATATAGCAGGAGACAAGGAGACGAGGCTGATGCTATTCAACGTGAGGTAAGTAAGATTTAAGTTCAGCATGATGACTGGAAAAGATGGCCAAGTCGAGCAATCCGGGGACCATACCCAATGGCTTCTATAAGAGAAGCTAGGATATATTAGAAGATTCGCCAAAGGTATTTTACAAGGAATAGGAAGTGCCATGATGTTTCACCTCCTTCTGTATGCTCCAAGCCAAGTAAGGGGGATCTCCAGGAGAACTGCTTGGAAAGGCCAAGGTTGGAACCAGCGTTGCACACAAAACTGGATGCTTGTTGAGCTGCTGAACCAAGGACTCAGGGCCTTGAAGGGACTGGAGGAGAATGTGGGGAGAAAGTTCTTGGGAGTCTGACTACGTGTGCCTCGAGTTTCGGAGGGCTGGAAGCTACACCTGACTCTTTCCTGAAGAGGCCTGAAGGCTGGCTGGGGCAGGAGTGAGGCAGCAGTGGGAACTGGTCTCCGGAGAAATCAATCCTGCCAACACTCGGATCTTGGACTTCCAGCCTCTAGAACGGTGAGAAAATAAATTTCTGTTGGTTAATCTACCCAGTCCGTGGCATTTTGTTACAACAGCCCTAGAAGACGGCTACAGGGACCGTATACAGAGAAGGGTGCAGGAGAAGCAATAAGGCCGGCTGCACCTGGGCTGAATCCGAGATATGCCACTCCAAGTGTGGAGCCCTGGGCAAGGCACTTAACTTCTCTAAACTCAAGTTTCTTCTATGTAAAACAGGGATAATAACACTTACTCTTTAGGATAGGTTGTATTATTTATTTAACGTCACTTTACATATCATTTCCTATATGCCAGGTGTTGCTCTAAGCACTTTGGAAATGTTAAGTGTGGAGTAAATGGGGATAACAGAATAATGTAGGCAATGTGTTTAGCACAACGACAGGCATGGAGTAGTGTGCAACAAATATGTGCCATTATCATTGTTATTCATATGTGCTCTATATTTCTAGACAAATCCACAAATATTTCTCTAAGGAGTTGAGACTATTCTTTAGCAACTGCTACTGTCTCTGATAGTTTAATCACAGTATGTTAATGTTTGAAAATTCTGTCAGTATTTTGTTGGAAACTATTTTTCTAGCAAATGTGTAATTTTAAAAGATTTGCTATATTTTAAAGTGTGGTCTTCATAATGTCTCAGGGGCCATTTCAATGTGAACACATATTTGAAATACACATACGTCAATGGGAATATAATTTCATTTGCGAAAACATGTCTACATGTATACTTGAGCATTGCATAAAGAAAGGCTCTTCTGTACCACAACACAAATAAAGGATGTCCTTAAACGAATTCAAGAAAAACTGGGTGCAGTTCCACAGAGTGACACTAGGCGGCACTCTTGTAAGGCAAATTCACGCTTCCCTACTAAAAATAAGTCTGGGTTTTACTGGTAAAGTATAGTCATTCTAAGTTGATTCCCTCGTTTAGTAGTAAGATATTCAACCTGCTAAGCATAAGAAATGGAGAAGAAATGATTTACTCAGATATTGTAAAAGACATTACAAGGAGCAATCTTAAAAACCCTGTGAATGCAGAACTTAATGGGGCACCATATTTTGTGGAGTGGGCCCAGAACACGAGAAATCATCAGGCACTGTGGTGGAAGTGGGGAGTACTCAATACTATTTTGAATATTTTAAGATGAGTGCTTATGATAGATACGTATTTAAAGTAAGTTTTCTTGTTTCCAGTTTGTGCTTCCGCAATCTACTGATGTTATGTGGACAGAATAGGTGAAGAAATGTAGGAGAGCGCAGATGGGAACGCAGTTTGGGGTGCTTCATTTTCACCTCCACGCGATTCATCAACACCCCCTATTTTCAGGATAATTTAGTGCTGTATTGGAAAGTATGTGTGGGTTCAGGAGACCTGGTCCTTGCCGTAGCTCTCCTATAGAGTCGTGTGTCTTAGTTGTGCATCTTGAAGGTCCACCGATGAGGGGTGTTCATTTCAACGTTCCTTCTCTCCCACTGATGCTTCACCTATGGCTCAACTTCCCTCTCCTGCCTGCCTCTCAGACGTACCTCAGACTCTATCTTCTCCAGCCCAAAGGAATGGACTTTTCGTTTGTTTGATTTTTATTAATTGCCATGGAAAAATTATTACCGTGGCATATAATTACTTTTTAAAATTCTAAAGAGGTGAGAGGAGAAGAGGAAAATCATACTAAAGTCATCAAACTAGCTCTCAGGTTTTCCTTTTCTTTCTTTCTTTCTTTTTTTTTTTTTTTAAAGATTTTATTGGGGAAGGGGAACAGGACTTTATTGGGGAACAGTGTGTATTTCCAGGACTTTTTTTCCATGTCAAGTTGTTGTCCTTTCAGTCTTAGTTGTGGAGGGCGCAGCTCAGCTCCAGGTCCAGTTGCCGTTGCTAGTTGCAGGGGGCGCAGCCCACCATCCCTTGCAGGAGTTGAACTGGCAACCTTGTGGTTGAGAGGATGCACTCCAACCAACTGAGCCATCCGGGAGCTCAGCAGCAGCTCAGCTCAAGGTGCCGTGTTCAATCTTAGTTGCAGGGGGCGCTGCCCACCATTCCTTGCGGGACTTGAGGAATTGAACTGGCAACCTTGTGGTTGAGAGCCCACTGGCCCATGTGGGAATCGAACCGGCAGCCTTCGGAGTTAGGAGCATGGAGCTCCAACCGCCTGAGCCATTGGGCCGCCCCCACCTTTCTCTTTTTTTTTTTTTTTTTTTAAACAATATTGCTATGTTAGGATCTCATGTAGTATGGGAGAGACTCTGGGGGATACTGTAGTTATAAGTATTTTTGACATTAAGAGAGAATTTGTGTTGGTGGTAGGAGGACATATGCTATCCTGTCTCCTCACCCTCTCTCCACGGCCTGTGTAGTCTGCTGAGGATGCTGGGCCTATTTTTACTCTCAGTGTACATTATGCATCCATCCATCCATCCACCCACCTACCTCCCTCACCCTGGCTCCTTTCTCTCCGTTGGTAAACATGCCTCAGTGTACCTTATACAACCACTGCTCCAGGTGAGGTTTTTTTTTTTTTTTTTTTTTTTTTTTTTTTTAGGGAGGACACAGCTCATAGTGGCCCATGCAGGGATCGAACCGGCAACCTTGGTGTTATCAGCACCATGCTCTAACCAATTGAGCTAACCGGCCACCCCCAGGTGAGATGTTTTTGAATCAAAGATGGGTTTTCTGATTTTCTTACTTTAGCTGTACACTCTACTTTCTGACTAAGTATTACAGTTCTTTCCTCACCAACTAAACCACCAAGAGACATAGAACTCTCACCTTTCCAGAACCAAAAGAAAAAAAAAAAGGTAAAAAATATAGATGTATATGTGTCATAAAGAATAGTTTCAGAATTTGTAAAATTAGCATTGCAACCCATTGGCCAAATGTCTGCTCTTTTCTAGCTGGGGAGGATTGAAGGGTCATGCGTACCTTGCCCTGCCTCCCTGCTCCTGTAATTCTGTGCTAGACTTGAATCACAGGGCATTTCCATGTTTTCCAAGGAGAAGTGGAAGTTGGAAGACAAGACATGAATGGAAGCAAATGGGGTCATTTCATTGCTTCTGGTCGTTGCTTCTGAAATACACCTACTCCATCCACCTTTAGCTCACGAAGCTTCCATTGCAAGATTCCATGACGTTTTGCTGTTCTTTAGCTACTAGGAAGAGATGAGGCTCAGTAATGTTCAGGGGACATAAAGATGTACCCCAGCTTCGTGCCTAACCTGTGAGTTTTAGTTAGTCAGAGAATTGGCACAACTGTGCCAATTCTCTCTCCTTTTAGTCTGAGTAAGTGCTTGCAATTTGAGCATTTGAGCCAGTTTTTGGTTCAGGTATTGATTCTGGAAGACTGTTAATATGCAAATATCTAACAGGAGAAAGTTATCCTTCTTATCACCTGTAACAGGTTAGCTGATCAGAAAAAAAACTGATGACAGAGAATAAGGTCCTGGGAGAAATATACCCTCAGAGACTACATTCTGACCGAGATGTGGAGAACCTTCTGGGTTTGGAGTCTTGCTTGGGAAGATGACAGGCTCAGAAGGAAACTGCACAAAGATACTGAGGGCCTGGGGCAAGGAGAGGTTAACGTACCTGTCGACAGGGAGACAGACAAATCCTGTCTGCTGCACAGGCTGAGTGGTTTGGTCTCAGAGATGCTCAAGCAGCTTCAGGGCTGGGCTTGGCCACGCAAGTGCCCGGCCTGCAGTGCAGGCCTCTGGATTCACTTCCTGGCCCATGTTCCCTATAAACCTCATACTCATTTTGGCCCCTCCTCGAATTCCAGCAATAACAGTGCTCATTAGTAAGTACTTTCAAATGCTTTTGTGTACACTGCCTCATGATGCTGCGACAGAGCTGAGGCTGGGCCATGCGACTGCGGGCACTGCAGAGGTGCCCTTGGGTGTGTGCGCTTCTGTCACAGGAGACCCACTCAGCCTCATCTCCTGCCTTTCTACCTCGAGGCATTTCACGTGAGATTCCCTCCAAGGAGCGAAAGCTCCCATTCACACCGTTATTTTTCTTTGCAATTCTGTCTCTCACAGCTGTGTGACTCATTTGGTCCTGGGGCTCTTGACTTGGCAGGACTTCTGCCAGGAGGTAAAGGAAAGTTTAATTAGAAAATGATCCTCTTGCCTGTGGTGGTGATTATCATACTTTATCGAGGCGCACAGTTTTGACCCCAGTCTGCTCCCCATTTTCAGTGCTTGGCCAGAGAAGACAGTAATCTGATTCCCACTGCTGATAGCAGCCTACTTACTGCTCTCCCCTGGTTTGAAATGGGAAGGCATCCCTCTCCGCACCTCTATCCCTTTAGCTCAACTAAATGGTTCTGTGAAAAGGCTTTGCACAAGGCTTTAAAACCACTCCACAGAGCTTCAGGAAGGTCAGAGACAGAGTGTTTAAGTGAGGATTTTATGAGCCCAAATTTGGAGGCTTTCATTGCATTTACCAGGAAACACATCCTCTCCAGGTGCCTCTAAGGTCACCACGATTGAAGTGAATGGGGTCAGGGGCTTAGAATTCCTTCTTCTGAATAAATGTGGTCAGCTGAAGGCTACACAGTTTTAAAAGATGCGGTGTGTATGTTTAAAGGGTAAAGTTGGGCTGAGCAGGATAGAGCGTAGGGGCTGTGGGTCTGGGAACTGCCAGTCACAGGCCTTTCCTCAATCTTGACTTTGAGACCTAGAGGCCATGTGCAATGGCTTTGACTTTTTTCTTTCTCTTTCTTTCTTTCTCTTCTTCTTCTTTTTTTTTTTTAAGATCATGGATACCACTGTTGCAAAGAAACCGCCTGGCTGTCTCTTGGCTTAAGCTGAATTCCACAATACATCCAGAGATGTATTCTCTCTGCCGCAGAGGGAGGAGAGAGACCCACAGGGACAGCAGGACTCCCTGGGGCGGCCCCCTGTGGGTGAGGGACCACTGAGAAACTCTCTCTTTCCCTTTGTGTTCCCCAAGCTGCACAATCCCAGCTCAGTAACGAGTCTCCATGTTCACAGTGTACCCCATGCAGTTCTGTGTTACCTTAACATACAGTGCTTTCCGAAAAGGGAGATGTTGTTGGGGACACGTGTGTACGATGTAATGTGTTCTAAAGCTCTTGATGTTCTGGACATCTGCATATCAGGACAAGGTGTTCAATTAAAAATTCAAAATTTCTGTCATCCTATGCTGCAGTTAGGGTGTCTTTTTTCAAGGACAGAATTGGCAGTCATTGATGTGGCATGTTTTTAGAAGCAGTGGGCTCCATGGCTAAAAATATCTACAAATATTTGCCTATCTTCCTCCCCACTATAGAATCTTTCATTTGGGTAAAGGAATTGCTCCCCTCACATCCTCTTTTTAAAAATTCTTAAACCTTGGAGAGGTAAAAGACATGCAGCTATTCATTTACACTGTAACCTGAATGATGAAGTTTGCTAATAACTTTCTAATGGTAGCTAAGTGAGGGCTTATCAGGAGAGGGGAAAGTTGTAGGTTAGTTGGCATATATGTGTATGTGTGTGTGTTGGGCGAGCGGGCAAAGATGAAAAGGGTACGAGCACCTGGGTTGCGGAGACGAGTTGCCCCAAAGACAATTTCTTCCTCTGTTGTGGTTTTCCTCAGAGCACTGTTTCTGCAGCATCCTCACCTGCAGGAGGGTCAAAAGCCATTGTGGTGCGGGAGGCCTCCTAGCCTACCCCAGCTGCACTGCTAGTAGAAGCTTCTGGGGAAAGATGTTTTGTGAACAGCCCCCTGCACCCTTTCCTTGCCAAGCAGTATTTTTTAAATGCCAGTCACACTATAATCCAGGCATCTGCAAATCTGGCCTGTGGGGCAAATCTAGCCACCTTCCTACTTTTGTGAAAAGGTTTTATTGGACAGAGCGATGCTCACTGATTTACATAGTGTTATGGCTGCCTCCATGCTACAAAGACAGAGTTGAGTAGTTGCGGCAAAGACTCCATCACCCACAAAACCTAAAGTATTTATTATCTGGTCCTTTGCAGAGAAAGTTTGTGGACCTCTGTTTATCCATTCCCGAAACCAGAAACAGGTCTGAGGCATTTGCATGCTGACCATTCATTCCGTAGACGCGGCCTCACCACCTGGTCACGGAACCCTTTGGTTTCCTGACTTTGTTTCCTCCTTCGGCCCCTCTTGCTGTGCATCCTGTATTACTGGACCGCCATTAGTCAATGAAAAAGGTAATGAAGAAAGGGGAGCTGGTAATTGTTTTTTGTTTTTTAACCAAATGTCAAAAAAGCCCTATGAGTATTTCTGACATTTCAAAAAAAGAAAAAACAAGGTTGATGGTTCTCTATTTGCATGGAATTTTCTGTGGTTCAGAAAGCCCATCTGTAATCCATTTGAGTTAAAGTCCCATTTGTCACTGCTGTCAGGATGGTAAAATATATTTGAAACCTTTTTGCTTTAAGGAAAATAGAAGGCTTTGCTGCACTTGACATTGAGCTGAAGACTTTGCCACTCTCAGGGAAATGTCAATTCTGAGAAAGACTTGTGCAAAATGAGAGTTGGACAAAATAATTATCCTTGTAACAGGGTATTGCTTTTTGCTTAAGCAGAACTCATGTTTTCAAAACTCCATAGGTTCCTGAAACAATAAGAAGCCTTGAGAAGGTTCGGGTTGGGGTCACCACCACGAGTAGCCTTGACTTCACTTATCCGCTTAATGAAGGGGTCAGTACCATGAACCATCAAAATGGCAGAGAACCCAGGCAGCAGCAGTCCCGTTTAGCTCTGGTGTGTGTTTGGTAGTCACTTTTAGAATAAAGATTTTATTTGTTTAGATAAAAATGGTAAATCACTATTAAAAAACTCATCAATATAGTAAAGTACAATGAAGAGACTTAAAAAGAGAGAATTCTAAATCTGTTTTCAGTTTTGAGAAAGTGTGTCTGATGTTTTGTGCTCCCTTACACTGGAGCCTCTTTGAAGATCTGTGTTGGGAGAAGCAGGGCATCTGGCTACTTAACCCAAGGTCTCTTCGGCACCAGACACTCCATGGCTGTCCTCTTCCATTTTGCGGAATGGCTGTCACAGAAGGGACCTTGTCAGAAAAGCTACATCCCTTTATGCTCTTGCTTTTTCTGGAGCAAAGGAATGGTTGCACAGGTAATTTTTCAGCCTCTCTCCTCTATCAGTTAAGAAAAGATTCTGTTAGATCCATCCATGTGTTTAGTTACTCAGATCAGAAGGCAATTAAAAAGTGGCCATGTGACTTATGAAACCCGATCTTGAGGAGCTGACTTTACATTGTTAGCTCACATTTCCCACAGGGTTTACCAGCTTGGGCTGTCTAGCCTCAAATGCCCAGTGGACAGGACTTCGGACAAATCCGCTTTCAATTTACAGATAACTGACTGTGCCTGAGGACTGAAGCCTCTGCTCAGGCAATTTTCATGTCATTATGTGATTACTTCTTTAATGTTTTTGTCATTTTCTTTTCCCACCTGCTCCCATCCACCCACTCTTTTTCGCTCAGATTTTCTACACATGTGGTAGAAAGAGTCAGGAAGAGAGAAAGTCAAGAAAAGAAGGATGGAGGGAATGGCAGTGACTATACAGATCTTTGAGTCAAAAAGGAAGAAAGGAAGAAAAAGAGAAAAGAAAGAAGACAGAGCCATAATCATTTTAAGAGACAAAAGGAACATTAGAAGTCCATATACTAGGCGTATGTAGTATCCTGAGATAGTTCTACAGGAATTGTCTTCAGGGGATTATTGAGGGCCCCCAGAATTTTCAGGGAAATCTAAAGAAATCGGCAGATTTTATAGGTTTATTTTGTTTCTCTGAATATGGAGTCTTTACATGGAAAAGAATTGGCTTTTTATTTATTTATTTTTTAAGAGTGAGGGTACTAAATGAGAAAGAGGAAATATTGTGTTTCCCCCCAAATAAGACCAGTTCTTATATTAATTTTTGCTCCAAAAGATGCATTAGGGCTTATGTTCAGGGGATGTCCTCCTGAAAAATCATGCTGGGGTTTATTTTCTGGTTAGGTCTTATTTTTGGGGAAACTTGGTAGGTGTACATGTGTTCCCTTCCTTTCCTGTTTCCACCTAGGGATCCATTCTGCTTGCTTTCTGTCTTCCTTCCTCCTTTCCTCACTTCCTTTTTCCCTCTTTTTCTCTCTCTCTCTCCCTTTTGACACATGGCAGAGAGGAGACTGGCTCAGATCTCATATCTGTAAGCCAAGTAAGACTTTTTATTGGATACATATAAAGCAAATGTTCCTTACTTAGAAGAGATGCATAAAAAGGAATTGGCATTCTTTTTTTGATGAAAAGCCAGGAATAAGCCTTGAGCACACAGCTAGCAGCTGTGGGAAAAAAAGTTTGAGGCCTCCGAGTGCGAGGAGACAGCAAAGAGTAGGTCAATGGGTTTGCGTGGAGTTTAGTTATGCATTTAGCACTCCTCAGGGTCTAGTTACTTTTGCTTCTCCGCTCATGTGCCCCTGGGGCTCCACTCTCCGGTGATGTGAAGCCACTAGCGAAGTGGCAAGGACAGGTCTGCGTCCAGGGCAGTCCTGGAGAGTGGGAGAAGATGGGACGCATGAGCCCCAGGCTTTGCAGGGCCACTGTGGACCACTCCCATTTGCTGTCCCTATACCAGGAAACTCTTCTGGTCTTTAAACGCTTAAGAAGAAATGACCTTGGAAGGAGGCAGTGTCCTTCATTTACGATTCATCAAGTTTGGTGTTTGGCAGGGGTTGTGGGGGGGTCGGTGGGGGAGGGTTGAGGAGAGAATGCTTGAGGCAGCTCATTACCTGTTATCATTACACATGGAGACAATATCAATTTGTTTTCAGAAACTGTTACAAAGCATTGCCAAGCCTTCTCCATGATCTCTTTGAAAAGTATACCCTTTTGTAGCGCCAGCTTTAGGCCGAGTGGAACTCGCTTGTCTGGTTGAAAACATGAAACCTTACAAAATAGGGAGCACAGAAGAGGCTAAGGAATGATATCAGATAAAAATGTGTTTGGTTGAAGGCAAGGAAACAAACCTGATTTACAGTGGCTTGAACAAATGAGAGTTTATTTTTCTCACATAAGAAATTCAGAGGTTAATGGCAGCCGCTCTTGACTCATGGGCTCGGTGATGCCAGGGCTGGCATCTCTCAGAGTCCCTTAGCCTTTCCTTTGTTCTTATGGCTTCTTGGGAGCAAGGTTGGTGGCCCCAAGGCCAGAAATCATGTTGGCGATCAAGGCGGAAAGGAGAGGGAAGGGGTAGTGCCGGCGACAGCTGTCTTCTTCATGAGGAAAGGAAAAACTTCCCCAGGAACTCCAATTAGACCTGTACTTGTATCTGATTTACTATAACTGTGTTACATGGCTCTCTCCAACTACAAAAGAGGCTGGGAAAGAGAGTAGGGGCAGACGTCAAAGTACAATTTTCAAAAAATTAAAACATGACTCTCATGTAGATAAAGAAAGAGGATGCAGCAAATATTTATTTGATTGATTAATGAAGCAACCAGAAGGATAAGTAAAGGTGGTTCAAAGGAGAAGTTGAGGAATAATTTGCTGAAATAAGTTTGCTAGGTTAGAGACAAAACCGGTTAATGATAGATGAACCATAACCTTTGGTGCTATTTTCTTGAATGGATAAAATCACTGGCATTTCTACTATACAAAAACATATATGATTAACATGTAACATCATAGAATGTGGGCCCTAATCAGTAGCAGGTAACAAAGATATATTCCCCTAGAAAATTAAATAATCTCTGTGTGGGCCTGTTAGACAAGGTTCCAATTATGACATTGAAAGGACATGAAGTAACTTTTTGGTCTTATTTCCAACTTACGGAAAAGTCTTCTTAAGAATGGGTGTCTGCTCCAGGAATTCATGTGTAGGTAGGAAGGTGAAGATTAAAATTTACTGTTGGGATATTATGGTTAATTGTGGGTCATGGAAGCTTTTGACAAGACAGGACAGATATTCCAAGTACTTTCAAAATCCATATGTAAGTGTGCTCCACTTTTGGAAAACTAAGCACCAAAATCCAAATTTAAAACCATTAAGTGGAAAGGTATATATTTTCATTAGAAATGACTCCTGCACTTCACAGAAGGATTTGCCACCTTTGCAGAGGATTATATCTATTAATAACTACTTTTCTGAATTTATTTAAATATGTGATGTATAAAATTTTGATTTTTACTGCAGTTTTCCAGAAATACATCTCTTGCATGAAATAGAGTATGCTTGCAATCTAAATTTTTCCCTGTGTGAAGATATCTTTTTTCATTATAATTTTAGAATGCTTTTTTGAAATTGTATTTGTATGGTTTTCTTTGAAACCTCCCAGCCACAAAGATCTTACCGAAAGCCTTTCCCAGAGAAAGAAAGACAGAAAAAAGTATATTCATCTAATGTCTACTGGATGTTTTATGTTGTTAAAATTCAGCCGGAATTAGAAAGGTCTCCTCATATCTAGAGGGAATAAAATAAATTGATTTATGATTTTTAACAAGCATGACTGAGTGAGGAATCATGCTTATATAATTTTGAAGTCATGACAACATGCTAATCATAATTAAATTTCTTCTAAGAAGACATTTGAAACAGAGATCAGATGCCAGACTACTTGATTATACAACTGTAGGATAGTGTCCCTGACAATGGAGGGGTAGCGCCGTTTAGACTCACTGTCTAAATATCCGGTGGGAAGCAGGGAATTGGAACAAAGGCTATAATGAGGAATAATAGAAATCAGCTAGAAGGGCGATGGACACGTCCCTATTGATTATGTAGTTTGTAAAGAGAAAAAGTGATTAATAGAAACAAGAGAATGAGAAGCAGGAATGACATTTTTTTTTAGCTGCAAACGGAAACCACACTCTTGTAAAGGTCATGTCCAGCCATTTAGAAATAAAATATCCATCTTAAAGACAAGTAATATTACGTTAAAATGGAAATGCAGAGACCTTATGTTCTGCCAGATTTCTGAAAAGGAACACAAGAGTTCCTTTTAGTAGTAAAATAGTGTAGTTTTCAGCCAGCCAAACCTTTCAGTGTAAAACCAGTGGACCAAAAAGTTTTTAGTAGATCTAGCTCGGAATTGCTTAAAAGGCACAGTGGTTTTAGTTTTCTGGGTTCTTATGTTATAAGGCTCTTTCTTCTTATGTGGGAATTAAATGCTTACAGTCTGGAGGAAAAGAGACAAAAGAAAGTGTTTTTCAATCGGTGAGATGTTGTCGTGGGTTCGTAATGTGTGTCCGGGTAACTGAGAATTAAAACGGTTTTACCCGATGCTGCTGAAAGTACTTTTCCCCCCAATGTAACAGTCTTCATGTGCTACCTGTGAGGTTGTCATTTCCTTCTTTGATCTTTGTCCCACAACATTACCCGCAGCATTCTAAACGTGGCGGGAAGGACAGAGGAGAGGCTGTCCTGGCAGAGCCATCTGTTCTAGTTACACAAACCATCCATTTCTGCTGTTGGACGAACGTTGCATTCATCTTTGGCAGTAACCTCTCTTGCACTCCATTACCGGCTGGTGTGTTTGAAAGCTCTGGTACCTTCGATGGATGGTTTCTGGAGAGATACGCTTCTTAAACTAGCTCCCAGGGAGGGACTTTTGTTCCTGCCCAGTGTCCTTTTTCACTTTCTCATTTACGTTTTCTCTTGCCTTTTTCTCTCTGGAGAGCTCAGAGCACATTTTTCTCCTAAGGGCTTAATTACACTGCCTTGTACTCCAAGACTGCTCCATAGGAGGCGGTTGATTGTAGGACACCCCATTTGTCTTGAGAGCCTCTCTTTTCAGTAGGCATGGAGGCAGCCGTTATTCTGTTACTCGCTCCATTACAGCTTAGGACACTGAAATGCAGGGGAGGGCACTTGCCTGGAGTCAGGTGGAAAGTTGAAGCCTGAAACTCACCCAGAACTGAAGTCTTTTGACTTGGTTGACTCCTCTTGTATTTCTATTGCTTCTGTAACTCTCTCTCTCTCTCTCACTCACACGCACGCACACAGAGGTACATTGGGTGATGCCATTCTTCTACTGACCTCTGTGCCTCTCCATAAGAAGAAGCTCCAAAGGCAAATCAAGTGCTCAGTGTGGATCTGGGGATGGCTCCTTCCTGTGTTAGGAAGGAATCACAGAGAAAGCCCGGCAATCATGTACATAAAGCATGCTCGCGAGGTACTGAGCACACAGTAGATGGGACTGTGGTTTATAATTTGGTATTTTAAAATGTACACTTTCTGTGTGATTCCTTCCAGATGGTGGAGTGTACTGTGCACACATTGGGACCACTGCAAGTACATGTTGCTTCTCCTAGGTGATAGATTTAGAGATTTATGGATCTTAGCATCTGAAGGGAATTTAGATATGAACTGACTAGAGTGGAATATACCGAAAACATCATCTCCCTCCGCTCAGGCACTATCTTTCAGTTACGATAGTTTAAGTTGTAGGCGCTTCTGATTGTAAGCTGATTCACACTGAAGTTAAGTTCCACTAAGACCCCGGGCTCGTTTTCTCATAGGCTACCATAAGGCCAGCTTTCCCTTATCCTGTATTTTTGCAGTTGAATTTTAAGCCCAATAGCTGTGTTTACGTGTCCTTATTACATTTCGTTTTTTTTTTTCCTGAACAGTCAAGATAATTTAAAATGCCTATTGTCTCATCTATCAAAAATCTTGGGGTCATTTTTGGCTTCTTACTTTTTCTCACACTTCCCACCCAGTCCATCAGCAAAGTTTGTCATGTTAGCCTTTAAAATGTATTGAATGCAGTTACTTCTTATGCATTTGCTAAGACCACTCTCATCTAAGCTACTGTCATCTCTTGCCTGCACTAATGCATTAGCCCCTACCAAGCCTCTGTTTCCACCCTTATTCCCCCCCAGTCTGTCCTGCTCCACTGTTAACGGTTAGTGACCCTCCTTCTGAGGGAAGGGGAAAGGGCAGAAACACATAGAACAGCTGCCTTGGTCATGAGTCACAAGTAAATACAAAGCCCAATTTGTTGGGTTTCAGCAAAAGCTCACCAATCAGTTCCAGCAGCTTCAGGTCATGAAAAGGACAGATGCGACACATGTCAAAGGTGCCCTCGTTGTCATGTTCCTTGGTCTAGACGTGATTTTCTGTTTCGGGGCGGGGGCACAGAACTTTTTTTTAATTCTGAGTGATTTGAGCTCAAAGTTGACAAGCCAAAAAGCATGAAGATTTTGCTGACATTTGGAAATAAGAATGTGTAATCAGTGGTTCAGGATGTGACTCAGGGAGTTCCCAGCACGGTGGTTGAGGTCACCCAATGACTGACTAATCTGTAGTTTCATGACTTGATGGCAAAGAGACAGGTGTTCCAACGGCAGGACACATTGTAATTTGTCAAGACAATGGACAAACAAAAAGGAACACTATAAGGAGAACACCAGATTCCCTGTTTTCTGCCACCCATCAGAAACCAGGTGGTCAGAGCATAGACTGGAAACGCATCTCCTGGCATCACTGCCACTTACACGGGGAATAAAACAGTAGTCATGTATAAAATGGAACCATGCCTGGCTGAGAACCAGGCTTAATCCAGAAACCAAAAGACAAATGGTTAGAAAGAAAAATCGAGTCATTGAGAGGAAAAGGTACCTCTCCACAGCTTTCACTCCAGGAGCCGAGAAAGACAAACCTGGGTGGAAGAGGTGTGAGTTGTGCATTTCTCAGGTTACATAGCTTATTTAGCTCCAGTGGGTGAAAGAAAAACTCAGAGGTAAAAACAATAAGAGAACAAAAGGCTATTTATTTGCAATATTTTGCAAGGAAGACCAGCTTTCAGAATTGGCTCTCCAAGTAAAGGACACAGCAAACACTTAAGGACAAAAAGCCTTACGAGGTTACCATTAGTTAGATGTTCACGATGGGTAACGGTGGCAGTTTTCTCACATGAGTGTTACCTGTGAGGGATCATCAAATATCTGGTGATGCTGGAATTGCCAACTCAGGGATACCCATGTTCACGCTTGTGTTAGGAGTTTTTGGGAAAGGACTCAGGGTCTCTTTTTCTTTGAGGACTAAGGTTAGGCAGGATATTTCTGGTTTTAAAGTTTATCTCAGGATGTAAAGTGTTTCCACACCCTTCGACTGTAGTATGTGGTTACAGTGGTGGGAGGGCAAGGTGTTAGTTTTTCTTATTCATTATATGTATTAGCTTGTCTGTTTAGTGTCTATCTTCTGCCTTTAGGATGAAAACTCTATGAAAGAAAAGACCTTGTGTGTTTTAAACTTTCTACCATATTGCCATACCGAGAATAGTGTCTTGGCACACAGTAGGTAAGTATGCAATAACTATTTGCTGAAGGAATGAATAGATTTGAGGTAGTAGGTCTTTATTTCAGCTTTGGGCCATCTGTGCACTTCATGAACCTACTTTTTGTGTTTTGAAATTAGTTATTGATATGACATTGAATAGCAAGGGCAGAGTCTTTGAGCGGATCGATGTTAATCCATTAATTGACAACTCTTAAGGACCGTTAATGGAGTGGTTTATTTTATGCCGATGTACCCATATTTTTTCCCCCTCTTCCGCCTCCCTCACCCTACTCTGATTCAAGCCGTTGTTCTCAGTCTAGTGTAGGACACAGCTCCCTGGCCCATGCTGGTATTATGAGCCTTGCGCTCTCCCTGGCTGAGGCAGTCGGTCGCCAGTCGTCGGTCGGCCACTCACAGCAGCTCATGGCAGCTCTCACCGGAGCCACCGGGCTGGCCCAGTACCCATGTTTTTTGAGTATTGAAAGCTTCAGTACATGAGTTGGTAGAAAAGATTCCACTAGGGTTGTGAGTGGGACAATACAGGACAACACTCACTGCTCCCTAAAAACTCCTACAAGCAAGGGGTGTTTCTTTCTCCTCCCTGGTATGGCTCAATCTAGAAAGCTCTCTTGACTATTGACTATGATCAATACCTTATTAGAAAGTCGGTTTTGTGGAATTAAAGTTTTTTCAGAAACTATATATATATATATGTGTGTGTGTGTGTGTATGTGTATATATATATATATATATATATATATATATATATATATATATATATATATTTAAAGTTTATTGGGGTGACAATTGTTAGTAAAGTTACATAGATTTCAGGTGTACAATTCTGGTGTACAATACATAATTTATATATCACATTGTGTGTTTCCCACCCAGAGTCAGTTCTCCTTCCATCACCATATATTTGAAGAAACAATATTTTTTTAACTATTAAAATTAGTTTAATCATTAATTAGCCATCTGTTGGCAACAAGTTACTAGGCTGGGTGTTAGATATATAAAAACGAAGGGTATATGGTTTCTGCCTTGAGAGAGCTAAAAGTCCAATGGAGAAGAACATTGCATAAATAATCACGGTCCTGTGCTGAAGGAATTTACAATGTGCCACAGGCGTACGGGCCAGACTGGAGGCTGGGGAGCAAGGAAGGCCTCTGTTTAAGTGATCCAGGTCAGTTGTGATAAAGGCTGTTGTGGAGGCAGAGGTAGTGGGTATGGCGAAGAGAGGACAGAAATGAGAGACGTCAAAGCAATCAGTATTTACGTGGTGCTTATGGAGCATATCCTACGTGACTAGGCTAAGTACTGAATTATAGTGATGAATAAAACATAATCTCAACTTATTTGAGGAATTGTAGTCATCTGGGGTAGATGGACACAAAATAGGCGCTACAAGGGAGGTATGTATAGATGCTATGTGCTCAAAGCGGAGGGTGGGAGGATTACCATTGTGGTATTGAGCTGAGTTTTAATGTGAGTTTCCCAGATAAGCCAGGTAGAGATGGCATCCCGGGAAAAAGAACAGAATGTGCTTACGCAAAGGAGGCTCTGGAAAAGTTGACTCATCACTACTTGAGACAAAAAGGAAGATAATAAGCATAGGAAAAGATTTAGATAAGTTTATCATTTAGCTTTTGTTGCGTAACACACCAACCCAAAACCTAGTGGCTTGAAACAACAACCATTTATCTCATGATTCTGTGTGCCAGCAATTTGGGCTGCGCTCAGACGTGTGTTCTTCTGGTCTCTGTCGGCTCATTTACGCATCGCTATTGCTTCTAGGGTGGCTGGGAGACGGCCGATCTATGACGTCCTCGGCTGGGAGGATTCCTCTCTGCCCCATGTGGTGTCCTATCCTCCAGTAGGCCAGTCAGGAGAGTGAGCAGAAGTGTGCTCAATTCTGCTGAAGCTTGCCGTCAGCACAACGTCACTTCTGCTTCAATTTATCGGACAAAGCAAGTGACAAAATAAGCCCAGATTTATGGGGTAGAGAAATGGACTCCACCTCTTGATGGAAAGACCTCAAAATTCACACTGCAGAGGGGGTGGACACACGGAGGTGTGAAGAGCTGTGACCCTTTTTGCTATTTACATTTGACAATGGAAAAGAAAGATACCAATGGCTTCTCTTCTCTGCAAATGAGGATTGGGGTAGAAAGCCTGAGGAAAGTGATAAGGATTGGGAATATCAGGCTATAAAGAATAGAATATGGACATGATTGGCACGAATGGCTTACTGAGTAAGATGGAGGGTCAGCTGAGAATGGAAACCATGCATTGGAAACCAGTCATGCTTAGGCTGTTTTTTGTCCTGTCAACTACGATTAACAGCAAAGATTTATCTGCTGTTATCACTATGACTCTAATGGTTTTTCTCTTGACATACTTGTAGAATGCTGGCAAAGATGAGAGTGGACTCTTGTAGCATTATTTGCTGATTAATATAAATGCTGACTTGGTGGCAGATTTTTAGTTAAATTCAAGTCATTTTATTTCCAAACATTATGGCAACAATTTTCACTTTTATTCATTCATTCAATAAATATTTACTGCATACTTACTCTGTGCCAGGTACTGTTATAAGGTAGGAAATCCATTACAGATCCAAACAGAAAAGAGGGCTTTCGTGGAGCTTACATTTTAGTGAGGGGACAGAAAGTAAACAAGATGAATTAGAAAACATAGAGCATGTTAATGAGAAGTGTTTAAAATAAAGAAAGAAAGGGGGATTTGAAAAACAATTGTTAAATTGTTTCAAAGAGGATGGCCAGGGATAGCCTCACTGAGGAGGTGTCATTTAAGTGAAGAAGGAAGTGAGTGTGGAGGGGTAGGGGGTATAGGTCGGGGCAGATCAAAAGATCTTTAGTCATGTAAGGCCTTGGTCTTTCCTCTGAGTGAATTGGGAAGTCCATTGGAAAGTTTTGACTAGAAGAGTGAGGTGATCGGGCAATATTGTAGAAGGATCAAGCAGCAGCTGTCTTGAAATGAGATCTTCTCTTGATATGAGGGGCCAAGACAGAGCAGGGAGGTCAGTTAGGAGGCTGTTGCAGTTGTGCGGGAGAGAAGTGCTGGCGGCAGCAGCAAAGCTGGTGACTTATGGTCAGATGCTGGACATATTTTGATGAGAAAGCTCACAGTCTTCATCTTTGCTGATGGACTTTGAATGCTTTGACCAAAATTATTTTCACATAAATGATACCATCTTTATCCTTGGGTCTCTCCAGGAACTTTCTTTGAATGTTTCAAAGGAGAGTATCTTTAATGATCTCTGGTCTATGAGTAATCCTTGAAGTTTACACTTGACGAACAAGAATATGGAGGAAGGAGGTGAGGTGAGGAGGAAGTGAGGGGAAAGAAAGGGAAAAAAAGGGCATGATTAAGGGTCTGCTTTGTGCCAGGCCTGGTTCTGGGCACCTTACCTGTGCTGGTTGTCAAGGAGAATAGAACTCTTGCCAAAAATATTGGTTTGCTTTTCAGCTTATTTGGTTTTTCCTGGAGAAAGAAGCAGGACTAGTTTGGCAGACTCTATTGTAAGACGCTGATGATTAGGCCAGGAGAATGGGTCATGCCATTCATTGACTAATATTGTTGAGCACTTCGTGTGTGCCAGGTATACTGTAGATGCTGGAGACAGAAGGACAATAAGACACGGTAACAGCCTTCCAGATGTCTGCAGTCTTGTGTAGGTGAGCACACAGGCAATTTTAATATAGGGCAATAGGGCACTGGGAGGAGCGTCTAGCTTAGCTTTAAAGTGTCAGAGAGGATTTCCTGCAGAAAGGAGTCCAGAAAGATGAGTAGGAATTATTTAGGCAAAAGTGAAGGTATAACAGTATTTCAGTTGAGAGAACAGGACGTGTGAAAGAGGGGAGATGAGAAAGAGGTAAATTCGGAGTGCCTTAAGTGAGGCGTGCTGGGAAGTGGAGAAAGATGAGACGAGATTATATAAACAGACCCTCTTAAGCTATAAGACTTCCACGATATAAGACTTCCATCATGCTCCCGTCCTTTGGCCTGTTTTATTTTGTTTGGGCTGCTTGTGTTTCCCTATTTTCTATCCACAAGGGTATTAGAAATGAATCAAAGATGAATCAGGGTTCACTATCAGCTACTGCAGATTTATTACTGATCTTAACAACCACCGCTCTTACCTTAGCCTACTTTAGTGTTTCCTTCTATTGTTTATTCTCTGCGAGCACGTAAAACTATCACAAAAACACAGGCCCTGCCATGGCAGTTTCCAACTTGTAGACGGTAACATGAAAACAAGACACATTTACACATATTATTGGTGAGTCCATTTTCTTTCTGGTCTTTTTTCTCTATCCTTTTATTATTATTTTATTGGAATCACCCTCCTCTGATTACCAGGGCAGGAACTCTGCCTCATGTGGGCCCTGGAAACACATAATGTCTACTTATAAGACTCGATAAAGGGAATCCAGGGGAAAGAGAAAATACAAACTTGAGTCCAGTGAAAACTTTGCCTAAAAGAAGGATACTGTGTAACAAGAACAACAACAACAACAACAACACATTCTCTCCCCTCTCCCAGAAATGCACCAGTTTGTACAGAGTCAGCCTCGTCCTGTCCTTCCAATCTACCCTCTTGCTACCCTGCAATTAGAGTAGAAGTTAAATTACTCATTTATTGCTTAGGAGACTTTACATCTAGAAGTGAGTTTAGGGATTATGTGGATCATTGATCCCCACCCACCCCACACCCCATCTACTAATAAGGAAACAGTCTCAGAGAGGTTAAGAACTTACCTAGGGCACATGCCCCCTGCAGAGCCCAGTTGAGGCCTCAGACAGGAAGCCAGGCCTTTTAACTTGGAGTGGAGAGTCTATTCCCTTCATCTGTTGACTCTCACCAGAGGCAGAAATCAAAGCAAATGAGGAAAAATAGCAGTCTCAAGATCCTGTGGCTTTTCACTTGACATGACTATTCTTTAAAAGACACTTAGGCAGTTGGATGTTTTTATTAAAACAGTTGATGTAAAGACATTTATGCAAAGTTATAATATAGGGCAAATGGTATACGTTCTAAGATTAATAATGGATGTTGGAATACGTTTCGTCATTATGCAAAGTATTTTACTGTAGGTACCCCTTTCATTTGCTAGTAAAAATGCATATTCACATGTATAAACATATAAAATATTTTACAAATATGAATATATAAATATATCTCTAGCAGCACATCTAAATATAGATATCTCTCTATTCATCATTCTGAGGTTTACGTGCAACTTTTCCAGACACCAGTTGCATCAAGAGAAGCCTGTTCATTGACCAGGATTTTATAACTCACTCTAGCTTTGTTAAAAGGCTCAGTGGAAGTTTTTGATTCTCATGCTGAACTCAGAAGCAATTTGTGGCTGGTCAATTATAGTTTATCCTATAGAGTTCCAGCTGAGTGTGTGACTGAGCCAGCAAACATTGGACTTGGGTAGGAAATAGGAAATGCTTTTGTTTTGTGGAGTGAGAGTAGGTATGACTTATCCTGTTTATTATAGCACTCTAGTGAGTTTCTCTTATGAAAGGTTGCTTTGAATCTTTAGGCTGGGACCTATTCTGTGATCACTACAGCTTGTCAAGTCCTAATAGCTACTTATCTCTTCAGTAGGCGCCTATATATTTTAGAATTTTAACTCTTATGATGCTGTGATAAGCAGGCAAGCAGTGGGAAGCCTCCATAACTACTTCCCCCTGGAGAGTCAAAAAGATAAAGGTTCTTTCTTAGTCTAGCCAGACAACTTCGGCCTGTGTTAATAGGAATGGATAATCTTAATGCCTAAATAGCATTAAATATTTATACTTAAAGCTTATTAAATATGTCTTGCAATTTCTCATGCCTGTAAGAGCCAAATGATGTTTACAAACTGGGTTTTAATAGTATTTACCATCAAAGAAACAGAAATTTCTTAAAATTAGAATACATAATGAGGATGAGAGGCAACTACTTACTAAAGAGTAAGATTACAGTGATACCATCAACTATATTTGTTTTCTCTGACATCTAGTAGTTGAGTTGGTAATCCCCATTTTGTGAGATTAGTGAGATAGGAGTCGCAGCATTAACTCGCTTTTTCTACAAGTCATCTTATTATTCTGTCAGTTACAATAGACTAGATGAAGTAATAATAACAAACAACTCTTAACTTTTAGTAGTTTAATATAACAAGAGTTTACTTTTTGCCCGTGCCACATAACCAATGAGAATTGGCAGGAGGGCTCTGCTCAGTAACTCAGGCTGATGGGAATTCCAACTCGTATGTGCTTCCGTGATGCCTAGGAAGTGGTGATGGAGTTCTGCAGAGCCTCACCCTGGTAATTAAATGCTTTGTCTGGAAGAGATACATATCACTTCTATTTCACATTTCATTGTACAAAGCAAGTGACATGCCCATATCTAGGTCAAAGGGTCAGAGAAACAGTCCCATCAAGGGTCTGGAAAGAGGAAAAGGACCAATGTCACAATTACACTATAGGGGCTGGTAAGATGTCATCTGTAATACTTCTCTCTTTACATTTTCAATAAACGAAACAAGAGAATGATATTTCTAGTGATAAATGGTTGATTTTTATTAAAAGGTCAACTAGGTTATTTTAAAATACCTTCCTTTACTGCTTCTGTGTAGTTAAAATGTATGGCCCTTGAGCCCATAACCATTTAATTTATTTATGTCATGCCAAGAAAATGTTCTTAAATATTAAATTGAACCATTAGTTTTATAATTTCTAGAGTTTGAATTATTCTTTGACTATCAGGTTTCTTCTAGAATTTTTTTTTATTTGTTCAATGACTTGTGATTTTTTCACAGGAAAAAAAACACATGTATACAACAAGACAATTAGAATGTTAAGTTTAAAGGCTATTATAGCTCATTGAACACAAACTCTGTCAGAGGCATATTACTAGGTAGTTTACCTAAGTTATCTCATATACTCCCCCCAATAATTCTATGAAATAGGTATTATGATCTCTGTTTTACAGATGTGGAAACAAAGGTATATAATAGTTAATCATCTAATCCGGTGACATACTCATACAATTTATGGAGCTGGGATTAGATTCAAGCCAATTGACTCTACATCCCAGCTTTTGTCCACTGTAATTTGAAGCTTTCATGCACCCATATTAATTCTGTGGCAAAACAGCGGTTATCATCTATCTGGGCCTTTAGATTTGCTGTTAACGATATATGCGCAGAAAGACCTTCTTAGAATGTAGAACTCTGATGAGGGCCCTTGAGCTACAGGAGGAGGCAGCATGATTTGGTAGTTAAGAGCAGAGAATTTGAAACCAGCCTGTTTGGCAGTTAACGTTGCCCAGCCTCAGTTTCTTCCTGTGTAAAATGGGGATAATAACAGTACCTTACCTACTTAACCATTTATGGAGGATTATCTGAGTTATTATTTGTAAAATGCTTAGAGCAGTGCCTAGAACAGAGTAGGTATTGCACAATTGTTTTATATAAGTAAAATTTGTGTCTCTTTGTCATGAGGGCACACAGTTGTGCTGTGGCTCTTTTTGTTAATAGCAAAGTTCAATGTGGCTATGAAGGTGTGTGAATATGTTTGCCCTAGTCTAGAGAAATGGTTTGTAGAGGAGTCATACAGGTCATTGGTACCATGGCGAGATAAGGAATGGCATGTAGTCAAGGCCATTTCTCTGAAGAGGTTGAGTTAGGGTTTGGGGGCTTCTACTCTTCTCTTTGTTGAAGGTAAAATATGTAGAATTTCAGGGAATGGGTAGGAGGCTTTTTTTGTTGGATGTCCAGCGATGTAGGTGCTGCTAGAGCAGTGGGTGCTACTGTGTCAGTGTTCTTCCACAAGCCCTTGGCCACTGTTGTTTGCCTGTTTTGCCCTTGAGGGTGGTCTGCATGGAGATGAGAATACAAGGAGGATATGAACTTTTCTTATGCCAACCTGTAATTCTAGAAACAGTGAATTCTGGGCTGATTTTAATCTCAGGTACATGGGGCTTTTGGAAGCTGTGTTATAGTTCAGACCAAGCTGCTGAGAGCTTTGCATCCCCAGGGAAGAGAACTGACATTTATAAAGTACCTACTCTGAGCTAGGCATTGTGTTGAATTGATATACATTATCTTTAAAAAAAAAATCACATAAATCCTGTGAAACATGCTTATTTTCCCATTTTTCAGATAAGGAACCTGACACTTGGAATGGTTAATTGATGAGCTTATCAAGGCCACCTAACAAGTAAAGACAACAGGATACGGTTTGAGGTGTTTCTCACTCTTTCTATAGGGCAGAGTGGGAGTGAATGCAGAGGAGTCTGCTCAACAATTTCTATAAATGGATTGTTTTTAAGTCAGGGGCTTGAAAGTTGAAAACTGACCTGGACCTAAGAGTATGAGTCTAGGTAAGGTGGAGGTGGTGGGGCAGTTGCTACATTTCTTTTTTTAACCAAAGGGTTAGAAAAAGTGAATATGCCTGTCATTTAAAAAAATTTCAAACCCTGAACAACAAATTCCCAAGAGAGTGGGGCAGAGAACATTTTAGGCAGGTGGAAGCTATCCAGTTTTTGACAAGAATGGAATAAATCTATAACCTCAATTATATTTTGTAAAAGAATGTGTAGAGGTCATCTGTGGTAAGGCTCCAACTATATTTTAGGGAGTTGGCAGGCCTTTCCCTCATTCATTTCCTTAGATAAACTATACTCCAGAATATATGCTATTGAGTTACTTAATTAAAACAGGAGATCAGTACCCAATTTAGGCACCAAGGGAGGATGCTTTATTACATGGGAGAAGGTCTGGGATGAGTTTAAGTGCGGGAACTCTTTGGGCCTCACCCCCCCCTTACACTGCATCTTGTATATTATAAGTTGTTAATGAATATTTGAAATTCAAGTGGGCCATAATTACAGTTCTTGATGGCTTCTATAGATAAAATAGAATTAAACCTCATGTGTAAATTTGCAGATCTTTCTCTTTTTTATTTTGAAATTATGAACAGGATAGATTAAGTAAAACTCATGGCGAAGGACGTGCAGCTGTGTGATTTTAAAGGAGATTTATTATTTAGCAGAAATATTCTGATTTGCAAATATTCTGATGTGCAAACAGCATCCAAGGCTCAACTACAACAGGAGGGCACACACAACTCACACAAGGGACACACCTGGAGTACCCAGCTCAGGTCACAAGGGAGATGGTACTACTAGGTCCCACAGGACACCTACTACATAAGGCCACTCCACTAAAACTGGAAGACATAGAAGCTCTACCTAATACATAGAAACAAACACCAGGAACAGCCAAAATGGGGAGACAAAAACACATGTCCCAAATGAAAAAACAGAACAAAGCTAGGAAAAGAACTAAACAAAATGAAGACAAGCAATCTACCAGACATAGAGTTCAAAATGCTGGTTATAAGGATGCTTATGGTCTCAGGGAGAACTTCAACAAAGAGACAGGAAACATAAAAATGCAGATAGAAAACATAAAACTCAACCAGTCAGAAATGAAAAATACAGTAACTGAAATGAGGAATATATTAGATGGAATCAACAGTAGATTAGATGAAGCAGAGGTCTGAATCAGCAATTTGGAAGATAAGGTAGCAGAAAACACCCAATCAGAATAGCAAAAATAAAATAAAACATTTTTAAAAAGTGAGGATAATTTAAGGGGCCTCTGGGACAGCATCAAGCATACCAGCATTTCCTATCATAGGTGTACCAGAAGGAGAAGAGAGAGAGCAAGGAATTCAAAACTTATTTGAAGAAGTCATGACAGAAAACTTCCCCAACCTGGTGAAAGAAATAGACATATAAGCCCAGGAAGCACAGAGAGTCCCAAACAAGATGAACCCAAAGAGGCTCACACCAAGACACATCATAGTTAAAATGGCAAAAGTTAAAGACAAAGAGAGAATCTTAAAAGCAGCAAGACAATAGCAGTTAGTTACCTACAAGGGAGCTCCCATAAGACTGTCAGCTGATTTCTCAATAGAAACTTTGCAGGCCAGAAAGAATATTTTGTGCCAACAAAATATTCAAAGTGATGAAAAGTAAGGACCTACAACCAAGATGATGCAGCAATGCTATCATTAAAAAATGAAGGAAAGATAAAGAGCTTCCCAGACAAGAAAAAGCTAAAGGAGTTTATCACCACCAAACAAGTATTATAAGAAATGTTACAGGGACTTCTTTAAGAAGAAGAAGAAAAAAAGATTGAAATATGAATAATAAAAATGGCAATACTACATATCTGTCAACAATTACTTTTAATGTAAATGGATTAAATGCTCCAATCAAAAGACATACGGTGGCTGAATGGATAAGAAAACAAGATTCTTACATGTGCTTTTCTCCTTACAAGAGACTCACTTCAGATCAAAAGCCACACACAGACTGAAAGTAAAGGGATGGAAAAAAATATTTCATGAAAATGGAAACAAATAAACAAACCATCTGGGGTAGCAATACTTATGCCAGGCAAAATAAACTTTAAAACAAAGACTATAATAAGAGATAAAGAAGGACCCAGTAATCCCACTTCTGGGTATTTATCTGAATAAACCCAAAACACTACTTTAAAGGGACATGTGCATCCATATGTTCATTGCAGCATTATTTACAATAGCCAAGATATGGAGGCAACCTGGGTGTTCATCAATAGATGAATGGGTAAAGAAGAGGAGGTACATATATACACCTGAATATTACTCAGCTATAAAAAAGGAATAAAATCTTGCCATCTGCAACTACATGGATGGACCTAGAAGGTATTGTGCTGTGTGGAGTAAGTCACACAGAGAAGGACAAATGCCATATAATTTCACTTATATGTGTAGTCTGCAGAACAAAATGAACGAACAAACAAAACAAACAAACTCATAGATACAGAGAACATTTTGATGGTTGTCAGATGGGAGGGGGGTTGGGGGAATGAGTGAAAAAGCAGAAAGAAGTACTAGTTGGTAATTACAAAATAGTCATGGGGATGTAAACTATAGCATAAGGAATATAGTCGATAATATTGTAGTAACTATATACACGTGTGGTGTCAGATGGGTACTAGAGTTATCAGGGTGATCACTTCATAAGTTACGTAAGTGTCTAATCATTATGTTGTACCCCTGAAAGTAATACAATATTGTATGACAACTGTAATTGAAAAATAAAAAAAATTATTTAAGAAAATAGTCAATCACTACAAAAGAAATTCTCTTATATATATATTTTAATTATGTTTTCATTTCTGAATTTAAACCTTATACTTATTATATATGGTGCTTTTTTCCTATTAACTTTTAGAATTAAACAAATCATACTTAAATATGTATAATATAAAATTTACCATCTTAACCATTTTAAGTGTACAGTTCAGTATTGTGTGTACATTCAAGTGTTGTGCAACCGATCTATAAAATTATTTTCATCTTGCAAAACTGAAACTCTGTATCCATTAAACAACAACTCTCCATCTCTATGAATTTCACTACTCTGGGTACCTCATATAAGTAAAATCATATATGTCTTTTTGTTACTTGTTTATTTCATGTAGTGTAATGTCTTCAAGGTTCATCCATGTTATATAGCATGTGTTGGAATTTCCTTCCTTTGGAAGTTTGAAAAATATTCCATTGTATGGATAGACCACATTTTGTTTATCCATTCATCCATTGATGGAACTTGGGTTGTTTCTACCTTTTGGCTCTTACAAACAGGGCTGCTATCAACATGAGTGAACACGTATCTCTCCTGAGACCCTGCTTCTAATTCTTTTGGCTATACACCCAGAAGTGGGATTGGCGGATCATATGGTAATACCATTCTTAAATTTTTTGAGGAAGCACCATACTATTTTCCATAGCTTTTTCTTATTCATGTAAATTAATTTTTACCTTTATCAAAGTAACATGTGCACATAAACAATTAGTACTACAAAGATTTAGCTACCCCACCCATTTCTCTAAAGTAGTTTTGTTGGAAATTTTGGTTAAATAATCAGTGTTTACCTTATTATAATTATTGTAAATATTTTATTTTGCTGAATCAATATGAGCCAAAGATATTATGATAGGTCTCATTTCTTGTACTAATTTTTTTTTTCAGGTTGACTATAACATTCCAGGATAATCAATGAAATTTAAAGTCAATAATTAAATGAGGAGGTCTTCTCTATGTTTTTGTTTTAATTACTGGAATTGTTGATACCTTATTTGTTATTGACTTTTTCTCTGTAACTATTGCTATGTTTCCCAAATTATTTAATAGAGCTGTGAATGTCTACCACTAGTTATTTTCCACATGCTCAAGCATGTCAGTTCCACTGCTTTTCCACTGTTTTCCTCGGCAGCCTACCTTCTCAGCGCTGCCCTCCTGCTCCACTCTTGGGTTGAGTTCTAGGCTTGATGCATAGCTGACATTCTGGGACTTCTCTTCACCTATTCTGAGTGTTGATGCCATGTTTCTTAGTTCTGTTGTCTTAAGCTTGCTTGCTTTTGTTTTACTCTGCCTTGCTTTCTTTCTGGAAGCATTTACAGTCTTTATTCCTGGTATGAGCCTTTCTTCGTTTGTTGTGCTTGTACTGTATTGGTGGTCCCTTTTATATTATATTATTGATCGTTCCTCTCCTTTATTTTACTCTGTTCTCTCTTAATGGAACTTGTATTATTTCAGTATTATATCTCTTGAGCTAATTCTCTAGTTTTCTTACTCATGTTCTATTTTCCATTTCTTTGTATTTTTGTTCTACTTTGGAGATTTCCTTGACTGAGATCACATTCCAAACTATACTGAGTTTTTCTTTTTGTTTTTATCTCTTCTAAAATTTCCAATGAGTCTTTCTTGTGCCCTCATTGCTATTTTTTTCAAATAGCTTTTTTTTCCTGTTTCATAAATGCACTTCATTCTTTTCACTGACTGAGCACATTTAATATGAATATTAAAAAGTTTCTCCCTCTTTTCCTTGTAGTTTATTTCCTCCAAGTGTTTCGTCTCTATTTGTTTTTATGATATCTCTTCTTCATACTGCCATCTTTCCGCCAATTTCTAATGATTGTTGGTAGTCTGTTCCCATTTAAATGCAAGGCACAAAAGCTCTGATAGAAAACTGTAAACAAGGTGGGCTTCTCTGTAGGTAATCAGGTTATGAGCAGACCTTGTTTTCAAGGAAGGCTTAGAGATCAGGAACTTTCAGTCTTCTCCCCACCCGGCCCCCGGCCCGGGCCATTAAGTTTCTCTCCAGAAGAATTCCCCAGTCTTCTGCCAAGAGGTGTGCCTGGTTGGTAGCATCCTGGACGTAGGATGGAGTGTTTAATAAGCAGGCTTTCGTTTAGCCTGTTTTCAGTTTGGCATCTCACACCTGTCCTCTATTGTCATGTGCCTCTGAGCCTGGTGATTATATCACTGATTAAACTGACTTTCTTGAGTTATTAGTTGATATTTATCAGTTCTATTACAATTTGCCTTATTGGTGGTATTTGAGGTACTATGACTGATAAGTTAATAGAATTAAAAAAATCAAACATATTTAATATTCTGGAAAGACAGCAAATTCTTTTAAAAAGTTGCACACAAAGAGAAATATTAGTCACAGAGAAAGGAGGAAAAATGTTCTCTAGGCAAAGATGTTTTTAAAGAGATTTATTTTTTAATCTAATAAATACAACTGATGAAAATAGGAAAGACAAGTTACTAAACTGCTATTATATGTGATCGAGCAGTGATCTAAGGCAGAGGAAAACTCCCTTAAGGGCAGCCATGTTGAAGATAGAATTAGTTGCTTGGAACAAAAACAGAAGATGAAGCACACAAAAACTCACAGATGCAGCCTCTGAAACCTGTAGGCCAGGAGGGGCCCACAGGAGAAAGCAGAGGTTCTTTCTTAAAGCCAAGAGCAGGGAGAGGTTGCAAGAGAGAGAAAAACTGTAGTACAGAGCATGATATGGTTAATGTAGAAGTAGAAGCCTTAGAAGCTGAGACCCTGAGGTGCCAAGTGATCACAACGACTTTGATCCATGACCATGACCTCCTTGCTTAGGGAGCGGGGAGACAATCCTGTCCTGGGACTGTATTCCTTCCATTCTAAACTGTAGTCTTGTGAGGCCCTGTGGTAACAGGGTTCTGTGGTCCCTGGGGTCTGGCCATGTGGCTGCCTCAGGTCTTCGTCATGTCCAGTGGGGGAGTGAGCCTTTCTTTGCCATTAAGAATAAACACAAGGACTCTATAATTTGAGTATCAGAAGATAGTTCTGTACTTCTGGATGTTAGCAGTCCGACAGGCTGGCTCTTATTTCCAGAGACTTACCAGTTGCTTTGTAGCTCTCCCAGAGGGCTCCTCTTTCACTTCAGCCTCATTCCTTTTCCTTCCTTTGGAGAGGGATGGCCCAGGCCCTGGGATTAGTTCCTACCAAAGGTTTCCCTTTCGCAGCCTGCTCCTTAGGCTCTGCAGGTCAGACCTCGTCTGCAGGAGGGTGAGTGGTAAGAGCTTACCTCCTCTTCATGGAGCACCCTGATTCCCTGGAGCAAGCACTGCTGTGTCTGGGCTGTGAGCAGCCATGGACAGTGCTCCCTGGTCAATCTGTGGGGTGCTCCAAGAGGCTTCTGCAAGCACATCCTTTCTTTGAAGTCTCCTTTTGTGTTTTGAAAAATCCATGCAATTAAAAAATTTTAAATCCATACTATTTTGGTATTGGTCTAATACTTAAATATTAGAATGACATAAAAGTCATATAAATAAAATAATGATATTTCCTTTCCAATCTTTAAGTACATTTTATACTTGAGCTTTATGCTGTGACTGCAAGCCCTTTGTGACTCTCTTCTGTGAACCTCTGGGTGTTATGCATAAACTAGTTTGAGAAGTAAAGAATTGGAAAGAACATTGAACCCATTGTTCTTTGTCAATTGTTCAATGTCAGAGAATGTGGCTCTAGTCTGGGGTCTTTAGTCAGGGACCCTGTGCCTGAGTGTTAACTGCCTACTTTCTCTGGACCTCTGTTTCCTCATCTGTACAATGGGGAGGTTGTAATAGATGTTCTCTTTTTTCCGCTCAATTGAAGTTTTCTCTCCTGAATTACCCAGATTTTGTCTTAACATTCTGCTTCATTTCATACAAAATCATAGCCACCCTGTAGTCTCTACAGACCTTTTATTTGCTATTTATTTATTTATTTATTTATTGTGAGATCTATCCAACTTTTTAAAATTAAATTTATAGGAGTGACATTGGTTAATAAGATTATATAAGTTTCAAGTGTACAATATTATAATACATCATCTGTATATTACATTGTGTGCTCATTATCCAGTTTAGTCTCCTTCTGTCACCATATGTTTGACCCTCTTTACCCTCTTTAACCTTACCCCATGTCCCTTCCCCTCTGGTAACTACAATACTGTTATCTGTGTCAATGATTTTTGTTTGTTTTATTCCTTCATTTGTTGCTCTTTGTTTTATATCCCACATATGAGTGAAATCATATGATTCTTGTCCTTATCTGTCTGACTTGTTTTGCTTTGCATGATAATCTCAAGATCTATCCATGTTGTTGCAAATGGCAGTATTTCATCTTTTCTTATGGCTGAGTAATTAATATTCCATTGGGCATATGTACTAAATCTTCTTTATCCAATCATCTGTCGAAGGACACTTTGGTTGTTTTCATGTCTTGGCCACCACAAATAAAGCTGCAATGAACACAGGGGTACATGTATCTTCACAGATAAATGTTTTCAGATTTTTTTGGGTAGATACCCAGAAGAAGGGTCACCGAGTCATATGGTAGTTCTATTCTTAATTTTTTGAGAAACCTCCATACTGTTTTCCATAGTGGCTATATTACTTTACATTCCCACAGCAGTATATGAGGGTTCCCTTTTCTCCACGACCTCTTCAACACTTGTTCTTACTTGTCTTGTTGATAATAACCATTCTAACAGGTGTGAGGTGGTATCTCATTGTGGTTTTGATTTGCATTTCCCTAATAGTTAGTGAAGTTGAACATCTTTTCATATATCTGTTGGCCATTTGTATGTCTTCTTGGGGAAAACTGTCTGTTCAGGTCCTCTGTCCACTTTTTAAATTGGATTGTTGTTTTTTTTTTTGTTGTTAATTTGTGTAAGGTCTTTATATATTTTGGGTATTAGCCCCTTGTCAGAGGTATTGTTTTCAAATATCTTCTCCCATTGGTTGTCTTTTTGTTTTGTTGATGGTTTCTTTTGCTGTGCAGAAGCTTTTCAGTTTGATATAATTCCATTCATTTATTTTTGCTTTTACTTCCCTTGTTTTTGGGGTCAAATTCACAAAAGCCTCTCTGAGACCAAGGTCCATAAGTTTAGTACCTATGTTTTCTTCTTTGTATTTAATTGTTTCAGGTCTTATATTGAGATCTTTGATGCATTTTGAGTTAATTTTTGTGTATGGTGACATATAGCAGTCTAGTTTCATTCTTTTGCAAATGGCTTTCCAAATTTCCCAGCACCATTTATTGAAGAGGCTTTCTTTTTTCCATTGTATGTTTTTGGCTTCTTTGTGGAAAATTATTTGTCCATATACATGAGGGTTTATTATTGGGCTCTCAGTTCTATGTGCCTGTTTTTCTGCTGATACTGTATTGTTTTGATTATTGTAGCTTTGTGGTATAATTTGAAGTCAGGGAGTGTGATACCTCCCACTTTGTACTTTTTTCTTGGGACTGCTTTGTCTATTCCAGTTTTTCTGTGGTTCCATACAAATCATGGTTTTTTGTTCTATTTCTTTGAAAAATGCCATTGGGATTTTGATGGGAATTGCTTTGGGTAATATGGCCATTTTAATTATCTTGATTATTCCAGTGTATGAACATGTGATATCTTTCCATTTCTTCTTTAATTTCTTTTAATAATGTCTTATAGTTTTCAGTGTATAGGTCCTTTACATCTTTTGTTAAGTTTATTCCTGGATATTTTATTCTTTGTGTTGCAATTGAAAATGGATTTTTTTCATATCTTTTTTTGATATTTCGTTGTTAGTATATAGGAATGCAATGAATTTTTCTACATTGATTTTTGTATCCTGCAACTTTCCTGTATTTGTTTATTGTTTCTATTAGCTTTTTGGTGGAGTCTTTAGGGTTTTTTATGTGTAGAATCACGTCACCTGCAAAAAGTGACAATTTCACTTACTCATTCCCCATTTGGGTGCCTTTTATTTCATTCTCTTGTCTGATTGTTCTGGCTAGGACTTCCAGTATTGTGTTGAATAACAGTGGTGAGATTGGGCATCGTTGTCCTGTTCCTGAGGAAAAGCTTTTAGTTTTTCACCGTTTAGTATAATATTAGCTGAGGGCTTGTTATACATGACCTTTATTATGTTGAGGTACATTCTTTCTATACCCAGTCCATTGAGTGTCTTGATCATACATGGATGTTGTATCTTGTCAAATGCTTTTTCTGCATCTATTAATATGATCATATAATTTTGATTTTTCACTTATTTATTTTTTTGGGTGTGGGCAAATCTCATTTTAATCGTAAAAGCCTATTTTACAGCACATTCAATAATGAAAAAAAGCAGAGCTGTGACTCTTCTACATGTGAATACATAAAAGTCCCTTGAAATTCAGGTAGTCAAGATAAGGGCATTTCACAAGGAAAGAACTGCTCTGCATCTTTCTGAAGACTGTTTTACACTAATTTGAAAAGACAACTAGGCATACTTGAACTTCAAAATAGTAAGATGTGCCTTTCAGGGACAGAAGAAAAAAAATCTGTTTTTAAAAAATACTGTTAGCTAAATACATATCAGCAATGTCAATTGACAAAGTGAGATGATGTCCTCCTTGAATCAGGCTAGAGTGGAACTCTTAGTAAAAGGGGGCCCTGGGCAGGGATGGGAAACCAGGAGAAAGGGAGCAGCAGACACCACGCAGTGCTAAACAAATGACTTCCATTCCTCTAACGTGGATGGAACACCACTCCATGACTTCAGAGGCAGGGGTACAAGAACAGCTGTGGGTAGTGACTGCTCTCTCACTGCTGGGGATTGTTGAAGGGTCTCAATTTAGCCCATGGACAAAATCCTTGACTAGCAAATTCAAATTGTTACTGAATTTAAGTCATAAGGAATCTATAGGAAATTCCTGTTTTATTTATACATGCATATGTACTCCTACTTACCTAATTAGAGCAATGATTGCACAAGTAACATTCTGTTCTCATATGGTTTCTTCTACACAGTGGAATAGCTTAAGAAAAGTATTGTCTAATTTTGATTTCATTTTATACTTTCAAAAGAGACAGAGGGAACAGAAAGGAGAAAAATGGGACTAATTCTCCACCTTTGGGGCCTAGCAGGTACAAAACCAGACTTCTCTGACTCAAGGTTTATCCAGGGAAGTGTCAGGCCCCACGGAAGTCTAAGGAAGACTGGGTAAGCTCCTTGCACCCACCCCTACAGAAAGAACTTTACAGTTGTAATCTATCAGTGTTCTAGCTAAAATATATGTTTAAAACTACAGAGGGTTTCAACTGAACATTTAAAATTTTAACTCTAGCATTTCAGCAATAAACACACTCAGAGAGCTCCTCTCAGAAGTGAAATTAAGAGACGATTTTTCTGATATCTGAAAAGTGAAGCTCAGGCTCTCAGCTCCACGCCACTTTCAGGCTTTGGCAGACACATAAGGTGGTGGCGGCTCCCTGGCAGTACCGTTCACAGTGACATCATCATACGAGAGTAACAGGGCCATAGCGTCATTGCTGGTAACATAAAACAGGATGTTGGAGGAGTTCCTACCATTGATGTATCGGTAGCAGTTCCAACACAGCTAATCAAGGAACCCTTAAAAATTAAGATAATGCTGATAAACAGAAGAATGATAAGGATTAAACAGGTAGGATTCACTAACATGATATTATCTCTGTAGGGAAAATTAGAAGGCAGCTATCGCATGTATTTCTGAATGGAATTTTGATGAACAAGCACAGTGACTGCAACCAAAGTGTTTGGGGCAAAATCAAAGATCTGGTCACAGAAGAATGGGATGATCCCAGCAGGGTGTGCTTGTATGCTCCATAAGTAGCCATTGAGCATATCAGTATCATGAGAAGAGAAATTACAATAGCAATGCACATGTTGGCATCATCCATGAACTCAAAGTTACCTCCTAGTTCGGAACTTGAATAGCGATACTGTCAGGATCAGCCAGGGTGCTCAAGAGAATCAACAGTACCAGGGCACTGGTGAGCATGTACCAGACGCCGAGAAGGACGGTGCTGGTCCGAACATGGCAGCACAGGTGGCAGCTGTTGGAGTAGAATCGCATCCAGGCGTGACCATCTTCGTCTCTCTGGCAGCGTTGCCAGGGCACAATCACACGTTCAAGTTTGCAGGAACCTCAGCTGCACCATTCAGGTCCACCTCTGGGCTGCTGCCAGCTTCTCTGCCGCTCCCCATCTGCATGGCTCATGCTTGCTCACCTGCTCACCGTCTGGCCTTTGTTCTGCCTATCCTTTATTTTGTTTATGTGGTGGTTCATATCAATCGATTTGCATATGTAGAACCATCCTTGTGCCCCTAGAATGAACCCCACTCGATTATGATGTATTATTTTTTTAATGTATTGTTGTATTCAATTTGCTTGTACTTTGTTCAGAATTTTTGCATCTGTTTTTATCAGAGATATTGGTCTGTAATTTTTGTGTGTGTTGTCTTTCCCAGGTTATGGTATCAGGGTAATGTTGGCCTCATAAAATGAGTTAGGAAGTATTGCTTCTTCGTCAGTTTTTTGGAAGAATTTGAGAGATCTTTGAATGTTTCATAGAATTCACTAGTGAAGCCATCTGGTCTTGGACTTGTACTTTTTGGGAGCTTTTGATGACTATTTCAAATTCCTTACTGTTGATTGGTTTATTTAGATTTTCTAATTCATCGTGATTCAGTCTAGGAAGGTTATATATTTCTTAGAATTTGTCCATTTCTTCTAGGTTATTTAACTTGGTGGCGTATGGCTTTTCATAGTATTCTTTTTTTTTTAAGTTAAAGTTTATTGGGGTGACAATGGTTAGTAAATTTACATAGATTTCAGGTGTAATGCATTATCTATATCTCACATAGTGTGTTCACCATCCAGAGTCAGTTCTCTTTCCATCACCGTATATTAGACCCCATTTACCCTCTTCTAGAGACTCCCTCCCCCCTTACCCTCTGGTAACCTCTAAACTATTGTCTATGTCTATGAGTTTTTGTTCCTTCATTTGTTTGTCTTGTTGTTTTCAGTTTTATATATCACATATCAGTGAATCATATGGTTCTCTACTTTTTCTGTCTGACTTGTTTCACTTAGCATTATAATCTAGCTTTTCATAGTATTCTTGTATTTCTGTGGTGTCCATTGTAACTTCTCTTTCATTTCTGATTTTGTTTATTGGAGTCTTTTTTTCTTAATGAGTCTAGCCAGAGGTTTGTCAATTTTTTTTTCCCCCTTCTTCCGCCACCGCCTCCCACTCCAGTTCAAGCCGTTGTTTCTCAGTCTGGTTGTGTAGGACACAGCTCCCTGGCCCATGCTGGTGTTATGAGCCTTGCGCTCCCCCCGGGCTGAGGCAGTTGGTCGCCAGTTGTTGGTAGGCCACTCACAGCAGCTCACGGCAGCTCTTGCCGGCTGCGGCTGCTCACGATGGCTGCAGGCCACTCACTGGCCACCGGCCGCTCCTGGCAGCATATGGTAGTCCACAGCAGCACTCAGCAGCCCACGGCAGCACACAGCAGCCCTCGATGGTTGCTGGTCACTCATGCTGGCTGCTGGCCACTCACTCTGGTCACCAGCAGCACACAGCAGCATGTGGCAGCTCACACCAACCTCTGGCCAGCTCCAGGGAGAGCTGTTGTTCACAATCTTAGCTGTAGAGGGTACAGCTCACTGGCCCATGTAGAAATTGAACTGGCGACCTCAGTGTTAGGAGCTCAGCGCTTCAACCACCTGAGCCACCGGGCTGGCCCCAGGTTTGTCAATTTTATCTATCATTTCAAAGAACAAACTCTTTGAACCATTAATTAATTAATGGTCTTTTTGTTCTCTATTTTGTTTAATACTGCTCTATTTTTTTTTTTTTAATTTCCTTCCTTCTACTGACTTTGGGCTTTGTTTGTTCTTTCTCTAGTTCTTTAAGGTGAAATGTTAGGTTATTTACTTGAGATTTTTGTGTTTTTTGAGCTATGCCTGTAATGATAAACTTCCCTCTAAATACTGCTTTTGCTGTAGCCCCCCAATTTGGCTATTTTGTATTATCATGCTCATGTGACTCTATGGATCTTCTTTTATTTCTTCTTTGATCCAGTCATCATTTAACAGCATGCTGTTTAATCTCCACATATTTGTGCTTTTTCCTGCTTTTTTTTTGCAGTTGATTTCCAATTTCAAAAAGTATTATGGTCGCAGAATATGCTTGGCATAATTTCAATTTTCTCAAATTTGTTGAGGCTAGTTTTGTGTCCCAACATATGGTCTATCCTTGAGAATATTTCATGTGCGCTAAAGAAGAATGTATATTCTGGTGCTTTGGGATGAAAACCTGTAAAGATCGATTATGTCCATTTGGTCTAATGTGTCATTTAAGGTGGATATTTCCTTATTGATTTTCTGTTTTGATTACCTATAGCTGTCAATGGGGTATTTAGGTCTCCGACTATAATTGTGTTTTTGTCAGTTTCTCCCTTTATTTCTTTTAGTAGTTGCTTTATATGTTTTGGTGCTCACAGGTTGGTATTGATAAGTTATGTATATATTGATAAGTGTTATGTCTTCTTGATGTATTGTCCCCTTTATCATTATGAAGTGTCCATCTTTGTTTCTTGTTACCTTTTTTATTTTGAAATCAATTTTGTCAGATATCAGCATGGCTATACCCGCTGTTCTCTGGATGCTATTTGCTTGGAGTATCATTTTCCACCCCTTCTGAATCTATGTTTTTCCGTGTAGCTTAGATGTGTCTCCTGAAGGCAGCATGCAGTGGGTTTTGTATTTTGATACAACCTGCTTCTCTGTGCCTTTTAATTGGTGAGTTCAGTCCACTTACATTAATAGTGATTATTGATATAAGATTTCCTATAGCCATTTTATCTTTTGTTTTCTGGTAGCTCTATGTCTTCATTATTTCTTTTCCTTGTGTTTCTGTGTGTTGTTTTAGTTTGGTGGTATTCTATGATTTTTTCCCTCTGCTTTTTCTTTTTTTATGTTATGTGTCTCAGTTCTAGATTTTTTTTTGTGGTTACTGTTAGGTTTTTGCAAAACAAACTTTCATATATACAATAATACTTTTTCTTCTGATTGCATTTTATCTCCATTAACCTGTACAAATTCAATCCTTTACCCCTTCCTTCCCTTTTATGTTTTTGTTGTTACAAATTACCCATTTTTATGCTGTGAGTTCATTTCCAAATTGTAATAGCTATTGTCTTCTTTTTCAATTTTTCAATTACAGTTGACATTCGATATTTTATGTTTAGTTTCAAGTCTTCTTTTTAAAAAACATTTTTCCCTCCTTTATCTTTTATGTTGTATTTAAGTGTTTGATACTCTATTCTGAACAAGTTTTGCAATTTCATGTATTTGTCTGTTAGTTATAGTTTTGTATCTTTTTGTTGCAGGTAGAAGAACACCCTTTGGTATTTCCTATAATGCAGCTCTTGTGGTGGTAAATTCCCTCAGCTTCTTTATGTCAGGAAAAGTCTTTATTTCTCCATCATTCCTAAAGGATATATTGCTGGATATATTATTCTTGGCTGGTGATTTCTCTCTTTCAATAATTTGAATATTTGATTCCCCTCTCTCCTAGCTTGTAGGGTTTCTGCCAAAAAAATCTGATGATAATGTAATAGGATTGCCTTTACTGCCTTCTTTTCCCTGGCTGCCTTGAGAATTCTTTCTTTGTCATTAATTATTGACAATTTTATTACAATGTGCCTTGGAGAAGGCCTTTTTGCCCTGAGATAATTAGGTGTTCCATTAGCTTCTTGTATCTGAGGATTCAATTCTTTCTAAAGGTTTGGGAAATTTTCATCAATTATTTGTTTGACTAGGCTCTCTGTTCCCTTCTGCTGCTTTCTGCGTTTTGGTATACCCATTAATCTTATATTGCTCTTTCTAATGGAGCCATAGAATTCTCATAGAATTCTTTCTTTTTTTCTTTTCTTTTCTTTGTTTTACTCTCGATTCTCTCTTTTTGTCCACCTGAATCATTTCTAGATTTCTATCTTCTATGTCACTAGTTCTTTCCTCCATCCGGTCTGTTCTGTTTCCTAAGCTTGCTAGTTCATTCTTCATTTCTTTTATTGAGATCTTCAGCTCCAGAGTTTCTGTTTGGTTCTTTTTTAATAGTTTCAGTCTCTTTGGTGAAGTACTCCTTTTGTTTGTTTATTTCTGAGTTCATTAAATTGCCTTTCTAAGATTTCTTGTATCTTGTTGAATTTTTTCCAGAATTACAACTTCAAGTTCTCACATATTTCCATGTACTTAAGTTTATTTTCTGGAGATCTTTCATTTTCTTTCTGAATTCCCTTGTTGTCTTGGTTATTCATTGTGCTTAATGGATTATTTCTCTGGGCATTTGTAGAAATAAAACTGCCTTTTTGAAGAATTTAGTTGATAAGTAGAGGTCTTTCTTTTGCTTTCCAGTAGGTGGCGCAGAAGCACAGGTTTTTTATTTTCTGTTACCTACACCACTGGGGCTTCTGGGATCTCTATGGGGTGGTGCCACCTCCTCAGTAGAAAATCCTCCATATTCCCCAGGAGGTGGGTATCCTCTCCATGACCTGGTTGCCTTCCTTTCAGGGCAGCACCCCATAGATTGGAAGGGGCATTCTATGTATCTAACTGTGTGCTGGGGTGCTGCCCCTTTGTAGCCAGAAGCTGCCTTCAGGGCTGCTGCAAGTTGACTCAGCTACTCCAACCGAGTAGGCTGTGCTGCAATATGTGGAGGATGAGTGGGCTAGGGATGGGGCAGTGAATTTGTCTGGCCAAGGTTCTGCTTTTCCTCGTGGGCTTAGCTACAATGAGCAGAGACCCTTAGGCTGGAAAGTTTTTTTTCCTCAGCCCATTCCTGATCTGCTGAGAGAAGATCTTGCTGCCAGGTAGGCCTCAGGTGGGTGGAGTGGGTGTTTTCCCTGTCTGTGGAATCCTTTGTTCAATGCTGGTGGCCTTTGGAGCACTATGATTTTTTCTTTCTTTTGGCCATTTCTCTGCCTCTGACCTGGGGCCCAACCACAATGTGTGCCAGCCACCCAGGTCCAATTGCTACCGCTTCTCCTCAGGTCTAGTTTGTCCAGTGGGGACTGCATCCCAGCTTTTCATTTCCATGGCGTCCAGTGGGGCTAGGATGAGCACCGGGCTGTGCGTGGCTTCTCTCTGTGCTTCTCTCTCTCAGTCCTGACTCTGCTGTTTGCTCAGATCCACCCACCTCCAGATGTCTCTGCCCACAGATGTATTTGTGTGTTGAGCAGGGGATCCTTAGTTGAATTACAGCTGTCCAACTTGTTGTAAGTTCAAGGGGAGAGACTTGGAGGTCCTCTCCCGCTGCCATGCTGCCGACTTCACTCTATTTGCAATATTTGTGGCTAAATGATATTACTTCTCTCTGTAGTTTCGTTGGAAGCCATCAAGAATAAAAGTTACTGCAAAGCTATTTTCATTAAGTAGAGAATAACATAAAGTCATGTTAATTAATTTTATGCCCATTTAGTTCCATTTCCAACTTGGCCTTTTCATTTGAACATACATATGCGTAGGTATTTATGTATGAAGTGCATATGAGTGTGCGTAATTAGGTTTGTCAAATTATGTTAATAGCTTAAAGTCTCTTCCAGGCATAATGCTTAAAAAATGAAAACAATTAATTAAAAAGTAGAATTGTTTTTACTACCCTGTTTCCCCGAAAATAAGACCAAACTGGACAATCAGCTCTAATGTGTCTTTTGGAGCAAAAATTAATATAAGACTCAGTATTATAATATTATATTATATTATATTATATTATATTATATTATATTATATTATAGCAAAAATTAATATAAGACCCAGTATTATATTATTATATTATATTATATTATATTATATTATATTATATTATATTATATTATACCTGGTCTTATATTATAGTCAAATAAGACCAGATCTTATATTAATTTTTGCTCCAAAAGACACATTAGAGCTGATTGTCCGGCTAGGTCTTATTTTTAGGGAAACACGGTATTACCATTAGAGGAGATATTTTAAAACCCAGAATGGCTGGAGGTATTTTGAAGATTCATGCATGCATGTCTGAAACACTGCTCTGGGTCTTTATGTGACAGAAGTTGATTTAGTGTTTCAAAATGATTGCGTTGGGATTTAGGGATTTATTTTTATCCTTGGTATAGAGTTCCGTTATTTTTCAGGACAGAAGTCCTGAGGTAGTCACTCTTTTTGTAAGGTATTGCACCATCTTACATGGATTAATGTAAAATTGACTCACTAGATTTGGATGCCAACTCCATGGGGAAGGAATGTGGGGGATGTTGCAGTTTCAAAACTGGGCCCCAGGGCAAAGACTCAGGACTTGGAGAGAAAGATTTAACAAAGCTCTCTGGCCAAAGAAACACTTTAACAATCCCAGAGACATCTGGCCCATTATTTTCGGGATGTTCTTACGTCTGATCAGTTACAGAAGCAGAACGGTGCTTTCTGAAAATGAGGCTGTTCTCTGAGTGTTTATCAGGGGACAGTCCTGCTCAGACAAAAGCCTGAAACATCCTACTTCTCCAGGTTCATCTCCTGCCATTCCTCTCAGTGACCCCTGATCTCCAGCTAAGTTGACCAACTTGCTCTTCCCTAAACAAAACCACTATACACTCTCATGTTCCTTCCTTCTCACATTCCTTGATGAGTTCAGCTGATCAAATTCCACTTACCCTTCAATGGATGCCCTGGCATTATTCTGTGCAGGAATTCTGTGCTGGTTGCTTCTCTGTCCCAGAGGGAGTGAGATGTCCACCCACAGTTTGCGAACACCCTCGCGCTTCACTCCTCTCACATGGATTTTGATTTGGGGTTATTGTCTCTTCTGCTACTAGACTGGGCACTGAGCCATATTCATGGTTATATCCCCAGCCTGGCCCAGGCTTGATGAGTGTTTGTTCAGATGACTAGTACATGTCATGCTCAACTTAGATCTGTGCTCTTTCTAGAGCATTTTTCTTTATGATAAGCTGCATGGGGCAGTGGTTTGTGTGCATGGACTATGAAGCCAGTCTGCTAGTGGAAATCATGCATTTACTGCTTACTGGGTGTGTGACTTTTCTCAGCCTCGTTTTCCTCATCTGTAAAATGGGGGTAATAATAGTACTTACTTCATAGAGTTGTTATGAGGATTAAATGAGTTAATATTTGTAAAGTCCTTGAAACAGTGTTTGACCTACGCTGAAGGTGTATTTTAAATAAATACAATAATTTTGGGAACTCTGAATCAGCACAATAAATAGAAGGTTGTAACTATGTGTCCAGTCCCATAGTTACAGAGAATGACCTTTGCTGGTAGATACCATGCAGATTTATATCCTACATGAAGATGGTTAGAGACCGCTCCAGAATAGATCTACTTGTGGGAGTGAAACTTTATTATCAACTGAAAAACACCATAGACCTTCATTCAGCTCAAGAAAATAAAACATAATTTGAAAACCCTCTTCACCTATTTTTTGAACCTTTAAAATGCGCAGCTTTCGTTTGATCGTATCAGTACCCAGTTTAACACTTGAATTGCTTTTGGATGGTTCCATTTTTCCCAAGCATCTCTGCTGACTTTTGGCAATTTACCTCCTGTGCCTTCTGGCTCTTTGCTGTACTGCAGCTGTCTGCCAGACACCATCCCAATTCCATTGATCCCCAAAGTAGCCCCTCTCAAGGCTCTATGTGTCATGGCGTGGTTACTTGGCAGTGCAGCACAGCAAGCAGCTTAAAATAAAACATGACACATTGTTTTGAATGGTCCTATGTCTATTCCCACCTCTGATATTTTTCTTGTTCATCATTTGAACTTGGATGGCAGGTTCCTGTGATGACTCTGGGTCTTTCTTTGTCTTTTTTCCTCTTTCTAGATCCTCAAATTCCTGTTAATTTCTTGTGCAGAGCCAGCTTAGCTGTTTCATTGTCTGGGTTTTGCTCATCCAAGTTCTGTTCCTAGGACTTTATTTTCATAAGCCAACACGTCCATAACCATCAAGAAGAGGCATCATAGTGTTGTGTTAAGAGGGTGGACTCTAGGGCCAAACAACCTGGTTCCAAATGGAGTCTCCACACTTCCTGGCTGTGTGCCTCCCCCGTGTTACTTAACTTTTACCTGCCTCAGGTTCTTTACCTATAAGATTGTCATTGCAGTGATGCAAAACGGTAATTGTAATGAGGATCAAATGAGTTCATACATGTAAAACACTTAGAAAAATGTGTAGCACATAGTAAGTACCTACTAAGTCTTAACTTTTTATTTTTATTTTTTATTAAGGTGTGTACATAATCAAGACAGCTTTCTCCCTGAGAGGAACTTTTCAGAAAGCTCTTTAAGCAACAGTGCATGTTCCTCATTACACTGATTCTAACTCATTTGTCAATTTTCTAAGGTGACTTCTGATTATTGTCAGCATATAGGACTGGCTAAGAGTGCCAGCTTAGGATCAGACTAGGCGTAGTCTTGGTTCCAATGGGTTTTTTTTTATGTGATCTTCAGAAATTAATTAAATTTGCTGACTTAATTTCCTTATCTATCAAATGGGGACAGTAATGGCCCTTAGAGTCTGTGTGTGTGTGAAATGAGCTCATGTATGTCAAACATTAGCACAGTATATAAATATAACAGTAAGTGATTATTACTATTACAGAAGGTTTATTGTTACATTTTTTAATAATCAAGAGTGAAGGCATGTACTTCTGGAAGGCTGAAGAGTTAAGTAGCACCTCACTTCATCATACCCTGTACTGTACAATATCTTCTCGTTTATTTAGAAGAGACTGTTAGTCTTGATGTTCAATGGAGCTCTTACAGAAGGGGCAAGGGAAGAGGCGTGAAATACTTTTTGTGACCAGAGTGATGAAACTGTCCTGTATGGCATTTCCACCATTGCTGGAATCAGAAACCATTCGACAGAAAGCTTCTGTTTTCTCAAGGAGGCCACAGCTCTCCAAGAGTAGAGCTTGCTGTTTTCTCTGACTGGTTAGTGCATGGATGAATGTAAACTTGTGATCCAGCAGAGACTGATGGAGTGATACCTAATGGAGCTACCCGCGAAAGATAAACCAAGATGGAAACAAAACTACATTCCAAATGACGCTCAGTGCCTTTCTTGCTACTTTCCATTATAATGTATTCCTATTAGAGGCACTTTGGACCTTTTTAAAGCTATTACATTGTAATTTCAGAACTTGCTATACATTTAAAAGAACACACACACACAGTTTCTTAACAATTCAAAGAAAATGGAAAGAAATGTAAGATTTACCATCCAGAATCTGAATTCCAAAACCAGTTAGATACTGAAATACTGCTCTGTATTTCATCTGAACTCAATAGACAACACATTTCAGAAAAAAAGTCCAAACTTTAAATAATCATTCCTCTGCTGATTGTATAAACATATATATCATAGAGGGTAGAGAATCAAAGAGCCAAAGGAGAAAAGGACCATCAAGAATCAAATGATCCTGAATTTAGTTTGAATCTTCAGCTAAGATGTATTAAAAATGTAAACAGTTGCTTGCTTGTTTAAGTGGCAGTTTTTATGTGACAAAGCATTAGAATAGTACAAAGAACAGTGTATCTACTACAAAAAGCAAGTGCCTAGTATATTATTCATGGCACTAATTCTTCTATATCTGGGCTAGCAAGGGAAGAAACAAGTCTGAGTCAGTCAAATGAAGGCTCTTGCTAACAGTTCCCCCCCTTTTTTTACCCCCTTCTTCTGCCTCCCCACCACCCTGCACTCCAGTTCAAGCTATTGTTTCTCAGTCTGGTTGTGTAGGACACAGCTCCCTGGCCCATGCTGGGATTATGAGCCTTGCGCTCCCCCCGGCTGAGGCAGTCGGTCACCAGTTGTCAGTCAGTCGCTCACAGCAGCTCATGGCAGCTCTCACCGGCTGCCGGCCGCTCATGATGGCTGCTGGCCACTCACCCTGGCTGCCAGCCACTCATGGCAGCACACAGCAGCTCACGCTGACCTCTGGCTGCTCATGGCAGCCCAGTTCCAGGGAGAGCCATTGTTCACAGTCTTAGCTATAGAGGGTGGCAGCTCACTGGCTCATGTGGGAATCAAACTGGCGACCTCAGCATTAGGAGCACGGCGCTCCAACCACCTGAGCCACTGGGCTGGCCCGCCAAGAGTTTTAAGACATGGATTTTACTAGGTAGTAAAGTTCATGTAGCTGTACCATATCGGCTGCTTTGCAGACAATCTGTAGTTCAGATGCTCTACAGAATTTTTTTTTCTTTTAATAAACATTCCTCAACAAAGTAATACTTAGACGTTTATCAATTAGACTGATTGATAGTTTTAACTGAAATAGCTTCAGCTTCTAGTACTTTCTTCCTAAGTCAGTAACAGGCAGCTTTGGACTAGAGGGGAAAGGAGTACCAGGAAGAAATTAGAACTACATTCTTTATTATGCTGCCAGAGGATGTCTCCACTCTCCCTAAGCTAGAGGAAAGGTTTTCTTTCCCTCCCCGTCAGCATCAGGACCATTTATGGGCATAAAGCCAATTTTCCTTCACATTTGCTGTGGTCCTGGATGTAGTGTTGAATCTAGTCATAGCAGGAAAGAGTGGCTGAAGCTTCCAAAACACACACACACACACACACACGTGAAGACACAAAACAACAACAACAAAAACCCCAGATTCACAAGTGGAAAGTTCTGGAAAGAATTTTAATGATTATCTAGTGCCAATACCTCATTTTACAAATGAGAAAACTAAGGCCTAGAGAAGGGACCGATCCAAGTCACATGATTTACTAGGGTGGAGCAAGAACCTGTGTCTTGCTGCCATTTTGGAGGCACATGTCCTATTATGTTTAGCTACTGGGCTTCATGCTTTGATGAAGAGCAGCTACGTTGCTGGCACACGATGGGCTTTATGCATCCAATATGACTGACTGACGTTCTTCAGCTCTACCTAGAAACATTTGAGTTTATTCACCAATACTTGTGCACCTGGATGGCGGTGCACTGCCATCTTTGTACACTATCAAACTTTCAGGTTATTATGGAAAAACAATTCAATTTTGGGAGAGGTCTTGTGCATCAAGGGGGTGAGGTCTTCAGCTTCTTTTTCTATACTTTACCAATAGGAGCAACTGTGGAGTGGGTACAAGCTGGTACTTTCCAAGTAGTAGAGTGTCTCCTGAAAGGTACACAGTTCCAGCAGGCCAGGCTCTGTGGTAGGTGTGGCTTGAATGTTCAGTTATCTATTTCTAAAGATGCTCCATGCGCATCTGCCCAAGGAACCCCAAGGTCCTGGTGGTCACCACATCCCTGGTGGCCCTGGGATTCTGCCCAGACATCAGCATCTCCTCCTGTCAATCACAGCTCAAGGATCCCGGGGACATGTTGGATTAGATGGTGAAGCTTCGTTGTTTCAGTTTTTCAGCTTTTCTCCTCTCTTGTTATCCTCTCAAACAAGGAGGGTGAGTGAGCATGCGTTTATAACAACACCCTTTTCAGATTTCTGTTTCTATATTCAGTCTAATGACATTCAGATTTGGTTCAAATAGTGCTCATGTCTCTAGGTCTTTCTGACAATCGTACATTAATGTTCTGCTTATGTTCAACTTTCTGTGGTCATCCTTAAAGACCCCACCAGAAGCACCCCGTTTTGTCTTCCCCTCACCCTGCTAGGGATCCCTCATCACATTGAAGTTTTTCATTCAGCTCAGTTACCTAATCCCCTTTCTCACCTCGGTCATATATATATATTTTTTTCCACATGGTCATTTTATATTTAATTTTTTTAAAATTACTTTCAGGTGCACAAAACAAAGTAATACTTAGACGTTTATCATTTCTATCCCTCACACTGTGTCAACCCCCCGCCCCCCATCCACTATTCCTCTGACATCGCACACAGCCATTACATTTCCACTGTCTCTATTCCTAATGCTGTACTCTGCTTCTTATAAGTATATCTATATCTATATATATATATATATAAACTTGTAGTTGGCATTCATTATTGTTCAGCCTCAGCTTCAGGTGTACAGTGCAGTGATCAGGCATCTACATCATCCCTGAGGTGGTCTCCCTAATGAGACAAGTGTCCATCGGATACCCTACAAAATCTTTACAATATTATTGATTACATTCCCCAAATTGACTTTCATAATCCCGTGGCCATCTTGTGGTTACCGACTGTGCTTTCTAATCCCCTCACCTTCCCCTTATCCTCACCCCCCACATCTAGCAACCCTCAGTTTTTCCTCTTTGTCTCCGAAACTGTTTCTGATTAGTTCATTCACTTATTCTCTTCTTTAGATTCCACATATAAGTGAGATCATATGGTATTTGTCTTTCTCTGAACTCGACTTTAACTTTCTAGTATATATTAGAGGACTTGTGTGACACATTTATTGCAATCCTATGAGACAGACCTATTATTACCTCCACTTTGTAGATGAGAAAGTGAGGTTTAAGAGATTAAATCATTGTTGATAAGTGGCACATGTGGTACTTAGTCCCTGGGTTTTCGATCATATACTATACCAGTCCCACCAACCTGAAACTGGTTTCAGGATCTTGAATCTTGCTGAAGTTCAGCGTAAGAGTCTGACATTTCTTAGTGATTGTACCCAAAGCCAAGCCAGGAATAGCCAGCTAGGAAACCTAGATTATTACTGAACTTAAATTGCTACTTGCATTCTGTGAGTTCAGAATATAAAATCTCATATAATTTGCACGTTGCCTTTGCATCCCCTTTTCTTTGCAAATGTCTTTGGTACTGAATTATACTAGGTCTATGATTGTTCTTTTGGCTCCTCTGATTCCATTGTCTGTTGGGTACATGGTCCTTCACGTAGCAGGGCTTCGGGTGGGGAGAATACGGAGAGGGAATCCAGCAGAAGTACGAAGACCTTCATATTCCATTTCACTTTTGGCTACCTTCAGATATCATCAAAAAACTCACATGTTCAGGTTTCAGTGACAATCTAGGAAGGAAAGTGGTTTTCTTTGCTATCTTTTGAAAAATCTTCAATGGATTTTGTGTAATTTGAGAGCTGTCTTTCTAGCACAGAAGTAGAGAATTCATTCCATTTGTATCTATTGTTTTTTATTTATTTATTAGTTTCAGGTGCACAAGACAAAGTAATACTTAGACTTTTATCATTTACATCCCTCACACTGTGTGAACCCCCCTCCCCCCATCCACTACCCCTCTGACATCGCACACAGCCATTACATTTCTACTGTCTCTATTCCTAAGGCTGTACTCCGCTTCTTGTAAGTACATACACACACACACACACATATATATATATATATATATATATATATATATAAAATTATAGTTGGCATTCATTATTGTTCAGCTTCAGGTGTACAGTGCAGTGATCAGGCATCTACATCATCCCTGAGGTGGTCTCCCTAATGAGACAAGTGTCCATCGGATACCCTACAAAATCTTTACAACATTATTGATTACATTCCCCAAATTAATTTTCAAAACCCCGTGGCCATCTTGTGGTTACTGACTGTTTTCTAATCCCCTCACCTTCCCCCTTATCCCCACCCCCCCTCCCATCTAGCAACCCTCAGTTTTTCCTCTTTGTCTCCAAAACTGTTTCTGATTAGTTCATTCACTTATTCTTTTCTTTAGATTCCACATATAAGTGAGATCATATGGTATTTGTCTTTCTCTGTCTGACTTATTTCACTTAACATAATGTTCTCTAGGTCCATCCATGTTGTTGCAAATGGTAAGATTACTTTCTTCTTTATGGCTGCGTAATACTCCATTGTATAAATGTACCACAGTTTCTTAATCCAGTCATCTACCGATGGGCATTTTGGTTGTTTCCATGTCTTAGCAATTGTGTATAATAATACTGCAATAAACATAGGAGTGCATAAAGATTTTAGAATTAGAATTTCGGATTTCTCCGGATAGATACCTAGGAGTGGAATTGCTGGATCATAAGGTAGTTCCAGTTTCAGATTTTTGAGATACCTCCATACTGTTTTCCATAGCGGCTGCACCAATCTGCAATCCCACCAACAGTGCACAAGCGTTCCCTTTTCTCCACATCCGCGCCAGCACTTGCTGTTTGTTGATTTATTGATGATAGCCATTTTGACTGGGGTGAGGTGGTATCTCATTGTGGTTTTTATTTGCATTTCTCTGATGGTTAGTGAGGTTGAGCATTTCTTCATATGTCTGTTTGCCATCTGTATGTCCTTTTTAGAAAAATGTCTCTTCATGTCCTCTGCCCATTTTTTAACTGGGTTGTTTGTTTTCTTGGAGTTGAGTCGAGTGAGTTTTTATACATTTGTGATATTAACCCCTTATCAGATATATCATTGGCAAATATCTTTTCCCATTCAGTAGGATCCCTTTTTGTTTTACTGATGGTTTCCTTTGCTGTGAAGAAACTTTTTAGTTTGATGTAATCCCACGTTTATTTTTTCTCTTACTTCCCTTGCGCGAGTGGATATATCAGTAAAAATCTTACGCCGGGTAATGTGTGTGAAGTTTCTTCCTATATTTTCTTCTAGGAATTTTATGGTTTCAGATCTTACATTTAAGTCTTTAAGCCATTTTGAATTTATTTTTGTATATGGTGTAAGGAGGTGGTCCAGCTTCATTTTTTTGCATGTGTCTGTCCAGGTATCCCAGCACCATTTATTGAATAGACTGTCTTTACCCCATCGTACATTCTTGCTTCCATTGTTGTAGATTAAATGGCCATATAGGCATGGATTTATTTCTGGACTCTCTATTCTGTTCCATTGATCTATGTGTCTGTTTTTATGCCAGTACCATGCTCTTTTGATTACTGTAGCCTTGTAGTATAACTTGATGTCAGGTATTGTTATACCTCCTACTTTGTTCTTATTTCTCAAGATTGCAGAGGCTATCTGGGGTCTTTTATGGTCCCATATAAATTTTAGGATTATATGTTCTATTTCTGTGAAAAATGTTGTTGGTAGTTTGATAGGAATTGCGTTGAATATGTATATTGCCTGAGGCAGTATGGACATTTTAACTATATTAATTCTTCCTATCCATGAACATGGTATGTGTTTCCATCTATTTGTATCTTCTTTCATTTCTTTCTTCAGTGTCTTATAATTTTCTGAGTACAGATCTTTTACTTCTTTGGTTAAATTTATTCCCAGGTATTTTATAGTCTTTGAAGTAATTGTAAATGCGATTGTTTTTTTAATTTCTCCTTCTGATGTTTTATTATTGGCATATACAAATGCAACTGATTTCTGAATATTAATTTTGTATCCTGCTACTTTACTAAATTCACCTATCAGCTCTAATAGTTTCTTGGTGGAGTCTTTAGGGTTCTCTATATATATAGTATCATGTCATCTGCATATAATGACAATTTTACTTCCTCCTTACCAATTTGGATGCCTTTTATTTCTTTTTCTTGTCTGATTGCTGTGGCTAAAACTTCCAGCACCATGTTGAATAGAAGTGGAGAAAGTGGGCAACCTTGCTTTGTTCCTGATCTTAAGGGGAACGGTTTTATCTTTTCCCCATTGAGTATGATGTTAGCTGTGGGTTTATCATATATGGCCTTTATTATGTTGAGCTATGATCCCTCTATTCCCACTTTCTTAAGGGTTTTTATCATAAAACGCTGCTGGATTTTATCGAATGCTTTTTCTGCATCGATTGATATGATCATGTGATTTTTATTTTTCATTTTGTTAATGTGGTGGATCACATTAATTGATTTGTGGATGTTGAACCACCCTTGCATACCAGGGATGAATCCCACTTGATCATGGTGTATGATCTTTTTAATGTATTGCTGAATTCTGTTTGCTAATATTTTGTTGAGGATTTTTGCATCTATGTTCATTAGAGATATTAGCCTGTAGTTTTCCTTTTTTGTGGTGTCTTTGTCTGATTTTGGGATCAGCATGATAGTGGCTTCGTAAAAAGTGTTTGGGAGCCTTCCCTCCTTCTGGATTTTTTGTAAGAGCTTGAGGAGAATAGGTGATAATTCTTTTTTGAACGTTTTGTATAATTCACCTGTAAAGCCATCTGGTCCAGGGCTTTTGTTTGTTGGGAGATTGTTGATTACTGATTCAATTTCCGTGGTGGTAATCAGTCTATTCAGGTTTTTTGTTTCTTCTTGAGTTAGCCTTGGAAGGTTGTACGCCTCTAGAAAATTGTCCATTTCTTCCAGATTGTCAAATTTGTTGGCATATATTTGCTCATAGTAATTTCTTAAAATTTTTTGTATTTCTGCGGTGTCTGTTGTCACTTCTCCTCTTTCATTTCTGATTTTATTAATTTGGGTCCTCTCTTTTTTTTAATGAGTCTGGCTAAAGGTTTGTCGATTTTGTTTATCTTCTCTAAGAGCCAACTCTTGGATTCATTGAGATCTTTTGTATTGTTTTTCTGGTTTCTATTTCATTTATTTCTGCTCTGATCTTTATTCTCTCCTTCCTTGTACTCCCTTTGGGATTATTTTGCTGTTCTTTTTCCAGATTCCTTAAGTGTGAAGATAAACTGTTGATTAGTGATTTTTCTTGTTTCTTTAGGTAGGCCTGCAATGCTATGAATTTCCCTTTTAGGACCGCTTTCGTGGCATCCCATAGATTTTGGGTCGTCATGTTTTTATTTTCGTTTGTCTCGAGATATCTTTTGATTTCTTCCTTGATCTCCTGCTTGACCCATTCATTATTTAGTAACATGTTATTCAGCCTCCAGTAATTGGTGTGTCTTCCAGTTTTTTTCCTGTAGTTCATTTCTAATTTCATAGCACTGTGGTCAGAGAAGACAACTGGTATGATTTCAATTTTCTTAAATTTATCAAGACTTGTTTTGTGGCCTAACATATGGTCTATCTTGGAAAATGTTCCATGTGCGCTTGAGAAGAACATGTATTCTGCAGCTTTGGGGTGAAATGCTCTGAAAATATCGATTAAATCCAAGCGGTCCAATGTGTCATTTAAGGCTGTTGTTTCCATATTTATTTTCTGTGTGGAAGACCTGTCCCTTGTTGTCAGAGGTGTGTTGAAGTCCCCTACTATGATAGTGTTACTGTTGATCTCTGTCTTTATGTCAGTCAATATCTGTTTTGTATATGTAGGTGGTCCTATGTTGGATGCATAGATGTTTACTAGGGTTATGTCCTCTTATCGGATCGATCCCTTTATTATTATATAGTGTCCATCTTTGTCTTCTAATATGTTCTTCATTTTAAAGTCTATTTTGTCAGATATAAGTATTGCAACTGCAGCTTTTTCTCATTAACATTTGCATGAAATATCTTACTCTAACCCTTTACTTTCAGCCTGTGTGTCTTTTGATCTGAGGTGAGTCTCTTGTATACAGCATATACAAGGGTCTTGCTTTCTCATCCACTCAGCCACCCTATGTCTCTTGATTGGAGCATTTAATCCGTTTACATTTAAAGTGATTATTGATAGGTACATAGTTATTGCCATTTTTAAATTTGTAGTTAGATTGTTTTGATCTTTCTTCTATTTACAGAAGTCCTTTTAGTATTTCTTGCAATGCTGGCTTGGTGGTAATAAATTCCTTTAGCTTAATCTTTTCTGGGAAGCTCTTTATCTCTCCATCAACCTTAAATGATAGCCTTGCTGGATAAAGCAATCTAGGTTGTAGGCCTTTGTTTTCCATCACTTTGAGTATCTCCTGCCACTCCCTCTTGGCCTGCAATGTTTCTGTAGAAAGTAATTTGATAGTCTTAAGGGAGTTCCCTTGTATGTAACCCTCTGTCTTTCTCTTGCTGCTTTTAGGATTCTCTCTTTGTCTTTAAGCTTTGCCATTTTAACTATAATGTGTTTTGGTGTGGACCTGTTTGGGTTTATCCTGGTTGGAACTCTCTGCACTTCCTGGGCTTGTATGTTGGCTTCCTTCATCAGGTTAGGGAAGTTTTCAGACATTATTACTTCAAATATGTTCTCAATCCCTTGCTTCCTCTCTTCACCTTCTGGTATTCCTATGATGCGCATGTTGTTGCGCTTGATGTTATCCCAGAGGTCACTTAAACCATCTTCATTGTGTTTTATTCTTTTTTCTTCCTGTTGTTCTGTTTGGGTGATCTCTGCTAACTTGTCTTTTAAGTTGCTGATTCGATACTCTGCTTCATCTAACCTGCTGTTAATTCCTTCAAGTGAGTTCTTTATTTCAGTAATTGCGTTCTTTAGTTCTAACTGGTTGTTCATTATGATTTCTCTATCCTTCTTTATGTCGTCTATAAGCTCCTTAAACATTCTTATCATCAGTCTTCTGAACTCTGTCTCTGATAGGTTGGTTACCTCTGTTTCATTTGGTTCCATTTCTGGAGGTTTCTTCTGTTCCTTTAATTTGGGACATGTTTCTTTGTTTCCCCATTCTGACTGACTCTCTGTTGTTGCTTCGATGTATTAGGTAGATCCCCTAGAGTTCTTAGTTCTTGCTGGGTTATCAAGACTTGTTTTGTGCAAAGTGAAAAATAAAAATCACATGATCATATCAATAGATGCAGAAAAAGCATTTGATAAAATCCAACAGCCATTTATGATAAAAACCCTTAAGAAAGTGGGAATAGAGGGATCTTATCTCAACATAATAAAGGCCATATATGACAAACCCACAGCTAACATCATACTCAATGGGGAAAAGATAAAACCATTCCCCCTAAGATCAGGAACAAGGCAAGGTTGCCCGCTATCTCCGCTTCTATTCAACATAGTTCTGGAAGTTCTTGCCACAGCAATCAGACAAGAAAAAGAAATAAAAGGCATCCAGATTGGTAAGGAGGAAGTAAAGTTATCATTGTATGCAGACGATATGATACTATATATAGAGAACCCTAAAGACTCCACCAAGAAGCTATTAGAGCTGATAGATGAATTTAGTAAAGTAGCAGGATACAAAATTAATATTCAGAAATCAGATGCATTTGTATATACCAATAATAAAACATCAGAAGGAGAAATTAAAAAAACAATCCCATTTACAATCGCTCCAAAGATTATAAAATACCTGGGAATAAATTTAACCAAAGAAGTAAAAGATCTATACTCAGAAAATTATAAGACACTGAAGAAAGGAATGAAGGAAGATATAAATAGATGGAAACACATATCATGTTCATGGATAGGAAGAATTAATATAGTTAAAATGTCCATACTGCCTAAGGCAATATACATATTCAATGAAATTCCTATCAAACTGCCAACGTCTTTTTTCACAGAAATAGAACATATAATCCTAAAATTTATATGGGACCATAAAAGACCCCGAATAGCAAAGGCAATCTTGAGAAATAAGAACAAAGTGGGAGGTATAACAATACCTGACTTCAAGTTATACTACAAGGCTACAGTAATCAAAACAGCATGGTACTGGCATAAAAACAGACACATAGATCAATGGAACAGAATAGAGAGTCCAGAAATAAATCCACGCCTATATGGCCATTTAATCTACGACAATGGAAGCAAGAATGTACGATGGAGTAATGACAGTCTATTCAATAAATGGTGCTGGGAAACCTGGACAGACACATGCAAAAAAATGAAGTTGGACCACCTCCTTACACCATATACAAAAATAAATTCAAAATGGCTTAAAGACTTAAATGTAAGATCTGAAACCATAAAATACCTAGAAGAAAATATAGGAAGAAACTTCTCAGACATTACCCGGAGTAAGATTTTTACTGATATATACCCTCGCTCGAGGGAACTAAGAGAAAAAATAAACATATGGGATTATATCAAACTAAAAAGTTTTTTCACAGCAAAGGAAACCATCAATAAAACAAGAAGGGATCCTACTGAATGGGAAAAGATATTTGCCAATGATATATCTGATAAGGGATTAATATCACAAATCTATGGAAAACTCACTCAACTCAACTCCAAAAAAACAAATGATCCAATTAAAAAATGGGCAGAGGACTTGAAGAGACATTTTTCTAAAAAGGACATACAGATGGCAAACAGACATATGAAGAAATGCTCAACCTCACTAACCATCAGAGAAATGCAAATAAAAACCACAATGAGATACCACCTCACCCCAGTCAAAATGGCTATCATCAATAAATCAACAAACAGCAAGTGCTGGCGCGGATGTGGAGAAAAGGGAACGCTTGTGCACTGTTGGTGGGATTGCAGATTGGTGCAGCCGCTATGGAAAACAGTATGGAGGTTTCTCAAAAATCTGAAAATGGAACTACCTTATGATCCAGTAATTCCACTCCTACGTATCTATCCGGAGAAATCCAAAACTTCAATTCAAAAATCTTTATGCACTCCTATGTTTATTGCAGCACTATACACAATAGCTAAGACATGGAAACAACCAAAATGCCCATCGGTAGATGACTGGATTAAGAAACTGTGGTACATTTATACAATGGAGTATTATGCAGCCATAAAGAAGAAAGAAATCTTACCATTTGCAACAACATGGTTGGATCTAGAGAACATTATGTTAAGTGAAATAAGTCAGACAGAGAAAGATAAGTACCATATGATCTCACTTATTTGCGGATTCTAAAGAAAAGAATAAGTGAATGAACTAATCAGAAACAGTTTGGGAGACAAAGAGGAAAAACTGAGGGTGGCTAGATGGGCGGGAGGGGTGGGGGGTGGGGGGGAGGGGGAGGGGATTGGAGGGCAATTGGTGACCATAGGATGGCCACGGGCTTGAAAATTAATCTGGGGAACGTAATTTGGTGGTTACCAGAAGGTAAAGGGGTTGGGGGGTGGGGGATGAGGGTGAGGGGGATCAAATGTATGGTGATGGAAGGGGAGCTGACTCTGGGTGGTGAACACACAATGTGATTTATGGATGATGTGATACAGAATTGCCCACCTGAAATCTATGTAATTTTACTAACAATTGTCACCCCAATAAATTAAAAATAAATTTAAAAAAAAAAAACAGTCACAGGGATATAAAATACAGCATAGGGAATATAATTAATAATATTATAACTATGTATGGTGTCAGATGGGTATTAAACAGGGTGATCACTTCGTAAGTTGTATAAATGTCTAATCACTACGTTATACACCTGACACTAATAAATACTGTATGTCAACTGTAATTAAAAAATAAAAACTACTTAACATAAAAAAAGAAAAAAAAGAAAAGAGAAGTCCTATGGGTAAAATAACATGCAAAAGAGATTTTATGTGCCACGGCACGTAACCATTTAGTTCACAGAAATTATTACTGGGACTCCACTGCGTTGGCCACATGTCTTCATAATGCTCAGCTCTTTGCTCTTTCATTCCAACGTACTTGGCTTCTTCTTTCTGGGGTTGGGTGTGTACCAGGCAACACGGGGGTCATGGCCGTAATTGTTGAACACCCATCTATTGTATCAGGCCCCCGCAATCTTGCAGATGGACCTTGAGGTAACAAACCACAAAGTAGTAAATATTTTCGTGTACGATGGAGAGATGACAATTTTCTTTCCACAAACAGTTTTGGTCATTTGAGAGAAAAGGCATGGTATTCCACCAGTGCTGGTCCCAGCTCTAGACTTTGGGAGGTAAAAGGCAACCCCAGCCAAATACTCCCTAGTGTTATTTTATGCTTCTGATAACCCATGAGGATGCAGGGGAGGGCATTGGTCTGAATCTTATTGCTCTTGAGATACTGATGCAACTCAAGCAACATCCAGGAGTTCGGAGCTTCTCAACCCAGGTTTTCTGCAAGTAGAAGCACCATGAGCAGCAGGACCCCACAGCCCTCGGGTAATAGGACTTACCACAGCCCTGCGCCCCACTCCACACTCACACCTGCAGGGGACAGCTTCCATTATGCACCACAGTGGCCATTTTTTATTGTGCTATGACAGGAAAATGGGACAGAGGGGATCCAGACCCGAGTGCTCGTGTGGAAGCAGTTCCACGTCACCCCACTGTGTCTTCGAGAAAACCATGAGATCAGTGGGCACTGGTGGGAAAATCCCAATGAAGGTGTTCTCTAGTCCATTAGCACTGCCGAGTCAAAAAAGATATCCACTCACCACGCCTGACCTTAGTGCCAAATCTTATGAATCACCTGTGGTACATGGTTGCTATAAGCTTACTGTCTGTGACCCCCACCCAAAATTCACGTGTTGAAACTCGGATGTCCAATGTGATGCCGGGAGGTGGGCCTTGTGCAGATAATTAGGTGATGAGGACAGAGCCTTCATGAATGGGATTAGTTCCCTTACAAAAGAGGCCTGACAATTTGGGGGAATGTAATCAATAATGTTGTAAAGATTTTGTAGGATATCCATGGACACGTGTCCCGTTAGGGAGACCACTTCAGGGTGATGTAGAAGCCTGATCACTGCACTGTACACCTGAAGCTGAAGCTGAACAATAATGTCAACTACAATTTTATATTTATATATATATATATATATATAAATTACAAGAAGTGGAGTACAGCAGTAAGAATAGAGACAGTGGAAATGTAATGGCTGTGTGCGATGTCAGAGGGGTAGTGGATGGGGGGAGGGGGGTTGTCACTGTGTGAGGGATATGAATGATAAATGTCTCACTATTACATTGTTTTGTGCACCTGAAACTAATAAAAAAATGTTATAAAAAGGAAAAAAAGAAAAAAAAAAAAAGACTTGTTTTGTGGCCTAACATATGGTCTATCTTGGAAAATGTTCCATGTGCACTTGAGAAGAACGTGTATTCTGCAGCTTTGGGGTGAAATGCTCTGAAAATATCGATTAAATCCAAGCGGTCCAATGTGTCATTTAAGGCTGTTGTATGTATGTGTCCTTTATATTCCACTTGCACTACTTCGTTCTTTTCCTCTGCATGTGCTCCAGAGGTGACTCTTGCGTTGTGTATATTGTCCTGTTAAAGAAGATCTTTAATTGCTTTTCACCTGTGAGTAGGTGGGGTTAACTCCTAGGCTGACTAGTTGTGAGACTTGGCTCTGCCCACCGCAGGGTGTTCTGCTGCGTGAGGGTTGACCGCTTAAATGTGGTTTGGCCTCTATGGGCTCTTGTGCCTGTAGAGAATTCCCTCTGGGTGTGTCACTTGTAGGTCAAACCCGGTAGTACTCTGGTTTGGTCTGGAGTTTGCCTCTGGGTGTGTTGAATCTTGTGCCTCTTAAGCTGGGCCCTGGTAGGGCAATTTCAGAACAAAGCAAATCACCAAGCACAACAACAACAACAATAACAACAAAGAAAAAAACCAAATACACTCACATGTAAAAACAACCAACAACCCACACTCAACACAGGCAAAGATATCAAAGCTATAAAGACAAAACAAAACAAAACAAACAAAAAAGCAGTGCCAGTCTTGGCTTAAGCCCACCAAGGAATCTCCAGGTTGTCTTCTGCTGTACCAAAGAGTTCTCTGTGTATTGTGCAGGCAGAACCAGTCACCTGGTGCCCAGAGTGACGTTGGGACTGCAGATTTAGATGCGTGGGGCTGAGGGGTCTGGATGGTAGTTTCTACAAAGTCAGTGCAGTTTCTGCCGTTATCTGCACCTATACGCACTGAGAGTAGCACCACCAGCCCTTTGTCCAGATCTCCTGAGTCTTAGGGCACTACTTCCATGTGTGTGTGTATGTGTGTGTGTGTGTGTGTGTGTGTGTGTGTGTGTGTGTGGCGGGCAGGAGATTTCTGAGCTGCTGAAAGCCCAGAGCTGAGTCTGCTGCTTACTGCTGATCCCTGGGAGTGCCTCCGCAGTTGTAATTGCCCCACCCTAGGCAGGCCAGAAAGGGTGGGGGCTGGGGATGGAGGGGTCTTCTCTCTCCCAGCCCAGCCGTGTCACACTCTTCCCGCAGGCCAGAAGTGGCTGGGGGTGGAGGAGTCTCTTCTCTCCTAGCCCAGCAAAAATCACACTCTTCCCAGCCTCTTTCCTGGGTCAGAGCTGCACGCCAGTTTTCCCAGAACCTGAGTACTAAGGCTCCTCTGTAATCTGACACTACTCCTCAGTTCAGGGGCCAGTTTAAGTCTCTGGAAGGGCGGGGGTAGGATTGGAAGAGTGGGGTGGGGGGGAGGGGCCCAGGTATGGAGTTTGTGTCCTTTGTCTGACCTAGGGCCCAACTGGAGGTCTCAACAGAGGTTATTGACTCAAATGCTGGATATGCTGCCCCCTTGGTGGGAGAGATCAGCTGTGGGACGCAGGGAAAGAGCCCACCTCCTGGCTTTTGTGTTCTCTCTTTCGTCCTGGGATCCCCTGCGTCTCTGCAGCTGTGGATGCCGGCTGCGTTTCCAGCGCCACAGATGCGGGCCGCGTCTCCACTCCGCTCCCTTCCCTCTCCCCCTGCTCGCCCAATTTGCCCACCTTCAAGTAATTCTTGCACGAGTCTTTTAGCTGTTCTGCATGATGAGCAGAGAGTCCTTTGATGGGTTATAGATGTCCTGTTTGTGATAAGATCCGGAGGAGAACTCAAAAACTGTATCTATTGTTTTAATTTTTGGTGAATCTGGATATTGTATGGAGCATCTCTGATTTGAAAATCTCTTTTGAAGAGGCCTCACATATTGAGGAGGACAAGTAAAAGTATCAGCTCCTATAGCAAGACTTTTGTGCTGCTTTGGGTGTGTGTGTAAAGCTGTGCAGTAGGTATTTTTAGATATAGAAATATCATAGTTAGGGCGACATTTTATTGGCTTTGGGAATAGTAAATAGAAAGTTAGAAACTTGGAAGAGTCCCTGAGTGTCTGAGTCTTACGGTAGTGATAATCAGAGAAATTTCTTTCAATTTGGTTTGAGAGAAATCAGATCGACTGAGCAGAAGTTTCCTCTGATGTTAGTATCTCAATAATACAGGCACCACCAAATTACTATTTTGTCCTAAATAAATGGAGTAATCAAATAGTAGTGGCACTGAAACCTCCAGGTACACATGGTCTGATTTCTCTGGTGCATGTTCTGATTATATTTAGTGAAAACTTCCCAGAAGGTGCCTATCTGTCTTGCTCACGTTTAATAAGAATGCTTGGCGGTGTTTCCTGATAGAAGGCTAACGGTAGCAATGTACTTCGAATGGCAATTGGGGAGATCTGTCATGATTATCACAGGCCCTGTCATCTGTCACTTTGCCAAATATGAAAAAATAAACTGTGATTGCTGCATGATTCCTAATGGAAAAAAATTAAATTCTCCTCATATCTGTAACATTTTTATCTGTATCATGATACCTCCGGGGGAGGTGCTGCTTGCAATTCTGTGAGTTTAGTTGGTTTTGGAGAACAAATGCAACCAGGAATTGCCCCATTACATAGTCAATTACTCAGAAACCTCAATGAATCTAAAGTCTCACTGTGGCTGCTGCTGTTTGCTCTTCTACCACTGCAAGGACACAGTTTTAGGAACTCACAATAGATGCTGATTCCTTGATTAAGAAATTTTCTGGAAAGGAAGATCTATCACAACAGCAGTGTGAGAAAGAATAAACCTCAGTTCTGTGTGAATTGTGCAATGCTGGGCTTGAGTTTGTGCCATTTTGAAGAAATAAATAGCCTCAGTGTCCAGGTACTTCTGTCTAATAGACGGTGACTACCCCTGTCTGTGATGTTGGACTTCAGTATCCTCACCTTCAGTCTTCCTCATCTTACCTCAGCACCTTCCTTTCCCCCATCCAAAGCTGAGGAATGTCTGACATCAGTCATTCATGTGTGTCCACTGTATTTTTATTGTGGTGCTGTCTCAGTCAGACATTTTTATGTTAAGCCTTTTCTTTTCTACCGAGGGGAGTTCTCTGCCTCCTATTTTAACCAAGTTTCTGACAAAGAATTGTGCTGAGGAACTCACTCTCTTTGTTAATAGAAGCAATACTACGTTACCACAGTAGATCGTCAAATTATGTAATCGTTTGATGTCTTTAGCAAAATAATACCAGCCAATATATAGGCTTCCTAGTTACGAATATGATTATTACAAATAAAGGAATAGAGACTCTATTTTGGGAGATTGGTTTGGCTTAATGTTTCTTAATCATCATACAATTAATAATTTGTGTAATTCATAAACCAGTACATTGTCTTTTTATTTCCTCCAACACTTTTGGTGCATCTATTTGGAATTTATAATCACTAGACCTTCCTTCCTTCCTTCCTTCCTTCCTTCCTTCCTTCCTTCCTTCCTTCCTTCCTTCCTTCCTTCCTTCCTTCCTTTCTATTCATTCATTCATGTTAATGCATGCCAGCAACTGAATAGCATATGAAGAAAGAGCTGCAATTGTAACCCAATCAATCTTATTATTTAATAAATAAAAGATAAAGCTAGATTCATTGCTAATTTACTGAAGGGTATGTTAACAGATCCATTAGATGTAGTATTTAGCTCCTAGAGGGCAGAATACTTTTCCATTGCTACAACAGAGACATACTGAGAGACTGAAATATTAATAACAAAAGATTCAGTAGATGGAGAATAAAACAAGATCCACAGGCCTGCCAAATTCCAGGAAAATCTAGACTAATGCTCTGTATTGTATTTTCTTTCTTATAAGAAAAGACCCAAACAGCCTAACTGAATACTGAGAATTTCACATGAACAAAGACACGTTTCCATTTTTCCAGCATGCATACATACACTTTCTCTTTTTCTAAATAATTTACTTTCTGGGTGAGTTTGATCACGATGGAAGATACTGGAATGCTTCATTATCTTGGAATAAACTGGATGAGAAAATTTATTCCAGTGTCCTAATTTTTACACAAGGAAAAATCTCTAAAACAGCATCCTATTTTCTGAGACGTTAAAGGCTTTCCAGTGCAGAGATGACAATACCGGAAATGAATGTGGAGTGCTGTGTTGACCATGAAAAAGGTGCAGGTGACAGAGCTGCAGTGCGGTGTATGTGACCGGGTATCAAGCTTAACACAGGGCCATCACTTCCTTTCGTTTCAAACGTAATTTCAGAACACTATTCTCCCCGCCGTGGTGGGGAGTATCAAGCTCAATGCTTACAATGATGTCATCTCTGCTCACACAGAGATAACCTCCCACATGCTAAAAAATATACTGTGTTTCCCTGAAAATATGACCTAGGCAGACAATCAGTTCTAATGCGTCTTTTGGAGCAAAAATTAATATAAGACCCAGTATTACATTATATTATATTATATTATACCTGGTATTATATTATAGTAAAATAAGACTGGGTCTTATATTAATTTTTGCTCCAAAAGACGCATTAGAGCTGATTATCCGGCTAGGTCTTATTTTCGGGGAAACACGGGACATGTATGTGTATTTATTAGGCTTTTCCTTCCTACAAGAATAAAAAGGAACTATGGAACCCAAACGAGTCTGTTAGGTTCTGAGTTTATTTATTAATAATAAATACTATTTATTAATATTTATTCATTTATTCAGTATATGCATTCCGTAGTAAGTACAATTTTTGATCATTTAAGAGACAGCATGACTGGCACATAATAGGCGTGAGATGAATGTGGGGTGAATCTGTAAAAAGAAGTAGAAGGCTTGGTTTCTAGTTTTATGCATTTCAAATGCCAGAGGGAGGAAACTATACATATATGAAAAATTGAATATCTAAATGGGGCAAATGCCAGAAGGGACAGATGATTGCAGAGTAGCAGCCTTCAGCAAAAATTTGCTGAATGTGGGATAAATTAGGAGTGCTTAGAAGGAAATGTAGGAAAAAATTGAAAGCGAGTAGGAGGGGCCCCGTCTGGGTAGATTTCCCGGAAGATGTAGAGCTGGGAACGAACATGACACATCATAGGGGGAACAGAAGGAATGCGACGGGGCACTGTGTGGCAGTTGTGAAGTCGGAGGAGAGCTGCTGGGGTGGAGCTAATGCAGGATGCCCTTCTGGGGAGCGCGCTGCTGAGAAATAGCTGTGGCTGTGGTTGGACGTAGGATGGGGCTGACGCACTAGTGGCCTTGTCTAGCAGAGGAGGTCGCGTTCTGGATTTGAGTAGCATTGGGAAGATACAGGTCTATTAAGACACACTTGTTGAACTGGATTGAAGACAAATTTGAAAGCAATATCTGAAATGAACTGGAAGGGGCTTTAAATCTGTAGTTCTTATTGGAAAATATAACTCAGATGTTATTACCAAGAATCAGACGTAGCTTTTAAGGGACTGCCTCTACCCCTTATTCGGTGGGGATAAGGGAGGCCAGGTGGCAATAGGAAAACAATTAGCTTTGGGATCCCAGAATTCCCTGGCCCCACCATGGGCCTCTGTGGTGGCGTCATGTGTGATTTTCATGGGATGTATTCTGTTAGCCTCATGGAACAAGAGGGCAAACAGACAGGCTCTCGGGACCAGCCCAAGCCTTGGGCAGAAGCCTGCACATCTTCTCTGGTGCAGAGAAGTTTTTGTTCTTGCCAAAAACTGGGCCCTGCGTTTCCTTCATTTGGTAAACCCCGAAGCCCAGTTATTACAGACATCCTGCAAGGAATCCACTCTGAAGGTCTGTGAGGAGCCCATTAGCGCCACAGCAGCGGCTCCCAGTGTGCCAGGAAACAGCAAGCCATCATTTCAGTGACTCTAGTCTGTATCCGCAGCATGAGAGCCGTTTTAATCTTGACTTTGCCTCCTCATGCTTCATTGTATTTAGAGCCGGGTGTTTTTCTGCCATTATTTGCGATTTTCTTGCAAGGAAGCCATTTTATGAGAAATGCCTGATTATTGCTGCCAGAAAAATAATATCCAACAATTTGCTTTAAATGACATAGTCTTAAAAGTTAGTGTTATTCAGACAAATGCAAATAATTTCAACAATTACTCTGCATTTAATCACCACAAAATCGAGTCCTCCCCATGTCCCTTCTCTCACTCAGTGTGCAATAATGGAGTGTTTTAGAGAAGTAAACACTGAACAGAATCTTCCAAGGAAGGTATTTACCTTTTTCCAGCATGTCTTGTGAGAAGCCTGATCTATTTCAGCAGAAATCAGTTGACTGTTTGAATGACCCTGGGCAAATATTTATGCTGTTAGGTCCCAACAGCCAATCAAGGGACATCATATATTTCTTCCAAGAGGTAAATCTGAAGGAGTCAAACCTTGGGATGTGGTGAATTCCTAACTAGGAGAGTCAAGTACAGAGATGGGCTGCATTAGGGGGTCCCTGGCATTGGGAGCCGAATTCTCCCTTTTTTAACATGAAAAGTTTGACCATCAAGGAAAGCCTTTGAATGAGAGCAGGTCTCAGTGAGCCCAGGAGTGGGTCATGCATTGCTCTCTCAGAAGTTGTTTGGTGCCTCTGAGATTGGATCCTGTGCTCACTGGATATAAGGCATAAACGTTCTCAACAGCTCTCCAAAAGGGCTGAATGAATGTTGCTGATCTTGGTTTCGGGGGAATAAATCCAAACCTTCCCAGGTACTCAGCTCAGACTCTCACTAACTTTTGCAGACAGTGTAATCACAGTTAGTATGAAAGTCCAGGCAATGCCTTGCCACCTCAGCCAGCAGCAGCCAGAGACTCTGTGGCTGATAGAAGCCCAGAGGGATAGATAATTGCCTTCATACAACTTCTCTCCAAAGAAGAACTTCCAAAACCCCCTTTATAAAGAACGCTGAGTAAACCCATTGGAGAGGACTGCCCTTTCACTTGCATTGTCCTAGGGGAAGTGGTAATCTTCACTGGATGTTTGTTACCATGAGAGTTTTGAATTTGCTCAGATGAGAATTTTAGAATTCCTTTGTGTTCCAGGGAGGAGATTCTGTTCACAACCTTTATTGAGCACCTACTAAAGCCAGGCGTCAAGACTGGCACTTTCCAAGGGAAAGTCTTTCCAGTATGGGCCATGAATGGGGGCGGGGGACTGTGTATGGCGCTTGTCTCCTGATATAAGAGTAGAATATCTTTGGATGGGGTTGTAACTCCCAGGAATCACTATGGGTGTGGCTAAATGGGGCTCTGGATTGCTGTGTGCACACTACCCTCTGTGCAGTGGGTAGAAAGACAGCCTGTCAGCAAACCATTTAGTTTGCTAGCAGCCCTCCTCTTGCTTTCAGCAGAGATTTTCTTTCTTTTTTTTTTTCCTAGTGTGATCTGTAGACTACTTGCTTTAGAAGCACCAGCTTGTCAGATATGCACCAACTGATTTGGAAGCTCTGGGAGCAGGTCCAGGGATCTGTACTTGTAACAAGTACCCAGATAACTTTTATGGATGCTAAAGTTTGAGAAGCAATGGCTTAAAGGATAAAATTCTAATTTCTTTGCCCAAGGTATGTGCCTTTTCATCATCTGGCCCCAGCACATCTTTCCAGCCTCCTGTCCAGGACTCAGAACTTCTCAGTGTCTCCGCCCACCACTCTGTGTTATTGCTCCTGCTCTTCCTTCTGTCCGCCATGCCCCCTTTCCTTTCGTTGCTGACCAATTCCTATTTATCCTCCAAGACTTCGCTTAAACATCAGTGTTGTGGGAAGGCTTCCCCGAGTCTGGCAGGAAGAGTTTATCATTCAATCCTGTCTCCTTACGTGACTCTCAGGCTGTGAGCATGTTGGACAGGCTCTGGATTTTGGTACATTGGACATAGTCCTCAATCCCATCACGGAGGCAGCTACTGACTCCGCTTCCGGGAGTATGCTGGAAATAGTGGTAAATTGCCAATGTAATTATTAATTTATTTGCAAAGAAAACCGAATTATTTTGTTACTTTGGTACTCATTCTTGGAAGTTCTGGAAGAATAAAGTTTCTGAGAAAAAGGAGGACACAATGAGAGCTGAGTTGTCTGGAGGACCCTGGGAATGGAGGAGTTCCATAGCTGAGTGGCAATTACAAAACCAGCTTCCCTCCCTCCTGCCCTAATTCCTCCCACCCCCTTCCTTCCATTTGTCATAAGCAATAATAATAACTGCTCTTGAGTAGTAAGGGCACCGCGAGGAAGCATTAAATGAGTGATGATTGAACAAATTCGAACCACAAGGACGACAGATAATTGTCAATGCAAAATCTTAACACAGGATCAGATTGCAAAAGGAAGGACCATGGTCTCGAGTTCTCTTGAAAATAAGGGTGATGGTACATGTGTCCTGTGTCCCATCACACCTCAAGCATGATGGCTTGTGATTTATGAGAGATTTATTGCATTATGAGTGTTCAGAATCAACCCCACATGTTAGTCTCGTTACTTATTGCATTCATTATTTATTGCATTGTTGAGTGTTCAGAATCAACCTCATTTGTTAGTTTCATCTAGAACAGGGGTCTTCACAAGGGTTCAAGGATGTACCTTAAAGGATCCCTGTACCCTTGCCTTGAAATTATTTGCAAAAATTGGCATGAACTTATGTCTGTTTTCCTGAGGAAATGTCCATTGTTTTCATCAGTTTTCAAAGGGTCTATAAACCTGAGAATTTATAAGCAGGGCTCTAGAACTCTGCACCAGTGCAGCCCTGTTCTTGAGCAGCCGTGAGGAGAAGGGGCTTTAGAGCAGCTTCTGGGTTCAGATCATGTCTTTGCTCATTTACTTGCTGTGTGACCTGGGGCAAGTTATCTATCTTCTTTGAGCCTTAATTTCTTTAACTGTAAAATGGGTTGATAACTTTACCTGCTTCACAGAATGGTTGTGAGAATTAAATAAGTTAATGCATGTGAGGTGTTTAGAAAAATGACTGTGACCTAGTGAGTATTCAATAAATGTTACCTGTGCTCCTGTTACTGTTGTTTTTATTGCTTTGTTATTATTATACAGTGAGCTTTGAGTCTCTGACAGAGCTTTGTCCATCTCCTCTCCTTGCAAACCTCTGCTTCCTTTATCCCCCCAGCTCATTGCCATATAATTTAGTCTGTGAGCTTAGGGACAGAGTGACTCCTGCTTTTTGCATTGAAATATCCACGATGTTCTAGTATTAACAATATTCTTTAGTAGACAGTGATATTCAGATCTATTCCTATTTCCTCACTGCTAATCAGTGATGCCATGAATTCTTCAGGGATGCGCTCTGCATAAATAACATTTTGCATAATTTGGCATTTTCTGCATAATTCTATTTTGGTGCATAACAATGTGTCAGTTCATTTTTTCCTCTTTCCATGCCCTGGAAAGAAAGTCATCTGAAATGGCTGGCAATCTCACACGTGTTTGCTCATTAGCATTACATCTTTGAAACAGTCCCCAGAGATATGCTAATAGGCAACAAGCAAAACAACAATAAACAAAATCGAGGGAGAAAAAAATACATACTACTGCTAAACAGATTTGTAGCTTTCAGTGCTTACCAGTCTTCTGCTGCTCAGCCTCCGAGCTGTTAATTGTATGTAATTATGAAGCACTGAACTATGAATGGTCCTGACTTGAAGCTGGGAGCACAGAACGAGGCCATATTCAAATGATGCATTGATCCGTGAAGAGTGATATGTTGTTTACCATCTCAATGAGTTGTTTCTCCCATAGTTTTATGATTCTTCAGATAATATTTTTGGTTGTGGAGAAACTTCAAGAAAGGTGGTGCAGCTGAGAACATCTTCCACATCAGGAGTTTAGAGAATTGAACACAAATAAGATCTGTTTTCATCTGCTGATACTTCAGGATAGAGGAATTCCATTTTGATAATTCAACCTAAATCTTACTCTGAATATTATGAAAACATATGAATTTTTTCTTCTTTAAAGCAAAGAATGAAAATTTTCTTCTTTAAAGCAAAGAAGGAAAGTGCTTGGGAGCTGTAAGAAGAACCAGGAAAGAACCAGTAGTGTGAGAGGTTGCGAGTTCGAGAGGGCACGTTCAGTCGTCCTTTCAACCTGTCTTGAGTGGTTTTTGTAGGATAGAAGTTTTGAAAATGGCCATGATGGCTTCTCTTGAACTACGGGTAAACCTGAAAGTAATTTAGAGTAAGCTATGATTCTGGAAAAAATGATAATCACTTTCAGTTTCATTTGTTGCCGTTTATTGTACTTTCTAAGCCCTGAAAAAAGTATTCTTTAGATGGAATACACTAGAGAAACTTTCCAATCATAAAATGCCTATAGGGACTGTGAGTCTCTAGGACTGTGCTTTTATGTTTTTAACAAGTGTTGAGATATTGGGTTCTAGTGTCAGAAGTTCAAGCTCTACCGCTTACTAACTACATGGCTTTATAGCCTGGGTCAACCTTCAGCTGCGTCAGTCTGTAAAAGGGATATGAAAACAATATGTTTTCTTCCTATCTCACTGAGATGTCCAGAGGATCAAATAAAGTATTGCCTGTAAAAGTGATTGGTAAACTGTGGTGTTCCATTATTATTAGTTGTTACTATAGACTGATTTCTCCTTTTCTTCGGCTGCATACGTTTTCATCCCACTGGTATAACAATTGACATGTTTTTGTGCCAAAGTTGTGTTAGACACTTTCTAAGTTGATTCTTGGAATGATTTTATGAGACAGATATCATGATGTCCCCCCTTTCCAAATGAGGAAATTGAGCAAATTAAGTAACTTCTTAAGGCCACATAGGTAGAAATGGGAGAGGGTGGGGTGAAGGGCAAGTCTCTCTGACTATCTGTGTTGCTCAGTTAACAAATTACTGGAGGATCCATGCTTAACAGAAATACTAATGCTTCAAATTTGGTCGATACTTACTATAGTTCTGACAAAGACTCTACCTTTAGTTTAATTATTCTTTGTAAAACCGAATACAAACCATGTGCTTTGGCAAACAAAACATACTTTAGCATCGTGATTCTTAGATAATCACTCAAGAAACTTGTGAAGTAGGCAGATTCTAGGGCTCAGTCATCCTAGTGTAAATTAGAAGGTGTGAGGAGGGGTTTCTACCTTTTGATAAATTCCCCCACACCATAGAGGTGACTTGGGGACGAGAGTGAAGAAGCCTTGAGAGTCTGGCTGTTTGAGAGTCTTGGGAGCAGATTTTTGTTCCTTTGCACAATGCTTTTCATTATTTCCCTACAGTTTTTCAGATAAATAACAGATGGTGAACCTTCTTAAGACAGTACAGGCTGATTCAGGTGTGGCTAATGCTGAAAGGCATTAAAAAAAAAAAAAGTCAAACCTCTGCTAGTTTTCTTTTCTATTGGCCTTGAAGGAAAGTAAGTGATAATTGCCATAAAACAAAAGTTGAGTAATGAAAAATTAGGGCCTGTTTGAATTTGTGAGCCTCAAAGATGTGTTAAAAATTTCCAGCAGCTTTAAGAATCATTAACTAGGTTGTATCATAAAAGGCATTATTAGGGGGATTTTTCAAAGTTCTCCTTTTATGAGCTAAGTATGTGAACAGATACTTCATGAAAAAAGATATATGGAAGCATTTTCAATCCCAACAATGATTCAAGAAATATAAATTAAAGTAATAATATATTATTTTTAGCTTAATAAATTGGTGAATATTTTGAAAAAAATGCCAATTAAGAGTGTAGATGACAAGACGGTAGGCAGTACTTAAAATGATTTAGTCATGTTAACTAATTTAATCAATACAATGACCTTATTAGGTATATGCTATTATTATTTGCACTTTACAGATGAGGAAACTGAGGCACATAGATGACACGGTTTGTTCTCATGTACTGCGAGTTGGGGTGAAAATTGGTATTATCTTTTCAATGGGTAATTTGACACTATGTTCAAGAGCCTTGAAAACATTTACCTACACTGACTCTAAGTCTACCTTTAGGAATTTATTTTGTGGAAACAAAAAGAGATTCTACGTTATAAGAATGTTCTGGTAGCTTTACATAGATTACAAAAAAATAGAAACCATTTAAAATTCCAATAAGAGAGAAATTACCAAATAACTGATGGTTTACCCTTATGATGGAACATAAATAGCCATTAAAAATCATGGTTTTAAAAATTATTTAAAGCCATGAGAAAATGTTCACAACAGAACATTAAGTTAAAAAAAAGAGCTCAAAACCACATAGCACAAGACTACTCCAATATTATCAAAAGCTAATGTTAAACAAATGCCTGGCTGCCACTCTTAAGATTTTTGTAAGCCATAAGCACTTTTTTTTGGTATTATATCAAATAAACATAAAACCATAATTTTTGTTAATAGCTAATGACATTTGATTAATCCCTACTCAATCTTTTCAAGTTAAGGAAACATGGCATCTTTGGAGAAGCTGGATCTGTTAGTGAGTTATTTTAAGCTGTTTTTGCCCACCCCTGCTCCTCTGCTGGTGGGCCTGGGATGGGGACTAGCATCCCTTGTGTTCAGGGGACTTGGCAGGGACGAGCCAGAGGTGCAGGAATGAGATGCTCCTTGGAACCAGGCTGAAGGCTTGTGCTTGCTCATTGTGTCTTTGCTGAGTAGATGTGGGTAAAATGCCCTGGGTTTATGCCCGTCATCATGGTTGCCACCTCTTACTTTAACTTTCTGGTCCCAGAATTGTGGAATTTGTGGAGCTGGCTCAGCTCAAAGAACAAATGAAGAAACCAAGGACCAGAGAGGAGGATGATGGACCTAAGATCACAGCCTGGTAGACCTGGGGCTGGGATCAGCTTCTTGATTTTCATACCAGGATACTTTGTGCGACACCTAATGGCCTCCCTTGTCCTAAGATGAGATGAAAGTATTCAGTGCCCTGTGCTGGGAAAAACATTACTGTCTATCTGGGGAGACTGCTCCAGGCCCTGTGCTATGGTCTGAAGGTGTCCTTCCCCCCACACCCCGGCCCAATCCATATGTTGAAATCCTAATGCTCAGTGTGATAGTATTAGTAGGTAGGGCCTTTGGGAAGTGATTAGGTCTTGAGGGTGGAGCCCTTGTGAAGGGATGCGGTGGACCCATAGAGATCTGTGCCTCTTCTACCATGTGGGGACACAGTGGGAAGTTGGTGGTCTACACCGGAAACGGGTTGTCACCAGAACCCGACGATGCTGGCACCTTGGATCTTGGACTTCGCAGCTCCAGAACTGTGAGAAATAAATTTCTGTTCTTTATAAGCCACCCATACTATGGTGGTTGTTATAGCAGTCTGAACAGACAAAGACATTGTCTCTTGGTGTTTGAGGGAGTAATATATGTGTTTTAAAAAAAATATTGGGGGTGGAAGGCAGGAGAGTATTCTGTGTTCAGGTGGTTTGTGTTCAATGGGAAGCATTAATTGGAGTTATCCAGAGGTATCTTTTATGAGTTTCATCATATAACGGAGGTGATACAGACAGAAAATGCATATTTTGGTGTCTTGAAAATCTGGGTTTCAATCCCAGCTTCTGCCTTTTACCAATGGTGTTACCTTGGGCCACTTATGTTATCTTTCTTTGAACATATGTTTCCTCTTTGTTAGAATCAATTTTATAATACTTATAATACTGATACAGCGTTCTTGGGTTTGCTAATACAACAGCAACCATTTGTGTAGTTCTTACTATATTCTAGGCAACATTTTAAACACTTTACATATATTAACTAAATGAATCTGTACAATGATCTTAGTAATCACATACTATTATTATCCCCATTTTACAGACGAGGAAACTGAGACACATTGAAGTTAATTGTCCAGGGTCATACCTCTAGGAAGTGGTAGCACTTGGGTTTGAATCCATGACTTCAGTCATGACACTAGGCTGCCTCGAATCAAATCAAATTTATAATGTGAAGCGTCTGCATCATGCCTCCTCAATGCGGGTGATAGTGCCCCCGTGGGGATAAAACTGGTTCTTGGGGAGCAAAAACGTTTTATACATTTTGTGTATAAGGCATAGATTTTCATATAGTACATAAACAGATATAGAGTATATTTATGGGGATGGGAATGAGTAGAAAGAAGTCTACAAAGACTCCTTGGGAGGGGGTGTCAAGAATGAAAAAAAAGTTAAGAAACACTAATCTAGTGCAATGCTAGGCATATAGTAGATGTTTTGTAAATTCTCCTTCCTCTTCCCAGGCCTCTTCCCAGTTGAGAAATGTAGGTGGCTGGGTGGATGTGTTCCACAGCCCAGGGAAGAGGTTTAGTCTGAGTTGAACACAAAGGGGTGAGGAGGTAGAGAGAGCTGATCCAGCCACTTGACTCACACTGCGTGCAGCCGGAAGCCAGGGAGGGTGAATGAACTATTGTTGCTCAGATGCTGTTTTGAATGCACACTAAGCTTAGTTATTAAGTAAAATCTTTAAAAAATTATGCAAGATTTCAATGTCACAATCAGTCTGCAATTCAAGAATTGATGAATATTCAACCCTACAAAATACGTGGCATAAATAATTTCTGCAATAAGAGTAACCTATCTCTTGGGTCCCAGAAATAAATGCAAAACAAGTACGGCTCTATAGAATATAGAAAAAAAATACTCCAGACAAATTCCAATGTATGTTTGAAGAAGAAATTATTTTATTTACTTATAATATCTGTCTATCTATGTATAAAATCTTATCTTTAAAAGAAAAAAAAATCGATACTAAATTAGCACAATTAAACACCTCCCGCTTTTCTGTTTGGGGTAATATTGCTCTAAGTATTTTTCTCTCTAGGTAGAGTTACTTATTCTATTTTTGCCTGTCTGGCCACATTAATGTTCCGAATGTTCCATACGATCTGGATATATGGATACAATTTATGAATATACTTCCTGTTATAACTTAGAAACATTATAGAGAATATAGCAAACTTCTTCAAGGTTGTTTTAAAATGAAACAAGACTTGCAGAGATGCTCTTTGTCAGAGTGTCTCGCAGGACAGCCTACTTTATGTCTCTTCAGGTTCTGCTAATGTACCTCTTGAGTCAAGCACACATCTCTTACCAGGTACCTGTGGAGTCTTATGACGGCTATTAGGGAGCTGAAACCGTTATTTGCTAATAAATAGCTTTCTTAGTCAACTTTGTCCGAGGGAGCCTGGGCCCCTTTAATAGCAAATAGGGCTCAATTCAGGGTCAAAGGGAGACAGATCCTCTCTAACCCCCATTTCCCCGTGGGGCTAAGAGCCGGGAAAACTCAAGAGAACCAGTTCTCTTTGGAAAGTGAAATCTGGGTGAGTGCTATCATGAATGATGTAATTTCCTTCTTTCCAATGTCTAGATAGAAACCTAGCAAACATAGACACAGGAAATAGTTTAGTGCTTACCAGAGAATAAGGCGGGAAGTGGGTGGTAGATGAGGGTAGACGAGGTCAAATGTATGGTGATGGAAGGAGAACTGACTCTGGGTGGTGAACACACAATGTGAGATATAGATGATGTATTACGGAATTGTACACCTGAAATCTGTGTAACTTTACTAACCATTGGCACCCCAATATATTTTACTTAAAAAAAGAAAAAGAAAAAGGAAAAGAAAAACATTGTTTTTGGCTTCCCAGACTCACCCTCTCCCTGGCCTATGAGATGGCCGACCCTAGTCTTGATCTTCCTAGTGTGACTGCTGCAGAGACCATCCATTCTTCTTGATGCAAACCTTGTTGCTGCTGTCGTGGGAGAGGGGAGAAAGGAGAGACGAGGGGCTGCCCTAAGGAAACTTTCCAATTCTGGATCACATCCTCTAGGGGCTCTGGGTAGGAATTCCACGATATAAGCCAAACAAAAAATGACTAATGGTTGAAGAAGATTGTTTGGGCCCAGTGGGTTCTCATGGATTTTGTGTCGAATCAGAAGCAAGCTGTGGCTCTTTGTGAATGGGTGAGGGATGCTAAAAACGAATCTGTCTAACATGGAGCTGGCAGGGACTGTTCTAGCACCACATGAGAGACAATGCTGGTTTTCATCAACTCCTGACCGCCTTTCATGTGGCAGCCACTAGATGTGCTTCTCAGGTCTCTGACTGTAGGACATTCCCGGACATTGCCAGCTGCTGTACGCTGAAACGCACCCTCCATTTCTTTAAAAAAAAAAAAATCACCTTTTAATTTACTTTTTTTCCAGCTTTATTGAGATATAGTTGATATATAACATGGCATAAGTTTAAGGTGTACACATGATGATTTGATACCGTATAGATTGCAAAAATGATTACCACAATAAGGTTAGTTAACACCTCACATAATTACCGTTTTCTGTGTGTGCATGTGGTGAGAACATTTAAAATCTACTTTCTTAGCAACTTTCAAGTACATAAGAGAGTCTTGTTGACTGTATTCTGCCAAGGCCATGATTCCCTTTGGATGCTCTTGATCAATGACTAAATGAGTAGGCACTGTTTTTGGGAGATGTGGAATTCTTCATGGGCAACTTTGCTCAGGGACTCCCCGATTTCTTGTTGAACTCAGAACTGCACTACAGTCTAAGATCCTTCCGTCCAATCTTCTTTCCTTCCTTCTCTCGGGCTCAGAGCTGTATGGTACTTGAAGGTTCTCAATCTCTTCTAGTTCTCTCCTCATTTTCTCTCACAGGCACTTTCCCTAATAAATTTCCTGCATATTCATCCCGCTTTGGCTTCTACTTCCTAGAGAACACACCTCATGATGTCCTACCTCCCAACCAGACATTTCCCACCATCTGTCTCCTGCCTACTCCCCTTTGCATTCATTCCCTTAAAATTCACTCTCAGGAAATGTGATCTGATATCATTTATTTGGGGTTACTTCTTCCCGTCATGTTTGCATATTGAAATATTTTTATTTGTGGAATAAAACTCTTTGGCCCTGATAAAGAAACTTCAGACTCTCAAAAGCCTTTTTGGTGCCCCAGAGAGTAGGTTGTGCAGGTGACTACCTAATATGCTTATAAGAAAGGCTGACCCTGAGAGGTGGTGCCTCCCAAGATTTTAAAAGCATACTCCTTGCAAACTATTTATGGGAAAGAGAGAGTGTTATTGCTCTCTGTATTGAACCCCAGGCTGCTTATGAACCAGAGTTGGGGGAGTTCTCTCATTTCCATCCAGGTGTCTGGACTTACCTGGAGTGATACTGGCCATAGGTCTTCCATACCCAAAGCTCTCCTCTAATTGTGATCTGCCTTAACCCAGCCCCTGTAGGGTGTAGTTTAGCAAAGTGGTGTAAGATTGCACCTATAGATGACCATAGATGATTCAGGGTGCTGCAGGGCAGGAAGGCAAGGAGTGCAGGAAGCTCTGTACCCTAGTTCTCAGATGGGTGGTGGTTCTTTACCAGAGGGCTAACTGAGAAACCCAGCTTCTACTGGCCATGCAATCATGCACTTATGTTAAAAATAATAACAGCTACATCTCTTGAGTGCAGGCTATAAGCCAGGTATTGTTTAGTATTAACTATTGTTTAGTTACCCATAAAGCCTCACTTAAACCTCTTTAGAACCTTGAGAGATGAGGACTAGGCTATCATCCCATTTTATAGCTGAGAACCTGCAGCTTACAGAGAATAGGTAACATGCTGAGCACCACAAACCTGAGGAGTGGCTAAGCCAGGATTCAAAGCTGGCTGTCTAATGGCTGAACCATACTGTTTCTACTTCTTGCCCAAAGCACTAAGCATCGATGGGTGTCATTTTTTGCATGGCCTTTGCTTGGAGCTAAACAAGAGCAGCATACAAAGCTGAGAGTTCTTCTGATCTCTTTGCTATCTATTTCCCTCTTTCCTTTCCTTTCTTTTTACCTTCCTTCCTTTTTCCTTCTTCTTTATTTCCTTGTTTTATTTTTACAGTGCAAAATGCCAGTGTCTAGGCACAGAAGACATCCAGGGGCTGCCTCCCCTCAGGAGTTGGTACCTGGGCTGGAAGGAGCTCAAGCCCTCGGGCCCTTGACCTACGGCCACGCTGCCTAGCAATCTGGAGAGACGCACTGCAGTTGGGAATGGCCCACTCTCCTGGAGAGGAAGGACATTGGCCAGGGCAGTCTTGCGCAGAACAAGCACAAAAGGAGGAGAAACATTTGTTAAGAGGCAGGTGGGCATTTCTCAAGCCTGTCTTATAAGTGAAACAGCCATAAAGGGTAAATTAGATGAAAGAGGCTGCTCTGTTCACCTGCCAGAGAACTCGTACCTGAGGTGAGCTTTTCTAAATAGCTGCCTGATTTGTTGTGCCATCCAGAGGCACTTCTGTCCTGTTGTCAATGGTGTCCCTTTTCTAAGAGTGAGCCTAGGGTGTTGACCTGTATTGTTAATGACAAGCCAGGAAGACATAACATTCAGAATAAGCAGGCATCAGGAATATTTATGTGTGTCCTGTTAGCTAAAAAACTCAGTTTTGTGCTGCCAAGAGAATTGGGTGACAGCTTTCTTCCACGAATTTGTTATCTTTGCCTGTTATTTGAAAATGTTGCTGTGTCTCAGCTGCATTTGGAGGCAACAAATAGGACAAAACATAAATATGGCATGATGTCAGATTCTAAAGACACTCATGATAACAGCATGACTTGTTTTTAAATGACAAACAAAATTCTTTCCAGAGTGAAGAAAAGAGTGGGTGACGAAAACCTGTTTCTCTAAATGAGTTTAGTTGACAGTCTCAGTGTAGATTCATGTTTCAAAACTTTCCCCCAAGATGCAGGAATGTCATTGAACAATGACCTCTTCAGAAAGTGTGCTGTACGCACGTACATGGGCCACACACACTTGGGCTGAGCAGGATAGGAGCCCAATAAATTTTTATCCCTAAGGGTAACTGTGTTAGTTATCTTCTGTTGTATAACAAATTACCCCAAAACGTTGTGGCGTAAAAATAATAAACATTTATTTTCTCACACCGTTTCCGTGGCTCAGGAATCTAGCAGGGGCTTTGCTAGGTGGTTCTGGCTCAGGGTCTCTGCAAAGGTTGTAGTCAGGATGTCGGCCAGGGCTGTGGTCCTCCAAAAGCTTGAGAGGAGCTGAGAATTAATTCTTTTAAAAATATATTTTTTTAAAAAATAAATTTTTATTGGGGAATATTGGGGAACAGTGTGTTTCTCCAAGGCCCATCAGCTCCAAGTCATTGTCCTTCAATCTAGTTGTGGAGGGTGCAGCTCAGCTCAGCTCCAAGTCCAGTCACCATTTTGAACCGGCAACCTTGTTGTTGAGAGCTCACACTCTAACCAACTGAGCCATCTGGCCGCCCTGAGAATTAATTCTAAGGGACTCACTCACGTGCCTGGCAAAGTCGTGCAGGTTGTTGAGAGGAGACTGCGGTTCCTTGCTCTGTGGACCTCTCTGCAGGGCTGTTGAGTGATCTCACAACATGGCTTCTCCAGAGCCAGTGGCCCAAGGGAGAGCATGAGGGAAGCTGCGGTCATGCTCCATCCTTTCTGCCACATTTTATTTGTTAAAGGAGAGTCACTAAGTACAGTTCACACACAAGGAAGGGGAATTAAGCTCCACCAGAGGGAGTAGTATCAAAGAATTTGCAGACATATTTGAAAAGAGCCACCTGTGACCTTTAAGATTTGTGCAGAACAGGACACTTAAAATAAACTTCTCACAAGAGCAACTTCTTTCATCGGAGCATGAAAATGTCTCCCACACAAATCCAGAAAGACTGTCAATGCAATAAAATAATCGATAACGATGACGGACAGTGATTTATCTTTTCATGGAAACAAATGAGAAGATAAACCAACTTTCTACTGTTAAATGTGAGAAAGATTCACTTTTCTTTTGGATGATGGTGAATTTTGTGTTGAGTAGAAGAGACAACTTTGAGGTATTTCATTCATAAAGAATGTTTGGGTACGTGGTTTTGGCCTCTTTATTTGCTCCCTACTTTAATATCAGAATCATAATTTAAATATTCTTTTCCTTTTGGCTTCTCATAAACCTTTTTTAAAAAAAGCCTCTGCTTTTACTATTGATGGTGGGGCCTACTCTTCTCTGGAACTGGACATGGGGATACAAATATGATTGGAATTACGAGACGAGGTTGGGTGAGAGAAAGACCCTACTTTGTTTCCTCTGTAATGTGGATCTTCTTTTACTCTAAAACGTTTTTTTCCCACCAAGATATCAGATATGATTTTGATCAAAGACTAATTGTGAATGTGGGAAACATGAGAGCTTTGCTTCAGGACTCTGTTTTCTCAGCTCTATCCAAAGAGAGATCTGATAGCACTTAGGACACTTTAACGGCCTGTGCAAAAATAATTAGCACATTTTAAAGCCAAGCAGAAGATGATAATTATTATAGAGTATTTTATGGGTGGTGAATTAGTCATGGCAATGGATTTCCGGATGAGAGAATTTCTCGTCGCTGGGGTGAGCTTAAAGGAATCCGTGTGTATGACAGCACCAGCATCGTGTACATGTAAAGAGTTATTCCTCACCACTCCAAAATGCCTCAAAACCTAGAAAAGGTTTTCCAATAAAATAGATTTCCTTGACACAACTTGTTTGAAGAAATGCTTTTCTCCAAGTGGGATGGGGAGATGCTGGCCCCTCGTCTCACCTGGATCCCATTTTGGGCCGGTTTTCATGCCAAGGGAAACCAGAGCGTGGCTGTGTCAGCACAAACCTGGCTATTTGACCCCAACTGTCCGAGCTGTAGGGCTGGGAGTTGGTAACGGCCGGCCCTTCAGTTAACCCAGGCTGGTGGTAACATTTCGTTCATATGCTGTTTCTACTGGTTCCTGGAGCATTCACGCCGGGCCCTTGTTCCTGGCCTATCACTCACTTCCCCAGCTGGAGAATATGCTCTTTCAATGCTGGCCGTGGAGCTTCATGTCCCATCAATTGGTAAGCGCTCTGCAGTGATGCTGTACGTGCATAATCATAATGAAAAGTCAGAGTTTGAACATCTCACAAAAGCATCCAGGGAGAGCAAGCACAAACTTGTTCATGGGAAAATCCTGGGCCAATAGGGAATGTACACATGGGGTTTTCTCTGCTGTATGTCACCAGCGCGTCTGAGTGATTCCTCTACATAGCACATGTGCTCTTACATTTATTTACTCTCACACACGTTCCCTAGGCACTTCCAGAACAAGATGTGAAGCATAGAATGAATGATATTGGTGGGGGTGCTGATTAGGAGATGCCTCCACTGCACAACTAGACTAATCAAGACAGATTTAGGGGCTTGGCCAGAACTTGAAAGAACAGCTGTTCAATGGTAAAGCAAAATTTAGGCAGTTTTTTGACGTAAAGGAATTTGTGGTTTACTTTTTTTTTTTTTAGAGCAAAGCACCTGTGACCCACAATAGAGTGAGAATTTCCGAGTTTTTATGTTGATGATAATGCTTGCCACTCTGATTTGCAGCCTGAGCTGAAGTCTTTTTCCTCTTGCATCTTCTGCCTTCCTCGCTCTTTTAATCTCTGCTCCTTGCTTGTGGATTTGCATGTATGAATAGTAACACCTACTGACGGGCAGGGCTCAAGAGAGGAAATTTGGATGCCAGTCTCCCTACCGCAGAGCGCTGTCAGCGTCTTGCATTGAGTTGGAGTGTAATCAATGTTTCTGGTTACCGCTGTGCCTGCTCCTCCCCGGCTTTGATTTTCCTCCTCCAGCTCCCTTCTCCCGCACTGGCCTTACAGCAGATTGCTGGTAAAAGCTCGATTTCACCCTGCCTGGATATCAGAGGGATCAGTCGGAGGGTTATTAATATGTTCTAGAGGGAAGTAGTCACACTGTCTTTTTTAATCGAATAATTTCTTGCTTGTTTTGTTGTTTATCATATCCTTTGTTTGAAATATTCCAATGCTCCAGCTGGGAAATCCAAGCCTCTATCACAGTACCCTTTGCACACCAGCTTGGTGTTCGGAGAACGATCATATGAGCTTCTAATCAAAATTCACTGCATGAGGTTCTGTCTTTTGGGGACTTTTGAAGACCTGGGAAAGGGGAAGGCAATAAACATCACCATGATGGGAAAGTCCATGATAATAGCGAAGGCGTCCACTGGAGGAATATTTTTTTCCTGGAGAAAGCAGCACATTTTCCCAATGCAAGGCCCCTGGAGCCTGTAATGACTAAAGAGACTGCCGTTGTATATTAGCTTTTAGTGGGGGAAATGCATTTAAGCAGTTCCCAGTAACTGATCACCAGGCTAACGGCGGCATCTTTCTGAGGAGGTTGAGCCCCCTCGTTCCCCAGTCAGCATCCCGGACATCTCTGACTCGTCCCTTCCAACCGATCTGCTGCCAGCCAGACTTGCAGAAGAAGCTGATTTGTCAGGAGGTTCTATGCAGTCTCAGGGCAAGCTTCTTAGGAACTTAAAGTACTTTTCTACCCTCGGACACAGGGAAGCATGGGTTGGGTCCTGAAAGCTCTGTGGGAGATCTGGGGGAAAGAGCACGAATATCCCTTCTTTGCATTATCACAGTTTTTCATTTCGTACTCACTTATTTTGCTTCTCACATAATGTTTTCAAAGGAGCATTGTTTGAAGTTGCAACAGCCACAGGATAATTCACACAAAGTACCTTTTTTTTTTCCTTCCTAGATGTTCAAGGCTGTGTTTGTGTATTTTTAAACCTGTCCATAGTTATTTCAGATGAATGGCCATGTCTATTTAGCCCCCCTCTCCCCTGCCCTTGGCTGGTTCTGTGTATATGCGAACCTCTTTAAAGATACAAAAGTGTCCTGTGAATATGCTTTCAGCTGTGAAACCTTTTGTGCAGGCTTCAGGTCTCTTTGTTGTATGAACACCCCAAGCTTAATATTCCTGTAAAATAGGGATTGGACTTAAAAAAGGCTAGTTTGTCAATCTATTGATTGCCCCAGGCTAAGCAAGCTAATTCCTCAGCATGTATTGAACAGGCTGATCCTTCCAGGTCAAATAACTCACGTGGCTAAAATAATATTAAGGTTTGTTGCAGCACAAGTCACATAGCTGAGAAAATCCGTCAGTATCACCGGATGCCCCTGCCCTTTAATTTATATCATTATAGAAAGATGGAGAAAGGAGCAAAGAAAAGTACAGGGAAATATATTCAAAGGGATGTACAGTGGTTTTTAATAAAAAGGCCCTTTTTTTATGAGTGCCTGAATGGGTATGTAAATATAACCAGCAATGGGAATTTTAATCAAAGCTCGACAGCTTTTTCTTTGTCAAGACTTTGACTTGACTTCCTGTCCAAGCTAACTTCCAGCCTAAGTGAGTTCCTTCCTTCCCTCCTCATCTTCGGAGGACCCTTGCTCTACTTTTGTGTCGATCCTTTACCAGTTTAAGTTGGTTTCCTTTTGTGCTCCTCCTAAAACAATTTTGTTTTTCTTATAAAAATGACCACTGTGAACATTTCTTAAAACTTTTGAGGAATACTCAGAAAACGAAAGCAACAGATTGGACATTATCTTACTTAGAGATAGAAGTGCGGGGACAGACCCTTCGTGTGATGCTGTCTGGGTGTCTGCGAGCTTTGAACTACAGACAGAGCATGCTTTTCCTAGCTTTACTGGCTGTGCTAGGTCATTCTTAGACTTTCTCCTTTTCTCGCACAATCCATAATTCAACCAGATGGCATCTCTGCAACAGTCACAACCTTGGGCAGTGAAAAAAAAAATGCTGGGAGATGCTAAATAGATTCTTGTACCAATTCCAATGTGTGGGAGGGGATTCCCCACACCAGCAAACAATTCTCAGCATACCAGCTTGATGTCCTGCAATTCAACTGAATTCTGACACTATCTACCCTGAGATAGCGTCAGAGTACACAGATTGACGGCTCAGTCCTACAAGATTTCCTTTCCCCACCCAAAACTTCAAACGCCAGTCACAAGCCCAGGTTTTTTCCTGTGCTTCTGACCAATGAGCTACAAATTGAAGGCTTCGGTGACCCCTTCCAACTCAGGATACCATTCCAAGCTAAGGTTGTTACCTGTACTTTTGACCAGCTGGCTATAAATCAGAGATTCCGACGACCTCTGCTTCAGGTTTGATTAATTTTCTGGAACGGCTCATAGAACTCAGGAAACGTTTTACCGTTTATTATAAAAAGATATTACTCCGGAACAGCCACTGGAAGAAATGCACAGGACAAGGTGTGGGGAAAGGGCTTGGAGCTTCCATGCTCTCTCCTACCGTGTTTCCCCAAAAATAAGACCTAGGCGGACCATCAGCTCTAATGCGTCTTTTGGAGCAAAAATTAATATAAGACCCTGTCTTATTTTACTGTAATATAAGACAGGGTCTTATATAATATAATATAATAATATAATATAATAAATATAATACCAGGTCTTATATAATATAATATAAGACCAAGTCTTATATTAATTTTTGCTCCAAAAGACGCATTAGAACTGATGGTCTGGCTAGGTCTTATTTTTGGGGAAACAGGGTAGTGCCACTCTCCCCCAGCCTTCACATGTTCACCAATGAGAAGCTCTCCGAATCCGGTCCTTTGGGTTTTGATGGAGACTTCATCACTTCGGCATGATTGATGAAATCATTGACCATTGGTGATTGATTCAACCTTCAGCCTCTCCCCGCTCCCTGGAGGTGGGACTGAAAGTTCCAACCCTCTAATTACTCATTGGCTCCACTTGCAACCAGCCGCCATCCTTAGGTGCTTTCCAAAAGTCACCGCATAATAACAAACATAACAAAAACACCTTTATTACTCACATCACTTAGGACATTCCAAGGATTTTAGGAGCTTTGAGTCAGGAACTATGGATGAACACCAAATATATATGAGAAATATAGTTTGCTCAACTCAATGACTAAATATATATTTCTTACAAATCATAATATCACAGGTGTGAGTCTGAAAATGGGGCAAAGTGTCAGGATCAAAGTATGATATTTCTCCTTCAAAGCTCTTCTGGCTCTGAGTAAATGGAGAAGGAAACACAACTAGAAACTTCCAGGGAAAAGAAAATGTCTAGGGAAATTTGGAGATTTACATATTGAGCCCAGCACTAAGTACTTTATGAAGGTATCTAAGAAATAGTTATGAAAATAAACTATACATGTAGGAAGAAAGGAATGAAAAAAATGAGGAGAAAGGAAACAGGGCCATGCAAAATAGAGGTAAGTAGTTAGGGGTTAATTTTCTCATAAGTTGCCTTCTCATCATCTCTGATATAGTGGGGATCTCAGTTTGAGAAACTGAGCTGTGTTTATCCCTGGATTTCTTTGTTCTCTCTGGGCAGGTCAATAGGTGATACTGCCACTATTTAAAAACTCAACCTACTCTCTGATTTCAGAACCAACCCTAGAGTAGGATGTCACAACAGCAAACACACCTTTTAACATGTTACAAAGGCACTAACATTAAAAGATGGTGGAGTAAATCCTGCAAGCAAGCAGGAACACTTCCCCATTCTGACAGGCAGAGTGATTGGAATGATTAGGCGTCTGCATCCAGACTTTCCTTCTAGTTTAGTGGTTCTCAGAATTCAATTTGTGGAAGAATTGTGACCAAAGAATTGAATACATAAAATCATAAACACTGTAAAATTACCTGTGGGTAATTTTAAGGGTACGTTGATTTATATTTTTTATTTATATATAATTTATGTGATGTATTTATATATAATTTATATATTATAGTTATGTACTTATATTATTTATGTGTTTTTAAGGGTAATTTTATTTTGCTGTGCTCACTGATTTTTTTTAAAAAAATTTTTAATCTCTTTTAATGAAATTTATTGGGTGATGTTGGTTAGTAAAATTATATAGGTTTCAAGTGTACAATTCTGTAATGCATCATCTCTATATCACACTGTATGTTCACCACCCGGAGTCAGTTCTCCTTCCATCACCATATATTGGACCCCCTTTACCGAATTCTACCACCCCGTTCTCCCCTTACTCTCTGACAACCACTGAACTGTTGTCTGTGTCTGTGCTGTACTCACTGGTTTTTAGAACCTAAGTCTCTAGAAAATGTCACTTCACTGTAGATACTCACACTCACATGCTCCAGGGGACTGTTTGCAGAAGGACTGAAAAATGTCCTGGGGAGAGAGAGTTTGGTGTAAGAGCAGACGGGGTGGTGTTGCCTACAGCTCGGTGTTCTTCACATAGCTCGTTGTTGCTGGGCTTAGACCTATAGTACTTAAGGGAACAGAAGGAGGGGAAATGAAGGGTTCTTTCCTCCCCAGGCTGTGGGAACCCAGAATGGGTGTGAGAACCAAGGCTTGGGCTGCACCTAGTCACCTTTGCAAATGGAGAGCAAGCCTTGAGGGGGCCACGACTGGGTAGTATTAGAAGCTTTGGCAGTATTCTTGGCAACAAGAAAGGGCAGTGTCCATGACAGGAGGAAAATGGTAGCTGTTACATGGGAGCTGAGGGATCACCTTGAGAGGACTTTCCAGGTTAAAGGCAATTTACCAAAGCAGTAAAGACTTCTGATTCCAGAGACTGACAGACTGGGTTTTTATCCCAGCTCTGCCATTTAATAATTCTGAGTTCTTGGGCAAGATAGTCACTGATCTGCGCTAAGTCTTAGCTTCCTGTATGTAAAGTGGATAACAATTTTACCTGCCTTGCAGGGTGGTGGTGAAGATTAGAGATAATATATTTAAAAGCACCTGCCACATATGATAGTTATTACTGTTATTTCTCTTGTTTGGGGCACCTTTCATAAGGCGACACAGATTATGATTTTGAAGTGTGCATGTAGCCACTAGTAATTTACTGCATACAAATTGTGAGCTGAGCACCAGGCCAGGCTCTGGGAATGGAGGAATGCAGTGAGCCAGAAAGCAGGTATGGCTGAAGAAAAGCTATTTCATGGAAGATGTGGTATCGGAATACTTGGATTGGGTTGTGATTGCCACTATAAAATTGGACCTTAGTGTTCAAGTGAATATTACACTTGAGCAAAATTCAGAGATATTAAGCCTCCTGTCATAAAGACAGAGATAATGGCTTTTTGTGGGCCGAGTAGTAGAAATGCTTTGATTGTTAAGTATTTATATAACCGTTTATTTTGCAATGCATGTACTTAATCATATCCCAGAACTTAATGTCTAGAAATATTTCCTAGTGGAAAGACAATGTTCCCTGTATGTTCTGGGCCACGCCTAACACTTTGAGTTTTGGGCAAATATTAAAGGACCTTCTAACTATGTTAAACACAGGTGATAAAACTAGCTTTAAAGTGAGGTGAAGGGAGATGCCAATTTCTCCCTGTTTCTTTGAGCTCTTTCTCCAGCCAGCGATCTGAGGTGTCCTGGAGAATAACACAGTCAGCTCTCCTTGGTGCATAGGACCAACAACTTGTTTCTGGGGCATGCCTGGCTTGGCTCCATTCCTCTTCTTCCCTATGTGATGACCATTCCAGGGCTTTCTTCACTGTTGCGCACAGGGTGTGGGGCCATGGAGTGGCCAATATCGCTCACAATAATGTTACAGGAATAGGGACAAGAGATTCAGACTCATGATACTCTGCAAGGATGCAGAGGTTAAGAATAATGAGACTTTATTTTTCCATGTGAAATTTCTATTTCATGAAAACCACTACTATATCTTTAACCAAGAATAGAGTTGGTTATATTTAATTATTCCTCCATTTGAATAACCATTTCTTCCCAGGAATATAGTTTCGCAGTTTAGGTATTGCTTTCTCCAGTTGTGTACCATATGTGAATAGAAATTACATCAGGTCCTCAAATAACGTCCTTTTGTTCAACGTCTTTTTGTTATAATGTGAATGAGAAAAAAAATAGATTCCCAGCTGGAGCCACTGTCTGTATGGAGTCTGCACAATCTCCCAATGTCTGTGTGGGTTTTCTCCGGGAACCCGTTTCCTCCCACATCCCAAAGATGTGCATGTGAAGTGAACTGGTGTGTCTGAACTGTCCCAGTCTGAGTGAGTGTGGGTGGGTGTGAGTGGCCCTGCGATGGAGGGCGTCCTGTCCCCTGTCCAGCGTGGGTCCTGCCTTGTGCCCTGAGCTGTTGGGAGAGGCTCTGGCCACCCTTGACCTTGGCCTGGAGCAAGCCAGTTGAAAAATAGTCATCTTTCTTGTTTTTATTCATCTTTCTTAAATGTATGTGGAGTTCACATTTATGTCAATGTTTATTATTAGAAGTGTTTTGGGTTTTTAGTTAGAAATTTGGTGATGTTTTTGTGTTCAGAAATATGCCAGAGGAGCTTAACTTTTGTTTATATCAATTAGCCTGTGGTCAAATTGGTTTTGTCGTACATTATTTTGCTTAAAGTCACAGTTTCCAAGAACCTATCGACTATGTTAAGTGAGAACTTACTGTGGTGTCGCTACTTTCCAGCTTCAGGTACCCAAATGTGCCCAGTTTAGCCCTCTCAATCAAGTAAAAGTGTGCTAATGCCTCTAGATTTCGAATAGGTGCCATAGAAGAATGAAAAATGTTGTCTGCAAAAAAGGACCTGCAGGACTTGTAAGATGTGAGTGATAATAGGGATGAAAAGAAAAAAATAGTTACCATTTATCAAGTAGTTATCACATTGCAGGCATAGTGCTAAACATACATTACCCTTGTTTCAACTTCAAGACAATATCATGAAGAGAACAGTATTACTTTTATTTTGTAGGTTGTGGTGAGGAAACCAAGGCATGGAGACAACAAATGACTTGCTCAAGGTCACATGGCTGGGAAATGTTGGAGACAGGATTTGAACCCACAACTGACTCCCAGATATGTGTTTTGACCACTACAGGATGTGGCCTCCCATAATGTAATGAGATTTTAAAACAAATGTGCCAGAGTATATTCATCCAAATTAAGGTTGCGTCCTTCTAAGTCATCACCTTAGAATTATTTCAGTGAAGCAGCTATTGCTCAAAACATTTTTGAGATGTTTTCAGGGAGTCCGTTTAAATGTTGACAGATCTTTATCCTTTGAGGGTGGATTTAATCTTTAGAAATGTCTACAAGTCACTTGGAGTTCCGTTTGATGAATAAGGGGGCTCATCAACTTGGATGGTTGGATAGTTCTAATTTTTCATCTAAATAAGGTGTGATTGTAAAGGTATGTATGAACTTAGTTTCCTTGTGTGATTTATACACTGCTCTGAAGGCAGTTCCAGAAACATTTTGGGTGATAGAAGCACGACTGAAGGTGTACATCCCTTTGAGATGATTACATTGAAGGAGGTTATCAGGAAGTTAACATAGAGTTTTATTTCTTGATACTCATACCTTGCATATAAACATTTATACACGTACTGACTGAGTTGATGAGCATGTTAAATCACCTTTAAACATTTTTATGGTTTTAAAAAAAAACAACCTTTTCAAGAGCAATGTGTTGTCTCAACAGCTATTTAAATAGATAATTTACAAAATGTCCCATCTATCAAGATGTCCTGAGTTGCTATGCATTGAATTCCGTTTTGACTCCTTTGTTCACATTACTTATAACTCTTTCATTATGTAAATATAGAAAAATGATCTTGTACATGCTTCCTGCTCTCTTTCCACTTTGTATTTATGAGTTACAGAAAAAGTTGGAAAGGAAGTACTGAATAAGTGAACATTAATAGACTCACATATCAACCTATGTAGAAATATATTTTCATAAAAATTGAAGTTATATGCTTTGGAGCACAGTACATTGAGGATAATGAAGCTTAAAGCAAAGTTTGAGTTCAGAGATATATGAAATAACACAATAATCCACAGTAGTCAGAGGTGTAGTATATATTGAAGCCTAGAAGAGTTTGCGTTCCTTCCTTGCGGTAAAAATTTCATGCTATAACACATTCAGAAAGTATGGTTTCCATTCATATTGGCATGGCATATATTATTTTACGTGATTAAACAAAGGACATCTAATAAATTGAAGCCCATTGATAATATCAGCGTAAAATTCAGGGGATTAAAAATTTGTTATAATGTTTAAGCCACATTACCTAGTATATATATTCTGTTACATTCAAAAGCTGTCTTTGCATTAGTTATGACAGAGTTTTATTTTGAACGTTCATATAGGCTCATGAGAGTCTATTGTTGTTTTCATAGATTTCATGAGTCAGTTGATGTCATGAAGGTAGTTTGAAATTGGCCATAGTAAGAGCTTTTACACCACAGATATTGGCAAATGCTACAAAGAGTGATATTTTACCCCTCCCAGAGAGTTGGTTGTTACCCATTACAAAATCACTACTATTTGTATGTCCGTGTAAGTTTTACTTCTCTTTACTTTCTATTTGGAGGAATTTTAGTTAGTTATAATTCCATTAACGTGTGCTTAATTCTCAGAATTATGATTCATCTTTCTACCATGGACCCTTGGAAACATAATGGAACTCAAGGGTTTTTTGGGTCAACAGAAAAAAAATGGATTACTTCCCAGGATTTCCCAGGTGGCATACTGTGTTCTGTGGCGTTGAGAGTGCTACTGTAAGCAAGTCACTGAGATTCTTTGGAATTTTTATGTTCAGTAGAAATAAAATACCTCTTGCTATCTTCAACCCAAAGAAGTTATGACGATTCATAAGGATGAAAGATTAAAAACTGGCTATAAAAGGATGATGCTGATTTGCATAAACCAGACACCAAGAAGCCTCATGACTTGATCTTTGCACCTCACATACAGCATGACTATGATGCAGCAAGAATTGTTGAATCCATAGATCAGATCTTCTGCCTTTGACAATTAATGGTCTCCTTCAACAGTATCCCTTTGGGAGGCAGGACATGTATTTGAATGATGCTGCTGTTGCTCAAAATATGTTTGCCTCTCCTTGTGGAGCTCACTTCAGAATCACTTTACAACCCAAATAAGGAACTCGTTTAGTTATTTCGGTCACAGCTCATCTTGTATTCAGAATAGTGTTAGGTAACAAGATTATGTTATGCTTTTATTTATCAGGATTGGCTTTGAATGACTTGGGGGCAGTTTTCAGGACTCAAAACCTATTTTCAAAAGATGGAAATTTGCCATTACCAAAGATAGTTAAAAAAAAAAAAGCAGTGGGTTGGGAGAGGAAAAGAGGGATCAGACACTCTCATGGATTAAGAGAGTATAAATTAACAATCCATTTTGAGAGCAATTTGGAGATACTCATCAGTTATAATTGAACTTAACCTTTGATCCAGCAATTACACTGTTTGGGATTTATCTGACAGATACACTCATAAAAGTACAGAAAGAATTTTATACAGGGTATTTACTGCAACAGGAAATGATTAGAGAAAACAAATACCAAACAATAGGAGACAGGTTAAGTAATGATGAGTTACCCATAGATTAGAACACTTATTCCATCATTAGTAAGAATGAGGCACAGCTACGTGTACCGATAAGGAACAATCTCCAAGATATTAAATGAAAAAACTAGGTACAGAAGATGTACTACCACCTTTGTTAAAGAAAAATAGAAATGTGTACATATTAATTTATGAGCTTGTACGCATCTATCTGTCTATCTATCTATCTATCTATCTATCTATCTATCTATCTATCTATCTATCTATCTATCTATCTATACCTTACTCTCTCTATATCTGTGTTATCTCATCTCTGGAAGCATTTGAAGAAACAGGTAGCACACTCTTTCTAGGGAGGGGTACTAGGAAACCAAGGGAAAAGGTTGAGAAGGAGATAATTTTTTCATCTTGTAATATTTGAATTTTCAAACACATACTTTCAAAAAACAAATCAAAATAAGTGTCAGACACAAGGTGATTTTCATGCAATTCCTAAATGTTTTAAACTGTGGCAGCACCTGTGTTTGAATAAATAAATACTAAGTGGGCTGTGAACAAAGAGCTCTACTAGGAGGGGGCCTAAGATGTAAGTTGCTTGGATGTATATGTTCTGACATGTTTGTTAAATGCTCCCTTACTTTAATCTCATTTTCCAGAGGGATTCCACGTTGGGAGGAAGGTGCTAAACAAAAACCTTAATCCTTGGATCTAGAGGACTCCAAGAGGGCAGGCACCACACATATTTATTCACATGTAAGCCTTGAATGGTGTCTGAGTCTCAGTCAGAGTTCTTAGCTGCAAGCCATGTAAACTAACTTTAGCTAATTTAAGCAGCAAAAGAGCTTATCAAAAGTATGTCTGATAGCTCACAGAAATCTGTGGAGGGATAGGGAACTAGGCTCAGTTCTGTGTAGTCAGGATAATGCCCCAAACACTGTAGAGTGAAAACACAACTACTGATATTACTGAATTCAAGATGCTCAAGTTGGGGCCACTGACACACTCACACTGGAACCTGGAGGAAGCTGCAGGCACACATCACTTTGCTTCCATCCTATTGGCCAGAAGTCAGTCACGTGACAAACAGGGAAAGGTATCACTTATGTTGGATGGCTATGTACCTAGCTAAAGCTTTGGTGATCTATTACAACGAGAGTGAAGAAGAGGTTGGATATTGTGGGACAATTAGCAGTCTGTTCCACAGATCATGACTCCATGCTAATCTCAAATATGAGCTGGCAAAGGTAGGTAAGAGTCATCTTCATTTGGACCATGATGGGAAGCCATTAGACTTGAATCGCTTGGATCTATCTTCCTAAAAATTATTATTATTATTATTATTGCTGGAAATATACAAAGCCATTGAAAAATAAGAAAACTATTATTATTTATATATTTTTGTTGTTAATTATTTTCTTGTTGTTTTTGCTACACCACTGAGCATGGATTCACGCATAGGCACCTCTGAGTCTGCTGGCAGTTGGAATAAGGGAAGTACTGGTACAGTTCTGTCCTGCTGGAATGAGTATTTTTAGGTTTGAGAGTTGATCAGGTTACAATTTTACCAGATTTGAGCAAGTGAGTTTTCTGTTTTGGAGAGAATTGAAACCCATCAGAGAGAGTTTTCCATTAGCGCAGTATAGAGGCCCCAATTGTCAAACTCTTTGACCTCGGAAAGTTATCTTTCTTCATTAACAGGGAACTTCCATCTTCTGGAATATGGTAAGTAGGAAGGTGATGTTCTGCTTCATGAGAGCCTCAAAGTAGTGAATGTGTTTTCTCTTCTGAGTGTTTGCATTTCCCCTTTTCTTTTTTCTTGGTAAAAATGAATGCTGGGTAATTTCCAGGTTATCCAAATATTTAATAATATTTTTATCATTTGAGTGTGAGAATTTTTTCGTGTGTGAAAGCCTGTATAAACTGAGAAATGGGGAGTGGTGAACCCAAGAGGATACTGGAATTCCAGTAGAGACTCCAGTCTTTCTGATGCTGAACAGTTTAGTTGTAGAAGCACGCTGTGCATGGTGGATGGGTCTGGATAAGAGGTCTGATAATTAAGTTTGCGAACTTGTTGCAATGATGTTGCTAACCATTTTTGATATCAGAGGGATTATTCATAATTAATTTGTACCAGCTGAACAAACAGTTAATCAAGTTTACTATTTGGAAGTGCTGAAAGGCTGTGTGAAAAATTTAGACGACCTGAACTTTTTGCCAACGATTCATGGCTCTTGCATCATGACAATGCACCAGTTCACACAGCACTGTCTGTGAGGGAGTTTTTAGCCAGTAAACAAATAACTGTATTAGAACACCCTCCGTAGTCACCTGATATGGCCCCAATGACTTCTTTCTTTACCTGGAGATAAAGGAAATATTGAAAGGAAAACTTTTTGATGACATTCAGGACATCAAGGGCAATATGAGGACAGCTCTGATGGCCATTCCAGAAAAAGAGTCCCAAAACTGCTTTGAAGGGTGGACTAGGCGCTGGCGTCGGTGCATAACTTCCCAAGGGGAGTACTTCAAAGGTGACTGTAGTGATATTCAACAATGAGGTATGTAGCAGTTTTTCTATGTGTGTGAGAACTTAATTGAGAACTGAGTTTGAGAACTTAATTGTCTCACCTCATTATCGAGGATCAAATTGGAAGATACCTTTAAATTAGATAGTCCAACTCCAGAAGGAATTAAAAGTTGTAACTTCTCGCAAATTCAGTGGCACACCTGTTTTGTTAGGTTTCAAGAAGCCATTAAACATTTATGCAAATCTAAAGGGAGGGGTTCAAAAACTCTCCTAAGGAAGGAACTAAGAAATTAAACCAATACTTTTAATACTTTAATATGCTAGCCCTTTAAGAGAAGCTCTCCAAGTTTTTAGTGAGAGCTGAACTATAAATCATATTCTTTAGCTTGCAAAAATACATCAAGTAGGTTAAACAAAATGGTCTGTACTTGGGAAAAGTGCCTTTGATCATTTCTAGTGGAGCCTGAGATTTGAAAGTGTTCATGCTCTATTTTAAATGTTCATATCCCAACGGGTCTTATCTGGCTCATGCTTGTTTTATTTCTTAATTTCCCCCAAAGTACTAAGAAAAATTGTGGTTTTCAATAGTTACTGTTCAAGGAACAGCTCTAGCCACTAGGTTTTCCTTCTTTTGACAGTCTGTCTTATTTCCTTTCTCCCCTTGTTTGTTTATTAGGAATGCTGTTTTTGTGCCTTTTCTCTGAAAAAACAAATTTCTTGCCATTTATACTGTTTATTCCCTGGGACTGTGGGTGCTTAAGGAATCAGCTTCTGCATCCTGTCGTCCAGTCTCCTTCCAGAGGTGTCACTATGATGATAATCCGGTTACCAGCTTTGGGCAAATAGATTTTCTTTATTTTGGAGGAAGGAGTTGCAAGTACTCTTTCAATCTTTTGTCTGTGTAATCTTTGAGTAGCACAGAATTGTGATTAAAACAATGGAATATGTATTGTAATTGAACTTGAATCTTGGCAAGAGTGACCTTGAACAGTACTCACCATTAACTATAGCAAGGATACAAGTGCGGCTATAAATGACCAGGCTGAAGGTTAATTTAAATACACAATCAGCTAAAAATGGAACAGTTTGTCTTTTAGCATAGCTAAGGCATTTTATGATTCATAGATAGTTCTAAAAATAAAGATATGCAATAGATAGATACCAACTGCAAAACCTGTCCTCTGTATGTCATCTGAAGCGTGGCATTATTCTGGATAAGCTTGTGACCTGTCCACGTGCACATGTTCGTTTTTTTATTTCTGTAAATAACCCCATAATACCCAACTTACTTAACCTTAAGATCTCTGAGTCACTTTGGATCCTCCATTGTTTGTCCTATAATTCTGGTCACTTGGCAGGTCTTGTCCATTCTTCTGTTTAAAATGTCTCTTCTTGGCAGAGGACCTGTGCCTTCCTTTCAGTCTCACCTCCACCCCCGTGGTTCAAAGCACATGGATTATTGCAGTTACCCTTGGGCTCATCTGCTTGCTTTCATTCCTATGGCTTCACTCTAGCCTGTGCTTAACAGTCTCAGTCCTCCCAATACATTGTTCCCATCAAGTTCAGTGATTCCAGCTTAAAACAGACACACACACACACACACACAAACACACACACACACACACACACACAGAGAAAACAACAACAACAAAAATGAAGCAAAACACCTATTGGTTCCTCATAGGAAAAGCTCTAAACTTCTTGATCTAGATTTTAAAGTGTTCTTTAATCTGATTCAATTGATCTCTTTTTACTCCCCTATATGAATTCAACCTCTAGGAAGGGGATTACCTTCCTCTTCTTGCACTTCTGCTGTTATTCAAGTCCTAGCCATTCCTCAGGCACAACGCGGGTCTCATCTCTTGCTGACGTCCCTCTTGACCATTTCAGTCCACATTGACTGGGCCCCTTTCTGTGCTCATAGGACGTGGGAACTGCGAGAGGCCTGAGTGATTCCTGAGTCCATTGGCTCGTTCTGTAGCTCATGTAGTTTATACTCTTAATAGTGTTTTTTCCACTAGACTTGGGGCCAGTATCACAGTTTACCTGGCACAGTGCCTGGCACGTCGTGCGTGGCACAATGATAAAACGGAAGGAAACTGAGGCCCAGATCGTTGGCAGCAGTCCTGGATCAGGGGTTTAGGATTTCCCCAGTCCATGGTATTCTCAGTACAGCACTCATCTGCAGAACTGGGTAAAATTCTCTCTCGTGTGGTTCTTTCATAATTCCTAAGTTTAGTGTTTCAGTGATCTTGGAAATGTCTCTTAAATGACCCTCCTCTCTCTTTCCCCTCTTCAGGAAAAACGATCGTCTTTTTCCTTTCATTTGTATTTCCTCCAAATCCTAAGTTGTAAGAGACCAACTGTTGTGAGCTAAATTGGTGGAAAGTTTCCTGAAGGCATTTGTGCTTATGTGATATCTCGGAGTGAGAACACAAGCTTTAGCGGAGATCAAACCTTTGCTGAGTGCCAACCATGGCTGAGCACTGGCTCTGGAAATAGGGTTGTTTTCTCCCAGCTCCCATTTCTGGCACATTTTTATCTCAAATTTCCCTTTAAAATTTATTTTTGAGTGTTTGATTTACGCATGTCTATTGAGAGGACTGGCACGTTCCTTTCTCTTCCCCACAAAGTAGTTGAATTTCATCTGCTGTCTGCCTTCTAGTTTGGATATATATGCAAGGTGGCAATTAGACTAGTAGTTCAGACATTCTCTCCTGACATTTGGACTTCATGGAATAGACAGTCACCTAAGATTTTGGAAATGTATCATGTTTTAGTGTGCATGGCTATGGAATACATATTTTCTATTTTCCCATAGAAAGTCTTTTTCTCTCCTATTAAGCCAAGAGGCAAATCTGTGGGACTCAAATTGAAAACTTTTAATAGGCCATCACTATTATTCTATATTCAATGCATAACTACAGGGTGCTTGGCACTGCCAGCCCTGCTGTAAATAATAGGCCCTTTACAATTGTACCTAAAATATACTTAGCTAATTTACTAGAGTGACAACTCCCATCTGTGTGGTATTAGAACACTTTAAAGTGGCCACAATTCTGAAATGTTTGACTTCTTAAAAAGGACAGAGCTGTTTTCAGTCTGAGGAGGTGAAGGGGGCAGGATTTGAGTCACTCACGAATTATTTCAGGACTCCGTTTCAGAAGGGAAGCCAGCTTAGATCTCACACCCCAAATTAACACCTGTACATTTCCATTTCCATTGTCACCTTGGATATGTCTCATAAACACCCTTTCCTTTCCATTCCCGCTGATTTCTCTCTTCCAAGCCTTCTTACCAAAATGGCTGGTTGCTTTTCCTGACACCAGCCCCTACTCTGCATTCTGTGTAGCATCTCCCTGCTACATTCATCTCTCCTAAACACCTCATTCATCATGTTAGTGAGAGTGGATCCTTACAGAAAGTCAGAATTTTTGGCTTGCTAAAATAGGGACCACTTTGGCTGCTTTCCCCACCCTCCTCAGAGCTGGGTCTTTTGAGTGTGATGGGTCTCGCTTCCTCCCAACATTACTTGAAGTCTGGGCTGGGAAACTCAGGAACTGGGAGGAGACAAGAAAGCAAGAGGTTGAGTTAATAGATTCCCTAAAATCTATTAAACCTCTATGCATTGTCTCCATAAGGGAATTTGGAAGCCATCTGTCCCCCCATTCTCCTCCTCACACCTTTCCATTTCATAAATGAGTGAGCTCAACTCCAAGTCTGTAGACAGTCATCCATGTTCACCCCACTATTAATAGCACAATGTCTTGACCCCAATCTATCATTTCTCTTCTTATTACTTTTTTGGACAATAAAAGTCCTCCATGACCTGATCTCTCCTGCTAATTTTTAGTTCTTGCAACTCTCCAACAGGCCTTGCTGTTCTGATCAGGGCAGATTTTCACTCTCATGTAAATCCTGAAATCTGAAAATCCTGCCTCTGTTCTTAGCTGTTCTTTTCCCCGCAATACCATGTTTCCCCGAAAATAAGACCAGGTCTTATATTAATTTTTGTTCCAAAAAGATGCATTAGGGCTTATGGTCAGGGGATGTCATCCTGAAAAAAAACATGCTAGGGCTTATTTTCCAGTTAGGTCTTATTTTTGGGGAAACACGGTACTATCCTCTTTTCTTTCAACTGTCTTGAGTTTGACTCATTTGTGCCATGTATTGGAAAGAATGGGGATTTTAAAACCAGGTGTTTAATACTGCAACTTGAATGATCTTGGGTGAGTTAATGAGTATGTATCCTCCGAGGGTGGTTGGATTGGCTGAGGCACTATGAGAAACAGAGTTGTCCATTCCTGGCACTTAGTAGGCCATCAAATAAGGTCTGTTTCTTTATTCCCTTCTCAATGTCCACGTTGTCCATGGTGCTTTTGCTGACCATCCTGTCTTTCACTGTCTCAGGATTCCCGGTCTCTCAATTCAGCTCATAGTTATATTATGTTTTCTGATGTTTGCTCTTTGTGCTAATTATTAGTATTATTTACAGTTTATTCTCCCTTCCCTGTAAGAGGAGCATCCATCTCTACCTCAGTAATGTTGGGCTTGATCATGTGACTTGTTTTGGCCAATGGAATGTGAAGAAATGTGACATACGAGGTCGGACAAGTAAGTTCACGAATTTGTTGCAACGATGTTGCTAATCTTTTTTGCTATCAGAGGGATTATTCATTATGAATTTGTGCCAACTGGCCAAATAGTTAACCAAGTTTACTATTTGGAAATGCTGAAAAAGTTTGTGGAAAAGTTAGATGAAAATGACCTGAACTTTTTGCCAACAATTCATCCCTCTTGCATCACAACAATGCAGCAGCTCACACAGCACTGTCTGTGAGGGAGTTTTTAGCCAGTAAACAAATAACTGTATTGGAACACCCTCCCTACTCACCTGATCTGGCCCCCAGTGACTTATTTCTTTACCCGAAGATAAAGGAAATAATGAAAGGAAGACATTTTGATGACATTCAGGACATCAAGCGTAATACGATGACACCTCTGATGGCCATTCCACAAAAAGAGTTCCAAAATTGCTTTGAAGGGTGGACTAGGCGCTGGTGTCGGTGCAAAGCTTCCCGACTTCGAAGTCGGGGTACTTCGAAGGTAATCAATCATAGTGATATTCAGCAATGAGGTATGTAGCACTTTTTCTAGGATGAGTTCATTGATGAGGTCTGATCTTAATTGTCAGACCTCATATACCATGTTCTTCTTAGAGAGACTGTGAGTTTCTGCCAGCTCTCTTTCATCCCCTCCACCACAGGAATGACTTGTTGCACACAGGAGCTGCTCCTTCAGAAGGAGTTCTAGATTGTGAAAACACATGGTGCTGCAGTCGTTGACCTAAAACACGAGCACAAAGTAAGTGTTGTTGTAAATCTATGAGATTGTGGGGATTGTTACTGTTGAAAAGTCACTAATCAACTGTTTTTCTCTGTGTTAGTCTTATTTCCCAAAGTAGAGTTAAGCTTCCTTATTACATAAACTCAGATGTTCAATAAATTTAACAGACTTTATTTCTTTAGCAACTCTGCCTCCAAGCCTCTGTTCTGCTGGATAAGTAAAAACAACAGCAACAACCAACTTCAGCCTTTCTTGGAATCCCCTCTCCCCAAATGCCTTCCTAGGGTCATGCTATGGTTATTATGGGGTCCAACGCCCTGGGGTGGTAGGTTTTGTTTAGGTAGCCACCATCCCTGTGGACATGACCTCTTCAGGTTGGTGGTCCTCTAAAGCCATGCTCGGGACACCAGACTGCTCAGCGGGGCTGCCCGTGATCCAGATACAATCCATGTCCACTCCTCTTTCTAGCTTCCTGGGAGTGTTGTCTGTCAGCAAAGCCTGGGTTCCCTCTGTACGTGAGACACACAGACCCTCTCCCTCTCTTGCCTCTCCCCCTATTTCAGAAGCACCTCTTTCCAGTCTTTGGAAATCTTTTCTCTTTTAAGTTTCTACAAGAAACTATTAATATTTGTGCTCTCAAGTCCTGTTCCCACCAAAATTGAAAAGCCTTGTAAGCTTCTGTTTTCCTGCTGTGCACCTGTTTGCCTGAGGCAAAGTGCGTAGGGCTGACTGTACCTATTTGACTGTGATGGAAGGGAAAAGGAAAGATCAGGGAACGAAAATAAGTCAGTATTCCAAATTAGTATCTAATCACATTTCTAATTTAGACCGCGGTTTGTCAGCCTCGGCACTATTGATATTGGGAGCTGCATAAATCTTTGTTGTGGGGCTGCTCTGGGCCATTGTAGGATGTTTAACAAAATCCCTGGCCTCTACCCACCAGATGCCAGTAGCAACTCCCTCCCCCATCACCCCCAGGTAGTGACAACCATTACGTCTCCAGATATTGCCAAATGCACTGATTTGGTGCACAGACTGCGTTATAACTTTGCTTTCCCAATACTTAATGGAGTATTTAACCCATAGGAGGTACTTAAGAGACATTTTCTGATTGAAGAAATTAAAACAAAAAATTTTATCTATATTTTGGCTGGGTGGGTGCAGTTCATCTTAAATGGGGAAGCAAAGGGCAACAAATGAGCTTGTCTTGAACACATTTGTCCTTCTCCGCCCTTTTGCAGGTGTGTAATCTATACGGGTGTAATCTATGTGGGTGTAGGCTCACACTAATTATTGTTCCTGAGGAATTCTAATGGAATTCTGAATGCAGCCACTCAGCCAGTGTGGTGATTAACAAAAAGTTGGTTGGGGAAGAACGCTTATGAAAAGGAACAACAGAATAAATGTATGCCAAAGAATATAATTCCTGGGAGGGCATATGTCAGTTGTAAAGTTCTTTCTGCCAGCATCACAGTCCCCGAGTTTGCTGCCTGAGGGATTTGTGAGAGTGGAGAAGGATGACAAGGTGACTTGGAATCCCACATGCTAAGACAGCTGCACATGCTGTTGTGATTCCAGTGCCTCTAAAGGACTTTCTACAACGAAAGGAGCTTTTCCCTTGAAAGGTGAGGGATTTTGACATGAAGTTTACTTAGCAGGGTGAAGACTCCACAATGGGCGAGAGAAGGGATTATATATTCTTTTAGTAGGAGAAGTAAGTCTTTGATGTGTGTATATTAGAGTTGAGGAAGGCATTACCGAAAAAAATTGTTATTTATGTTTTATAGGAAATTAATCCTGCCTCTTTTCTTGGACACAACGGCAACCCAATTATGAAGGCAAAGAGACTAGCCAGGGATTAGCGTCACTCATGTTCCATGCTGCTTATCGCCTGGTTGTAAGGAATGTAGGCACTTTTATCTTCAGACACACAACAGATAGCCTGTTGTCTCAGGCTTTTAGAAATTTATATATGCAAACACTTGGCAGAGCAGGTATCTTTGCAACTTTTCTTAATAATAACAGACTGCTGTTCAGCACCTGGGGTACAATTTAGTGGGTACATCTCATTTTGGCATACATGTGAAAAGAAATACCTTATGTGGTAGGATTACATTACCATATGATATTTCAGAAACAGTTGAGATTTAAATCACCATGGGGCTGTATTATTAAAATGAGAGATTTATTCAGTTTATACTACAAATCCCTGGAGAGATAAATGTGCTTATATTACAAGCAAAATCAGAAAGGTAAATAGCAAGTCTGGACACCATTTTATTTTAAGTAGTATTTTAGTTGTATGATGATTTTTTAAGGACAAGAGCAGATAGAGGCGTGTTTAATCAGCATGTGAAAAATTAGGCTCAGAGGGAACCAAGTATTTATAAAGAAGCTTACTGTTTTAGACAATGAGCTGTGACTGTATTTTTTACCTAACTTTTTTTTTTTTTTTTAAGACCAGGTGTGATGTGACTTGCTGGTTCTTTCCTTCCCGATCATTCTCATTATCTGTGGCGATCTCAAACCTGGGAGTACTTACCTCACAAAAGTACTTGTAGACACCACACGTCACATAGGAGTTCCTCATTTCAGTTTTCACTTCCAGCTCTAAGAAGTTTCAGACTTACCGTTTCTAGGTCTCACCACCCCAAAAGCATCCCATGCTTTTTCTCTCCCAGTTATATTCACCACTTTCTCAAGGTCAAGCCCCAGACTCCCCTTGTTCCCAAGTCTTCCTTACACTGATGATTTTCTTGCTGGGAAAATTCTCTACACTTAATTTCAGAATTTGCTCCCAGAATAGGGTGATGTCAGTGTATTCCAAAATGTGTCGTGGGGAATAAAGCTCTATGGGACGTAAATAGACATCACATGAGAAAAGGGGCCCATGTTAAAATAAGTGTGGCAATCCTGTGTGGATAAAGTTTTGCCCCCCTACCTACTGAACTCCTCACCAGAACTTCTCAATGATGTGAATCTCCAAGATGGGAAAATAATACCTGGTGTTTCCACACATTACTTGCTCACAGATTTTCTTCTTGTAATATTTTTTAACATCCCATAAAATCAGCATTCCACAGAACCGAACAGACTTTGGGAATGCCAAGTTAGCCTATATGACTAGACAATGCTGGCTGAGCACATACTGGGAATGAAGAGAGTAATGAGTTCAGAGGTGGAGAATGAAAGCCTTAACCGCAAGTCAGTGAGGAAGCGTTACTACGAAGGTGCCAGCCACCAGAGACCAAATGGGCAGTAAATCTGATCCAGTTCCAGGTAGGCACTGAGAGTCTAGCGGACAGGGGGACAGATCCAGCACCTTGTGTAGGGAAATGGCTTTGAAAGTGCTGTGTTAAAATTGTCAGACAGCCCTAATGGGAAAGAGATGGAAATGGGCATAATTATTCAGAAATTCAACAGATATTATTGAGCATTTACTATGTATTAGACACAGAGTTTCCAGGAATGAGGTCACTAAGACTCAGCCAGCTAGCTGAAGTTCAGAGTCTGGACTGGAGAGAAAGAAGAATGGAGAAAACCAGATATTCAAGACACTTGTGCAGATGTTGAAAACATAGATACCGTGTTTCTCCAAAAATAAGACCTAGCCAGACCATCAGCTCTAATGCATCTTTTGGAGCAAAAATTAATATAAGACCCGGTATTATGTTATATCATATCATATATCATATCATATCATATCATATCGTATCAAGTCTTAATATAAGGTATTAATATTATAAGGTATTAATATAAGACCAGGTCTTATATTAATTTTTGCTCCAAAAGACGCATTAGAGCTGATGGTCTGGCTAGGTCCTATTTTCGGGGAAACAAGGTAGGGGGTGGCCTGCCTGAGTGGTACTGTTCAGGGACAGCCTGCTCCTTCTGCCTAGGGCCAGGGGCACTTTCTAATAATTTTCAAACCCCATTGCTTAGCAGGATATGGGCTGTTCACATACAGCCTACAGATTTACCGTATTTTGCTGTGTATAATGCACACATTTTTGCCCAAATTTGTGAGGGAAAAATAAGGATGCACATTATACAAAGGTAGTACTATTCCACATCTATATAAATGTTTTTAATTATTTTATTTATGCTTATGAGTTAAAAGTGTAACTCTATAAAGTGTATAAGTGTATAACTGTGTGTAAACTCTATAAAGTGTAAATCAATAACGATACCTGTATGCAAAATAATACCCTGGAATATGGTAATTGGTTTTGTTGAACTTTTGATGAATTTGCAATGATGAAGAGTTCTTGACTTTCTATGATGGGTACATATTGTAAATTTGTTACCGGTACATAAAATTTCTTGTACCTTGTATCTGTTCTTGTGTTTTGTAATTATTTGTTACACAAAATTTCTTGTACCATAATATGTTTTTTGAAAATGCTAAAATTCCTTTATAATACAAAACACAAGTACCTGAATGTAAACAAAAAAATTATGAATTAAAAAATTAAAACGAAAATTTTTTCCCCTGAAAGTTTGGGCCAAGTGTGTGGGTGCACATTATACACAGAAGCACATTATACATGGCAAAATACGGTAATATAGAAAATGTGGTAAAAAGAGCACAGACAGCCAGACTTGGCCAGGGGCTGACACTGCTGTTTCTGTCGTGATGGAAACAAAGAGCAAACTCCTATTGCTACTTGATACTTCTTGGGTTTCAAGAGCAGAGAGCCCATCGTGGTGGATGAACTCCCCTTCCCATTTCTTCTCATTTGAGAAGCACCTATCACCTTTCTACAACCATATGTCTCCTTTATCTCCTTCTTGAATGAATCCCAACTCACATTCTTTTATTTCCAATCACTGTGCGAAGATAGGTATATTGAAGTACTTTAAAAAAATAAGGCAGTTTGAGCCCTCTGGAGCTCTTCCTTATTCTTCCTGCCAAGAATATCCTATGTTCACGGCAGGAAGTTCAATGAGAAAAATCCATGAATCAGGATTTTAATTATACGTTTATCTGGAAGGAAAATGCTAGCTTCACTTTTACCCTGTACCTTACCTGTGGGAATCACAGTGTGACATTGACCGATCCTGGGTCCCGGTGGTGACATGCAGACATGTTGGTGGAAATTTGTTCACGTTTGTTCATGGGTATTTCTGTAGTTAGCAAGTCGTGAAATCTTGGTTGTACCAAAAAAAAAAAAAATAAATTAGAATTGACTCTAGAAGGTTAGGAGTATCTTAATTAAGAAATTTGCTACTTGTAATTCCCTGCTGTGTCTGTTAGACTATATTTGGTTTTAAGTCACGACTAAGCATCCGAATGGTATCTTTGACTTGAACATGTTCTCTGTTATCTTGCTTTCCCAGCTGATGATACGTTCTTTATGGCTAGGGTGGTTCCCCTCTTTCTCTTCCCCTTCTTTCCCCTACTCCTTCTTCTGCTCCTCTTCCTTCTCCTCCCCTCCCCGTCCCTGCTGCTGCTACTTCTTCCTTCCACTATAGCTCTTGGACCTAGAGGCCCCCAAATTCTCACTGAATGTCTTCCATTAATATCTTTAAGAGAAAATTTGCTTTCAATGCTTTTACAGTTAGCTACACCCTGACCTGAGTGGCAGGGATGGTGAAAGGATTGGGTATTGGGGTAACCAGGCCCATGGTCTTTGCAGGTTGTGAGGCACAGTGTCCTGGGTGAGAAAAGAGAAACGCCATTTGTTGGATAGGATCTTAGGAGATTTTGTTGACCACATGAGCTCGGTCAGCTCTCGAAGCCTGGTGGTGGTGATTCAGAGAGAGAGGCTTTGAAAAAGTTCAAAGCTCCAGACTTACATAATTCCCCCAATCCTCTCCAAAAGCCAATAGGTCCATCCTTCTCGTGAAATTGCTGGCATATCATCATCATCCTCACCTTTGTGACTGTTATATGTATACGGCGACTTTGACCTTTGGTCTTTTGAGGTCGAATTTTGTTTTTAAAGAGTCCAAAAATGTAACCAGACTCCTTGGCTCCCCATAATCTAAAAAGTATTAATTACTGATTTTATATAGTAGATGTGGGAAACTGGCTTTCTTTTCCTTTTCCCCTTATCCCTGTTTACAGAGAGATTTAGCTGGTCTCAAGGTTTGCAGGCCTATTTCTTTGACCCAGGGAAGGAAAGGAACAAAGGAAAGCCCTTAGGAGATGTCTGGTCACTCCAGGCCATCATACCTTAAGTTGTTCCCTAGCAGTGAATGGAGAGAGGACCAAAGAGTGAAAGTTTTTGGCTTCTTCTGTGTTCACTGCTAATTTTATCTTAATATGACACATATGAGGTGTGACAATTAAGTTAGCGAACTCATCCTAGAAAAAATGCTACATACCTCATTGCTGAATATCACTACAGTCACCCTCGAAGTACTCCCCTTGGGAAGCTATGCACTGATGCCAGTGCCTAGTCCACCCTTCAAAGCAGTTTTGGAACTCTTTTTCTGGAATGGCCATCAGAGTTGTCATCGTATTACCCTTGATGTCCTGAATGTCATCAAAATGTCTTTCTTTCAATATTTTCTTTATCTTCTGATAAAGAAAGAAGTCATTGGAGGCGAAATCAGGGGAGTAGGAAGGATGTCCCAATACAGTTATTTGTCTGGTTAAAAACTCCCTCACAGACAGTGCTGTGAGAGCTGGTGCATTTTTGTGATGCCAGAGCCATGAATTAATTAGTGAAAAGTTCAGGTCGTCTAACTTTTTCACACAGTCTTTTCAGCACTTCCAAATAGTAAACTTGGTTAACTGTTTGTCCAGTTGGTACAAATTCATAATGAATAATCCCTCTGATATCAAAAAAGGTTAGCAACATCATTGCAACAAGTTTGTGAATGTAATTGTCAGACCTCCTACAGCATACCTGTGATAGAAAGGAACTTATGGGCCAGTGATGAATTAGAACTATCTCTTAAAATGTGAGAGTATGAGATGTCCAAACTGGAAGTAAAAAAAGATGTAGGAATCACAAAGTAATTCTCATACATGCAACACTGGGCTAAGTTTAATTAAGACACTGAATTTTTAGGGTAATTCTACTAAAGATCATTCAATCTATGCTGTAGGAATAAATACTAAGAAACATATAAAGCACTTTGGAGTTGGTTCATAGACATTGTCTTCAAAATTTTTTTCTTTTGTACCTCTAAAGAATTTTGAAAAATGAAATATTCTTTTTCACACTTTTAAGTTAACTTCTATTTTAGAATTTTTAGCATAAGCTTAGGTAAATGCAAAAAAATGTAACCTACCACATGTAGACATGGACACTTGAAAATAAAACTGTTGCATTCCTCTGATTTTGTCTTATTGCATTCCTGTTAAATTGTGTTCAATACACTTAAGAGTCTAAAGGCCACAGCAATTTACATTGAAATTAGATTTATCTTAATGTATTTCTCACCATGAGTTTCAAAGCATTAAAATTTTTTCTGTATAGAGTTACTATTACTGGTTAGGGTAATTATTAAATATCAAAAGCAAAATTAATTGGAAATGCATCATGTAGCGAGACAGAAGTTTTTAAAATTCATTCTTATATTTGTGGATGAATTTTGCTAGAATGAAACACAGTCAGCGTCAATATTAAATCTATTTTTCATTTTTTATATTTGTAAGCATTTGAAACCCTTTTCATCAGTGAAAAAAATGGCAAGTTGGTCATTTTAAGGTCAGTCAATTCTTTGGACTCCTTTCAAGTTAAATGTTAAAAAAATAAAGTAGTGATCTTTGATTAGAATAGGGGGAGGGGAAGTTTTTAATCAGTGCATTGTTTGACTCAACCTTTATTTAACTGGATTAAAAGCAGTAAATTGGATACCATCTGACTTGTAAAAGGATACACAGCCCAGTTAGAGAGTTGCTTACTTTCTTAGCAGCGTTGTGAATGGTCTCTGTTGCCACAGGTTTCCACATTTCAGGGCCATGCACTGATGTGAGACCTCGCTTGGGCCAGGGCTACCTTTCTTTCATAGAAGAGGAAAGTGGCCCACCTGCAAGGGGAGGAGGGGACAGAGAATCAGCGTGGTGCCCTGACTGTATTGGTTCTCAGGAAGATCACTTTCAGGAAAGCGAATCTGTGGCATTTGAGGATCCTGAAATCCATTCTCCAGGACAACCTGAAAGCCTAAGGGAAAGTTTGTGCACACACATACCCAGTGAAAAGACCACTCGTTTAGGACCAGTGCGTAGATACACTTATACTATTGGAAACAGGGCCCTGTGACTAAAACCTCAAGAATTTGGAGTTATTTAACCTGTGAGAAAAGCAAGGGAAAGTAAAGTAATATAAAAGTCTGGTGGATGGTGAGCAGCTACTCTCTATTTTATAGAAAACATAATAAGAGTCAACATAATGAATTTAGGCCAGAGTCCTAAAATTTCTACCACTGGAATGTACCATCAGGCCTTTTTTGTCAGGGATTTTTAAGGAAGTTGTAACCTGGTTTGATAATAAAATTTTCAAGCTTTGGAAGAATTCTAGTAACTTTCTTTGCTTGGTCAAGGATAGGCCAGGATAAAAGGCACAAATAGATTGAAAATTATTTTAAATAAATTTTACTTGATTTGGCTATATGGAAGAGGAGCTACTAGTTGATCATTGTCCTTTAGTGGGTTCCATTTTCAAATAAAGTTGTGGTTTGGTCATTTATTTGCTATGTAGCCCTGGAAGTTTTTAATGGTCTCCAAGTCTCAGTATCCTTACCTGTATAGTAATACCTACTTCAAAGGAGAGTAAGGATTAAATGAGATAACATGAAATGAGTCAATGTAAGTTGTTTTGCATGCTGTTGGCATGTACTAATTGATTAATAAATAATAACTGGGGTGGCCGGTTTGCTCAGTGGTTAGAGTGCAGTGCTCATCACACCAAGGTCGCTGGTTCGATTCCCACATGGGCCAGTGAGCTGCACCCTCCACAACTAGATTGAAAATAATGACTTGACTTGGAGCTGAGCTGCGCCTCCCACAACTAGATTGAAAACAACGACTTGACATGAAGCTGATGGATCCTGGAAAAACACACTGTTCCCCAATATTACCTAATAAAAAAAAATAAGAAGAAGAATTATTAGCCAAAAACTGGAGGAAATTTTAGTAAAATAGCTTCACTCATTAGAGCTTATAGGAAGGCTTTGACTTTTGTCAGCCTCTAAATTTTCCAGCTTTTATTCAGCAGTGAATTATCTGGCAACTTCTTTGTGTACGAGAGTGCACGTCAGGGTCCCTGATATGAGAAGAAGTACTGAAATGCATAGTAACAATTCAGGGACTTTTATCCTTAATGTGTGGTGAAGGATATAGCATAGTGGCAAGAATAGCGTGTTGGGGGTGGAGAGTTTCTGGTTCTCCCCCTTGGGACGGCCATTAACCAGCAATGGGAAATGGACAGATTATTGGACTTCCGTGTCATTTGCTAAGAAATGAGGCTTGATCCAACCCAACTGTGTGCAAGGGGCATGTGGTTAGTGTAAATGGGTGAGGTTGCAGGAATGTAATACGATAGGTGCAAAATGGCCTGGATTGTGGTCAAGGACGACACCTACGACACCTGCCCTACTGCACAGCCTTTAAAAAGCCTGTGCTGGCTTTGCAGAGCCACCAAATAAAAGTCCCCATGGGAAATAATGAGCAGGACTTCCAATATGTGCTTGCGGATGTCGAAGGACCTGAATGCTCCTTTCAGCTCTATAAATCTTATTCCTTGGATACATTTCATCCCTTAAAAAAATACCAATTGAATTTGATGTCCTCCTGAATTTTCTGTTATTAGTACTTGAAAGGAGATCCTTTCATATAACAGACCAAATAATGCAAAAAAGAAAAAAATGCAAATATAAGAACATAAAAAGATGTGTCAGAAAAAGAATTAAAATTATGTCGACAGCTTTCCTTTTCGGAACAGATGAAACTTTTCTAAAACAGGAAAATGGTTGGTGATATGAAGTCAACATTTAATAAAACGAATATAAGCAGAAGGCACTTGCAGTACCGTCAGATTCCGATGAAAATACATTTAAGAATAGATGTGATTTTTCAGCCCGCAAATTTACATTTGTCAGAGAAGCACTTCTATACGGATTCCAGAAGGATTCTGATCCTGTTGGCCTCCTTTGTCTTTTTACAGTGTAAGCTCTCAACTGGAATAGGAACTGCTAATGAGCACAGACACAAATCCTCACCTTTTAACTCCGCAGAAGAATAAACTTGAGTTTGTGAAGGCTGCAGAGCAAAGGTAATTGCCCATTTTTTTTTTTCTTAAATAAAAAGAAGTGAAAAGCGATTTAAGGTTAGTTTCTGTTTCCTGGAAATCCCACGGTAGGAGTCTCAAGGCAGCCACATTCCCTTTGAACTGAGAGTTGGAGAAGATTGATGGTTCAGTCATTTTCACGGGTGTTGCGGTTGATAATTGAGAACACTGCAAAAGCATCATAGCTCATCTAAATACCACGTTAGAAATTTCCAGCTTCCCTCATGAGGGCAAGAGAGGCAAAGATAGCCTCATTATCACTACACATGGCTTCTGACAATTAGCCATATTCCAGAAGCATCACCAGAAGTCAGGATAAGCCTTTCTGCAGGGCAAGTCAGGGGTTCAGCACGCCTAATTAGCCAGGATTAAATTATTCAGCATCCAATGGGAAACCAGTCAGGACTTCCAATTATAATTCAAAAATGTTTCTGTTTTACATTGCAGTAAAAAATAACACTATGGAGTGAAAGAATCAGATAAGGCACAGTTACAGGAAATGCTGGGAGAACAATTACCAAGAAGTGAAATTAGAAAGCTTTAAATGGATGGCTGAAACCTGACTGGAATAAACATAGCCTTCCTTTCAATAAACTGCTGAGGGAATGTTCCTCATGAAGACAGTGATATCTTTAGCCTTTTAGGTCATGAACATTCCAGGAATGGTCCAGTTTTTTGTAAGATTGGTTTAATCATGGATGGGGTGGGGTTGGACATTAAATTCTCACTTGGTATTACCTTTGAATCTCCAGTGAGACTTAGCCAAGTAATGCAGAGCGGAAGGGCAAAGCACATCGTATTTTATTAAACTAAGACGATTTCAGTTTAAGTCAACTAATACTAATGTTGATAATGAAAGTGTATGTTTTCTTAATTGGTGGAAATATGAATGATTCTCTTCTCATTGGCTCCGGTTATTCATTAATGACAGAGTTGCTTAACAATAAACATAAAATCCCTCTAGTCTAGGTGATGGGAAAAAGGAGGTAAGGAATCCCATGACAATTCAGAATTCTCAGGACGGGCATCAGGAATTATCAGACTCTAGCCTTTAGAGTCAATTCAATTGTTTCCTATCCAGATAAAGCAACTTGATGAGAGAGAAATGATATTGGAACTTAGAAAACACTTAAGAATGTTGTATATATCCTAACAATGTCTAAAATTGTGTATTGACAGACTCTATTTACTTAATTATATTTGAATATATTTATCATAATTTATGTAACTGTTTCAAGAAGTCAGGCTACCCTGAGTGGACGGTGCAGCCAAGGATATTGAACTAGTTGGTATCTTTCTAATACAGGATGAGAGATGATACTTATATGAGCCTGGCCTGTGTAAGACCATTTTCACTGACTCAATCTTCATAGTATCTCTAAAGGGTAATAGTGTATTTGCTTCACATTTCCGCTATAACAGATTACTACAAAGTTAGTAGCTTAAACTAACACACATTGATGGTCTTATAGTCTGGAAGTCAGAAGTCCAAAATGGGTCTCCCTGGGTTAAACATCAAGGCAGGGCTGCGTGCTTCTGGAGGCTCCAAAGGGAATTCGTTTCCTTGCCTTTTCCATCTTCTGGAAGCTTCCCACATCCATCGTTTCATGGCCCTCTTCCATCTTCAAGCCTGCAGTCAGTAGAACCTTTTCTCACGCTGTTATCACTTTGAGAATAACTCTTCTACCTCTCTTTCCTAAATATAAGGACTCTTCTGATTACTTAGGACCCACCCAGATAATCCAGGATAATCTCTCTATTTTAAGGCTAGCTGATTAGCAACCTTAATTCCCCCTTGCCACGTAAAATGACATATGTACAGATTCCAGGGTTAGGAAGTGGACACATATGGGGTGCCATTAACCTGCCTACCACAGTAAGTATTATTATTGTTACCCATTTTATAGGTGATACAACAGAGAATTTAAGTAATTTGCACAAAATAACATAGTTAGGAAGAATCTGGGGTAGGAGTTGAACCTGACATGAAAGTCTATTGTTTTAATCACTACAGAATACTCTTCTGATATTTTAGCAGCAGGGGATTGGATCATCCAAGCTCTGCATTATCAACATACCCCTTACATAGAATCTACACACACTCCACGCAGTGGTCCTGGGCTCCACGCAGTGGTCCTAACTATGCGGTCCTGGGCTCATAGTTAGTCCTGCTCTAGAGGATTAACTGGGATGGCTCAATCTCTTTCAGGATGGTACTTGCTGGTTTTGCTCTCCTACAATCCTTACCCCGATAAGACAACACGGAAGAGAGAGTTTATCTCTCCAGAGATAGGTGCATCTTTCCTACCTCATTAACATGTAGTTATCAAATACTCATTGAGAATTTATCAGACATCAGGGTTGGCTCTGAGGAATCACAGATTAGTGAAACAATGCTCCTGCATTCACAGAGGTCAGAGTCATTGGCAGAGAGAGACAAAGGAAGAGTTACAAGAAAATGGGGTAAATGTTATTGTAGAATTGCGTAGCAGATTGAGTTCTATTCGTTCTGCCTCCAAAGTACAGGCATGCACTGCCAAATGACGTTTCCGTCAACAACGGACTGTGTATATGACCTCATGTATGACGGCGATCCTGTAAGATGAGAATGGAGCTGAAAAATTCCTAGCACCTAGTAATGGCATAGGCATCATGATGTTGTGGCACCACACATCACTCCGTGTTTGTGGTGTAAACAAAGCTGTGCTGCGAGTCATATAAAACTATAGCACATACAATTAGGTACAGTACATAATACCTGATGATGAGAGTAAGCGACTATATTCTGGGTGTATGTATTTACTGTATTATACTTTTTAATCATTGTTTTAGAGTGTACTCTTTCTACACAAAAAGGTTTGCTGTAAAACAGTATACCGTGTTACGCCGGCAGCAGCCTCATACATCGTGTTGACTGCATTCTTTTCACTTGTGCTTGACTTAATCTTGTATTGTTTTGTACAGTAACATGCCATACAGGCTTGTAGCCTAGGAGCGATAGCTATACCATACTGTATAGCCTAGGTGTGTAGCAGGGTGTACCATGTAGGTTTGTGTTAGTATGCTCTACGATGTTTGCACAACAACAGAATTACCTCACAACGCATTTCTCAGAATGCATCCAGGTCGTCAGGTGGCTCATGGCTGTATATCTTGACTGTTTCTTCTCCATGGCCAACCTGTAGCTTACGCCACCACTATCTCTGTTACCTGGACAGTAGTTCCTCACTTGTCTCCCTGCTTCCCCTCTTGACTCCCTACAATCTACTCTCCAATGGTCAATTAGAGTGATTTTTTTTTTTTTTAGGAAATGCAAATCAGATCTTATCACCCCTACTTATAACCCTTCAAGAGCTTCCAATGCACTTAATATATACTTGAATTCTTGAATAAATCCTGCAACCTCCTACAGGGTCTGGCCCTTGTTCCTCTCTGCAAACTTATCTCAGGCTCCCTTCCCTCTTGCTCACTGTTCTCTCACCAACCAGTTTTCTTCTTTCATTGCAAATACATCAAGTTCTTTCCAGCTTTGGGCCCTTGCATATGCTGTGTGCTCTGCTCAGTGTGTTCGTCCCTTTGTTCTTCACATGGTTGGTTCCCTGTCATCTCTTATGGCTCTTAGCTGACCTGGCCATTTAAATAGATTCCTCCCTCCCTCATTATTTCTACCACAGCCCTCTTTTTTCCTTCTTCTTCATGACTTGTACTGTCTGTATATTTCCTAAAGGCAGTAACGATACTGCCCACCACAGTGCCTGGCACCCCAGAAGTCCACAACGAATATTTTTTAAAAATGACAAGTTGTGGAAAAGGGACCAATTAATTCAATCAAAAGAGATAATACTAGTACTTTCCTCTAGGATTGCAGTGGGGACAACAAGAGAGTCTGGCTAAAAGAGAGAATTCACAATGCATTTAGTCTGACATCAGGTATAGATGAAGCTACTGTTACTGTCATAAATGGATCAGGTAGTGTTTAAATGTAAAATTCCATACTTATTTATGTCTTTCAAATACATTTTAGTTTTTTAAAAGGGAGAAAAATGGACAGTTTGTCTCGAGTACAGCTGCATTTAATTCCACTTTCAGGTCTCTGTGTGGAACAGCTCTGCCAGACGATTTTCCCTTCCTCCTTACTTTGAGGGCAGCTTGCATTTTGGTTTTGTCTTTCCCCCCAAGAGTTGTCTGCCCTAATTGGATACAGGCCACTGCGTACTTAGCTTTATTAACAATTCTGCTTGTTAATAAACAGAATTAATCTTGATTAAGCCAATTTATTAAAATAATATTCTATTCTGATTCTGTGGAGATCTGTTTCCTTAAGCCTTTATGTTTCTGTTCTAAATTCACATTTTTTTCCTCTCTCAGAGGGCATTTTCTTCCTTAGTTTGTCCTCAAAGGAAACATGTTTAAAGTATAAAAAAGAGCTTGTGGAAGGAAATAAATGGGAGGCAAAATTCCCCTGAATCTGTTCCTCGAATCTAGCTAGTTATATATCCTTTTGCTTGTGATTTTAACTAAGACGTGTATTAACAGCAAAGGCCGGCTCGTTTCCTTGGCTTGAAGGTGGTTTGTCAGTTCAGAACAGGCCCAGTTGGTTTGCTTTTACTGCCAGATGGCCCTGGCTCACCGGTCTACAGTCAAAACAGGGCTTGTAAGCCATCATTTCCCTGCTGGAGTCAATGGAGATCAATTTTCCAGCCTCTAGAAATATCCTCCATAAATCTCTGCAAGTACTTAGCAGAAAAAACTCTCTAGCCTAATTCAATCAGCCTGCTTCCAAAGTTTGTCATCTGCCTTGACACCTGAAGTTACTCTTGCTCACAGACTGAGCTGCTCTGGCTGGCCTGCTGCCTGAGAACATTCTCTGGAGATGTTTTCCCACCTGGAAGGGCTGGTAGGCTGGTAGGTACTACCTGCTTACATTCTGTTTCCTGGTCCCATATAATAAAACGTGGGGCTTCAACAGGCACGCAGTCTGAAGTTATTAGTAGACTTTTTCTTCTGCCACATTGATACATACTCATATAGGAGTAACCCTAAGGCATCGTCGTTATTAAGAATGATTCCTAAAACAGAGGGTTACTGCTGGATAAGTAACTGTAAAGGGTTTCTTTTTAGAGAAACCCTTTATTCAGCTCTGATACTTTGTTTTAATACTTAAGAGGATATACTTGTTTTAGGTGGAGTTTGTTCTTCTATGTTGTAGGTCTTATGTAAACTCTCTCATACTCATGTAACTCCTCTCAATCAAGATTCCACAAGGAATTAAGCCCTAATGTCTTACGTCATCCAATGAATATCGTGCATTAACTTCTTGCCTATACATCTAGACTTGTACTAGCTTTGTTCCATTTTTGGAAGACGAGAAAAAAAGTCATGCCAATCATTTTCTGTAGGACTCAATTCTCTAGGGGAACTCTGAATAAGAAAGACTCTAGGGAATCTAGTGTCCATTTTAGAATCATGGTTTTGTGGAATCAGCTCTCTGTGAGGTACTCAAATGCCTGTGCTGGAGAGGAAGGCTCCAGTGTTTATACGGAAGGTACTACCTAATCCATTAAGAGGTCCACCCATCACACCAACCAGGCAATGTTGCTGCTGCTTGCCTTCAGTTGGTTTCTCTTGGATTTAGCACAGGCTCTGGCCTTCATTTCTTTTTTCTCAATGTCAGTACAACATATCCACACTGCAAATCCTTGTTCTAGTCTCTGCTCTGATACTTGCTACCTCTCTGACCTTTTCTAATCTCTCCTAGCCCACATTAAGAATAATAATAGGAGTCTTTTGTATCTCACAAAAGGATCGAATAATAAAATGTTCTTGAACTTTATACAATATAAAGCCACATACTATTGTAATGACTCAGGCAGTTATAATTGTAGCACTGGACAATGGATCTAGATGGATCCATATAAACATAGGGTCCAAGTACAGAGGGCCACAGCATGTCCTACACCCAATTCAGACAGTCGGGAAAGTCGGCACAAGGCATCAGGGATCAGGAAACTTGATACTGAAGAACGGGACTCCATCAGCATCTCAAAGAGGTAGGTAGTGCTCAGAGCAGTTGGATTACACCAGAGAGAAGGTGGGTAACAGCACCTGTCAGGAAAGGAGAGTTAGAGAGCTGCAGTAAGGGGAGGTCCTGTCAGTCTGAGGGAAGCAATAGGGGAACTCCTTTTGGCCATTATGGGTTATGTTAGTAAAATCCACTAGTGGAGCAAGTGCAAAAAGTAGAACATTGAAATTGTTGAAAATAGCATATGCCTCAGTATAGCAGGAACCACAGAACAAAGCTATGTGCTCAATTCAACTTGTATTAATAGGATGTATACATTCCACCTCAAAGAGATGAATCCTTTTTGGATTCTGACATAGAGGGATTTGCAGTCAAGGAGTACAAACAGCAAATGTATATAAAAACTATATATTACAAGTAAGAAATAATAATAATAATAATAAAATTGCTTAAAATTATTGAGCACATATAATGTGCCAGGCAGCATTTTAGGCACTTATTTACCATATTTTGCCATGTGTAATTTGCTCCCGTGTATAATGTGCATCCACGTTTTTGGCCCAAACTTTCAGGGGAAAAAAAATCTTTCATATTAATTTTTATTCAAATTTTTGTTTGTTTACATTTAGGTACTTGTTTTTTGTATTATAAAGTAATTTTAGCATTTATTATTATTTTTTTAATTCATTGGGGTGACAATTGTTAGTAAAATTACATAGATTTCAGGTGTACAATTCTGTATCACATCATCTATAAATCCTGTTGTGTGTTCACCACCCAGAGTCAGTTCTCCTTCCATCACCATATAGTTGATCCCCCTTACCTTCATCTCCCACCCCCCACTCCTCTTACCCTCTGGTAACCACATGGATGGATCTTGAGAGTATGATGCTAAGCGAAATAAGTCAGACAGAAAAAGCAGAGAACCATTTGAGTTCACTGATATGTGGTATATAAACCAAAAACAATAAAAGAACAAGACAAACAAATGAGAAACAAAAACTCATAGACACAGACAATAGTTTAGTGGCATTTATTTTTTAACACATTATGGTACAAAAAATTTTATGTAACTAATAATTACAAAGCACAAGAACAGATACAAGGTACAAGAAATTTTATGTACTGGCAACAAATTTATGATATTTACACATTCTAGAAGGCCAAGAACTCTTCGTCGTTGCAAGTTCGTCCTAAGTTCAACAAAACTGATGATCGTATTCCAGGGTATTATTTTGCATGCGGATATTGTTATTGATTTCTATAGTTACACTTTTAACTCATAAGCATAAATAAAAGAATTAAAAACATTTATATAGATATGGAATTAATACTATCCATGTATAATGAGCATCCTTATTTTTTCCTCACAAATTTGGGCAAAAATGTGCACATTATACACGGCAAAATACAGTAATCGCTGCAACACGTCCATTAGACAGGTACTATTATTATCTTCCCCATATTATAGTCAGGAAATTAAGCCCTAGAAAGCATAAGTGACTTGCCCAAGGTGGCACAAGCAGTGATTGGCATGACATAGCTGCATGTTGACTTCAGAATGAATATTCCTATCTTCTAGTCTAGGCTGCTTTAAGTTAGAGACTGATAAAGTACTTGTCAGTAGAATGTCCTTAAAAACTGGGATGGCAAAGTCAGATAAAGCCATAAAAAATAACCAGCATTTAATTGAATATCATTTTAATATATGTATGAGTTATAAGGTCCTATCAGATATGAAGAATTTGAAAAAAATGCAGGACTCTGTTATATTCAGAGACATTTAGTGCTAGATGAAAGGATATTTAAAACCTTAAGAGCCAAAGAAATTCAAAATCCAAACAGGTAATGTAGCAGCCTGAGTGGGTAGGAGGAACTCAGAAGCCACTTCCGCTGTGCAGCTCCCCTTATGGACTGTAAATGGGACACAGTAGGCACCATCAGAAATTCAGTGGGGACTGGAAAAAAATAAAATTGAAGACAAAGGAGAAGGAAGTGAATCGAGAACTAGAGGTGAGTTGAGTAAATGTTGAAGAGGTTATGACTTGGAGATATCTGGTGACTTTAATGGAGGAACAGAGTATAATTAAACTAAATACTTTGAGGGATAGGAATAGTTTGTGCTAATCTTAGTTTCACCACATTTTCTTTCTGGACAACAAAAGTGACTAATGGACACATTCCTGAATGCTTATTAATGCATACATTACAGTTAGTAGATTAAACGTGTGGTAAATACACAGGTCAGATGATAGTATTAGAGGCTAGTACTTGTAGAGCCCACACATACCAGATCTTTCGGTGAGTAGTTGTTGTACATTTACTTAATACAACAACTCTAGCCTATGTGCTACATTTTATTATTTAAATTTTACACATGAAAAACATGGGCTTACAGAGGTTAAGTCATTTACTCAAGTTGACATGCTAGTTGGCTGGTAAGTGACAGAGGTTGGGTTGAACTGTGGCCTTGATGCCAAGGCCATAGCGGGTATGTCTAACACTTTTTTAGCAGCGGCATACCAAGGTTGGGGGGTGGCTTTTGGAGTCATTTGTCCCAACAGGGAAAAGCATTTTATCACTGACATTGCTTAGAATTATCCATAATGTTAATAGAAAGCAGACTGACTCTAAGTTGGATTTTTTTTACTGATTTAAAACTCTCTGCACACAATGCACCATTTTATTGTCTGCATCCAGGACAGTGAGGAAGTGGAAAAAGTGAGGAAAAGGAAAGAGGGAAGCCAATAAATGGTTACTACTCTGGTCAACTGGGGCTCATTCTCACTGGGGCCCCTCTGAGCAACTGTGTGGACATACCTCAGAACTGTCCCAGCGGAGGTCAGTGGGGGTGGGATGGTTATCCACACTGGCTGAGGATTTGAGGGTCTATTCCATGTCTTTCTGGGTTAAGCCTGCTTGCTGCCCAGCAAGTTTCCCTTTGGAAGAAGCTCTTAGGTAGAGAGGTGGAGACACAGGTGCATGAGTGGGACGCGTCAACCTGTTGAAAACTGTTAACTTCAAGTGAACTTAGGAGGATAAGGGGATCTGAGGTTAGCCATTAACAATATCCACTATACCAAAATGTGGTTGATCCCGTGGGTGGACAGATGCTCTGGACATCTGTGCACCCAAGGTATCACACTGAATGCTTAAGTAGCTTGGTTGTGTTTTAATTAAAGGAGTAGGCTGCTTGAATTTATATTGGTATCCTGGTGTAGTCATTTTGAAACTGACTTGTGTTTGGGTTATTGATGGAGAGGGAGAGATATTTTCTGAGCAGTGCTCACTATTCCTTCTATTGATTGTTTTTCAAAGAGCAGCAGAGATTTCCTGATCATTAGTGTCAGTGCATTTTCTCCGTTTTCAGCCACTTTGACTTTTTTGTCCATGCCTTCATCTCCGATCTCCCTCCTCTTTCTCCTCCTCCTATTCTTCTTCTTTAATAGCTCTTACTGTCTTGTTTCCAGGTAAAGGATAATGGTTGAAGTGAGATGGAATTTTGGCCAGAAGACAAGCTGCTGGGTGGATCTTGTAGTCTACCTTAACTTTACCTTGGTCAACACATATGACAAATGATGGGCAACTTCAGACAGAAAAAAAGATTATTTTATTAATGTCTGATTCTTTATCCTGAGGAAATCCTTGGCAAGTGATGCAGTTTGGACGAACGTTGCTTTCTGCAGAGTGTGGCTGGTGATGTTCATGGACTCAAGATAAAGTTTTACCTGCTTCTGTGGATAATGGTCGTACTGGATCAAAGAGCTTAATCCCAGAAGTGGCATAATCCCATTTGGCAGTGGAGAGCAGAGAGCAGCTGAATGGAACAGTCTTCATGGCTACTGTGGTACGATCACAGGCACACAGGAGAAATGGATGCATCCAACGGAATGGAAGCTTTTATCCAGAAAGTTAGCAAGGTATTTGAGTATCAAATCAAAGGCTGTACAAATCTTATTAGAGAAAATCAGAATTTGAATCAAATCATATTTCCTAAGAAAAGAAACTTTTAAAAAGAAATTTGAACTTTACCATTGACAGGTATTTGCTACGAGAAATTCTTTAGGATTTTAGCTGCAACACTAGTTTTAGCTGAGTATCTTCTCTTTTTCACGTTGAGCTTTGGTATTTAGTTTGCTCTCTGAAAGAGGAATATAGAACACCATGAACAAATGCGTTTTAAGCCTATATTATATTAGCTGTGCAGGTAGGTGGAAGAGAACATACATATAGATGCCTACTGAAATTCTTGATTTATTTAACCAGCGGTTCATGGAAACATCTTGGGACACTGAGTAGGAGCAGATGACACCTATCCTGGGCAGCTTTCCTGGGACTCCAAAGTCCCAAAGGGAGAGCTAGTGGTTGGGTGGCATGAAGTGGCAGCAGCAGGGAAGGAGAGAAAAATAATTTGGGGATATAATTTGGAAGCAGAATAAGGGAAACTTGTTGATGGAGTAGATGTGTAGGCGGAGGCAAAGAGAAACCAAACATGGTTTTCTGGTGTTTGATGTGGGCAACTGAGATTGGGAAGACTAGGAGGCGTTTCCCAACTTCCTACCTGATCAAGTTTGTACTCACTATCTAGACATTCAAGCCCTTCCAGGACACATCCCCAGTCTGAATGCCTACTCCCAGGTAAATAGTGTTTTGTCTATTCTTTGAACATGCTTCCGAAATACTTCAGGGTCTTTATTTGTACTCTTTACTCGACCTAGCATGCCTGTTTTCTTCATCTTCAATGAAATCCTACCTGTCCTCCAAATGATGTGTCATATACTGAATAATTTTGTAAGCAGTAAGAATTCTATAAATCTTAACTACTACTGCATATAATTCAGTTCATAGACTACTTCCTTTATTAAGCCACTTCTCACTGTACTCAGCTGGGATACTCTCCTTCTGCTTTGAAGCACTTTGTTAGGATCATGCATCTGACAGTTACAGTAAGTCCTTCGTTTTGTCGATAGGTTCTTGGAAATTGTAACTTTAAGTGAAATGATGTATTATGAAACCAATTTTACCATAGGCTAATTGATATAAACAACAATTAAGTTCTTAAAGCATATTTATGGGCACAAAAACATCTATCGTGATAAAATTAAACATTAAAATAAATGTGAGCGTACATACATTTAAGAAAGATGAATAAAAACAAGATAATTATTTTCCAACCCAACTCGCTTATTTCTAGTTCAGGGTTGAGTGGTTGGAGCCTCTCCCAGTAGCTTAGGGCACAAGGCAGAAACCATCCCTGGACAAAACACCCATCCATGGCAAGGTCACTTAGACACCCCCACCTACACTCAAACTGGGACAATTTAGACACGTCAATTGACCTGACTTACACGTCTTTGGGGTATGGAAGGAAATTGGAGTAACCAGAGAAAACATATGTAGACATGGGGAAAATGTCTAAACTCCATACGGTCAGTATGGAGAATTGATTTATTTTTTCATCATCAGTGTTATAATGAAACCATATTGAATGAAATGAAGTCATTGAAGGACCTGCTGTATTTGAATGGTGTTACTTATTTGTGTATATAGTTTTACTTTATATAAGTTCTTTGAAGATATGACTTCATATATTTTTAAAAAATTATGAAATATAAAGGGGGATTCAAGATGGCAGAGTAGATAAAAGAGCAATGTCAGAGAGTTGATTGCCTATGTTTTCTTCTAGGAGATTTATGGTTGAGTCTCTTACATTTAACTCTTTATTCCATTTTCCCCCCTGATCTAGCTCAATGTGTAAGGGAAAAAAGGAAAAAAAGAAAAAAAATAAACAAATGGGACTGCATCAAACTATAAAGTTTTTGCATAGCAAAGGAAACCATCAATAAATGAAAAGACAGCCTACAGAATGGGAGAAAATATTTGCCAGTGATACATCTGATAAGGGGTTAATATCCAAAAATTATAAAGAATTGATAAAATTTAACCTCCCCGCCAAAAAAAATGCAATTAAAACATGGGCAGAGAACCTGAATAAACATTTCTCCAAAAAGGACACACATGTGGCAAATAGACATATGAAAGGGTATTCAACATCTCTAATCATCAGAGAAATGCAAATTAAAATGATAACGAGATATCACCTCACGCTTGTCAGAATGGCTATCATCAATAAATCAGCAAACCGCAAGTGTTGATGAGGATGTGGAGAAAAGATAACCCTCATGCACTCTTGGTAGGATTGCAAATTGGTGCAACCACTATGGAAAATGGTTTGGACGTTCCTCAAAACATTAAAAATAGGACTACCTTATGACCTAGCCTTTCCACTTCTGGGTATTTATCTGAAGAAATCCAGAAACTAATTTCAAAAGACGTACGAGTTCTGACAAGTAAGTTCACGAACTCATCGTAGAAAAAGTGCTACATACCTCATTGCTGAATATCACTACAGTCACCTTCAAAGGACTCCCCTTGGGAAGCTATGCACCGACGCCACACCTAGTCCAACCTTCCAAGCAATTTTGGAACTCTTTTTCTGGAATGGCCATCAGAGCTGTTGTTGTATTACCCTTGGTGTCCTGAATGTCATCAAAATGTCTTCCTTTCAATATTTCCTTTATCTTTGGGTAAAGAAAGAGTCATTGGGGGCTATATCAAGTGAGTAGGGAAGGTGTTGCAATACAGTTATTTGTTTACTGATTAAAAACTTCCTCACAGACAGTTCTATGTGAGTTCGTGCATTGTTGTGATGCAAGAGCCATGAATTGTTGGTGAAAAGTTCAGGTTGTTTAACTTTTTCACGCAGCCTTTTCAGCACTTCCAAATAGTAAACTTGGTTAACTGTTTGTCCAGTTGGTACAAGTTCATAGTACCATAGGGAATAGAATAATCCCTCTGATATCAAAAAAGATTAGCAACATTATTGCAACAAGTTCTCGAACTTAATTGTTGTCTCTTTGTATACACCCCTATGTTCACTGCAGCACTATTTACAAGAACTAAGTTATGGAAGCAACTTAAGTGCCCATCAGTAGACGACTAGATAAATAAGAAGTGGTACATGTGTACAATGGAATATTACTTGGTCATAAAAAAGAATGAAATCTTGCCTTTTGTGACAACATGGGGGGACCTAGAGGGTATTATGCTAAGTGAAATAAGGCAGATTGAGAAAGACAAATGATATCACTTATATGTGGAATCTAAAGAACTAAACAAACAAGCAAACAATGCAGAAACCGACTTATAGATGCAGAGAACAAGTTGATGGTTGCCAGAGGGGAGAGGGTTTGGGGAACAGGGTGAAAAAGGTGAAGGAATTAAGAAATACAAATTGGTAGTTACAAAATAATCACAGGGGTGTATATTATAGCATAGAGAATGTAGTCAATAATGTTGCAACAACTATGTGTAATGTTAGTTGGATACTATACCAATTGGGGGGATCACTGCATGAATTATATAAATGTCTAACCACCATGATGTACACTTGAAACTAATATAAAATGATATTGAATGTCAACTGTAACTGAAAAAAATAAATAATTAAAAAGTTATGAAATATAACATTAAAGTGCATACAGTATAAATATGTGGCTTAACTAATTGTGAAACGAACACCTGTGAACTCCCACACAGGTCAAAAAATAAATGAATGAGATTGATAACATCATTAAGTGGCTTTTACAGATGGTTTGAATCAGGGTATATTTCCAAACCCACATCTTAAATTTTTCCTCCTGTTATATATATACATATATATTTAAATTGGGGAATATTGGGGAACAGTGTGTTTTTCCAGGACCCATGAGTTTCATGTCAAGTCGTTGTTTTTCAACCTAGTTGTGCAGGGCACAGCTCATTGGCCCATGTGGGACTCAAACCTGTGACCTTGGTGTTATGAGCACCTTGCTCTAACTAACCACTGAGCCAACTGGCCACCCACTGTTTTATATCCTAAAGGTGTTCCTTCCATATTGAACCTGTGTTCTTAAAAATAATCTTATGAATAAATTTTATCTCACATTTTAATTGAAAATTATAGTTAAAGAAACTTTTGCCTCTGACCATGATAGGATTACAGGAACTGGATGTACTCACTCACTGAAACAACTAAAATCAAATCCCAAACCATTGAAACAGAAGAAATGGACATTATATCAGTTATTATAACTGTGTTTCATATGTTCAAGGAGTTAGAGGTAAGATTGAGCATGTTAGGTAGAGACGTGGAAGATATCAAACAGACCTAATTTGAACTTCCAGAGATGAAAACTCGAAGGGATTTACAGCAGAATAAACATTGTGGAAGGACGGATTAGTCAACCAGAAGACAGCAATATAAACTATCCAAAATGAAATACAGAGATGAACAAGTTTAAAAATAAAAAATCCCAAACAAAACAGAACATTGTGAACCAGTGGGAAAACTTCAATTGGCCAAAAAAACATATAATCAAAATTTTTGCAAATCAAAGGGTCAGAAAAATTTTTGAAGAAATAATGACTGAAAAAATTTTAAATTTATGAAAGTTACTAATAGGTCTAAGAAGCTCAATAAACTGAAAACTCAAGTGCACAAAGAAAATTGCATCAAAACATGTCAAAACAGATGCTTTAAAACCAGTGATAAAGAGAAGATCATAAAAGTGGCCAGAGGGAAAGAAACTGTGTTTCATAAAAAGGATCAAAGATAAGAATGTAAGTAGACTCCTTTTAGGAACCAGAGCAAGCCAGAAGACAGTGGGGCAACATCTTTAAATCATAGAAAGATAAGAACATGAACAAGAAAAAACAAAGTAAAACAAAAACCAGTCAAATTAGAATTCCATAACAACAAAATGTCTTTTAAAAATGAAGGTTAAGTAAAGATTTTTTTCAGAAGTACAAAAGCTGAAAGAATTAATTACCAGCAGACCTGCACTAAAAGAAATGTTAAAGGAAGTTATTCAGACAGAGGAAAATATTGCCAGATATAAATCTGGATCTGCAGAAAGAACTGAAGAGCACCAGAAATTGTAAATATGTGATTAGAAATAAAAGACATTTAAAAATATTTTTAATTCTCTCAAGAGATAGTTGACTGGTTAAAGCAAAACAGAATAATGAATTCTGGGGATTATAACATGTAAAAGTGAAATGTATGATAACAATAACACAAAGTTTTCAACACCTATTAGTTTCCATATTTGCCCATGGAATATAGAGAAATGTAACACGACTATTTGGACATTTTTGGAAATACTTTTGAATAACCAAACAACATTTTACATAATGTTTTAAAAAACCAAAAACAACATTTATTTATTAGATTATTTGCTGTGAGCAATAATAGATAATAGGTAAGAATTTTCTCATCATTAAATATGTTTTATTTGAAAATAGCAAGAAATGGAAATAGTATGGGTTTAGAATTAGTTTTGAGTTTGAGTCTCAACTGCAATTGAATTGATTGTGAATGTGTACCTGCAATTTAAGAAGTTATGTTCTGAGCTAAAGAATTGTTTGACAGACTATATAATTATATATTTATTTTTTATTTCTCTGTCTTGTGAGGGCAAGATTTTGGTTTTGTTCATTGATGTTCTCAAACTTTGAAAGTGTATTTGGAATGTAGAAGGTGCTCAAATATTTGGTGAATGAATGAATAAATGTGAGTGAATATTGTTGGGTGAATATATAATGATAAGAGAATTTTATTCTCAGCAGCTCATATTTTTGTATCAGACCCCTTTTTGAGGGAATGATTTAAGTTATGATGAATCTTCTTTCTAGGAAAATTCCCACACACACACACACACACACACACACACACACACACACACACACCCCATGTTGCCTACAATAGGAAGAGACTGATGAACTCTTAAGCTTGATCATGGAGTCCAAGTCTAATAACCTTTATTACAAAGGTAATTTAGGGCTCATTGTTGGTTAAGGAAGTAGTTCTTAAATAGAGATAATCATCAGAATCATAATTAAACGTTTAGCACAGTACTTAGTACTTGATAAACACTCAATGATTCCAATTCTTCTTATTACCTTTGGAGCTTCTGAAGCAAAATATCCAGATTCCATCTTGTCTAGATACAGAATCGACAGAGTAGTGTCCCAGGCATGTGCTTATTTTTACAAAGATCCACAGATGATTGATTATATGTGACTCTGAACACTGAATGGGGTCACTTGGCAATTATTCTTAAAGTCCATGTTGAAGGAGGGTAAACAATTACTGTGCTTATTTAAATTTGAATATTTAACTGAGAGTCATTGTTAAATGCTTTTGGAGAAGTATATGTGACTTTGATGACAATGAAAGAAATTGTTAGATAAACAATTAGACAAAAAAAGCTGAAGTTCAATGGAGAAAGTGGAGGGAAGAAAAGTAGAGGACCAAAATGCAATCTGAATACAAAACCATCCATAAGAGCACAGAACAATAACAGTGATGCTGAATGAGTTATCATTATACTGATTTTATTTTTCAAGGTTTAGCTCTACTCTTGTGAACACTGATGAGCAATATTACATGTGTTTGGGCCTTTTTATTTTGAGGAGAGAATAGGCATGTAGATGAGATGCTCTAAAATCAGTAAATAGCCTATAGATACTGGTTTCTGAGCAAGTTAGGGCCCATATGAAAATGTGTTGACATTTAAATTATTTAAGATGAGAATGAGTCTGTTACCTATCTTTTAAGCCCATAACAAAATTATCATATAAGAAATTTAGGATAGATATAGCAAGAAACTTCTGATAGTCGCCACCTGCCAGCTCCCATAAGATTCAGCTGCTGATAAAGCCTCTAGTAGTCCGAAAGTTGGGGGAGGCCGGGTCTCAGTGAGTCAGCAGGATCGAGCAGCGGAGCTCACCAGGCCAATCAGATTCAGATTTGGCCTGTGGGGGCGGGCTCAACACAGGAAAGATGGCGCCCGCCTGCCTGCTGCACAGGAAGAGGACCCACACAGGGAAAATGGGGACTGTTCCTCTAGTCCTCACCTTGAAGTTACACACAACTCAGTCTCTCCCCATATGTCTCCAACGCCCCCAGAGTCACCGTCCCTCTGCTGGAACCCAGAGTGAGTGTCTTTGTGGGCTCTTTAAGAGGTTGTCTGGGTTTCCCGCAAGCTTCTGTCCCACCCAGATGATTTTCATAGCCAGAGTTGTGGGGGCTCCTCTTCCCAGCACGGGTTCTCCAGGCTGGGGAGTTTGATGTGGAGGGCTGGGGTGTTTCGCTCCTCTGTGGGGAACGTCTGCGGTTGAGATATCCTTCCCAATTCTCAACCGCCACATGTGGGTGTGGGACCAGGCTGTTTTGCATTTCCACCCCTCCTATCCGTCTTGACATGGCTTCTTCTTTATATCCTTAGTTATAAAACTTCTGTTCAGCTAGACTTCAGATGGTTCTCCAGGTTGACTGTTCTGTAATTTAGTGTAATTTTGATGTGTTTACGGGATGAGGCAAGCACGGCATTTATCTACTGTGCCATCTTGGATCTCCTCTTCCTGATAGTTTTAAAACACTTGATTAAGATTTAAGAGTAGATTAGATAAGGCTTGCTTACTCTGCCAGTAAAATAAAAGTAGTGTTATCCACAGTCAAAGCTTTCAATTTTGTTTTAGACATATTAAAATTCCCCTATGTGGTTCTAAGGTGGGTAGGTGAAGCTATTTGGCTGACTGCTTATTTTATAGGTGGAGCGAGAGGGGTTTTGGTCTGTAATCTTCCCATGGTAGAACTGGGTGATAGGGGCTGTCTTCAAGGATCAGAGTTGCTGTGTCAGAGTATCTAGTTTCCTAGTGAGGCTCTCTTAGCTATAAGTTTAAATGCTTATGTCACACTGGCCATATAATATGATTACAGAAATGGCCGGTTACTCTAATGTTTTATTTAGAGGGTCATGCTTCGACTAAAACACTCACAAAAATAATTTAGACTTAGGTTAGTTAGAAAAAAATACAATGTTAATTGTAAAACAGTAGTGAGTAATTTCCATCCCCAGAATTAATTCAGTATGATGGCTTTTAGATTGCGTTCCCTAGAAGTAGAACTTGAGATGGGGCCTTGGTAAATCAAATGGTTTATTGGGGGTTCCGGGGAGTTGGTCTCTATAGAAAGGGAGGGAGAAAAATAGGATAAGGCAGGGTAAAAAGATAAGCAAGAATGTAATCTCAGCTATAGACCAGCTCACTCTAACCCACAAGAAAGATCTGGAGTGTAAATTGTGCTGCAGTGTTGATCCCATCTTGGGGCATATTCAATTCATATTCTGCCTCCTGGATGTGGTGGGTGAGGCTTCCTGGGCAAGACAATTCCCATATGACAGAAGGCAATTCTGAAGGAGACAGCATAGTCGTCATTCACTACTCATAGCCAGGGACGATGTGCTGGCTTATAAAGGGCATTTGGGTGCAGTACCAGTAGTATTCACTAAACTACACCCATTGCACTGCTCAGATCGTTTTGCTTCTCACATTACGCTCACTCCATTCAAACACATCTTCAGGATTCTCGCTGGTCACACTTTCTGGGAAAGCCTACAAGAGGAAGCTTAGTGGGATGCACTCCAGCCCCCTACTGCTGTGGTTTGTCCCAATGTCAATAACTGATGCTCATCATTTCCTCCCACCAGCCCCCTGCCCCCTGACCAGACTTCCCTTTCCTTTGGTGAACACTTCCACTGGTCTAGGTGGCTTGCTTGGTGAGTTAACCCAGACCCCATTTCCTAAGTGTTCTGGGCCCTTGGCTCCATATCCTTATTAGTCCGTGGTTGCTGTGACCTGCCCATTTACTGTAACAACTGCACATGGGAAGAGCCCAGCATGTCCACGGGATCACTTAATGCCTAACCCGTTTTTTGCGAGCCCCCACTATGTTGTTGCAGCAGCCCTACCTCCCAGTGATAAATATTGCAATTTCCCTGCAGGGATGGTAACTGTTTTCTTTACTGCTCGTCTATTCTATTGGGTCCCCAGTAACCAGGCAGCAGCTGTAGCTTTTAAGTTACTGGGACTCTTTTTCCTCTCGAATTCAGGACCTGTTGACCTACAAAGTCTAAAGTTGTGGGGTAGAGAAGCAATCACTCCCTAGAGGGCCCCTAAGGCGAGTGTTTATGAACAGGGTCTCTCCTATGCTATTACTGAGTTCCTGAACCTAAGTATTCAGGATGCCAAGGCACAACGCCATGTTCTGGCCATTGGTGTAAGGTGTACGATGCTGTATGTTGAAGAATAATGTCCCATCTCCCTAGGGTGTCATCTCTAAGCTGGCACATCAGCTATGCCTTCAAACGGCTGTTTCATCCCTCTGTCAGGTTGGCACCTTTTGAGTGGTGGGACGTGTTAAGGCCTGTAAATCCCATGGTCATCTGCCTGCAGCGCCTCAGCTCCTTGGTAGTAAAGTGCATCCCTTAGCCTGCAGTGAAGGTGTGTGTGGTATGTAGGATGCACTGTCAGTATGCCAGGCACTCTGTGAATCCTTAGTTAGCGATGCTGGTTGGGGCACGGTGGGTAGTAAAGACAAACCCATATGTGGAATATGTAACATTTCCAGTGAACATAAAACATTGCCCTTTCCAGGATGGAAGGGATCTGATGTAATCAGTTTGCTGCATCTTAGTGACTTGGTGTTGGTTTCTAAGGCTGGTAGGTCATATATTTCACAGCAGCAGTAGCTGGATCAGCATTGGTGAAAGGGGGCCCAACTTGTGGACCCAAGAGTAGCCTTGAGCTCTGCCAAGGTAACTTCTCTGCTCGTGAGCACATTGTGTTCATGTGGGGGTAGCTGAAGACAGAGGCTGGATGACATCCAGTGGCTACTTGGTGGTTTGGTGTCTTCTCAGAAGTGTGTTCAGAGATCCTCCCAGTTGTGCCCACACCCAAAGGTCCATCGACTTATTCTTCCTCAGACATCCTTGGCTTCAGTATTTCACCCGTGCTCACTGCAGTCCCCCGACCAACCACCTGAGAGGACGTACCTCCTCACCTCAGGCCCCTGTTCTCTCCACACAAAATAGGGATTGGGTGTTGTACCCACTGAAAGAAGTTCCCCTTCTTACTGCCCAGAGTGAGGCTGCATGGTAGCAGCGGTCCATGTCTGGTTGTGCTCACATACTGCGCTGACCTACCCGTCACTCGAGCTTGGGAATTTTCATCCTCTATCACTTGGTCACCTGAAACCTCCCCATGAAGTAAGAGGAAGGCATCAGAGCAACAGTGGTAGATGACGTGGGGATATGGGACACTTTTAATGCAACTTACTTGTGACCAGCTTGAGTTTGATCTTAAATGTACCACTTGCTTTTGTTACGAATTGTTGCTGGGTCCACTGGACCTTATGGTAAGTGGAACAAAGATTTGAAGAATGTCATGGAGGAAGCCACGTGGCTATCTAGGAGAAAATCACTGCAGCTATAAATAAGCAATGAAGAGACTCTTCATATTGATACTGGAAAGTTATGCAAGATGCTAAGTTGAGTAAAAAAAAGCAAGGAGTAAATAGAAATGGTTTAAAATGAACAAATGAGGAAATAGGTGTAATTTACCACTTAGATATGGATGGTAACCACCAAAGAAACTAAAAGCAGACACCGAGCAAAGTGAGTTTATCTGAGAAGTGGGATTGGTAGGTCAGGAACTGTTACTTTTCACTTAGTAACTTCTGTGTGGTTTCTGTTTCCTTTTTCTGTTTGCTGTATGTGTGGAGCCAGAGGAAAGAGAAATAGGGACTAAGGGAGAGAGCAGGAGGAGATGAAATAGTTTTGGAGAATATTCCAGGTCAGAGGCCCAATGGGCTTTCCTGATGCTCCTGTTACAGTTACTGGTCTTGACCCTTTATTTCCGATTGGCTATTCTTCCAATGTCCGATCGTGACAATTAGGATCCACGGTAGTCCCTGCTGCCTCCTCCCCAATCCATTCCCCACACAGCAGCGTGGGTGTTAGCAGGTTCAGGTCTCAGTGCAGGTGCTCCCCTTGATTGGCTCTGATGGGAAAATAAGAAATGATACATGAACAAATGCTTTTATGGTACCTAGAGCAGTTTGCAAGCATCACACAGTAGGCTATACCGTAGGAATGTGGAAGAGGCACCTCCAGTTACACAAATGTAAGGTGTCGTCCACATGAGGGTATTGAACCTGCTTTGCCTGGAATGTCTTTTCCTGTAGCAGCCTTTGCTGGGCTAGCTCCACCTCATTCTTTAGGCCTCAACTTTCCCTGACACTGATCGGAGGCTGGCTTCACTTTCCCCTCCTTGTGCCTGCTTGGCCTTATGGAAGCCTCTTAGTACCCTTAATGTATCTTCATTCATACTTATTTCTCTGTTTACTAATTTTTGTCCATCTCTAATAGAATCTAAACTTCACTTCAAGTTTATCATTTTTTTGTTTTTTGTTTTTTTTTGTTTTGATAATGTGCTTTTAATAGAGACACAAGTTCTCCATTTCCAGCATTTATATTCTGTAAATGATTCTAATGTTGAGGCAGGAAGCATCAATTTTGAGAGTGATTTGGTCTCAGAAACACGGCAATATCATTTTTTTCATTGTTATGGACTGACATTTTGTCTAAGCAGAGTGCTCTCTCACGTCTCCTTTTTCCTTCTTTTTTTTTTTTTCAAGTTTATCATTTACTTAATATTTGTTGAATGTTGAATGTGAACTTGAACAAATTGCTTATTTATTTAATTTTTAGGGGCCTTCCATTACTTGTCCATGAAATGCAAGAATTTTAAAAGCATTGGAATCATTTGTATTAAATGATTAAATGCTGAACTCTTCTTGCATTAACTTGTACATGTTTATTTGATGTAATCCATTCATAGCAGTTAATGCTTTAAACAATTCACAATAAACGTGTTTTAAAAAGATTTGGAACAATGAAACTCAAGCAATTTAAACCGTTGTTAGAAGAAACAAATTTCATGTGTGGTTGAAAATGTATACATGTATGCATTAGGATTAGGTTTGGCTGAGAAGACCCCAAATAATGACTTAAACACGACAGAAATTTATTTAACTCCCATGATAAAGTCTAAAGGTAAAATGGTTCAGGGCCTTGTTCTATGGTTTCAGACACCCAGGCTTCTTACATCTTGTTTCTCTGTTATGCATTGGGCCTATCTTCTTAGGGCCATCTCATTCTTTAAGACAGTGCTTCAGTTCCAGCCATCACTTTTGTCCCCCAGCCCGCAGGAAGGAGGAAGGGAAAGTGGACGGTCGTGCCTCCTTCCTTTAACGACACTCCCTGGAAGTTGCATCTCATATTCTCCCTTACATCTTATCATTCAGAATTTAAGTCATATTGGTACACCTACCCTCAGCGGTGGCTAGGACATGTAGTCCTTATTCTGGCTGCCAGGCACTCAGTTAAAAGTAAGGGTTCTATTACTATCAAAGAGGTGTAGATTGGTTGTTGAGGGACAACTAGCGGTACGTGCCATAATACGTGCTTACAATCATCTTTTTAGCAGTATGCCTTATTGGTTATGCAAGAAGTTTTGGGTACATTGGAAATTCTTTATGGCTACCCTGCTACATAAAAAGCAAATTCTGTAAGGACACTGAAATTTCCATATGTACCTTATGGTATTGCTTTCCTACATTTCCTGGTTTGTGATTTTATTTTACAGCCTGTTTTACATTGTGTTTGACAATACACACTGTAGATATAACATCTGTCCAAGTATAGTTGAACCATGCTTAGTCTTGGCATTTAGTGTTGTCTAAAAGATTGTTTTTTGGTGTATTTGCAAGGTTAGGGATGCTAATCAGGGTAGCTAATCAGGCTTACATACCCTCCACACCAATTGTTTTGTTTTTATTATAAAAATTATATTACTACTTCACTTTCTATTGCAAACTCCGGAGTCACTATGTTACCTGAAACTCACTCTTCTCATGTTATTAAAATGAGAATGAAAATAACTTTGTTTAATTGTACTTCTCTACAATTCGTCTTTATTTGAGCAAGTTAACTATGGTTTCTAACAGTGCATTGCACTATCATTGGGGAAATTTAAACAGGCTGAGGTAATTATAGTGTGCCTTTGTAAGGGGTAATGAGTAATGTCTGGTTCCTGAGAGCAGTGTCTACTTTTCATAATGGTAATATAAGGCAGACAGTAATTCCCAGTTCATGATACACGGCTCCCTAAGGGGTATATCCTAGGAAATCTCCAAAATGGGAGTGGAGTTTGTAAAAGCATATTTACCAGAATATAGTTCTGCAAATACCTGTATGGGGAATCCTGTTTTAAAGATACAAGCAACAAAAGATGAAGCATAGCAAAATATTTCTTTGGTTGGTGAGGATACTTGGAGGATAGTATCTTTTTTTTCCTATTAGGGGATTCCTATTCGTGACTTGAGATTTTATAGTATGTAAAGGAGGAATGACCTGAAGGTTTTAAAAGGGACTAAACCAGTCTTTGGTTATCTTGGTGTTGATTCAAAAAAATTACTCATACATGTTAGAGTTTTTCTGTACCATTCAAAAACCAAATGCTTTAAAAAAGTTTCAGTTTTATCTGTGTCATTTAGAGTAATATTCTTTATGGTTACCTCCTTATTTGTTATTAGCTTTTGGAATTGACAGTGGTGAGTAATGTACCCTCTGTGGAAGAGGGGTCACCAATGTAAAGAGCTTTTCGCTGGGACAGTGTTTCCAACATGTCTTTCTTGCCATCTTCATGTTTTTCCGGTTAGCTGTGCTATTATTTACTTACTATTTTCTTTACATATAATCCTTTCTAAAAAACATTAAATTCACTTTAAAAAGAAACATTATATTATTACTACAAGTTAAAGCTAGTTTCAATGGTCACAAATAGAAGATAACTATAATAATAATAATAATAATAATAATAATAATAATAATAATAATAGTAATAAAATGAAAGTCAAAAACACCCCACATTGTCATTAAATAAAGAACAAAGAAAAACAATAATGTCGAGTTATAAGTATAACTGATTTTTAAAATGCACACCTAAAAGTAAGTTCCTTGAGGAGAAGAATGGAACTTATTGAGCAGTCAATAATAAGCGGGGTAGTAGGTTCAATGTGACGTAGTTAAAAATAAAGATGAAGTTTTACTTCAGTAGCATTAGTTTTTGATTTTGGTGTCACTTAGCACTGAGGTTGTCACTCACAAGCATATGTGGTCAGAAAGAGCCAAGGATGATTAGTTGCATTTTCTGATAAAATTCTGTGCGCTTACACATGCAAGAGCTCAGTGAAGTGTATGGGAATATGGTATGTGAGGATCTGCGTTAGAGATCGAGGCCATTATTATTAGCAATGCTTCCAAGCAGCTAAGAACATCTGTTACTAAATCTCTGGAACATTCAGGCCGTGCCCAGGCCCAGAGCTGTGTGCAATCTGAATAAGATGGATTCCTGTAGTCGCAGCAACTATTGTCTCATTTTAAGCCCCAAGATCCTTGAGTAAATTGTACCACTTATGTTTTTTCCTAAAACACATTAAAATAAATACACAATTATTAAAACAAATGTTTTCTGGTGTAACTCATAACCCAGTAGTTACCATCCTCATCACATCGCTCATGAGGGAAGAGTTCCATGGATGTTGGACTCTGGTAACTATCTGTGTAAAAGAGGGTTGATTAAAGGAACTGTTAAGAAATTTTCACTTTCATGAAGGTCTTCACTTGCATTTTTGTGTGTGAGAAATTTCACAGAATGGAGTGTGTTTTAGGGTACTTCAGAAAAAAAAATTGGACCCTATTCCTAATGTACTTTTTGTAAACCTCATTTCTCCTCAGTGCAGAGGCAGATACCACATTGATATTTGACAAGGCACTGGAAGTGATTCCTGGAAGTTTCTGGGAGACTCTGTCATTGGATATTACTTTTTATACAAATAAACCATTCCTAACCCAAAATTACGGCTCTAGCAGATATCCTAGAGTGGTATTAGTCTTCTGAGACACAAAAAAGGCTTCAAAACTCTCCAATTTGCAGCTCATAATAACTCTTAGTATAAAAAAGGGGCTTTGAAACTCTGCTGTAAAGGTTAGAAATGAGAACCCCTCCTTGAACTCTCTTAAGATCTTGTAAGAAATCACTTGGCTTTGTCATTTCTAATAATAAATGATTTTCCAGTGAGCATGATTAAAATACAGAATCAAAATCTACAAGCTAGAGGCACAGGCTTAATAGATTTCATGTTTGGAAGTATTTTCATCTGGAAAGAGTCTCAATGTGTTTTCACCAGTAAAATATATATTGGACCCAGCCTCCACAGATTTCTTTGAGCTCTATAATTCTTATAATGTTAAGATTTGGAGAGCTCAGCTATTCACACTGCTGATTCCCCCCAATGGATAAGGTGACAGAAATGATTAAAAGTGCTTATCTTAAATTGACCAATTAGAAATTTTATAATGCTTTTTCTAATGAATTCAATAATCGTATTGGGGGTGATACTTCCTAGTGTCAGCAGGTCTTTGCCCTGGAGATGGTCATTTGCTGGTGAGGGAGGCAGGCATTTACATAATGCAAACCAAACCGTGGTATGTGATCTAGAGTAGCTATTTAAATGAGAAAATGTGGGAGTGATTAATTCTCAGTGGGGGACAGCTTCAGAGAAGTAATACTTTAGCGGAACTTTTAAAAATAAGGAGTTTGCCTGATGGAAAATTGAGAGAAGGGCATTTCAGATAGAATGAGCTGCTCAAACAAAAGCATGATGGTTTGATCAGATTTGCCTGAGTCACCCCTTAGGGTTGAAGGTGGGTCGCATTAGGAGTGAGAGGAAAAGAAGTCTGGTGTGTGTTGGAATCACTTGGGAAGGTCTTTGAATTCCACACTGGGGAGTTTGGATATTATTTGGTAGAAGGTAATGAGCCTTCAAGAGCTTGAAGAGTGGAATGATACCATTCAATTGGTTTTTAAATGTAACTGGGAACAATCTGAAGTGGGGCAGGATTGGAAGCAGAGAATCAGCAAGGAGTTGATGTAGTCGTCTGAATGAGATGACAATGAGCTAGGGTAAGGAAATGAGGGGAGGCAGATGTGAGAGACAGACTGAATAAGGACCAATAGGACTTATCTATTGATGGATATGAAAATCAATAATTACAATTCAGTGTTATTAGTCTTGTAATAAAGACATGGATAATAAAGACATGGCTTGTGATAAGATGGCTTGTAATAAGCCATCTTGTAATAAAGACATGGCTTCATAGGTGAGAGGAACTTTAATAAAAATAGAGGTTCACCAGGTGTTAAGAACTCATAAGCAGAAATAACAGAATGACCTGAAATGGTTGATCTGGCAACCACGGGAGGGGTTCTCAGTTGGGTTCTACAGTAGAGTTACCTGGGAAGGTTTTAAAAAAAAAAAATCTATCAGTGCTTAAGACACACTCCCAGAGAGTCATATTTCATTTGTCTGGTTTTGAGCCTAATCATAGATGATTTTACAAAATTTTTCAGGTGATTTTGATGTGCAGCCAGCATTGCGATCTGCTGTCATAAGCAGTTTGTGGTGGTTGGAGCGTGGTGTGTGTAGCTGAGCGGTGGTAGAAGCATTCAGAGGTTTTTCCTTAGAGTCCGTACTATGGTGTCATTCTCTTCCAAACTGAGGCCCTTCTGAGAGTAAAGGAATTAGACTGGTTGGTGTCGTAGCAAACATTGCACCAGATTAAGTAGGGAAGACTTTATTCAAAGATATTGCAATAGGGAGAGCGAGCAGAACTCATTCTTAACTCAACTCCATTGAAACAAAGGAAGGGCGAATTTTAAGAGCTGGGCTGAGAGAGAACACAGATCATCTGTGTTTGCTCGTTGGATTTACCCAAAGAAAAAGTAAACTTTCTTGTATCTGTGTGACAGGAAATAGTTTGACAGCTTAGAGCAAGGAGCTAGCTGAAGTTGGGCTCCTACCCTCCCCCAGAGACTGAGAGGTAGGGTCACTATCTTCCTTAATGATTCCCTTTCAAAGCGATGGTTGCCAGGCCCTGGAGAGACTTGGTCTTGGCTTGTAGATTTGGCGAGATCTTTTAAAAAGATTTGCACATATCTCAAAAGGGCAGAGAAAGAATTTACAATGACAAGTTTTCTAAAGGAAGTGTTCTAAGAAGGGAGAGCAAGGCCTAGAGTCAGGAAGAAACTGTCTGGGGTTTGTTTAGTCCAGCAGAAAGGAGTGTGAGGCCAATTGGTCCATGGACCTAAATGTGGGCATGGAGGGAAAAGAGAGAATTTATGATGACTAGCTGGATGTTGATGCCATTCACTGCCATAGAGATCAGAGGAAGAATAGATGGTTGATAAAAAAAACAAATTATGTCTTGGAGAAACTGAGTTTGTGGTCTTGTAGTATATCCAAGGTTAGTTGGTTGTATGGGTCTGTGACCCAGGAGGGGTGTGCGTTGGAAGGTAGGTTTGGAGTAGTGGACATATAGAACTAATCTTAGCTCATTCATTGCAGTACTTATACCAGGGGTGCCAAGAAGATGTATACAAGTGGACACTTTGGTCAGCATTGCTCAAGCAATAGTTTGCCGTAATCAGAAGTGTCTGGACTCTGATGGTAATGACTTTGAGCACCTCTTGTAATTGCAGACGTCAAACGTGATTTGTATTTGTCTTTTATTATCAGTATATATTGAGTATTACCATTTTAATACAGTTTTCCTTTCTTAAAATGTGTATACATTTTTTTTGGCACCCTCTGTATTTAGGGGAAACTAGCACTGCATTTCCCTACTCCCAGTTGAGGGAAAATCTATACAGATTAAATGGAATTTGGTGAAACAGTAAGATTCAGCCAGTAAGTGTCCAATGCTTTTGGTTTGTTGTATTATTATGGTTAGCAAGAAGCTAATGTAAGTCAGAATAGGAGAGAATCAAATGGTCAACTGATGATTTACAATAAAACTTTAATTTTCATTGTATTCTAATGGCTGTGATTGCTCAGGAACTAGTGGTTATTTACCAGAAATTCATTTTCCTTCGAATTAGCAAACAAACAACCAAATCCGAAACAGAGTACTCCAGAGTTCATTTTCTGAATTTTTGCAAGAAAATGATGCAGTCAATAGGGGATTTGGAATCTCTCTGAAAGGGCAAAAGCAGAGAAAAACCACAAATAAAACTCAAACCAAAAGCAGTTTGTTTTTGTACCAAATGCTGAAAAATGGAAAAATCACACCAACCAGTTTGTTTTCTTTGACCCAGTTCCTACCTACTTTTCCTAGGGCTTTAAAGTCTCCTTCTCTGCTGGAAAAAAAATGTAAAGTTGCAGGTGGGGAAAAGGATGCAAGCCTCGATGAGGTCTTTCCTTGTGTATTCACAGAGCTTCAGATGCATATGGGGAATATGGAGCAGTGACTTACCGGTGGGAGTATTTTGAAAGATGGGGACCATGGATATTGTGTGCTTTTTGTGTTACGACTGGACAACAGCAGCAGAGAGTTGAGTTTCGCTGTGCTAGTCTGCCAGTGTTGTCTGTCCAGTAGTAGCTGTTTCTGGCATGTAGATGGTGGGGGATGGAAGTGAGTGAACTGTCAACCTCTAACCTGCCTTTGACTTCAGGGGCCGCTGATAGAGGACACGAGTTCTTACTACTCGGCATTGGCATTGGGGTTTTTTTTCCAGCTAATGGAACTTTCCTGTTATTGAGACCCACATTAGGTCGGTGGTCCAAGAATTCTCCAAAGGCTGTTCACATGCATTTTGAAGAGCCCTTTGAACATCAAATGGCTACCACAAAAGAAGGCTTTTTACCAACCGAATGTGAAGGGGAACACGATTCAAAGGAAAAATATCCCACCACAGGCTTTTTCTGAAGTAAACCATGAAAAGAAAGCTCTGGGTTGGAAAATTGCTTTCACTTAAGCTTATTATTGGACAAAGACTGTAGTTCTTATCTTCTCCTCTGAATGTACTGGGGTCCTTGAGAAAGGGAGTTTTTACCTGGCCCTGAAAAATTCTTAATGTCTTTCAGATTTTTGGAGTATGTTAGTGGTTTTGCCCTTTCTGAAACAAGTGGTTATTGACATTTGTTTTCTTTAGGGCTAGCGAACAAACAAACAAAAGAAAAGAGGCCGAGTTCTCCAGAGGCCATTTTCCTTGCCAGCCAATGCTGAATCAGCTGGGAATAGCATATTTCCTAGAAAAGTCAAAACCAGAAAAAAACCCACAGTAAACCTTCAAAGAACCAAAAAAAAAAAAAAAAAAAAAAGAAAAAGAAAAAAAAGAAAAGAAAATTCTGCTGTGTTGAAGATGCTGGATCTTTGATGCTGGGGTCTGTTGGAAGGAAGCTGTCAGATATCAAAATGTTATATTAGCCTTTGCAGACACAACAAGACATTTTAAAATAAATAGCAATCGATGTTAAAATCCCATAATGCAAGTTGACACATGCAAGCACAAACCTCACAAACAGGTTAGTCTGCCTTGCCCCGCCCCCCATGTGACAGTGGGAAGCAGCATGATACATACAGAGGGGGAGAGGGGAAGGGAAAGAAGAGGAGGAGAGGGAGAGCAGACACGGGGGAGAGGAAATGAAGAAATGTTGCTCTCTAATCACCTTAGGTGCTCTTGATGCAGCTGTGGTGGGTGAAGAATCGAATAGTCAAAAATACCAAGCATTTTTGGAAGGGAGAATGCATTTTAAAACAGTCGACTCAGGGGATATGGTTTTGAAGTTGAGTTAGATTGCCTGAGACTGACTTGGAGCTTCAATAGTTGTTTTCTTTTCTTTTTTTCTTTTTCTTTTTCCTCCTTCTTCCGCGCCCTCCTCCCCCGCCAACTCTGGTTCAAGCCATTGTTTCTCAGTCTAGTTGTGTAGGACACAACTCCCTGGCCCATGCTGATACTGAGCCTTGCGCTCCCCACCAGCTGTCACTGGTGGGTTGCTCACAGCAGCTCATGGCAGCCCATGCCAACCTCTGGCTGCTCACAGCAGCCCAGCTCCAGGGAGAGCTGTTGTTCACAATCTTAGCTGTAGAGGGCGCAGCTCACTGGCCCATGTGGGACTGGAACTGGCGAACTCGGGGGACGGTGCTCCAACCACCTGAGCCACTGGGCCAGCCCAGTTGTTTTCTTTTAAAACAAAATGATACAGCTTATTTTTACCTTTGCACCGAGTTGAAGTCCTGTCAACTGAGGTCTAAGTAAAATGGCTCAAAAAGGAAAACCATTTTCTAGCAGTCTTTCACTTTTGCCCCATGGCTGACCCCCACTGATTTTTAGTTCAGTGTCATTTTGTTATTAGACTCTAAAATCTGCCCTGAAAGAGACCCTTTCACGTGGGGATTTTCGAGATACACCTTACTGTGAATGGCTGGGTTAATCTCCTGAGTGGTGAGAGCAAGTTCTTTGTCACTTGAGTTTCTGAATACCAGAAACCTGTCTTCCTCTTTAAAAAAAGGTTGAGTATGTAATTTTGAAATTCACTACAAATGATCAAGTATACAGGATGGATTTCTAAGGGAATTTTTTTTTTTCAGTTCTTGAATCATTCTGTATTTTTTGATCTGTATTCTAAAGAATATGAAGGTATATAAGAGTGTACAGATCAGTTTGAGACTCTGGCTAAACAAAGCCACTTGTGTGTTTGTGTGTGTGTGTTTACACTATAGGACAGTTCAGAGCCTTTTCTTGTCCGTATGCACTGGACTCTTGAGGGAGAAAGCAATGCAGTGCTTTGCTAATTGAGTTGACCAGTGAATGTCCAAGGAGCCCCGTTTGGGAAACAGTATTCTTGATAGATGGATATCTATTCTTGATATATATATATATATGAATCTATTTTTTAAATGGTTTTTACAGGAGAATTACTATAACAGAATTCCTATAACCTTAGGTTGTTTATATTTGTAATAAAAGCAAAGAATTTGTAAAAATGTCAGAGAAAATATTTTTCGCCAGACAGCACCTAAACCAGGAAGGAAGTATACTAATTTTCTAACATTTTGTATAAATTTTATACTTCTTATTGCCACTATGTAGGTATGTCTTTATTTCTAGTCTAAATTTTTAAATTTCAACTTTTCTCTTATTCTATTTTCAGTGACAATGATAACAATTGAACTCTTAAAAATTCAAACAAAATGTAATTTTTTAATGAAAAATGATTTATTTTTCATTGTAGAAAATATAGGAAAAGCATAAAAAAAACAAAATGGAAGAAATAAAAATCACTTGAATTCCTGGCATGCAGAAATAACCACTGTTGACATCCTGCAAAAATCAGAGCTGCTGACAGCAGTTTGCAGATGTGTTTTATTTGGCTGTGTGATATTTACACATCTTTGAATTAGAGCACCAACATATAGAAATTGGGTGATTTCTCACAAACACAGATATTTCTAGCTTCTTCTGAAATACTGGAGTCTGACATCATGTCAGGGCTCAGAACTGAGTGGGAGCTGCTCTCTTTAGAAAAGAAATCCTTTTCTAGTTTATTTGCCTATAACCTGCGGTTTTTGGGTTTGAAATCCCAATTAGAAGTCCTTCTAGTCTTTCCCCCCTTGGATAACATTTAACTTAAAAAAGGGAGTTATCTTTTCATATTCAGGCATAAGCTTTTTCCTCTTAATATTTTATTAACATTTTCCCATGCCATTAAATGTTCTGTATCATTGCTTTTGCCGGCATGATATTCTATTATATGGATATGCCACACTTTATATAACAAAGCCCCTACTCTATTGGGCTTTTATGTAATTCTTTGTGTAATCTATTAAATGTACAACACAGGGGGGTAAATATCCCTGTAGCAAAATCTGTGCACATTTCCATGGTTGTTTCTTTAGGATAAAGTCCTGTACTTGAAATTGCTGAGTCAAAGAATAAAAATATTTTAAAGACTTTTGAGACTCCTTGCTAAATACACTCAACTATACTTTCACATACTTGGCAATGAAGTAATCTCTTCAGAGCTCTTAGTAGGTTAATGTGTCTTTCTCAGAGTAGCTGTGGGCAGCATTCCCCACATTTTAACACAGAACCCTTTTCTCATGTACCTCCTAGTTGCTCATGACATGGTATTATTCTGTGGAGGAGAATCTTAGAAATTTCAAGCTGGTTGTGAGGAAGTGGTAAAAGGTGGAAGGCATTCAAACAAGCTGTATTTACATCACAGTTCTGTTTAGCTGTCACGTAGGCTTAATGCTTAACTATATTATATTATGAATTCCTATCTAAAGAGTGGTCTTCTTGAAAAGCCTGCCAACTTCTCAGGGTGGAACTCTTTTTATCCATTCTCACTCTTATTTCCACCTTCCATTCCTCCTTCTTTCTTCCTTCTTCCTCACCTGTGCTGCTCTCATCACCCCTGATTGTTTTTCTGCTTATGTGGGAAGAAAAAAAGTAGCCACCTTAAGTTCTTTTTAGGACACAAACTTAAAACAAACGGATAAAGAAATAGACTCACTGTGGAAATGTGGGAGGAGTGGCACGTTTTGCTGTGTTGAGCTATAAGCGTTCAGTGTGTAGCGAGTGTTGAGGGTGAAGTTGGAGAAGAAGGCGGGGGAGCTCATCTGAGAAACTTGTGAGGAGTAGATTTGAGGAGGGCAAGCCTGAATAAGAGAGAAGAGTGGAGGTTGTTGGAGTCGTTCAGGTGACAGATAACTTGAGTCTGAGTGGTGAGGGTCTCAAACTAGAACTCTGGTGGCAGGCATGGAGAAGGATCTAAGTTACTGGTCTCAGTTACTGACTAGTAAACGGAGCGCTGTGGGGTAGATCATGAAGTACGGGGCTCACACTGTCCTGCAAGGTAGAGGCCTCTGCAGTAGTTACAAGCAAGGGAGAAAGGAGTCCCAGTCTTCAATACAACGGAAAGGGACACTTCTATAGGGGGATCTGGGGTTTTAAAGTTTTAAAAAGTGCATCAGCCTAGAGGTCTGCATCCCAACTTTTAGGACTCTTCCCAGAACTCTGACCTTGGCACATAGACTTATCAAGGTTGAGAATTCAACCCTCTCTTGAGCTCTGCTCTCCATATAATTAGGTCCTGAGACAGCTTTTTCTGTCTTTCATCTGTAGGAGATAAAAATATTTTTATATGTTATTAACTAGAACCTTTGATTTTCATAATTCACCTTAAATTAGTGATTACTCGCCCTCAGCTTTTCATTATGTTTCTTTAATACGCTGATAGTGCTTAGCAAAACCATCTAATTCTATTGCTTTTGTGATACTTATTCTCAGATGCCTGAAAGTACACTTGTTAGTACATTCCCTTCTGCCAGTATCCCATCCTGGTTCCCTCTAGTGAAGATTTTAGCAATTGCACCCCGACCAAATGCCAGGGTCTTCAGGACTGTAGTACTTACTCCCAGTGATGAAGTTTGTATTGCCACCAGCCAGCAGGTGGACACGCTTCCCATCCCATTTTAGATTTTGCTTTCTCAGTTGCTCCTGGCACCAAGCGTCTTAGGTCAGGTTTTCTGGAAAACAGACTCTGAGACAGAGATTTATATGCAGGAAATTCATTAGGGAGTAGTCTTGGGAACAACACGTGTGAGAAAGTGAAAGAAGCGGGTTTGGGCAGAAGAAGATAAGCTACCATACAGTCACAGCAGAAGTGTCAGCCAGCCTCGTGGGGTACTCTGGTATGGGATGGTCCTTCAAAGTAGTCCAAACGGAGGTGAGAGGGCCAGGCCATTCATTGCACCCCTGCGTCAACCAATCATTGGATGCGGGTCACACTCAAGGAGGGTGTAACCTTGGATGGGGCAGTTTCCTTGGGTCAAGGGCAATGTCCAGAGAGGAAGCCAGCTATGAGCCGTCTGCAGCTCTTCCTCCAGGTAGCTGAGGGAATTAGTGCCTTGATCTTGGCAAGCGAATGAGCTGCACACCGTAGCATCCACTGCAGTGTGGTCTGAGATCGCGGCTTGGATGGCTAATAGAGATCACAGGCTTCACGTAGTAGCTAAAGCACAGCCCTCAAGTTTTTCTTTTTCTCTCTGAGCCTGTTTTTCAGTCTTTTCTTTGTGAATACTATTATAATGACTCTTATGAGGTGTAGACCGTAGCTTTTGGTTTCTTCCTTCCCGGCCTTGATTCCCACCTGTATGCCAGCAAATCATCCCAGCAATAACTCCAAAAATATATTTTGAGTTCATTCACCCCTCTGCATCTTTACTGCTGTCATCCTCGTCAAGCCACTATCACCTCTTGCCTGTCCTACTGCAACTGTATTCTAATCCAAGTCCTCATCCTCTTGCCTGCTACAATTTAATTTTCACGTGGCAACAACCATGATTTCTTAAAGAGGTAAATAAGACCATGGCATACTTTCACTTACTTTATGACTTTACATTGCATTTAGAAACAATCTAAACTGTTTGCCATGGTTTACAAAGCCCAGCATTATGTGGTCATTCACAATTTCTCTGACCTTGTTTTTCTTTTTTCCGTTAGGACAGTCGTTATTATGGCCTATTTAATTGTCATCTCCTCCTCTGCTTACCAGCAGCCTTTTGATTTTTTTTCAGGTGTCAGTATTTCCAGGTGCTGGAAGAATACATTTCATACCAATGATGACAAATCTCTGCTTTCCCAGCCTACTTTACTGCTGGATGAGTGGGTGGGTGTATTTATGAACACCTGCAGGCCAATAATACCAAATTGCATTTTGCTAGATGGTTTCTGAGAAGGTTTTTGTTGTTGTTGTTGTTGTTGTTGAAAGGAGATGCTGCAGCTCACACACTGACCCTTCCTCATTCTTTCTGCCATGAATACAGACGTGATGTTTGGAACCACAACAGCCATCTTGGGACGATGCGGAAAAGACCTAGAGAATCACAGAGAAGTTGACTCTGAAATTACTGGGCGTCTGAACCAGTCTCTTATCACGATCTCTCAAACACTAAGCTCTTTCCCATCTCCTGGCCAGGTCAATGCACTTGCTCTCCCCAGGCGTGAGACTCTTTTCTCCCATATATTTCCATGGATGGCTCCTCTTCGTCCAGATCTCAGCTTACTCAGACCTATTCTAATTTCAGGTAGTATCAGTCCTCCAACTCGTGCCCAGGCACTCTGTTAGGGGGTGTGTGTGTGTGTGTGTGTGTGTGTGTGTGTGTGTGTGATAATCTGTATATTTAAATAGAAATATGTATAATATATGATAATGATAAAATATATATACAGAGGGCCAAAAATATATACACATTTTAAGAAAGGAAAAGTATATTAAAATTGTAATAATATATACTGATAACAAAAGATGAATACAAGTCATGTTTGACTTCTGCAGTTACAAGAGATGCTCAAAGTGGTTACTATCAGCATCTTGAAGCTTCTGATTACCGCGAACTACTGCTTGAGCAATGTTGACCAAAGTGACCACTTGTATACATTTTTTGGCACTTTCTGTATATTTAAATGATAATATATATATTTAAAAATAGCAGTTAGAATGCTGTGAAAATATCTTATTGATTGATTGACTGCTTTTTAAATAATGTGTCCCTCGTCACTAAAATGTATCATGAAAGTGGGGTGTTGTTTGCCATGTTCAATGCTGTTATCTCCAGCACTTAGACTAACGCCTGGCAAAACATTAGTTGCTAATGAGTGCTTGTTGAATAAATGCCACCAAATGGCCGTATTTGGCCATTCTCTTAACCTCTCTGAGCTTCATAGCCTTTTCATTTTAAATAGAGATCACAGGTAATACCATTTCAATGCATCACACAGTTCTTCGAAAATCAAATAAGATGATGTACGTGGAGGTTCGTGGGAGCAAAGAAAGTGCCTGACACTGCAAGCTCTAAGATGGTTTGGTGATACCTTCCCTTTCTCATTTCTGAGTGTCTGTTGCAAATTTCTAGGTGTTGCAAATTTCCCTCTTTTATTAGACTCTTGTAAATGCAAAAGAGAGTTTTGAGCTTAGGAACGTTGGAAAGTAAAATCAAAGGACTTGATTGCAGTTTTTGTTGCAGAGACACCTGGGAGCACTCTGGTTGTTCTGTCTGAATGTGGCATTCCTTGGTCTGGGGACTACAGAGTGAATGGGTTTAAACTGAGTGTACCAAGGGTAAAGTCAGCATAGAGGCGGTTGCTAGCAGTGTGGAATGACAAAGGCATGGTTATCTGAGGAAAGTGAACGGGGATTTAAACATCAGGTTAATCATGGTAATGGAGTCATAAATTGGGCTTTATCAAAAGAAGGAGGCATTAGGGAAAGATGTCACTGAGTTGGTAGAACAAGTAGATGGAGATATTTTGGCTGTTGTTTATAGAGGTGATGATAGGGGAAAATTAAGAAAACAATGGCGATTATTTTTTTATAATTAAAAAATGGAAGTAGACTGGGCAACATCCCTGGCTCAATTATTTACAACAAAACATAAAAGCTTAATAAGGGGAATGAAAATTTAATTTTTAGCCAGGTATGATCAGATGGAAATTCTAAGATGGAAGGAGTAAACATAAAAAGTAGAGTTCTACTCTGATATCAGTTTCACTTATTGGAGAGGTGATACATGACAGTGGAAAGGGGGCTAAACTTGGAATCAGAAGAATTGCATTTGCGTGATGATTGGTTCATTCGCTAAATGCTATGGATTAGTTATCTTCTAATACGGGAGAGCAGGGTGCTATGAGAACACATGAACCTGCCCTCCCCACCCTCCCCCCCCCGTGTGTGTGTGTGTGTGTGTGTGTGTGTGTGTGTGTTGGGAGTATGCACTGGAGGAAGTGATGTCTAAGCTGGCACAACAAACATGCCATGCTGGTTTGTGCCCCAGGGCCTTTGTGCCACCTGTTTCCTCTCCCTGGAATGCTACCCTCCACCCCTCCACCCTGACCGCTGTATAGCTGACTCCTCAGCATTCAGTTTGAAGGTCACTTCCTCAGAAGGTCTTCTCAACCAGCAGATCTAAGGAAGTCTCACAGATAATCCCTAGCAAATCACTGTTTTATGTTTTTTCAGAGCATTTATCATTGTATGGTGTTTCTAGTATTTGTATTCTTTGTTTCCCTATTAGAATATATGTTCCAGGAGAGACGGAACTGTGTCTACCTGTTCTTCACTATGTCCTCACTGCTTAGAACAGAGCCTGGCTCAGAAGCGGTGCTCAACAAATATTTGTTGAATAAACAAACAAATAAATGATAATAGCAGTTGGAGAAGGGAAAGAGGGACCAAAGAGAAAGGAATAAAGGGTTCTGTGAGAGGACCCAGAGTTGTGAGTTCTACTTGATTCCTTAGTCGCTACCAGGTGTTGCTGGTTGAATGGGCTCATTTCTCCTCAGGGGCCTCCCTTCCTTGGCCTGTGGGAGGGGTTGGCTCTTCTGCGTTGATGGCCTTTTATTGCATTGTGATCCTAGTCTGCTGCATATTTCAGAAATTCCATTTTAACTGTGTGTTGGCATCCTTCCCTGCCGTCCAGCTCTGCTAAAGAGGTGTTAGTTTTTAGATTTCCTCAGTCCTTTCAATGGAATTTAGGGAATAAGAGGTCAACCTGTGAACTCAAGTCATCTTAAGACTAACAGTCTGAAGGGAAATTTTATTCTTAGGTAGATTTGAACTCAGTTTACTTTTCGGCCATAGACCTAATGGTATGTGTTGAGAATAGAAAACATACTTCAAATTACCCTGAGAAATACAGAATTAGGAAGAAAAATTGCTGTAAGAGCGCTTACCGTGTGTCTCACACAAAATCAAATGTTTTAGATTAAGCTTCTTAGCGCTCTCTTCTGCGACTGTGGGTAATAGAGTCCAAAATGTGTATTCCACTAAGGTCCCTTTAATACTGGGGCCGTCACAGAGCTGGCCTGATGGTGACTGAGTACTAAGCTCTCCTTCAGACTTCATGGTCCCTGAGGAGCTTATAGTTCAAAATACCAGGAACGGCAGTAAATTAGGGTAAGGGAGATGCTGCTGGTAGAAGACTCTCGTGGGACAGCTACACCCCAGTGGGCTCACTAAGCTTTAGAATTGGATTTGCAGGTTCCGAAAAGTCAGTTGATGGTTCTTTTCTTGGGTTGTAGCCAAGCTACCAAAGTTCTGATTTATCCACCTGAATTTGCTGGGTTACATTGTTCTGTCCAGCGTAATCCTTTCTGGAAAGAAGGTTCACTTAGGACACCACATACTTAACAGACATAGGAACAAAGCAGAATATAAATTCAATTTTAGAATAAATTTATATGGAAGAATGAATAAATGTCTAAGAAAAGCTAAGTCAACTTTGAAAAGAGGAGCAAAGTTGGAGGGGGTTCTGCCTCATTAGAGTTAAAGCATATTACAATGCCAGAATAATACAAACAGTAACGTTCTGTGCAAGAACAGAGCAGTAGACCTAATGGAACAGGACGGAGAATTCCAAGGAGATCTGGGTGTATATAAGGCTGGATTTTTGGTGACGGTAGCACCACAAATAAATGGGGAAAGGAAGATGTGAAGAGGCTTAAAGTCCTGTCTTCCTTTTTTTCCCCTTCCTTCCTTTTTTCCTTCCTTTCTCCCTTCCTTTTTTCATTTTCTTTCTTTCCTTTTTCTTTCCTTCCTTCCTTCCTTCCTTCCTCCTTCCTTCCTTCCTTCTTCTTTTTCCCTTCCTTCTTTCCCATTTTCCTTTTCCTTCCTCCCCTCTTTTTTCCTTTCTTTTTTCCTCCCTTCCTTCTTTCCTTCCTTCCTTCCTCCCTCCCTCCCTCCCTCCCTCCCTCCCTCCCTCCCTTCTTTCCTTTTTTCTTTCCTTCCTTCCTTCTTCCCTCCTTTCTTCTTTCTGGCCACTTTCCATTTGAATCACTTTACTTTGATCTCCTCACTCTTCTGTCTCATGCAGTGAGAAAGGTGGGTCCCTGCTCTGGAGGAGGGGCCTCACCCCACTTTCCTACCTGAGGAGGCTAGTGGAAATGAAGCTAAAGAGGTAGTGTTCAGATGGCAGGGACGTATTTCTGATCTAATACAGAGTTACAGGAGACTAGAGAGGGGTTTATGGGTAAAACTCTAATTAGTACAACCCAAATGTAACTGAGCCCCTTTGGGGAGCCTATGTCCTTGCTCCATACCCTTTTTGAGGCATTTCAACCAGAAAACCCAAATCTAATACTCAAAGCATCAGGCAGTAGGTGAGATTAGTGAAGGCTTTAAGGGGAGAGCGGGAAGAGGATTCCTATGGCCTAAAATTCCCCATTAGACATCTCTGTTCTCAGTTCTGCCTTGTCTCACCTCTCTTCTTATTCATACTCCATCTCTGGAATCTTTCTATTACCCTAACTACGTTGGCTCCCCATCTCAGCTTGCACACTTTTCTCAGAAAATTCAAAGAAAGCTTCCTCCTTGGAAGACAGAAGGGTATTGCCCATAGCTAGTAATTTATTTTCCCTTTGCCTAGAACTGACTCTGTGGGTGTACAATTCTTCCTTGCTTTAGGGAAATTATCGGTGGTTCACCGCAGATTTATGGTTTCCAGGTTCTGATTAGCACTTCCTGGAAGCACAGCTACAATTAATTTTGGTTATGAAGAGTGGTGTTGGTCGCTTTCTAGCTTTAGGGGGTATGGCTCCTATTTTGGGCTTTTATCTTATCTTGCACACTCTTCACGGACTATTTCTAGTATTAATTATTCTCAGTAGCAAGTCTTCTGTCACTTCTGTGGAGAATGGGCTTATTGTTTGAAACCTGGGTATAAGAATAGGCTGGGATAATGACTTTCTTGCTTCATGAACTCTTAAATATTCATTTTGTATTTGTTTGATGGAGATGGCAGGTACTCTCCCTTTTGTGTGCTTAAGATAGAAAAAATTTCAGCAGAGAACAGAAAAACACTTTCTTTGGGAAGTAAAGGAATGGGTGAAAACAAGTTTGTGATTCCAAGTCTTATTACCTGGTAACAATGCTGATATGTTGGTTGTACATCAAATGGATATTGGTCTATACTTGAGCTTTTCATGAATCAGGAAGTCTCCACTCTAGTCCTGTCCTTGCTTGTTTGATTGTCACTAACATGGGAGCCATTGTCAGTATACTGGTGCTTGAAAATAATTTGTGGGTCCAGGACTAGGGGTGAGATGGGGAAGAAGCTGTGAAATGGGGAAGTGACCACTTCTTCCTCAACCCAGGCTAGCTCCTAGGCAGGACTGTTCTGTTTAATATTGGTCCTGCGGGCCCACTGTCCCACCTTATTCAGCCTGAAGTCCACCAGTCACAAAGTCATTTGGGTAAATAAATACCTATTAAAAACCTGTCATTACAGTGGAAAGCAGAAGTAATGTTTTCATGGGCAAAGTTAATCTCTTCCTCCTCTATGTGTCTGTATGAGCTACCTCTTGTTGTATAACAAAACACCCAACATTTAGTGGTCTAAAAACAAGAATCATTTTATTTGCTCATGATTCTGTGTGTCAGCAATTTGGGCTGGTGTATGGTTCATCAGATGTATGGTTCTTCTGCTAATCTCTCCTGGGGCTACCTATGTGTCTGCTATTAGCTGGGGGACATCACATGGAGTGGCTCATCTCTGTGCATGTGGACTGTCCTCCTGTAGGCTGGCCTGTTTTCTCACCAGGTAGCACCGACTGCTAACACAGTGAGAGCTGGTCTGCAAGTCCTCTCGATACAGTGGCTCAGATAGCACACATTTCCCACATTTCTGTTGGCATTCTGTTGGTCAGAGTAAGTCAGAGGTCAGCCAAAATTCAAGGAGTGGAATAATAAACTCCATTTCTTGAGGATCCACAGTGTCTCATTCCAAAGGAGACGTTCTATAGGAATGGGAGCAATTGTTGCAGACATCTTTGCAAATCGTCTACCATGGCTTCTTTGTCTCTTAGCTGCTAGGGAACAGGGACTCTTACTCAATCTTGATAGTCATTGGTTGAACTGAATTCACATGTAGAGGGAAGCCAAAAATACGGCGTCTGGACATTAGGCCAAATCAGAGGGTTTGGGGTAGGTTCAGAGGCTGGAAGCCTAAACCTCATTGGGGCATCTGTTGAGACAACAACCTCTGGATGTCTATGGAGGTCACGGAGGATCAGGCAGGAGTAAGAGTTAGTGTGGAAGCTGGGTATCAGGAAATGGGTAGGAGTGAAGTTCAGTGGGGAAGTCTGAGAAGGGGTTTCAGGATTTGGGATAGGTTGATGGGTGGTTTCAGTCATAGCGCCAGCTGGGTGTGCCATGGATCCCAGGGGTTCTCAGCTGTGGCTTGAAGAGACATGGGCAGGTGGAGCCTATCTATGGGGCAGGGTTCTCCTGACTGTTGCAGCAGAAGCTAGGTCCTTTAAAGAGCCACTACAGTTCTGCCACTCACCTACTTTGTACATTTCTCCATTCTCTCCTCACTTCTACAGTTCATCATACCTTCTGGTTCCAACAGGTAAAATCCCACTTCCTCAATAAAATCTCCCTTATGCCCACAATTATTGCAGCCTCCTCCATTTTCTTGAAGTATCCAATGCTTATTCAACTGATAAGACCTTTCTCTTTCTGCCATGTATTATTAGTTTTCTTCCCATTTTTTTCTCCCTAAATCTAAATTATTAGCTTTTTGAGAATAAAGGTTGCATTTTATATTTTCCCTTGTCCTTTCCTTAAAACAGTGACCTCTACATATTAATAGTAAAGGCTCAATAAGCATTTCTTGTTTGGTGTATAAATTAGTCTTTTTTGCATAACAACCCTTCAAAATTAGTAGTTTATAAACTCACAATTGTTACTTCACAATACAGTGGACTAACATATAGCCTGAGCTCAGCCAAGTAGTTCTGCAGGTAGCTGGTGTAGTGTTTGGTTGCTGGATGTTCTAAGATAGCTCCAATCATATGACATGTGGTTGGCAGGTTATCAGCTGTGTATAGCCACATGTCCCCTAATCTTCCAGAAGGCTAGCTTGGGTTTGTTCACATGGTGGATGCACGATTCAAACCACAGCAAGCAAGAAAGAAAACTTCAATGCACAAGTACTTTTTATCTATACTATGTCACATTTGCTCATATCCTATTTGCAAAAGCAAGTCACATGGCCAAGACCAGCTTTGAGGAGTGGAGAAGTAAAGTCTACATCTTAATGAGAGAACCTGTACAGTCACATTGCAAAGGGACATACTGAGATGGAAAAAATCTGTGGTCATTATTACAGTCAACCCATAGCCTGCATTTTGACCATCAATTGTTCACATTCCTCTCACATGCAAAATATTCCCAACAACTCAGGACCCAGGAATCTCACCCTAACTATGACACCAAGTTTGATGTTTAGGTAACTTTTTACTTTTTTTTCTTTTTGTTGTTCCAGTTGGGTGTTTTATGCTACCTTATTTTTAAATTGCTGATTCGATCCTCTGCTTCATCTAATCTGCTATTGATTCCTTCTAGTGTATTCTTCATTTCCGTTATTGTATTCTTTATTTCTGACTGGTTCTTTTTTATGGTTTCTATGTCTTTTTATGCTTGCTGTCTCTTTGTTGAAATTCTCACTAACTTCTTTACGCATTCTTATAGCCAGTGTTTTAAACTCTGTCTCTGTCAGGTTGGTTGCCTCCATTTCATTTAGTTCTATTTCTGGAAGTTTCTCCTGTTCTTTTATTTGAGATATGTTCCTTTATTTCCTCATTCTGGCTGCCTCTCTGTGTTTGCTTCTATGTATTAGGCAGACCTCTTATGTCTTGCAGTCTTTGCTGGGTAGCTTTATGTAGTAGATGTCCTGTGTGGTCCAGTGGTGCAGTCTCCCTGATCTCTTGTGCCTGTGTTCCAGGAGTGTCCCTTTGTGTGTTGTGTGTGTTCTTTTGTTGTAGTTGAGCCTTAATTACTTTTGGTGCATCAGTGGGTGGGAATGACTCCCAGGCTGACTGACTGAGAGGATTGACTATACCCACAGTGTATGAGCTGCTGTTTGGGGCTGACCTCTCAAAGGGGGATTCACCCCCATGGGCTCTTTGGCATGTTGAGACTATCCTTTGGGTATGCTGCTTGTGGGACTAACCAGGCAGTGCTCTGGAGTGGTCTGAAGCTGGCCTCTGGGTGTGTTGTTTTGGTGTCTCTTGGGAGGCGCTCCTGTGCAGGCCAATTTCAGCCTCGCCTGTGACCAGCTTGCAGCTACCTGGTAGGAAGCAGAAAGCTATATATGTTTGACTGTTGCCTGTGTTGGACCTGGAGGCATTTGGGGATAGCCTCACTGTGAATTGAGGCCAGCTGCCACCAATATTGGGCCTGGGGCAGCTTAGCAAAAGGCCCAGGGTCCCTTAGGCCTATTGCCACCTGCTGGCTGCACATAAGGTGTAGCCATTGAAAAAGCCTCCTTACGTGTGCAGCCAGGCTGGTAGACCTGGTGATGAGAGTGCCCCTGGTGATGCAGCACTAGCTGGGCAACATCCCAGGGAGTCACAAGGTGTGGCCGGCCAGTGGTTTTTACAAGATTAATACATATTCAGTTCTTGTACCAGTGCCTGGCCTGTGACCACTTTGCAAAATGTCCTGAGAATACAGCAGCCAGCCATCACTTGCCTTAGGCCCACAGGTCTCCGAGAGCCGCCCAAGAGAGGCTGAGGTGCAGGTTGTACCTCACAACCCCCCACCAAAAGTTTCTCAGTTCTCCGTGGGCCAACCACTGCTGTAAAAGACTTTTGTGGCTTGTGGGGTGGGGCTGACTGCTCAGTGCCTGAGTTCTCTGGGCAATGCAGTACTAGCTGTGCAGGGCAGGGACCCATGGCATCACCAAGGTGGTGTGCATGCATGGATTTTACAAGACTATTGCGGTTTCAGATTTGGCCCTTTGTGTGTGGGTTCAACACAGAAAAGATGGCATCTTCCTGCAGGCTACACGTGAGGCAGGCTCCACACAGGGATAATGGCTGCTCTCCCTCCAGCCCTTGCCCCAAGGTCACACAACTCAGTCTTTCCCTGTATGTCTCTGGGGCCTCTGGAGTTGCTGCCCTTCCACCAGACACCAGGTGAGAGTTTGCCAGTGAGCATTTCTGTGTGTGGGCTCTTTAAGAGGATTTCTGGGTTTCCAGCTGCCTTTCATCTCACTGGGATGGGCAGACAGAGTCTGCTGATTTTCACTGTCAGATGTGGAAATTCCTCTTCCTGGCTTAGGATCCCTGGGCTGGCGAGCCCAGTGTGGGGCTGGGACCCCTCCCTCTTCCAGGAGACCTCTGTCTCCACGGTGTCCCTCCCAGTGTTCAACCACTATCTGTGGGTTTGGGGTCAGCCCATTTCATGTTTCCCTGCCCTCACCAGTCTTGATGTGGCCTCTTCTTTATATCCTTAGTTATAGGGGTTCTGTTCAGCTAGTCTTCAGGTGATTTTTGAGGTTGATTGTTTTATAATTTATTTGTAATTTTGGTGTCATTCTGGGATGCAGTCATCACAGCGTTTACCTAACCTACCATCTTGGACCCTCCATATTGATCCCAATGCTACCCATTCAAGATTTTGTTATATTAGCACTCTAATTCTGAAGCCAATTTCTCTCTGTTAGATTTTGCTGTGTGACAAACTTAATGTCTGAAAACAGGAAACATTGATTATGTCTCACAATCTTTGGGTAAACTGGGTGGTGCTTCTGATTTGGGCTGTCAAGGCTTGGCTGGGAGGTCTAGGAAGACCTCTCACACTTGTCTGGCAGTTGCCTAGATGGCCATGGTGTGATGGAGCTGACTTGGTTGAATGCCTTTCATCATTCACAGGATGATGTAGTAATTATATTATAGTGTTTTCAGTTTCTTAAAAGTAGCAAAAAAGGCAGGCATGTTTTGAGTCTTTGCTTATGTCATATTTGTTATTATCCTATTGATTAAAGCAAATCAAATGGTCAAGACGAGTCAGTATGGGTTGGGATTACCTGAGGGCATAGATAGAGAGGAACTATTGCAGCCAGTTTTGCAAACAATCTACAGCATTTAATATGGCCAGTATCCCTTTTAGGATTTTAATTTTAGTTCAATATTCATTCCATTCCACAGAAGGAAGCTACCAAGAAGTAGCATATGATGTTTTATATTTATATTTCTTAGTGCTGTTCAAATCAATGTGTGTATACAATATTCATGAATGATAAAGGAAATTTTCTTATCTATATAGGTGATTAAATAAATATTATGAGATTAAAAGAATGTTTATTTCCCCAGTTTGTATAAAAATCTTATTTGTGAGGAATTGCACCCATTTTTATATATTCTTTTGTGTGTGTGCGAAGAGTAAGCTTTCAATAATTTGAAAGCATTGCCAATGATATTTAATTAATACAAACATGTTTTTTTGTTGTTGTTGTTTAAGAAGCAAAAAAAGTTATAAAGATGTTTTCACATTTATTGCCTTGTGGTATTAACAATAATAACTCTGACTACTTAAAAAACTAAAACAACTTGAGGTCTTCCAAGTTTTATATTGACAGTGCCCCAATTAAGAACCTGCAGAGGAGAAACTCATAGTGGTCATATCTAAATGGAAAAAAAAAAAAAAGCACCAAAGCAAGGTGGTTGAAGAGAAATGGAAAGCAATAGGAAAGCAGTTTTGTAAAAAATATGGTCTGGAGAGGAGGAAGTAAATCAAAAGAGTTATTTAAAGAAGTCAGCCTTGGGTTATGTGATGGCTAATTTTATGTGTCAACTTGACTGGTCAACTCACGGGGTACCCAGACAAATGTCCAAATGGACTTAAACTGAAACATTGGCTTTTTCTGGGTCTTAAGCCTCCAGCATTCAGGCTGGAATACACCATTGACTCTCCTGGGACTATAGATCTTGGGACTTGTCAGCCATCATAATCATGTGAGCCAATTCTTTATAATACACATCTTTACACACACACACACACACACACACACACACACGGTTCTGTATCCCTGGAGAACTCTGACTAATACAGGCTAGAGTTTAACTGGAAAGAAAACAAAAAATAAAATTAGAAAGAGATTTCAGTTTACAATAAAGATGTCTATTAATGGAAAGTAGCAAATGCTGTGCTAGAGAGAGGGTGTCTATACATCTCTCCCAAGGCTCTTCTACTGTAGAGAGGAAGATGAGAATGAAGGTACGGTAGCTACCATTTAGTTCACTATTTTCTATGCCAATAAATTATACAAGTTGGATATGGCAGAAGAAAGCAAATGACAGGCTGACTTGAAGATGTTTGGCAGTACCCAAAACCAACAGGGAAAAGGCATGCAGTCATAGCAGCAGACGTGGAGAAGGAAACCCCGCGGGGTGGATGGGTGAGAGAGGTGGCTGCAGAGCAGGAGAGTACGTTATATTTAGGACCAGCTTCTGCATAGATGGGGCTTGACATCATGGTAAAAACCCCTAAATATTTCAAACAAAAATATTAACCACTCTGGAAGCCAGGCTAACTCTTGGGTTTGCAGAAATTAGGAGATCAAGGGAGAGTAGAATTAAGAGTTTCCTTTTAAAGGTGATTTAGGGGTGGGTATTATCTCAAAAATAGTAGTTTAAATGTTTCAGTGTCACTAATGTACAAATTAGAAAGTGTCTTGAAAAAGTGGAAATAATTACAAAGCCCATTAGAGTTTTACAGTGATTGTGGGAAACAACCTCTCCAGATTTAATGAGGGAGTATATTTAAAGGCGAGTTTTGATATAGTGAGCATGCATTTATGACAGAGGGATATTTTATTTAATTATCCTGTTCATGCAGAGTATTTATGGCTTGTATATAAGATGAATACAAGTAGACTCTGCAGATTATTTCCTTTTATAGGATGTTCAAATAAAGAAAGTTGGAGGAAATAATGAGAATTTTAAAACAACTTATTAAAAAAAGTGGAGTTTGGAACTTTTATAATTAAAAATTATATAAGAAATTTGTTCATATTATAAAAGACTTGGAAATTAGGGGAAAAATCACCAACAGTCCCAAGACCTCAACTACAATCATTATTATTATTTTGGTTTGTTTTTTTCTTGTATTAAAATGTATTTTTAAACATAGTTTTAGTTGTAGTAAATGCATATTTTTCAACTGTCTTTGTCATTCAACATTCTATTATAAGCATGCAACAAAGATTATAATTTTAAAATATTTAACATCATTTTCTTCTTTTTGTTTTAATGGGTACCCAACATTTGTACCTAACTCCCTGGGCACACAAAAGTCTGAGGTTTCTACAGAATAAATGCCCCAATAAAAACCCCAAGCCAGAAGGCCATACACTTGCTGGTTGCTTCCTCCATGTCTTGTTCACCAGTCTTCTTTGCTAACAGAACCCTGATTTTTATCCAGGTATTTTTCCTCCCCTCCATGATTCAGGGGAGGGTGATCCAGGTCATTTCTGTGGTTTAAGAGTTAGTCCTTGGTCTGGCCAATAAGATGTGAGGGTGAGGATGCTTTCCTTCCTCTTAGACACCAGAATAGATGGTCCTCTTACGCCATGTCCAGGGTTGTGCCTGTGCATGGCAGAACCACAGTATGAAAGGAACCTCGGATGATATTGATGAGCGACTACATTGGCTAACTCTGAAATCCCTGGGCTTATGTACTGTTGAAGCACATTTGAGTTGGGTTTTCTATATGCAAGGATAAAAGATCCTAACTGAAAGACCAAGGTCATTTTGTTTTGACGTTCAAAATAGAATTATGCAGTAGGTCAAGAATGTCACCAGTCAGGCTTGAGAGATTTACTAAATCCTGTAACTCTCCTCACGCTCTCCACCCCCACTAGCATATTGACAACTAAACCCAGAAGATTTGGCTAGCAGAATTCTCCAGTTGTGTACTGGAGATACCCCTGACAAACCCTAAGACTTAAATGGGAATTGTAAGCTATGTCTTAGGGACAGTAAAGAAAAATGTCAACCTTTCTGGGCTCAGGGGATTATGGGATTGTGGGAGGGTTGAGGAGATGGGAGAAGAGTGCTGATGGGAGGGAGGGAGGAAAAGAGGGAGGGAGCAAAAGAGAGAGAGAATGAAAGAGAGAAAGGGAGTGAGAGAACAAAACACTCAAATATGTTTCCTGAGCATCTTTTTCTGGCTTAAACACAGAGTAGTGGAGGTCCGTTCTTCAGGATAATCCTGAGCAGAAATAGGGGATTATTGCCCTTGGCCATGACCAGAGGGAAAAGTACTGCAAAATGGTCAGAAAAAAGGCAGGGAGCTGAGATTAGTTTTTTGGTTTTTTGTGTGTGAATAGTTTCTGTGCATCACAGGTGTTGAAACAAGAGCCAGTGGTCTTGCTACAGCCCCACTTAAGTCAGAAGCAGGAATGGATGCAGGGCTAATGGGCTGGGTGGGGACCTGGTTGAGGCTCCGAGTTCTTCAGTAGTGAGCTCCAAGGGAAGGCTGACACATCCAGGAACTCCTAATGCACCCAAACAAGAGACACCAGACTGTGTATTATAACAGCAACAGATCTCATCCGTGAATGCAAGCAGGGCGCTGTAGAGATCAGAGGATGCCAGACAGTAAACAGTTAAGGTCGAGCCAAGTCTAGGGCCCCATTCTCTCCTTTCAATGCCACCCCACAGCCATGTACATCCTCTTGTAAAGAGAAACAGGCTAGCTGAGAGAACAAGCAATTTTATCAAGGAAAGCCTGAAAAAACCTGAAGGGAATATTGTCATTAAGTTATTAGATTGGACAAAATCTCAAACTGGACAGACTGAAAAAAGGTTTTTTTTTTCCCATTTCACCCATGAGTGGGGACTAAATAGGATGACCAAATTAATTATAGATAAAATAAGGATATAGCATTTTCTCTGTATTTCAAAATTGGTGTGAGTTAAATGTTATATATATATATATATGTGTATATATATATATACACATATATATATATATACATATACATATACACACATATATATATATACACATACATATATATAATTTATTTTTTTTGTGCTTCAACATAGTCTTCATAACTAGTTTCTAACAGTGGCACAATAGTGCATTGACATTATATTTTATGATTTAGTTTAATGACTCCCAAACTTTGCATATTTAGGTTAAAATAAATAACACTATGACGAACATCTTTGAGAGTACAGACTTTTTTGCATTCTTTCTGTCGTTTTCTTTTTTTCTTTTTTTTTAAAAAAGGGTACAGCTCACAGTGGACCATGCGGGGATCGAACCGTCAACCTTGGTGTTACTAGCACCACCCTCTAACCAACTGAGCTAACCGGCTACCCCACTGCATTATTTCTTTAATTAGATTTCTGCAATGGGTTTACTAAATCCAACAAAATGATCATTTTGTTTGTATGCCAAATTGCTCTCCAAAAAGGTGATTCTAATTTACATGCCACCTGCCCCAGAGTATTAGAATTTCACTTCTTGTCTGGCACTTAATATTGTTAAACCTTTTTTCTAATATGGCAATTGAAAAGCATTTATATTGGTTTAATTTGTTTTTCTTTGATTATTAGGTCAATGGAATATTTTAAGAAATTCATTTTTATCTGTAATGATTATTTAATGTTTATAATTTATTATTTCCTTACATATACTTTGAAAAAGCTACAACCTTTAAAAAGCCAAATTGAAAATATTTGTTGACTACAAAGTAAACTAGTTTAGTAGATTCAAAACTTAGTGCTTTGCTCCTATTGGAGGACATTAAGAAGAATGGTAAATGGGTGGGCTTTTCGAGGCCCACGGCACAACTCTGTTTTGAGAGTATCCCTTAGGGGGAAGTCCCATCCCTAAGCCTTAGAAAATTTGTACCCGGTGCTGGTTGCCTTGCACCATATCTTTATTTACAAGCTTCCTGGCCACACCTGTAAGAAGGAAGGTTTACAAAATAAACAGTATAACCTCCCGCTCTTCAGAAATCATCCAACAGCAACAGCCAATATTGTAAAGTCTCAAGGCTTTGATCTTTTTTCCTTTGCTTGCTCACCCTCAGTGAATGTGTCTCAGCGGGCATGGGCTGCTTATTTGACCCGCTCTGTAGGGCTGCAGGTTCCTGCCCTTCTCATCACATCATACCACACTGCGTGTGAGGTTGCTGTGTCATCGTACAAAGTACCATCACCCTGCTTTGAAAGTCAGTCTCTGAGGATACGATGGAAGAGTCAGGAGGGTGATCAAGACCTTTTCCTAACCCCCCTCAGCTTTCCACAAATAGTGTGACGGGACTTGTCCCCACTTATCAGTGACCCTCAGTTCACTCTCATTGGACATTGTTGAGGTACGTAAAATCGCTGTCAGTGCCTGCATTTGATGAGCCTGCCTCCCGCTGCTCCTGGAGTAGACCTGTGCTGGCGAGGGGCATCCATTTCCCCAGGTAGTCAGTCCTGAAGGGCGAGGTCAGAGGTCAAAGTCTTCTGTCTTGTTAAGCTGGGCTACATATGGCAATATTAAAGTGCACCTGATTAAAAAATATTCAGAAATAATCTTATAGTATTAAGGAAGAAAGTGACAACAGAAAGAAAAAGAGCCTTTATCCCCCCAAATAAAGCTATTTTAGTTAGTGTATATTCCAGGTCTCCCTCCCACCCCCCAACTGTTACAAAGTTGAATTGTAATGTACCCACAGCCTTGCAGTTGCATTTTTGTTTACATGTCCATACAAACAAGCTTCAAGGTTGTCACGCAGTGTTATGTAGAGGTGAGTAACTTTACAAAATCAGACATGGTGGCTCCATGCTTCTTCACAGCGATTGGCCCAGAGGTGCTTAGGTGACCCAGCTGTGGCCAATGTGGTGTGACAGGGGTCTGCTAGGTGTGATTCTAGGAAAGCTGAGAAGAAGAGGGAGAAGCAGTCTTCCTCATGCGGGACATGACTGTGTTTATAAGTAGTGTTAGTTACTCAGCAACCATCGTGTTACCACGAGGCCAACTCAAAGCCCGCAAACACTGATGAAGGCAAGTATTTATGAAGCCCTGCTACGCACAAGATAAGCTGCGGTGAGTAAGATGCACAAACATAGTCTCTGTTCTCCCAAATGTTACAATCTACTGGGGAAGACAAAGAGTCGCAAATAATTATAATACAAAGTCAATGTGCTGTTACTATTGATCTATGCTATGCGTGGAAATAAAAATTCCAGTGCTTTACTAGTTAGCAGTTCTAGGTTAGAGCTATCTCTCTATGCTCAGATTTGTTTACCACATATCGCTGGGCTTAGTCGTTTTCTCATCTGTAGAATGAGAAGATTGGACTATTTGAACTCTAGGTGTCTTTTAATTATTAGTAAAATAATATTTTATATTTCTACCAGACTGAGTAATAATAACCTCGTATGTGAATGATTAAATTAAAAGCTCCATAGAGGTGTTTTTTTTCGGGGGGGAGTTGTTTTTTGAGAGTGTCAAGAAATTTATAAATGTAAAGGCAACACAATGAGAGAAAAAAATGTAAAGTGCACAGATGCTTGGTAGGCAGGAGGAAGGTGGAAGTAAATAGCAGTGAATTAGATATACTTTGCAAATTGGTAAAACAAAAAGCTGCCAATTCTGTTCTGGATTGTAAACATAAAATAGACAATGTGTCCTGGACCAGAAAAATTATGTATCAGGGAATAGGTATCAGGGAACACGAGGGTGGCTTAACTGGCAACTTCAGGTGAAGGGCACAGAGCTAATTGATCATCTTCTTCGTGGTGTGTTCCCTCCCATGAGTTCAGTAGGTCACTGGCGCTGATTGGATGGTGAGTCAAGACAAACAAAAGAAAATCACTTTCCTCTCTGAGTTCTCAGCACGTAGATATATTGCCACTATATCTCAGCAATAAATATAGAACCTAGACTCAAAGTGACAAGTTTACAAGCAAAACAGCATCTATAGTTGAACACATACCCCAGAATAATGAAGTTTCCTCCTTGGAAACCAGCTGTTACCCTGCAGATTCAGAAAGAAAACTTTCCCTGTGAAGCACTGTTCCATTGGCTAGATCCACACTTTAGATGTATAAACATGGCTAATATTGACTTTGACATGCCATAGTTTCAGATCTTTTGATGTATCGGTTGTTGTAGGATCTCCCCAATTTGCCTGATTTTGCTTTGAAAACATTGCATTCCTCTAATTACTAATTGGTAATTTATTAGAAAAAAGGAAGTAAACTAATCAAACACTCAACATAAAAGCAGACACAGAAACAAGATAATTTAAATGTATGTTTGAAGAAGGTCTTCTATTCGTGGTGCTTCTCAAGTCAGATACTATTCTGCACTGAAGTAAATTTCTTCGGTGGAAAGTTTCAAAATTGACTGACTTTGTCCAATTCAAAAATCTTTCTGCACTCCTCTGTTTATTGCAGCACTATACACAATAGCTAAGACATGGAAACAACCAAAATGCCCTTCGGTAGATGACTGGATTAAGAAACTGTGGTACATTTATACAATGGAGTATTACGCAGCCATAAAGAAGAAATAAATCTTACCATTTGCAACAACATGGATGGACCTAGAGAACATTATGTTAAGTGAAATAAGTCAGACAGAGAAAGATAAGTACCATATGATCTCACTTATATGCGGAATCTAAAGAAAAGAATAAGTGAATGAACTAATCAGAAACAGTTTTGGAGACAAAGAGGAAAAACTGAGGGTTGCTAGGTGGGCGGGGGGGTGGGGGTAAAGGGGAAGGTGAGGGGATTAGAAAACAATCAGTAACCACAAGATGGCCACGGGGTTTGAAAATTAATCTGGGGAACGTAATTTAGTGGTTACCAGAGGGTAAGGGGGTTGGGGGGTGGGAGATGAGGGTGAGGGGGATCAAATATATGGTGATGGAAGGAGAACTGACTCTGGGTGGTGAACACACAATGTAATTTATAGATGATGTGATACAGAATTGTACACCTGAAATCTATGTAATTTTATTAACAATTGTCACCCCAATAAATTTAAAAAACAACAACAAAAAAATTGACTGACTTTGGAAAGGTTTCTCTTACAGAATGTCTTATGATGAGCTCTAATCCAAACCCTGGCTGCTCTCTGGCAAAATGGAGGGTCTTTGTCTCTGCAGAGCTGTTAGAATGTTTAAGCCACAATTTATCAACAAATTAAATTTGAGCTTCTATCATGAATAGGTTAAGAGAAAGCTCAAGGGCTCATCTGAATTGGAAACATTAAGACAGACTGAATTTACATCAATGGATGCATTTAGAGATTAACAAAATGATAACATTTGGAGTTCCCATGGAGAAAATATCTCAATGTATTCCAACTCCCAAACATTTTCTTTTCTTTTTTAAAATACTTTTTTCATTTTCCGATTACAGTTCACATATAATATTATATTATTTCAGGTGTACAACATAATGTTTATATATTTGTATATATTCATAACTTATGAGGTGATCACCCTGATAAATCTACTACCCATCTGACACCATGTGGTCATTACAATATTATTGATTATACTCATGTTCTTTATGTTCTACTTCACATCCCCGTACTGATTTGTGATTACCAATTAGTAGTTCTTAATCCCTTCCCCTTTTTAACCCATCTGCCCAACCCCTCTCCCATCTGGCAAATCTCAAAATGTTCTCTGTGTCTATGAGTTTGTTATTGTTTTGTTTGTTGGTTTATTTTGTTCTTTAGATTGCACATATAAGTGAGATCATATGGCATTTGATTTTCTCTGTCTAACTCACTCTAATCAGCATAATACCCTCTAGGTCCATGTTGTTGCAGATGGCAAGATTTCATTCATTTTTTTTTCTTGTCTAAGTAACATTCCATTGTATATACAGAAGGTGCCAAAAAAATGTATGCACATTTTAAGAAAGGAAAAAGCTGTATTAAAATTGTGCTGATGGTAACCACTTTGAACACCTTTTATAATTGCAGAAGTTAAATGTGACTTGTATTTATCTTTTGTTATCAGTATATATTGAGTATTATGCTTTTAATACAGTTTTTTCCTTTCTTAAAATGTGTATACATTTTTTTGGCACCCTCTGTACTTGCAACCTTTCTTTATCCATTTATGCATTGATTCACACCCAGGTTGCCTCCATATCTTGACTATTGTACATAATGTTGCAATGAACCTATGGATGCACATGTCCCTTCAAAGTAGTGTTTTGGGGTTCTTCATATAAATACCCTGAAGTGGGGTTACTGGATTCTTTGTCTCTTGTTATATAGCCTTTGTTTTAAAGCCTATTTTTTCTGATATATATTGCTACCTCAGTTTTTATTTTTGTTTCCATTTTCATGAAATATCTTTTTCCAACCCTTTACTTTCAGTTAGTGTGTATATTTTGATCTCAAGTGAGTCTCCTGTAGGCAGCATATGTAAGGGTCTTGTTTTCTACCCATTCAGCCTCCATATGTCTTTTGATTGGAACATTTACATTGGAAGTGATTTTGATAGATATGTAGTTATTGACATTTTATTACTCATATTTTTTATTTTTTTGTCTTCCTAATGAAGTCCTTTTAACATTTCTTGTAATACAGGTAAAACCTGTAAAATTTTACAGGTTTTAGCTTTTTCTTGTTTGGGAAGCTCTTTATCTGTCCTTCAATTTTAAATAATAGCCTTGCCGTATGGAGTAGTCTTGGTTGTAGGTCCTTGCTTTTCATCACTTTGAATATTTTGAGCCAATCCATTCTTGTTTGCAAAGTTTCTGTTGAGAACTCAGCTGACAATGTTATTGGCGCTCCCTTGTAAGTAAGTAGTTGCCTTTTTGTTGCAGCTTTTAGGATTCTCTCTTTGTCTTTAACCTTTGCCATTTTAATTATAATGTGTCTTGGTGTGGGCCTGTTTGGGTTGCTCTTGTTTGGGGCTCTCTGTGCTTTCTGGACTTATATGTCTATTTTCTTCACCAGGTCAGGGAAGTTTCTGTCATTATTTCTTCAAATAGTTCTGAATTTCTTACTTTCTCTCTTCTCCTTCTGGTACCTCAATGATGTGAATGTTGTTATGTTTGATGTTTTCAGAGGTCTTTTAAACTAACCTCATTTAAAAAAAATTCTTTTTGCTGTTCCAATTGTCTGTTTTTTGCTACCTTGTCTTTTAAATTGCTGATTTGATCCTCTGCTTTCTCTAGTCTGCTGTTGATTCCTTCTAATGCATTCTTCATTTCAGTTATTGTATTCTTTATTTCTTACTTGTTCTTTTTTACATTTTCTATGTCCCTTTTTATGCTTACTATCTTTTTGTTGAAGTTCTCACTGAGTTCATCTTTTTTTCCTCTGAGTTCTTCGAGCATCCTTAAACATTGTTTTGAACTCTGCAACTGGTAGGTTGCTTGCCTCCATTTCATGCAGTTTTTTTCTGGACTTTTCTCCTGTTCATTCATTTGGGACATATTTCTTTGTTTCCGAAATTTGTTTCTATGTATGAGGTAGATCTGCTATGTCTCCCAGTCCTGGCCGGGTGCTCTGTGGGGCCCAGTGGCACAGTCTCCCTGGTCACTTGTACTGGGTGCACCAGGAATGTCCTTTGCGTGTTCTCTCCTGTTATAGTAGAGCCTTTGTTGCTACTGGCACATTAGTGGGTGGGACTGACCCAAAGGCTGACTGGCTGTGGGGTTTGGTTACATCCAAAGTTTATGAGCTGCTTTGCAGGGGGGTCTTACCCCACATAGCAGGATTCACCCTAGCCAACTCTGGTGCCTGCTGAGACCACCCTTTGTGTGTGCTGCTTGTAGAGCTAATTGGGTGCTCCTCTGCTGTGGTATTAAGCTGACCGCCAGGTATGTTGATTCTGCAGCTTCTCTGGAGGGTCTCTGGTACAGGCCGGTCAGCCACTACCTGTGACTGTCCAGGGACTACCTGGTAGGAGTTACAAAATTGATTGCTTCCTGTGTTGTATCTGGAGGCATGTGGGAAAGGCCACATTGTGAACCAAGGATAGCTGCCACCAGTACCAAGCCTGGGTTGGCTCCATAAAAAGCCCAGGGTACCTTGAGGCCTGCTGCTGCATGCCAGCTTTCATAAGGCTGAGCCACTAATAAAGCCACTTGTAGTATGTGAGTTGGGTGGGGTGGGGTCTCAGGGAATCACTAGGGCGGGATGAGTGGTGTTCACCAGGTTAATGTAGATTCTGGTTTGGTGCCAGTGCTGAGCCTCCAGCTACTTAGCAAAAGCCTCAGAGCACACCAAGTCCAGCTGATGCCATCCTGGGATTTGTGAACCCCTGAGAGTTGTCTAAGAAAGAATATAACCAGGCTGAGCTGGCTGCTGGCCAAGACTTATGTGCCTCTGGCATTGCCTGAGTTGGGTGGGGCAGGGTCCCAGGGAGTCAACAGGATGGAGCTAGTAGAGTTCACAAGGCCAATGCAGATTCAGATTTGTCTGTGTGGGGGAGAGCTCTACACAGGAAAGATAGTGTCTACCAGATGGCTGCACAAGAAGAAGATTCTACACAGGGAAAATGGCAACTGTCCCTCCAATCTTCGCCCTGAAACCACACAACTCGTTTCTTCCTGTATGTCTCTGATGACTCCCTTGTTACCGTCCCTCTCCCAGAGCCCAGGGTGATGCCTGGGAGTGAGTGAGTGGGCCCTTTAAGAAGACGTCTGGGTTTCCTGAAGCCTTCTATTTCACCCAGATAGTTGGAATCCTCACTGTTTTTCACAGCCAGGTATTTTGGGGGCTCCTCTTGCTGGCACTGGTACTCCAGGCTTGGGAGTATGGTGTGGGGGGCTTGGGTCCCTCACTCCTTGGGGTGGGGGGGAGGGACCTCCGCAGACAAGACATCCCTCCCAATTCTCAACCATCACATGCAGATGTGGGGCTAGCACATTTCTCATCTCTGCCTCTCCTACCAGTCTTGGTGTGATTTCTTCTTTATATTCTTAGTTATAGGATTTCTGTTCAGCTAGACTTCAGATGTTTTCTGGGTTGATTGTTGTATTATTTAGTTGCAAGTATAGTGTGCTCATGGGAAGAAGCAATTATGGCATTTATCTATTCCACTATCTTGGATCCTCTCTCATGGTAAATGGTTTTTAAACTTTGTAGCATATATGAAAATAATTTTTTTTAAGGAAAAAACAGGTGAGAGAATTTATAAAAATAATGGAAGTACATTCATAATTCTTGAAAGAGTAGTGTACAAGAAATTGCCACTTTCTCCTTGCCCTTTTTGTTCCAATCTGACTATATATCTATATCTCCATGACTATTCTGCTAGAATTGCTTGTCAAAGTCAGTGATGACTAATGGCAAAGGTGGTGAAAATTTTTCTATCTTCTTCTCATCCTCTTTCCAGTTGTTAGCTCCTTCCTTCTTGTAACATTCTCCTCTCTTGGTTTCTGTGACACGTCCATCTGGGTTTCCTTGCTTCCTAACAGGCCTCTCTGCTCTAGTCAATCTCTACTGGAGTTCCTCAGAGCTGGATACTGAACCCTCTTCATGTTTATACTCTCTCCCTTGATGATGTAATCCTTTCCAAGATTGTAAGTACATCTCTGTGCTGATTATCCTATACTTTTTTTCTTCAGTTGGACATTTCCTCTGGGCTCAGGACTCATATCTAACTGCCTTCTTGACATCTCCCTTTGGATGTCTCACCTGCATCTTAAACAGAGCACCAAAACTGAACTCTTGAGTTTCCTCTCCAAACCTGGTCCTATCTAGTCTTCTCCAACTTGGCAAATGATTCCCTATCCACCTAGTCACTAGAGCAGAAACCTGGTGGTCCTCTTGACTCCTCCCTGTAAAATATTTTGGATCCATCTACCTCTGTCTTCCTTTGCCAGCCGCACCCTGGTCCAAGCCACCTTCATTCCTCTCCATGACTATTGCTATTACGCTCTACTTGTCTTTTATATTTCACTTGAACTCTATTTTATTCTAACTGTTGTAGTCAGAATTAAAGCACAAATCAAGTCATTGTGCTTCTGAAAGTTCATCAGAAGCTCTTCAGTGTTACCAAGAATACAGTTTAACTCCTTACCATGGCATACAGGATGCTGGGTTACCTGGCCCTTGTTTTCATCTTCATCCTCGTCTCACAGTACCTTCACGCTTGCTCACTCTGCTTGGTAAAAAGGAACCTTCCAAGCTCCTTTTATTCACAGGGTTTTTCAATCATTCATTCACTTAATCATCCAAGAAATCACCCATTCATTTAACAAATATTTACTAAGTTCCTCCTAAGTTTGCCAGACACTGTTTTAGGTGTGGTAACATAGGCTTATTACATGGGTGAGCTAACGTTTGTGTACACTGAGATGAGTTTGCCTGCGAAGAGTGCACAAATGTCTTTGTAGCACTTCAAGTTTAAATAAAATCATTTTTAAGACAAGAAAGAGTTGGTATATTCTTTCACACTTGAATTGTGTTAAAGTTATAACTTTACATTGTGAAAAAAAAAAAACTGCATTAGCCTGAACTTGATGGTAAGAGGTAATCTATTTCCATGTCAGTTTTCTATGATTCCCATATCATAGTTATGTCATAATGGCTGATGTTTTCTGTTTCTATATTTTTAAGAAGTTTGCACTGGGGGAGGTGCATTTTCTATTTATCATCAAGGGAACTTCTTGACCCCTGTGCTTCACAATCACCAGCTTAAAGTCATTATCACACTAGAAAAGCAAATGGAACAGGGCCTAAAGAGCAGGTTAAAAATCATGGAAAAATGACAATATTTTACAGAACTTTGGCAGAATATAAATACAATAATTATATCTTCAAACCTCATTGGCTTCTGAGGTATCATCTAATAATGCCCAAAAATTGACATCCCAGCAGGTGCACTCCAAATGTAATGATGTTCTTGAAGCTTTTTATTCCAGAGTCATTTCTAAACTGTGTATAAATTGTCCTTTCACCATCTCAACTCAGATTTCAGAGGAAGACTCATTAATTAGGACTTTTTCAGACAAATTCCCTCACTGACAGAAAAATTGCTGACACCTTACTGAGATGGTACTAAAGTTCAAACCTCGTATGTGAATGTATGTGTGTGTGACCCCTTTGAAGACAGAAAGTTCATTTCCTAATTTATACTGTTTTACTTTTGTTGATTTTTCTGTCTTATATCTCCAACTAGATTGAAAAAATCTTGAGGATGAGACAATATGGTATGTTATATTTTCTTTCCTTCCTTCCTTCTTTCTTTCCTTCCTTCCTTTCTTCCGTCTTTCCTCTCTTTCTTCCTCTCTCCCTCCCTCCTCCCTGTATCTCTCCAACTAAAACACTCACAGTTTTTAGCATATAACAGTATATAATAGATACTCAATGTCTTTTTTCATACAAGACTATAACCTTGAGAGAAATAATTGTCTATCTTGGTCATCATTATAATCTTAGTGTCCCAGTACCCGGATATAGTAGGTACTCACTAAATTTTCTGAATAAATAAATGAATACATGAATTTTGTTGGTTAGTTGATTAATTCACTGATTGTCATGAATACTTCTTAAAAGAGACTTACTAAAACCTCTAGAAACCCTGGAGAAGCCCCAAAGCAGTGTATGCTAAATATATAAATAGTTGGTTATATTTTGAGTGAAGACAGATTTCTGGCTCAGTTGATCAATTAAATTAAGAAATTTGGGTATGATTCTACCTTCTGGCCCAACTATTTGTACAGAACTTTCCTAGAGACAGCCAGAAGCATTATCATACAGGAGATGGAAAAACTGTTTTTATCCTGAAACCCTTTTAGGCTTTAGCATGAGACTCTCCCTTTTATGTCCCTTACCTTGGCAAAGAGCCCACAGTGCTGGTCCCCATGTGTCCTTGGGTATACAGATCAACATAAAACTGTGCATGTTCTTAACTTGGGTGGAACCTACTGTCAAAATGAGCTACCCTCTAAGAACCAAATGAAGCTGTCTTTTGACAGCGTCACTTATGTGTAAAGTTAATACTTTCTGGTAATTTTCCTGAGGTCAATGAGTTTCTAACAAAAGATAGCTAAGATGTCCAACTATTTAAAAATATATATCAGATGGTAAACTCAATGAGACTCTGGTACTATAATCACTTCCTATGTGGATTTTAAGGCCATTTAGCATGTGTTTTTGTTTAGTTCATCAGTTTTGAAAGGCTTTTTGGAGATTATTTTTTTCAATTATTAAAACCTTTTTATATAAAGTAACATTTATGTATTTATTTACCTTAAAAACAGTGTTTGCTAAAAGTAAAGAAACAAAACAAAGAAAAACCTGGAAAAAAAATTTCCAAGGATCTCACAGGGGTAAACCACAGGTCATTTGTGTAAATTTCACTACAGTTTATTATTCTGCATTGGGCCTATTTTTTAAAAAAGTTAACATATATAGGATGTGGTTAGGGACATAGAAGGTTAAACTCTTATGTTATAATGTTGAATTCCTTAGCTACGGCCTAGAGAATGATTGCCATATTCCTCACTTTTAAAATCTTGTCTTTTTAAGATTGAGTCCAAACCTGTGTTTAGAAATGTATTTCTCATGACTGTCACTCATACACTTTTCATTTTGGCCAAAAATTTACTCTCTGCAAATGTGCCTTTGATCATGCTATTTCCCCTGCCTGAAGCTTTGTCTTCTTTCCTTTTCCTTGTTCCTGGATCTGAAAACAGTCTTATTTTTTTCAGCTTCCCTTTTGCTGTATGAGCCTTTTTTCCTTTATTCAGTTCCCTGTATATAACTTATGATCCTTTCTAGACTGTAATGATCCTCTTTGGTGGCAGATCCATGTCTGGTTCTGATCAAGGTATCCCAGAACCCAGCACAGCATCTTGTACTTAGTAGGTTCTCAATTAATGTTTTAAACAGTTAGAATTACGTCATGTGTAGAAAACATTTAGGGAGCTGCCTGAGCCTGAGGAGTCTGAGCTGGACATAATAGCACAAATTCAGATGCTCCCAATATTCAAAACCCAAACTGTAGTCAGCTCTGAATCAGTGAGATAGCCTCATCACTGACCAGTTTGCCTTTTGGAGGAGGTATTTGGTGTAGTTTGGTGGCAGAAAACTTGAGTTAGCTTTATGGCCTTGTGAAAATTATTGGAACTTCAGTCTTTTCATCTGTAAAATGGGAAAATAGAGTTCCCACTGATAGAGTTGTTGTGAGGACTAAATGAATATGTAAATACACTTTCACAGTGTCCAGCTTTGTAAACACTCAATAAATGTCAAATAGTCAAGACCTAGAATAATAGTTCAATCTGGGGAGACATCAGTGTCTCTGGGTTTCCACATCAGAACCTGAGTGTTGACTAGAATTTTCATGGATAAAATCCAGAGATTCATTGGTTACTTTTACTTTGCTTTGGTTTGGAGCTCAATCTGATGAGCAGCTCTACTTTTCACTTTGATGTTATCTTTTATCCCCTCTATAGTGGGATCAGTGTGCCAGGAAGGAAATGACTATGGTCTTCCTTAGCAAGCGCATGGACCTCTCTAGTCTGGTGCTCTGTCTGATGAGATCCTGACCCTAATCCACTCCATCCCACTTATTTTCCCAACCATGTTCAGGAGAACTCAAGGGACATGGGGAACTCTTCCTGACAAAGAACCACATGCTTCTAGGGGATGCTGAAAGGTTCAGATGGTGTTTATTTTCATGAGGCACTGTTACATAACATCACACATACACAAACAATCATTAGGTCTGATGTACAGCTCATATGGGCAGACACGGCTTATTTGATATATTATTTCCTATTCTGTAATGTTATTTGTTATGCTAATGAAATGCACTTTGTTATACCATGTTTCCCCGAAAATAAGACCTAGCTGGACAATCAGCTCTAATGAGTCTTTTGGAGCAAAAATTAATATAAGACCCAGTCTTGTTTTACTATAAGAAAGACCAGGTCTTTAATATAATATAATATATAATATAATACTGGGTCTTATATTAATTTTTGCTCAAAAGACATATTAGAGCTGATTGTCCGGCGAGGTCTTATTTTTAGGGAAACACGGTAGTTTGTATATGATCTAGATAAATAATATAATTTATTATTTATTATATTTGTGAGAGATAGATCATTATTCTACTCATTTTTCAGAGACAAAACAGATTTATAGTAGTGAGATAAGTTTTTGTGTGAGAAAAACTTCTTATGAAAAGATGACAACTATGAGTATTCTCAGTTGAAGGACCGTGTAGTAACCCAAATCCTCAAGCCCGCTTTTTTTTTTTTTTTTTTTTTTTGACAAACCAAATCTGCAACATGAACAAGAGGCTGTTACTACTGCGGTATGGCAGTAAGAGAGATTCTAACTTTAAGTGACATTCACTTCTTATGCACTTAACAATTTCATAACAATTTCTTCAGACTCTAGAAAAGTAGTGCTGAAATGTGAGTGATCTGAATGAGTCATGCTGCATTCAAGGGAATTAAGTTATCCTCATTTCTGTGGGTTATTGAACCCACGCTTTTGATTTATTTCCTGTCATCTATTTTGTAGATTATATATTGGAGTGAATAAGAGGGTGAGTGAATTTTCATAACACCATAGAATTGGAAAGAACTTTAGGGATCCTCTCCAATATAAGTCACATTATATGATTCTTGACAGGTGGACTTGTTGTATTTTGCACATTTTCAATGATGAACTAACTCATCAATTTCGCCTATTCAGTTTTCAAAAAGTTTGAATTGTTAGAAGGTTCTTTTCCTTCTTTTCTTTTTAAAGTTTTATTTTCATCACCTCCAAGTCATGTAGTTGTCGCAATCTAGTTGTAGAGGGTGCAGCTCACAGCGGCTCATGTGGGGATGGAACCGGCAACCTTGTTGTTAAGAGCACCACTCTCTAACCATCTGAACTAACCGGTCACTCCCTCTTTTCCTTCTTATTTTTTTTTCTCTTTCTCTATCTTTCCCTCCTTTTCCTTCTTCTGTTGCAAGTGGAAATCTGACATATTTATACTTCCACTCACTGGGCCTCCGAAGCTATATGAATGATCCAGATCTTTCTTCCAGACATCAGTCCTTTTTTGTGATTGACACCAACTGTCATGCTAGCCCCAGGGAGTCTGGTGTCAGGGATAAACACCCCAGATTCATCAGTCATTCTTCAAGGAGAGGTTTCTAAGCCCTTCACTCTCCTGGGGACACTTGTCTAAGAGAGCTTGTTTGTCAGAATCACTCTCAGCACTTGGAATCCAGGCTGGAGTAATGTTGTGGACAATGAATTATATCTTCCAAGTCCTCAGCACTATATTCTTCTAGCTAGTAAGACAACTCTTGAACACCACACTTCTACTAAACGTACATTATCATCACTTGTATTGTATTAATGATATATATCGTTAGGGCAACTGAAACCCATGGGTCTTTTCTTTAAAAAATAACTATTCTTATAACAGGTATAGAATACTGTTGTTGTAGAAACTTTAGAAAATATAGATAAGAAAAGAGAAAAAAAAATCACCTAAATAAATCTTTCATGATTTAAGAACATATATATTTAAATATATATACACACATATTTATATGGTTTACAAATACAGGGGAAGTACAGGGCAAAAGAGCTTTTCTGATACTAACATCTCTGCTCGGTTCCTTCTGTTGTTCCCGTGGCTCTGCCAGCCACAGCTACTGGAGGCCAAATGCCACTCTTTACTGGGCCACTTCCTGCCTTGCGGAACGGGACTTCCTCCTGACTTCTAGTGCCCTACCTTTAATACCCTGTTCTGCCGCCTGGATTTCTGCAGGTGACCTTACCCTCTTGATGTAAATTTTTATTCTCATGTCCTTTTTAAAGTTAGATTTATGTTTCTGGGAATAAGAACTGTCTTTCTATTATCATATTCCAGAAATGAATATGGTGTCTGTATAATAGATTTTCTGAACTATCCCAAATAATTAACAAAGAAACAAATAATTAAGTGTGACTTACTTTAAAACTTCTTTGTACATATTTTTTTGTATCAATTGATTAAAAAATAGGAAAAATTCTTTGGTAGGCTTTCCAACAGGCAATCCTTTGTCAGGCTAAGTAAAGTACAACCCAGAGCCTGTCATTCTTTAGTTTAATGCCCCTCTGTAGCAATCCCTCCTTCTCAGGGTAAAATGCACACTGTTCAGTGCCCTCTTTAGTCCTGTATCCCAGGAAGCCCTGCCTTGTTCTTTATGCCCGGTCTCTCCATACTCCCTTTATCTCAGGTATGCATATTATCATTCTTCCCTCTGTACCTCTGCTCATTTCCTTTGGGTGCTCTGCTCCCCTTTCTGTACCTGCAAACTGTCACTGCATCTTTAAGATTTGGTTCAGGCATTACCTCCTCTGGGAAGTTTTCCCTGCTTTTCCCCTTACTCTGGACCAAATGGACCAAACGACCAGGGCATCTAGGGAGACTGAACTGAGTGAGCACTCCTCTGGGTCTCCTTGGCTGTGTTATCTCCCTCATAATAAAATCATGGTAAGAAAAGCCACAAGTAAGTAAAGTGAATATTCATTAGAGAAGGAGCAACCCATGGTTTAGCCATCTTCATCCGGAGATAAGGTCTGGGAAGGCATTTTTGAGAGGTTAGAGCAGCAGACAAATGAAATCATGAGGGAAAGAGTATGGACTGTGTATATAAATAGGGTAAAACAATCCTGCCAGACTTAATCGTGGTGAGGGCAGCCAATCAACGGAACATGTGGACGTCTACATCACCTCATATGCCCTGTCTGATGCCTCTGCCCCTGGTGGGGAATCTGGAGGGGGCAGTAGATCGATCCGTAACACTAAGGTCTGGCTGTGAGGTGTCGCAGACCCTCCTAGAAGAATGGAGATCCCCAAAATCAGCTCAGAACTGAATGGGAAACCAGCTCATATGCAAATATTCCTCTTCTTAAATGTCTTGCCATCATTCCCCACAACAGGTATTCTTTCTCCTAAGTCCTTTCTCGAGCTCTGCCATGTTGCTGGTCCTCTTCTCTTGTCCCATGCCAGTTTTTTGTCCTTTTATCCCCTAAGTCTGGACACATTACACCTTTATGACTGTCTCACCTTTTCCAGCTTGCCAGTGAAAAGCTCAAAGTTCCTCTCAGTCTGTACCCCAGACTAGGGTCCTACATTTGCATAACCAGAAGAGATCACTAAGGAGCTTTACTAAACAAAGGAGTTGGTTTTACCGTTAACTTACAGCTATTTCAGAGGTCATCAGGCAATTGTAGTAATTTGCTTCTAAAAGCAAACTTTCTTTCTGGGGCCCATTAGATGTTTCTAGGGGTGAGGTGTAGAGAGATATGGGCAAGAACTCTGGTGTAGGAGAAAGAAGCTTGATCTCTGAGTCAGATGACATTGGTTTAAATGCCCATTAACTGTTTGCAGCTCTGTGACTTAAGGCGCATTCCTTAATCACTCTAAGCTTTAGTTTCCTTATACTGGTATGAAGTGGGAATATTAATAACTGTTGTTACAAGATTTAAAGAAGGCAATGCATGTCAAGCTGTCCAGCACAAGGACTGGCTCAGAGTAGGTGCTCAAAAATATATATTTTTTTAAAAAAGATACTGCTAATTTCTATGGTATTATTAGACATAATGGTCTTATTTATTTTTTCTCCTTAGGGTCTCATAGTTTCACACCCCAGCCAACACTTGGCATTATCCAGCTTTCTAATTTTTGGCAGTCTAATTTTGTAAAGTTACATTTCACTGTTGTTTTTAAAATTTATTTTGCAATTACTGTTGATAAATAATATTATATTAATTTCAGGTGTATAGCATAGTGGTTAGACATTTATATACCTTAGATCAACCCGATAAACCTAGTACCCATCTGATACCATACATAGTTATTAATATATTATTGACTGTATTCCCTATGCTGTACTTTACATCCCGTGACTATTTTTATGACTGGCAATTGTGTTTCTTAATCCTTTCACCTTTTTACCCACCTCCAACCCCCTTCCCATCTGGCAACCGTCAATTTTTGTTCTCTGTATCTATGAGTTTGTTTCTGTTCTATTTGTTTATTTTGTTTTTTAGATTCTACGTATAAGTGGAATCATATGGTATTTGTCTTGTTCTGACCTACTTCACTTAGTATAATACCCTTTAGGTCTATCCATGTTGTCGCAAATGGCAAGATTTCATTCTTTTTATGACTAATATTCCATTGTATAAATGTACCACTTCTTTATCCATTCATCTACTGTGGATACTTAAGTTGCTCCCATATCTTGGCTATTGTAAATAGTGCTGCAATGAACATAGGGATGCATATATCTTTTTGAATTAGTGTTTCGCATTTCTTCAGAGAAATGCCCACAAGTGGAATTGCTGGGTCATAAAGTAGTTCTATTTTTAATTTTTTGAGGAACCTCCATACTGTTTTCCACAGTGGTTGCACCAATTTACAATCTTACCAACAGTGCAGGAGGGTTCCCTTTTCTTCACACCCTTGCGGACAATTGATTGTTGATTTGTTGATCGTAGCCATTCTGACAGGTGTGAGGTGGGATCTCATTGTGGTTTTAATTTGCATTTCCCTGATGATTACTGATGTCGAGCATCTTTTCATATGTCTATTGGCCATGTGAATATCCTCTTTGGAGAAATGACTTTTCAGGTCCTCTGCCCATTTTTTAAAAAAATTGGATTTTTGTATGTGTGTGAGTTAAGCTGTATGAGTTCCTTATATATTTTGGATATTAACCCCTATCAAATGTATCATTGTGAATATCTTCTCGTATTTAGTAGGTTGTATTTGCTTTGTTGATGGTTTCCTTCACTGTGCAAAAACTTTTCAGGTGATGTAGTCCCCATTTGTTTATTTTCTCTTTTGTTTCCCTTGCCTAAGGAGAAATATCCAAAAAAAAAAAATATTGCTGAGAGCAATGCCAATGACTTCACTGCCTATGTTTTCTTCTAGGAGTTTTATGGTTTTAGGTCTCACATTTAAGTCTTTGATTAATTTTGAGTTTATTTTTAAATATGGTTTAAGAAAGTGGTCTAGTTTCATTATTTTTTTGCATGTATTTGTCCAGTTTCCCCAACACCATTTAATGAATAGACTGTCCTCACTTCATTGTATATTCTTGTCTCCTATGTTGTAGATCAATTGACCATATAAGTGTGGGTTTATTTCCGAGCTGTCTATTTTGTTCCATTTATCTATGTGTCTGTTTGTATGCCAGTACCATGCTGTTTTCATTACTATAGCCTAGTGGAGTTTGATATCAGGTAACATGATACCTCCAAATTTGTTTTCCTTCTCAAGATTGTTTTCACTGTTTGGGATCCTTTTTGGTTTCATATAAAATTAGGATTATTCTTTCTCGTTCTGTGAAAAATGCCATTGATATTTTGATAGGGACTGCACTGAATCTGTAGATTGCTCTGGGTAGTGGACATTTTAATGATGTTAATTCCACCTATTCACAAGCATGGCATATCCTTTCATTTGTTTGTATCTTCTTCAATTTCTTTTAGTTCTTTTTCAATGTCTTTTAGCTTTCTAAATACAAGTCTTTTACTTCCTTGGTTAAATTCATTCCTAGGTATTTGTTCTTCTTGATGCAATTGTAAATGTGATTGCTTTCTTAATTTCTCATTCTGATATTTTGTTACTGGTGTATAAAAGTGCAACTGATTTCTGAATGTTAATTTTTTATTCTACTATTTTATTGAATTAATTCATAATAGTTTTTTGGTAGAATCTTTAAGGTAGGGTTCTCTTTATGTAGCATCATGTCACCTTCAAATAATGACAGTTTTACTTCTTCCTTTCCATTTTGGATATCTTTTATTTCATTTTCTTGTCTGATTGCTGCGGCTAGGACTTCCAATACGATATTGAATAAAAGTGGTGAAAGTGGACATCTTTGTCTTGCTCCTGACCTTAGAGAAAAAGCTTTCATTTCACTGTTGTTTTAATGTTCATTTCTCTGATTGTTCATGGATTTAAATGTCTAATCACATACTTGTTACTCTTCTGCGTTTCCTTTATTGTAAATTGCATTTTGTAATCTATGCCTATTTTTACCTGGAGATTGCTATCTTTTTATTTTGTGTGATGTTTGAATGTCTCAGGTATGTGTGTGAGTGTGTGAGATATGTGTGTGAGAGTGTTTGAGATGTGTGTGTGTGAGATGTAATTATGAATGTGTAACGTGTGTGAGAATGTGTATGTGTGTGTGAGATTAAGTGTGTGAGGTGTGTGTATACAAATCCTGTGAAGGCTAGTCCCTCCCCCTGACGAGGAGCGTTAGAACTGATGGGCAGAGCTCCTCCTCTCTGTCTCAGCTCAAATGTGGACTTAGAGTGTATGTGTGGGAGGGTAGAGGAAAATGAGAGGCTGGATTTAAGGAAACACTGAACTGTTGATTGAAATGTACTCAAATTTTCTCTATTCAGTTTCATTTGAATCAGGATGTGACAGAGTCAAAATCGATATTAAAAATATCTAACAGCTGGTACCGCACAGGCACTGACTGATCAGAATGCATGCTGTTTATATGTCATACTGGTGTATTCTGGCTGGATATTAACCATGGAAACAGTAGTTGCTAGATATTATTAAATGACAATATATATATAAAAGGCTTTGTGAACTAAAGATTTACACAAATGCTAGGCAAGACTATTATGAGCTCTATTTGGCCACTTAGAAATGCAATTAAAAAATCCCTATTTTTCTATATAATATTGATTCTGTTTGCTACAATACAACTCTATGAACCTGTGGTTGAAAGAAGTCAATTAATTAAAAAAAATTCCTTTGACTTTCCTGAAACATTCCTTGCCTCTTAGAATTACCTGACATCAAGGTCAACCAGCTCCAAAAAAATGTTACTTGTTTTTTGACCTATGACCCTGTTGAAGTTTCAGTCAGCAAAGTTTGAGGGCACCTTTTGGTTCTCCAGGCTGATTTCTGAGTATTTTCCTATTTGCAGCTAGATTTAGGGAAACCGATTCCAGTAGGTGGAGCTCTTTCACCAAGGTGGGGACTTACTTCTTTTTTAACTTTCTTTTCTACACTGGCTTAGTCATAACTTAGTACAGATTCTTACAACAGCTTCTGAAATTAGCATCAAGTATAGGTTATATGTTTCTATAAAATGAGTTTTTTCCTCAAGATGTTTCATGGAACAGCCATGGTTAATTTCCTTCTGAAATTTGATCACACCACAGTTTTTTTTTTGTTTCCCCTTTGATTATCTGCATCAAAGACTCAAAATATCTACCCTTTATTATAGTGCTATGTCCAGGTACAAGATCAAATACTGCATCTTTTGATCTGAATTCTAGTCATGCATATCAATGACTTGGCTCTTGTATTGTATGAGCTGTGTTGCCACACACATTCTGTATAGTACCGATTTTGGGTGTTGGCCTGAGAAGCTGTAGATCATAAATATGCAGATAGCAAGAGAGTTCTTTCTGGTCTGGATAATCCATTTAGTGGTGTGTCTACAGGCTTCTCTATCAACTTGGAAATATGCACAGGTAACAACAGAATTAGGAGGAAGTGTCTAGAGATCGTCACTTTAGAGGCAATAGGCTGAGTTGTAAAATGGATATCAGTGAAGTAATGAACTAATCCAGGACTTAGCAGAATTTTAACTTGAAACAGTTAGTGGTGTATTTATTTTAGGAAATATTGTTCTAGCTTGGGTGAAGTCATTACTAAACAAAAAAATCAAAACCAACATATGGAAATCTATCAAAATGTCATGACATTGTTCCTTCAGTGAACCTTCAGGAGCTTTGTGCAGGGATAGAAAAAATTTTAGCTGAAGTGTCCAACAGCTGTGCCCACAGGTGTGAGAGCAGAAAGTACAATACATTCTTTTTTCATTTGTCCTATTTCCTCCCGCCTCACCCCATCCCTTTCTGTTGTTTGAATTATGGGCAATACAGAAAATACATCTAAAGTATGTGGCATTTTCCTGCTATTAGTCTTGAAGCCTGATGAGTAGACAGCAGCAGTGTAATAGTGTGGAGTAGTGGACCAGGTGCATTAGGCTGTCTACCCAGATGCCAAAGAGAAGTTTCAGGAGGTTGAAGAGAAGGAGGAGTAGCTGCTGTTATCCTCCCCTGAAGTTTCTAGGTGTTAGGCCAGAAGACTGGAGACCACCCCAATAATTTCATTGCTACTATCCACTCTTCATGCTTCAAGGCTCATAGTAGTAAATGCAGGTAAACTTATTTGACGGATAGTTACTGAGCACTCAATAAACAAGATTAGTAGCAGGACCTAGGGCTCTGAATAAATCTAAATTTTGCCTTTATGAAGGATGCACACAAATGAATAATATAATTGTAACATATTGTGATAAATGTTCTAATACAGACATGTATATAGAAAGAGCATATCATTCACTTCCCTGACTCTTAGTTTCCTCATACACTCTTAATAAGCATCTACTATGTTCCAACCAATACATCAGGGACTTTTCACATATTTTTCAAAGAATTTAATCTTCACAACAAATCATCAGGAGGATATTATTATCCATAGTTTACAGATGAGATTTGGAGCAGTTAGAAAAGTGATGTCCCATTCACCACATTTTATTACCTGTAATGTTCTTTCTCAGTGTCACATATTGGGATCTAGAAAGTCAGAGGCTTGAGTTAATATACTTAAGATATAGTAGGAACTGCCCTCAACTTTTTTTTATTTAAAGTAAAATTATTTAATGTAAATTATTTAATGTGAAAATGTCTGTTTCCTTCAGAGTATTTATCAGAAAATCTTCAATAAACATATCAGCAGACCAGTGATCTCCTATTTCCTTTTGGATATCAAAAAGATGTCATTGCATTGGGTTGGCAAAGATGGCTGCAAAAATTCCTCAGCAAAAAGTTTCCCCTTCTTTCCTGCTTAGCCTGAAACTGCTGCAGCCACGGACAATCCTGTCAGGGGAGTTCCAGCTGATGGTTTTGTCTGATGATTCATTGACACTTGTTCTCCGTGACAGCAGCTCTGCGGTGAGTGGTGGTGGCACTCTTTGATCATGGCTCCTTCTGGAAACCTCTGTGGACTGTAACAGCAGTGACTGCTCATTATCTCTCACTTCTTTCAATGGCACTGTGGTGTCTCGGCAGGCAGCCTTCAGCACCACCAGTGGTGGACAACTCCCAGTACCTTCACTGTTGAGTTCTTCCGGGGCAGGTCAGTGAAGGAAAAGGGGTTCACCAGGTAGGTGAGTCTGGGTAACAGATTTGTTCTGTGGTTTCTGTCTCGCAGTTTTGAATCTCTGAAGCAAGGCATAAGTCTTCAGATTTCCTTGGTTAAGACTGAGCTCATATGCTCCTTACGGAGTGCCTACAATTTCTGCAGGCAATGTCTGAACTAAAATTCCTCTTCATATGCCTCCTCATGAAGAGAATATCATATTTCTCCAAACTGGGTACGTAGAACTAAGCTTCAGTAGGATCCCTGGGTTAGGTAGATGGAAGTGGTCACTTTTTGATTCTTGGTGTGTGATTCCGAGGTGTCTGCTCTCACTGACTTAGAGAACAAGAATAGGAACTAGATTTTTTCTGATTTTTTCCTCCTGTCTCTTCTCTCTCTCTCACCCACCAGCTCAAAAGGTTAGAAAGAGATGGCTTTTTCTTCAGGATTTATCTGCAACATCCTTGTTTACTCCACCTCCTGTTGATTCCGCGGGAGGACCTTCCTTTTATATCTTAGTTTAATTGAGGAAACTAATTTTCTTGTTATTGTTTGCTTACGTAGTATTTCTAGAACCAACTTAGTACCTAGTAGGTAACTATTTAACCATTTCATGTTAAGAACTATTTAACATATATAAAACTATTTCATGTTAAGAAACCCCACCAAGTATGAATTGGCAGTTTCACCCAGTGTCAGCTGTAGATCCCTGTAAATTAGACTTTGTAAATCCCAAATGAACAGGTAGCTGAGTGTGGTATTGCAAAAGAATAGCGTTTGTCCTGACTCAATTCCAGTGTTCAGCCTCTGAGGTGATTCCCCTGGGACAATTCATGAGTCTGAGGCTCTGTGGCTCCAGAACCTGCTATCTGCCTTTGGTTTTGAATTAATATTCAAATAACAGAGGTATGTGCATCAGTCCTGAGGTAGGAAGTAGACCACAGGAGGTGAAGAGTTGCTTACTTGGGTCTTGATCTGAGAAGAGGTAACCACAATAGGTTCAACTGTATTCACACATTTGGTCAGTCTTACAGTTAATAGGCCAAGTACAGAAAATTAGTGCCCCCTGGGAGCTTTGGGACAGAACCCAATGCAGACTTCCCTTCTGGTTGTGCCACAGTTGTTAAACCACTTATTTTATTAAAAATTAATGGGAATTTTGAATTCTGTTGCATTATGTATCATCGATTGTTTCAAAATAAAAATAGTGTTTAAGTTACCCCCCTAGGACAACTGATACTCCATGTGTCATGTTATCTTGGGTTTTTGCACATTCTTTGGCACACCAGGCACACAAACACAATTGGAGAGCGTAATCCTAGGCCAATTCTGGCTGCATCCCTTGGCTTAAGCCTCTGGGGAGAGTACCCAAACTCCATGGTTCCTAGAAGCCACCCAGCTCAGCTTCTCACCCCACAGTGGGACGATGTGACAATAGCACTTCTCTGGTTCCTGAGTTTAGTTATGAATCACTGACCCATCTCAAAATGTACTCACTGACTTGCTGTCATTGCCACTGGCCTTTGTTGAGTTGTCTTCCTCATTTGGTCCTTGCCTCTCTGTCTTCTCTCTTGGGGTTAAGACTGCTTCCCAAACGTGGTCTTTCCACCTCTTTCCTTGATTAATTTCAGTCTTTTTTTTGCATACCATTCTTTGGATGGGAAGTCCATCCCCGCCCCAGAATGCCTGGTTTGAATACAGTAACATTCTCCTCCAGATTGGCTAATGCTCCATGAAGTTAAGGGTGGGTCCTGCTCTCTCCACAAGGAAGTGAACATACAGGATAAGAATGTGTAATTGGGTAATACTTTTTAGCCATGGCTGTTTTCAATATGCTCTGGAACATTGAACTAGACTAACCTTTCGTTTGGTTTTTTAATTAGAATGCTGTTCTCAACCACACATTAGTCTACGATAGTTTTAAATTACCATGTATGATTTACAATGATTTAATATTCACAAAATTCCTGCCATCTTCATAGGCTCTGGAATAGGAAGTTGATTGGGAATCATTTCATGAGTGGAGGAGAGCAATTTAAAATTGTTAGAACATTTCATATATCTTAGCACTTGGTTTGAAATGGTTTGGTGCCTACTTAACACAGAAGAATCTGAAATTGCTGGGCAATGAAATTTCAACCAGGGGCTCTGTATCTGAGGCGAACTCTCCAACAAACAGACAGTGTTTCCTCACCACTCCATTCATTTGGCCCTTCCTTTCACCTTGTTTGGGTGTTTTGTGCACATTTCCAGCCAATATTTTACTAGGCTTAAAGTTGCAACAAACTTTGCAGTAATCTAGTCTCTCAATTCCCTCTGTATTTTCTTTTCTTTCAGAAACAGAAAAAGGTCATAACCTATAACTGTTTTGACAAAAACAAACTCCATTTTCCAAACTGCTGAATAATTATTTCTCTCAAAATTTAAGCCTTTTTTTTTGGTAGTATGATGAGCATCAGTAATATATAGTTGTTTACATGACACCTGGGAATCAAAGTGTGGGAAAGTATGTGAGGTTTTCTTCAGTTTGCATTTCATTAAACTAAACATTTTGATCTCAGTTCTATTTTTATCTCAATGAGTTTAAGATTTCCACTTAGCTCTAAACTGTGTAACAGGTAGATTCCTATGGACTTAGAAACAAAGGGAGTTGCTTCTCAATGGTCTTTGAGAAATAAAGCCCCAACTTAAAAAAAAAAAAGAAAAAGATGTCACCTTGTCTGTTTATTGGTATCTGGTATGTCAAGACATTCTTTGGCCCCTGGTGAAGGTATTACTTACTACCTTTGGTAAAATTGTAAAATAGACGAGGATACTTTTAAGGTATCTCCATCCCCTCTTCTTTTTCTTCCTCTCCAATTTTAATGATCCCTAGAGGCCCTAGCACTCTAAGGTAGCATCGTTTTCCAGATCACACCCTTTCCATCTTTTTTTTGGCCCTTTGAAATGTCGTCTCAGTCTTTCCTTTTTATCTCGGGGTAGTCCTCTTTCCTTTCTGTCAAAATATTTTGGCTCAGCATTCACCTTCTGGGGATTTTGATTTCTGTGAATCATTGACAGGTACTTAATATATGTCGGTTAATTTCTAGACTGTTCCAGCTCACGTTTCTTTTATTTTAAAAAGATTAAAATAATTATTTTTTTAAAAGATGTACAATGGGATGATTTAATATCATAGTTAATATCAAACTTAATATTATAATAATATATACATTATAATTACCACAATTAAGGTAATTGACACATATATCACCTTACATGGTTACCACTTATTTGTATAGCAAAAACACTGAAGATCTCCTCTCTTCGCAAATTTCAAGAATATAATATATATCATTAACTATACTAACCATGCTGCACATTAGATCCCCAGAACCTACTCATCTCATAACTGGACGTTTGTATCCTTTGACCAACACCGCATTTCCTCACCCCCCAGCCCTCGGCAACCACCCTTCTCCTCTCTGGTTCCACGAGTTTGACTTTTTTCGATTTCACACTGAAGTGAGATCATATAGTATTTGCCTTTCTGTGTCTGCTCTTCTAACTTAGCATAATGCTTCCCACCTTGATTCATGTTGGTATAGCCTTTATGGGAAACAGTATGGAGGTGCCTTAAAAAATTAATAATAGAACTATCATATTGATCCGGCAATCTGACTTCTGGGTATACATCCAAAGGAAATGAAATCAGTATTCAAAGAAATATCGAGATATCTGCACCCCCATGTTCACTGCAGCATTATTCACAATAGCCAAGATATGGAAAGTACCTTGATGTCTGTCAACAGGTGAATGCATAATGAAAATGTGAGATATATCTATCTCTCTCTATATCTATATCTGTATCTATATCTATATATCTATATCTATATCTATCTATATCTATATCTATCATCTATCTATCTATCTATATGGTGGAATATTATTCAGCCATATAAAGGAAATCCTATTGTTTGCCACATTTTTTTTTTAACAGCCTTTTCGAGACAAGGGATTAATGCCCAGAAGTGACCCTGACCCTGGTGGTTAGACAAAAGAATATTTTTGAGTAGGTGGTCCTTTGCAGTGACTTCTTAACTCTTTGAGAAGGCTTTTATTATTCACTGTCTAATAAAGGCTGCCGGGACCACTTCCTATGTTTACTGAAGGATAAATCTCAGAGCACATTTATTTGTACGTAATGTGTAATTGGGCAGGTGTGCATTGTTTATTAACTTGTTTCAAAGGCAATTTAAGAAAGCTCAAGTCTGATTAAATGATACAGAAATGATGTGTCTGGAAGAAAGATCTCAGTTCATTAATTTAAAAAATTTTTGCCCCTCCCCCATATTGTAAGATGCAATGATTTTTGTTCTCTATGATTTATTGATTTTTCCAAAACGCTGTTTTGAAGTCTCTGAGTTTTCCTCTTGGGTCCATTTCACTCCTAGTTTAGTCCGTCAACACTATTACTCAAATGTTCAGCATTTTGAAGCTCTAAATGTCTTTCCTGGGATTATAACTTTTACTCCCACCTATCTGTTGAATGCAAATCAAATAGTTATCATATACTTGTGATTAAAACACACAACCTCCCAAAAATGTTTATATTTATGTTGCTCTTCCTGAAACATATTCTTGTGTTTTTTTAAATGTTACTGGACAATTGCAAAATGCTTTATCTTTATTTACATATAACTTTTAAAGTGACTTCTCATTAAATCTCAGGAAGCTATCTATGTGTGTCAAGCTTAAACACATTTTAGTGTTAAATTGTTTAAGCGACTTGTGGCAGAGTCATCTGCCTGGAATCTCACTGTGAACTAGGAAGGGTGCTATTAGAACACACAGCCCCTGATGACACTTCTTATCTTATCTGGAGCCACATGTAGAAACTACATCTAATGTTTTTTAAAATGAGCTTGCATGGGCACAAGCAGTGGCTACATAGCTAAGGTGAAGTGAGATGTTTGTATTATTCAAGCTAAAAGACATTCTATCAATGGGAAGCAATTCTAAAAGTTATTTGTCTGGGTTAGTGGTCGCACATTTATCTGGCACTTGAGAAACTGTTCCAGAAGGGTGGGGAGACCCGGAAGTTTGGATGTTTAAGAGTGTGATGCCAGCAGCTGCTTTGGATTTAGGTGGGAGAGGGAGGCTTTGAAGGGCTCTCTGAGGTGTGGAGAAAACAAAGGACAAGACTGAGTGTTGAAAGGAAGGGAATAAGGGAAGGTGTGGTATACATTCGCTTGAAAGAAGGGCAGGGAAGTGAGCTGTGGGAATGAAGGAGGACAGTGAGGCTTTGAGGCAGAGAATGACCCTACTCTGGGCACTGTGCTAAGCATTCCACATCAGGCCTCCGTTTAGTCTCACAACATCCCTGGGAGGCAGATGTTACCACTCCGATTTACATGTAGGGGAACTGGGGCACAGGGAGAAGTTAGAAGCTGCTTGTGGTCACACAGGATGTTTCAGAGCTGGAATTCTGACCCAGATTGTAAGGGTCTTACTCTGTAGCCCATGATTTTAAATCCTTGGTTTTGCTGATTCATAATGTAAAGGCACTAGAGAGATTTTCTTTCCTTAACTTGATCACTTCTCCAAAAGATATTTATTATTCATCCTTCAAGATATTCACCCATTTATCCCTCAAGATGTTCATGTAGTGACCAGTTCTCCTCATCTTGGGCTGTTCATGAGACATTTTCCTGATTTCTTTTCATCATGATGCAGGTTTTAATCCACCTGGCCCTGTTGCTCTTCATTTACATTCCAGGGAGAGAAGTCACCTAACCATCAGCAGCCCCAGGTTGGCAGAGCCTCTGAGTGGCTTCCAGAAAGAGAGGGCCTTAGAAACAACACTAGCCATTCTCCCAGAGATGCAGGAAGGTCCAGCATGTGTCATCCTGTGACTAGCTGTGACTTCTCCTGCAGCTGCTTTCTTCCCTTGTGGCTGCTTCCGACATCGGGTGGGAGCCATGGAAAGCTAGTGTGCACCAGCAGCTCTTGACATGGTAGGCTCTCCATAGATGGGGCCAACCAGGGCAGGCTCAGCCAATCTGGCTCCAGGTCCACGAGGCTGCAGGCAGCTGTGGGCTCTTTATTGCCACTGATGTCCTGGTGTCAGAGCTCCCCAGAGGGGGAAAGGTGGGGAAAGAGCAACAGATGTCTGAACTACTTCTGGTCTTGCAATTTCTCTGTGCGGGATACTATTTGGAAAAGGTCACTAGGATGAACGTGCTTAGAGATGTAGATGTTCTCCCAGGTGGTATAGTTTCAATACTGCGGTTGCTACCACTTCACCATGCGCCTCTGCTCTCTCTGTGGACTAACTTTGTGGACTTTGCTCTTTGTCTCTGTGGGACTCTCAGGGGGATGGAGGACTCAGGTACTGAGTCTTGTTTCTGTATCCATAGTGTCTGGGTCATTGTCAGGCACCGGCAAGAGTCATGGAGAATAATAAATATTTGTTGAATGAATAAATCAGTAGTGAATGGCAAACACCATTCATTGAGATTATTAGGAAGTGTTCTTGAAAGAAATCTGATGAGAATAGTGGGGAAGTTGGACAGGGAAAGAAAGGAAACCAAGTAAGTGTACAAAGGTCCCACAGAGGTTGACTTTGGCTCAGTCACACAGAAGAGCTCTCCAGATAGCATCAGTCACATCTCCGAGTTGTCCAGATCAGGGGTGAGGTCAATGACGTGTTTGTACTCTGCATCATCCAGCGTTGATGAAGAGCTGCCCCCCAGGGCATGAATTCCCATGCTCTCCAGCTGTCAGTACAGGATGGTAGAGCTGCTCCTGCAGCCTGAGGGCTGCCTACTGAGAGAAATACAGGTGCTGGCTATTGGGAGTGAGTGCAGTCGGGTTTGGTGTGCATGAATGCAATGCCTGAAACTGTGGTCCTGCTCTCAGAGCTCCCAAGAGAGAGGATCGGGAGAAGATGTCCTAACTAGTTCTGATCTTGCAATTTCTCTCTTTGGGATACCATTTGGTACTACCACCACCAGCACCACCTTGGAGAATGTTTAAAGTGCAGAGAGCTTCGAGCCCCACTCTGGAGTAATAAAATCACAAGACGCAATATAACAAGGTCTCCCAGGTGATTTTTAAAAGCACACGAAGTGTGAGAAGTGCTGTGGTAAAAGATCTGAGAGATTGTGAGGAGCACTGACATCTATTGCAGGGCAAGGCTTAGCAATTCTCCTAACTTGATAAATTCCCTACCAACTTCTTCCTAAGGGGAGAAAATGTACTCAATGTGTGCCTCCTACCATGGATCCTAGTGGTAAAAGAAGAGTTGATGGCTTAAAAACAAAGAAGCAAGCAAGCCAACAACAATAACAACAAAATTCTTATCCTTGAATTGCAATCACCAGGAAATCAGTGTTTGGGTCTTTAGGAAACAGAGTACTAATGTAACAAATTGTATGTATTTGTGTAAAGACCATAAACTCTACAAAGGCTAACCCATTCAATCCTTACAATAACCTTGAGGTAGGTACTTTTAAAATAACCACTTCCAGATAAGACAATAAAAATACAGAGAAGTAACTTACTCTAGTCACCAAGCAAATGGTGAAACTTGGAATCACGTTTAGGTCCTCTGGTCCTCAAGTCTGGTTTTTGGCTTCTATTCTGGTTCATGTCTTGGTGGAGAGCAAGAGCTGACAGAGACCTAACCTAGAATCCTTAAAGCCACATACACTAATTATCTTGACTGTCCATGCACCTGATTTGTCTTGAACTTTACTATATATTCCCTTCAAGTGGCTTAATTTCAGGAGGTACCGGTCCACCTTTAAATATCCTCACAAGTTTCTGAGATGGAACATCATTCCAGGCTAAGGTGACAGAAATGCAATTGGTGCTAGAGCCTCTTTGAGCTAGGCCTGGAAGTCAGGTTCACATGTCTATCTGGTCAGATGCTTGTGGTGGCTGATGTGGGCAGAAGTGGCTCCAAGCCTTGGAGGCTCGCAGGAAGCTGTCAGTGGAGATGTGCAAGTGCTTGCAGAGAGGTCCTTTCAGAGGTCAAACACAGCTTCCCACCGTGTCCCTCAGAGGCATAGTGTGCTGAAGCAAACACCATGGGAAAGGATTCCTGAGTGATTTCCACATGGGCAAACGGGCTTGCAGGTGGCCCGTGTGGCTGCGAGCGTAACGTGGGAAATAAAGATAAGGGGAGTGAAGCATTCACTCCTGCTGTCCCTGCTCAAGGGGGTGGTGAGGGGGTCTCTCCTGTCACATTGGTTTAATTAAGGGTGGCCAGAGCAGGGCTGTCTTCAAAACAAGTGCCTTGAGTGTCTTAGGGATTTTTGAAGTAGGCTGCTCATTTGTAGCGTAAGGAAGAATGATTTCATTCCATTGAGCAAATCGGCTGGGGAGATGAAGAGCAGTGGTGACTTTGAATTTCACTTTAAGGAGATTATGGAAAGCAATATGGTAATGATTCCTGAGAGTCAGCAGGAGCCAGCTGACTCACTGTTAAGGTCAGGGGCTTTTGCTTATATTTGAATATTATTTGTCTCTTGCTCTTCCACTGATGGACTCTGTGGTCTTGACCCCCATTCCATTGCCTCCAGTTTGCCCATGAGGACGATGGCATTATTTCAGTTCGTGGTGATCTGCTGATTCATGGGGTTCATCCGGGGAAGAAACTGGAGAGCATTCCTTCCTAAACATTTCCTGAGCCCTTGTGAAGACAGGGGGACGTAGCTGTTGGTCTTGAGACGCTCCCAACCCAAGCTGGCCCACCTGTTTGAACACAGAGCAAGCTAACTCTAATTAGCATTTTTGTCAATTCGATTTGTACTGCTTGGCTGAAGAGTCCACTGGAAAGAGTTGCTGGAAATCTTTGCTTTCTTTTTCCACTGTGCTGCCCTGTGCACCTCTGCTTTAGATTCTGTGAAAATCCTGGTGATGATTCTCACGCCGCTCTTTGAACAGGGAAGAGAAGTTCTACTGCCCACTTATCTAGCTCTCTCTGAATTGCTTTCTCAAGACTCCTCTGGAGGGGAGGGGAGGAGTAAGGACTTTGATTTTGCAGCTGTTTTTGTCCTTAAGGACCTGCCTGGGGAGGGTATTGCTCCTAATTTTCCTCAATTCCTAGGTCACTTGATGGAGAATAATGCTGTGAATTTATGTAAACCTGGGCGCCTGGCTCTGCAGGTGCTTTCTCATAATAAATTACCCGCCCCCACCACACACACCCCTATAAGAGTGGTAAGAGTGAATGGAGCTGTCACATAGATTCTTGAGAACTTTTGGTTGTGGCCTCTCCACCTCTTATTTCCTGTATCATTCAAAGTCCAATATTTAGAAACCACTCTAAATATTTAAAATAAAGTGAATTTAGTACAAAGAATGGCGATTATGGGTTAGGGAAGAGATGGGCAGTAAAGCAGAGGACAGTAGGTATTCTAGAGCCCAGAAACAACAAGAAGCTGAGCTATCCCTATCTGGAAGGACACGGTAAAGGAGGTTTATTGGAGCCTGGATTAGGGTGTGAGCTGGGCCAATGATGAAGCACAGCCTCTGCCGGAAAGACTCTGGCTTCTCCGTTCGTCCTGCCTCCCAGTCTCTTGTTAGTGCTCCTGTTGCTCAAATCCAACTGGAAGCCAGTTGATGAGGGAGCATGGGAAACAGCCTGCAGCGGCTGGTCCCTCTGTATTAATGCAGAGCAGGGAAAGGCTGGGGAGGATTTAGGACCAAAGGAGCCCAGGTGGCCCACCTGGGGCACAGCAACAACACAGGTCTGCCCAAAGTCTCTAGTCTCCAGCCTTCTGGGTTATGTGCATGTTTGGTTGCATGTGTTTGGGCACCCGACATAAATATCGATGTGAGATCTTCCTGCTCGCTAGTTACAAGAAGTTGCAGGGTCTGTCACCGTCTCGGGTCACCTTTCATGACCTTCGTGTTCTAGTTCCTATTTAATCTTGTTTCCCATGCTGCCTCCACATCTTCCTGCTAACTCCAGCCACATATTTTCTACTAACAAGCTCAGATCTGACCTGCCAGTCTGCAGAGGGTTCAATTTCATCCCAACTAATTTGGCCCTGATTTCTCTCTATACTCCCTTATCCTCTTCTTGGTCATTAGGAATCATTTTCTTTGATAAGGTAATTGAGATGCTGGGCATAATTTATCAGCTAACCTGGCTATGTAAGGATTTCATATTAGTGAAGATACAGTGGTACGGCTGTGATTCCAGTTCCTGTGAAATACCAGCTCATCCACTCCTTTGACACTGACTGGCAGTAAACTACCATTTATTAAACTCACCAAGCTTATATTATTCTCTGTAGAGGCAGCTGGAAAATTATCCTTGGGTGCCACAACACTAATTTTAATTTTAAAGAAATGAGCCATGAACTGCTGAAAATAATAATTCTCAATGATGACACCTGAGAAGATGTTGTGGGTATCAACCAATATATTAATTTTGTCTGTGGTTTCCAAGTTGCAGAAATCCTCTCGCTAGTTATACAAGAAATGTGTTACAGCACATCCCACAAGTATTTTTGTTTTTCTTTTTTAAATGGCTCTCCACTTTGCTGAACAGGTTCCCGCTCATTCTCATTGGTAATGGTAGGGAGTTGACCAGGTATCTGTTTTTCTGATAAGGGTGTCACAATAACAGTGCTAGCATTCATGTTTTGGTTCCATATTTTAAAAAGATGTCATTCCTACTTAGAAAACTGTTTCTTTTTTTGATTGATTTGAGCAGTTATGCTCTTTGAGGCTGAGAGAATCTGTTTAGCAACCAAAGCGAATATTCTACAATACACTGCTACCAAGTGATACCCACTGCCAGTCTCTGAAATAGTTTGAGATACAAATGCTGAAAAGAAAATCGCTTGAATTCCAAAGGAAAATGAGTCAGCATTGCGTTTCTAATTTCAACTCACCGCCATCGCCATCCCCATGAAAATGTGTTTGCCTCTCTGTTTATAAATTTTATCAGGCTTCGCCTTTTTGCAGTCCCACTTAACATGTTGGAGTCGTTTTCTGCAAATATCCTCATAGAGATAAACCCTGGTTCCCATTCCTAGAGCTCCCTGTTCAACTGCATCATAAACTACATGATGGGTCTTATTAGAGCATCTGTGTAAGCCTTGAACAGCCAGAGTCTGTCCCTAAGTCGTTACAGTTTTGCTGTGCACCATTCGGTTGCTTCAGAGTCAGAGAGGCTGAAAATCAAATAACCTAATTCTCCAGGGCTGAAGGAGAAGGGGCTGCAGTTGCTTATTCTCTTAATTATTTCAATTTCTTTCCTTTCCATCTTGGAAGCACTATCCATGAGACTAACATGGAACCACCAAGGAGAAGATTTATTTCTCTTCACAAATATCAGGTGGTTTACTCAGAAGCAAGTGGCCACTAGAGACTTGGGTGATTTTGATAAGAAGGTCTTCTTTGAATTCAGTGCTTTGTTTCTCCTACCTCCCCGTAGGGTTGTTGTACTGCTTTCCTTGAGGAGATGGGATTTTGCATGGAAAGTTTGTCCTGCTTCAGAAATTAAGATTTTGCAGCTGTAGATAATATTATGACTTCCTTTGATCGCCCTTTAGTCAGCCTTGCAAATAGTTCTAGAAACATTGCTAGTTTTCTTCCCATATCAGATGGCCTAACCAAGTCAATGCCCAAGATAATCATTCTGTGCCCCAAACACAATTTCTGTATCTTTTTTTGAAAACCCCCTTTTAAAAGAAAGAAACCAGACCAAAAGTGAAATATATTATTAGCATACTAACTCCATTCAAGTCTCTTACACTGTTTCTCTCATAGGTCAGTTTTTAAAAATGATTTTATATGTTTCTTAAGGACACAGAGAGTCTAACAATTACAGATATCCCCTATATCAGTCAGGACAGGTCTGGAAATAAAAAGGACACTTGGAAATGCTGATGAACTGGTTGGACTCGATTTTATTGTGACGATGCAGATTAGTGAAAGGGCCTCATTCTTGGAGATAAGGATTCTATTGGTTACGGAGTTCTGTTTTGCAAGTAAGAAAAGACCCAACACAAGTTAGCTTTAATAGTAATGAGACTTTTATTAGCTGCTGTACCTCAAAAGGCCAGAGTCAGCGAGGGGTAGGGGAGGGGTCTAGCTCTGAGATTCTCTCAGCTCTGTTTCCAGTTGGTTTTCTAAGATGACTGCCAGACTCAATGGGGACTATCGGGGGACAGAGCAAGCACCACTTCCAATAATCACTGAATAGAGTCCTGAGTTTACTCCCAGAATTTTAGTTTTAATTGATCTTGAGTGAGGCTCAGGAGTTGGTATACTTTAAAAGCTCTCCAGGTGATTCTCATGTGCAGCCAGGGCTGGGAACTACCCCTCTTATAGAGAGTAGAGGTATGTATCTGAGCCAAGGTTGTTTAATAAGATTTTTGTCTCCTTGGAATTTGAAATCTGGAATGGAAATACCCAGAAACTAGAATATCCAGAAGTCTATGGATGAAGGACCTCTTACATTCTCCTCTTGAGGTGTCTGGATTTACTCTGATCCCTAATCTTCCTAGTGTTTGGCCATTCAATTCTCTTTTTGATTCTGTGAGATACCCTAATGTTCTTCCTTCCATCCATCCATTCAACCATCCATCCGTCCATCCACTCACCAAATGTTTATTCAGTATCTATGGAAATGGCTGGAAAGTTTGACTTTTACAGCCTGTTATCCAAGCTCTTGTCATGAGTAACTCAAATCCTTTTTCATTCTTTGGTGCAACTTTCTTCAGTTTAAAAAAAGACATTCTTTGATTTGTTTTGCACACATGTTCTACTGTTTTTCAGTTTCCTGCCTGCTGGAGCATCAGCATCCCCAAATCTGGAGACAGTTTGGAGAAGTTGCTACTAGCATAGGCTCTCAAGCCAGTCTTCCGGGTTTGACTTCTGACTCCTCTTGCAAGATACCTAATTCGTTTGTTTCTTCTATTTCAGCTTTATTGAGATGTATTTGACACATAAAATTGTAAGATACATAAAGTGCACATAGTGGTGATTTGATATACATTGTGCTGAGTTTCTTTCTGAAGCTGGTGATAATAAAAATATTTAACTCATTGGATGTTGTGACAATTAAATGAGATAATCCATGTAAAGCATCTAGAGTTTTCTCGGTAAATAGTAAGTGATAGCAATTACTGGTAACATCTTCAAGTGTTCTGTTGCTTAGACCAGATATAGCTATGGTTTCTGTAAAAGGTTATGCAGTCTCTGTGACAACTACTCAACTTGGCCATTGCAGCACAAAAGCAGCCCCAGACAGCATGGAAGTAAACGGGGGTGCCTGTATGCCAATAAAACTTTTACAAAAACAGGTGGTATGTTTGGATACGCTCATGAGTCATACACGATCATAGTTTGCCAGTCCCTGGTTGGGAGCAACAGGGGCTACAAGTGTGAAATAATATAGTTGTGGAGGGAGGCTCTTACTCTCCACAGGGTGGCTTATTGAAAACTGTGAGAAAGCTTCTTGAGAACTAATACGATTCTATGAAGAGAAAGGATGGGTCAGGATTCTACTCTTGGCAGGACTTGAGGCCATAAAGCATAGGCTCATCATTACCAGTATACATTTCTCGCTTATATGATGTCAGCCAGTGGGACTAGGAAGGTCTATAGGACTCAGTGCTCCGTGGGAAGGGAGTCTCATCTTTTCCTCTTGATATGCTGCTTGTCACCAGTGTTGGTGGTGTAACTAGGATTCCTGGGAAAGGTAGTTGTAGGACCCAAGTTTTCTTGGAGGAAATCATTTTATAAGGATAAATATTTTTCCTTTGCAGTGCTTATTTAGCCATGTAGAAGCTACTTCCGGGCTCTGCCCGGAAAGGAATTCTTTAAGGACCTTACAGCATGTAGTTAGAGTTTCATTTTTCAGTGCAGTGGAACCAGACTGTGAAAGTTTACTCTGCATTTAGAAGGGAAAAGTGTGACACCTCGCTGTCCCACTTATCAGGAGCTTGGCACTTTTGTGGGCAGCAAGGAAACTTGTAAAGAAGACAAATAAAACCACTGGGAACAATAGGGATTCATTCCCAGAGAACTCCTTGCCCAGCTGTATTCTCTCATTTCCTGGAGTGTAAAATCAGTACTTTCTCCTGCAAAACAAGAAAACCCAAATTAAAACACCAAAGTGAGACAAGGAGAGAGGGAGGGAGACATGAAGGATAGAAATGGAAAGAGAGACTAGGGGAAGGAGACAGAAGGAGAAAGATAGAATTCTTTCCATTGCTCCAGCCCTCGGCTGCCACAGATGAAGAAAGAATGAGAGGCAGAGACACAGAGAAAAGTTCCCCAGAAAGAAATGCAATAAATAAATAAATAAATAAATAAATAATAAACAAACAGAAGGTGCTGTTGGTTTTCAGAGGTGGGATGAAACCGTTCATTGTGACACTTGAAACTAACTTGCATCGTTTCAGGCCTCATCTCGCAGTGCTGCAGTTTGTTTTGCTACCTGGCGTCTCAGAGGGAGATGCACCAGCAGTTAACGGCCATAGGATGGCATCTCTAATGTGCCCATGCGTTCATCCATCCTGTTTAAAAAGCTAGCTCAGAGGTGAAATAATGATCCCCCTGGGGCCCTAAAGTTCATGAAATAATATTTATTAGCTATTCATAGCTAATTCTTCTCTCTGGTCAGCAGATATCGTTTCTTTAAAAAACTGCATAGGATGAGATTAAAACTTAAAATACCTTTTGCTTCTCTGGCAGCAGGTAAGAACCATGGATTTGTCCTGTCTATAAATCATGGGTTTTTAACAAAAACCTTGATTGACTGAAGGGAGGGCTATTTTGTTTGGTTCAAGTTTTCTTTCTTTTCCTGTGCCTTCATTTATGGAAGAAAATGTTAGTGCTGTTTTGCTTTGACCAATAGAAATTTATTGAGGTCCCCGCCCACCCCCCACACCCATACTCACACATCATAGAATTTAATATAAACTTGCCTTTTGGGTTTGCATTTGGATAGGGTAGGGGATAAGGTGATGAGAGGGGAGAATTGTCTCCAAGGGAAGTGGAGAGAAATCTGCGATAACAAACATTGCATTGTTTTTCAGGTATATTTTAGGAGTTCCAAAAGCTTTTGATGACAGTTTTTGGACTGACAATTTTAAAGGTCAGAATGTTTTGTTTATCTGTGGAGTAGAGCAGTCATAACAGTGGCACAGCTAAATAGGTCATGAAAGACACTCGCCTAAACCTAAAGGAAGCTAGACTTTAGCCAGTAAAGGATTTCAGTAAAAATTGACAGGGGTATGAGTATGTAGCACTTTTTCTAGGATGAGTTTGTGAATATTTTATAATTGTCAGATCTTGTATTTCCTTGGGTTACAATGCTGTACATCTATTAGAGCACATCCCATATTTGATTCTAAACTGTGGCTGAGGTTTGCTTTTCAAAATGGACTAGATTATATTAGAGCTGCCGAATAACTCGCTCGGGTCTGTGCGTTGCTGTCCCTGGGATCTGTGCCTTGGGTTGTGTCAAGGCCATTTCTAAGAGGTGGCAAGAGGATAGAGAGTGTAAGAGTAGGAACAAGTTTTCACAGACACTGTGCGAAGATGTCAAATTCAGATGCTTGTTTGGGGCTAGAATGACTATTCCTGGCTGGAATTGCTATGATGCACTGAGTAACATACAATCAAAAAGGAGTGTTAGGGGAGAGACAAGAAGCATTTCACATTTGGAGAAATGGTAGCAAAGCTCTTGGAAATGAGAAAATAAACAAAATCAGGTGTGAATCTCCTCTTTCATAGCGACTCAGAATATTTCAAATTTCCGCTGTGAGATGTGCAGTCTCATTAGATTGCTATAGAATATCCAGTCCGGATATTCACTTCATCAGCAGTGAAATGAAGATCAGATCTGTCTTCTGCCTTCCATTATCCTGGGGACTGTTGGGGGAGATGCTTATCTCTTCCTGGAAATGAAATGCACACTACCTGCTGAATAATTAACCTCTGGACTATTATATGAAACACAGGATTTAACTCCTTGGCTCTGGAAATCACAGGTTGTCCACAAGGACACCCTGAACTGAGCAATAAACTATTGGTTCTGAATCAACAAGAAAGTACAAACACGAGCCTGGTAACAAGAGGGTTTGGCAAACCAAATTAATTTCTTTTGAGCTTTGTGGTGTTCTGTATAGCACCCATCCCTGCCCTTTTTCTGAAGGACATTTGTAGACAAGTGGCATTCATGACTGCTGATAAAGATCCTTGTCATATAATCAAAGCATTACACCGAAGAGAGTTTTCTTCATTGATTTGCATATTCTAATTACTTAAGAAAATTATTCAAGCAGGAGATAGGTTTTTCTAGTTGATTAAAAGCTGTGGATGTTTATTTATAATGGAAAGAGTTTTCTGCCTCTAACGGTTGTGTGTTCGTATGTCATTTCAAACTTTTATTTATAAATAAAATATTTGTGTAAGGTCTAATATTCATCTTTATCTCTTCATCTGTTTGGAAATAATGCTAGAGTTCTCTATTCTTAGATCACCGTCATCATACAACTGCTTGTACTATTGTAAAGCAAACAACCCCTCTACGGATCCTGGGATGGTTTGATAAAAACCATCTGCAATGAAGAGCACAGCCCAGTTCTAACTGCACAGTATTTGTGGGTGGCCATCTCTCTATCATTGGCCCACCCTCACCCTGTTGCTGGAAGGTCATGCACTTTTAAATCATGGAAGATATGTTTGCTTTTCTCTTTCAAGCAGAAATCTCTTCTGTCCAGACACCTATTTTAAATAGTTGCAAGAGCTCTTGAACCCTGTCTTTTGGTGCTTCTGAACCAGTAGGTGCAATGTTCACAGATATGTAATAGAATGAGATGAAAATGCCTGCAAGTATAAATCTGGTAATCCTGGGTTTGTATCTCTTCCCATTTGGCATAAAAGGATTTGAGTACTTGGGAGAAACAAACCTGAAAGGTGTCACATCTGGTGTCCTGATGTTGTTCAAATCAAAGATTAATAGAGACTCATGGGACTTTGACTTTTCCTTGTTATTCCTTTTAAGTGGCAAAAGGACATAATAAGAAACCTAAACCTGCCAGGAATAAAACTATTGGTGTTAAAATCAAACAACACACTGTCTTCCCCCCTTCAGAGCAGGGTGCATCCCGGTCACTTTACCTCAGACTTATTCTCCTCTGATGTGACAATTTCCCCTTGCTATCATGGGTCAAATTTCTCTGTGTCTGAATTAAAACACTTTTGTTAAAATTGAAAATAATTTCTAGATTTACAAAGACGCTCTAGTCTCAAGGTCAAATACATTTACAAGTTCATTTATTTGCCTCTCTGTGAAGGGGAAAGAGGGAAAAACTGAAAATAAACTTAGAGAAAAATGAATCATATTATGAAATGTGTGACTTGTTTAAAGTAAAGAACAAAATTTTACCTTCTAGAGTTAGTCAAAATATTTTCTTCTCCAAAGTCATTCCCGATATTTCATGTCCTGACGTCCCCTCTCCAATTAGACAGAAGTGGTTCTCTCTCTTCCACACTTTCTCATGCCAGCCACTCTTCAATGGTGCTTGACACTCTAGTCTGTCAGGTATTTCAATTATTTGTATTTGTATTTGTATCTCATATTGAATCATAAACTTCTTGAGGGAGTTTTGGTTTGTTCATCTTTGTAGTTCCTCAAACAATCAAAACCAGTACCATATACATAGTAAAGCATGATAAATATTGAATACATTAATGGAGGTGGTGTTTCCTTGTCCTTTTGAGCATTTTGAAACAACTTTTCAGTTTTTTTTTATAAAATGAATACTTATTCAAAAGATGTTTACTATCTGCCAGGTGTTGTTGTGGGTACTAGGGATACAGCAGTGAATAAAATACAAAAAGCCATCCCTGTGGCAATAAAAAAGAACAAATAAATATATACTATTTCAGATGGTGATAGGAATTAAGAGAAAAATAAATTGAGGATGGAGATAGGGAGCACAGGAGGACTTTCAGGGGAGGCCTTTCTGGGAAGTTGTCAATCGAGGAGAGAGGCCCCACAAAGGTGGCTGAGGAACCAACAGGAAGAAAAGTTTTCTAGGCTGAGGGAAGAGCAAGTACAACCTGGAATGTTCAAGAAAGCAAGGGAACCAGTGTATAGTTGCAGCCCAGTGACGGAGGGTGGAAAGATTAGGAGCCAAGGCCAGGGAAGAAGCAAGGGGTAAGATCAGACAGGACCTTGTAGGCGTTTCTAAGAATCTGGGCTTTTGCTCTGAGTTGGGAAGCCCACTGAAGAGTAGGGAATATCAGAGTGACATGATTTGACATATAAGGTTAAGACAAATTTTGTTGATGCCGAAAGCCATGTTTTGGTTATGAGAAATTTTGATGTTACCTGTGAACATGAAATTTCACTCTAAGGTGGAAATCAGTTTAATGGTTTTAGGAACCTTTGAAGTGGACTCACCGTGGGCATCCTGTTGTAATTCCGAGGTGAACCTGAATACTTAAAGCCTATATTTTGTGGCCTGCATTTTAGTGCGTCTTATTTGTTTTAACTGAAGCTTTATTGAAGCTTTATTCTGAGTATGTTTTTATTGCTCCCTTAGTTATCTACCAAGGAGCTTCTGCTATTTGGTGCAAGCGGTAGACACCATAATATGTTGGAAGTAAACTGTCACCAGGCCAGAAGCCATTGTAGACTGGTGGTCACAAAATTTTTGGAGCTTTTGCCTCTATCAATAAAATATTTTTGAATATTTACCCACAATCTACATGTTTATCATTTATATACATGTACTGTAACAGCCATATATGTTTATTATAAAAAATACACTTAAAGGACTTACAAACAATGACATAAATATAAGATAAACACATTAAAGTGATATTTTATTTGTTTATGTTTACAAAATATTTTTGCTCTCATTAAAATATTGTTGCCATTTTTAAATGGGAGCAATGTACCTGAATATGCTTTAATAATTTTTAGACTATTAGTTTAAAACTTTGTGATGAAGAAATTAGAAGGTATGTTTCAAATTCAAGTTTACCTTGAGACTTGGTTTTTGATTATTGTCTCAGTTGAAAAATATTTCTCAAAAATATCCAAGTAGACGTGCATCATGGACATCACTTACTCATGTAAGTCAATTTTCAACCCAGAATTCATCTTGCAGTGATTTTCATTGAAATATGGCTAACAAATCTTCATCTTCTGTGAACTCAATAAAGTGTTCTTGCAAAACTAATTTGAAGGTAATATATTTTAGCATTCTAAACAAAGGCATTCAAAACCTACTGAAACTCTTCACTTGGAAAATTTAAAAACAGTCTTCAGATAGGATAGCGTTTATAGTGATATACTAACAATGTTTTATTCAACGAAATCATATAAATGACGGAAAGATTTCCAAACATTCATGTTCACAATCCTCTTTCCACACACGAATGTCTTTTGAAAAAGCAGCTGCTTTCTTGCTTATTGTTAAAACATCTAATTTACCTTGAAGGGACAGATGAAGTATGTAGCCGACAAAGAGCTTGTACTGGAAATGGGAGAACTGTCAGAACTGCCACCGCCATCTTCTTGTATTTGTACTTGCATTTGTGTCACTAATTTATTGGTTTCTTTGCAGAAGAATCTTTTTTCCCCCATTAGTTTCAGGTGTACAAAACAATGCAATAGTTACACATTTCACCACTCACAAAGTGATAACCCAGCTTCCCCATCTATTGCCCCTCTGACATTATATATATTACAATTCCATCGACTCTATTCCCTATGCTTTACTCCATGTTCTGTGACTATATACATATTAAATTGCAGAAGTATCTTGAAGCCATCAGAGCATTTGGTGAGGATTAGTTTGATAAAACTAGATAAGATGATCTGTGAGTCCTCTTAATTAGGTATGCATAAACTGTATACGAAGGTCTGACAATTAAGTTGGCGAATTCATCCTAAAAAAAGTGTTACATATCTCATTGTTGAATATCACTACGGTCACCTTTGAAGCACTCCCCCTGGGAAACTATGCACCAATGCCAGCGCCTAGTCTGCCCTTCAAAGCAATTTTGGAACTCTTTTTCTGGAATGGCCATCAGAGCTGTCATTGTAGTACACTTGATGTCCTGAATGTCATCAAAACGTCTTCCTTTCAATATTTCCTTTATCTTCAGGTAAAGAGGGTGTTCCAATACAATTATTTGTTTACTGGCTAAAAACTCCCTCACAGACAGTGCTGTGTGAGCTGGTGCATTGTTGTGATGCAAGAGCCAAGGATTGTTGGTGAAAAGTTCAGGTCATTTTCGTCTAACTTTTTCACACAAACTTTTCAGCACTTCCAAATAGCAAACTTGGTTAACTGTTTATCCAGTTGGTACACATTCATAATGAATAATCCCTCTGATACCAAAAAGGGTTAGCAACATCATTTTGACTCTTGATTTGGACTGATGGAACTTTTTTGGTCGTGGAGAATTGGCTGACTTCCATTGTGCACTTTGACACTTTGTTTCAGGGTCGTATTGGTACATCCATGTTTCATCACTAGTGATAACATGGCCCAAAACATCGTCTTTTCTCTCCAAAAGGTCTTGGAAAATTTCAACTCTGCTTTAGTTCATCAATGAGCTCCTTTAGGACCATTTGTGCACACCTTTCTCATGCCAAGATTTTCAGTTAAGATTTTCCTGTTTTTCTATCAATGTGTACTTGGTCAGCCAATGATTTTGATGCACAATTCAATGAATTTTTGCAACGTTTTTATCAGTTCTGCTCATTACTGGCTGCCCTGAACTCTCTTCATCAGTGATGCGTTCTCTTCCCTCAGTAAAACTTTTAATCCATTTGTACACTGCCGTTTTCTTTATGACACTGTCCCCATAAACTTGGACTAACGTCCCTGATTTCACTTCCACTCTTTCTAAGTTTAACAAGAAATTTAATGTTTCTTCGTCGCTCTAATTCAATCTCAGACATTCTCACAACGGCACACAAAAACACACAACAACAATAATGAGTGCCACTCAGCAAGACACCGCCACACGTCGACACGAACACAGCTGTGAGACAATGATATACAATGTTATGAAATCCTACAAGCGGTTTGTACAGTGCTGCCAAAGTAAGTGCACCGTGACAAGTTCGTGAACTTAATTGTCACACCTGGTATAGAGCAAAATATTGAAAGGTAAAGAACTAGCAATGGCGGGGCTGTCAGCTCCTCCTACTCCCTGTCTGGACACGTGTCCTAGACAGGTGACATCTGGCAATTGGACATCTGTGCTGAATGAGGCTGTGAGAGCTGATCTATAGATTAGATATCAGACTTTGATTTCGTTCTCTTTTTAAGGATTAAAATATATAAAAATGGTAGAAGTCTGAGTATGTTTTCGGCACTGTAAAGGATTATCTTGCACCACCGGGGTTTGTTCACTCCATGTGAGAGGCAGCTGTACTATATGCTGGCATTTTCAAATGGGGCTCTTGGGAATCCTGATGAGATGCAAAGGGTTAAAAAGTCTTGCTGCTGCATCGTTTATAAGATCCCATAAACAAAATAATAGTTTTGGGGACAGAGATAATTAATTACATCACAGTAGTAAATGAAAGCAAAGTTCATTAAACCTCTTTTGGCTGGTCGTTGCTTATGTTTGAAAACAACTGAGTGTCTACAGCTGTCCAAAAAATACCATGTCACCTATACTTTCTAATAACTAGGCGCCTGGGGATGGCTTCCAGGAAGGCTTCTTCCTTTTATAAATTCCATTTTCCAGCTAGTTTCTGTCTTGCCTCTCTTTTTATTTTTCCCAGATTGGGTATGCCATTGTCTGGAGAGAGGGTAGGTTCATTTATTCCTTTCTCGACTTTGATACCAAGTTACCAGCACCATCTCAGGAAAGAAAGTGAAAAAAAAGGGCTCTGGGAATACAAAGCTCTTCATGTTTGTTTACTAGCTTAATGGTGTGAGTACACCTCTCAGAGTTTAAAATTCCCAGGGCTGCTGAAGAGCAAAAATTTTCTCAACCTTTTTTTTTTCCTTTCCTGCAAAATATCTTGGGAGAAGAGTAAACTGTTAAGAGGTAGAGGAATTGCAAATGGTGTGTGGCTGTAGTGTTGATGGGTGTTACCACAACTGAATGATGTTGCCAATTCCAGGGACATGAAAAGACGGTAGAAGGAAAAGGATTTAGTTTTATCAGCCTGCAGAGGTGTGTGGGCAGAAAATGCCCCTGGGCATTTCCTTCCTTCCTTCCTTCCTTCCTTCCTTCCTTCCTTCCTTCCTTCTTTCCTTCCTTCCTTCTTTCCTTCCTTCTTTATTTCCTCCTTCCTTCCTTCTTTCCTTCCTCCCTTCCTTCCTTCCTTCTTCCTTCCTCCTCCCTCTCTTCCTTTCCTATTTTCTTTCTATAGAGCATAGGAACATTTATAACAAATTTTTGGGAAAAAAAAGATAAACTATTTATTCCAGGTATGAGTTATTTAAAGGAAGCCAACGATCCCAGAGATTTCAGAGCCTGGGTGTGGTAAGAAGGGTGATCCTAAGACAGGGTGGCCTGGTGGGGGGTATTGGAGCCAGGTGTGGTTATCCCAACTGAGCATCCATTACAGGTGGGGGACTGGTGGCCTGACATGGGGTGTCAGAGCATGAGCGTCCACAACTGCTGCGTGTGAGCAGTCAGCATACAGTGTCAGAGTCCAAGCAGCCTAAGGAAAGTATTCACATGGACAGAGTGTGACAGCCTTTTGCAAAGCTTGAGTTCCTACCTTTATGCTTTGTAAGGGAAAGGAAACATTTCTCCACCTCTGCAAGCCGAGGGAAGCACTACTAAATCAATGAAAGATTGACCTGCTGCACCTTCACTTTAGACTGTCACCAAAAGAGATATGAAAGCCTAGGAGAAAAGGACTAGACACACAAAACATATCCCTGGGAAAGAAATAGGAAACTGGTGTTTCAACACGTTTGGATAAAAACATAAACAGAATCTTCCCAGTCAGGGCTCCCAGTAATTTTGTGTTCATGCTTACAAAGCATGAACAAAAAATAGAAAATCTCTTACCTTGAACCTTACCTTCAGAATGGGAAACAAGCTTCTTTGTCCTCCTCCTGAGCATGACTTTGGTATGACAGAGAGGAAAGGCTCTGGAGTCAGATTTTATATTTTTACTTCATGAAGGGCATTATTGTGGGGCTGTGAAAAAGAAAGACAGCCTGGTCTGTGAAACTGGGTGGATTTCATACAGAAGATGCCCAGTCCTCCTTAGAAACCCCCATATATGGTCCTCTCAGCCTGACTTACAAATGGCACGATGTGGATATGGTGCAGTGAGAGAGGGTGGGCTGTCTGTTGCACCCTCACCATAATTTCTCTGTGTGCCCAGAGTATCATCCTCTTTCTATACTGTGGCTTTATTTGTGCAGCCCCCCCGCGCCCCATTAAAGGGGGATCGAGGATGAGCTGTGATACAGGGCAGTTTTTTTTCTTCTTCATGTTTTATCACTGTGGTAGTAAAATTTCTCTGTGTGCCCCTTTGGCCATTCCACTGCTGGTTATCCTTGAGACTCTCTCTTATTTTTCTGATCCAGAATTCACTTATCAGTTCCCCATATGTGCTATTCCTATGGTTTGCTTTTCATAAGTGAGTTACACAAGACAGGGTTATCTATAGTAAAAGGAACACAAATTCCAAAATGGAGGCAAATTACCAGTCAAATAGGTTCTTTCAGCTCAGATGTACCTTGGATTTTCTAGGAGCTTTAAGTGGTTCTATTTCAGCTCACCTGCCCTGATTTTTAAAATTTAAAAATGAATCATTTTCTGAGGTGCTACATGAAGAAATACGCTTTTTAAAATCATGTGTGGAAGTTTCTTTGTTCTCCTAACATTACGTTTTCGTAGTGTTAGTTTGAGCAGATAGGTATCATATTTTCCTTTAAGGTTAAAGTTCAAAGTTATGGTATATAATTTACAAATTTATTCTCCTGGCCTACTTTTTAATTTACTCCTTCATTTTCTTTCTGTTATTCTTGGCCCTCTCCTTTTTCTCCGTGGGCTGTTCGGGTGCTAGCACACACACTGTGAATATAAGCTTCTCTTCATATTCATCTTTGATCCACAACACTTGGAACTGTGCTTGGCATATAGTAGACTTTTAATAAATGTTCACTGAAATCCAGTTTTAACTTTTTCAGGTGATTCCTCTGCTCACGACTCAATATCCTTTGGGTCTTAGACAGTTTTTCCTGAGTACTTTGGATGGAAAATGAGGTGCAGAATAAAGAGCATACAGGGAGTAGGTGAGAAATAGTGGATTTTGATTTTGGATGGCAAGTGTAAGAAGGATAAAAAGAGCCTCTTTTTTGATAGGGTTGACATCTAAGTTTTGAAAACATTGAGTTCAGCACTAGATTGATCAACTGTCCAGGTTTATTTGGGATGGAAGGAGTTCTGGGATGTGTGACTTTCAGTGCTAAAACTGAGAAAGTTGTGAGTTGGTCATCCTACAGCTCAACTTATATTTTAGGATGGAAAGGTACTCCACAGTAGTGGTTCTCAACCTTGAGTACACTTTAGAATCACTTCGGGAGGCTTGAAAAGCAGTGAGACACGCCCCAAATTCTGATGTAGGGTGCTGCTTGAGCATCGGGATTTTAAGAGCTCCGCAGTTGATCTTAGCGTGTAGCCACGTGGAGAGTAGCTCATGCCAGGCAGTGCTGATGTAGGACAGAGTTGTTCTCATGGTTGTGGTGATGTGCAAATTGTCTTGACTTGGTGAGCTAGGCCTGTTGACAAAGGTTGGTTTGGGTATGAAGATTGGTGAGAACGGTAACTTGGCCAATGTTAAGGCTTGCTTTGATTTTTGCTGCCATTTGCTATTGAAGTAACAAAGAAGCAAAAGCAATACTCCACATCAGGAGAAAGTAGAATAGATACAGCTCACCAAACTCCTCACATACTTCTTGTGGGAGGCATCTTGACATGGTCCACGTGGCCCGGATGGACAGGGAAATTCTCCTGATCAGAAGAGCTCAGAGCTGTGGGTTAGCAACTGGATAGATAAATAATGACCTCAACACTAGAAGTCCACCAGCTATATAAAGATATTACTGCTAACCCTCAGTAACAAAGTTTTGCATTTTTTTTCTTACTGAATCACTGTCTTTGCCAGACTTGGCCACCAAACAGCCAAAAGATACAGTTGTGGGTTCTATTTGTACATTTCTCTTGCAGCCCACACCAGTGTCATTAACCCTGACAAAGACTGTCTGTCAAAGATGGTTGTTAGGGAGGGAGTTTCTGTTTTACATCTTCCGAAACGGAAGCGTGTGAAGGTTAAATTTATCAAATCCAGCCAGTAAAGATGAAGTTAGAATCTGCTTTCCCTGATGCTCTGGAAAATCCACCCAGCTCTTTCTTCATGAAAGCTTTATATAAAGTTTAGCCACTCTGCTGTGTTTGTAAAGAGGCCAATCCCTTCCTAATGAGAGATGCATGGAGATAACAAACGCGTTATCTATAGGCTACCAGAGAGTCATTATGTGGAAATGACTTTCACTCACTCTTGATCCGGGTGGTATGGGGATATATAAATCTAATAATAAAAGGCCTTAGCGCTTGTGGATAAGCCCTGAGGTGTTCAGTTCCCTAATGGCTTACCCTTTTAAATTAAATTAGAATTATCCCTTTATCATTTAGGCAGCAACATTGCTTTTTGGTCAAGCACTGTGAATTATTCTAGAGGTGTGGGGCATAAAAGCCTGTGCAAACTGCCCTCTTTCAATTTATTGAAGAATAATGGAACAGCTCAAAGCTGAGAGGGGGTAGTGGTGCTCTGTGGAACTTTAAACTGTATGGTTTGGGGGCTCTTTTCATGAAAAGTGGCAGGGAAGAAGGGCCATGCTGCCTCTATGCAGTGGGTCTCCTTCCCAGTGGCCTGTCTCCCACCCAATGCAGTTTTGCTGCTTTGGCATTGGTAAATGGGGCTGTCACTACTGTATTTCCCCCCAAATAAGCCCTAACTGGAAAATAAGCCCTAGCATGATTTTTCAGGATGCTCATAATAAAAGCCTTACCCCCAAAACAAGCCCCAGTTAAGATCGTCAGCCAGACTGATGCATTTAGTACGTCCGTTGTAACACACGACGGATGTATTGAGTTATAACATAATAATATTAATGTATAAATATAAATGAATGAATAATGTATTGAGTTATAACATAATAATATTAATGTATAAATATAAATGAATAATATTATTGACATTAATACTTAAAATAAATGATAATATAAATTTTAATTAAGTATTTGGAAACATCCAAGCGGGTGCCTTTGGATGAGAGGTAAACGCCTATGTAAACAGATGAACTGGAGACTTATTGCCAAAAGACCAATCAGAGTACAGACACAACACACGAATAATGTGCGCACTTGATAACGAACGGACATGGTTGTGTCTTATATGAATCTTCATCATTCAATACATCATGTGTTGTAACGGACGTACTTAATGCACTCATGTGAAATAAAGAAACGTTTTCTGAATTTTGGTGCCTGCAATTTTTCATCGCTTTTGTGTGGACCATCATTCTTAACTATTGTCATTTTTGTTGCCACTCCTGTCTCGTAAGTCTTCAATTAACACTTGATTTAATGGTAGATTTAAAGGAATAATATTTTGACCCCCAGACAAGATGAGTGCAAAAAGAAAGAGCTATTCTGTTGAGTACAAGAAACGAATCGTGAAGGACTCCCGGGGCAAGAATCTTACGGCTCTCTGCAAAGAGAGGAAGTTGGATTTCCGAATGGTCTGAAAGTGGCGAGCAGAGTATGATAATCTCAATCAACAGGTGGACAAGGGAAATGCTAAAAAGCCCAAGTGTGGATCAGGTCAGCAACCATTATTTCCTGAGCTGGAAGACATCATCTCTGAATGGATTGCTGACAGGAGAGCAAAGGCTTTGGTTGTGCTCAGGGCTGATATTCAAGCGTTTGCCCTTGTAGTGGCACCACAGTTAGAAATATCCCTAGAAGAATTCAAAGCATCACAACACTGGCTGGATGGCTTCCTTCAATGATATGAACTGTCTCTAAGATTGACAACACTGTTCAAGCTGGAAAATACTGAAGTTATTAAACGTGCACTTGCATTCAAGTCCTTTGTTGATGGCATCGACTTTTCTAAATACCAACTCTCCAACATGATTGCTATAGATGAAACTGCAGTGTTTATGGGCCAAGGATCTCAAATGACAATTGATCAGAGGGGTGCCTCGTCAATCTACATTCCCTCCACTGGTTACGAAAGTGCACGTGTTACATGTATTTTGGCAATTTGTCTGGATGGAAAGAAAACCCCACCTCTAATCATCACTAAGGGCAAGAAAGATAAGGTTGAACATGTTTCAGGCATTTATGCTCTTGAAACCGAAAACGCCTGGTGCACACAAGCAGTTATAAGGAAGTGGGTCGATTTAATACTGCCACTTGTTTTATGAGGTGGCCGAAGAGGTCTGCTACTCTGGGATTCAGCCGGCACTCACCATGCTAAAGACATGAAGAACTTCCTTGCAGAGAGAATAATAGATCAAATAACGATTCCCACAGGAATGACTGCCTATCTCCAGACTCTTGAGATTGCAATAAACAAGCCATTCAAGGACCATTTGCTCATGGAAATCAATGACTACATTGAAAATAGAATGGAAAGAAATCAGCGTGGAAACTTTGTGAAGCCTAGCCTACAAGAGGTCATGACTTGGGTGAAGAATTCATGGGATAAAATCACTGACAGCTGTGTTGCCAATGCACTACGAGCAGGCTACATGGACAAGAAGTGCTCATTTAAGGAGAGCTCTATTGCTGGACATGAGAGATTGGGGCCAGTGGTTCTACAGGAAACGGAGTCGCAAGAAATTCAAGCTGGAATTCAGGGTTTGGAGAGTTATGACAATGTTCCAGAAGAAGATATGATTGTATTTGAATAAATGTAGATTTTTGTACATGAATAAATGAATAAATGTAGATTGTAGTACATGAATAAATGTAGATTGTTATGCATGAAAAAATAAGACATCCCCTGAAAATAAGCCCTAATGTGTCTTTTGGAGCAAAAATTAATGTAAGACCCAGTCTTATTTTCAGGGAAATATGGTAATATGGCTATATGGATGCTGCTTTACTGTAAACACGGTCATCTTGGCTTCAATACATAATTCAAATTTGAGCCTGAAACCTACTTATGCTTTGTCAATATTTTATATCCTTTTAAGGATCTAGCCCTTTTAGCCTGTCATCTATTTTTTTTTTAAGTGGAAACACAGATTTCCCAAATTGTAGGATTTAATTGAAAATCAACCATCTGTTTCTGAACTTTGACCTCTCCAGGATTGGCCACAGCTGTCCTGAATCTGTCCAGCAGCAGCAGCAGCAGCAGCAGGGCTTTTCCACAGCTAAGTTCCTTGGTAGAGGCCCAAGCTATCTCTCTGCATCTCATTTGCTTTTGCACAATGCAGCTGGTGCTCTGCCTCTGTTGCGGAGGGTGAGCTGTCAAAAAACTCCTGAAAATGATCTGATTGGCTTTAATTCTTCCAGAGAGGAGTATAGGGTCCTCTCAAGAAATGCAGCAGGAGAACATTGTGCTTTAGTAATCTTCGAAAGTGATAGAGGAAAGTGTGTCTTAGACAGGAAGAAAAATCTCTTATATGGTGAGTATGACATAGGTTCAAACTGAAGAATCATTATAAATTATGTCATTCTGCAAGTTATTAAAATCCTGCCTTCCTCAGGGGGTGGTTTTTCCGGAATTCCTCTTTAGATAGGGTCATGGAAAGTACCCACCATCAGAATAGTGATTCTTTCTTTCTGATGAGGTGGTGGGTGGCAAGCAGTGGGCTCCGTGACTCCTATGTCTATTATATAGGAGGAAGGATGTTTTCTCACATGATAAAAATGTTTACTATAGCATCATTTCAGAGAAATGTCAAAACCTATAGGCTGAAACACAAAGTTCCATTCCAATCATGGATCCTTATTCTGAAGTATATCTCAAAAAGGGATTGACTTCTCCGAGGCACTCATCTGGGTTTAAAACAAAAGCTATAATAAACACATTCTGATGACTGGAAGGAAAACTAGAATGTGGTAAGTGTTGAAAGTTTGGGAACCAATAAAAAGGGCCTTGGCTTTGCCTATTCTTTCACATATGAGGTGTGATAAAAAAATATGGTGAATATGGAAATTAAAAATAATTATTACAGTAAAAGACACATTGCCATTAATCCCCCTCAAAATACTCCCCCTTGTTTTGAAGGCACTTATCCCATCGTTCTTGCCACTTTCTGAAGCAGTTCTGGAAGTCCTCTTTCATGAGTGTCTTTAGTTGTGCTGTCATGGCTGCCTAGACGTCCTGAATCATTTTAACTTTGGGGAAGAGCCAGAAGTCCCATGGTGCCAGATCTGGTGAATAAGGTGGACGAGGACACACCGTAATGTTTTTATTTGACAGAAATTGCCATATACCAGAATTGATGTGTGACATGGAGCATTGTCATGATGGAGGATGAAGCAAAGACACACACAAAGGGGGAGTTCCAGAACTGCTTCAGAAAGTGGAAAGAAGGGTGGGATGGTGTGTTTGAAACGAGCGGGAGTATTTTGGGGGGGGATTAATGTCAAAGTTTAAAATTTAAACATTCATCGTATCTTTTGATCACTCCTCATAGTCCTTGAGTGTAAGGCTATTGGAAATGGAGAAATATGTGATCAGTGATTTAGAACATTTGCTTAGACTTTTTAAAAGAAGAGATTATTATCTATTGAACACTTATTATTTGTAAGGTATTTATTATGTGCAAAGAATTATTATAACATGTATGCATGATTTTTGTTATCAAGAAACTTACAGACCAGCAGGACATATGGATTCTATCTCCACATTAAGTATAGTTAAATTCAGTATGTGCAAAGCACCATGGGGCAGGTATAGTCTGAGCTCTGTGGCTGTTCAGTGGAGAGAAAACTCATCTCTGGCTGTGTTGATCTGGAAATTTCATAGAGGAGGGGCATTGAACTGGGCCTTAAAGGATGGGTAGGTTTGAAAAGGTGGAGATGGAAGGAAGCCAGATCAGATAAAGGTGACAGCATTAGTAAAGTGCAAGATGAGAAAGAGTCAGGGGTGTGTTTGGGAAACGGCTAGTAGCTAAAGTCAATAAGGTTGTAATGTTTCTATGAAGAAGATGTAGAAGGTGAAATGAGCCAGACTGTGGCAAACCTTGATTTACGCATATAAGAATTTGTTCTTAATTCAGTAGTCATTACCTGGGTTTCCAGCAGGTGTGGATCATGACAAACATGGCCCTTCAGAAGGGCAAGTCTGTACTTCCTCTTTGTCCTGAGTCTAGCTTGGTTGTGAAGAGAATCAAAGCAGTCTCTAAAGAATATTGGAGTACTAGATAGTTTACTCCAAAAGAACATTAATTTGATTAAAACCTTTAACTCGGAAACTGTTATGCTTTTTATATGCTTTCTGGAGGGTAGGGTGGAAAGGTTTCAAAATCTGCAACCAGGCCAGTGACTATAACTGATTGTGTGTGTTGGGAGAGCAAGGAAGATGAGCATTGCCTAAGGATGTGCCTTCTCAGAAGATCTGAGAGATTTATTTCAGAACATTTCAGCTGATCCTGAGATTTTGAGAAATGATCAGAGTTCAAAATCTAGGATAATGGTAAGGAAGCAGAATACAGGCCCACGAATCTCCAAATCATTGAAAGAAAAGAAAGTTAAAAAAAATGTTTCCTATGATGTTAAATCCTTTTTTTTTTTTAAACTGTGGTTCTGAATCTGAACATGCAGAAGTGGGAAAATCCCATTGGTTCTTCTTGTGTTAAGAAGGATATTAATGACAAAATCTTCTTATGTGGGGAGGGAGCTATACTGGAGGGTATTATATCTCATTCTTTTCTAGAAAGTCTGAAATGACAGTGTCATGGTTGTCTGTCGTATTCACCCATTTGTCAGATAATAATCACTGGTGTGATTTCAGGATTTCTCTACCTCCTGCAGAATATGCCGAAATATTAACTTGCTCGGTTACTGCGTGTCTTCTATTTTCACATAGATTCTTTTTGCTGAGGTATTAAAAGCTAGCACGCACTTCCTATTCATGCCTTAATGGTCATTTTGTCCAAAGAATCAGAAGGACCAGAAGCCTTGTATGGGAAAAAATTACCATTTATTAACTATCTATAACTATTTAATGTCAGACAGCTCACTGAGCACTTTCCATCTTAAGCATTATCTCATTTAATTTCCACCACAAAACTGTAAGAGAGATATTAGACCCATTCTTTGGCTGAAGAAACTGAGGCTTACCCTGTGGCAGTGAGTTGCCCAAGAACATGCAGCAGTAAGTAAGGACACCAGGATTTAAATCCAGGCAGATCTGAGATCCAGCCCCCTTTTTTTCCCCACCATGCTGTCTTTAGAGGTTTTGAAATCCATGAAAACTCTATCTTTTCTGACCATGGAAACTCTGCTAAGAATCTTCAAAATGAGTTGACAGGTTGCCATTTAGTTCCCCAACCCAGTGATTCGATTTTATTCTATCTCTCTTTCTCTGTCATCTATGTCTCACTGGCCTGCCCATGGCCATTTTTCTCCCTAGTGGTTCTGAATGTAAGAAAACAAGGGAATAATGAAGATCACCACAGGCCAGGAGTATACGTACATGTCTGCAGTTGTGTAGATTGGAAGTTTCTTAGCAACAGGATGATGTTTTAGGAGAATCTCCTGACTACAGCACCAATTCTTTTACCCTTGGGAGTTTCTCAAAAAGGAAGTATCTTTTGATGATAAACAAGCACATCATAATAATTAATTTCCTTCCCCACAGTGTTTGGCTTTAGCTACAGGTAGACATTTTTGTGTAGCTGCAACTACACACAATATAATATAAGCTCTCTTATATTATAATGTAAGTTCACGGTGGGAAGTTCGCAAACTTAATTGTCCGACCATTCTCGTATGTGTCAGTGCTGATTTTATGGTGGGCCAGACATTGACAGATGAAACTATACTTACAAAGTTGTGTTGTTTATAAGTCCAACGGAAAATTCTTATGTCTTATCTTACTTGATTTTTTAAATAAGTTTTTCACACATCCACCATTCACTCTTTCCTAGAACAAAATCTTCTTGCTTCCCTGTTCTGTATGTTTGTCCTTCCCTACTTCCCTGGACACTTCTTTGCCATCTTGGGTTTCTTGAGTACTCAGTCTTTATGTGATGAAGATTCTCAGGACTCAGCCCTCAATTCTTTCCCCTTCACACTTGGGCCCTAGATGATTTCATCTGTTCCTGCGGCTTCAGATCTTTCTGCCAAAGTTCCCTACAATCAAAGTTTTAGCTCGAACCTCTTTCCAGGTTCAGCTCTAAATGATACTCCTTCTGGGATATATGATAGGTACCTCAAATAAACATGTTCAAAATGGAACTCATGTTCTTCTACTGCTAACTTGCTCTTTCATTGTATCTCTAGCTCATCAAATGGTGCTACTGTTTACTTGGTTGCTCATGCCAGACACCTAGCTAGCTTCCTTCTCCCTCCCTCCTCACATTCAGCTGAGTCATTGGTATCACATCCTGCTGAGTTTACATCCTCACTATTCCTTGCAGCTCTCCCCACCACCATATTTTGAACCACCACCATCTTTTCCCTGAGCTGCTGCTGGAGTTTCCTACTTGGTCTCCAAACATTCATTCCATATAAACCTCAAATCCATTTTCCATTCAGTAACCAGATTTATCTTCTTCATGGGCAATCTGATCATGTTGCACCTCTCTCTAACCTTATCCATAAGCTGCCGTTTGCTCTTACGAGAAAAGCTCACCTCCTTGATGAGCTTGATTCCTCCTGCCTCTTTGACTTCAGTGTTTGCTACTCTCCCCCTCACGCATGATGCTCTCAGTTCATGAGTGCACGTTCAGTTCCTTGTTCTCATCTGCTCCTCAAGGGCTGCATGGACCATTTTTCTCCATGTCTCCACCCTTCTCCTAGTCCCCAAGCTTGATGAATGTGTATTCATCCATCTAATCTCATATTAAATGTCCCTTTCTTCATGAAAAGTCTCTTGATCACCAGTCCCTCACTGTTTAGCCCTCACTACTGTATATTCTTGCAGCACTTTATACATTTCCCTTATCATGCTTTATCATAAGCATTTGGATAATTATGTGTTTAATGTCTGTGTTCCTGCCAAGATGACAAACTCCAAGCTCCATATGAGCAGAGCTGTGTTAATTCTTTTCACTATTGTATCTTTAATTCCTGGTATACTGTGCGGCCCAGAGTAGGCATCCATTATATATTTCACAATGTATTAATTGAGTGAATAAGTAAATGTTCTTGGGGTGGATCTAAGCTATAATGTGCAGTGCAGTAGCCACTAGCTACAAGTGTACCTGAAATTTGACTATTGAGATGTGCTGTAAGTGTAAAATACACACTGATTTCAAAGACTAAGTACGAAAAAAAAGTAAAATTCCTCATTAATAATATTTTCTTTTTTTTGCTGCAAAAAGTTTTATTGTTTCAGTTTGGCCCATGGCATGAGGGAGGCTCCAGGGTGGTTAGAAGCCTGCCTAGTAGCCTGCCTGAGTCTCTCCCTAGAGACTCAGGCAGAAGCCGAACACCAGGGGGATGCAGAGGGGCCCCTGAAGGGAGATCCCAAGTGTCCTAGTCATGTCTGAGGGTGAGCAAGTATCCAAGAGATACTTGCCCAGCAAAGCCTGGGGGCTGGCCAGCTGTGGAGGTTAGTCAGGTGGTCGCCCATCTTTCTTGATGAGTTTCACCTCCTCATCCAAGAAGTGGCTCTCCAGGAAGTCATAGAGAAGGAGGTCTGTGTGGGCAGAACACAGGGCATGCAGGTCCACAAGGATCTGGTTCAGGGTCTTTCCCATGACCATGGCGGCTTCCATGGCATTCTGAGTTTTACCCCACTCATCTTGGCAAGGCTTCTGTAGGTCCTGGAAGAGGGTGTGGCAGCCACACTGGTTTTGCATCTTCTAGAGATGCTCGGCACCTTCATGCTTCTCCTTGGCCAACTCGCGGAAGAAGTGGCCCACGCCCTCCAGAGCCACACTGTTGTGGTCGAAATGGAAGCCCAGACAGAGATATGTGTAGGAGGCCTGCAGATGCAAGTTGACCAAGTGGTAGACGGTGGCCTCCACCTTGGTGGAATAATTCTGATGAACTTGGGAGCTCGCTCATGGTTGCTTGGTAATAAGGAGTTAAGCTAAAAAAAGTGTTGGTCGGTTTCAGAGGCTCAGGATGGCTGAGATGGTTCTGATAACTGCGACTGGAAAAGAGGTTGGAGGGTGGTCAGAGGCTGGAAGAAGGGGTCTTCCAGCATCTCTTTCATTCAAACATTGTTGAAGCAAGAAACGGATCTGGGGAACCACTGAGGGCACTGAATAATATTTTCTATTTACTAACATGTTTAAATGATAATATATGGATTAAATAAAAAGTAATATTAAAATTAATTTCATTTGTTTCTTTTTACCTTTTTTAATGTGACTTCCAGAAAATTTAAATTCCATGTGTGGCATGCATTATATTTCTGTCGGATAGCACTGTTACAGAATATCACTTTGAACTGAAATTGAATGCCAAAGCTTTTAAGCTCCCTTATATTAAAATGTTAAAAGCGTCCCTTTTAAAACTTTCCGCATTGTTCATACTGCAACCTCATTCTTTCCCTGTCCATTGTGTTCGGTTACTAGGCTCGTGGGGTCATCAGTCTCCCTGTCTTGCTCCTCCCCTCTCACTTGCTAATTTCTCTGCGGTCACAAGGGTGCTTGAGAAAGATCTGTAATTGGCAGTCCCCTTAACAGTGACTGTGGGGAAACTTGCCCTTGGTGCAGTGATAGTGCCCGCATGTCAAGGGATCTCTAGACTCATAAGTCTAAAAACTACATAATTGGTATATGAGAAACAGGAGTTGGTGTTTGTCCTTGAAACATGTCTTCTGTGGAACCTGACAAAGTCATGTAGGAATGGTTTTGTCATCTGAAAATGAGCGCTCCCTTCCCTACCCCTCCATCCCATTGCTTAGATTTTACAAAGAGTTATTTGGAAACACTCGTTTCATTATTTCTACTTTCCCTTAAAAATGTGGAAAATCTCTGTTGGGATGCTTTAGATTTATTAAACACATCCTATCGTTTTTGCCTTTGCTGCTACTGACCTATTTTGAATACTTGCCGTATATATTTTTTTCTTAATGAAACAGTCTAGTGAATTGATTTAATTTAAACATTGCTGGGAAAAAGTATAATTTTCCAATTATTTGTTGCTTCATTGTTATTTAATATATTTGAATACTATGTGTATTAGTGTTGTTCAGAGAAACAGAACCAATATATTTTTATCTCTATCTCTATCATTCTATTTCTATCTCTGTCTCTATCATCTATCTCTCTATCATCTCTCTATCTCTATCTCTGTAAAGAGATATAGATATAGATATAAATGAAGAGACTTTTTATAGAAATTGGCTCACATGATTATGGTGGCTGAGGAGTCCCACGATCTGCCGTCTACAAGCTGGAAACACAGGAAAACTGATGGTGTGATTTAGTCTGAGTCCGGAGGCTGATGTCGTAGTCTGAGCCCGAAGGCCCCAGATTCAGGAGTGCTGATGGCCGCGAGCAGAAGGTGGGTGTGCCAGCTCAAGCAGAGAGAGCAAATTCTTTCTTCCTCTGCCTTTTTGTTCTATTCAGGCCTTCATCACATTGGATGATGCCCACCCATACTGGCAAGGGCACCTTCTTTAAGTAGGGTACCGATTCAAATGCTAATCTCTTCCAGAAATACCCTCAAAGACACATGCAAAAATAATGTTTTACCATCTATCCCGGCATCCCTTAGCCCTGTCAAATCGACACTCTAAATTAACCACCACACTATGGATGCTACATACCATTCACAGAATAGGAAAGAAATTGATCGGCTTTTGTCTTTAAGAAATTTACACTCAGGTTTATTGCACTATCAGTCTTGGACATTGCATACAATCCAGGACAGGCTTTGCCTGGAATGGGAGGCTCTAATTATCTGGGGTTCATCTGGCTTTGTGTTTGTGTCCAGCAATTTTTGATTTGGCTCATCATTAATGATTACATTTGAACCATCACCATGTTCAGAAAAAGTCATCCTTGTTCCCTATTAATTGCCCTATTAGAAGCACTGGTTTTCAATCTTCACTTGATCAATATCCAGTATATAATCTAATTGTCTCCTTTCTGTGCCTATTGGCAGCACGAGGCCATCAGAATAGACTGTGGTTAGTGTTAGGTAGAAGTTAGAAAATGTAGGAGGAGGAGAGATGGCAGGGGTCCATAGTGCTTATGGAAAAACCTCATAAATAGCTTTGATTAACTGCCTCCAGCCACATATCTGTTTTTGCAACAACAGATGACAAGAGGTGGTCTGGAGCAAGATAAGGGTCTGAATCAACAGACCTCCACCCATCTTAGGAGTTCACGCCCTCCCGTGGAAGAGCAGGCACCACTTTTCCTGCCAAATCAATAGTATGTAACTCCCTCACCCCACCCAGCAAATTATAAGTCCTTGGGACAAGGGCTCTGTCTCTCTCTCTCTGGCCCTCGTGCTCTCCCTTGCTCTCTCTCTCTTTCTCTCTCCTCCTCTCTCTTTCTCTCTCTTCCCATCTCCCCCTCTCGCCCACCTCAGCTACCGTGTTTCCCGGAAAATAAGACCTAGCCTTATTATAAGACCTAATAAGACCTAATAAGACCTTATAAGACCTAATTTTATACTATATTATATTATAGTAAAATAAGACATGGTCTTATATAATACAAAATAAGACCAGGTCTTATATTAATTTTGCTTCAAAAGATGCATTAGAGCTGAATGTCCGGCTAGGTCTTATTTTCAGGGGAACACGGTACATTTTAAAGCTTTGCAGTATAGTGTATGTCCTTTTTGAAGATCTATGCAGTTTTGAGTTTGGGGAGAATGTTTATACTGCTATCCAGATATCATTAGTGATGGAGAATTGGTTCTGAAATTGATACATACACAGGCACACACACACACACACACACACACACACACACACACCACGTGCACACACATACTCACAGAGGATGCCAAAAAAATGTATACACATTTTAAGACAGGAAAAAAATTGTATTAAAATTATGCTGATGGTAACCACTTTGAGCACCTCTTGTAATTACAGAAGTCAAATGTGCCTTGTATTCATCTTTTGTTATTGTTATATATTGAGTATTACAATTTTAATACAGTTTTTTTCCTTTCTTAAAATGTGTATACATTGTTTTGGCTCTGTCTCTCTCTCTCTCTCTCTCTCTCTCTCTCTCTCTCTCTCTCTCTCTCTGAAATGTGTGTAATAAATGATTAAAAGTAAAGGTATAGAAAATCAATACAGGTGTATGTAACTAATGAATGAGGAGAGATTTGATCTACCCTAGCGTATTTTCTGAATATTAGTATTATTTCAATAGAAAGTATATCAAGGGTTTTTAGTTGCAGAGATTTTTCTACTGTGTGTATTTATTTAGACTGCCTCAGAAGAGAGAATGAGAGAGCAAGTGAGAGAGAGAATAACTCAAGCAAGCATAAGAACCCACTGACATGTGGGATAGATGACTGAATTTTAGAGCATCTGTTGACCCATTTTGCCTTATAAACATTATTCCATGTAGAAATATTACTTATTTATCATGTATTTTAATCGTGCTTCCCCCCTCTGGTGCTTTATTTTAAAAAAGTAAGCCATGTCAGTTTATGGGAGTAAGTTGTTTGATTATTTTTCCCCCTTTAAAAAGTGTTTTTTCCCCTAAAATCCCAAACAAAGCAGGAGCTGTCATTTCAGTAGGTGAAAATAGAATAAACTTTATTTTTAAAACGTCAATCATTAATTTGATTAAACCCGTAAAACAAAGATTTGGAGTCAGGTCTCAGAAAATTAAAACAAAGCAATTAAAAATATCATGAGGTTGAGAAAAATAATCTGAACTTTTCCTCAAAAGCTCTTTTGATCTTTACTATGCAAATTGAATCAGACTATGGCAGACATGTGCTTAGTTAGTCTTGTTACCCTCTCTTTTTCAGGAATCTCCTCTTTCCTCAGGACAGAATCTGTGGTACGTGTGATGTGCTTTCAAAATCCCTGGCCAGATGTGGTCTCTTGATCTGAGCTTGGCTATGCGGTCCTTCCTGGGATTCCCCCCCACCTTTTCTTCCACCCTTCCTCCTCCAATTCAAGCCTTGTTTCTTGGTCTAGTTGTACAGGACATAGCTCCCTGGCCCATGCTGGTATTATGAGTCTTGCACTTCCCCGGGCTGAGGCAGTCGGTCGCCAGTCGTGGGTCCCTCACACTAGCTCACGGTGGCTGCCCACCGCTCACGCTGGCCACCAGCTGCTCCTGGCAGCACTCGGCAGCCCAGTTCCAGGGAGAGCTGTTGTTCACAATCTTAGCTGTAGAGGGCGCAGCTGGCCCATGTGGGAATTGAACCGGCAACCTTGACGTTAGGAGCACTGTGCTGGACCCCTTCCTGGGATTTTTAAGTTTGCGAAGTGAGAGCTGGTGGTGATCTCTCCTGGGAGGTGAACGTCCTAGAAGTCCTAAGAGGTGAACCATGAATGCTGCTTAGAACTTGGTATTTGGAGAAGTCAGTTGGCTATGAGGGGATTCAGGCGAGGCGAGGCGAGGCGAGGCGAGGCGAGGCGAGGCGAGGCGAGAGATTTCATGAGCTGGTCTAGCTACTTAACCTGGTGTGATTTCTTTTTCTTCCTGCAATCAAGAGAGCTCCGAATCATGCATAGTCTTTAAAGCTATTTTCAGAAGACGGTAAGGATTTGACAACATATCTTTCAAATTGCTTATATATCAATGCAAAAAGCTTTCAAATTTAGCTTTCTTTGGGAATAATTTCCAGTGAGAGGTACTCCTGTGTTTCACTATAACATAACATGTTACAGCAAATATTGTCTTGTGTATGTTTTGATATGTTTAGTAGATAGTGCCAACTAAGGTGCTACTGAAAAATCTCTTTCATCTAAAGTCCAATTTTCTAACTGGGTGTAGACATTAAATTAAATTTAAACATTAAATCATTAAGCCTTTAAATAACTAAATCATCAAATCACATGGATTCCATTTTCTCTATTAAAGTGAGAGAGTTTTTTATTTCCTGAAGCTTTCTGCTACAGCTGGTGTGGGGAGGGGGAAGAATGTTCTAGCGCTGCTGTTGCTGAGGTAGCTGGTAGAAAATGATGTCCAAGTAAAGCCTCAGAAAAGAAGAGACTCCCAGAAGAGGTTGTACTTCTGGTTTAGACAACCTTGGACTCACCATCCGGGGGACCTGATAGGTAAGACTAGTGCCCCTCTCCTGATGGGGGTCTCCCCGTTTAGATGAACTATGACCTACTGTAGCTAGTGGAGAGTCAAGGTGTGCTTTGTTTTTTGATTTTATTTCTTCTGGAAGAAAATGGCCCTGATCCCAAATTTTAAAAAGATGTCTTTATTTCAACTGAAGAGAACACAATCACTTTGACCGAGTATACGATGAACAGTATATAATTTATAACATCTGAAGCAAATTTTTTCCTGCAACCTCCTGAGGGTGGAGGACAGTGCTATGTAAAAATACGTTTTTTTCATTAACATTCAGACCTTTACCAGAACAAGTGTATAAGCATAATCGTTCTGTCATACATCACCAGCACATTAAACCAGGGTTAAAAGACTTGTTTTCATGTTAAATACTTCTGTACTGGTTTTTATTTACACCCCCTGTTTATTTGCCAGAAGTTATTTTTCTAAGTGTAAGTTGTAGCACTTAGACGAAATTCAGCCTGCCCAAGACAGGGATTTGCTATCAGACTCTGTGGATAATCGTATCTGGGAGGGTTCTTTAAATTAGATAATAAAACATTTGTCAAGATTGACAGAATAAATGTGATCTATAAACAGTCTACTATATACATTTACATATGACACAGTATAAGGTTAGATGGTGTTTTGGAAACAAATTCCCAGTTCTTTCTTCATAAAGTCAAGATGATAATCCAAAACCATATTGTTAAACACACAGTGTGTTTTATGTTATTCGGATCGTTTTCTTTGTGCCACAGCACTTGCGTCCCTGGCTGTTCCCTGACCATCCACCTCTTGCTTCAGGGCCCTTCTCACTATTTCTGGGCTTTTCTTAAACACTAATGAATCATTTATTAATCAGTTGATTCCTGCAGAAGATTTTACTTCTCCCAAATTGGCTGTGGGAAAAATTAACTGCTTTATTTGCATATGAAAATGACTCATGGAGATTCAGCACATTGTTGCTGTTTTCTTTCCGGAGGTCTTTGTTCTCTTTGTGGAAAATAAGAGTTTTCTGTGCTGAAGGACTGAGAGGGACAATTAAAAGTCTTAATTGATGAGAAGAATCATTTTCTTCCCCGAGTCTGGACCAGAAATGGGTTTGCTCCACATACCACTCCAATATGTTTTGTAAAGCCCCAGAAAGCTTTCTCCAAACAGCAACACCTTGAAATCATTGCTTACTTACTTCATGCTCCACATTGTACAAGCTTTAAATATCAATACTTGTGTGTGTGTGTGTGTGTGTGTGTGTGTGTGTGAAAGGAAGCAGTACCCAGCATTTTTTTCTATTTAGTGTATGATGACATTTAGTTTATGCTAGTTATTTTCAGGTATTTAGTTAAACTTTCTTTTTCTTATTAAGAGCCAAAAATGCCTTTTCATAGAGGCATTTTTTTTATCTATAATTATTTTTTGGGGGAGCACCTCAGGAAGCTTCCAGAATGCTTGAATAAAGTGTAGCAGTGGTGGAGACAGTCAAGGAACTTTAATAGCACATACAAGAATGTAAACTGGTATAACTACTATGGAAAACAATATGGAGTTTTCTCAAAAAATTAAAAATACCACAACTATATGATTCAGCAATCTCACTTCTGGGTATATATCCAAAGGAAATGAAATCAATGCCGTGAAGAGCTATCTGCACTTTTATGTTTACTGCAGCATTATTCAGAATAGCGAAGAAGTGAAAACAACCAAAATGTCCATGGATGGATGAATGGATAAAGAAAATGTCAAACACACAAACACACACACACAGGAATATTATCTAGTCTTAAAAAAGGAGGAAATTCTGTCATTTGCAACAATATGAATGAACCTAGAGGACATTATGCTAAGTGAAAAAAGCCAGACACAGAAAGAGAAATACTGAATGATCTCATTTATACGTGGAAGCTAAACAAGTTGAACTCATAAAATAGAGAGTAGAATGGTGGTTATCAGGGACTGGGAGTGGGAAATGGAAAGTTGTTGGTCAAAGGCTACAAACTTTCAGTTATGACATCAATAAATTCTGGTGATCTAATGTACAGAGTGGTGACTATAGTTAACCGTGCTGTATTCTATATTTGAAATTGGCTAAGAGAGTAGATCTTACGTGTTCTTACCACACACACACAAAGGTAACTCTGTGAGGCGATGGATGTGTTTATCAACTTGATTGTGGTAATCATTTCACAATGTATACATATATTGAATCATCACATTGTATACCTTAAATATATACAATATGCAATTTTTACTGTCAATCATACTTCAATAAAACTGGTGGGGGGGGGAAGGCAGTGACTGTGATGCAGTTTTAGCTGTTTCAAAATTAGTGACAGCCAGTGCTGGCAGCACTCGCCCAACATGATGTGTGCAGACAGTGATGTGGGATAAATGGTCCTTCCTGAGGCTAATGGCATGTGGTGATGCCCTTAGGGTCCTGGAAAGGGACGTGAAGGAACGGCTGAGTGGTTTTCTGTGTCTTTTTGAATTTGTTTAAGCAATAAGATAACCTGTCAGATGTCTTGGAGTCTGAAGAGTATGAAGGACTGAGGGAAATGGGAAAATTTAGAGGAATTTGATGGATCTAAATTTAGATCAAACTAAGTGATCACTTTGGACAGGTTTTCATGTGGCAGCAGATGACGAAGGACTTAGTGGTAGGCTCACGGGGAACTTGGATGGAGAGTCTATTGGAGTCATCCTGGCGAATGTGCCAAAGTGTACTGTTGGGATTCTGTTAGTTGAGAAATGGATTTTTAAGATAATCATTGTTTAGGAAGACGATGATACCAATGAGAAGAATAGAAAATAAGGAAGATAAATAAGAAATATTGAGATATAACTGAGGACAACATCACAAAGGGTCATTACTATGTTTTCTACAGGATGGTTCTGTAAAGTGTAAAGATTACATGCCAGGTTGACGGTTCTATTGGACAGACCTCATATCTAGGTTAGTTCTTAGGTACCTGAGTACTTTTGCTATGTTGTTTGGTCCGAGGTAGTCTAGTGACCTGCACTTCCCTCATCATACTTACATGGAACTCAATATAAATCAATTCATATTAATTATTAGCACATTGGTTATTTTGAGCTTCATGATAAGGGTTACTTTGTGTATATTGTGGGAGGGGGACAGTCTGTTAGGGTTCAGGTAGAATGAATATTAGAAATATTAGAACTTGGGGCTCCACAGTTCAGTGAGCACCCTCATTCCAGTGTTCACTCTCAGTACGTGGTGCCACTTTGCAGTCCATACGCACCTGGTCAGGTAGATCTATGGATTAGGGTCTAGATGTAAATAAGCACACTCACAGACTGGACATGTGGTTGAAACAGATTCGTTCAAAGGATTTTGGCTTGAAGATTAGTGATGCTGGGAATTACAAGGAAATCACGAAGCTGACATTCCTAGTTGCAATTTTAGCTATCAATCACATCGCAAAACAATCACAGTTTGAAGCCATCGAGAGGAGTTTAAAAAATAAACGACTAATCTATAATCGTTAATGACCAATTTCATTCAAAGAACATATTATGCCAAATAATAGTAGGGAAGAACAGCAGTACATTTATATATGTAAATAAATACATATACACGGGTTGGGAGTGAGTATTCACATTTTTTCCCAAGGGGTTGTATATGTGGTTAAAAAGTTTGGAGACCACTGCTCTTTATAAATTTTTATTTTATTAATTTCAGGTGTACCAGACAACATAATGATTAGACATTTACACCCCTCACAAAGTGATAACCCCACCAAGCCTACTACCCATCTGACATTGTACATAACTATTACTATATCTTTGGCTGTATTCCCTATGCTCTACTTTACATCCCATGAATATATATATATATATATATATATATACACACACATATATATATATATAATTATAGTTGACATTCAATATTATTTTATGATAATTTCAGGTATATAGTGCAGTGGTTAGGCATTTATATAATCTATGAAGTGATTCCCTCCAATAAGTCCAGTACCCATCTGACACCCTACGTAATCTTTACAACATTATTGATTATATTCCTCATACTGATTTCACATCCTGTGACTATTTTGTGACTACAAATTTGTACTTCTTAATCCCTTCACCTGCTTCCCACCCCCCAAACCTCCCTCCCATCTAGCATCTATCAGTTTTTTCTCTGTATCTATGAGTCTATTTCTGTTTTGTTTGTTTGTTTACTCTGGTCTTTATATTCCACATATAAGTGAGATCACATCGTATTTGTCTTTCTTAGTCTGACTTATTTCATTTAGCATAATATCCTTTAGGTCCATCCATGTTGCTGCAAATGGTAAGATTTCATTCTTTTTTATGGCAGAGTAACACTCTATTGTATAAATGTACCACAATTTCTTTATCCAATCGTCTATTGATGGGCATTTCCGTTGTTTCCATATCTTGGCTATTGTGAATGGTAAACATAGGGGTGCATATATTTTTTTGAATTAGTATTTTGGATTTCTTTAGATGAATACCCAGGAGTGGGTCATAAGGTGTTCTATTTTTAATTTTTTTGAGGAACCTTCAGACTGTTTTCCATAGTGGCTGCACCAATCTGCAATCCCCCCAACAATGCACAAGTGTTCCCTTTTCTCCACATCCTCACCAACACTTGTTGTTTGTTGATTTATTGATGATAGCCATTCTGACAGGTGTGAAGTGATATTTCATTGTGGTTTTTATTTGCAGTCTCTGATGGTTAGTGACGTAGAGCATCTTTTCATATGTCTATTGGCCATCTGTATGTCCTCTTTGGAGAAATGTCTCTTGATGTCCTCTGCCCATTTTTTAATTGGATTGTTTGTTTTTTGGTGTTGAGTTGTATGAGTTCTTTATAAATTTTGGATATTAAACCCTTATCAGGTATATTGTTGACAAATATCTTCTTCCATTCAGTAGGATGTCTTTTTGTTCAGTTGATGGTTTCCTTTGCTGTGAAAAAACTTTTTAAATTCAATGTAGTCCCATTTGTTTATTTATTTTTCTCTTGATTCCCTTACCCAAGGAGATATATCAGTAAAAATATTACTAAGGGTAATGTTTCAGAGTTTACTGCCTATGTTTTCTTCTAGGAGTTTTATGGTTTCAGGTTTTACATTTAAGTCTTTAATCTATTTTGAGTTTATTCTTGTATATGGTGTAAGAAGGTGATCCAGTTTCATTTTTTTGCAGATGTACCATCTGTCCAGTTTTCCCAGCACCATTTATTAAGTACACTGTCTTTACCCTAGTGTAAATTCTTGCTTCCTTTGTCATAGATTAAATGACCGTATAGGTGTGGATTTATTTCTGGGCTCTCTGTTCTGTTCCATTGATCTATGTGTCTGTTTTTATGCCAATACTATGCTGTTTTGATTACTATAGCCTTGTAGTATAATTTGATAACAGGTAGTGTGATATCACCCACTTTGTCTGGAGACCACTGCTCTTGATTATTTCTGTAGCATTGGTACTACAAGTGTGCTTTTCAGTCTTCTAACACCTATTTAAAATTATTAACATACTTAGATTACAATTCTCAGCTCTGTTAGAGAAAGGTAGCCATATGTTATGAGACATTGACTACAATGAGGCCGAGGGTAGTTATTGCTCTTCTGAGCGTCTAGCACTGAATCACTTACATTTTACTTCTCTAACAGCTTATACTATTCAGCTGTGTAATTCTGATCTTCCCAGGAGGCTTTCTTGCCAGCAACAGCCCTCTCTGTTTTGCTATCATTAGGAAGACTATAGTTTTCAGTCTACACAGCAAGGCAAGGTATGTAATAGTGGAACTCTTAAAATCAGACATGTTTTGAAAATCTGGGATGTATGATTGCCCTGGCTAAAGTGTTACATAAAAGGAATGCTGGGCAAATAAAAGCTGAAAATTGCTCTGTTGATTGTGACACAGACTCTTCTCAAGTGTTACACTACATGGAGGGGTCAGGTATCTGTATTGCCTTTGTTATACACCACAAGCTCTCAAACTCCAGTGGAATAATCACCCAGTTTTTCAGGGCTTGTAGTCAGTCAGAATATGACTCACAATATGTAAATGAGGCAATAATCATATCTGCACTTTCAAATGTGCGGGATCTGAGATCGAGACAAATTTGGCATGTTTTACGTCCTGTGTTCCTAATTATTTGATTAGAGTTGATTGCTCTTCAGTTCCACGAGGAAATGTAATTGGGTAGGCATCTGTAATTTGGTTTTGTGTGTTTGTTTTGGTGCATGTGTTTTATGTAGATGTTTGTGTGTTTTCAGTTCTCCTCCCAATACTTAGTGAGTAAGCAGACACTAAAGATGAAGATAACTTCCATTCTACCACGATGGCTCAGGGTATAGCTGTAAGTAGTTTCCACAGCTAGGATTTCTCCCACTTCTCAACTGATTTATTGTAGCCCTTTCAATAGCTTTTTGGTTGCTTGTTTTATAACTAGATTTCCACATCCATTTTTAAGTCTTGCCTTGCTTTTAGGATGGCTTGGAAAAAATATTATTTAAAATATATTTTCTCCAGTGGAAGTTTTTTTTTGTTAAACAAATTTTATATAACAATAAATTCTCCAATAGAAAAATATAAGGAATTATACCAGATATATAATAAGCTTGAGGCATATTAGAATCTATAGTTCAAAGAGAAATGTCAATTTTAATTTAATAAGGACTTCCTATCTTATTATCAACAGATTGTTTTTTTCATCTTATTTATTATGAATGATATTACAGAGTCATTAAATAGGTTTTCTTTTCTTTCTTACAAGTAGAAATTAACTGAATTAACAAATGTCAGTTGTAGTAGGTTTAGACTGACCAGCCACAGATCACATTTTGGTAAATCAAGCAAGATTTATTTTTCTAGACGTTACAGAAAGAGGTCATAGCAGCATTATCCAACGACAGATGGAGGTATACGTTGCCAGGTCACCTAAAAATGACCTTCTCAGCAGGTATACTTTTGTGGATGAGAAGTCTGAGTGACTGTTGGTTACATCAAAACTTCTGGAAGCTCAGTGCTTCCCTCCATGCCCAGACTTTTACACCAGAAGCTGGACAGTTCTGCTTGTGTAGTTTGGATGTGAGCTGGGAACCCTCATCTGAGTCAGGTGCATCTCATGCACATGGGTGTTAAAAAATATACAAACAGTTTCCTGGGTGTGTTTCAGTAAAGCGCACTCAGGCTTGAACACAATGTTCATTTAGGCTCCCCAAGCCCTCACAGCCTGGGCCTCTGGCTTTCCTGAACTGAGAGCTGCAAAACAGAATGGGGTCAGTTACCCAGATAAATCTATCAGGTCTTGAGACAGCTAGTTGGCTTAGCCTGCACATATCCATCATAAACCAAGACGGAAATATAAAATGCCTGTAATCACCCCCCCAAGAGATATCCAGCATTTACATTTTGGAGGATGTTTTCCCAGACATTTCAAAACAAAATCATACGAGGATGTTATTTAATAATTTGCTTTTACCTTAATGAAATACTACAGGTATCTTTTTATATTAATAAATATTGTCTACAATTATATAATTATTTTAACGGCTGCATGAGGCTCTATGATATGGTTTTATACTACCATATAGACAGTCAGCTGTTATGTTTTGTACTTTTGTTATTATAAAAATACTATGTTGAATCTCCTTGTAATTATACCTTTTAGCTAGATATGTTGTCAAATTAATTGTTTCCTCTCTCCTATCAAATTCTCTTACACACATTTTGTGTGAAGATAACCCATGATGTAATGACATTGCTAGATGCTTTGTGAAGCACAAATTTTAACTCTGGGTACTCTGCTAACCAAATAATGGTTAGAAATTAGATAAGGGTAGAGGACAGTTGTAGACTAAACTAATTAAACCAAGAAAAATAGTTCTTAGAGCAGGGAGGACTTTTTTTTTTCTTTCAGGTCAAGTTCATTGAGGCATAATTTATATGCAGTAAAATTTACCCTTTTTAGGTGGATGGTGCCATGAATATTGATAAGTGTACATAGTCAGGTAACCTCTTTATTTAATGTTTCCCGCACCCCAAATGTCCCTTCATACCTCTCTATAGTTATTCCTCTCCTCCAACTTCAGGCCCTGGCAACCACTAATCTATTTTCTTATTATGTAGTTTTGCCTTTTTCTGGAATGTCATAGAAATGGAATCATGCAGTATGTAGCCTTTTGAGTCTGGTTTCTTTTATGTAGCATGATGCATTTAAGATTCAGCCATGTCACTGCATGTATCGGTAGTTTGCTCCTTTGTATATCACTCACTGGTGGATGACATTCGGTTGTTTCCCATTTTTGGCCACTATGAATAAATCTGTTAAAAACATTTGCATACAGGTTTGTATATGGACATACAAGGTCTGACAATTGAGTTGGTGAACTCATCCTAGAAAACGTGCTACATACCTCATTGCTGAATATCACTATGGTCACCTTTGAAGTACTCCCCTTGGGAAACTGTGCACCGACACCAGTGCCTAGTCCATACTTCAAAGCAATTTTGGAACTCTTTCTCTGGAATGGCCATCGGAGCTGTTGTTGTATTACCCTTGATGTCTTGAATGTCATCGAAAAGTCTTCCTCTCAATATTTCCTTTATCTTCTCGTAAAAAAAGAAGTCATTGGGGGCCAGATCAGGTGAGTAGGGAGGGTGTTCCAATACAGTTGTTTACTGGCTAAAAACTCCCTCACAGACAGTGCCCTGTGAGCTGGTGCATTATCGTGCTGCAAGAGCCATCAATTATAGTCAAAGACTTCAGATCATTTAACTTTTTCATGCAGCCTTTTCAGCACTTCCAAATGTAAACTAGGTTAACTGTTTGTCTAGTTGGTACAAATTCATAACGAACAATCCCTCTGATGTCATAAAAGGTTAGCAACATCGTCACAACAAGTTCACGAACTTAATTTTCAGACCTCGTATATTTTTATTTCTTTTGGTAAAAACTTAGGAACAAGATTGTAAGATCATACGGTAATGGTATTTTTGACTTTCTAAGGAACCGCGACACTTTTCCATGCTGTACCATGCTGGACAACCAGCAGCAATGTAGAGAGTTCCAGTTGTTCTGCATCCTCACCAGCCCGTAGCATCATCAGTTTTTCTTTCTTCCTATCTTTTAAAAAAATTTAGATATCCTAGTAAGTATGTAAGATATTTCCTTGTGGTTTACACCCTAATGACTAAAAACTTTGAGTATCTTTTCATGTACTTTTTATGCCCTCCATATATCTTACTTGCTGAAGTGTCTGTTCAAACTTCTTCCCATTTTTAAAATTTGAATTTTTTTCCTTACTGTGTTTTGAGACTTTTTGTGTATTTGAGATACAAGTCCTTTCAGACATCACGTTCCTCAAGAGGGTATTAGACAGAAGCACTTTGGGAATGGTGTAGTAAGACGTCCAAAAATCTTCTCTTCCATAAAAGCAAGACAAACACTGGCAACAATTGTGATAATCGCCTTTTTAGAACTGAATACTAACCAAAGACTTGCAACAATCTGAGGGTCATTTATTCCAGAAAAATGACTGAATCTCTGCAGGAACAGCAAGCACTGTGACACTTAACTTGCTCTATTCCCATCCCCTTTGCAAGCTCTGCAGTAGCCATGAAAACCAGCCCCCTCTCAAGCATGGTAGTTCGGGTAACCAGCAGCCTGGCAACCACTGAAGAGGAAGAATATATCCAGGGCTTCCCTAGAAATCCCATCCCCGGGGAATTGTCAGTATTTGACATGTCTGACAGCTCCGTCGGAAAAAACCCCTTCACAAGAGCTGTCTCTATTCGACTTAACTTACAGCTAACTTAGGGGCAAAAGCCCTTTTCCTAGGATGTTAGTCAAAAATAAAATTAATCAGCAGCAAATGTTTAAGATACAGCTGCCTGAGATAATAATATCAATTGGGGCAACAAGAGGCTGGCCCCAAAACTTAATAGTAACGTGGGGAATGAGACATACAGAGGCGGCTTGGGAAAGTGCTGACCTGTCTCTGGAGTTGTAGAAGGCTATGTATATGGGCCGGGCTGTACAGTGAGCAGGAAAGACCTGGGAACATCCTAATTTCTCACCTCTGACTGACCTTGAGTCTCTGCCCAAGAATGGAGTAAAGGCTGAGGCAGATTTTGAACCTCCAGAGTGTTGAAGTCATGCTCCGACACACACAGGGCCTCTTAGCGAAGGTGGGGAGACCTATTGGTTCAAGGCATTCAAGGAAATTTCTGTTCAATCATTAAGTGACCACTAACCTAGAGCAGACACTTGTTCTGTGGCTGTACATGACATACAGACTTTACAGGATACAGACTTTACAGAATTTGTAATTCAAGAAAGTCACTAAACAAACAGCAATAGCAACAACAATAAACAGAAAAAATACTGTGGTGGGGGTGAAGGGAATTTTATTTTCAGAGTTGCCATATTATATTTAAAATGATCAGGTTTCAACAAAAAATGTCGAGACACGCCAGAAATAGGAAACTATGTCTCATTCGTAGAAAAAAAGCAGTCAGTAGAAACTGTCCCTGAAGACGACTTCAACACTATATATAAACCAGCTAGACCTAAAAGAGATATACAAAATACTCCAGCAAAAATGCAGAATCTCAAGTGCATAAGGAACATGTTCAGATAGACCATATGTTAGGTCATAAACCATGGCTCTGTAAGATCCAGAAGCCTTCAATGGTGAATTCTATGAATGTTAAAGAAGAATACATACAAATCATAAAATCTTCCAAATTTGTAGACAAGAATCACTTCTGAACTCATTCTATGAGGCCAGTGTTATCCACATACCCAAATCAGACATAAGAAAAGAGAACAGATCAATATCGCTTATCAAAATAGATGTAAAATTTTTCAAAAAGCCCCCAGCAAACCAAATCCAATAACATATAAAAAAGATAATATACCATGACCAAATGAGAACAACATGGATGGACCTGGAACACATCATACTAAGTGAAATAAATCAGTCAGACAAATATGGCAAATGCATACACTTATATAAAGTATCTAAACTAGTCAAGCTTAGAGAAGCAGAAAATAGAACAGTGTTTTCCAGGGATGGGGGAGAGGGAAATGGGGAGTCGTTCGATGGGTATAAAGCTATAGTTACACAAGATGAATAAGTTCTAAAGACCTGCTGTGCACCATACTGCCTGTAGTTAACAACATGGTGTTATGTACTTAAAATCTTGTTAAAAGGGTAGATCTCATGTTAAGCGTTCTTACTACAAACAACAATTCTCCCCCGCAGAAAAAATCCTCCAAGGGTCCCAAAAACAAACAACAAAGAGACATAACAAAACTTTTGGAAGTAATGAGTAAGTTTATTACCTTGATTGTGGTGATAGTATCACTGGTGTATGCATATGTCCACCTCATCAAATTGTCTACCTTAAATATGTGCAGTTGTTTGTATATCAATTATACCTCAATAGAACTGTAAAAAAGGAAAATCAATCAGTGTCATATATTAGTAGATTTAAGGACAAAAACCGCTAGATCATCTTAGTAGACACAGAAAACACATTGACAATATCCAACACCCTTTAAGGATGAAAACACTTAACAAACTAAGAATAGAAGGGAACTTCCTTATCCTCATAAAAGGAATGTATGGAAAAAACCCCACAGATAACATTATAGTCAATGGTGAAAAGCTGAAAGACTTCCAGCTACCTAAGACAAGGGACAATTCAAGAATGTGAGTTCTCATCACTTCTAGTCCGCATTGTATTGGAGGTTCTAACCAAGATCATTAGTCAAGTAACAGAAATAAAAGACACGCAGATTGTAAAGAAAGAAGTTAAACTATCTCTGCAGATGACATAAATGACATGATCTTGTAAATAGAAAATCCTAAGGAACACACACACACACACACACACAACACATACACACACACACAATTTAACACTGATAGTTCACCAATATTGCAGGATATGAGAACAATATACACAAATAAATTGTATTTTTATATACTCACTAGAAATAAACAACACAAAAAATGAAATTGAGAAAGCAATTCCATTTATCATAGCATCAAGAAAGAATAAAATAGCTAGTAATACATTTTACAAAAGAAGAGCAAAATTTATATACCCAAAATCAAAAAACATCTTTGAAAGAAAATAAAGAAGACCTAAATAAACGGAATGGCATTCTGAGTTCATTCATTGGAAGTCTTAATATTGTTAAAATGAAAATACTCCTTAAATTGACTTACAGATGCAATGCAATCCCTATTAAAAAAACCCAGCTGCCTTTATTGCAGAAATTGCTAGGCTGATCTGAAAGTCATATAGAAATGAAAAAAATTCAGAATATCCAAAATAATTTGGAAAAGATAAACAAATTTGGAGGACTCATATTTCTCTACATAAAATACTTGCTACAAACCTACAGTAATCAATGCAAATCAAGGCATAAGGAGATATATATCAATGCAACACGATTGAGAGTCCAGAAATTAACCCTTACATTTATGATGAATTCATTTTTGACAAGTGTGACAAGACAATTCAATGAGTAAATAATAGTTTCAATATATGATGCTGGAATAAGTGACTATTTACAAGCAAAGAATGAGGTTAGAGACTTAATTATCAACCATAGTGAAAAAATTAACTAAAAATGAATCATAGCCCTATATATAAGAGTTAAAAGTATAAACCTCTTAGAATAAAGCATGGTCATCTTCATGACCACGAGTTAGGTAATGATTTCTTATCTATGACAAATTACAAAAGAAAAAATAGATAAATTGAACTTCATCAAATTTAAAAACATTTTTATCATCATTAAGAAAGGGAAAAGGCAACCACAGAATCTGATAAGATAATTTGCAATTCATTTATTTGATTAGGGACTCTTGTATCCAGACTATATAAAGAATTTCCATATCCACAAATAGAAAAGACAAAGAATTTGTTAAACTATGAGCAAAGCTTTGAGTAGATATATCTCCAAAGAGAATATACAAATGGCCAATAATTACATGAGATGATGTTCAACTTCATTAGTCATTGGGGATATGCAAATCAAAACCACAATGAGAAACCACTTCATATCCACTAAAATGGCTATAACAACAACTATGACCACAACCCCCACCCCAAAAAAAAAAAAAAAAAAAAGAAAGAAAAAACAAAACAGGAAAAGAACAATTGTTGGTGAGGATGTGGAGAAACTGAAAGAAACTGGAACCTTCACTTCTGGTGGGAATGTAAAGTGGAGCTCCCATTTTGGAAAAAAGTTTTCTAATTTTTCAAAATATAAGACCTAGAGTTACCAAATGACCCAGCAATTCCACTACTAGCCTTATACCCAAGAAAAATGAAAACACAACCATACAAAAACTTGTAAACACGCAGTTATGGCAGCATTATTCATAGTAGCCAAAAAGTGGAAATTACCCAAATGCCCATCAACTGATGAATGGATGAACAAAATGTGCTATATCCATACAACGAAATATTATTTAACAATAAAAGGTAAGGAAGTCCTGAAACACTCTACAATATGGGTGAACCTTGAAAACATATGAAATGGAAAAAGTAAGTCATAAAGGTATAAGGTGTGATCAAAACCTATGGTGAAGGCTTAAAAAAAAATTGGGGTGCTGGATGGCTCAGTTGGTTAGAACGCGAGCTCTGAGCAACAGGGTTGCCAGTTCAATTCCCACCTGGGCCAATGGGCCGCACCCTCCACTATTAGATTGAAGGATGGCAGCTTGAAGCTGATGGGCGATGGAGAAACACACTGTTCCCCCATATTCCCCAATAAAATTGAAAAGAAAATTATTACAGTAAAAGACATATTGTCATTAATCTCCCTCAAAATACTCCCCATCACTTTGCACACACTTATCCCATCATTATTGCCACTCTCTGCAGCAATTCTGGAGTCCTCTTTTGTGAGTGTCTTTAGTTGCACTGTCATGGATGCTCCAATGTCCTGAATTGATTAAAAACATTTACCTTTCATGGTCATTTTGACTTTAGGGAAGAACCAGAAGTTGCACGGTGCCAGATCCAGTGAATAAGGTGGGTGAGGACACACTGTAATGTTTTTATTTGACAGAAATTGTTGTACCAGAAGCTATGTGTCACATGGAGCCTTTCTGTTGTGATAAAAATATATGGTGAAATGCTGATGCCGAGCGCCAGCCAATGGAAAGGCAGGGATCTTCAATATGGGAAGCGGTGTGTTGAACCTTAGTAACAGTGTGTGACAAGTTCCAACTTGTAGGATGCAGTTAGTCGGGTGTGAGCTTTGATTGAGAGAAGTTGTGTTTAAAATGTGTATAAAAATCATCCTCCATCATGACAATGTTCCATGTCACACATTGCTTCTGGTATATGGCAATTTCTGTCAAATAAAAACATTACGGTGTGTTCTCGTCCACCTTATTCACCAAATCTGGTACCGTGCGACTTCTGGCTCTTCCTGAAAGTCAAAATGATTCAGGACATCGAGGCAGCCACGACAATGCCACCGAAGACAGTCATGAAAGAGGACTTCCAGAACTGCTTCAGAAAGTGGCAAGAATGATGGGTAAGTGTGTTTGAAGTGAGGGGGAGTGTTTTGAGGGGGATTAATGGTTATGTTTTTTTTACCACAATATTTTTTTTAATTTAAACATTCATCATATTGTTTAATCACACCTCATATTTTCCCATTTGTATGAAATGTTCAGACTAGACAAATTGATACAGACAGAAATTAAATTAGTGTTTTCTAGAGAGCCTGGGGGAAATGGAAAGTAACTGTTAATGAGAGTACAGACTTTTTTGGGGGGAATGAACATGTTCTAAAATTAGTGATCTTTACACAACTCTGTGAATGTATTTAAAAACACTGAATTGTACACTTTAGAAAGGTGAGTTTTATGTGAATTATATCTCAATAAAGCTGTCATCAAAAAGACTATGAGAATTGGAAGATTAAAAAAATAGCTCTCAGAAAAGAAAACTTGCCCTTTAAATGTACATAAAAGCAAACATATAGCCTTTGAGAATAAATTACAAGACAACATACCACCTTGGTTTTAGTCGGCTTTTAATACAGGTTGTGGGAGCATTCTTCAGCGTTACACACAACAAACACTGGTCCACAGAGAATCTTTGCCAGTGCATGTGCTGTGACCTAATATATTGACTAGACAAAGAAATGGAATCCAGAAATCATGTTTTGGACAAAAAACACTACACTTGACAGATGACAATAGGAAACAGTAGAGCCTTAAGGCCCAAGGAAGAGTGTAATAGAATTTACATTTTTGTCTTTCCATAAGAAGACAGAAAAGTGTACTGGAAAGAGGTAACCCCTATAAGACTGTTTCCTAAAAGGTCATAAAGGGACCTGTTTTATCTTTCAGAGAACATATTTCCTTGAACATTCTCTACAGCTAAATAACAGTCGAGATGATGAGAGGAAAGAAAGCAATGAACTGGGTGCAGGGTGAAGCTGTCTAGACATCTGAAAAGAAGGATTGGTCAAAACCCCTTAGTACAGAAATCACAAGCTGAGAAGTTCTGTTCTCCCATTAGGACGTGAGATTGATTGGCTGGTGAAATCTCTAAATAGAGACAGAATTTCGTAGTTCTTGACAATTGCCATGGGTTAGATAGAAATTGCCTCTATATAGCTTATTATGTTGGAATAAGGCCCTGAATATTAGATTTGTATATGATGTTTTAGGATTGGATCCTTCTACATTTGGGCCCTTTTCTTTGTGTCTAATAGTTTTTTTGTCCTCTGTTTCATGTACAGGGCAGCTCTGTACTATGAAGAAACAGATGGAAAAGACAGAGAACCCTATAAGAGTTTATGGTTAGTCTTCTTTAGATGTGTCTTACTTGCCCACCTAGAATGAATGGATATTTTGGACAGTGATAATCATGCAATAGTAATAATGCCTAACATTTCTTGATACCTCAAGAAATTCTGCTTGTAATTTCTATGAATTATTCAATATAATCCTCACAACATCCCTATGATGCATCATGATTCCATTTTATAAATGGGGAAATTGAAGCATGGAGGGATTAAGTAACTAGCCCATGGCCATGCAGCTAGTAAGTACTAGAGCCGGGATGTGATTGGAGACAGGTTAATACTAGGGGCACATTTTTAATTTTTAATCTATTTGTGTTTTATATGACTTTTAAAAATACTATTGTTTAGTATTCACAACCTACGATGATCATAATTATTTGATAGCTTACACAATGAAATAAAACCCTAACCCAGCAGTAAACAAGGTCATAAGGCAATAGAATGGCAGTGAGCCCATAGTAAGGACTTGAATTGTTAGGTTTTCTAGGCAGAGTGGGCCTTGAGCCAGGTTTTAAAAAGCTGTTCTTAACATTCCCATACTAAAGAATCACTTGGGGGTGCTGTTTAAAAATGCAGATCATTGCGCTCCCTCACCCAGAGGTTGTAATTCAGGTCTGGGAGTAGTAGGACCCCGGGACTCTGCATTTTAACAAGCAACCCAGGCCATTCTGTAGGTGGTGGCCCATAATGTGAGAGACAGTGTCTAAAATATGGTAGGACTTAAGTAGGAAAGGGGGAGGGAAAGCAGGGCGTTCGGGCAGCGATAAAGACGTGGACCACGTGAGGGAATCAGAGGGATGGGTGGGCAGACCAGTTTGTCCCAAACAGTTGGTTCCGACTGTTTTTGTTATATTTCACTTACTCATCTAAGCGTCTGAGCACCAATGCTGAGCTACTTACGGGAAGCACTCCAATAATACAAAGATGAATAATGGTTTGCTCATCTTCCTCAGAGAGTTTCAGCTTATAGAGGAGAGGTAGGCAGGCACACAAAACCTAGCACTATGATAGCACAGCGATAAATGTATCTACTTGCGATGGTTATGCTACAAAAAGGGGGTAGGAAGAAAGCTAAGATGGAATGTGAAGGATGGATGGGTTTGAACACAGAGAGACATGGATATAGGGCAGTCCAGATTAAGGGAACTATGTGAACGAGAACATGGTGGTGGGGAAAAAATGCAGAAAACATTGTGGAATGACAAATAGCATGGCCTCAGCATAATGTCTGTGAGAAGCAATCACAAGGCTGATAACTGAAAGGATCTGTGTAGACTAGGTTGAGGAGGGCCTTAGATGTCAAGCCAGGAATTTGGACTTGATTATGCCAGGAAGGTGTACCATGGAAAATTCTGGTCAAGGGCTGTGAGTTAATTCAATCTGGTAGTACTGAGTAAACTGTATTTGTTTGGTTAGAGGAATCATCTGGGAATACTTAGGAAAATATAAGTTCACAAGGCCCTCTGCTCTATATTCTGATTCAGTAGATCTTGGGCAAGGCCTGGAAACCTGTATTTTAAAATAACCCCACACTCCTGTGATCCTTATGGTCAGGATCGTATAGGTAACACTGGAAAGAAGAAAGCCTGAAAGCAAGGAGAAGTTGGGAGCCCACTGCTACAGTTTGAGTGAGAGGTAAGTTCCAGATTTGGTGGAGCATTTATTGATTATACTGGAGCAGATACACTGAGTAGCTGTGGACAGAGGTAGAATTAATAAGGCTTAGTGCCTGGACAGGAGAGAGAAGGGAAAGACAATGACTGAAAAGACTTTTTCTTGTCTGAGTTTCTGGAAAATGTCGGGGCCATTAATCTCACGGGAGAATCCAGGAATAGGAGAAACAATCTTTAAGCTTGAATGCCGAAGTGCCAGTTTTGAAGGGCCATTAGGACATGCAAGTGGAGATTTCTTCAGGCAGTTGGAATGTGGGGTCTGAATCTCTGGAGAGGGTTTGGGGTAGAGGTATAGATTTGGGAGTCATCAAACAAGCAGTAACAATGAAGGGCATATGAATAGATACCAAAAGGATGAGTACCTTCTATAGCCCCTTGGGGAAACCAGGAAGAGAAAGAGGAGAACAATCTGAGATCAAGGAAAGCTGTAAATGAGTGCAGTGTTAGGAAATCAAGGGAGAGAACATTTTAGGAGAGAGGGACTAGTCAACAGTATTAAATGGTGAAGGCAAACACTTCTGATTCATGCCGTTGGCCTTGTAATTTAGCTGTCACTTAGTTCTTAGAGTTATGGTAGACATGGAAATTTTTAACATAAATGCAGCTGGATCAGCCTGATTGACAAATAATTTTATAGAGGTGCCAGAATTGTATTTCTCCCTCTTGCTCATAGTTTCTTGAGAAGGAAACTATATATATAATTTTAATCCTCAAGATTAAATATATATATATATATATGTGTATATATATATATACATATATATATATACACATATATATATATACATATATATATATATATATATATATATATATATATATATATATATATATATATATTTAATTGCCTGATTATCAAGGTGATTTATTTGTGTGATATATCTAATTCTTTCAACTGGCCAGTCATTTTTATATATGTAGTTTTGAATGGTTTCTTGTAATAATTCAAATTTATTTAATTTTGAAAGCTTGTCCTATGAATTGCTATGCCATTTTCTATCTTGCTGTTGTCATAGCAACTGGTTATATTCACCTCCTTCTCACCTGAATCTCTCAGTCTGGTCACTGAAAATTACATGCAAATGTGAGCTTCCACATCTTATAGGAAGGGTAGGATCAATGGGGAACTTCTGATTTGCTCTTTCTGTGATAAGAAGGTTAAAATTCAGACGACTCAAGACCAGCTTCTTTTTTGCAGAGGTTAGAGAAGGGAAAAAATCCTTGATTGGAAGCATCAAACAGTGGCCGTGGAAAGGAAGGATATGGGCCAATCCTTAGGGCCTCAGGAAGAAAAGTAAGAGGATTATAGGGGACCCCCAGATTGAGGAGTGAGCTGGGGCTTTTTTTTTTTAATTTTATTTTTTAAATTTATTGGGTTGACAATTGTTAGTAAAATTACATAGATTTCAGGTGTGCAATTCTGTATCACATCATCCATAAATCACACTGTGTGTTCACCACCCAGAGTCAGCTCCCCTTCCATCACCATACATTTGATCCCCCTCACCCTCATCCCCCACCCCCCAACCCCCTTACCCTCTGGTAACCACCAAATTACGTTCCCCAGATTAATTTTCAAACCCATGGCCATCCTGTGGTCACCGACTGCCCTCCAATCCCCTCACCCTCCCCCCCCACCCCCCACCCCTCCCGCCCATCTAGCAACCCTCAGTTTTTCCTCTTTGTCACTTATTTGCGGAATCTAAAGAAAAGAATAAGTGAATGAACTAATCAGAAACAGTTTTGGAGACAAAGAGCTGGGGCTTTAATGTGGCAGGACGCTGTGGCTCACTCACTCTGAACCCTGAAAGTGTCTGTCACTAACTGCCTCAGCTTGAGAGAACAATTAGCATCACAGACTTGGAGCTGGAGGCGTCCTCTTTCTGTTCTGGAGGTAGGAAACCGTGTGTGCCGGGAGAGGCTCCTTTCTTTTCCCCTGCAGGGCTGTAGAAGGGAGAAGAGGGTTTTTACATTGGAATACTTTCCCCATTGCACCATTTCTGAAAGCTGTAGGTGCAACTACAATATTGTACTCTGCTACATTGAATGTAATAGGCTTCTGTAGATCAGCCTCACAGGTACAGTAAAAAGATTCCAATATGGCCTTTGGAATTCATGAGTTTAAATTCTCATGAGTTTGGAATTCTGAGTTTAAATTCCTGCAGGACCACTTACTCCTTGTGTGACCTCGAGCAAATTACTTAATCTTTCGATGCCTCAGTTCTCTCATCTATAAAATAGGTATAATTACGTATTCCTCACAGTGCTTTAATTATTTGTTGAAATTATGTGTGAGACCTGACAATTAAGTTCGTGAACTTGTTGACAATGATGTTGCTCACCTTTTTTGATACCAGAGAGATTATTCATTATGAGTTGTACCAACTGGACAAACAGTTAACCAAGTTTACTATTTGGAAGTGCTGAAAAGCCTGCGTGAAAAAGTTAGATGAACTGAACTTTTCGCCAACAGTTCATGGTTCTTGCATCACAACAATGCACCAGCTCACACGGCATTGTCTATGAGGGAGACTTTAACCAGTAAACAAATAACTGTATTGGAACACCCTCCCTACTCACCTGATCTGGCCCCCAATGACCTCTTTCTTTACCCGAAGATAAAGGAAATATTGAAATATTGAAACATTTTGATGACATGCAGGACATCAAGGATAATACGACAACACCTATGATGGCCATTCCAGAAAAAGAGTTCCAAAATTGCTTTGAAGGGTGAACTAGGTGCTGGTGTCAGTGCATAGCTTCCCAAAGGGAGTACTTCGAAGGTGACGGTAGTGATATTCAGCAATGAGGTATGTAGCACTTTTTTTAGGATGAGTTCACGAACTTAATTGTTAGATCTTTGTATATACTGAAAGGATATACTAAGCATATACTTTGTATATACTAAGCATAGTGTCTAGCATATAGTAAATGGTTAAAATGGTAATTAGTGTGGTAAAATGTATTCTAATTTCTAACAAATGACTGGCGGACAGGAACTTTTCTTATAAGCTGTGCCCACATGCTATGGTGGGTGTGTGGCTAGCTTGAGTTACATAGAGGTTCTGAACTGGCTCACACTTTAACTATTTAAATGCTCATTCTTTATTCAACATATAGTTAGTAGGGACAAGGAAAAACTGAACTTCTCAGCAAAAATTATATACCTTGTTCTTTATGTTCAAAATAAGAGGATTATTATATGTACTGAATGTTATACATTTAAATTGATTTCAAATGGTCTCACAGTGTTCCATCATTTATTAGTGGATAACATTAGCCATATTCACCAAGGACAGAGATACCTTACTTGGGTTTAGTTACAAAATCTTCCTAAAACTATATGCAGCAAGTCAAAATGATTTCTCATTACACATCTCTCTGGGATGTGTGGACAAAAATATGTGCCCTTTATTTTGCCTCAATTAACTTGATCTTTAACAGTTAAAAAATGAACTGTTTATCTGATTTTTACTCTGCTGTCGAGATTTAAAAAGTTTAAGTAAAGCTCAATTCCTAGAAGTAAAATGGGTAATTGCTCAGATTTTCTTCCCTTTCTCCTTCCTTGTCTCTTTTTGAGATTGTTTCTGGATGTTTGAGGAGAGGAAAGTGAAGAGTGAACATGTGGTGGTGAGGGGTGTCTGTGGCTTCCGTGGTCTCTACAGGGTCACCACCATCACCACCCTGGTTACTGTGGGCTGCACACACGACTTGCACACGACTCAAGTTTGTTTTGTTTCCCTCTGCTGGGTAGAGGGAGTTCCACAGGAGTTCTCCTAGTGTGGATGAGAGAACCTAGGGTGACCTCCCAATAATTCCAGTGTTCACATCTTTGTGTAGTTTATACCCTTGATTTGGGGTGAGACCCATGAATTGCTTCTAACCAACAGAATGTAGCGAAAGTGATGGAATGTCATGCCTGTCGCTAAGTTACATTCTATGGCAAAGGTAAAGGGATTTTATAGATATATGAGTAATCAAGATCCTAAAGCAGTTGGTTTTGAGTAAATCAAAAGGAAGATTATCCAGGGTGAGCCTGATTTAATCAGGTGAAAGCCCTTAAAAGAAATACTGGCCCTCCCTGAGGTCAGAGACTCTGAGCAATAGAGATTCTCCTTGTGGATTTGATGAAATAAGCAGACATGTTGGTGATGCCCACGTGGCAAGGAACTGTAGATGGTCCCTAGACCTGAAGGTGGTCTCAAGCTCACAGCCAGTAAAAATTCAGGGCTCTCTGTTCTGTGGCCACAGTGAAATGAATTCTCCCAACGACTTGAATGAAGTGGGAAGATGATTCTTCAAGCCTCGAATGAGTCTGCAGCCTGCCGACACCTTGCCCGTAGCCTGTGAGGCCCTGAGCAGAGGACCCAGTTCAGCAGCGCCTAGACTCCTGACCACAGAAACAGAGGTAAAACATGTGTATTGTTTTAAGCTGCCAGATTTGTGGTGATTTGCTACAAGGCAATGGAAAACTAATACACCTGGAAAGATCTCCCCTCCCGCCAGCATTTTCATGTCTCTGAAGTTACCTGTGACCCTCATTCAGCTGGGACCTGACCTGCTCTGTGCCCCTTCCCCTCACCATGTTGCCCCTTCTGCCAGTCTCCTTGCCCATTCTTCAGCTATTTCTGGATCTCATCTGTGCCACAGAAGAACCCAGAAGTGGGATGGGGGACAGAGTTCCAGAGAGCAGTTTCCAGGCTCACGTGGAAAGGTGCTGGCTCAGGTAGTAGATGGCCATCAGCTGTGACTAGTTGGCCATCAGCTGTTACCGGTGAGCCTTTAGTCACTGATATAACTGCCGTGGCTATGCTGGTTGGTGGGTTGGTTGGCAGAGAAGCCGACGGCAGGTTGTGGATTGTGTGGTTCCTGGTTCCTGTGTCTCCTGCCCAGCCACCAGTGAGAAATAGTGGTATGATCCTCCTATCCGTGGCTCCGTTGGTGTTCCTTTTTGGCCTCACCATATCCTGTGTTCTTGTGCGGGGAGCGGGACCAGAGTCCCTGCATTAAACGGGACCATTTGCCTTGCACCTACACAGCCAAATAAACTGACACTGGGTTTATTTCAAAGGTACTTATGACAGAGAATGTGTAGCTGATGTTCAAATACCCAAACTCTCCGATGGTTTACATTCAGGGTCTTTTAAGGGAAAAACAAGGGGGAAGAACAAAAAACATCAGTAAGGGATTCAGGGTCATGGTCTGTGTGGCACAGTCAGTTATGATGTAAGTTTCTGTGATCTTTATCTGATTTATTTCTCCCCTGGCATCATCCTGGACGGGGTCTTCATTACTGGGGTCAAGATGTCTTCCTGCCTGCAGACAACCTAAGTTCTGCAACCCATCTTGGGATCGTGTGTCAGAGATGCACCCTTCAGAGAAGGAAAACAGATCTAGCCATCTCATGCTTAGCAGGTTACGTCCCTGCCTTATCCAAAGCAATATATTGTCTGAAACCTGTTTTAAAGGCAGGTTTCAGGCTCCTGGACGTGGCTGTATTCTTTCCTAATCTTTAGAAATCATGACAGGCAGTGTTGGGGGCAAAAGGTATTTTCCCTCTTATCTTTTAAATTCCTCTAACTGGGCTAATAATCAAATCAACGGAGACAGATTAACAGGAGAAACATACAAAGTGTGTTATATGAATGCGTGTTTTGGAGCCATAAGAATAGAGACCCAAAGAAGTATTGAGTAGCTGAGGTTTATAGTCCATTGTGCAGCTATGGTGGGAAAAAGGGGGGATTTGAGACTTCAAAGGTTAGGAACGCCATTTATGTGGAGATAGAAAAGCAAACGTTTGGTAAATAGATGTGTACTGGGTCCACGTGAATAATTCTCCTGGAGCAGGTCTTCCATCTAAATTCCTTTTAGGCAGTTAAGTGGGGGAGGTCAAAGGTTTTTCTGTCTTTTGTTTCTTAATAACCAGCTTAAAATTAATATCACAAAAGGCTTACCTTGAGATGACAAATGTTGCTTCCCTTCACAGTGGAGCCACGAACCGTGAAAGGGCTATTTTAACAAGTCTAACTAAAAGCTAAATTCGAGTATACCTAGTCTTTTCGTCAAGTTCATTGAGTACCTAAATCATTACCAAACAAGATAAAATACTGGAACATTACTTGATATATCAATCTGAGAGTATCGACCTTTGATTTCTCGTTACTGAAAAACTAAAAGATAACGTTGGAATCTTCTGACAAAAATGTTCCATGCTTTGTTGTCCACAGCTTCCTGCTGCTGGGGGTCTTAGTTCCTAAAAAGCAACTCAAGATGTGTGTTATGACATTATCCATAGCTGTCAAGGAAGAACTATGAGTCCTGTGACCCTGACTCAAGCCTCAGATTAGTATTTAGGCTATCATTCGTGTTACAGCTTAATTGGGTCCTTGTTGGGTTTCTGCACATTCCTAACTTTTAGTTAGTACCTGCCACGCCTGTTGGCTGCCTTAGGACTCAAGTCAAGTTTCTGTTGTTGAGGACCTGGGGAGGGATGCTCCCAGAGGGGTGGGTGCTCGGTTTCAGGTAGTGCTGCTCAGCAATGCTAAACCTTAGCACCTCTTGTTATCTGACCAAACTGCGCTGACACATTGACGTGGCAACTCTTCAGGTTGGTGGGAGAGCCACACAAAGATGTTTTTCAGGAGCCCTAAACAGAAAATGGGTAAGTTTTCCTTCTACCTTCAGTGTTAAACTTATTCATCTGATGCACAGAAATCAGGGCATACACTTCCGGTTGTCTCACTGCCTCTGGTCTCTTCTTCCAGTCTCCTTGGGGAAGTAATGGGAAACCCCCCTTCCTTGCCCCTAGTGTCACATTCTCTTTCATGATAGAAAAGTGAGCTCTATGCCTTCATTTTTTACAAAAGTTGTGTTTTCTACTGTCTGAGAGAATTCTGTGAGTTTGGCAATTCCAGGCTGATTTGGGAACTCTAGGCTTGGTTGCTGACATGTTAAAAGGGGGGATAAAGGAATTTATAAACTCCCTCATTCATTCACTCACTAAATATTTATGGAATGTCTACTATCTACTGGGCTCTATTCATAGGGGATGCAACATTAAACAAAACATTAAACAAAAAGAAAATATAGGTTCTCTCGGAGACTATAGTCTCTCAAAACGAATGCCTGACATTCAAGTTTATTTCTTATTGCATAATTTTGTTTTGCATATTAGAAGCTGGATATTACTTCATTTTCTTTCTGTATTCTTTCAGTGAAAAATATCCTTCTCTGTCCCCAGTCAGATGCCAATTAGAGTGATGGTTTCTTACTCAAAAAAGCAGAAGAAAAGCATATTAATAACTTTCAAAATATTGGCACCATTGAAAATGGTTATTTTTTTCAGAATTTAGTGTTAGAAAGAGTTTTTTCATATTTTTCTCTGTAATTGCCTTTTACCTTCTAGATTCCTTTTGTAATTTTTCAAAGAAGACGATGTAGGGGAGACATATTAGAACATTTAAAATTTGGATAATGAAATGATGAAGTGTTTCCAGGAATCTGTACTATGTCATTTAGTGTTTCCTCAGAGTTTTAGGTGACTGAGAACATTGACCCGAGGTAACCATCAGCTCGCTGGCAGGTCTCAGTGTTGCTGATGTGGCTGGTAGTTTTACTATGAATCTTGTGCAAATATGCTGCAAAAGTACTCAGTAGAGGTCAGGTGGTACTAATGAGAAGTGTTTTTTCAAAATAATTTTACTTAAAAATTTTCACTTAAAGTCATTATTTTGGCAGGAGCATGACCAATTTCTATTTCATTAATGATATAAGGAGTATATGTGGAAACATGAGATAATTGGTATAATATTTTCAGTTTATTCCACTGATATTTTAGTACTTGCCAAGGACGGAATGTTTCTGTTCTCTTTCCCTCCAATTTGTATGTTGAAACCCTAATCAATGATGTCATGGTATTTGGAGATGGGGCTTTTGAGAGGTAATTAGGTTATATGTGTGGAGCCTCTCATGGATTAGCATCCTTATGAGAAGAGACATTAGAGAGCTTCTTCCCTCTCTCTCCACCACAGCAGGAAAGTGCCCTCTGCAAACCAGGAAGACAGCTTTCATCAGAACCTGATCATGCTGGCAGCCTGATCTTGGACTTCCCAGCCTCCAGGATGATGAGAAATAAATTTTTGTTGTGTAAGCTCCCAATCTATGGTGCTTTGTTATAGCAGCTTGAGGTAAGATACATGCTCTTAAATGATGGGTGCTTGACTAAGCTGTTCTCGAATTTTTCTCTGTCTGTGTGCCTGTGTGCCTCTGTGTGTGTGTGTGTGTGTGTGTGTGTGTGTGTGTGTGTGTGTGTGTGTGTGTGTGTTTAAGTACGGTTATAAAAGCATGTGACAGAGCTCTAAGTAGAGGTGTTTAGGGACTCATGATGATTCAATAACTACATTTCCTCTAGTCAGTGGTTAGAGTAGGACATGGTGTCAATATATAATTATGGTTTTATTTCTGCCATTCATTGGATACTGTGTTATTTTAAGCAAAATAATAACCTTTATAACTAGTCTAGTACAAGTTATAACATTTAAGATATACGAAGTGTGATCAACAAATAAGGTCAATGCTGCTGCCGAGTGCCATCCAAAGGAAAGGCAGGGATCTTCAATATGGGAAGTGGTGCATTGAACCTTAGTAACAATGTGTGACAAGTTTCAACTTGTTCGGTGCATTCTGTCGGGTGTGAGCTACGGTTGAGAGAAGGTGTGTTTTAAAGTGTGCTGTAAATCATGGATCACGAACAACTCATTAACATGAGTTTTTGTTTCAAACTGCAAAAATGTGCTAAAGAAACATGAAATGTTGAAATTAATTTATGGTGATGCTGCAGTGACCATGAAGGGTTTACAAGTGGTTTGAGCAATTTTGTAATGGTTGTGAATTGATTGAAGATGAGGAGAGAACAGGATGTCCTTCAACATAAAAAACCCAAGACAATGTTGAAAGAGTAAGAGACATGATTCGATCAAACAGGCAATTGAGTATTAGCAATATCTGAGGATCTGAATATCTCTTATGGTTCCATTCAAAGTATATTAACAACAGCTTTGAACATGAGGAGAGTGAGTGCAAAATTTGTTCCACGCATTTTGAGGGTCAAACAAAAGCAATGGTGTTTGTCAATTTTGTTGAGTTGCACGATTGTGTCGCTTCAGATTTCAGCTTTTTAAGGCATGTCATCATGGGAGATGAAACTTGTGTCTATGGTTATGATACTGAGACCAAGGTTCAGAGTTCTCAGTGGAAATCACCCAGTTCTCCTCATGTCAATCAAGATCTACGAGTACACATAACCTCAATGTGATGTTGTGTTTTTTGACCTTGATGGAACTGTGCAAGCTGAGTTTGTATGCAAGAACACTATGGTGAATTCTGAATATTATAAGGGCTTATTAGAGCATTTGAGAAACAATGTCCCTAGAAAATGGCCTGAGAAGTGGGCAAACGACAATACTCCGTCACACATTGCTTCTGGTCTGGCAATTTCTGTCAAATAAAAACATTATGGTGCGTCCTCATCCACCTTATTCACTAGATTTGGCACCGTGCGACTTCTGACTCTTCCCCAAAGTCAAAATGACCATGAAAGGTAAACATTTTGAATCAATTCAGGACATTGAGGCATCCACAACAGCGCAACTAAAGACACTCACGAAAGAGGACTTCCAGAACTGCTTCCAAAAGTGGAAAGGATGATGGGATAAGTGCATTCAAAGTGAGAGGGAGTATTTTGAGGGGGATTAATGGCAATGTGTCTTTTACTGTAATAATTTTTTAAAATTTAAACATTCACCATATATTTTGATCACACCTCATACTTAGTGAGAGAAAGAAATGCTGAAAGGAAAAACTGATGAAGGCTCTAGGAAGTGCATCCTCTTTTCTTTATACGACAAGATGTGTGCTGAGTACTTTTTTCATATAAAAACATTAGTATGGCAGATTCAGGCAGGTCAGAGTTAAAAAAGGTAAAATGGCAAAGTGCAACTCAGTGCAGTCAGAAAATGTGGAACACTTCAATTATATTGTCTGCCATTGGTGGAAAGTTCCAATTTTCATATTCCTCACTAGAAGAGCAACTATGAACAGAAGGCAACTAAGAAGGCTTATGTCACATGCCAATGTGTATTTCCATCTGGGGTAATATGGCAGATAAAAGAGAGTCCTAGTTGGTTTTCTAAATACACTACATCAACATTTCACCCACTTGGGTGCTATTAAATAGAAATAAACATCTAGGGTACAGATGGAATGGGGAAAATAAATAACTGAATAAATAAAGCACAAACAAAAGGTTTCAGCCTTTTTAGCAAATCAACGTTTTTTTCAGTCAATATTTCAATTGCAGCCCAATATTTACAATTTGCAATTACAAGTAATTAATCTCCTCTCAATTAGAATCTTTCCTAAGCTCATAGTTTACCGAAATACAAGAATTGTTAGAATTGGAAATGGTAATAAGTACTCTATATAGGTAATAACATAACACCTCAAAGTTACATAATATAAATGGCCCTTGTGTTATTTAGTGTTTAGAGAGTTTCGTCTGTTGCTTTTATTATACAGACTGATTGGGTGATGGAAACTTTGAGGACCCAGTGATGAGAGGGTGGATCCTGGGCCAAGATAGATAAAATGATAGTGAGACAATGGCAGCAAAGATGGCCACTATCAACAGAAAGAACAGTTTTCCTATTCCTGGTAGTGGAAACGGTTTGGTTATTGATGTACCTCAGGTGGAGAGCAGAAATTAGTTCCAGTATAACCTGTGGTTTTCCAGAAGGGGAGGCATTACATGCCAGGTTTTTGTGGAGGAGAGCCAGCAACAAAAGAAAGAAGAAATGGCTGTTTGAGGAGAAGCTGATAGAGAATTTCTGGCTATTTTTTAAGACTTGGCATATACAGTGGAGTCCTGGCAAAGCTGGGAGAAAGAAAACAGAAGCAAATCTTACGGCTGCATATTACATAAATGGTAGGAAAAGGACAAAGCGTGTGGTCAAGGACAAAGATGTTGGTTTTTGCAGACTGAGGTAATTCCAATTCTCAAGTCTGAGAAGCAGTATATCCACTTAATGTATGATATGTAGATGCATAAGATATTTAAGTACTCATAGTTTTCTAACTTCTTAGACTCTTTTATTTTTTTACTTGTATTTTAGTTTCTTTTTAACATTTTAAAAATTAAAATATAGCTAACATACAATATTATATTAGTTTCAGGTGTACATCATAGTTAGTCAACAGTTCCCACCTGTCACTATACAGTTATTACTACAGTACTGATTATATTCCCTATGCTAAAGAAGTGAGCACCATGATAAGTTGCACTGTACCATGCTCTCACAATATTATTGATTATATTTCCTATGCTGTACGTTACATCCTCAAAGCTTATGTGTTTTATACCTGGAACTTTGAACCTCATATGCCCCTTTATCTACCCCCCTTTTAGTTTTTCAATTACAGTTGACATTCAATATTATTTTATATTAATTTCCGGTGTACAGCATAGTGGTTAGACATTTATATAATTTACAAAATGATCCCCCTGACTAGTACCCACCTGGCACTATACATAATTACCATGTTATTGATTATATTCTCAATGTTTTAATTCGCATCCCCATGACTATAACTACAAATTTGTATTTTTTAATTCCTTCACCTTTTCCACCCTGCTCCCAATCCCCTCCCATCTATCACCATGATAGATCTAGTACCCATTTGACACCATACATCATTATTACAATATTACTACTGACTATATTCCTTATGCAATACCCTACATCCCCATGACTACTGTGTAACAACCAATTTGTACTTCTTTTTTTTTTTTTTTAAGATTTTATTGAGGAAGGGGAACAGGATTTTATTGAGGAACAGTGTGTACTCCAGGATTTTTTCCAAGTCAAGTTGTTGTCCTTTCAATCATAGTTGTGGAGGGAACAGTTCAGCTCCAGGTCCAGTCACCGGTTGTTACTTGCAGGGGGCGGAGCCCACCACCCCTTGTGGGAGTTGAGTAATCCACTCGGCATCCTTGTGGTTGAGAGTCCACTGTCCCATGTGGGAATCGAACAGACAACCTTCGGCATTAGGAGCACGGAGCTCCAACTACCTGAGCCACCGGGCTGGCCCTGATTTGTATTTCTTAATCCCTTCCCATTTTTCTCCTACCCCCAACCCCTCTACCATCTGTCAACCATCAAAATGTTCTTGGTATCTATGAGTTTGTTTTTCCTTCATTTGTTTGTTTATTTTGTCCTTTAGATTCCACTTATAAGTGAAATCATGTGACATTTGTATTTTGCTCTCTTACTACACTCAGCACAATATGTTCTAGGTGCATCATGTTGTCACAGATGGCAAAATTTCATTCTTTTTTATGGCTGAGTAATATTCCATTGTATATACTGTGTTTCCCCGAAAATAAGACCTAGCTGGACAATCAGCTCTAATATGTCTTTTGGAGCAAAAATTAATATTAGACCCAGTCTTATTTTACTATAAGACCTGGTATAATATATAATATAATATAATATAATATAATATAATATAATATAATATAATATAATATAATATAATACCAGGTCGTATATTAATTTTTGCTCCAGAAGATGCATTACAGCTGATTGTCCAGCTAGGTCTTATTTTTGGGGAAACACCGTATGTACCACCTTTTCTTTATCCATTCATCCATTCTTGGACATCCAGGTTGCCTTCATATTTTGCCTATTGTAAATAATGCTGCAGTGAACATATGGATGCACATGTTATCTCGAAGTATGTTTTCTTCAGATAAATACCCACAAGTGGGATTACTAGGTCCTTCTTTGTCTCTTGTTGTAGTCTTTGTTTTAAAGTCTATTTTGTCTGGTGTAAGTATTGCTTCCCCAGCGTTTTTGTTTCCATTTTTATGAAATATCTTTTTCCATCCCTTTACTTTCAGTCTATGTGTGTCTTTCCATCTGAAGTGAGTCTCTCGTTGGCAGCATGTGTAAGGGTCTTGTTTTGTTATCCATTCAGCCCCCCATCTTTTGATTGGAGAATTTAATTCATTTACATTGAAAATCATCGTTGATAGGTATGTAGTTACTGCCATTTTATTATTCATATTTTTTATTTTTATCATCATCATCATTATTATTTAGCTAAAAGAACTCTCTCTAAGATTCCTTCTAATACTGATTTGGTGGAGATTAACTCCTTTAGCTTTTCTTTTTTTGGGGGGCGGGGGCCTGGGAAGCTCTTTATCTGTCTTTCAACCTAAATGATAGCTTTGCTGGGTAGAGAAATCTTGGTTGTAGGTTCTTGCTTTTCATCATTTGAATATTTCCTGCCAATCCCTTCTGGCCTTCAAAGTTTCTGTTGATAAATCAGCTTATAGTCTTATGGGAGCTTCATTGTAGTTACTAACTGTTTTTCTCTTGCTGCTTTCAAGATTCTCTCTCTTTCTTTAACCTTTGTCATTCCAATTATGATGTATATTGATGTGGGCCTTTTTGTGTTCATCTTGTTTGGGACTCTTTGCATTTCCTTGTCTTATATGAGTACATCTATTTCCTTTACCAGGTTGGGAAAGTTTTCCGTCATTATATTTTCAAACAGGTTTTCAATTGTTTGCTCTCTCTCTCTTTTCCATCTGGTATCCTATAATGTGAATGTTGGTACATTTGATGTTGTCCCACAGGCCCCTTAAACTATCCTCATTTTTGGGGATTCTTTTTTCCTTTTTGCTCTTCTAATTGGGTGTTTTCTGCTACCTTATCTTCTAAATCACACATTTGATCCTCTGCTTCATCTGTTGATTCCCTGTGATGCATTCTTCAATTTAGTTATTGTATTCTTTTTTTCTGACTGGTTCTTTTTTATGTTTCCTATCTCTTTGTTGAAGTTCTCCCTGAAATCAGTGTTTGGAACTTCTTATAAACAGTGTTTGGAACTCTGTATCTGGTAGATTTTTTGTCTCCATTTAGTTTTAGTTTTTTTTTCTGGAGCTATGTTTTGTTCTTTTATTTGGGACATATTTTTGTGTCTCCCCATTTTGGCTTCCTCCCTGTGTTTGTTTCTATGTATTAGGTAGGGCTGCTATGTCTCCTGGTCTTAGTAGAGTGGCCTTATGTATTAGGTGTGCTTTGGGGCTCACTGGTGAAGTCTTCCTGGTCACCTGAGCCATACACTCCAGGTGTGTTCCTTTAGTGGGTTGTGTGTGCCCTCCTGTTGTACTTGAGCCTTGCTTCCTGTTTGCATGTCAGTAGGAGGGACTCATTTGTTGTGAGGATTGGTCGTGATTACAGTGGGGGAGTTGTGGTACAGCGTTGACCCTACAGAGCAAGATCTGCCTCACTAGGGTTCTGGTGCCTGCTCAATCCATTCCTTGGGTGTGTCATCCTTGGAGGTGGCTGGGTGATGCTCCAGCTCATTTCAAAGCTGGCCACTGGGTGCAGGAGGCGTAGGACCACCTGGGAGGGGACCCACTACAGGTCAAGTTCAGCCGTAGCCCCTGCCTTAACTGAGGCCACCCAGCAGGAACCACAAAGCAATCTGCAGATAGCCTCCATCCAGGCTGTTGTTAAAAGTGCCGTGAGAGACCAAGCTGCAAACCAAGGCCAGTTGCCACTAATGCTGGGCTTAGGGCTGCTCAGCCACAGTTACAGGACACACTCAAGTCAGATGCTGCTTGTCTGCATTCTGTGAACCTTTGAGCGACCCTAGGAAAGTCTGTAGCATAAGCCAAGGCAGGTGGTTTGTATAAAAAAGCCACTGGAAGTGGCTTGGGTGTGCCTGAAAGTTGGGTGGGGCAGGGTCTCAGAATCACCAGGGTGTGATGAACAAATGGTGTCAGTCAGCTTGATGGAGACTCAAATATGGCAGCCACCTGCATCTACATGCCAGGAATGGGGAGGGCTCAACAAAGAAACAGTAGCTTTCTCCAGTTCCTCCATCTGGGTGAAAGCTGCTCCTTCAGCCCTCCTCCTGAAGCCAGACAACTCAGTTCCCCATTGTATGTCTGTTGCTTCTCCAACCGCTGACCCAGTGCTTGAGCTCAGAGCCAGTGATTCCACTGGTGAGTAAGTCCATATGCAGTCCCTTTAAGAGGAGCACCTGGGACTCCAGCCACCCCTATCTCACTCAGCCACAATCTCTACTGGTTTCCCAACTAGAAATTATGGGGTCTTCTCTCCCTGGCACTGGAACTCTGGTCTGGGAACCTGGTGTGGCTCTGGGACCCAGATGTAGAGTTCAAAATACTGGTTATAAGGATGCTCAATGATCCTAAGAAGAACTTTAATAAAGAGATCAGAAACATAAAAATGGAGATGGAAAACATAAAAAAAAAATCAGTCAGAAATGAAGACTACAATAACTGAAATAATAATACATTAGACGAAATCAAGAGTAGATTAGGTGAAGTAGAGGTTTGAATCTAGCAGTTTGTAAGATAAGGTATCAGAAAACACCTAATCAGAACAGCAAAAAGAAAAAAGAATCAAAAAAAAAAAATAAGGATAGTTTAAGGGGCCTCTGGGACAACATCAAGTGTACCAATATTCGCATTATAGGGGTAGCAAAAGGAGAACAGAGACAGCAAGGAATTGAAAACCTATTTTAAGAAATAATGACAGAAAACTCCCTAATCTTGTGAAGGCAGTAGACATACAAGCCCAGCAAGAGCAGAGGGTCCCAAACAAGATGAACCCAAAGAGGCCCACATTAAGACACATCATAATTAAAATGCCAAAGTCAAAGACAAAGAAAGAATCTTAAAATCAGCAAGAGAAAAGCAGTTAGTTACCTATAAGGGAGTTCCCATAAGACTGTCAACTGATTTCTCAACAGAAACTTTGGAGGCCAGAAGGGATTGGCAGGAAATATTCAAAGTGATGAAAAACAAGGACCTATAATTAAGATGAGTCTACCCAGCAAAGCTATTATTTAAAATTGAAGGAGAGATAAAGACCTTCCCAGGCAAGAAAAATCTAAAGGAGTTCATCACCACTAAATAAGTATTACAAGACATAATAAAGAAACTTCTTTACGAAGAAGTAGGAAAAGTTAAAAAATATGAATAATAGAATTGCATATATATATATCAACAATTACTTTAAAGGTAGATGGATTAAGTGCTCCAATCAAAATATATAGTGTAGCTGAATGGATAAGAAAAACAGATTGTTACATATGCTGCATACAAAAGACTCACTTCAGATCCAAAGACACACATAGATTGAAAGTGAAACAATGGAAAAAGACATTTCATAAAAATGAAAAAAAAGGAAGAAAATAAAAAGAAAAAATATGGGATAGCAATACTTATACCAGACAAAATAGACCTTAAGACAAAGGCTTTAACAGGAGACAAAGAAGGACCCAGTAACCCTACTTCTGGGTATTTATCTGAAGAAACCCAAAATGCTACTTCAAGGAGAAGTGTGCATCCATCTGTTCATTGCAGCATTGTTTACAATGTCCAAGATGAGAAGGAAACCAGGGTGTCCCTCAATGGAAGGATGGGTAAAGAAGAGGTGGTACATATACATAATGGATTATTATTCACTTATTAAGAAGAATGAAATCTTGCCATCTGCAAAAACATGGATGGACCTAGAGGGTACTATGCTGAGTGGAGCAAGACAGACAAAGACAAATGCCATATGATCTCATTTATATGTGGAATCTAAAAAACAAAATAAACAAGTAAAACAAACTCATAGATACAGAGATAATTTTGATGGTGGCCAGGTTAGAGAGTCTTGTTGGGGGTAGGTGAAAAGGGGGAAAGGATTAAGAAATTCAAATTGGTTGTTTGACTATATTCCTTATGCTTTACCCTGTAGTCATGGGGATATAGGGTAAAGCATAAGGAATATAGTCAATAAAGTTGTAATAACTATGTATGATGCCAGATGGGCACTAGATTTATCCAGGTGATCACTTTATAAGTTATATAAATGTCTAATCACTGTTTGTACACATGAAACAAATATAATATTATATGTCAAATGTCCTTGAAAAATAAAAAATTAAAAGATGCCCACAAATTATTCGATATTCCTCCCTTCAAAATGTGGAGCCCAATTCCCCTCCTTGTTGAGTGTGGACTGTATTTAGCAACTCAGTTCTCATGAAATGAGTGTTGCAGAAGTGGTGGGTGTCACTTCTGAGGCCATAAAAGACATTGTGGCTTTTTCCTTGTTCTTTCTCACTGGTTCACTGACTATCTGTTTACCTACTCTGGGGGAAGCCACCTGCTATGTCCTGAGGATATTCAAACAGCCCTGTGGCGGGGCCCAAGTGGCAAGGAGCTGAGGCCAACAGTGAGAGAAGAACCAACGCTCCTGCCAACAACCACGCAACTGAGCTTAGAAGCAAATCCTCCAGTTGCAGTGATGCCATCAGCTGCCGGCAGCCCCTGCCAGCATCTCGTCTGCAACTTCATGAGAAATCCTGAGTCAGAACCAACTAGCTAATGTACTTCCAAATTCTCGACCCACAAAACTGAGCTATCAAATGTTTGTTGTATTAAGTCACTAAATTTGGGGGTTAATTTGGTATGGAGCCGCAGATAGCTATGATAGGGAGGAATCTGCCCCCGCCCCCAAATTGTTCATAAAACTGTTACCTGGGAGATGATTAAAGAAAAATTGCATGGATAGAATTGCACACTCCTATTCCTATATAGTTTAATTTCTGTTTTCCATTTGGTCCCTTTTTTTGGAGAAGACCAGATTTTTACATTTTTGTAACATCCTGCAATGCCTACTATCTTGCACATTATCGATGGCTAATAAATAATGATGACACGTTTTACAGTCTTATGGTAAAATTCTCAGATAGGAAAGTTTCTACATGAGGATGTCCTTCCCTTTTTCTATTCTTATCTGGGGAATGAGAAAACATAGCTGTGTGTGTGCGTGAAAGAGAACAACCTCTACTTACCATGCCATAGCTGCTCCAACTCATGTCACATACAAAGAGCTTGAAAACATTTACCAAAGCCGATTGAAGCTGCTTCATGATCAATTAGTATTTTTTCTTAAAAATTTGCCGAACACATGGTCTTTACCTAAATAGGCTTTAATTAAATCCTGGTCAGAAAAATTTGGTGCAGAAATATGTTTCCTATTAACTCATAAAGACAGGTTATTTTAAAATGTGAATGCAGAATATGGAATGATATGAGATATTGTTTGTAGACTTGGAAAAGAATTTCTCTTAGATTTTTTAAATTAAAGCTTATTGGGGTGAAAATGGTCAACAAAACAACATAGTTTTCAAGTGTACAATTCTGTAATACATCATCTATATATTGCATTATGTGTTCACCACCCAGAGTCAGTTCTCCTATCACCATATATTTGACCCCCTTTACCCTCTTCTACCACCTCCCTCCCCACTTACCCTCTGGTAACCATGAAACTCTTGTCTGTGTCTATGAGTTTTTGTTTCTTTATTTGTTTGTCTTGTTCCTTTGTTGCCTTAAGTTTTATTTTATATCCCACATATGAGTGAAGTAACATGGTTCTCGACTTTTTCTGTCTGACTTATTTCTTTCAGATTTTTGGAGGAAAAGTATATAATCCCATTTTGAGAGCTTCTTATACCATGATCTCTTTCTCAGCATTCAGAAATGGAAAACACTGATGAAGTCATCTGTCTTAAACCTGGGTGGCAATGTTGGCTTTGGGGTCAGAGTAATCTAGGTCTCATTATTTACAAGTTATGTGACCTCAGGCAAATGATTTAGCTTTGCTGACACGTAGCTTTCCCATCTGTAGCACCCCTCCCACTCATTGACTAACAGTTCAGTGGAAGATGGCAATGATGATTTATGCACTGTATTTGAAGCCAATTCATATGGAGATGGTTGTTAGCTTGGTACTTAAAATAACCTTCAAATTGGAGAAATGGTCCTACCTCCTTCCACCCCCAAATGAGGTAATCTATAGGGGCAAAAGAGCATGGTTTCAATTACAGGCCAATAATTCAATAATGCAGACATGATACAGAGAAAGGCTAAGTGGGCTGAACACAGTCTTGGGGTTAGAGTCGGCTGTGATCTGAATGTGTCAGCAGTGGCATGGAACTAAAGAGCCAGCAGTGTCCCTCCCATCACTCTTTGCGTGTGTCAGGCATGTTTTAGAGTGTGAACCCAATTTAGGTTTAGTCATATAATTTTGAAGTTGTGAATACATATAAGTGATTTAGTAAAGGTGTGTGATTGTGTGTGTGTGTGTGTGTGTGTGTGTGTGTGAGTGTTTGTATACTGTGACGATGTAACTCAACAAAGGTTAGATGGGTGACTTAATTATATCTTGACAAGCCTGGCAAATCCAGATTTTCCAGATAGAAGCGTATTCTGTGCTTGAGACTTCCTCATTAGTGAAGAGATGAGGATTTCCCTTGCTTCTGTAGGCTTATCCCTTTGACCAGATAGCAGCGTGATGTGGACTAGGAGTGATGGAATGGCCTTAGCCCTCAGTGTCTCTGGACCAGAGCAATGTGAAAAAATAGCACCAGCTACCAATTACTTATCACTTAACATTGCGCAATGTTACATTGTCTTATCACACGGACCATGTAGCTTGATCCCCCACCCCCACTTCTTTGTGGACATCTTAAGAGGGAGGTAGTATTTGTAGCTACTGTTGGCCTGCTGGCAATTTCCCTGTGCTCAGCCATTGTACCTCACTGATCCCAATCACCTCACTTTCCACTAGTTCTAGAACCCCCTATTTCCTTTGAATTTCTGTCACTATTCACTCTGGAACACTTTCATCACCTGTTTTTTCTTCTCCTTCCTCCCCACCCCACCCCCCAAATAACTCACTGCTATTGAAGAAAGTCGTTTAACATTGACGACTCTTATACAGACACAGTCACTCATTCAATGTGCTTTGTTCTAGGCATGGGAGTGGGAGAGTGGTGAATGAGCAGACAGAAATCCCTGCCCTCGCTTACATTCTGGTGAGGAGATATAGATAATAAGAAGACAACAAAGTAAAACATGTACCCCAACATATAAGTACGAAGGAGAAGAAGAAAGCAGGGAATAGGAATGAGGTTGAATAAGAGTCGGGTGGAGAAGGAGTTGCAGTTTTCGATAGAATGTCCAGGGAAGACATTACTGAGGAAGTGGTTTCTGACAGAGGTGGAGGAGGTGAAGGGCAGCTTAGTCTTATAAGCTCAGTTGGGCCCCCATTAATGATCAGGGATGATTGTAACTCAGTGTCACATACTACAGAACTTTTGCAAATCTCTCTCTTTACACTCCTTCTACATCCTTAACCTTTATGAGATCAAGATGCTTCTTCCCTTACCTGGTAGTACTGAGAGCACAGAATTTATTCTGTTGATATTTATTGAAAGCTAGTCAAAAAGAGTGATCAAATGATTCTGATCTCCTGGAGCTTGTATTTTAGTGACCTTATATTTTAGCATCACTACCCAGTCCTTTCTTCTCGAAAATGTCTTCATCTTTATTCTAGCCCCACCCCAGATTTTTTTGAGGTATAATTGACAAATAAAATTGTAAGATATTTAATGTGCATAATGATGATTTAATATACATATACATCATGAAAGGATCTCCCATCTAGTTAACACATCCATCACTTCACATCTTTATCTATTCTTTTCTTAGTACTATTTAAAATCCTCACCTTTTTCCATCCGTTTGTGCTATGATCCCAACTTCTTCTGCCTTCCTCTGAAAGTTAGTGCCATCAATAACTCCCCTTTCTTTTGTCAAATCTTTAGCTTCCTGCTTTATTAGCTACTCACCTCCCTACTGCTTACAAATGAGTTGAGGACTCCCCCTCCTAAAACACCTTCTCTTGATTCTCCTTCCAATTATAAGTACTTACAACTCACTTGCCTTTTATTGACAAGTATCTTGAGAGTTTTTAAATGCATCATTTCTCTTTACCATGGAATTACCATAGTTTTCAATGGAAAGGTCCAAACACATGGTTATAATGAGACAGAATAAATTGAAACTGGGAGTGTTTCAGAAAATCTGGGATTTCGGTAATCCTGGTTCCTACCTAGGAACTGAGCCCACCACAATTTTTCTGAAAATGCTCCTTAATAGTCCCCAAGAGCCTGCTGACATCAAATCTAAATAATCGTCATATTTCATTGTCCTTGACTCTTTGTAGACATTTACAATTGTTGATGTTCTTTTTTAATATCCTTTCTCTTAGTACGAGACAGAGAACTATCTTAATTATCCCTCTCTTCCTCTTTCAGAACATAGCAAAGGTATGTAGCTCCTACTAAGTGCTTCACAGACTCCATCTGAAAGCCTGCCCACAGCCTCTGGGGATGCCTCACCTGCTGATTCCCCCATCTGGCCCAGGGGCACCCCCAACACTTCACATAAGAGCCACATACCTTTGATATGTTCTGTTTTGACCCCTGGCTGCTGTTCTCCCAGTTGCTCTTTGGCCCCTAATCTTGCAGTTCACGACTCAGTATTCTGGTTGGGGTGAGAAAGCACTTGGTCTCTATGACTGTCCGGCACAGCTGGGAGAGACACGTGCTTACTCACGAGCTCTCACTTTGCCCCCTACGGGACAAGTTAGAGGCCAAGAAGAACCCTCTTGGCACTGAGCTATGCTGCTTTGAGGGAGTGGGGATGAAGGTAAAGGGAAACTGTTCCTTTGACCTTCAGTGATTCCAATCTCACATTTGCTTTTTCTTCAATGGTGTGCCGGAACCTCTCTGCTGAACTCCTGAGCTCACACGGGAAGGTTCTCCTGTCCGTGGGTGATTGTCCAAGTCAGTGCTCTGTGGGAGGAAGACACAGGTAACCCTTATTCTGCCATGATAATGACATCACCCTTTAAGTCTTAATTTAAATGCAACTTCTAGCTCTCTGTATATTAAAGAATGAGTAATATTATATTATTATTAGTTAACAAAGCCATTTTTATTCCAATTGAAAGTGACATGGGACCTTGACTCTAAACTCTAATTTAGTTTTTGTTCCCATTAATAGTGAGTGATATGAAATGACACGAAATGAGATTCTTGGATTTATTGGAATCAGATTTAGTTTTGCAAAATTGCAGAGGGATTAAGGATATTGCCTTTTGAAATTCAAAATTATGAAAATATCTTCGATGGATGAAAGTAACCTCAACTACTTCCTACTCAGCTGTAGGAAGGCACCAACTCCTGAGGAAAACTCACTATAATGTAAAAGCAGTTCTGGACTAGCAACCTGGGATCTCTCCTTGGTCCTTGGGGGTTAAGGAGGAGGAACGGTGTTAGGTATGATATGAGGCTAAGAATGTCAAGCTTTCTTCTTCTTACCACTCCACTGCGCGCTCTGAGCAAACTGGCTGTGCAGATTTGTACAGTGAAAGTTTGTAAGTATAATAAAGATAGTATTTCCCTCTAGGGCAAATGCAGGGCAGATTTGCTTGCTGCCTTTTATAAAATATTGGATTTTCTTTAGCTTGGTATTCCTCGGCTGTGATGAAAACCCACTGTGTGCACAGCATCCCCTTGTTATGTTTTACCTTACCCTTATGGGACTTGGGAGGCAAGGGGAACCAATGTACATGTGAAACTCATGCTTGCTATGCTGTAGGCAATAATGTCTTTTGTCTCTGACCTAGGAGTCTTTTGTCTTTTGTCGGTGACCATGAAGCTGTGGCAGGCTAATTTGCTGGCTTGCAAGTAGGCCAAAACCTCAGACCTTCACAGTTCTTGATTATATATGAGGAAATCTGAGTGTGTGTGTGTGTGTGTGTGTGTGTGTGTGTGTATGTGTGTGTGCATGTAGCCTCCAAATTTCAAATATTTTTATCTGTCAACAATTAAGTAAATTGAAAATTTACCCATTATGGAGTGGTCTGAAGTTTCTCAATACCATGAGTTCAATAGGTTTTTGGCTTTAGTGCTCTCTTTTTAAACCATGCAGTTTAAACTGAATCTCCTGCCATCAAAGAAATATTACATCAATCAATAAGAAGTCCAGAAGTTTTCTGGAAATCAGTAGCTATACTTTTTTTTTAAAATTTATTTATTACCATGGTTAGCACTGCTAAGTAATACATATCTTTCCCAAATATTATTTTATACTGTGTGGAATTTTTTTTCTTTGATTCTTCCCATTGACTGTCTTGTTTTATTTGGGGGGAAATATTGTTGCTTTTATTTAGATAATGATGGAAGTAGTGATGATGAGCTAGGTTCTTGATTAACAATGATTATAAATGATATATTCTAAATTTGGGGACTTTAAATGAGCCTTTGGTAAATACTGTAAGAAATAATCATTACTCTCAACAATTTTGGGGAAGATTTAATTTTGTAGGAGGGTCTCAGTATAATCGTACCTCATTGGAAAACACATTAAAATTTAGTAGATATTAATCGTTCTTTCTAGGGAGATTAGGAGGTTCTGTAAAGATTAATAGCCCTGTTTTCATCTTCTGTATCTGTTGAAGAGGAATGTAAGTGTGAGTATAATCTGAACAGCACCTGATTAGTTTCATTTGCCAAAATGTGTTATTTGGGGGCCTGGGAAGTTTCAGGTCCTCAAAGTATAGATTGTTTGGAATCAGACATCACTTGATATTCTTCTATATCAATTGTTTGGAATCAGGAATCACTTGATATTCTTCTATATCAATTCTGTCTTTTTCTTGACTATGCCCACTGAATATGCATTGTGTCTACCAGGACATATTAATTATTTGCACGCAGAACTGTTTCAATTTTATAAAAACACTGTAAACGACTATATGTGTATTGTTTTTTGTTTTTACCACCACTATTTCACCATCTGTTTTTTATAGGTTTCTGCCAAGTGGAAGAACATAAAAATTAATCTAGGCCCAATGCCACCATTAAAACAAAAATGTATTTGTTTATAGAGGAAAAGCAACAACAAGTCATTGTAATTAGGCATTGTTCTGTTTACTGAGTGAAAGATGATTGCCTTCCAGATATGGTTGAAATGATAGGTGGGGGGGCGGATTTGGGAGTGATGGAGGGAAAATATCCCATCTAAAAAAGAGTGGTCCTCTTTGTATAGGCTGGGCTGACCGGATTAATCAGTTTTTCTTTTCTTTAATTTTAAATTTTCACTTTTCAAAATTAATCAATTCTTTTCGAAACACTTTTTTGAGCACTTTCTATATACGAAGCAGTTCAAGCCAAGCAAAGCAGTTATTTTAAAAATATAGCAAGTCTTGGCAAGTGCTCTCTTTGTTCAACAAAGAAAAAAAAAAAGAAAATCCAAGCTCTCTTTGCTGCAGTGGTACAGATTTGTTTTCAGTATTTTGAATTCAACCCATGAATCAGACAATTTTTCTATTCCAACAGATCACTGTCAAAATGCAGTTGGTTTGGGATGTTATGTAATATATTCCTTGAGACCTATTCATTCACTACTTTCAGATTAGTAAAGATCAATTTAGGAGATTAATAAAAGGTCACCAAACTGGTCAGAAAGGAGAATAAAACATCTCTAAGGAGAAGGGTAGTTCGTGTTTCAATTTGAATGTTAGAATCATTAACTTTATCTTCAATGTTCTCTCCCCCCTTTGATTCTTAGTGGGTTAGTAAAGTGCTATGATTTGAGATGGGAATTATTTCAGCTGGTAGTGCAACACCATTTCAATATTTTGAATCCTGCTTTTTCTTTTTCTTTGTTGTGATATTTATGCTTGATTTTTGAAAAACTATTTTTCAATGTTGAAAATATAAATTCAGCACACATTACTGGAAATGTAGCAGTGATATTGCAGCTAGTTTGACGTCCACTAAATCCTGACAGGGATGCTTTTATTCGGTGAATTATGAAGATTATGTAATAGTTTCTGGAAATAATAACCTTTATAAATCGTTGAAAATGAGCCTCATATAATCTGAGGTATGGGTTTTTGTGCTTTTGTTGGTCTCTGGTGTCTCTTACTGCCCCACTCAATAGAAGTCAGGGTGTTTTATCTGTATTGTCATGTCCACACACAATATAAACTTGTAAATACCAGTAAAAGCAGTGAGGTTTTGTTTGTTTGTTTGTTTTGTTTTGTTTTGTTTTGTTTTGTATGGGGGAGAATGTTCTCTTTTTTATGATAGCTTGTAGGATAGTAGAGTAAAGTGCAAAAGCACTTCTGTAAATGATGGAATGAGATGAAAGTTGACCATGTAATATTTTCCCTCCTTTATGGGAAAGTAATATTCCTTCCAAGAGTTGCCTCATGAAGAGTTTTTCATATTACCTCCTACTCTCCCTCCCCGCCCCAGAATATTTCTGTATTTTCGTAGTTGAGGGGAATATCTTTAGTAATTTCTTTGATTAAAGTGGCAAATATTCTGAGCAGCCTTCAAATGCGGTGCAAATTCTCCACTTAGCACTCAGCTCATGTGCTTCCTTCACCTGCAATCCAAAACCTCACTGTACTAAACAGGACACTCAGCTCAAGTGGCAGGTCTACTGAACGGCCTGCACCTGTCTGGTTGAGCCCACATTGAAGTTCCCCTTTTGTTAACTCTTATCTGCCTCAGGAGGAGCTCTTCACTGGCTCTTAACTGTTTCTCTTGTTCTTTCATCTTTACGTGTTTTGATTTTATGACTGTTGTGTAAACTCTGTGGGAGTAAAAGCCATGTTCTATAAGTCCTCTGTAACTCTGTGGTGCTAGGAACAGAATTGATACTCAGGAAATTATCTTTATCAATTGGGAGTGATATCTCCCACACCAGCCGGTCCTGCGTCCTGGTGTGTGCAGTGGTATTAAGTTCCTTACGCCATTGGCTTCTGTCTTAGCTCAGCTGCTACAACAAAAATACTATAGACTGGGTGGCTTCTAAAAAACCACAATTTATTTCTCCCAGTCTGGAGTCTGGGAAGTCCAAGATGAAGGTGCTAGCAGATTTGATGTATGATGACAGCCTGCTTCCTCGTTCACAGATTCATCTTTTCACTGTGTCCTCACATGGTGGAAAGGGTGAGGGTGCTCTCTGAAGCCTCTTTTATAAGGGCACGAATCCTAGTAATGAGGGCCTCACCCTCATCACTTAATCACTTCCCAAGGGCCCTAGATTAGGTTTCACCATAGGAATTTTAGGAGGGACACAAACATTCAGTCTATGGCAGCTTCCTTTCTGGGAAGACCCAGTGCCTGTATGCAGTAGGAGCTTAAAATAACTTAATTGAATAAACAAATATTAATAAGATAATGAATGGCACGTAATCGGTCTTTGTTTATTGAATTAAGTGCGACAATCCTTTAAAGGAAACCATAGAAATACAAGCTGTGATTGAGAATCTCGCTTTACTTGTCTCGTCCCTGAATCTGGACCATGTTTTCCTTCCTTCCTTCTTTCCCTCCTTCCTTCCTTCCTCCTCTCTCTCTCTTCCCTTTCCTCTACCTCCTCCTCCTCCTTCTCCTCCTCCTCCTCCTCCTCCTCCTCCTTCTTTTTCTTCTTCTTCTAGGTTTTAATTGTCTGACCCATTCGGGTAAAATCAAACTTTGTAAGTATTATTGGAGAAAGTGACTGGGGAAAAAAACTAAACAAACGAACTGAAAGCTGCCGACTCAGCAGCAGTTTCAGGTAAAGGCGGGGTTGCTTTGACAGGTTGTAGGGGAGGAGAATAGCTCCCTTTCAAATACAGAATCAAGGAGGGCTTCTTCTTGAGCTTTCATTGCGTGTTCCCTGCCAGGTGAGCCAGGTGCCCACTGGAGCACATTCTCTTGTGAGGTTGTATTGCCAACAAATCTGTGTACATTGGTGGTTTTTTTGACTCCAAAAATGGGTTGGTGAGTACAGTGTCAGTGGTGTACAGCCATCATTGTTCTTTGAGGCAGGTGACTATGTAAGGTTTTCTCGATATTCTTTTATTTGTATGGTATTTTGGTTGTCGTCATCACTGACTTCAGTAGGGATGGGATTTTTCTAGTAAACTTTGGTGCTTGTGAAAAATACATTTAAGGGAATGTAGCTGAGGTCCTGTGGCCTGGAAATCAAGATATAGGAACTCTGGTTTTGACTTGGCCTAGCAGAGACTTGTTATGGTTGATGTTAGCAGAACTTGAATTGGTTGGAAACAGACTGGTATTTTTCTTTTGTGGAAGAAAGCAGCTGGGAATACTCAGATCCTTTCCAGACTTGAAAAAGAATCTGATGCCCTAAAAAATTCCCAAGAGCTAGTAGCTGTTTGATGTATTTTAAAAATTATGCTGAGAGACTTTGGAGAAAGATAAAATGGGGGAACTACCTAAACATCATGTCTTAAAATAAAATTAAATCCCCAACCTTGTGAAAGGATACATTTTTCCTTTGTGCATCTGTACATTAATTTTTTAATGAATTAATACCTATGTATTCATCTTTTTTTTCCTTACTTAGAGGAAAAAAATCTTTCTTCCTTTTCAAGGATAGTTCCTCCATTTTTGTTAATGATCTCATTTATTTGGACTATTTTCAGGCTAGTAAAATAAATATCTCTCCCTTTTTTATTTACATATTTAATCCCTCTTCTAGTGTCTCCTTTGCCATTTATCTACAGTAAAGATTTTCTCATCCTCCTTCTTTTAACCTTGCTTTCCTTTAGTCTACTGTTCTATTTTTATTCTTACTATCAATTGTATTGAATTTGCCTTTGTGAGTTAAGTATTGTGTTAGGTATTGAAGATGCAGAGATGAATTGACACAGAGTGCCTGTTTTCAGGTACCTGATGGTCTAGTGGAAGGTGCAGACAAAGCAGCCAATGAGTGCTTGGGGATAAACACAAAGCCAAATAAGGTATAGGAGACTGGATGGTCACAGAGCATGGGAACATGTGACTGAATTTCAACAAACAGGAAAATTTCTCAAAACAGGTGCTGCTTCAGTAAACTCATGCAGGATGAGTAGAGATAGTAGAATGGCCTGCATGGGCAGAGGCAGAGAAACATGAGAAAATAAATATTTGGTTTGGCTGAAGAGTGGGAACCTTGGAACACATGCTCTTAAACAGTGATTCCATTAACACAAGATAGAAAATTAGGAAGGAGGTACCAGCAGATTTGGGGTGAAAAAGATTTCACTTCAGTTTTGGTTGTGTTGAGTTTGAGTGGAGAGGCATGGTACCAGTGATAGGTAGAGCCCAGTTGTGAATGGCCCTGTGTGACATATAAAGGAGTATTAGTTTCCTTTTGCTTTTGTGACAAATTACCACAGACTTAGTGGCTTAAAACCTCACAGGTTTATTATCGTACAGTTCTGGAGATTGGATATCCAAAATGGGTCTTCTGGGGCTGAAATTAAGGTGTTGGCAGAGCAGTGTTTACTCTGGGGGCTCTAGGGGAGAATCCATTTCTTGCCTTTTTCGACTTCTAGTGGCTTCCTGCATTCCTTGGCTTGTGGCTGCATCACTAGTTCTGAGGATTAGGACTTGGACATCTTTAGAGGACCATTATTTTGTTCACCATGTAAGGTGTTTGAAATCATCCTGAAGACAAGAGAAGCTATTGACACATAGTTAGCCAAAAGTATGGTGACGCTTTAGAGATTTATGCTTTAGCAAGATCACTTTGTTAGAAATGTAGGTATTTGAGGCATAGTGAAAAATCAGAAGAACATTGCAATTGTCCAAGGAAGAAATATGGAATTGAAACATGGCAGTGGCAATGCGATTGGAAGGGGAGAGGGAAAACTTAGCAAGAAAATGGATCTGGGGACTGACTGAGGTATTTAGGTTGAGTAATCCCAGATGACTCTTAAACTTCAGGCGTAGGGAGTGTGGGTAGATGACAATTCTATAAGCCAAGATAGACAATAAGGAAGGAGGTGCCAGCGGAGTTGGAGGTGACAAAAGATTTGACTTCAGTTTTGGTTGTGTTGAGTTTGAGTGGAGAGGCATGGTACCCAGCTGAAGAAGGTTTGGAGCCCAGGAGAGAGGATTGTGTTTAGAATCATCAGATAATGATTGCATGGAAAAGATGGCCTAAGGATAATGTATAAAATGAGAAGACTTGAGGCTATTTCTATGAATAATTTCAAAGTTTATATTGATGACTGGTCCTACAGAGCCTTTGATATGCCTTTACAAGTGCTCCTGGATGCAAACACATGTATGTCTTGTGTTTTGTTCAAACTCATGATAAATAACAGTGGAGATTCCTCGAGGATGGGGCTAAACCTTTATTTATCTTTGAATCGCCTCTTGTGATCACCCATTGAATGAATTAATACCTATCCACACCCAGGAATAAATATAGTTTGGAATTAAATTATACTTCTTTGTGTTAAAATATATGAAGATCAGACAATTAAGTTCGTGAACTTATCCTAGAAAATGTGCTTCAGACCTCACTGTATCACTATGGGCACCTTTGAAGTACTCCCCTTAGGAAGCTATGCACCTAAGCCAGCACCTAGTCTACCCTTCAAAGCAATTTTGGAACTCGTTTTCTAGAATGGCCATCATCAAAGCTGTTGTCGTATTACCCTTGATGTCCCGAATGTCATCAAAATATCTTCCTTTCAATATTTCAATATCTTCAGGTAAAGAAAGAAGTCATTGGGGGCCAGATCATGTGAGTAGGGAGGATGTTCCAATACAGTTATTTGTTTACTGGCTAAAAACTCACTCACAGACAGTGCTGTGTGAGCTGGTGCATTGTCGTGATGCAAGAGCCATGAATTGTTGGAGAAAAGTTCAGGGCGTTTTCATCTAACTTTTTCAAGCAGCGTTTTCAGCACTTCCAAATGGTGAACTTGGTTAACTGTTTGTCCAGTTGGTACAAATTCATAATGGATAATCGCTTTGATATCAAAAGAAGTTAGCAACAGAGTTGCAACAAGTTCGTGAACTTCATTGTCAGACCTCGTATATCCCAAGTCAATCAATTATTTGCTTTGTTGACACCATTACTAACATAACTTACAAGAGAAATATTTGGTGTTTCTCCCATTTGAGAATTGTCTTTCAAAATCATAATAATTATCTGTGTTACAATTAGGCTTATACACAGATACTTCCTAGGGAAGTATTTGAAATGTGTGTACTGTAGATGCTGAACACTTAAAACAGTTTTTTTTCTTTACCTTAAATTAATGGATAAGGTCTTATCAGAAAGTTTTATGCCAATTCCACACAACTTTATTATCCTGTTAGTGTCAGAAAGAAGCTATAAGGGGCAATATAGAAGTTCCCCAAAGATTATCAACTCTCCCTGGGTTTATTTTCTCAGTTAATAACATCACCCACTTTGTCGTTTTTTATTTTATTTTATTTTTTACCTCAGAGCTTCAGGGTCATTTTTGACCTTGCTTTTCTTCCTTTTGTTTAATTGATCACTAGGGTTTGTCATTTTCTACTTTTTATTTCTCCTGAATTCGTGAAATCTTTTAATAAGTCTCCCTGTGTCCAGCCTATCTCCAGTTATAGTTTATTTTGAACACTGTCACTAAGCAAGCTTTCTGAAACGCACAACAAATCATGTCCTGTATAAACCCTTCAGTAGCTCACCACTGTCTCTAAGACAAACTTCTGACATCCAAGGCCCATCTGCCCTCCTCTAGACACTTCCCACTGGGATCTCCCATCCTATGCCCCGTGATTTTTCTCCTGCTCTTCTGATTGGAAAGGCCTTTCTTCCTCTGTTTTCCTGGTCTCCTTGTTGGCTTAGAGAACACTGACTTATTCTCAAAGGTCCAGGGCAAAGGCCATCTCCTCTGTGTGGCTTTCTCTCGTCTACTGCTACTCCAAGCGGTCTCACCATACTGCCTCTCACTGCTTTCATTCTTTAGGTGTCCATAGCCCCACTCATTACTCCTTCTCATTGCTCTTAACTTTGTACCCTTAGCACGTAATTGGTACTTAATAATGATTGAGAGGGTTGAGTGATTTGGTGGAAAATCTAGTTATCATCTAGTTTCAGCCTCTCCACTGATTGATTATGGGTCTCTGGGCCTCTTTTATTTGCCTATAAAAAGGGAGGGAAATTCAAGTACAGGTATATCAGATCAATTCATGACATCCTGAGATCTCTACTACAAACATTCTTAATTTACGTCATGGGGTTTTAAGATGAAGAATGTGATTGCTACTTGAGTTTCAGAAGGGGACATTCTCATTATTTCCTTCCAGGCATGCTTGGTAAAACAATTCCAGATGAATCTTTATTTTAACTGTATCTGGTTTTCCAGGTTTCCCAGGAGACTTGCTTGTGTCTTTCAGGTATCACATTTAACCAGGGTTAAAGAGCAGGTGAGGCTGCAAGCATTTCTTATTAGTAAATTCTGGCTTCAGTTCAGGAACATGAACATTTAACCCATCACAGGCTTTGAGAGGCTATGGTTATTTGGCTTTTTTTTTTTTTTTTTTTTTTTTTAACGTTTGATTCTCAAAACCCTGCTAGTTCTTAAAGGCTCTAAATTCCTGATTGGGTTGTGAGAATGTATTCAGAGAGCTGCTGAACAATCTTGCTTGTATCTTCCCAAGATTTGAGGGAACAGTGCTTATGTTTTACGGAAAGGCCAGGAGGCAGACACCTCCTAATGGAAAGGTCTGGTCAGAAGTGGTGAATTAGTCTGCCAGGGCTGTTGTAATGAAATATCGCAAACTGGGTGGCTTAAAGAACACGAATTCATCATCTCACAGTTCTGGAGACCGAAAGTCTGAGATCAGGGTGTGAGCATTGTTGGTTCCTTCTGAGGGCCGTGAAGGGAAATCTGGTCCGTGCCTCTCTCCCAGCTTCTGGTGCTTTACTGGCAATCTTTGGAGTTCCTTGGCTTATAGACACATCATCCTGATGCTACTGTCATTTTCACATGTGTTCTTGTGTATGTGTCTGTCTCTGTGTCCAAATTTCCCTTTTTTATAAGGACGCCAGTCATATTGCATTAGGGCCTGTCATAATGATTTCGTTGTAATATTATTACCTTTCAAAAGACCCTATTTCCAAATAAGGTCACATTCTGAGGTACTCGGGTTTAGGGCTTCAAGATCTATTTGGGGGACAATTCAATTCACAATAAGTGGTATGTGCTGGCATGCATGCTGGCTCAGTGGCCCTGAAGAAATGTCTTGGAGGTGCCTGGGAGCTTGTGTCAGGATTTAGCCACTTGGTGCTGGATTGCAAGGATGTCTGGGGAGTCCTTAGTGAGGAGGCAGGGGAGGGTTGAAGACATGGGTAAGGCAGAGGCTAGTACCAATTGGTAGGAAAATATTTTAATATTTTAACATTTTTTCCAGCTAATTATCATCCCTGGGTAGAGAGATTGACTTACTCTGTAGTATATTTTAGGGATGCTAGGAGGGCCATTGTCTCTGAAAATTTTTCATTTGTTGGTTGATACCTCAATCAGTACTTCCAATAACTCATTATGCTAACTAAAAATGTTTGCACACTCCTAAAACATGAATTCCTCTGCTATTGTTTTAATTTGAGGCCTCAACTATCAAGTCTCTCTACTCATGTATTTGAAAGTCTAGTGGCTGTTTCCATTCCTAGATCTGTGATTATGTTGTAAAAACCAAAATGGCCATTAGCCTGCCTACTTACTTTCCAGGATTCTTGAATTAAATTTTAGAAGTTGTTGCTTATTGAGTGTTCATTTTATGCCAGGCACTATTCTTTTTCATGACAACTCTGTGAGGAAGGTATTTTACTGTCTCCTAAAACTGAGAAAATGGAACCACAGAGGGGGTAAGCAACGTGTCCAAGACCACAAGTAGTAAGAACACTAGAGACTGTGCTGTTAACCAGTGTAAAATTGTGCCTTATGCAAATAGCATACGACATCAGACAATTAAGTTCAGAACTCATCATTGGTGAATATCACTATGGTCACCTTCGAAGGACTCCCCTTGGGAAGCTATGCTCTGACGCCAGCACCTAGTCCACCCTTCAAAGCAATTTTGGAACTCTTTTTCTGGAATGGCCATCAGAGCTGTCATCGTATTACCCTTAATGTCCTGAATGTCATCAAAATGTCTTCCTTTCAATATTTCCTTTATCTTCTGGTAAAGAAAGAAGTCACTGGGGGCCAGATCAGGTGAATAGGGAGGGAATTCCAATACAGTTATTTGTTTACTGGCTAAAAACTCCCTCACAGACAGTGATGTGTGAGCTGGTGTATTGTTGTGATGCAAGAGCCATGAATTGGCGAAAAGTTCAGGTCACTTAACTTTTTCACACAGCCTTTTCAGCACTTCCCAATAGTAAACTTGGTTAACTGTTTGTCCAGTTGGTACAAATTCATAATGAATAATCCCTCTGATATCAGAAAAGGTTAGCAACATCGTTGCAACAAGTTCATACACTTAATCGTCAGGCCGTGTATGTGTTAATAATTACAAAAGAGACTATTTTCATTGTTCTTGAATTAGCCTCGTGTTATATTTTTTAAATGATTTTTGCATAATCTACTTCAGATTAATTTGGTGGTAATGAGGAGCACAACAGAAAATATACAAAAGCAAATATATAGAAATAAAGAACAATTTCCCGTCTTCTCTTTCTCCAGCAGAAGACAAAGTGCTTGGTTCAGGCACGGCCATGTTGATTAGGGACAGATGTGTGATCTGAGGGGCGCCCTTTGCCTTGATAAGGTCTGAAAATTTAACCCTGGAGATCCATTGTATTTATGGAAGCTCTCCAGTAAAAAGTTGTCAATTGACTTATCTATCCTGGAACATTCAAATTTGAGTGCCAACCCCCCACTGTGAGCATTTTTATTGAATCCCAGTTGATTTTCACAGGATGACGAGCTGTGACCAGGTGCTCAGGGATAGGGCCATGTTTCATTGATGGGCTGATGGTGGACAAGGAATTCGGGAATGGAGTCAACCAATTAATCAATTAGTTGATACTACAAATATTTATTGAGCACCTCTTCTGGGCCAGACGCTGTGCTATGTGTTGGCATAGAGCCAGCCACTACTGTGGATAAAGAGACACTGGAAGAAGTATGGAGGGCTCTAAAAACAAACCTTTGACCTTGGGAATTTTGCCTCAGGTTAGGCTGGTCTTCTCCAATACAATATTTATCACTTGTAGATAAAGTTCAAAATAAGATTTTTCCAGAGAGAGATGATGGATGGTTAGCTGTAGAATCTTGTTACTTTGCTTCCTTTCTTTTGTCTGATTTTCAGTTCTGGCACAGCCTATGGGACCTTGCATCAGAAGTGCAAAAGACAAGGGAAAATGAGAGGAACCCCAAGCATCAACAGGTCTAGAAAAAAAAAATTATTGGTGATCATGTTGCAACTTTGGCTAAAATAAAGTTTTCGAATTCTCTGTGATTAGAATGTTCTATGTTCTCATTCATTATGTTAACACAGTGTGTGACACATAACCACCACTTAAATGTTAACTGGCTTACAATTGAGTTAAATATCACTTCTGTATGGGCAGATAATTGCTTTTTTCAAGGATACATTAGTTTTTCAAATCCATAGATTATGAAACTTGAAAATCTGCAATAATTAGAGAAGTTAAAAAAACAACACATAAATAAAGGGAAAAGTCACGTCCCTTATTTTATCACTCATAGAATGGGTGGGGTAAAGACAGGGCTTCTGTGGGTTAACAGTTGACCGAGCTAAGGCTTTCAAACAAGACTCTTCCAGAAGACTGGCTGACTTTCAGAATCTCAGCATGGGAATGCAATAGTATTAAATTTTGGTTCTTTCCTGCCACTACCATTACGATTTACCTGCTTGAAGATGCTAACTATAGTTAACTGTCCTAATTTTCTCATTTAAAAATTTTCAACAAAGAGAGACACAGAGGCATACTCTAGTTGAACCCTTAGAAACAGTAGATGTCAGAACCTGGATGATGAATTTGGCTTCTTCTGCACTGCTGAGTTGATGAATGAGAACTGCTGATAAATCCATACAAATGAGAAATTTCTGGAAGGTGGGGCAGTGATGAAAGATAGTCATTTTTTTTATTTTGCCTGGTGGTCCCAGATTGTACTGTTTTACTGCACTTTTGGCTCTGCTTGGCGTTTATGTACTCCTTTCTGTGCTGTTGGTTAGTTTCTCTTGGGGGTGGGGGGTGCTGGTTTCTAAAAAAATATTCCAGATGGCAATTTTGGGGTTAAGCAATTGTAGCTGAGAACTAGCCTTAATGTTTTTGGTTCACTCGCTACTTACCCTTACATGATGCTTAAAAAAAAAAAAAAATAGTAGATGGCCTTACCAATTTAAAGAAAAACCTGTATCTGCTGTGCTGACTATAGAATAATTACTACTCTGTATAGCAGTTAACTCTATCAATAATGTTTATTAATATAATTTTTATATTATTGGTTCTTACTTTTTTCCAGGAATCTCTACTTTTCTTGCTTTATGAATATTTGAATGCAATTGTAGAGATTGCTTTATTTCTCTTCCTTGAAAGAGCTGGTTTTCCCTCCCTCGATTCTCCTGTTTCTATGATATTTTACAGTGCTAAGCTGCCTGTTATGCTATCTTATTTCCAACCCTGAAGTTCATTAATAATTCATGCTCCAGCTGTGTGAATTGGTAGCTTTAATTAGCTATTAGTGTTTTCCAGAAAAGATAGTCTCTTTTATGAGTGTTATTTTATGGGACAAACTGCTTAAGGAATGCATGCATTTAAAATTGAAATAATTTTATTTGAACTGTGTCTTAGGTTCCAAATTTATTCTTTATTGTATTTCCATTTTATTGTATGTTTGAAAACTTATTTATAAAATACTATTTTTGTCTAGTGGCATTTTTTGTGCTTTAAATGCTTACACTATTTTGGGAATGCTTTTGCATCACATTTTCCCAATATTCCATTTCCATTGCCATATTAAATCTCAAGTGGTTAGTTTTATATTCTTTTATGGACTGTAAATTTGTGAGCCATATAAAGAGATACTTATGTTTTTGTCTAATATTTCATAAGCTTTTGTGTTTAGTCTAAACACAATTGGGTATCTTTTAAAGACATGAAATGATTACTTTCGGCCATCATATTTTTTTTTTTTTTTTGTTCTTACATCCCCATGACTGTTTTTTTTTTTTTTTTTTTAATTTATTGGGGTGACAATTGTTAGTAGAATTACATAGATTTCAGTTGTGCAATTCTGAATCACATCATCCATAAATCACACTGTGTGTTCACCACCCAGAGTCAGCTCCCCTTCCATCACCGTACATTTGATCCCCCTCACCCTCATCCCCCACCCCCCAACCCCCTTACGCTCTGGTAACCACCAAATTACGTTCCCCAGATTAATTTTCAAACCCCGTGGCCATCCTGTGGTCACCGACTGCCCTCCAATCCCCTCACCCTCCCCCCCACCCCCCATATTTTGACATTAGTTGACTCTAAGGTTATTGGACCTTCAATCAGGCAGAACTTGTCCCCAAGACCAAGATAGGCCGTGCATCTCTATGGAAGCATAGTTAGGGTTGCTCTGAGAGACCGTCGCACATGTTGATTTTCTGATGAGAAGGTATGGCTGTCCAATTATCCTAAAAGCTGTCATAAAAAGTTTTAAAATTAAATTAGTTTAAATTAAATTTGAATGCTTCAGAATTAGCAGGAAATGGGGAGAGCAAGGATGTTGCAAAATCTAATACTAATTTGCCAAATCTTTGGGCTTTAAGCCATTGGGTCTGACCAATATTCTTCTGAGCCAGTCTTTTCAAAGGGATGGAGAGATGATTTTATAAGGCAAAAGTTCTGCAATTAAGTATGGTGCAAAAGAAAACCTTTACAACTAGAGAAATTTAGAAAACTGTGGAAGTTTTGAGTTTAATTTACTTGGGTGGATTAACTCTTTATTTCATCTGAATAAGTGTCTCTAGATAAACTTGAGAAAACCCCCAAAACCATTCAACAGGCATATTTTTATTTACTGCTAGAATGATAGTGTATAAGTCAGTTTGGGAAACTATTCGAACTGATGAAAATTCTTAGATATCTAGAGTTTTATTTATATTTACATTCTTGTGAATTATTGTATCAGGCTGAAGACATCTTAGAAAGATGTCTTTTGGTGTTTATAGCTACTTTATAAAATAATCTCTCTTCTACTTTTATTTTCAAAATATGCAGAAATCTGTACCTTCTTTAGCTGCTATTTCAATTGTTTACAGTAAAAACTTTTCCTATTAGGCAAGTAGTTTTATTTATTGATTGCTTACTTATCTAATTTCAAATTAGGTGTGACTGTGTGACTTACCACTGTGACGTTGTATGTGGTTTAAATAATTACAAAAAGGACTGTGCTAAATAGTGGTTTATCAAGTATCCATAAGCTCATTGACGATAACAGGCAGAGTTGTCCTTTTATCTGACTTCATTTCTGCTCCTGTTATAAATAGCTTTCAAATCTTCTGGGGTCAAAGTTTGGTTTTTGGTCGCCTGCTAATTGCCATTCAAATTATAATTTCACAAATTATAAACAGAGGATTACGTTAGAGGGTATAAAGCTCTTTTTTTTTCACCTATGAAAAAATTAATTTTTTTCTATGCAAAAGGTGACATTACCTTTCACACCGATTTTAGCTTTTTGGGACAAATAAAACGGGAAGGAGCACTGTTTCCTCATTAGGCTATAGTGTTCAAAACCCTGTTCAAAAAGTTTGTTCATGTTACATTTTACATTCCTTTTGCCACTTTGCCTTGTAAAGGTTTCTGTGAAATGATTTCAAGAGCTGATTGCATTTCAGAGCGTGGTTTAAATGGAAATATGGGTCCTCCAGGGAATGTATGTTATCTTGGAGTTACTTTAGAAGAGGGGAGAGGAAGCAAAGACACAAGTGAGGAGAGAGGAGGTAAAAAGATTCTTTCCCATTTAGATGTGCTTAGAGAGAGCCATATAAATTGATACAGCTTTATTGCATGGGGATTCTAAATGGTACCTGTCAAACTGCAGTTTTGCATTTTCACATACTATTTTAGACAGAATTCTTTTGGTTGCAAGCGACAGAAAACCCAACTTAAACTGGCTTGGGTTATGTAAAAGAGGGAGATTATTGACACATATAAATGAGATGTAATATAGCCTCAAGTGTGCATTGATTCAGGGCTTACTAATAACTGAGTTTCTGTTATTTATTTCTTGGATCTGCTTCTCTAATGTTGGTTCTATTTTGGGACCTCACATAGTTATGAGGTGCCTGTCAGCTACACAGAAATTTAGATCCAGGGTGGGAAAGCAGGGTCCTTGTCCCAGTGTCCCCAGGAAATGTCCTGAGAATCAATAGGGCTAGACTGGATGAGGTTACCTGCACACCCTACCTCAATCATTGTGACCAGGGAAGGTCTGACTCTGACTGAAGAAGCTTCGTGCCCAGAACTCAGGAGGGAGCCAACCCAGATCACATTATTTGAGAGTGGGAAGGTGTAGATCAGAAACAAAAACTGATGCAATTGTCAGAAGGAAAGGAGTTTGGGGAGATAAAGGGGAAATGTTCAGTATACATACCATATGGATCTCTCCTTGCACTGGACTTAATATATAAGCATTATGTTATGTTTGCATTCCCTGGGCTCCATAAAACTCCAAAAGCTGAATACCACCTGATGTATAATCCTCTAGTAGGCAGAAATCAATTATTTTATTCTCAAGCCCCCCAAAAACAAGCATTAATACTAGTTACAATTTTAAACCTTTAATTATCTAATACCAAGTAAGGAAGTAAATATTTCCATTTTCCAAGTATGTGATATTAAACATTCCTATAGAATTTGAAGATGCGTTCAAGTTTATCTCAAACAGTGGTGTGTCATATTTTAGAATCTGATCAAAGAAGTCGACTCTCTCTCTAGAAAAAAGCACATGGATATATATTCACAAAATATGACATACAATTGGGGTTTAGCAATTTCCTCTGAGAAATGGTGCAGTCCCACTACTTACCCAAAGCTTGAATGCCTTCTATGATACCCTAGCTCAAAGCTATCCAGGTTAGATTTGGAATCTCCTGGGCACAACCCAACACTGGCCCTAGAAACCCCAAACAAGATGGCTGTGTCAGTCGGCTGGTCACCTCAGGAGCTTCCTCAAGGCTTCGCTTCTTATCCTTCACTTTAGAGCTTGGCTTTTGCTTTTTTTTCTTTGTGGTTGACGAAGAGTTCGTTTCCCCGTGTCTGTTCTTTTTGGATATATTTGTTTTCCATTTCTTCTCCTTTGGACAATTGGACGTGCTTTCTTATTGTGAGTCCTGCTAAGGTGTTGCTTCCAGAGGTACTTCCTGTGGAGAAGTGATGCCAGGTGTTTACACTCCATGGAGCTTCCTGGACCTCAAGAGCCTTGAGTTCCTCACTCACCTGTGATTGGACTTACACTGACGGAGAACTCATGGCCGCTAGGGGCACTAATACCATCTTTAGGCTGCTCTTAGTTCTTGCATATATTGAACCCAAATCTGTCCTTGCAGATTTGGACATTAAAAGGGTTAATTTTAATTAACCTGTCCTTGCAAATCTGTCCTTGCAGATTAAAAGGGTAGATTTTAACCCTTTGTGTTAGTCCTACCTCTTGGGGCCACATGAGGAAACACTGGGCTACAGACCAGTGTAAAGTGGGGACACATGTGCTCAGTCTGTGTTCTCCTGGCAGCTTCAGCTCCAGAACCAAGTAGGCACCCCACCCAAATCATACCTGAGAGCTCTCCCACCCAGTGCTCTTTCTTATGAAAATACTCAAGCCTCCAGTGCAGGAGAAACATGATTCTTTTTAGCAGCTGCAGCTGCTGTTTCCTTTTCTGTCTACACAAACCAATGCTTCTGGCTTGGGAACTCAGTTTGAAGGTGGTCTCCTAATTCCTAGTTGTCTGCCTGCACGTTGTGTTGGCGGATGTAGGAAGCCAGAGCTGTCATCTTATGTGGTCAGCGCTCACCTCTGCTCAACATGAAGAGATTTCACTGTCACTTTAAAGCGTAGGTCACATAGACTTTCAGCATGTATTCTTCTCTTTTAGGCCCTCATTTGTTCTGCAGTCAGTAGATAAGTGAAGGGCCATGGCTCCTGCCAGCATCATTGCTCTTTAATTCCCAGAAAGATTGTCTTTGTGCCAGTGGCATGAGCTTTTTTGAGTATCTCAAATGTGGTTCTGCTTAGCCACACTGGTAGGGAAGCCGCTGGCAGTAACTTTTCAAGTGGTCCTCCAAACTGGGCAGGAGACAGAACTCAGGGGCAGCTGATGCCACCGTGTGAGTAGGACATTTCTTTCTGTCTGGGAAACACAGGATTTCAGCTTTTTGACTGTAACTAACCCTCTGTAGGAATCCTTTGTGCACAGAAGCAGGATTGACAGGGTGCAGATGTGGTAGCCCACAGGCTTGTTATGCGAGTCAGTATTTCAAAAATCACCACCAGGTGCCAACATCACAGCGGAAAAGGTGAAAGCTAGGAAGCATCTCAAGGGGAGTTAGGAGTGACACTAGATGAGGTTAGCTTATAGCTGACTCCATAGGAAATAAGCGGAGAGGAAAGGGAATACCTCCGGGAGAAGTTCGAAGGCAGTACTGAAACATTGTATAAGTAACCAGGTGATGCATAAATACAGAAAATGCTAGTCCTGAACAGCCGAATGGGAAAAAACAACAGAACACTCACTTGGCCAAGTACTTTGTAGTAACCTTGCTTGGACAGATACAGCTTACACAAATGTGGTCAGAGGTTTTAAGTCAGTGCAAGGTAGTAATGCTTTCTCAGATCCTAGCTTCTCTCTGATTTCACTTCAAATAAAAGTAGGACAAATGCTAGAAGAAATCCTATTAGGGAGATTCTGGCTTACATAGGGCAGCTTCAAAGGTGGCCAAGCAGGTGGATTCCCAGGGACAGGGGAACAGACCTGTTGGCAGCCTCTTCATAACCTGCTCTTCTCCTGCTCTTAGCATCTGGGCTGGCTCACCCCATCCCAGTTCCTAAGCCAATCCTGAGATTTAGGCCACAAATTAGTCTTCTCCACCACGTTCCTTCCTGTCTGCCTCCTTTCTTTCCTTTGTTCTTTCCTTCTGTCATTACACATACTTACTAAACACTTACTAGATGTCAGGAGTTGTGTTTGGTATTAGGAATTCAGAGGAGAGAATTCAGATGCAGGCCCTGCCCTTGGTAAGTGCCATGAAGGGAAGGTACAAGATGCCCTGTGAGTATCTAACAGGAGGGCCTGTCTTATTTAGTTTTAGGGCTTAGGAAAGGCTTCTATCAGAATTCAGCGTTTGAACTGAGGTTTGAAGGATTAATAGGAGTTGCTAGTTGGTTGGGAATGGAAAGAAATGTTTTGGGTGGATTCTAGGTGCCTGTAAAGGTCTTAGGAAGGGAAGAAACAGAATGTTTGAAGAATTGCAAATAATACTATCAATGGTTGGAACATACAGAGAGAAGGTGAACAATGTGACATGGGTCTGGAGAGATAAAAGCAGCGGAGTCCGTCCACACAGGGTCACTCGGACGTTTTGTTCTCTTATTAATGGGAATCTCTCAGTATGTTTTAAGAACTGGGGAAGGGGCAATGGAGTGCGGATGTCATCGGATTTACAATTCAAAAACCATATTCTGGCTGCAACGTGCAGAATTGGAAGGGGCTGGGTGATGCTATGGTAGATGTAGGGAGCGGTGTTGAGAAACTGCTGTGGCCCAGGGAGGTGGCTGTAGCCTGGCTTGGAGGGGCAGCAGCAGACACACCGGGAAGCAGCTAGTTCTGGTAGATATTTAGAAGGTAAAATTGGCAGGACTTGGTGAACGACTGGGCATGATATGTATGTGTGTGTGTCTGGGGCGTCCTGGAAGTGTCCAGAATGACTCGTATAGCCTTGTTGGCAGAACTAGGCAGCTGTTGGTACCACTCACTGAGAGAGGAAACACGAGAGTAGGAGTTTCCGGGGAGTGGAAAGTCATGAGTTGTTCTTGGACGTGTTAAATATAAGAGACTTGCACAATAATTTTTCAAATAGGATCAGAATTTGAAATTAATTCCCAGGGCAGCTGAGAATTTTTGACTCAGCCACAATATTCGTGTCCTGTTGAATCCCCACCCCGAATGCTCAGCTACTTCAGATCTGAGAGGTGATATTGCAGGGTTTTGGGGGCAACCACACCTAATTTCCAAGGCCGTCTGTGACGCGGACAATTTACATTTTTAAACCTTCATTTTTGTCTCCTATAAAGTGAAAGACTTGTTGAGATAAATACCATGTTTCCCCGAAAATAAGACCTAGCCGGAACATCAGTTCTAATGCGGCTTTTGGAGCAAAAATTAATATAAGACCCGGTCTTATTTTAATATAAGACTGGGTATAATGTAATATAATACAATATAATATAATATAATATAATATAATGTAATATAATATATATAATATAATATAATATAATATAATATAAGACTGGGTATAATGTAATATATACAATATAATATAATATAATATAATATAATATAATATATGTAATATAATATATATAATATAATATAATAGAATATAATATAAGACTGGGTGTAATGTAATATAAGACAATATAATAAATATAATATAATATAATGTAATATTAAGATATATAATATAATATAATATAATATAATAGATATAATAGAATATATAAATATATATAAAATATACGAATAATAATATATATAATATATATAAGACTGTATATGTAATATAATACAATATAAATAATATAATATAATATAATGTAATATATATATAATATAATATAATATAATATAATGTAATATAATATATATAATATAATATAATATAATATATATAATATAATATAATATAATATAATATAATATAATATAATATAAGACTGGGTATAATGTAATGTAATATAATATAACATAATATAATACCGGGTATAATATAATATAATTCCAGGTCTCATATTAATTTTTGCTCCAAAAGATGCATTAGAGCTGATGGTCTGGCTAGGTCTTATTTTCTGGGAAACACGGTATATGTTAATTCCTATGGTAGGAGTCCTGTCTCACCTATGAAGGCAGAACAATGTGGATGATTGGCTTAAGGGAAATTTGGGGGCATTTTTATAAAGCCACTTAGGCCAGGGTTGCTAAGCAGAAATATGCCTGTGGCTGTTTCTCTATCTCCTTCCTCAGTACGCAGGGAAATGAGGTCAGACAATGAAGTTCATGAACTCATCCTACAAGAAGTGCTACATACCTCATTGTTGAATATCACTGTGGTCACCTTCGAAGTACTCCCCTTGGGAAGCTATGCTCCAATGCCAGCACCGAGTCCATCCTTCACAACAATTTTGGAACTCTTTCTGGAATGGCCATCAGAGCTATCGTCATATAACCCTTAATGTCCTGAATGTCATACAAATGTCTACCTTTCAATAGAGTCAATGGCATAGTAACAGCTCTATACAATGTCAGAGGGGTCGTAGATTGGGGGAAGGAGGTTATCACTTTGTGAGGGGTGTATATGTCTAACTATTACATTGTTTTGTACACCTGAAACTAATTTAAAAAAATTTGTTTAAAAACAAAAGTCTTCCTTTCAATATTTCCTTTATCTTCTGGTAAAGAAAGAAGTCATCGGGGGCCAGATCAGGTGGGTAGGGAGGGTGTTCCAATACAGTGATTTGTTTACTGGCTAAAAACTCCCTCACAGACAGTGCCCTGTGAGCTGGTGCATTGTCGTGATGCAAGAGCCATGATTGTTGGTTAAAAAGTTCAGGTCGTCTAACTTTTTCACTCAGGCTTTTCAGCACTTCCAAATAGTAAACTTGGTTAACTGTTTGTCCAGTTGGTACAAATTCATAATGAATAATCCCTTTGATATAAAAAAAAGTTAGCAACATTATTGCAACAAGTTTGTGAACTTAATTGTTCGACCTTGTATGTGTGTGACTTTACACTGCTCCTGAATATTCCAGTCTGCCAAGATCGACAGTAGCAGAACCTGTCAATTCACTCATCTAGCACCTTCTCCAGGACAGAAGAGAATGTAGTCCCAATTGGGCATCTCTCCGTCTTCTTTTGCTTCCGTTTATCTTTCTCAGAAAGCTGCAGCATAGGAAGTTATACTTTGGTTCTCCTATTCACTTTAGCTCCCTTTTATTTTCTCAGTTCCAGTGGTCATCTTTTCTAATCATCACTGATGGTGCATGGATCGCCTAGCAGAAAGCCTGTTATGTAGAAGGTATTCAACAATCATCAGTTCCCTTCTCTGCAGAAGCCTGATGTCTTCCATTTATAGTGACTTTCTCTAAGGCCCCAACTATTCACATCTAAACAAGAAGTTAAGTCACCTAGGGGAGCAGACCTTTCCTCCCACATTTGGTCTGACATTCGTGTAAGATGCTTTGCAAATGGTAGGTGATCTTGAACCATGGCGAGATTCTGCTTAGAAGTTGGGATCCCTAAGCCCAGTCTCCTGCTTGGCCAACCCTTAGGCTTCAGAGATGTCATTTGATTTCAAGGCTTCCAGGGATACAAGGCTGGGTTTGGGGGGTGGTTTAATGTGTGCCTCTTAGAAGATTGTTTTGGCCATTCTGTATGGAACATGGGGTCCAGACCGGTCTTTTGCTTTGGGAGATTTCTCCTAAGTGTTTATGTAGCTATTAATATCGAATGTTGAAGTCACCTCTGTTCACTCAACAAATGCCGCTGATGCAACAGTAAAATCCTATTCTGTTCATTATGTATGTTATTAGTCCTGGGAAATTTGGCATACATAGTTGTACCTTTTTTATTCTTATCAGTGGGAAGGTACTAAATGATAAATATGCACTTAAATAATGCTAACTGGATATGTTGCACACAGCATTTTCATGGTTTCTCAGATATTAGGCCATGGGATTTTGTTCTTGTTTCTTGATTTTGGAGATTAGGGGATCAATACGGAGATATAAAATAGGTAAGTCAAATGATTTACTGAATATTAGTTTCTTACCACTACTCTTGTCTTTTTTCAGTAATCTTAGAAAATATGGTATTCCATAGGAAATTTTAATGTAATACTCATCATTATGTCTTAAACCAATAGAAAATTGACTTGTAGTTTTGTAGTCCTCACTAGAATTATGTTTTAACCAGAAGGGTTTTCTGAAATCAGAGGTTGGCCTTGTTAGCCCTGTGTGATTTGCAGGAAGTCCTTGCTAAGTGTTTCCTCAAATCCTTCCAGGATGGCTGATCCTGGCACAGTGCCCGTATGCCAACACATTTCTGAGTGAGAGCTTGACAAAATGTGGCTGCAAAAGTTTTCTTTTTATACCAGTCCAAAGTAAATGCAAATGTGATGCCCGTGATTAGAGTGCTGTCATTTTATTAAAACTCTTCTCATAACCTCGCTCTGAAAGGCCTTCTGTTTCTATGATAGCTAAGTTATTGATGCTAAATAGTTCAGCAAATTGGGTTGTTGAAGCACATCTGCCATGCATTATTCATTAAGCACGTCTTTCACAAATCAGAGCTGTCTGTTGCTTCATCGTGGAGTCCCAGTAGCACCACTTCTGGGGGAGCGTGCTTCCGTTGTGAGCCAAGAAACGGAGTCACAGGCACATCAATCAGGCCAACGCTGTTGTCCTCAAACTGTAATGTATAATGGGGAAAAGGTTTAATTAATGTCCCACAGTAATGGGTCTGTTTATAAGGAAATAATGTACTATAAAATTAAGCAACGTATAGTAAATGTACCTCCTAATGGTAAGACTGGCATTTTAAGTGATCAGTAAATCACTTCAGTATTAAGACTTTCTTGAACAAGGGTAATAAAAGGAGACATTTGGAAATGGTAGACACCAGTACATACAATTACCCACTAAATAAAACATTTTTATTGTGATCACAGTGTTAATCACATTGTAGAACAGCCTAGCCTGATCAGGAAGCGTGAGAAATTGTAGCTGAGGTTTTTTTCTGTTTTTTTTTTTTTTAGTCTCTGACGTGATTAACTTCTCCATTAGAATGTAAAGTCCCGAATATTTAAACCCGCATATGCCTTTCCTCAGAGGACAGCCTTGCTTTAGGATCCTGAGAGATTGTAAAATGGCTAAAACGGCTTCTTCTCATGGTTAAACCCTTCTTTGTGTGGATCAAAGTACCTAGGCTTGTGATTTCCCCCAGCTCCCTACCTCTGGGCTGTAGAACTCTATTCTGAGGCCTTTCCTGCTCCTCCCACGGACAAGAGGGGCTCTCCTCCTTCCAGCCTTAGCAGGCATGATCGGTGCTACGTGGTCTCCCTGGCCCAGTTCTTTGGTAGGTAGTGTGGCATTGCTTATAAGGAAGTCCAAAGCTGGCCTACAGGGCTTGATGTTGCCCAGATGTCCTGTGGAAGTAATTAATACTCTGTCTATGACCAGCCACGTAGTTAGTCACTAAGGTAACTAACACCCAAGGACACTGAACGGACTCGGGGCTGGCCTGTTTCCCTCCAGGGGTTCAGGCTTTTCCTCCGTTCTGGCACAATGTGATTTGATCATCAAAATCTTCTACTTTAAGCCTTTCAAACACTATGCTCCCAAACCATCATGTATATTTTCCTCCCTTATTAATTCAAAATATTTTTTAAAAGGAAGTTAGCAAATGGTTACCTTAAGTAGTTATAATTAAAAAACAATCAAGAAAGGACTCGGATTCTTCAGTCTTGGTATAGTGTATATGATTAAGAGTGTTCTGCAAACTGGAAATAGTTGGTCTGTGAAGTGTTAAGCCAATAATAATGTATTCAAAATGTTTTAGAAAACATCCATTTATATTTAATCTTTTAGTAGGCTCATATATGTGAGCTAGATTGTCTGTAGAGGTTTAGTAAAACAAAATTGTAAATTCCAAGATGTTGCTTAATGGGCTGTGGTGTCTGAATCCCAGATCTCTACTGATGAAAATCTGGCAGGTTGGGAAGTGAGATGAGAGTTTAATGAACAAAATCTCATCTCAGAAATGGAAATGCTGTTTCTCTTAAATACAGAGAAATTAATGGGCTGAGAAAGGCACAAACAGTTTTCACAGTGGCACCGAGTGATTTTCATAACAGAGAGGATGGAGGCTGGCTGGCTGCAGTGTGCATCAGGGAACGCCTGCTGGTGGCCGGACCTCACCAGCAGGAATTATGAGTGCTTTGTCATCCCACGCCAGAGCCGGGCTTTAGCTCCTATTGGTGTTCACATTGATGTTCCAGGGCCGTGCAGGAGGGGCTTTTGATTGGTTTAAAGGCCACTGGATGTTTGTTTCTTTAATTCGATAGAACAGCATGTAATCAGGGGCTTTCTTACTGTGACCTTGAGTAACGAGGACATAAGCACTGTGAGAAGATGGAGATGTAGAGGTTTTAATCAATGGAAAAAGTTTCTCTGACAACCAGTTAATTTCCTGCTCTAAATTCTGATTGGATTTCTCTTCTAATACAAGTTAACAAAATCTTTGACAAATATCTCTAGTTGTGATTTAGTTATGGACCAAAGCCAGTTGCTAAGGGCAACCAGGGCAGAGGCAGTTAATTAATTAACGTCTGCCATTGCGTACGGATTAAGCCACTGAGTCTTGGCTTGAAAGCAGATGGGGAGGGTGGGAAAGCCTTGCTACCCTTGGGGAGCTGTGAAGAACAGCCTGGCTTCAGCCCCATTCCCGCCCTTCTGCACTTCCATTTCCTAGCAGGAAATTAGTAGGCTTTATCTAGGAGTCAGGAACGGAGGAAGATGAAGAGGCAGGGCATAAACTCAGGACACTTATGGAGAAAATATCCTCAAAGGGAATAAAACAGAGCCATGAGACTGAAAAACCCTATTGGTTATTGCCTTGTAGGTGGAAACGGCCCTATTGAGCGTGTGTGTGTGTGTGTGTGTGTGTGTGTGTGTGTGTGTGTGTGTTGGCTGGGACGTGTGAGAACTGTGACATTTTTGGATGGTTAAGAGTTAAGCTCTGGCAGAAGAACACAAGCACTGTGGGTTCAGGAGGTCTGGATTCATGCTGTCCCAGAGAATCATAAACACGGCCCTAGTGACACCGACACAACTTTTGCTAGCTGCCATTCTTCAGGTGGCCCATGTAAGTGATGAGTGGTGGGTAATGGGTGACCCTGTACTTGCAGCGATAATTGTCACCAGAACTTCATCAGAGGATGTGAGATGAATTTGCTCCTGGTAGGAACGAAGAAGACACACTGGGAGATTTGAAGTCGTAACCTAAACCAAGGAACAAGCTGGCGCAGAGAGTCATGACTTGCTTCCAAGTTAAAATTTAGAATGAATTAATAAGAATTATAAATAAGATGATAGCCAGTGCTCCTGGGAACTGTTGGAAACGGTCTGAATCTTAGGCTGCAGATTTACATTTTAAAATGTTACTCCAGAGGAGAATTATCTTTTATATTTGAAGTTTGTCTTAATTCTGCTAAGGATTTCTTGTTTTAACACAAATAGCAGTTCCTCATGTAAACAAATGTGCTTTGCTGTCATCACTAATGCAATACAGCTGATGCATCGCATTGGCTCCTATGAGCTGTAAGATTAGCACAACGTGGGAGACAAGCAATTTTATTTCCGACACAATCTGGTCTTGCTTCCTCTGCTGATTGGGGAACAATTGTAAAGTTGCTGGAAGTTACGAAAGGGCTCAGGAAGAAGGGAAGTGAAGTGTGTGTGTGTGTGTGTGTGTGAGTGTGTGTGTGTGTGACTGTGTGTGTGTACTAGAAGGAAACTCTGTATAGCAAGGACCTGAGTTGTCTTGCTCACTGCCACCTCTTCAGTGCCTGGCTTACAGCAGACTCGTGATAGTTCTGTACACCCACCTGCAAGGCTCTACGTGATCTGCCCCAGGCCTCTGCTTACTATCTCTCTGTCCTCATTTCCTAGTATTCCTCTTCCTGCTTACCGAGAGGCACATTTTAATTCATGTTTCTTACGCCACTCCTATTCTCACCTCAGGGCCTTTGCACTTGCCATTATTTTAGTCTGCACTGTTGCTCCTGGATTCAGGAGTAGCTCTTTTCTCTCTTTCAGGTGTCTTTCCACATGTCACCTCATCAGGGAAGCTTCCATGACTCTCTGTTTAAAATAGGTATTCCACTCCCGCAGCCTTCCCTGTTTCTCAGCCTTATTTTTCTCCTTAGCATTTTTCGCCTCTGGCATAAACATACATTTGTCTGGCTTGTTGATTGGTTTGTCTTTCCTCACTTGAATATAAACTCCAACAGATGAAGGGCTTTCTGTTCACAGCTGCTTTTCAGTACCTAGAACAATGGTACAGAATAGGCACCCCTAAAAATTTGTTGAATGAATGATGGAGTGAATGAATCTCACATATTGTTCATAATATACCTACGTATATTAATAATGCAGAAATTATAGCTGAATATTTTTCTACTTTATTCACATATATAGATTAAAACAAGTTATTTTACTGGGGTTTATTCCACAAACCCACTTCACAAGCTGGAATGGCTATTTACATAAATCTTATTACAACATGGAGAATTACTCTGAGAATGAAGAAAAAATTGATGCAACTTAAAACACTAAAACAGAAGTTCAAAGTGAAATTTAACTTCCCATTTTGCTCATATGGGATCAGAATCAACTGAATAACATCACCTCTGTCCCCCAACAATGACTTTGAATGCAGTAGGGTGCACAGAAGACTTTGCTTATTACTGTACTGGTTACAATCCTCATACCTGGACTAGAGACAGCCTATCTTGACTCTCCAGCAAAACATGACCACTTCTTAGATCTCAGCTGTGTGTGACTGTCCATCACTACCTAGTGACATCACACTCAAGCAGAGAAAAATGCTGAGAAAGCTAAAATCGCGAAAAATATTTTAATCAAGAAGTGGCTCGCCTTTACTCCAGTAATTCACTAAAATGACCAACACAAAGGAGAGACAGCCACGTATGTTCTCTAGGCCTTTTAGAAAACATGGAGTTGTTTCTGTGGCCACATACATGCAAATCTACAAGAAAGTGATATTGCAGACATCAAGGGAATGGGCACTGTCCGAAAAGGAAGTCCCCACCAGTGTTCCCACAGCAAAACTGGAAGTGTCTACAGTGTCACCCAGCATGCGGCTGGCATTGTTGTAAACAAACATGCTCAGGGCAAGATCTTGCCAAGAGAACTAATGTATATATTGAACATATTAAGCACTCTAAGAGCCAAGATCGCTTCCTGAAACGGGTGAAGGAAAATGGTCAAAAAGAGAAGGAAACCGAAGAGAAAGCTACCCAGGTTCAACTGAAGCGCCAGCCTGCCCCACCAGAGAAGCACAGTGTGTGAGAACCGATGGAAAGGAGCCTGAGCTGCTGGGACCCATTCCCCATGAATTCACGGCATAAGGGTAAAAAAATAAAAGACCTCTGTAGTGTTAACAACCACAACAACAAAAAAGTGACTCTTTTGTGATATAAAATGTCCTGAAAACATCCAGAATTCGAAGTGAATGAAACAGCTACTTTTCATTCTCTTAAACAAAATACCCGCTTCAAACATGTAGGAAACTCCTATCTTTCGCTTAATTTTGAGAAAAGTTTTCTCTACGTAATTCTTTTGGAAAGCACACACATGACAGAATTTAGTAACACTTTCTCCCACAAAATAATCTGCCTCCTGGTAAATAACTCCAGAGAAAAATGGAATCAGCCTTTGAGGGCAGGGTGACGGACTAACAGGAACCGTATGGGTAGGTATCAAGGTGCTTTAGTTCAAAGCAGTGATTTTGATGTACACTTCTCTGCATCCCATCCGATATGCTGCTCTTGGCAACATTAGCTCAGCTAAAACAGTGTCTGACACCCTCCCCCCGCCCCAGGCAAGCTGACAAAGGACCATTTCAAAGAGGGGAAGCTAATTTATTCTGACTGCTTGTCAAGCATCAGCCTAACTAGCCTCATCTTTTTGCCCTAAAAGGTGCAAGATTCTAACCTTTGCTTCTATAGCATCTGCATTAAATAACAAAATGGCAAGCCTTCCTACCAGGAGGACTATGCATTAGTATAAAGCATGAAGGGCAGGGGGGACTTAAAAGCAGTGATCTTTTGAAATCAGGGGCCAGATGGTCACATACATTTACCTTCATTTCTCTTCTATTAGCAAAAGACATTTTTTTTATTTCTTAATTCAAAATGACTTATCAGGAAAGTGATCGAATTCTCTAAACTTTTATGTATGAGAACTCTTTTTTTCGTTCAGGTTTTAAAACTTCATTTGCATACTAAAAATTGTGCATTCCAGTAATTAAAATCATTTGAACAACAACAACAAATGGCACTCTGATTAAACTGCATTTTACAGGCTGCAGGACACCTTGGACCAGCTTGGTTTCTTGATTTCACTGTCATCCTACCTGGCTTCTGCCTTCACCAATATGCAAGTTCTTTTCCTTCCCTGCCAGCCAGCCAGGCAGATGGGAGAGACAGGTGCAGCCTTTGCTGTCAGTAGCTCTTTGATGTAAAAAGGGCAGCATAGCCAAACTCTTGAGCACATTGCTACTTGACACATATTTGGTAGCAATAATGGCCCGTGACTTTCTTCACTAAGGGCCTGATGGACGCAGTAGTGATGTGGAGGTGTGCAGCTTGAGACTTGGGAAATTCTCTGTTAACCATAGGAAGATTCTTGAATCACCATCTTTTTTCTTCTTCTAAAGTTTAAGCATACTTCATATGTGGTCTCACTCAGCCATCTTAGGGGACTGGTTATGTATACTGTGTGGTGTTGGAATGGAGAGTACAGAATCTAACAGAAACCAAAATGACCTTTCAGAAAAGTGGATGGGAAGCCTAGCAGCTTCACTCAGTGGCTTGGCTGTCTAGCAGGTTCCCTTGGACTTAGTGTGGAATCCAGAAATCCTTACCTCGGCCCCAACGGGCTCTGGGACCAGCTCTTTCTCTCTTTGACCTCATCTGTTCCAGCCACTCTGGCCTGGGGTGTTCTTCAAGCACTCCAGCTTTGTCCAGCCTCCGGCTCTTCCTACCTCCCATTCCCTCCCCTTGGAATGCTGTCCCTCAGATCCCCCAGGATCCACTGGCAGGTTTCTGCTGTCATTCAAGTCTCAGCTCAACTATGACCTCAGCTCCAGCTGCACTTTATTCTTTCATCTTCCCTGAACACGCAATCTAACACCCTTCTTCCTTCAGTCTGTTCCACATGACACTTGTTTCCCTCATAACATTTGTCACTATCAGAAATGCCCCAGACAAAAATTTGAGTTGAAGCAGTTTTTAAGTGATTCCAGGAGGTACCGGTGGGGGAGCCTGGAAGTAAGTATGGGAGCCAACGGAAGCCAGTGCACGGTACCTCTATGAGCAGGAGACCATTGTGGGCAACTGGGGCTCTTTGCCACGGGGAAAGCTGGGTGACAGAGTAGCAGAGCAGGCTTCAGAGTTGTCCCACCTGAGAGGTGAGGAAATGGGGGTATTTATCCACTAACCTGTTGTTGGGTGAGGGCTATTACTGGTGATACCAAGGCTCCAGCATGTCCTGCATGAGGGCCAGGCAAGCCCGAAAGAGTCACAGGTGGAAAGATGCACGTGCTGTAGGAGGAAGCTGTTGAACTGGCATGCGTGAGAATAATGACGGCAGAGGCCTAGGAACGGCGCCGACACAGCACCTGCTGCTTTCTGCTCATTTACCTGCGGTCGAGCTCATGACTTTCCCCTCCCCAAGAATGGAAGCTCCGTGAAAGCAGGGATATCCGCGGGTTTGCGTTCCCCGGACATGGTGCCTGCAACAGAATAGGCGCTCAACAAATCTTAATGGAATGAATAAGGAGACGTGATGTTTCACGGGAAGACATATAGTCTCTTAACACTCCTTTCATTCTCAGGTAGATCCAGAAAGGAAAAACTATCACACGAAATTTGGAAATGGCTGAAGACACTGAGGACGTTCTGGGGGAGGAGGGAGGGATTCAGAAGGCAGAGATGGGGCTGGACTTGCACGGTGTGCTGGAAAGCTCACCCAGGTCGGGTCCAGATCGAGATTTAGACTTAGTAGGAACACGACCTTTGTTAAGTGGCTATGGTCAATCCTTCATCCGCTCTGCGATTCTGTTCCTGTAACGACTTTACCTGCCTCACAGAGATGTTAAGATAATAGAAGGAGGTAATAGATTTGAAAGCACTTCTAAAAAGAAGTGCTCTTACGGAAGAGAAAGCTACTATTTAACTGTTGAAAATATGTTATGTTCAAGTTAAAATTCTTCGTAAGGGCTTCGTCCCTTTAAAAAGTGATTGCTGTTGGCAATAGCCGTTTTGATGGACAGTTATTGCCTCCCAGCTGAAGTGAGTAGTGTAATCAATTTCCATGGTGTGTCTGATGACCTGTGGCTGAAAAGAGGACCTCAGGGCTGATCGGGTGACTCTTATCTCATAGAAAGCTGGCAGCCTGGAAACAAGGGGACCCGTGGGAGATGTGCTCAGTTAACAACAGGAATCCATATCGCTACCTGATCTGGAAATCCATTTTGGTAATGCGAATAAGCCCGGGGATCAGGGACAGTAGAACTGCCGGGGAAACAGCTTCTTGTGGCAGTTAGAACTGCTGGAGGAGAGTTTTCATTCTTCTTTTTGGCAGGAGAGTTTTAGTGTTCTAGGTGATCATTTGGGCTTTCAGAACTAGTCCACTGAACACTTGCAGGGCTGGGGCTGGCGTGTGAATTGGGTGCTGGTCCCACCCACTCTGGCTCCAGCCACACCTCAGGGGGGTTCTAGTCAATGCTGTCACCCCCATCCCCCCACCCCTAACCCCAGCCTGAATGACCTAGCTCCATTTCTCCTGCAGGTAGCTGCCCCATTCCCATCCTTGGCCCCCATCCTTGCACCCTGGGGGCGCATGGCCTGGCTAGGGAGTGTGGAACAGGAGAGAGGGCTGCCCAGACTCTGGGAACGAGAGCCTTCTGTTTGAGCAGAAAGTTCCTGGGCATTGCAGTGTGGTCTGAAAGGAAGGAGGCAGGTCTGGGTGAGCAAGTCCCTTAACCCCTTGGGGTCCTCACCACCTGGAGATAATATGCAACCAGGAGAGGGCCAGAGCAGGGCAGGATCTGTAAAGCATGGGAGCAGGAACCCAAGTTTCCGATCTAAGGGAAGTACATTAATATCAAACTGACTGTGTTCTTGCTAGTCAGAGCTTAAAAAATAACACAAGCAGGCGAGTGAACTACAAAACCCCTTCTGTCCAATGAGGGATAGGGTGGCAACTCTAGGAAGCTGCTTGTAGGAAGAGAAAGGTAAATTAAGGCAGACTCTCCCGTTGCTTGTTATGTGACTCAGAGTAAAACTGTGGTTTTTGTGGGGCTACAAGGCTGTGCATGATTGGCCCCTCCTTTGTTCCATGACTATCCCCCTTTCCACTCCCACCCACACACTGCGCGCTATCCACCTTGACCTACTTATTGGCCTTCAGGCATATTTGCACAGGCTTTTCTCTCTGTGTGGAATACTCCTTAATAACTGCGTGTGCACTTTATTCAAATGTCACCTTTATAGTTACTTAATCTGACCAGCTTTTTGAAAATTGAACCAGGCACTCTTTCCCTATCCCTTCTCCTGTGACACCCACCCATCTGTCACCTAATAACTTATCATTTTTTCTGTCTGTCACTGCCCTTGGGAATGTAAGTCTCGTATAGGCAACTTCCAGTTCCCAGGATGATGGTTAACATATAGTAGGTGCTCAATAAATCTTTGTCAAAGGAATGAAGTAACCCGGGTGAAGGTAAGTACCAAACATGATCTTTGTGAAAAAAAAGATGATCAGTTTCTTAAAATGTACAGAATTTATAATTTCTTAAGTTCATTTAAGTGAAGGCCTTTTAAAAGTAATTTTTTAATTTTTCAATTACAGTTGACAAACAATATTATATTAGTTTCATGTGTACAACATAATGATTAGACATTTATGTAACTTACTAAGTGATTACCCTGATAAATCTGGTGGTACCCATTTGATACCATACATAGTTATAATATTACTTACTATATTCCTTATGCTGTACTTTACATCCCCATGACTATTTTGTAATGACCAATTTGTACTTCTTAACCCCTTCCCCTTTTTCACCCATCCTCCCAACCCCGCCCCTCATGTGGCAACCATCAAAATGTTCTCTGTTTGTTTCCATTTTGTTTGTTTATTTTGTTCTTTAGATTCCAAATATTAGTAAAATCACATTGCATCTCTTTCTCTGTCAGACATACTTTACTCAGCATAATACCTTGCAGGTCCATCCATGCCACCACAGATGGCAAAAATCTATTCCCTTCCATGGCTGATCAATATTCTGTTTTATAGCTACTCTTTATCCATTCTTCTGTCAACGGACACCCAGGCTGCTTCCACATCTTGGCCATTGTAAACAATACTGCTCTGAACATATGGATGCACACATCCCCTCAAAGTAGCATTTTGGGTTTCTTCAGATAAATACCCAGAAGTGGGATTTCAAGGTCCTTCTTTGTTTCTTGTTACAGCTTTTGTCTTAAAGTCTATATTGTCTGGCATAAGTATTGCTACTTCAGCTTTTTTTTTTTCATTTCCATTTTCATGAAAGAACCTTTTCCATTCCTTTATTTTTAGTCTGTGTGTGTCTTTTGATCTGCAGCATATGTAAGGGTCTTGTTTTCTTATCCATTCAGCCACCCTATGCCTTTTGACAGGAGCATTTAACCAATTTACATATAAAGTAATTTTTGATAGATATGTAGTTATTACCATTTTATTATTCATATTTTAATTGTTTTCTTCTTCTTGAAGAAGTCCCTTTAAGATTGCTTGTAATACTGGTTTGGTGGTAATGAACTCCTTCAGTTTTTTTTTTTTTTTTTTGTTTTTTTTTTGGTTTGGGAAGCTCTTTATCTGTCCTTTAATTCTAAATGATAACCATTCTGAGTAGAATAACCTTCATTGTAGGGTAATCTTCCTTGCTTTTCATCACTTTGAATGTTTCGTGCCAATCCCTTTCGGCCTGCAAAGTTTCTGTTGAGAAATGAGCTGCTGGTCTTATGGGAGCTCCCTTGTAGGTAAATAAAGGCCTTTCTATTTCTGCTTTTAAGATTCTCTCTTTATCTTTAACCTTTGCCATTCTAATTATAATGTGTCTTGGTGTGGGCCTCTTTGGATTCACCTTGTTTAGGGCTCTCCGCTCTTCCTGGATTAGCACGTCTATTTCCTTTACCAGATTAGAGAGTTTTCTGTCATTATTTCTTAAATTATGTTTTCAATTTCTTGCTGCCTCTGTTCTTCTGGTACCCCTATAATGCGAATATTGGTACGCTTGATTTTGTCCCAGAGGTCCCTTAAACTCTCCTCATTTTTTTGGATTATTTTCTCTTTTTGCTGTTCTCATTGGGTGTTTTCTGCTTCCTTATGTTCTAAATTGCTGACTTGATCCTCTGCTTCATCTAATCTACTGTTTATTCCCTCTAATGCATTCTTCATTTCAGTTATTGTAGTCTTCATTTCTGACTAGTTCTTTTTTATGTTTTCTATCTCCATTTATATGTTTCCTATCTCTTTGTTGATGTTCTCCTTGAGGTCATTGAGCATCCTTATAACCACTGTTTTGAACTCTGCATCTGGTAGGTTACTTGTCTCCATTTTGTTTAGTTCTTTTTCTAGTGCTTTGCTCTGATCTTTAATTTGTCATATGTTTCTTTGTCTCCCCATTTTGGCTGCTTTCCTGTGTTTGCTTCTATGTGTTAGGTCAAGCTGCTATGTCTCCCAGTCTTAGTAGAGTGGACTTATGTGTAGGTGTTCTTTGGGGCCTGGTGACACAGTCTCCCTGGTCACCTGAGCTGGGTGCTCTAGGTGTGTCTTTTTTGTGGGTGTGTGTGCCTTCTTATTGTAGTTGGTTGGTATTTGCACATCAGTGGGAAGGATTGACTCTTGGGCTGATTGATTGTGAGGACTGGCTGTGACTACAGTGGAGGAGATTTTGTGAAAAGGCTGACTCTACAGAGTAAGATTCGCTTTAGCAGTTCTCTGGTGGCTGCTTAGACTGCCCCTTGGGTTTGTTGTCCATGGAGGCAGCTGGGTGGTTCTCCAAGTTGGTGTGGTCCAAAGCTGGCCATTGTGCATACTGGCCCCAGGAGCTCCTGGGAGGGTCCCTGCTGCAGGCCAAGTTCAGCTGTAGCCTATGCCCTCCTGGGACCACCTGGATTGAGCCACAAAACAATCTGCAGATGTCACTAGTGCTGGGTTTGGGGCTGCTTAACAAGAGGTAGAGGACCCACTGAGACCAGGTGCTACTTGTTTGGGGTTTATGAACCTTTGAGAGATTTTAGGAAAGTCTGTAGCATGAGCCAGGACAGGCCATTTGTATGGAAAAGCCACTGGAAGAGGCTTGGGTGGGCCCACAAATTGTGTGGGGTAGGGTCTCAGGGGGGAGAACAGTGTTAGCCAGGTTGATGGGGTCTCAGATGTGGCTGCCACCTGCATCTGCACATTGGGAGAGGAGAAAGTTCAACAAAGAAATGATGGATTTTACTAGAACTTCTGTTTGGCAGAAAACTGCCCCTCCAGCCCTCACTCTGAAGCCAGACAATTCAGTTCCTCCCCATATGTCCCTGGCCCCTTTCGAGCTGCTGCTCCAGCTCTGGAGCTCAAAGCGAGTGAGTCTGTCAGCTAGTAGGTCCATATGCAGGCTCTTTAAGAGGGATGTCTAAGATTCCAGCTGCTTTCTGTCTCACTCAGCCACTATCTCTTGTATTCATAGCCACAAATTATGGGGACTTATTTCCCAGGCACTGGAACCCTGGGATGGGTTGCCTGGTGAGGGACTGGGACGCCTTGCTCCTCAGGGGGCACCTATGCAGCTGAGATATTCCTCTCGATTTTTAACTGCCACACATGGGTGTGGGACCACCCTTTTTCGCTTCTTGGTATATCCTTAGTTATAAGACTTCTGTTCAACTAGACCTCTGGCAATTCTCAATGATGGTTGCAATGTAATTTAGCTGCAATTTTGTTGACTGGAAAATCTGAAGGCTTTTCTCTCACCATTTTTCTTGTGTTTTCATGTGCCTCTGAGAGTGTAGATTTAGACCAGAGCCAACAGTCAAAGAATTCCAGAGGAGGCTCTAGAAATCAACTACAAAGTCATCTGAGAAGAGAACCTAGAAATGTTTAATGGATATTTGATTGTGCACATTCTTCCTCTTTTCTCTCTATCCTTTTGTTTATCTCTTTTCCCTTTTTCTGCTCGTTTTTTCTTTTTGTTCTCCTTCATCTTGGAACAAGACATTATGTTACAACTGCAGGACCCAGGGATGAATAAGATCTGTTCTCAGGAGTTGACAGTTTGATGGGAAGATTTCTGTGGGAATAAATCATTTCATCATTATGTGGAAAATGCTATCATGGAGGTAGTCACAGATGCAATAGGAACAAAGATCTTGAAGTACAGCTGGATTGGCCTGATGGAGAAGTAAGAGGCTTTCAGGGGAGCACTGGGATACATGGGTGGAATTATATGCATTGGAGACCTGGAAGAATATAGAGTTATTGTTTAGAATCATTGTCAAATGATTTTAGGCCTGAGAAACCGTCTGGTTATTTTGAAAATTTACCATTTCTCAGCTCCATTTCCTATTCTGTCTAAATTCTCTCTCTCTCTCTCTCTCTCTCTCTCTCTCTCTCTCTCTCTCTCTCTCTCTCCCTCTCTCTCCCTCTCCCTCTCCCCTCACTCCTCCCCCACACACATGCTGATATATACATATCAGTTATACTATTGGTAAAGGTATTAACAACATATCAACAGCACCAATAATGGTAATTACAGCGACCATGATGCTAGGCACACTGCCAAGCCCTTGGCATAAATTACCTCATTTATTCCTTATAATGTGCAGAAGATTCTGACATTATCCTCATTTTATAGTTGAGGAAACCAAAGGATTATTAAGGAAATAACACATAGTGATATCCTTTGTTTGAGTTTTTCTGATTTTGATTGTCCATGGGTTTTTCCCACATCACCAATACATGTCCTAAGGAAACTTACATTCTAAGATGTAGGAGAGACCTATGTGCCAAAATAAGCTTCCAGAAAAGTGGCAAAATCAACAAATATACGTTCTAGAGAAGTGATGGCTTTAAGACTCCCAAGATTGAAGAGGACTCAGTGATTGCTGCCTGTATCTTAATGTCATGTAGAAATTTCCTGTGCCTTCCTTATATGAACAGAAATATCTGCTTTGTAACAGTGATCATTTTCCTTATAGTGGAGTATTTAAATAGAATTATCAAAATTTTATTTGATAGTTTTAGAGACTTTTAGTGATCAGAGAGTTAAAGAAATGGTGGAATGTCTCTATATTGGCATGGTATGGTTAAGGATTTCTTCATGGTGCTTTGTCAATGAGGTTTAATCCTGTTATCTAAGTATATCAGCTTTTTTGTTCTTATTGAATTGTGGCCATGAGTCATGGTTTCAAACACTTTGCAATTATTCCCTTGGTGCTTTGTGGTAGCCAAAAACCTCTAAGAGACACACACTCTTTTCAATTAGTATTTCCCAAAGCCTTGTAATTCATATAACATGTTGTTAACCGGAAGGTGATTCCCAATCATGGTGTTTTGAAACATTTTAGATGATCTCCAGTTATCTGCAGGGATGGAAGGAATTTAAAATTCTCTAACGAAATGTATTAGAATTTGTTTATTAGTATGTTTAACATAGGATAAATTATGTGTATATGGGTGAAAAAGTCAATGAGAGACCGATAGCCCTTTTTCCTTTGATTATAAGTAACTTTGGCCATTAATTCAAAATTCCCACTGCCACTTGCCCTGCTGTATACCTGGAGTGGTCATATTTTCAATGAGAATCTGAGATCTTAGAGAATCTGTTATATAGGACTGAGCTTAAGAGGTTTTATTGTAGGTGTGTTTGTATTTGCGGGTTTCTGTTTTGCATAGAATTGTTGACTAACTAGGAATTCTATAACCCATTGATGGAACTGGAATACGTACCTTAGCCCCATTATAGCACGTTGTTCAATTCCATCCCTTTCTATTCCATTCAATTCTTTGCTTTGACTCACATGAATGGTGTGTGTAAATGGAGTAACGGAAGGCTTCTTTCCCCACCTTATTGTACCTGTAACAATGATATGCTCATCCAGGAATAGGTAATCAAGGGGTTCCATAGTGACAACATAGTTATATCCAATGGGTGTTATCCTGGAGGAAATAAGAGTTTCCAGAATTAAGCCTGAATGTCTTTTTTTTTTTAATTTTATTTATTTATTTATTTATTTATTTATTTATTTATTTATTTATTTATTTATTGGGGTGACAATTGTTAGTAAAATTACATACATTTCAGGTGAACAATTCTGTATTACATCATCTATAAATCCCATTGTGTGTTCACCACCCAGAGTCAGTTCTCCTTCCATCACCATATATTTGATCCCCCTTACCCTCATCCCCCACCCCCCACCCCCCTTACCCTCTGGTAACCACTAAACTATTGTCTGTGTCTATGAATTTTTGTTTTTCATTTGTTTGTCTTGTTCCTTTGTTGTTTTCAGTTTTATATACCACATATCAATGAAATCATATGGTTCTTTGCTTTTTCTGTCTGACTTATTTCTAAGCCTGAATATCTTAAGAGCAGATATAGACATAAAGTGGAAGCTCCTTGAGAATAGGTGCCATTTCTGTTTCATCTGCAATTGGACCCCAATAGGTGACATATATTAGGTACTCAAAATGTTTGAATGGATAATTGACTTGTAAAAGCAGTGTTCAGCGTGATGCTGGACATGTGATAGATTTTCAGAAACTACTACTGATGTAGATATGAACCTTGGACCCTCAGCGGGGAAAGGAACCCAGTGAAACTGGAAGGGCTTCCTGAGGCCTGGATGTGGGCGTGCTTGCCAGTATGGAACCAAGGTAGGTTAGACTTAAGTTTTCACATACTTTTTTCTCCCTCTCCTTCTTCCCATTTGGCTCCATTGATTATCATTCTGCTGTCACAGCTGGCTAATCCAGACTCCTTTGTAATTCAGTACCATAGGTGAATATGCTTCAAAATTGCTCCTTGCAGTAAAATGTTAAACTTCCTGCAATAGTATATTTTAAATTTACATCTCAAAACTCACTGTGAAGTGACTGCTTCAATTCTGGACTCTGCTCTGTACCAAAAATAGTGTGAGCGCTAAAAATACATGCACTCTACTGAAAAGAGTTTACAACATTCTCAGTAGAAGCTTTAAACTTTCACTTAAAGGTTAGAGAACGTTGGCTTGACGGCAAAACCAAATTTATTTAAATACCATTTTACACTCGTTTCATAATAGTAACATTTTATCTTTTTTACAATGATTTATAGGCACTGGAGCAGAACAGGGGAGTCAGGGAAAAAGCAATTAACGAATAAAGAAAAAAGTACCAATAGTGAAGGGGAAAAAAATGTTCTGAAAGCTACAGAAGAGAGAATAATTGATGGTTCCATTTTAGCTTAATGTTATTTCTGGATCTCTTTTATAATGTGTTATTTACTGCATAGTTTATAGTTGACAGAAAATAAACAGCATTTGCAATATAATGTCTTTAGCTTTGCCATGTACTTGCTCATCCCACTTGCCTGTCAAGTTAGAACTTCCACCAACATCCGTCAAAGTCTCCTGTGATGGAGTCTGTTTTTAATAAGCCCAGCACTATAATTACCTTATTGCAAAGTTAAAGCCAAATGACACTTATGATGAAGGTTTCATGGCTAAACAGTAAAGTCAGTGAAGCATATGCATACCAACTGTCAGGAAATGGCTGTTCAAGGATTTGTTTCTTTATTTCTTGACGAGCCGAGGGTCACTTCATTTGTACTTGGAAATTTTGCCACAACTACAACAGGTAGTGGAGGAGGAAGAACAAGTAACATGGAGGATAACTGAGAAATATACCATTATTGGGGTAGCCAGTTTGCTCAGGGGTTAGAGTGCAGTGCTTGTAAAACCAAGGTCACAGGTTGGATTCCCACACGGGCCAGTGAGAAACAACGGCTTGAGCTTGGAACTGAGCCACCAGTGGGCGGCCAGTTGGCTCAGTGGTTGAAGTGCCAGGGTCCCCTGTTCGATTCCCACATGCCCAGTGAACTGAGCCCTCCGTGACTGGATTGGAGACGAACTGCACCCTCCACAACTAGACTGGGGACAGCGACTTGACTTGGAGCTGGGCTGCACACCCCACAACTAGATTGAAAACAACGACTTGACATGGAACTAATGGGTCCTGGAAAAACACACTGTTCCCCAATATTCCCCAATTAAAAAAGAAAAGAAAGACATATACCATTATTAATATCTTTTTGGGAAGATTAATCATTGAGCATCTGTGCTCAGGAATATCTGTGCTATGTTTTTCCACAAATATTTTCTAACTTAAAATTCCCTAATACTCCAAAGATTTAAAATGTTGTCTGAAATTTATAGGTAAGGAAACCAAGGCTCTGAGAGTTTTAAACTATGTTCTTGAGGCTACCCATGGTAAGTGACAAAACTGGACTGTAAACCCAGTCAAGATTATTCAAAGTCTGATGTAGTTTAACCTTGTATTATGGCTGCTGTAAGGTCAAGTATTTGGTCTAATATGGTCCAGATTGTGGTCTGGATGGAAAAGGAATATGGTTTAGACATGTCCACATTCTGAGTTACTGAAAGTAGGAAGGCAGAGATACACTCACATAAATGGTTATCCTCTGTATTTTATGGCAAAGATCCATCTCTACTTTACCTTATTTGAAGTTGAACATTTTTGGGATAATCACAATCAATTGTGAATTGATGTATCAGTAAACATCACATCACAAGTCACAGCATATTTCCAAAGAAGCTCTGGAAATAAACGGAGTCTTGCTCTCCTCTTAGCATGTGTGGATGATGATGACAGAATGGCACTATGTCTGAAAGCTTAAGAGCTTCATTTTCATTTAACGGATGATAGAGACAAAATGAATCATTGACTCATTTGGCGCATTTAGAACCACCAGGCTACTAAATCTGGGACTTCTTTTTCCATCTAACATTTCAAAGCAGAAATATGGGGCTTCTTTTCTACTCTTCTCTTGAATTACTTCTGGGCAATGGTTAAAGCATCAGATTCTTTTTCCAGTTCATTTGAGGGTTAACATTGCGTCAACCTCAAGAATCATTCTGCTGGCACCTCTGGGAAGAGGAGTGCCCCACAGTGGCTCTGCTTCTCAAAGGAGCGCTTAACCTTCGTGGCACCAGACCTGAAATTAATTTACTAAATAAGTTGAGCATTTTGATTCTCAGGACAAACCACTACCAGGACAGAGTTTTAAAAACATTAATAAGAGAAGAGTAAAAATAAATTTTAAATGTTTGACCGAGTCACAGCGTTACAAAATTTGTGTGAAAGAAAGTTACATTGCAGGGTATGGGAGTTAATATTTAGTCATTGCCATGCTATACTGGCAAAGATGGAAACTGTTGAAATTGAACTGTCGGGTCTTTGTACAATAGCTGGAAATGTCCTCAGCTGAGCGATCGCGTACCATGCAGCATAGAAAAGGGCACTTCACAAGTGGGTTGTTTGAAAGCTGGAGCCCTTCCTCAGTAGTTATCACAGTTACTCTTCTCCCCCGCCTGTACTCTCCTTTGTGTATTGCTTCTAAGGTTGGGCTGGGGAGAGAGTCTGGGGGTTGGAGTGATCTTTGGGAGGTTGCAGTACTGGTTTGATTTTCTCCTAGTAAGCCATGGAGGGGGTATCTTGCCTTCACTTTTCTGCAGCTTTCTTAAAAGCTGGAGTATTTGATGTGTCTGCTATCAGCTTTGTCTTTGTGCTACCGTTTCGGAGGCAGTAGTCTAAGTTCTCCCTCACGTGTCCTACCCAGAAGCTCTGAGGTTTCCAATAATTTTTATTAAGAATAAGACTATTATTTCTACACTTTTCAGACCTGCTAGCTTCTAAGGGTTCACTACTTTCTCTAGTCACATATGATCTGTTTGTGGTGTTAAACTTGCTCATGTCCAGACCAAACACATAACTGATGGACACAGGATCAGTGTCGTTTTGAAGAAGGAAAAACATTGATGAGGAGATCACGGGGCGGCATTCCGGCCCAGGGTCGAAGGGAGAGTGGATTCACGTCTGCTTATGACCCACCATCACTACTTGGATTTAAAAATCATCAAATAACTTTGCATGTTATGTCTCCCATCTTCACCTGGTACAATAATTAAACAATGTTTATGCAAACATGTACTATGTGGAAGAATCTGTATAACTACGCTGAGGGCTAGAGCTGAGCAGGAAAAGGAAAAAGCTTTGTGAGTTGGATTGTTTGGGAGAGACTTCTTGGAAGTATATGGCAGGATGCAGACTGGCAGAGCAGGACCGATGTTTCCCGCTGTGGTTGGGACCTGGGTATGGAATGCCTGAGGAAAGCAACGGGACGAAGCAGGCTGTGTCCTACAATGCTCTGAGCTGAATTTTAAAACTGAAATTGTAACGACTATTGCTATTAATAGTTTTATTAATAGTTATTTAGTCACGACTATGAAAAATAAGATTATGGAAATCTCTTAATATTTCCGCGTTACTGCATATACTTTAAATTTATGAACACCATTTTTCGTGTCATCTTGAAGAATATTTCTTAAAGTATTGTCTTGGATCCAACCACATCAGAATCACATAGAGTGCTTGAAAAAAAAAAAAAAAGCGTATTTCTGGGCCCTTTCTCAGACTTGCTGGATCTGAATCTCTGAAGGTGGGGCCCAGGAATCTGCATTTAAAATAATCTCCCCAGGGGATTTCTGTACTCAGTAAAGTCTGAGAATCACAGGTGTAGAATAAGCTGATAGTCCATGTGCATTTATAATGAAAATGACTTAGGGAAATGTTATTGTGTGATAGAGGGCCCTGTCATGTGAGGGCTGAGTGTTGCCAATAAATGGTTTTCCTTGCATCTAATTGTTGTCAAGAAGGTATCAGTTGGCTGCTTCAGGCAGAGACTCATGGGATGCAGTCATCATAGCTTTGGGGTCGGGACCTCAACTTTGCATATGCAGAAGTTAAGTTGGATATATTTGCCTATAGGGAGACTGACTCATGTTGATAAATTCACAAGAGACTTCCTGATAAACCAGAATACTGCTTTATTAATTTGTGGTAGAATTACGCCTGACTCAATAAGCAGGACCACATTGGTAGACCCTCGGGGAGAGGATATAAATCAACAAGTGATGCAGTGAACAGAGTTATCAAACTGCTTTGTAATTGTCTGTGTCCTAGCTTCCTTCTCTCTCTTGAGACTGGACTCGGCTCGACCATTGTATTCTGACACGCTCCTCCCCCACCAGCCCCACTCCATGTACTGCAGTGTCTTATACAAAATCCACACTTAACAGAGAGCTGTTGTGTGAAGGAGTGATCCTAAACTGACGGGATCAGATGATGGTAAGGCAAATCTACAACGATTTAGGCCAGTAGGGTAGATTGCTTTCCTTCACACCAGGGATATTTTTGCTTATTAACAGAGTACCCTCTGTTCTGGGCATCTGTGGAAACTGACAGATTCTTTCTTCCAGGTATCCTTTCCTCTTGCCATGTAGTCCCTGCTCTCTGGTTTACATAGCTCCATCTCTTATTGCCAAGGTGAAGTACAAGTGAGTAGTTAACCCTTCCTTGATTAGTTTCCTAAGTTCCACGTCAGTTGCTTACCTGATGTCAACCCAACCATCTTATTAAATTTGAGAAATGTCCTGATCTAATTTAAACATTTTTTTAGGGTGGCTTTTTTTTGTTTTTTACTGTAGAGAGTGAAAACTTGTCACTTTCATATTCTGGAACATTTTTTCCTTTTGCAATTTTAGATTCACTTGCAACAGATTGTCTCTAGTGCTTTTGATAAGCATTTATTTGTGCAGAGGTTCTTTAACAAGATTTACTAATGGTAGATGAACAGGGAGAGTGTTATAGGAATTTTAAGGTGGGGCAAGAAGAGTTGAATTTTCCAAAAGGACAATACACGTCTTATATCTAATATATGCATGTGTACATGGGGAGATTTCTCCCTAGTCTGAAATCTCAACAGTGAAACACTCTTGAAGTGATGTAAATCCCTTACCTTGTAGATTCTTGAGGAGGTGGGCCTTTCTCATAACATTAGTGTATACTACTGAATAAGTCCTGACCGTAGTCTGCCATTTCATCTTCTGCCTTTTCATCTAAACTCACCTAAAAGATTTGGAAAAACAACAACAACAACAAAAGCAATTTGAAGGGGAAATTCTTTAAAAAAAGAAAGATTTCATTGTAGAGAAATTGATCAGATCTTTCAAACATGTTATATAAAGAAAATATTTTTAAAAATCTATATCTATCTATCTATCTATCTATCTATCTATCTATCTATCTATCTATCTATCATTTCTCTATCTCTCTATCTATGTGTGTCTATCATCTATCCATCATCTGCCTGACTCTCAGTCTAACAGAGAGGTTTTTAGTTTTTCATTTAATAACAGCAAGGTTTCACCAGCTTACAATGCCTATCCATTTGGACTAGAGTACGGGAAGCTTGTAATGTTATATAATGTAGGAAAATACTTTGTCAGAGTAGAAATAGAGCAAGATTAAGTCGATATTCTTTATTTGTTGGTGAACAGGTTAGCTTTAGTAAAAAACATAGGCAACTTTTGTCATTAAAATAAGGTATAAAAATAAATAGCTTCTCAATATTCTTTTATTTTCCTATTTCATAATAAAGGAAAATACAAAAATAATTTTTATCCATGTTTCTTTAGGGGATTTTTTTCTTTACTTCTATTTCATATTGTGACTGTGACTCAGTCAATAAAAAACATAGAAGTTCAAGTTCAAAAAGTTATGATGTCCATAATATGACATACTAGCAATCCTGGATGAATTAAAATTAAGTTTTTTCTCTAAAATAGAATTAATACTGGTTTGTGGGATTGCTTTTTTTGTTTGTTTGTTTTTTTTAACCATGATAGTTTTGTAAGTCACTAAATTTTTCTTATTAGATGTTATACAGTAAATTGTTAGATGCTTTGTCAGTAAGTGATTTGTTACATAATCACTGAGAAATATAGCAAACAGCATATCAGAAAACATTTATTAAAAGAGCATCTAACCACCTCACTCCTGTCAGAATGGCTATCATCAATAAGTCAACAAACAAGTGCTGGTGAGGATGTGGAGAAAAGGGAACCCTCGTGCACTGCTGGCAGGAATGCAGATTGGTGCAGCCATTATAGAAAACAGTATAGAGATTCCTCCAAAAATTAAAAATAGAACTGCCTATGACCCAGCAATTATACTTCTTGGTATTTATCCAAAGAAATCCAAACCACTAATTTGAAAATATATATACACTCCTAAGTTCATTGCAGCATTATTTATAATAGCCAAGATATGTAAGCAACCTAAGTGCTCATCAATAGACAATTGGATAAAGAAAAGGTGGTATATACTATATGATATATACAATGGAATATTACTCGGCCATGAAAAAAGAATGAAATCTTGCCATTTGTTATACCATGGATGGGCCTACAGGGTATTATGCTGGGTGAAAAAAGTCAGACATAGAAAGACAAATACTATGTGATTTCACCTATATGTGGAATCTAAAGAACAAAATAAGTGAACAAACAAAACAGAAACAGACTCACAGATACAGAGAACAAACTAAATGTTGCCAGAAGGGAGGGGGTTGAGGGGTAGGTAAAAAAGGTGAAGGGATGCAGAAGTACAAATTGGTAGTTATGAAATAGTCACGGGGATGTAAAGTAAAGAATAGGGAATATGGTCAATAATATTGTAATAATTATGTATGGTGCCAGGTGGGTACTAATTAGTGGGATCACTTCATAAATTATATAAATTATATAAATGTCTAACCACTATGCTGTACTCCTAAAACTAACATAAAATAACATTGACTGTCAAGTGTAATTGAAAAAAGGAGCATCTATATTTATTAGTGCTTTTTTTTTTTGTTTTTAGAAAAGAATCCAATGATATTTTCATGCTTGCCTTTGTTTGCAAGCTATTAAGAGAACAGCGCTTCAGCTACCCACATCTTAGTAGGTGATTGCAGTTAAGGGCAGCATTGAAATAGTGTAACTTCATAAATGCCTCCATTGACTAAGCAGCAGGTATTTATTGAGCTTTCATTAGACGCCAAGCTTAGTAAAGTCTTGTGTATGGGCAGGAATAAGGTAAATTTCAAAAAGAACCGAATGAGTTGAAAATGCACTGTACGTAATCAGAAGTATTCCTGGAGTTTGGGAGATGAGCATATCAATCTCAGAACTGTCCAGAAAATCCTCTGAATGCAGCACATCCCCAGACGATGCCTTTGTTTGTCTCTGTAAAAGTTTCTATTTTGTGAAACTATGGAGAGTTCATCCCTAATGGGGAAGATCTGGATTTGGAAGTGAGATCTATTGTGGGGACAGAGCCCCAAAAAGCAGTTTCCAGGCTCTCGGCCTCACATAGAAAGGTGCTGGCTCAGGTAGTAAATGGACGTCGACTGTGATCAAATGGCCATCAGCTGTGGCTAGTTGGCCGTCAGCTGTAACCAGTGAGCCATTGGCCACTAATATAACTGCCGTGGCTAGGCTAGCAGAAAAAGGGGGAGCTAGCAAGAAGATGGTGGCTGAGCCTGCAAGCGGCACAGTGAGGGTTGAGAATTGTGTTGCTCCTGGTTCCTGTGTCTCCAACCCAGCTGCCAGTGAGAGTATAGTGGTGTGACTCCCCTACCTATGGCTCCATGGGTGTTCCTGTTTGGCCTAGCCATATCCTGCGTTCTTGTGTGGGGAGCGGGAGCAGAGACCCTGCAGGCCGTCCTGCATGACACTTGGTGTAGTCGGCAGGATACCCCGCAGACCCCGCCTGACACCCCGCAGGCCACCCCGCATGATACCCTGCACGACACATGGCGCAGCAAGCAGGGTCCCCTGCATGACATATATCCTGACTGAAAACATCCCACTGTTTTAAAGAATTGTTCAGTGTGTTAAATGCCAGAGTTCTCACTCATTTGGTAAACAAAACAAAACAAAAACAGTGATTAATGCTAAGCCTAGATTGGTACTTATATCTAAGTAAAGTTGACTCTTTTAGGCACAAATTTTTAAGTCCATATTTCTAAACAGTTAATAAGTTCCTTGCTAATAGGGCTTAAACAGCTGGATTTCTGCTTATGTGACCCGTAATTGAAATTGTATGACATCTCAGCTGTAGAAGCTCAGGGACAAAAACATTTAGTGTGTACCTTTGGCAATCACAGATGCTTGATGAGATAGACAGAGTCAGCACGGCTCTGAGATATGGGCACAGTTTTAGATAGACTGAGCGGGTACCGATGATGCCAGGGGAGAGAGTGGCAGAGGTGAAAGCACGGGGTTGGAAATGTGTATGTGTGTGTGTGTGAGGGGGAGCGGGGGTGGGGGGGGACTTGACAGGAAGAAAGGGTTTCCAGGAAACATAGGGGCTGCAGGTTGGTGCTTATGGAAGAGGGCTTTGATGGTTTGCAAGAGCTGTCTTTTCAGCAAGTTAGGCAAAAAGTGGCATAGTAAATTATTGAATATACTTTTTAGGGCTGAGGAAGCAGCTCCTTACTTTCACTGAACTTTTCACATAATTTCGTATGGTTTCCTTAAAAGAAGAGGGATGGAAAGGTAGGGTCAAAGCCTGCCAATTCCCATGCGTGGCGTTAATATTATTCTTTCAGTTTTTTAGGCCTTTATTGAGCATTTTTCTTACAGAGCTTCTGTCAGACTCTGAACTCATTGCAGATCCTGCCACTGCAGATAAAATGGATATAGCGCCTTTTCTCACGGAACTTACAGCCTAGTAGGGGAGGCCGACTTTCAGTAAATAATCAAAAGATCACACTCGTTAATGTAATTAATGGCAATGCATGTAATTACGAAAGACACAACTAAAGAATGTGACCTATATTTAGAGGTCAGAGAAGGCTTCCCTGAGGGAGCAATTATTGAATAAGACTGGAGAGGAGAATTTCTTCAGAGGAGACGCAGCTGTTGCTAAGGCCGTGGGGGGATATTAACTGTTCAAGGAGCCACAGGGATGTAGAGATGCAGGGGAGAGAGAAGGCTGTAGGATGACAGTGGATAGGTAGCAGGTGGAATATGCAGATCACTTAAAGAACACGGAGATCATTTGAAAGTCTTTATCTTAAAAGCAACGATAAGCCACGGAAAAGCTTATGTAAAGGGGATAGGATGACATGGTCAGATTTGCATATTTAAAGGACTCCCTGCCTCATTGTGGAGAACACATTAGAGAGAGAACAGGGGGCACGTGAGGAGACCAATTAGAAGAGTGCAGGGAAATATGAATCACAGCTTGGATGAGAGGTGATGATAATGGAGACAGGAGGAGTAGATGCATTTGACACTGTTTAGGAGGCAAAGTTATTCAGACTTGAAGAGGGAGATTCCCAAGATGATTTTCAAGGATCAACTCTGGGTCTTCTCTCTGTCAATATTTAGTGGCTTTTAGGCCAGAACGAGCCGGCAAATAAATGAGATGAAGCAGCTGGAGGCGAGGAAGAAGATCAGGAAAATGTAATCCAGAGGCCAAAGGAAGAGAGATTTTCAGACAAATATTTCTGAGGTAGTAAATAAGCGAAGACTGAGAAACGCCATTTGGAGTTAACAATGTGATATTGGTAACCTTAGCAAGTTTTATTTCAGTAAAGCAATGGAGGCAGGAGCCCAAATTAATAAGTCAAGAGCAGAGGGGCTAAATACAGGTAACTCCAGGAATTTGGCTGAGAAATGACTAGGTGATAAAGGTCTATATGGGTGTCAGGGAGCATTTCTTGGTTTTATCAGAGCAACCTGGGGATATTTAAATTTTTATGGACGAACATCAGAGAGAGAGAGAGAGAGAGGGGTGGGTAGGGGGAGTTGAATATACTGCAGAGAAAGTCTTTCCTTATTTCAGCATTCACCAATAGTCATTGCTTTATGAAAACTTTCTGTTCTCTGAACAAATTGTGAGGGTAAGATTTTGAGAACTTTGAAGCTATAGCAGTAGCGACTGCGATTTTGCTGGGGCAGAAAAAACGTCAAGGAGAAGCAGTGACAGCTCTGATAATGGAAGGACTGATTTAGAATTCAAATATTCCATTGTTTGCCACTGCAGCAGAGTCGTGATTATGCTGAGTGGGGTGTGAATTCTTATATAGACCTATTTCATAGTCTTTCATTTCTTGGGGTCCCTGGGACAGTGCTACTGTATGTAAGTCATGTGCTAGTTTCTGAAGCTTGACTTACTCTATTGAAACCACAGGAAGAATGTTATTTGATTTATGAAAGGAGTTAGCCAGCCATTCACCTAATTTTGAAACAGTGACAGGAATAGGAGGAGAGGAAAAGGATACTGAACCAGAACGGTACAACTGCAAGTTATCAAGATGCCTAAGGAAGACAAAGATTTTGTAATATTTAGAGTCATAATTCAGTCAAACAAAGTTAAGAAATCAGTTTTCCAGGCAATGCAAGCTCACAAATGCAGACAAACTTTAAGGCGTGGATACCGTTGACAAAGATTGCACTATAGACTATATGGAAAGCTAGGTTAGCTACTTTGAATCCTTTCTGGAATGGGAAAAGGTATGAAAAAGTAAAGGGCTATATTTCTTTTAAGTACATGCAGTTGCTCTATTAAAGCAAAGCATTAGCATTTCTATTTAATAAACTGGTGAGACATATTTGTGTAATAATGGTGTAAACACCCAGTTATTATCTCACAGTTTCTGTAGGATAGATGTCTCGGGGTGAGTTAGTTAGGTCTGCTGATCAGGGTCTCACAAAACTGAACTCAAGATGTTGGCATCTGGAACTTGGGATCCGCCTGCAAGCTTCTTCAGGTTCTGGTTGTAGAACTGAGGTCCCCATTTTGTTGCTGGCTGTTATTCAGGGCCATTCTCAGCTCCTCCAGGCTGTCTGCCATTCCGTGCCATGTGGCCGTTTCTATGATATGGTGGTTTACTCCTTCAAGGCTTTTGGGAGCGTACCTGCTGCAGCTTTGAATCTCTGACTTCTTCTTCCGTCTCTGACCCCTGATCCCTCTTTTTAAAGGGCTCACCTGATTAGGCTAGATTCATCCACACCAGAGAGGAGGGATTACATAAGGTGTGTACACGAGGGGCCATCTTCAAATGATGCCTACCACAGTTGGCTCCAATGAACAGATGTGAAAAAAGAGACGATGTACAGCGGTGTGGGCAGAATAAAGGAGGGATGATGACGCAGTTAGAAACTAGTGACAGTAGGACATCATTACCAGAACATAGTGAGAGTTTGGACTGTGGAAAAGCTGTGGCTCTGAAGAAGGCAGCCACTACCGGCGTCTTTCACTGAAACAGGGAGGGAACAGAGAAGAAATCGCCCACCTCTCTTTTCCTGCCTTCTTATCTCCCATGGATGGCTCCCAGGGGCCAAACTGAACTGGAAACCAAGGGCTCAGAGCCTGGGTAGTAGAAGTGAGCAAGGCCGAGAGGGGCAGAGAAGGTCAGTGAACTGACCATCACAGTGCTAGAGAAATGGTAGCTGTTATTATTAGGGATCTCTGATTCATGAACACATTTATAGGTTTAGAAGTAGGAAGGCCTGGCCTCCTCTGTGGACCTTGTAAGTGGTTCTGATGGGTGGGTGATGATATAAATGTGGGAGAAAAGAACTGGCCAATTTATTGTTAGTAGGACTGTAATAACGAACTACCTCCAGCACATTGGCTTGCGTGGAGGAGATAATGGACATATATTTATAGCAACTGGCAATGTAATAAAATTATAAAAGGTCATAATGAATAGGAAATCTTTTTTTATGTATTTATTTATATATTTTTTAATTAAAATTTATTGCGGTGACAATTGTTAGTAAAGTTACATAGGTTTCGGGTGTACAATTCTGTAATACATCATCTGTATATCACGTTGTGTGTTCACCACCCAGTCAGTTCTCCTTCCATCACCATATATTTGATCCCGTTTACCCTCATCTACCACCGTCCTTTCCCCTTACTATAGTTTCTTTTTTTAAAAATTTTATTTTATTTTATTTTTATTAGTTTCAGGTGTACAAAACAAAGTAATATTTAGACGTTTATCATTTATATCCCTCACACTGTGTGAACCCCCCTCCCCCATCCACTATCCCTCTGACATCGCACAGAGCCACTACATTTGAACAGGAAATCTTTTCATAAAGATTTCCTAAAGGAGGAAAAGGGAATGCTAACTTCTGTTAGTACTTTTAAAGAAGCAACTGATAATTAAAAAAAAAAAAAATTCAGTGGGTTCCACTGATAAGTTTTGTGCTACAGAAGATGGTGAACTTGTTTAAAAGAGGGAGGCAAGAGAGTGTATTTCCTTTATAGATTACATTGGCCAAAATATGTGCTTGTATTTACTATATCCACAAATAATTACGTATGGAAATTTTTCAGTAAAATTTGGAATCACAATTGTAACCCTTACAACAATCACATTGAACCTATTGAGAACACTCAGTGTTAAGATTCAGGTCTTTCTGCTCTGAATTCTTTTAGTTACAATAGTGAAAGAAGTAGCATCTATAATACACTTTGTGGAATCAGAATTTTAAAGTTTAGACTACTCTTTCCTCTGGCAGAATTTATTTTTTTGGCTTAATGTGTAAGGAACAAAGCATTCCCATTTTCTTTTGAAAGTCTAATTTTTAAATTTCACTGAGTCTGTATGTGAGGATAGAGCAGAAGGGGCATGGTTTTTCCAACATGCTGACAACTGAATCTGGAAAGTTAATCATTTACATTGAACAGGACAGAGGGAGACTAAGATTCTGATTTTCATGGGTAGCATCTCTTCCTATTACATATTAGAAAATGAAAATAGAAATTAGAAACCATTTTACTATAGGACTGTTTCTTATTTAGTACTTCCAATGGTTTTTTATCATTCGTTGCAGGTCAATGGATTTAGATTTCTATCCAAATTAATAATGCGCTTAGTGTAGTTAGAAATAAAGAAATTCACATTTAGAATTTCACATGTTAGAAATTTCACATTTCTCTCCAAATGCGCAAAGTCTGATTTAAGCACTTTCAATGTTCCAGTACCCATAATGCTTATTTTTATGTTCATTTTGCTTTGAATACATTGCTTTAATTTTCTAATTAACATTTTCATCATATTTGCTAACACACTTTCACACTTATCTTAGACAGTGGAAAACTACAGTCAAACATTTTCCTGGGAAAATTAAAAGGTCCTTCATCTAGATACATTTTTCTGATAAATACTGTAGCAGGGATCTCAAAAGGAACACTGGTTAGGTATTCCGAGGACAGAATAGAAAGTCTGAAGCATAGAGACAGTTTCATATTATGCTAATTTCATTTTTAATATTGGACCTGGAAACTTTTCCCATCTAATTTCTGCTTTGACTATCTATATCCATTTATATTATTTAAATTGACCCAGTGCATATAAAAATTCCTTTCTGAAATATATGAAGAAGATAAGTTTGTACCAACGTACACCATCTGGTATTGTTTGAGTACCAGTGGATAGGTTGCTCTATTTTTATTAAAAAGATTTGTTTTTACTTCCTTAAGTTTTGAGCAGTTCAACCTAATCTAAACCATTCCTTTTCTCTTCAAATTTTCATTACTCTTGGATATCTAGCCTGAATAACAAGAATATAATTTTATTTCATGATAATGCTACACTGCTTCAAATTTTCCTTCAATTTAACTCTAGTTATTTTAGGAACAATGATCATACCTAGACATAGTTATACAGCATTTTATGATAATATAACCTACCACTTTATAACTCAAAAGCTGTATTTTAATGTATTTTTACGGATAGAAACTTTAAAAATGATAAATGTTACACCTTTGTTAACAACTTGAAAATAATCCTGTATTTTTACTTCTTTTTAATTCTTTCACTGCTCTTTAATTCTTTTTCTATTTCCTTCTTCATATTTCAAGTTCTCATGGGGAAACGCTTCACCAAAATAGATTGGGATATCTCCAGAAGGACTTCCACACTAGTAAAATTGAGTAGTTCTCTCTCTTTGTGAATTGTAAGGGAGGACAATAAAAAGTGGTATTATTTTGTAACCTTGGAAACATTGTTTAACTAGCTGCTAGGTACCTTGGGAACTTTCTGACCTTCTTTGCACAAGTCATGTGGCCACTTAGCTAGGTGGAAGCCTTGTTCTGCATTCTTGCCTCTTTCATGGAATGGGAGGGTTCACAACTCTTCTGGGGATAGAATTTATGACTCTCCTGTCCTGGGATCCCACCCCTATTATATTCAATGTGATTTACCCTTTGCCCTCTGGTGGAAACAATGTCATGTCATAAAATGGAAGTTGTAATTCTTTGAAAATTGAAGGAAAACTGGGTAGCAGGATTATAGAAAATCCTTTTTTTTTTTTTTTTTTTGAGTCTGTTTCACTTCGACAGAAGCAATCTATCTGTGTTAATAAATTGTAGTCAGCCTGGGTTTAACACTGATATGTATTGATGTATTGTGCAGATTTAGATTCCCTTAATGTTTGTTTAACTTGCTCTCTGTACCAGCATTTCATCATTCCACATGTGTTAGGAATGTGGATATTTCCATAAAGTACAAATACGTGTTGACTATTTAGTAACTGTTATGATGAGCGCTTGCCAATGAACCTGACAATGTTTTCCAGTTATCCCGATTTCTGGAGAGACAATAAGCTTAGTGGTTTTAGGAACAGTGTTTAGGTGCATGGTATGTATACTCTTGTAACTGTGAAGTTTGGGTGAACAATTGAATTGGCTAGCCTATATTTATTCAGTAAATTTGACTAGGATAAGTTTATTTTGATTAGTGGGCTAAAGCTCTTTTATCTTTATGCCCTTGTTGTTTCTGGCATAAATTCTAGGTCAAGGTAACTCTCAAACTGCTACATGAGTATTTTTCAGTGGAATCTTGTAAGTTGGGGACAACGCTCTTAAATCTTCTTGGCTGAGTTGCCATCCACTGAATTACTGGGCTGAGATAGGATCAAAGTCATTTTTTATACCTAAAAAAGTTCAGTTTTTGTTTTTAAAAAAAGACTCAGAGAGTATCTTCAGTTACTGAAAGGGAAGGTCACTATATATGTTTCATTCTTATAAATTATTGGCTGAAGCATTTGGAACAATTCTACAGAAGAAATTCACATTTCTTACATAAGAAATTATAGTTCTTGCTAAAACCTTCGCATGATTTGTATTCTTAATCAATTTATTGTTATTATAGCTAATCCACCTACTAGCTTTGAAAAGTAGGTTAAAATTATTGACCCTGCTTTACAGATTGGGGAATGGAGACACAATGAGGTGAAGTGGAGTCATGAGCATCCCTCAGTAAATCACTAATATAGGGAGGATTAGTCTGGTACTCAAGTGTTGTGTTCAGTCCATAATGTCTTTGATTTTACTTGGAATGAATCATACTGTTGCACCCTTATTTCATGTTTGGAAAGGAAGTGCTGACATTTGACCATCTTTCTTTTTTCTCCTCAATGATCCTCATGAGCCATTGAAGATAAACTATTGTGGTTGTTGAAGGACTTCAGGCTTCCCTTAATCCTTTGTAAAATGTACATACATTATGGTTGTAACCAAGTTTCATTTTCATGTTAATGTTAAAGATCTTACACAAGTCTAGAAATTAAATTAAAATTTAACTCCTGGGTATATTTTAATTGCCAGCATTTTAATTTCTATATATTTGGAGACAATCAGCCAACCAGCCAACCAACCAATATTTTTTGAGCATCTACAGATTAAAATTCATTTGTGTTGAATGATTTTAAGCCACAGACTTTCCCAGTTAACTGTTATAATATCTTTCTCTCAGGTAAGGTATTGACTTAAACCTGTAGCAGATTCTGGGTTATAACTCAGCCTTCCTCAGTTGGTAATGGATGACTTAACTAAGATAAGGTCATGTTATAAAATCTCAGTTGAAGGGCTTAAAAGCCATTAGTTCACTGTCACATCATGTCATTGCTCACTCCACCCCATCACACACTTGGAGGCACAACTTACACCTCAGGTAAAGTTTGTTCTGCTTGACCCTTCACACTCTGGGAGCATCTGGGAGCATCTGGTATCTTCAGGATTCTAAGTTCTTTCCTCTTCTGCCAGCTTCTGTACATGACTCTCCTTAACTGGGTCACCACTTCTCCCCACCCTCCCCACTCTCCATCCCCTGTCCCAGGCTGACTTTCTAACTCTTAATCCGTATTCAGTTTTCTAGTCTCAACCTAAGTGCTACCTCTTGAGAGAGGTATTTTCCCCAAATCTAGCCTAGCTCAAATCCTTTTCTATATGAGCTTCAATAACAAACACCCTATGCTTTCTCTTTGGTGTGATTCTTTCTCCTTCACCCTGCTTACTGCTATAGTGCAGACTCCATGGAAGCTGGGACCATGCTTTTCTAGTTTCCTAAAGAGTGACAAATGCTTAGTGCAGTTCCTGAGACATAGTAGAAGCTCAATATATTTTACTTGGTTTTTGGGTTGGGTGATCACCTCCAACATATAGGAACAAAAAACTATCAGTTAAGATACACCTTTGGTAACATTTCCAATAAGACAAAAGCTGAAGACTTATACCCTATCCTAGGAAAGAGGTTGAAAAAACACAAAACTATTACAGAAATGAAGACAAAAGGAGAGATTATGATTTTAGTAACAAAGTGGAATTTGAAATAAAGCTAGTTCTTTTTCATGCTAAATGCTGGAATTCACAAGGGACCCAATAATTATATAAATAAGCTTACACTAAGGAACAGAAATATTTCTATTTCATGAAAAATTGAGAGCATGTTATGGGGAACACGCTAGAAGAATACCATCATAATGCAAAGGAAAAGAATGAAGAGGTAAACGTGATCAAAGATAAGAAAACATGTATAGAAATTCAAGCTTTAAAAAAAATTTATTCTGAATACATAAGTTTTCTCGTAGAATAAGACAGAAAAAATAATGTGAAATGAATAATGAAAAAATAACAGAAGAAACTTTTGTGAACAAGAAGATCTGAGTTTGGGAATGAAGTTTCACCATAATCTATATGAAATTAAAGAAAAGAACACTATATTATTCCAGTAAAAAGGAAAAATCAATTATCTTCACCTATCCAAGCACATAACCCAAAGGAATAAAAATGAGTTTGCATCAAATTTCTTTTTCAGAACCTCAAAATCATGTGATGATATTTAAAGAATATTTTGAGGAAAAAAGTGTGGCTTCAGAATTTTCCCTCTTCAAATTGGAGTTCACAGATAAGGGAAACAGGGACACTGTTTCTGATACCGTGTTTGCCCAAAAATAAGACCTAGCCGGACCATCAGCTTCAATGTGTCTTTTGGAGCAAAAATTAATATAAGACCCAGTATTTTATATTATTATATCATATTATATTATATTATATTATATTATATTATATTATATTATATTATACTATACTATACTATAAGACTCGGTCTTATATAATATTAAAATAAGACCTGGTCTTATATTAATTTTTGCTCCAAAAGACGCATTAAAGCTGATGGTCCGGCTAGGTCTTATTTTTGGGGAAACACGGTATGCAAAGTTTCAGGACATATAGTACTTTGGAGAAATTCTGGTTTGGTTTTCCTAGGAAAAGACTTGTAGTTCTTCTAAGAAAAGTATCCATTTTCTATCTTATATTCACCACGAATTATGCAACTACAATATTTTTATGTTGATTGTAGGAATTACAAGAGTCAAATATATTTGAGGTCCACTGTGATGAGGTAAAAACTGCTAGTTGTCTACTGTATTTGTTTTTCCTTTCCCGTCTCATATAACAATAGAACTTTCAGCTGAATACATACTACTTAGTTAAAGATTATGTTTCCCAGTTTTCCTTGCAACTAGGTGTGGGCACGTGAATCCATTCTGGCCAATGAGATATCGTGGAACTGATGTGTGCAATTGGGATGCAGATGTGGTAAGAGCCATCTTGAACCATGTGAATATGACTGTGCCTTAGAGACATCCGAACCACAAGGTAGACAAAGTGGCCTGGGCCTTTGAAGACGATGTAGAGCAGACCCACCTCTCCTGCTTGAAATTTTACAGAAATATTTCCTATCTTTTAAATTCATTGCCATTTTATTCTCTGTCTCATTAGCTGAATTTTAATTCATACAGGTAAAAAGTATACATACAATGCATTTAGAAGTCTCAGTCCTAGCTCCAGGTTATAACTTCATCATCATTTTTCTTTCTCTACTCCTATTTTTAACATTTCACCTTATTTTATGTGCCTTTGTATACTTGCTTAAATATTTTCATCACCAAGCTTTCCTTCTCCACATTCACCACGAAGCTATCCTTCTCAATAAGGTTACTCGAGACATATAGATAACCAAGAGGTGAATCAAAATTTAGACTTAGAAGTGGGGAGTTATAGTAGGATAGGAACAGTATCAAACATTGAAATAGAATAAATAACAATTGTAAATATAGCCAGATTATCTTTTGCTTCCACCTACCCTCTCCTTCTTGGGTGTGAGACAGAATGAGGTTAAGGCAAGAGAGTGAGTTTGGTAATACAACGCAAAACTCACTCTGTGTCCGCCCTTGTCATGCAAAGAAGAATAAAATACAGGTTTGGCCTTCAAATATCTACTGGCTGGGAACAGAGCAGTACTTCCATAAAAATCCTTCACTTTAAGAAAGTCATGGCCTTGAAGGCCAGCTTGTATCTCATCATCTTCAGCTCCTAGAGAAGTATATAAACCAGCCAGGAATTTTGTCTTTTTCTTTTTTTGTGGAGGTGACATACACTGTATGAAAACAAACTGTTTTACTCATATAAAATAAAGATCATATTTTAAGATTAGATCCTGGACAGTGTGAACAAAACTTTAAATTTGTGGTTTATTTCATAATCCCAAACTGAATCTTTCCTTTTACTTTTTTTTTTAACATTTTATTTATTTATTTATTTTCAATTGCAGTTGACATTCAATATTATTTTATATTAGTTGCAGGTGCACAGCATAGTGAATCTTTCCTTTTTCTTTCTAAACTGTCCACTATGAGATTTTACTTAAAAGCAATTACCCCCAAACCCCCAAATCCCTTTTCTAGCAGTTGCTGCTAAGAAAACTTTTAACCCCATATCCCATGTCCAAGAAAGATGTGCAAACGAAATGCTTACATGTCAATTTTGTCACATATTAATATCCTTTTGCATTCTTTCCTCTCATTTGCTTGATTTACCTTGCCTATTTGTTTATTTTAATTTTGTAATTTTGTTCTAAGGAGATTGTTTCACATTTTGAGAAATTTTGTCTTTTCATGGAATTAACTATTTAAGACTAACATCCAACATTACATTTGATGGGAAAATATGAATGACTGTCCTAAAATCAGAAATAAAACAGGATTCTGAAGTCAACATTATTCTTTGACTGTATTCTTGAATTTATGGACAATACAATGAATTATGAAATAGGAAAAAGAGATATCAATATTTAAAAATGAGAGATTAAAATATCATCATATTCAGATGACATTAATTTTTGGTCTAAAAAAACCTAAGAGAAGCAGTTAAAACTGTTATGACTAATAAGTAACTTCAGGAGACCAGTTAGAAACAAAATGGGAAAATAATGTAAAGCCAGTAATTTTCTTATAAACCAGTAACAACTAATTAAGTACAATAGGTAAAAAAAAAGAAAGTTTCCATTAAGAATAGCAATATCCATGACATCAAAAAACCTTTTTGAGGGCCAACTATGTACAAGTGTAGAGGTCTATTGTCCCTGCCCTCAAGGGCTTATATTCTGGTGGGCAAGACTAGCATGCAAACCTACAATCACAATAGAATATGTTAAGTGTTATGATCGAGGTAACATGCAGGTTGGGGATGCTACAGCTGAGCTCTAAAGGAAAAGTAGGAATTTGGTGAATTTCAATAGGGAAAGATTGTCCAGGTGTAGGGAGTGATAATGGACAGTATCTGGGTGTCAGAGGGAACCTCATTTATTCAGGAAGCGTAGACCATAGGGTGCAGGAGAGGGACTAGGAGTGATGAAGCTGGTGACATAATATGTCGTCAGTTCACAGAAGGCTCTGTGGGCTGTGTTGAAGGCTATAGGGAAATCCCACCTGTGACCCTTAAACAATTTCCTCTCCCCTGCTGTAGGCGTTTTGTGGGTCTCAGTCACTTGGATGATATTGGTTCAGTGTCTGTCATTCTATTCTGAAGGTAATTAGTGTGAGGCTGGTTGTAGAGTTTCCCCTACTCCTTGACTCTGCCTGTATAACCAGGCTAGTGTACATGAGTTACCTTCTGACTGACTGATGTGCTGAGCAGGAGGTTCCCAGTGCACCGAATACCTTCCCTATGGCTACCCAATGAACCTTACAATGAATTTTGACCCTGAAGCAAGTCTCAAGATGGTCTTTATAGATAAGGAGCTAACCCATTGTGGTGAACCTGAAGTTACCTGAATCCATCAAAAAACCTAGAAGAGGATTTTATACAGACCATGTGGTCCCAGTGGGGTAAGCGGACCATGGCATAATGGGACTGTGTGTATGTGTGTCTGTCTATGGCTACACTCTGGAGAAAGGCATGTCTGAGAGGCCTTTCATTAGGGAGGTGCTGTTTAACTCTGACACTGGGTTTTCACAAAGGTTAGTAAGGTTCTGTTGAGAAATGGGGGTGGTTCATAGCTTGTGCCAGCTGAAGGTAATGAGGTTCTTGCTGGGTGGGAATCTCATGAGTTCATGTGCATGGTTCTGTGGTGGTCAGATATGATATTAAGTCCTTCTGCTTTTAAGATTTATAAGTTAATTTCACAAGAGAGCGTATCCCTCTTGGCACTCACTGAGCGCTCCGATGGTAGTTAAGACTGGCAGGTAACATTATAGAGCACTTCATATTATCCAGGGCCCCATGCTACGTGCTTTCCTTGAATCTTCCCCACCCTGTGAGGTAGGTATGAATTGTTATCCCCATTCTACCAAATGGATGGATTAAGGCTAGGGAGAGAGTGTCTCGCTCATGGTCACACAGGTAACTCTTCGTGTGGGAGTGGGTCTCAAATCCATGCCTGTCGGATTCCCGTGTGCATTCTCTTAGAGCACTAAACTGCCTCAGGGAGGATCAGGATTTTGAGAAGTGGAATTGTGAGTTTGCGTGGTTGGTCAGGCCATCATTTTCTGTTCTACAAATAGACACCAGTATGCAGCTTGAATGCAACTTTATTGACTGGGAAGGTTTTTTCTGCCCAAGAAATCTGGATTTTGTCCACTTTTAAATAAAAAAACATGCACATGGAGGCCTCGGGACAAGATGGAACTGATGAACACTTTGGATACATTGGTCTCCATGCTAAATGGCTTCTGTCAATTGGTCTGGAATGGCAGTGTGGAAAGGGAGATGCAGACATAGATAAGCAATGAGTGCAGATGTGCAGAGCAGGCTCGGAGATGAAGACGAGGTGCAGCTTGCAAGGCTCAGAAAGCGGAGCTCATGAGACAGCTCCTCAGCCTGTCGCAGAACATGCATGGGTGTCCCTATAAGCAAATGTTCTCCCTATAAAATCCGTGTCCATCTAGCCCTGCTTGAATCTCACCATTCTCATCAGGCAGAAGGAACCAAAGAAAGCACTTGTTTAATAGAACCTCAGTGGTTTCCGAAGCTCAAGAACCTATGAACAACACTGTATTCATGGATGGGATTTGAACTTGGAAACTGGGGAAGGCAGTAAAGTAATATAGTCGCAGGTACAGAACTGCGACTTTGTAGATCACTGAGAAGGGTGGCAATTCAGCCCTGTACACACTTTTATTAGGTCACTGGAGTTTGCTGTAGTTTTTTTTGCCTTTTTATGACTGGAAGCCTGCTGATCTCTTTATCATGATGAGCCCTAAAAATGTAGAAAGACTATTTTCCAATATATTACCTCCCTATTTTAGGCATAATATTGTTTTGGATACAGCATCTTGCTAACATTCAAATATTTATCTTTTGAAATAAAAATAATGAGAAATAAAAAAAATGTTTTATAACCTAAAAAAAAAAATAAAATAAAATAATGAGAAACACAAGGAAGTTTAGTTATTTATTTAGGGGAAGTGAATGTCACTTTATTTTATGTTAGAAATTTACTACATCAGTACTATTTATTTGCCTATTTTAAGTGGAATTGTAAAATCATTTTGAATATATATATATGTATGTATATATATGTATATATATATATATACATACATACATATATATATATAATTTTTTAAAAGGGTAGTACTTTAAATCTACTACTTGATGGGGATAAGCCAGGCTTAGAGTGTCCTGTGCTTTTATGATCTGAAAAACATGGTTAGAGGTCTGCAGGCAGATATCCTGATAATGATAGCCTATGCTTTTGAGCTACGATGAGAATACACATTGGCTGGAATACTTGCAAGTGATGGTGGTTTAACTCCCACTATTAAGTTTACGACACCGTCCAGGGTTAGATCTCACTGGCAATGGTGGCAATATCTCACATTTACAAGGTACTTTCATCATGAAGGGTCCCAGAGTGCCCTCTGAGTACCTGTCTATAGGAATGACTGTTCTGTGTGATGCAGCCATTTCTTGGGAGAGCGACAACACCCATAAGGTCACGCAGTATGTATCCACCAGGGACAAGGCTGGTGATGTAAAGTCAATCAGGCCTTAATTTTAAAGCAACATAATCTACTCACCGAGTGTGACCGGCACACCGATATTAATGTCCTTCAAAAGGTTTACAGAAAGCCTGTGATCGTTATGAAGTCGGGCCTTGACTTTTATATGGCCCTTGATAGAACACTGTCTCTTAACATTTTGCCAACTTAGTATTTTTGTTTTCAGAGGTAATAGTTCTCTCTTCTGACTTAATGAAAAACAGATGTTGTATATCCCCTTTACTATCCATATGTTCTTTGGACATTTCTAATTTCTATATTGCCTTTATTTTTTCTTTGTGTGGGTTTTCTCATTTGGAAATAATTGGCATGTCTGAGAAGGATACCAGAGGGACTTTCAAACTCCTCCCGGATATCTGCTTTTGTAAAGGAAAATACAAATTAAAACTAAGAGGCTTAATTCTCCCTGTTGAAAATAAAGGAAGAGACTCTCCTTTTTTTCTTAGAGGATTTATTTTAGAAAACTTTTACTTTAAGTTCCTTCTCTGTCTCTTTGAAATGCATGCAAACCTTTTTTAAAGCTAAATACATCTCTGATCAGTTTTATCACTCACGAATGTCTTTCTCAAGGACCTAGGGACCAACTCTTGGAAATACAATCAGCAAAGAAGATAGCACTCCTATCTCGCAGTTTCTATGGGCGAATAGAGGCTCACTTCAAAGGGTGCCTAGTTCCAAAATTTACTCCCGTCATAAAGATGTGCGAAACTTATTTTTCCTTTGGATAAAGCCATCGAGCTAACACAAACGGTCACCTCAAACACCAGGTGAATTTAGGATGAACTATGTGTGACAGATGGTGCTGTCAAGTCCTCTTCCTTGAGGACTAGTTATTGTTTATCTTGAGAACGAGTATGTAATGGGGAGCATCTGCTTGGCTATACAAGAAGGTGAGATTTCTTTTTGTCTTTGCAATCTCTTAGCAGATTGCCTGTGACGTGCAGCACATTCTAGTTTAATGCTTATTCAGTGATACAACTGTTTTCTTTCTCTTTACCTTTGTGGAAAGGAGTTCTGGGTTGGCAGGAGATTTCATTTTTAATCATATTTCCCCAACACCTTCCTTTGTGGCAGTTTCCACTGGGCGATTAGTAAATTTTATTAAAATTGCCCAGGCAAGGCTGTCAGAATCACTGGTGCCGTGAAAAATTAGAACAGCTAACCTGGGCTGAGGCCTTCCAACAAGCCAGGCTCTGTTCTACGTGCTTTAACATATTTTTCTTCCAATCCTCTGAGGAAACCTGAGTGAGGTCAATTTAACTTGTCCATTTTAAAAGATAAAAGGCAATTATTTAAACAATAATACATTAGTTGTCATTATATTCAACTCACAAATTTTGTAAAATACCGTTTAGGGTTGGTGTCAAAGATTCTTAAATTTCACTTCTGAGTGTTTTTGATTGAGCCTCTGACTCTTTCTCCAGTCATCTGCCTCCAAGCTTTCATACCTGCTTGGAATGCTTCCTTCCCGCCCCTTTTCCGTATGGATCTTGGAGGAAGTCCCCCTAGATGGGGAGGGTGGAGGAAGTGGCAGAAGCTACGTGCCCATAGGCTCTGCAATTGCTTGATAGCAACGTAATATATCAATAAACCAGAGAAAAGCTAAAGGCTGCCTAAGGGAGATTCCTGCTGATCTCATTCCATCATCGTTTGGCCAGAATGTGCATATCGATTTTTATTTAAAAGTTTTTCCTTTAGTCATATTAAGATTCTTGATTAAGTGTTTTTTCCAGATATTTTCAGTGATGTTTAGGCTCCCATTTTTCATTAATATTTACTAGAATTAAATATAATCTAAACAATGTAGTCAGTATAGAGCACTTGGAAGAGGCTCAGTAATTACTAGCTGATATTGGATATTATAGGCCAAACAATGGGGGTTGGGAGGAGGAGTGGGGAAGCATACTGTGACTTTGAATGACGTTCCTGTTGTGATATAGCTTTTACGTAAACTTAGGAAAATTCCATAACCCCTCTGTGAGTCTGTTTCCTCATTCTTTGGATCTGGCTAATGCTAGATGATATATTAAAATCTAAAACAGTTTTGAGGGAAAAGTCAGAAAGTAGAATGGAAGAGTAGAGGTCCTGGAGGGGACTTTGGTGGGCTCTGCTCCAACATTCAGGATAAATCTCGGGTACAAATGCCCAGGGAAATACATGATTCAAGCTTCCCCCGCAGCCAGTTCCACTGACTCCACACAGTGCCCCTCAGCACTGGTCCACAGACGACCTTCATCAGAAGGGTGCAGACTTTTAGTTACGGATGACTAAGTTCCAGGGATGTGATGTACAGCCTCGTGCATATAGTTAACAATACTGTACTGTATAATTGAAAGGGGATCTTAAACGTTCGCAACGCACACACAAATGGTAACTGGCCGAGGAATAGATTTGTTAATTGACTTTTTGTGGTAATCAGTTTGCAACGTATATGTATATCAAATCATCACATTGTACCCCTTACACTTATACTATATTATATGTCAAATATATCTCAATAAAGCTGGACGAAATGACCTGGGGCGAGGTTGCCAAGCAATAGAATCAGAATCATCAGGGCTGGTAATTGAATACTTGCATTTAAAAACTGCCCAGGTGCTGGTTATGCTCATTATATTTGAAAATTACTTTTATTCTTTCAGTAGTGGAAGGCAACTCAGGTGTGCCAGCTCTCCACGTTATTCCTCGTCTGATTTCCTTCCGCTGTTCAGCATATCTTCTCTTGTCACTATTTGGCATTTGTACTTACAAAATGTGAACTAATTCTAACGTTAGCTTAAGCTAATTTAGCAATTATGCTGTTAAAAATTGTGTACGGTTCATTCTTAGGTCAAAAGTCTGTCTTACATTTGGATTGTCCTCTTCCTTCTGTCAGCCTGCGCATTGGGATGTTGCACATCTGGTGGCATCTCCACCCCGTTTGCGTCTCCTGGGCAACACAGAGCGGGTCAGCCCACGTGGAGGTGGATTAGTGCCTGGAGGTGACCTTTCACATTCACCTCTGTGCCATCACCCTGACCAGGGCCCCGACCCCCTTCAGCTTGTTTCAGGTGTGGCACCGGAAACTGCACTCCTGAACCCTGCCCTTAAGTATCGGTGCAGCTCTGCAGTGGTAGCAGTAGCACGAGGCTTAACGTTAAAAGTGGAATTTTCTCCGTGAACCAAGCAGAGCATTTTTCATTTTATTTCTATTTGCCTCCACTGTCGCAGTTTCTCACAATCCCTCCCTAATTTGTAACACAAAAGATGGAGATGGGGAAGTGTGTACGGTATTGATGCCGCGGTGAGAAAGTTCAATACATTGAACAGAAGCAGAGAGATTTCATTTTCCAAACAGCAGCAGCAAACATCCCTGAGCAAACAGCCGTACTTATGTGATATAGATAGAAAGGAAAGAGTCCGCCTCGTTTCTGAGGTGATTGCAACAGAGGGAGGCTGGAGAAGCCGTTGGCGTGGTCTGCGTGTGTTCTGACACACTGAGACAACATTATTCCACGAAGTAAGTTTATTCCTCACGGCAGTTGTTTTGCTCAGGGTCATTCCTTTGCTTCATGCTTGAATACAGATGAACACAGTTGGGGATAGTAATAACAATAATAATACTAATAACTACCCTCTCTTGAGCTCTGTATTATGCCAGTTGCACAAAGAGTAATATATCGCATAGTGGTGATTTTGGCAGCACCGACTTCATGGGGTTGTTTTAAACACGAAATGAGGTAATACAGGCGAGATGCTTAACATAGTACTTGACACAAGGAAAGGGCTCGTTAAACAAAAGCCAGCTATTATTGATTTTATTATTGATGCTTTGAGAGGTAGCCTAGTGTAGCACAGTTTAAGAACACAAGCTCTGAGCCCAGACTGCCTGGGGTCAGACGGCTGGCTTTGTGACTGAAGGCAAGTGACCATCCCTGGGCCTCCATTTCCTCACCTGCCACATGGGAATAACAGAACTGCCAATGCCAGAGGCTGTTATGAGGACTAAATGTGTTTAAAACAAGGCCTGGCACGTAACACAACGTAAATGTCATTTAGAAAATGCTTTTCATGCGCTATTGCTAAGTCTCAGAAAAACAAATGGGTTTTTGTCTACACTTTATAGATGAGGAGGATAAGGTGCCTTGCCCATGCACGTGGCTGACAAGTACCAGGGCCATGACTTGGACTTCAATTCTCCTGCTTCCAAAGCCCACTCTCCCTGTAAGCAAGGCTTTCATTCCAGCAAATAATATTATTCTAAATTTCTTAAGTGTTTATTTTCTTGTATGCCGCATTTGGTTCCTTTGACTTCTTAGCCTGAAAAATGACTGTATTACCTTTTTCATGAGGGAGGTTTTGTCCATCACATATTTATTAGCTTATCATGTGATTTATCGGAGGCTGAGCCTCAGTTTTTTATTATTATTGTGGTGGTTATTCTTACTATTTTTAGAATTTGGTTGTATGGGCTCCTACCAACAAAAATTTAAATTCTCATTGCTAAGCAATAAATCTTTTGAGGAAGCAGATTGAAAAAAATAAATATTTTTCTTATTTTCATAGTTTATTTTTACTATTTATAAGCACATTTTATGACAGTTAGAGCATTATTTAATACTTTGTATTTCTATGCCAGAATTTTAGGGACAGGCTAAGAGAGAAGGTTCCTTTCTTTTGTAAAATCCTGTTTGATGACGGGATTAGAGAGAAGGCATTTATGTCTTTGAGGACAAGTTATAATAAACTCACAAGGCAAACTGGAAAATTGGAAAGCATAATTCCTTCATACATCAGAGGTTTGGGTTCCCTCAAAGTGCAGGTTCTAAGCTCGGTGAGGGCCAAATGACCAAGGCAGGCTCTATCCTCAGAGACGCTGAGAGAAGTGTGGTTATGTAAAGCAATTCTCATATGTTGGGGATTTCAGCTCACCTAGTAGATGTAAGGCTACTTACTCATTGGTTCTTCTATTGTATTAAGCATCTAAAACCTGAGCATCAGAAGCAATTTTTTTTTTTTAAATCTCATCATGGTAGGGCCAAGAGTTGGCTTTAGCTGTTAAATTCTTCAGCAAGGTTACCTTCTTTATAATGGATGATTGATGCTTTTTAATTCTTATGTAAAGTTGAGGCAAACACAATTTAAAACAAGTCTCTAACCTCCTTCTCAACCAAATAGTTCCCCCTAAGTCCCTTCAATGAGGAAATTCCTGAGCTGCCTGCCACTGTATCTTGCTTCTCTGTGGGAATCCAGCTTGCAGGAGGGATCTAACTTTGGTTTCTATTGTTTAGGGCACTGTAATCCGATCTTGTATGGTGTTTTCCTACTGTCTATTTTGTAATATAAATTTCCCTCTCCCAGTTACTCTGGAACATATAGGTGTTGATGAATTGGTAGCCGATGTTTGCAACATTGCTGCTTTATTACAAAGCCCTGGGTTTCTCTGCCTTCGTCGGCCCTTGTCTGAGCCCTAGTGTTAGTGAAATGAACTGCTCTGCCTCTTTGGTAATGAGGAAAGCAAATTTCAGTGATAGATCAATTAGGTAGATGTATTGATTTGCTGTGGATTTTACTTTAGTCTTCTTTTCTCATATTAAAAAATTATCTAGATTCTAAAATACATAGGTTATCACAATTTTACTTCTCACTGTTCACAGATTTTTATTTCCAGCCTCCTCACCTCTGTCCTTGGCTTTGTATTTGTCCTTCTAACTTAAAATTCACGCATGTACTATTTTACTTGCAGAGTTGAAGACAAGATATCCATATATTTTTCTATCTGCTTGCAATCCTTTTAGAGCCTAAAATTCAGCCTCATTTATCACTTACAAAGGCACTTTGAATAAAAGGGACATATAGTATCAATGCCAACAATGTGCCATTTCACTATATCCGTAACGAAGCTATTGTTAATGGTTCTATCTATCTATCTATCTATCTATCTATCTATCTATCTATCTATCTATCTATCTATCTAGCTATCTATCTATCTAGCTATCTATCTAGCTATCTAGCTATCCAGTCTGAAAAAGACAGTAAAAAAATTTATAAGAAGTCATCTTTGGTATTCTTTTCTCAGAATTCTTTCTCATTATAAAATCTTAGAGGTTGATACAGTTTAGAGCAAGTGAAACATCAGTGAAGAATGCTATATTAATGGATGCAGGAACAATGAAAATGATGTGTCTGAATGAGGAATAAATTGGTTCACTTTGATGGTGCATAAATTCTACCAGAACATTTGGACACAGTTTAATAAATTTTGTTCCATTGCATGAAATGGTTTCCCATTCACTAGAAAGAGTAGCAGTGTCTAGGACAAGGAAGAAAGAGCTACAAGAGTAAATTACAAAATGTGCAGACCAGATGAATCCACTAACTCAAGAGTCAGTAAGATTTTGAGGAATAGGAAACAGGGTAGAAAACAATGAATTGTTGGTGAAGTCCGGTGCAGAACTGATTTTTCCGGTTTCGCTCCTCTACCACCTGAAGTCCTGTTATTCTAGGTTTGGTTAGTGTGTTAATTTTCTATTGCCGTGCAACAAATTACCCCAAATTTAGTAGCTTCAAACAGCACACATTTATCATCTCACAGTTTCTGTGGGTCCTGGAGTCCAAGCAAGATTTAGCAGGGTCCTTGGAAATAATACAATCAAGGTGTTGGTCTAGGCGAGGGATCAGCTTCGAAGCTCACTCAGGTTATTAACAAATTTCATTTTTTTGTGCCTAGATGACTGAGAGGCCCGCCTTATTGCTGGCTATTGTTTAGCTGATCCCAGCTCCTAGAGGCCATTCTCAGTTTCTTGCCATATGTCCTTTCTAGGGCTTCCCACAGCATGGCAGTTTGCATCTTCAAAGTCAGTAAGGGATAAAGAAAGTGCAACTCTAGAACAAGTCTGTTAGCAGGATGAAATTTTACATAATGTGATGTCAGGAGTTACCTTTGTCATAGTCTGTGGGTGAGAAGAAAGTCCAGGTCCTGCCCACACTCAAACGGAGGGGATCACACACAAGAGCGAGAAAAACCACGAGGTGGAATCATGGGGCCACCTTAAAGTCTGTCAGGCATACTAATTAGTCAGGACATTTGAGTCATGCAGAGAAATGGAAATCACCCCTGTACTTAAGGGCATGAAAGTATCTCCAAGACAGTAACTTACCTGCACAGTCAGCTGGGCAGGTCCTCAGTGAGCCCCCTTTGGGTAGGAAAGCAGGCAGTTACTCCTCAGCCTTTTTTGCTTTAATATCTGACTTTGTCATTGTCAATTGCTGTGTTTATCTTTAGAGGTTTCACTGGGTGAAAGAGCTGTAATGAACTAAAAACTGCCTTAGACTGCTTCCATTTATCTGAGATTTTCTTAGAGGAAGGAGAATAGGTTTTTTTTTTTTTCCCTAGCTATTGTTAAAGGGACTTTGGTATTCTCTAGCATGCAGTATAATTCTTACTTAGTTACTGAGAAGAATTGATGTACAGTGATCTCCGAAGTATCCGCTGCCACATCGGCTAACATCTTGTACAAAACCTGCTATATATATATTTGGCTTGGAAATAGTGGTGATTAGTTGCAACCAAAGGTATTACATTCATTGACCCTAAAAACAAGAAGGCTTTTACTGAAAGATGTTTAGAACTGGTGATGATTTATAGTCAAGATGATGGTTATTTAGCCACTTAAGTATCTGAGAGTAGCTTACTGCCCACTGAGGGGCTAGCTAATAGAATGCCACGTATAACTTGTGTTGATGGTTTTTCCTTCACAACAATTAATCTAATTTTTCCTCCCCATTCTTAGTTGCCACATCCCCAGTCATTTACTCTCCAAATTGCTTTCGGGCACTGCGTAATGCTTGTGTTATCACATCTGCAGACCTAGTAGGAATGGCACACTCTGCCTCGAAAGTGAGCACTGATCGAATATCCGCACAGTCAGTGATTTCCATGGGGCTCTGGAGTGTTGTTTAGTGACAACTTTTATATGGAAGACACTGAGAAAACGTAATGTGTTACATTTCGTCAATTAGCAATTACTTAGCTCCATTATATCAAAATCAGTCACCCACATTTATTAATAGGGCCTTCAAAAAGCATGGATTTTATGCTAGGCTTCCTCCAGGTCTCTTTGTTTCCGTGGGACAGTGTTTATGTCAGCAGCATATATTTTCTTAAAAGAAAAAGTGAATGAATTCTTAGGTGGAAAAAACCCCTACAATGTTGCAACTATTATTACTCATTTCTCCCTTCTTCCTTTCGATAGGCCTTTCCAAAATGGTCTCAGTGGTCAGCTGATCTGTCACCAAATATAGAAGTAAATGGTGGTCTCAGCTCATTTTTGGGCCACATTCTTTTCACCAGTAATGTTTAAGCAAAGATAGTGAGACGTGAGATGAATTCTGCATGTGGGCTTTTGGGAAAATTTGTTTGGCTGTTATAAAGAGGAACAAAAGAAATAGTCCTTCTTAGTCTCCTTTTCCTCCTCCGCCTCCTCCCCCCCCTTCCTCCCTTCTTTCTCTCTCCTTCTCCTTCGCCTTTTTTTGAGTATCCACTGAAAGTTTATTTCTTTAGGGTTTTATCCCAACCGGTCACTTAAAAACCAAGTAACACACACCTGGGGGGTAGGGGCTGGTAACTGCACCTCCCTCCCATTCACCGTGGACAGCAGTGGGAAGGAGGGAGGGGGCAGGAGCGGTGGCTAAGACGAGAGAGCAGCAGCAGTAATGGGGCTAGGACATCCCAGAGCCAGCTCTCTCCTCTCCCAGGCCCTGGCTGGAGCTCCTATGGCTTGCAGTGGACGGTGGGTAGAACCCACGCCAGGTCCTTCCCCCGCTCCTCAGGTAGCCTCCTTGGAGGGGTCAACCCATTTCTTCCAGGAGGAGACTGAGGCACACGGAGAGGAGAAAGTGGGAAGAGGAGGCCACAGGAGAGGCAGGGAGGTGGCACAAATGAAGGCAGATGGGAGGCTGAGCGAGGCCCTGGACACTCCACCCCCACGCCCACCCCAGGGAGGGACAAGAAAGCCATTCGGAGGGGTGAGGTGGAGATTAAGGCTGGGGGCCCCGAGGTAGGTTGGAGCGTGGGGCTCCGTCGCAGCCAGGCCAGTTGCTGTGCTCCGAGTGTATTCTAGCTCAGCACCCACGCGCTTGACGCCATCCAGCAGCCTGGGTGTGCCACGGGGCGGGGCCGTGACCCCTGCCTGCACCACCACGAGCACTCAGGTGCCGGCACCCCCTTCTCGGGCTAGCAGCAGTTCCTCCTTGAGGGCGCCTTCCTCGTGCGCTGTGCACTCACACGTGACCCTGTAACCTTCTGGGCCAGGCATGACACTGAGGCGCTGGAGGTGCGGGCTGGGAACCGATGCTCTCGGACGTCCCTGCTCAGCCTGTGCACCGAGGGCAGAGTGAAGGTAATCTCATACCTGTGCAGGACCTTCCGGAAGCCGACCTTGACCACAAAGTTGCTGTCACTCTCCTATGACCATGAGCACCGCGTCATGAAGCTTCTCATCGCAGGGGACGTGGCTCTGGGAGCCTTCTGCATCATGGCCTGCCGCGAAGCGGATACCCCGGACTTTGGGTTTGTTGCCATTGTGGTTGCTGCCATGGACGCCGTCCCTGCGTCGGGGTGAGACACGCAGCTCCTGCTGGACCCCGACGCTCAAACTCAGCAGCTCCTGGTGCTCCAAGGACACCAGCAGGAGCCCTGCGGAGCGCACCCAGGGGCTGAACTGAGACGACTGCGGCCCCAGCGGTGGTGGTCACCGTGGCGGTCACGGTGGCAGCTGGGGGCTCAATGCCAACCACTAGAGAAGAGCCATCCCTCTTCTTCTTTTTGAAGTTATTGTATCCAGAAGTGACATCAGGAACTCTGGCAGCCATCCTGAGGCCTTGAGCAGAGTTGATACGCTGAAGATGGCAGAATGGATAAAGGAGAGGAACCTGAATCTTTATTACATCATCTCACTTCTGAAGTAGTTTATTCTGGAGATGCCCGACCTTGGCACATCTTAATATCTATAGAAACAAAGATCTTTGAAGTCATCAATAAACTTGAAGATTATAAAGGGTATGTTTGAGAACCACTAGCCTGGACTAGGCTTCTTTCCTTTGGCTCTAAGAGAACACTTTTTCTACTGCCTTCTAGGCTGAATTTCTTTGTCTGCTACACTGATAGTTCCTACCTGGTAGCCAGCTTCTAGTTTCCTTCTCATTTTCTATGACTCTTCTATGCTTTCTACCTGAATACTTGTGACATGGGTTGATCTCTCTTTTCTGGATCTCACAGTCATCATTCTTCTTTTTTCTTCGTCTGTGGGTTAGGAATCTCAGGCATGTTTTCATCCAGGCAACTTATCATGGTAGTAGACTTCTGTTTTGACTTTTTCTTCCCCACATCCAAACTCCTGTCCTGTTTAGGGGATCCCCATATTGTTGAATTTTGGTGGGAGACAGCTGCATCTCCCACTTCAGGAACTGAGGGAGTGGATACTCCTCCCCATTTGTGGTTGGTGGGATACAGCCATGTGACCTGGGCTTAACTAACCAAACGCCCAGCCTGGGGCTTTGACTCTGGAACGGGTGATGGAAAGAAGAAGCATGGGTTAGGACTTATGGTGGCCGCGTAAGGTATCCAGTCATTATGGGGGTCATGTGCAGTGCCAGCAGTAGCAGTGTCCTGTGGTGATGCGGTCGTGCCGGTGGCAGTGGTATTCTACCTAGTTTGGGGGTTCCTGCTGCACGGATGCCTTTGTTGCTGCCCATTTAATGTGCTTTCTCCAACGTTCTTGTCTATTCCACAAGCTACCTGATTTCCTTTCAAAATATTTCTTCTCTAAGTTAGCCAGAGGCCATTTCTAGTTCCAATCAATAATAGCTAACACCTGAATAGTGCTTACTATGTACCAGGCACTGTTCTAAGCACTTTGCATATGTTAATTCATTTAATATTTATAATAATGCTGTAACAAAAATTGGGGAAAATATGATAGAGAGAGGTTAAATTGCACAAATAGTAAGTGGCCATGTCAGGATGCAAACCGAGGCAGACTGGCTCCAAGCCCAGACTTTTACACTCTCTGTACCACTTTTGACTGAGAGAAAGATATAAATCTAAGTTACCACTGTGCAAGCAATAGGGGTTGTCACATGAAAGCTGGGACTTCCATCAATTCTTACAACTGTATTCCTTTTGACACACAGACATGTGCTTTAACTTGCAGGTAAAGTCAAATTTAAAAATAGGTCAATTAATGGTTGCCTATTACAGGCATTTTTCTAAATATTTGTTTTTTATTTTCTTTCCAGCTTGCTGTATGTGGATTATAATGAAAATCTATTTAGGATCTATCAAATAAGGTGGCAATAGCCACTGTACCTTTAAATTTACACACATACACACACACACACACATATTAAATACGTGTTTATTGGCAATTGCACTTAGTGCTTATGGCTTGTTGGTAGTAGGCATAGAGAAATGACCAAGGGTGCAATATATTAGCACCTCAGTGTGTGTATCTCTATATCTGCATAATCTAGAGTCAGTTATATTCGCCCCACTTCCATTCCCACACTTCTCCACTCTCCAGGGGCTAAGCAAGAGAATATTGATGCTATGTTTGATTTTATCTAAACCATAAAATGAACATCGGGCAGTAGAATTAATTAAGAGGAAGAAAAAATCAAACAATGGATAGATTTCAGGGCATCAAGTCAGTGCCATACACCGCAGTGTGTAATTACCAACCACATGCCTTCTCAGCAATTACATCACCACGAGCAGTGGATGACATGCCAGTGATCATTTTAAACTACAGCAGTGGCCATCCAGTATTAATAAACTTGAACCTGATTGCGGAATGCATGGAAAGCTCGTGCCTGTGGTTCAGTAAATACTGCTACCTGTAGTTGGAGTTAAATTTTCATTTAGCATAGATTTAAAACGTTACTTCTTTGACCTTCATCAATGTATTCTTTGGTCTCCCAAAGTTTCATAATCCCACTCAAACAAAGGCCAAAAATAGTGCCAAAGACCCCTGACAGGTGACAGATAGTTGACTTTGAGAGCAAAGGAAGCATTCTCAGGGAGCCTGTTTTGCAGTGTTCAGGGAGATGTTGATGGAATTGTGCCATACTAAAAACTTTGATAACTTGGTGGGGAGGAGGTAATAGTGGGGATGAATTCTGATACGATTAAACGAGCTGGATTTTGGGGCCGGCCCGGTGGCTCAGGTGGTTGGAGCTCCGTGCTCCTAACTCCGAAGGCTGCCAGTTCGATTCCCACATGGGCCAGTGGGCTCTCAACCACACGGTTCCTTGAGTCCCGCAAGGAATGGTGGACTGCGCCCCCTGCAACTAGCAACGGCAACGGGACCTGGAGCTGAGCTGCACCCTCCACAACTAAGACTGAAAAGACAACAACTTGAAGCTGAACGGCACCCTTCACAACTAAGATTGAAAGGACAACAACTTGACTTGGAAAAAAGTCCTGGAAGTACACACTGTTCCCCGATAAAGTCCTGTTCCCCCTCCCCAATAAAATCTTTAAAAAAAACGAAAAGAGCTGTGTTTTGAATACAGGCAAAGCAGTGAACCACCTGGCTGGTCTCCTCCTGCTCCTCATGATGAGGTTCTTGTTTGGAGGGCAGAGAAACAGGACTCTCATTCATTTGTGTTTTCATTATTTCCCCCTGAGTTATCAGACATCATTTGGCAGCCTAAGACTCATATTCTGAACTTCAGGAGTGGCTGAATTAAGGACTTCAGGCAAAATTTTGCTCCAGGGGTACTGAACAGTGAGAGGGTTTGGTTTAGAGTTTTGTGTTTGGTCCAATTTTACCAGGGGGCCACTCTTTGATCAACACTGTGGTCAAGGTAATTCTGAGCCTTTCAAGTGCTGCGTGCGAAATGCTCTAGCTCTGCTGGGAAAAGTGGGTTGAGCATAGCTTATGTTCCTCATGGAAAGAATTTCATAGAGGTATTTTTTTCTTTTTGTCATGGCGATGACAAAAAAAAAATCAGAAAAAGTGCTTGAAACGATACAATTTCTTGCTGGCACTTATGGATAATGTTAACTAACCCATATTTCTCTGTTAGGCACCGAACAAGCAAATGTTCATTCTCCCCTTTATTGTGTTTGATCACGACTCCCCACAATGTACACACACGAAGTTCTGACAATTACATTTGCGAACTTGTTGCAACGAAGTTGCTAACCTTTTTTTGATATCAAAAGGATTATTCATTATGAATTTGTACCAACTGGACAAACAGTTAATCAAGTTTACTGTCTGGAAGTGCTGAAAAAGCTATCTGAAAATGTTAGACGACCTGAGCATTTCAGCAACAGTTCATAGCTCTTGCAGACGACAATGCACCAGCTCACAATGGCACTGTTTGTGGGGGAGTTTTTAGCCGGTAAACAAATAACTGTATTGGAACACCCTCCCTACTCACCTGATCTTTCCCCAATGACTTCTTTCTTTACCGGAAGATAAAGGAAACATTGAAAGGAAGACATTTTGATGACATTCATGACATCCAGGGTAATACGATGACAGCTCTGATGGCCATTCCAGAAAAAGAGTTCCAGAATTGCTTTGAAGGGTGGACTAGGTGCTGGCATCAGTGCATAACTTCCCAAGGGGAGTATTTCGAAGGTGACCGTAGTGATATTCAGCAATGAGGTATGTAGCCATTTTTCTAGGATGAGTTTGGGATCTTAATTGTCTGACCTCGTATATCTCCCCTAAAGAGATACTGTATTTTACAGTTCTTGGTCTGTTTTATCTCTGACCCTGCATTAGGTACCTGTTCAGAATTTTAAAAGGGATGGCAAATTGATGTTGTCTATTCTGTCTTTCCCTCTTCGCTGTGTTTTGAAAAGTGTCTTGGGACTTCTGTGCCTTCTTCAAAAGTGTTTCTCCTGTTGACTTTTCTAGAAGTTGGGTCACTGTGATGTGCCAGGGTAAATAAGAAGACATTGAATTGGCTCCCTAGGGTAAAGAATCAGTGTGATAAATTGAACTATCAACACCTATAGGACTGGGAATTGCTTTCGATTTGTCCTATGTAGCTTGTTTACCTGAGCACACCTTTTATACCAACAGCATACTTTGCAACAGACACTCACATAAGACATATGCAGTGTTGAAATATACAAGATGAAATCAGACTCGTAAGTTCAAGCATTTTGAAATGAAACCAATGGAAATCCCAGAAGATCCAGAGTGAAAGCTTAAAATGAGAGAAAAAAGAAGAAAAAGAAAGGGAAACGTAGATTTAAGAGAATTAATGTCTTAGTCATAAGAATCCATGAGCCTTGGAACTTGGCAGTGAGGATGAAGTGCTGCAGCCCAATTCGGCCATGTATGGGGATCATGGCTTGATCAGAGCCCTGGGCAACTTGATGCACTTGAACCTTGTAGCAGATGAGTGGAAGAAGCGTCAGGAGAAGTGGAACAATTCCCCAGTAATCTCCATGGCATGCTTTAACAGAGGGAATTGCTCTCTGCTGGCTGTGGGATGAACTGTCAGACTATTGGTAAATGGAAGTTTTGCCAGAAATGGACAGTCCAGCCTACCTGGCCTGATACTAAATGCAAAGTGGGAAACGCATTCAGAAGTGGAGAATCTGCACACACGGGAAGAAATACATGCAGTTTGCCCTGGCAGAAATCAGTGGTACTATTAGAGAAACTGTCATCCATTCATTTAATAAATATGAAATATCTAGACTAGGCCAAGCACTCTTCTAGGCAGTAGGAATATAGTAGTGAACAAAATAGTGAAAATTGCTTTTTTTGTGGAGCTTGTATTCAAATAGGGTGACGCAGGAAGTAAACAATGTAAGCAAAATATTCAATAAGTTCGATGATAAGTACTATAAATAAATGAAGCAGGGAAAATAGATAAAGACCGTTGGGGGTAGGGTTGTCATTATAAATAGGGCGGATAGAGAACCAAGCCCTACGCAAGAGGAGCAGACAACCTGGGAAGTGTGCTAAACCATACTTACCCTTTGGTTTTCTGGCTTGAGGAGAAAAAGAAAAATATTCAGCAATACGTTTTCCTTTCTGATTTAATCTGGGATAAGTAGGGTAACTGGGGAAAGCATATGAAAAGGAGCCAGGAAATTGAAGATTTTGAGGCCAGAGGGGGAGAATCAGAGCTAGGAATAGAGGCACTGAGCCGAAGAGACTGAATCAGAGGAAAAACCTTATCCCAGGAGTTTCAAACATAGTGTGATATTTTCCAACAGCAGAGAAATCAGAATCTTCTAGAATAGCTACAGATTTAAAATGTTAGACTTAACAATTAAAGGGAAGAGAACCTTACCTCCTGCCCTGTCCATCTCCTTAGTGTGTATGTCCCAGCAAGACCTCTACCTCAAGCTTTGATGCATTAAAAGAATGTGAAAATCAAAAGAACAGTCTGTGCTTTTCTTATCATGTAGTCTCACTACATATGCAGTATTGTAGCCAGTTCTTGGTATCACATTTTAAGAAAGACATGTCAAACTAGTGTGTATTCAGAATAGCATAACAATATGGTGAAGAGAACTGAAGCCAGCCCACAAGAGGAATAACAAAGAACTGGAGATGTTTAATCTATTTATCATGTTTCCCTGAAAATAAGACCTAGTTGGCCCATCAGCTCTAATGCGTCTTTTACAGCAAAAATTAATATAAGACCTGGTATTATATTATATCGTTATATTATTATATTATATTATATTATATTATATTATATTATATTATATTATATTATATTATATTATACTATACTGTATTATATTGTATTAAAGACCCAGTCTTATAGTATAGTAAAATAAGACTGGTTCTTATATTAATTTTTGCTTTAAAAGATGCATTAGAGCTGATGGTTCAGCTAGGTCTTATTTTTGGGGAAACATGGTAGTAGAGCTGGAGTTCTGATGTGTTAGCTGATTTCAGTTATTCAAAGATTTGTGTGGCAAATGGTTGTAATTTTTTCCTGTGTGACCTCAGAGGAGAAAACTAGGATCAGACAGTAAAGCTTTCTGGGATATAGATTTTAACTGAATACCAGGAAGTACTCTAACAGCTAGATCTCTCAGCTCTGGAACAAAATGTCTTAACAGAGAGGGAGACTTCTTCTTCTATCAAAGGTGACATCTTGTCAGAGATGGAAAGGACACTTGAGTGCCTGTTCTAGAAGGGACTGAAGGCGTTGCTGTAAGGTTCAGCAAACCCAGAGTTGAGAGGTGGCATGGATTGGGATGGCTGTTCTGGAAATGGTCAGAGGAAGAGACAGGCTTTTCTTCTCATGTTGTAAAGTTTGGATTTAATATTTGGCCTTATCATAATCGGGGTCTAGGGCTGGTGTTCTTAACCCAGCTTTGCCTCAGAATCAAGAATCACCTGGTCTCCATCCCGAGGTTCTGGTATTGATGGTCTGAGTGGGGCTTGAGTGTGGGAGTTTAAGAAGCTCTTCCGATGATTCTAAGGTACAGACACAGCTGAGAAACACAGGTTAGAGGAAATCCCATATCTGGCATTCAAAACCTTCCACAATCATGTTCCACCCTATTCTTCTCATGTTCTCTCCCAGAATTTCTTGAGGAAATCCTGGGCTGCAAGCAGTTCTACCTGTTTGTTGTGTCCCAGTCCTCTATTGGGTTTTCCTGTGCTAGGAAAATGGCCTTCCAAATCCTTATATGGCTCCCGCTACCGGTCCTGTCTCAGTCATGGACACACTTCCCAAAACCCTCTCAAACTTTTCAGTGTCACCTCCTTAACTGCCATATCCTAGGTGAGCTTTAGGGTCTTATTCCTGATTTTAGAGGAAAAGCTTTCAACCTTTCACCACTGAGTATATTAGCTGTGGTCTTGTCATATACAGTCTTTACGATGAGGTATGTTCCTTTTATACTCAATTTTGAGGATTTTTACCATGAAATGATGTTGTATTTTGTCTAATGCTTTTTCTGAAGCTATTGAGGTAATTATATGATTTTAATCTTTTTTATTAATGTGGTGTATCACATTTATTGATTTGTGTTTGATGAACCATGCTTACATTCCAGGGATAAATATCCTGGAATGATTCTTTTAATGTGCTGTTGGATTCATTTTCCTATTATTTGGCTGAGAATTTTTGCATCTGTATTCATCAGGGAGTTAGTCTATAATTTTCTTTACTTGCAGTATCCTTTTCTGGCTTTGGTACCGTGGTAATATCGACTTGGTAAAATGAGTTTGGGAGTGTTCCCTCATCTTCAATTTAATAAAAGAAATTCAAAAGAATTGGTGTTAATTTTTCTTTATTATTAAAATATCATTATAATTAAAAAATTTTTTCAATTGCAGTTGACATACAATATTAGATTAGTTTTGAGGGGTAGTAGAGTTGGTGGGTTTATCACTTTGTCAGAGATGTAAATGCCTAATCATTATGTTGTACACCTGAAACTAATAATTAAATTAAAAAGTATTATATTAGTTTCAGGTGTACAACATAATGATTAGACATTTACATAATCTGTGAAGTAATCACCCCAATAAATCTAGCACCCATTTGACACCATAAATAATTATTACATTATTATTGACTATATGCCCCATGCTGTACTTTATATCCTTATGGCTGTTTTGTAACTACCGATTTGTACTTAATCCCTTATTCTCCTAATCTCCAACCCCCAAACCCCCTTCCCAGCTGGCAACCATCAAAATATTCTCTGTATCTATGAGTTTATTTCTGATTTGTTCATTTATTTTGTTCTTTAGATCCCATATAACTGAAATCATATGGCATTTGTCTTTTTCTGTCTGACTTACTCCACTTGGCACATTACCCTCTAGGTCCAGGCATGCTGTTGCAGATGGCGAGATTTCATTCTTTCATATGGCTGAGTAATAATCCATTTTATATATGTACCACCTCCTCTTTATCCATTCATCCATTGATGGACACCCAAGAGACCTCCACATTTGGGTCATTGTAAACAATGCTGCAACGAACATATGGATGCAACTGTCCCCTTGAAGTAGTGTTTTGGGTTTCTTTGAATAAGTACCTAGAAGTGGAGTTACTAGGTCCTTCTTTGCATCTTGTTATAGCCTTTGTTTTAAAGTCTATTTTGTCTGGTATAAGTATCGCTACCCCTGCTTTTCTTTCTTTCTTTCTTTCTTTCTTTCTTTCTTTCTTTCTTTCTTTCTTTCTTTCTTTCTTTCTTTCTTTCTTTCTTTCTTTCTTTCTTTCTTTCTTTTTTGTTTCCATTTTCATGAAATATGAGGAAATTAATTTCACGAACTCATCCTAGAAAAAGTGCTACATACCTCATTGTTGAATATTATTACTGTCACCTTCGAAGCTGTGCATTGATGCCAGTGCCTAGTCCACCCTGCAAAGTGATTTTCGAACTCTTTTTCTGAAATGGCCATCAGAGCTCGTCGTATTATCCTTGATGTCCAGATTGTCATCAAAATGTCTTCCTTTCAATATTTTCTTTATCTTCTGGTAAAGACAGAAGTCATTGGGGGCCAGATCAGATGAGTAGAGAGAGTGTTCCAATACAGCTATTTGTTTACTGGCTAAAATCTCCCTCACAGACAGTGCCGTGTGAGCTGGTGCATTGTCGTGATGCAAGAGCCATGAATTATTGGCAAAAAGTTCAGGTCGTCTAACTTTTTCACTCAGCATTTTCAGCACTTCCAAAGAGTAAACTTGGTTACCTGTTTATCCAGTTGGTACAAATTCATAATGAATAATCCCTCTGATATCAAAAAAAGGTTAGCAACATCATTGCAACAAATTCACGAACTTAATTGTCAGCCTTTGTATCGTGCTGGGTCTCACAGTTCCCACAGAAGCACTTTTGTTTGTGGGTGGATGCTGGACTTTTGTTGTTGAGAGGTGCACAAAAATGAAGGACATCTAATGCCACCATGATGTTGATGTCACTCCAAACTTCTTTGTGAGATTCAATCTATAGATAATATTAGATGTTCAGTGGACATCTTAACAATATTGAGATTTTTAGTGCATTGTTAAGATGTCTCTGTTTATTTAGATCACCACTTTCTTAAGCTCTGATATCATTTTATATGCTTCAATATCTGTCCAATTTCTCCCTTCCCACAATTATGACAATAGCCAAAAGGATAATTTTATCTGATTCAGAGAATTTTTCTCCCTTAATATTCCAAGTATTTCTAACACCACCAGTAAATGAGACAACATGTTTTTGAAGGTCCCAGGTTACCAAAGTTTTATTCCTCCAGGGGCTAACTTCCCATTAGAGGGTTTCTGGCAGTAGCAGCAGTACTCTAAAGCACAGAGTGGAGAAAGAAAAAAAGAACAGGGGAAGTCATTATGCAAATATATGGACATTCAAATATCCTGCCTTCAGGATACATGTCAAACATCTAGCCAATGATCTGAGTGAGCAGATTAGAAAAAAATTTTTTTGCACTACTTGTCCACTTCAGTTCTTGTTTAAATGTTGAGCTGCACTATGGTTTTCAAAGAGCCCCAGTAACATCAAACGTGTACAACCGTAGCTCTTTAATAGACCTTAATATTTTCACTCCCATCAGGCAATTTTTGGAGACTGCTTCTTTTCTCATTACTCTTAAATCCAAACTTGCTTCTTTACGTACATTTAAAGAATTTGAGCATGCTTCTTTGCACTCTGGCTTTTTAGTTTTTATCCAGGGAAAGCGTGGTTTGAAGTGATTTTAGGCAAATTACCTGATGGTGCTCTACAGCTGTGATTTTTCAGAAACTACACCGTAGAAGAAAGAGGTAGTTTGCTTTCCCAGAATTAGGTTTAGTGCTTTTTAAATGTGAGTTTATTAAGTGGTAATTGGGCCTATAGATTAGTTTAGCTGCTTGTTCTTATTGAGGCTGTAGAAGAGACTCATCGTCTTCTCAAGCGCGGAGGGGTTTGATGCTTTTATACAAGGTTAGGATGGAGGGGTTTTTAATGCTGGCCAGAATTTCAAGGCTCATAATGCATTTGCTAATATTATACTTTGGGAGGAGAACTCAGAAGAAAACTCTTGAGATACTTGTTATTCATTTGTTGTGTCCTTTACACATCAAAATTAGAAAGAGACCCAAACGCATTTTTTTCAGTTGGGACACAGTTATGTGTTATGTCTCTAACGTCGAACATTTATCGTAATTTTGACTAGCATTAAACCAAGGTGGGCTGAATGATCCAGGCGTAGGTTAGAAGGTCTGGATTTCCCATTCCTCCACAGCCTCCCTGGTGCATTGTGTTGCCCAGGCTAAGGTAACACGTTTTATGGGCTTTGCCAGGTCAAAGGGTATTGTCATATTTTGTACTGATTGGGAGATGATAGTGGTTCCTCTCCTGGGTGCCTTAGGGATTTTAAAAATGTAAATAGACAAGAACCATCGTAAAAAGAAGTTTTTTGACTACCAAAGAGGGAAAGTCAGACACTGCTGGGCAGATAAGGAGATTTAGTGTACAAGTGAAAGGACATTTGCAATTTCAAAGTGGGGTTTTTAGAAACAACAGAGCCAGTTTAGACACACTAATGCACTGAAGTGTGTGAGTTTATTTCCTGGTTATTTAGGAGAGAAATACAACTGGAGTGCTCTGGATAGGAGAATTTCTCTGTTTGAACTGACTTATGACCCTGGTACCCTAGGAATTTATTTCTCTCTTTTTTTCACTTTCCTTATTTTAACCCAGTTAGGACAATGGTCTAATTTTGTATATTCTTCTGATTTTTAAAAACATTTTGGAGAGTTTAATGCTTTTTGCATAAGAATAAAATATATAATATCAAAATTGTGTCTTATGAACTCTGTAAATTTTACGATTGTCTAATAACAGTTATTTGCTTTATGAAAAGGACCAGGGAGTGGGAAGTACCATAGAGATCGCATTCCTTTTCCTTCCTTATAAGCACATAGGCTTCTGCATTTTGAGAGAACTGGACATGTATTCCTTCTGCAGGGAACAGAGGAAAGGGCGAAGTCCCATGCTGAAAATGTTTCTCTGGGGCTAGACTAACGTGAGAAAGTCTTCTATGGACAGTGATTCTTTCATTTGTTTTATGAGGTAGATGGTCATTATAAAGGGGAAAGGTTTGATTCCAGGACTCTAGCTTCAATGGAGAATTATCAGCTGACACTTGAGCATTTCTATTTCAGGTTGGGGAGTACAAAATGCTTAGCTCTGATAAACATTCGGGGTACGAGTTACTCCAGCCATCGTTTTCAATTATTTCTGTTTGGGAGGAGCTCTAAGACCATCCGTGATGTTTTGCTAACAGGGCTCCCTGGACTCAGAAATGCTTTTATCCTCGTGGTTATGATTTGTTACAGGGAAAGGACAGGGATCAAAATCAACATGGGTCAAAAAGGTGCACGGGGGCGGGGGGAGTCCACTCTTGGACTCCCCCACTAGACATAAACTTCCAGGTGGCCCATCCCTGGAGTTGCACAAAGACCTGCTTAATTCTCCGTGCAATTATGTGTGACGATGTGCATAAAGTGCTGCCAACCAGTGAGGCTCACACAGAGCTTTGGTGTCCAAGGTTTTTATTTGCGGTCAGCCACTTAAGGATGGAGAACCTCTGTGATTGATCTTAGCTAGTCTGTGTCTAGCTCCCTTCCCCCACCCAAAGGTCAAACTAATACAGGGAGTCCCAGGATCTCAGGCATACAAAAATAGGCATTTACCACAAGTCGACTTGCTAACATGACCTCAAACTGATAGAAGATTGCAAAGGACTCAGGAAGTCAAAAATGGTTTTATAAGGAAGGATATTCCAAGGAATCAAAGATTATCTGCAGAGAACTGGTCCAGGTCTCTTTCTCCTGAAAGCAGGCCTTTCCTTGGAATGAGCAGGGTTTGAGCAACCAGGGCCTGATGAATTAAACTTTTACTGTGCAACTTCCAACCTGAAATTCCTGGGAGGCCAGTGTCACAGATTAATCACAAAGCCAAACGCAACAGAATGGAGGTTCAGGTTTTGTGCTTGCCACCTCTGCTCCCAATTTTTTTCCTTGTCTTTTTTCTTCAATCCTAAGCCATCTTGCTTCCCATCAAGGCAACCTTTCCTCCTAGTTCTACTCTGCCTTTCTGAAATAATAGTTGCTTTATTTTTTATTTTTGCTTTATTTTGTCATCACCCCTAAGAGGAGAAGAATAATATTTATGTGTGTTTTTCATTATTGGGATTTTGTAAGTATAACTTAAATGATACCTCTGGAAACACTTTCCTTCTGCATGGGAGATGTGCTGGACAACTCTGAAAGAATAATGTGATTGTTGGGCACACATTTAGAGAAGGTTTCTCAATGCCTAGATGTCTTCCTTTCTCCTTTTCTGCAATCACATTTTTAACTGCTGCCAATGTAGCAACATAGAATGATAGTTTTAACTTACTGTGCATAAGGAAAATTGCAATTTTGCCAAACAGTTATCCTAAATGTAGCAAATTAACAAGTTAGAATAGAAATGAGTTGGAAGTATAAAGAAAGCTCCCTGCTTCCAAGTAAGAGTAGTGTAAAATGGGGTGTGTATGCTGGGTTTGTGTAATAGACATTGGTGACTGGAATTAGAAGAGATGCTTTTAACTCAGTGACAAAACACTTTTTTCTAAGCCAAATACCTCAGGTTCCAGACAGCTTCTGAAAAGCAAAATACAAACAGAAACAAAGTATTGTGTCTATTTTACAGTAAAGGAAATCAGGCTTTTTGGACGTGTGTGTATGCACACATGCGTGTGTGTGTCAGTGTGAGTGTGTGTGTGTGTGTGTGTGTGTGTGTGTGTGTGTGTTGGGGGTGAGGGAGAGTAGTTTATCACTCAAACTTGATTCAAGTCAGTTGCCAGTCACTTTTGGGGAGCAGAAACTCACTGTTTAGGGAAGGAATGGTCTGGCTGATGGGGGTACTGGACTCTCAAACTAAAATTCAGGCTTCATTTCTCAGGAGCAAATTCTATTTAACAATTCCCATTTGCCTTGAAAGAGCATGGTGGACTTTGGAAAAAGCTTTTAGGTTTTACTATTCCTCTTGTAACTTTTATAATCAGAACTGAAATTATATAAATCTCTAGAATTATATTAAATTATGCCCAAAAAAGAAGAAATTGATATTATGGTGCTGTTTTCTGATTCTGAGAGATGGTCCTCTGTCAGTTCCTTGAAAGCTGAAATAACCAGATTTCATTGCAGTTTTTTTTTCCAGTTTTATCAAGAATTTATTTTTTATTATTAGTTTCAGGTGTACAAAGCAACATAATGATTAGACATTTGCACCCCTCACAAAGTGATAACCCCAACACGTCCACTACCCATCTGACACCATACATAGCTATTACAATACCATGGACTATATTCCCTGTGCTGTATTTTATATCCTGTGAATATACATACATATATATATATATATATATATATATATATATATATATATAATTACAGTTGATAGTCAATATTATTTTATTAGTTTCAGATGTACAGCACAGTGGTTAGACATTTACATGATCTATGAAGTGATTTCCCCGATAACTCCAGTACCCATCTGACACCCTACATAACCTGTACAACATGATTGACTATATCCTCACACTGTATTTCACATCCCCATGACTATTTTGTAACTACCAATTTGTACTTTCTAATCCCTTCACCTTTCTCACCCATTGCCCAACCCCCTCCCATCTGGTGACCACCAGTTTGTTCTCTGTATCTATGAGTGTATTTCTGTTTTGTTTGCTTATTCATTCTGTTCTTTAGATTCCGCATATAAGTGAGATCATATGGTATTTGTCTTTCTCAGTCTGACTTATTTCACTTAGCGTAATAGTCTCAAAGTCCATCGATGTTGTTACAAATGGTAAGATTTCATTCTTTTTTATGACCGAGTAATACTCTGTTGTATAAATGTACCACAATTTCTTTATCCAATCATCTATTGATGGGCATTTGGGTTGTTTTCATATCTTGGCTATTGTGAATAGCCCTGCAGTAAACATAAGGGTGTACATATTTTTTTGAATTAATGTTTTGGAATTCTTTGGATAAATACGCAGGAGTGGAATTGCTGGGTCATAAGGTAGTTCTATTTTTAAATTTTTGAGGAACCTCCCTACTGATTTCTATAGTGGCTGCTCCAATCTGCAATTCTACAAGCAGTGCACAAGGGTTCCCTTTCTCCACATCCTCGGCAGCACTTGTTGTTTGTTGGCTTATTGACGATAGCCATTCTGACAGGAGTGAGGTAGCATCTAATTGTGGTTTTTATTTACATTTCTTTATTGTGTTGTTTACTAGATCTAACAAGAAGGTTCAACTAAATATGCGAAAATGGTTTATGTGTCCCAGAGAGTTCCGGGCCTTTTAAGGGGACTGTATTTAAAGAGAAACTACAGGCCTAGCATATAGGATGTGATTGGTTAAGGTCTAGGGCAATTTCAGGCCATAGAAACCATACCAAGGAACAGTATTGTAAAGCTTTGCAATCCCTGCAAGGGGACTCCTCTCCTATGGCCTTCTCGGGTATTGATTGCTTTGGAAGTTCATGGACAGCAGAGATCCCACGGGTGAGCACAGGGGAGTGATCTAGCTGATAAAGGGACTCACTTCACCGTCCAAGAAGTGACTCCTTGCTATTCTTGTCCAACGGCATGTGCAATGCTGTTAACAGCTAACCATTGCTTCCTTTTCTTTCCTTTCTCAAACGGACATCATTTATCATTATTTTGTTTTCCTTCTATGTCTGCAAACGGAGTTTAAATCAATCAATTGACCGTAGGTGGCTAGCTCTTGAGGAACCACGTCCAACCTGATGTGAAAGTATGCATAATATTCAGAAATTCTGACAATTTGAATCATGTCCCTTGGGAAAACGGTTAATGCATTATTGGTTGCATGTGAAAATTTGCGTTCTGCCGAGTGAAATAATTTTATATTTATATGTATGAGAAAAAAGGATTGCAATATACTTGGAGGTTAAGGGTGATGAATATAGTTTTGTTTGCCCAGAATCCATATTCTCCTTTTTATAGAAATATAATAAATTCCCTGTGTGTATGTGACGGGTACAGAGAACCATTCTGTGTCATAGTAGAGGGGGCTGAATTGTCCGCTCCCTCTATCAAAAGTGTGTGTAGTAGATCTAGGCCTGAATAGTCATGTTTCTGGCCACAGAGCTTGGTTCAGGAAAGGACATGCAACCTCAACCAGGGCTTTGGGAAGAAATACTCTCTTTACTCTGGGTTTGGTAAAGTCTAAAAATATAATTCTTGGGCTACTAACGTTCATCATTCCCCCATCATGCCCATCTCCTTTCCAAGGGATGAAGAGAAACAGAGTCTTGGAGATGCCATTTGCACACCTGTATCTAGCCATGCTTCAAGCCAGATCTCCCTCTCCACAGTTTGGTTGTGTAAACTAGTGATTTCCATTTTTGTACTTAAGATAGTTTGGATTTTAATCTTGTATAAGTGAGAGTCCTGGCAAATACTGAAATGAGTCTTGATTGATATCTGAAACTGTTTCCTCCACTAAAAGTATGCTGATAATACCTACTTGGCAGGATTGTTGTGGGAATTAAAAATGCCGTATACACGTTAAGGCTGGAATTGGAGGGCTATTTAACACTATGTCCCGTGCTCGCTTCGGCAGCACATATACTAAAATTAACACTATGTCCTATGCAAACATATGTTCTTCAGTTAACGTTTTTTTCCCCAGTGTATTCCAGGATTAAGTAATACAGTAGCCTTTCATTTAAAAATATCCTTCTGTTACTCAGCTCTCCAACAGCGTTATTTGAGCATAACTTGTTCCTTCTTTTATCATAGACTACTTTCTCTTCAGTTTTCACAGTTCATATATAAAATCCATTTAGTTTATATATCTATATTTATATCTATCTAATCTTTAATCTAATGATGCAGGACTTGGGGGAAAAACTCAAGATCCAAAGTGCTTAACAACCATTACCAAATTCTGAGCAGAAAAATGGATGACAATAATACAGCTAAGAACAAAGATCATGATTGTATGGTGAAATACAAAAAGAGAATTTTGTCTTGTGTACTTAATTTTATTTATTTATTTATTTTTTAAGAATGTCAAAAGCCAGCCAAGAGATAGTCCTGTAGCACTGTGAGCCATCTGTGACCTCAATTAAATCTCTTAAGATTTCAGGAAATGGACAGTACTTATCCTTTTTTAGGTTGTCCTATAACTCGAGGACACCACAGTGAAATTTGGGTACCAATAGTAGCAGTCTAGCCTTTTCATTTTCTCTCCTCCCCTTGAATACAAACTCCTAACCAATGGCCTACATGCTCTAATTTTAAGAATTAGTTGTGTGTGTGTATGTTTGCATGTGCCTATATATGTGTGCTTTGGTATTTTAAATCTATTTATATTGCAAATAGAGTATCTGGTAGGGGAAAATATTAGGAAGGAGTTTCAGTAACACACGTTTTTATACATAATACTTTTTGATATTAGACAATCAGATTAGGAAGTCATTCCATAGTGAGGTTCTAAAAGGATGAGGCACATGACCAGTAAAATTTGATGGGAAGAGCAATCAAAAATGGGTACGAGCATGGAATGCTAAAGTGTGACTTAACCTGTGCAGAGCCAGGGACCATGGGGTGTTAAGGTGCTTTGGCGGCGGGAGGATGTGATAGAAGGAAGAAGGAAGGATGAGATTTGACTAACTTCAAAATTTTCCCTAGGATCAGCCTTGACTGATGTGATGATCAACTGGGTACGCGGGCCCAAAGGGTCAGAATGAGTGGCCCTTTAGTGAGCTTTGCAATTGTCAGCATCAGGCCACTGGGACAGGCTTTCCCAGTGCTCATTTGTGCTATCATAGGACTCCAGATGGCAGCTAGAATGCAGCCTGGTTCTTGATACTATTTTGCTAATTCTTTGACTTGTCTGACCCTAAATACCAGTTGTAACCTCAGACTTCATTTCTCTTGATGTTCAGTAGCATTTTTGATTTAGTTCAAAGATATCTCCTTTGAGGTGTTTGTACGAAGAAGGACAATGAACTTTCCACCATGTAAGTGCATGGTGGAAAGTTCGCGAACTTAATTCATATGACTTCGGGAAATTATTTGAGTTTTCATATGACTTTGGGAAATTATTTAAGTTGGGCCACCTGAAGTTCCTAAGAGAAAGCCTACTTTTTCTGTTTCCTTGTGGTCAATCCTAGCCAACAGAATTCTACCATTTTCAACTTGTGGCTTCCCAGGCCACTCTGGTCATTCCCATTGGGGCCAGTAGGAAGGAGAAAGACTGGGAGAACACGATCATGGAAGTCCTCTTAAGCATGGGATGCAGAAATTGCTCACATCAGTTCTGCTCACATCCCATTAGTGAGAACTTAGTTACATGGCCTGTCCTCCTTGCAAGAAAAGCTGAGAAGTGCAGTCCCTACTGTGGCCCAGCCACAACTCTATCATTATAGAAGAAGAGAAGAGCTGGTCGATACCTAGCCATCTCTGTCACAGATATGTTTATATAATTCCTTGATTCTGTCAAGGAGAACTATGTATTATATAATAAACTATCCTTTCTCCATGACTTTGAGAAAATGTGAAGCTAAATTTAGTGTCCTCTTATAGTAACGTATTTTTAGTTTTTGATGTGTTTATTCATTACTCTGAACTGGTTTTTGATCTAGCTCCCTTTTTACTCTTAATGGTCTTGTCTATCATACATTTTAATATTTTAAGCCACTTCCAATCCTTTTAGGAAGTAGGCAGAATATAAATAATAAATAGAGAAAATACAACGCAGTGAGGAAACTGCCTGAAGAGTGGTTCAAGTAAAAAGAGTAAAAATGTAACTGTGTTTGGTAAATTCAAACTGATGAGCTACAAGGAGTGTGAGTAGAAGAATTCTTTGGACAACATGGCAGCAAACAGTGGTGGCATACAGTTCAGGCAGCCTAGCAATTAAGAAATGGGGTGACCCTGTGTCGGAGACACAAAGTTGTCTGTCAGTTTGTAGGCAGATTATCCCATAATCCAAAGAAGTAGTCTTTTTGTGCTACTAAATGATATATAGAAAAAAAAAAATGATATACCAAAAAAAAAAAATATATATATATATATATAATTTAAGAAAGGAAAGAACTGTGTTAAAATTATGCTGATAGTAACCACTTTGAGCACCTCTTGTAATACAGTTATTTTCCTTTCTTAAAATGTGTATACATTTTTTTGGTACCCCCTGTATTTTAGAGTGTAAGAATCGGTTGTTCATATGTCAGCAATCACCATCAAGACTTTTAAAATTATTTTTGAGCACCTAATATGTGCTCAGCACTCTGCTAATCTCCATGGGAGCTATAAAACATGGTTCTCTTCCATACGGATTTTACACTCTTATAATCTTGAAAGACATACTCTATATACTGTATTGTAAAGTATTTTCATTCACCCTTATAACCCTGCCTCTAGCCCAGGGCTTGGCACAGAGTGGACGCTCAAAAACTAGCTCTGAATGAATGAACAGTATTAGGATGTCACTGAGTACTAAGCTGAAACTTGAAATAAGAGTCTCAGAGAAATGCAAATGTCTACTTATGTTTTATATTCCAAGGTTTTGCTTGTGTGCACTAAGAAAACTAAAACTTGGTCACTGATTTGACAGAGAAATTCTTAGTAAAACTCTGTTTAATAGCTTCTTCTAGATTCATTTGTCAGTGAATATGGGTCTTTACTATGTTTCTTATAACTGTGAGGAAATGTTCCCATAGCAGCCCTTTTTCTAGGCATTGTGACAATATACGGACACCTACGATACGACGGTACCTTAAACTTTAGATAACAAAGGATTGAGGTGTTAAATATTTACTCACAGGTATTTATTAGAAGGTATGCTTAACATTTTATGAAGTTATTAGCTTTTCCAAATTGCTCATACAGTGAGCATTTTCTATCTTTGTTGGTGGTTGTTTATCTTTGTTTATTATGCCTAGCTTCTATCATTAAAGAAAAACTTTCAAATTCACTCAAAAGGCACTTGAGTAATATATAAAATATGATATTTATTTATATAGCTATATGCTTATAAGTAATGTGTCCAAACATGTGTTCACATATTGTTTATGTGTGTACACCCAGAGCACGGTCTGATGGTTGCTTATGGGAAATGACAGAACATTTCAGCTTTCAGTCTGTGACATCTTTACTGGATGGCTTTGGGCTGATCATTCTTTACCCATTGGTGACAATCAGAGTACTTGTTCGTCAGTCAACTTTATATAGCAATCTTTCATCTCTGATCTAGCTAATATTTGGGAAGCATTCTGAACCTGAAGAAATAAAGAAAGTTAACAAATCTAATTAATGATCCTAGTATTGCTAGGCACAATCATATTTTCTGTGCTGGTAAGCGAATTCGTGCTTTTCACATTGAAGGGGATTAAGGAGGCTTCTGATAATAGGGTGTTTATTGAATGTGCCATAAATGTAAAGTACATCAGTTATGTAGGCGTAATAATTTATGTAACTTTCTGCAGGAGAAGAAATTCACCTGGAACTTTAAGGACATTTTCATTTCTCTGTACTATATGTAAGTTTGTTCCCAGTAAACAACGAGGAATATTTCAAAGGCCCAGGTGGTAAACATATAAGAGTTCATATTATCCATAAGAACTGTGATTTAAACTGGTAACTTCCCCAGCTAACTTGAGGTCTTTTCTCTCTTAAGAGGGAAGCCTTTTGAGTCTTCTGAGTAGAAAACATTCAGAAAGTCAAATAATTCATCTTTCCCTATCCATATGTAGGCATCCTTGACGTTTAATTACAAAGTAATTAATTTTTATGAACTATTTAGCCACAAATTTTCATTAGAAGGTAAATCTAAAATGACTTATATTTTCAGAGATTTCTGTCTTCCAAATTCTTTGACTAGCTGAGTTTTGCTTGCCTTGAGTTGTGTTAGGTATGGGACTGAGACTAACTTCTCAGCAAAATACTGCATTCGTTGAGCAAGACTGCCCCCATCCTTGGACCTCCAGTGCCGTACACAAGAGACTGCATTCTGTACAGGCCTCTCAGTCAAATCAGGTGTTTTATCTCCCATCCCTTCCTCCCTGTCTCTTTCCTCCCCATCTTCTACAACATCTTAAGCCATTGAATATCCAATCTCTCCCCATATCCCTTGGTTCTTCCTTTCACAGTAGTCTTAGTTTAGGTTCCCCAGAAAGCAGAGACTGAGGCAGTGGCTTATATGTTACTGCTTTATTAGGGATTACAGTCTCAGGAAGTTGGAATGAAAGACCAGAAGGTGAGACAGAGGAAGAAGAGCCAAAACAATGATGTGCTGCTATTAAATGCAAATGATTGTTTGATCCTGAGGGCTGTACCCCGAGCAGCCATGTAAACAGCCTCCCAGGACTGTCCATCAGAGGACAGAAAGGATGCACTTGGTACCCCACCACCTTCTCTTTCCTGGGCCTGTCTATCCAATCCCCAAGCTGCTGTGTTGGTTACCAGCCATTCCTCACTGAGCTCGTCTCTAGAGTATTGCCAGAAAGTCACTACAACATGAAGTTATGTCCTCAGTCCTAGGGGCAGCCGACAGCCAGTCACCAACTGGCAGGAGATTCAAAGTCTGACCTTTTGCCTAAATTCATGCCCCAGATTGTCCCAGGGGTTCAGACTGAAGCTAGTCTTCTGCTGAAGTCAAATCCTTGTTTGGCTCCTTCTCCTTCCCTGACGTGCCTTCCTCACTCCCCTTTCTCTCTAGCACATTCCTTCAATTAATCACTTGGACATACATTGTTGTCTCAGGTTCTGATTTCTGCCTTCAAAGGGGAATAACTTATCTACTGGCTCCTGTCTCACTTGGTCCTGAGTAAGTATCAGAAGGAAAAGAGGCACTTAGTTCAGGCATGAAGTGACATGCTGTCAGGAGGTACCAGTGTGAAGGCAGTAAGAGCCTATGCAGAGCTGGTTCCCTGTGGCAGCAGCTCGAACAAGGGACAGATGAAGCCAAGAGCATCTGACATGGTACATAAGAGAAATCGGATACAATCCACCCCTTGGACCTCTCACATCCTTTCATGATATCGATCCCATAACAATAAGGGACCTCTAATATTGTGACAGCATGATGCCTTTACTTTGTCCCCAGGGGGGAGGTACAAGTCATAGAGTTTCCTTCAGTGTGGTAGCTAGCTAGCAAGCAAGCTACAGTCCCAAGTGCTGCAGCTGGTCCTGTATCTTACTTAATAGACATCTTTTAATTCCTCTACTATATGTTCTTGATTTCTCTCACTCTTTATCAAAAGTTTGGCTGGTCTGAATTTCTTGTCCGGCAGCTTGACCCAGACTTCTTCCCCAAGGAATCTGAGTTTTTGGTTGCTTTGTCCTTATTGGGCTGTGATGGTTGTAATTGACTGTTTACCATAATCGCTGGGTATGGAAACACTAGAGATGCCCTTGGTCTCCAGATGCGCTGCTCCCTGCCCCATTGTTTAGCAGACACAGCAGTTCCTCTTGATTGTGTCCGCGATCTTTGCCGGTACAACCACTCCTTTATTTTCTTCCTAGTCACCAGGAATGAGAAAACCAAAGCGACAAGAGACAAGATGGTGAGCACAGAAACTCCCTACATTTACCCGACCCTCATCCCCCAAACACTCATATCCTTCAAGACCAGAACCTCTAATCAGCCCATGGCTCAAGATGCAGGGGTAGTAAGCACACATCCTGCAAGTAGGTCACTAGGGGAGATTGTTTGAAATGCCAATTCTATTTTGACAGCTTGGGTCACAGATGTATATTCTAGCCTTTGGGGGTACAGCCCCACATATCAGCCATTGCATCTTGAATGACAACAATTCGATATGAAGGGTATTGCTCTAAGATGATGCCTTAGTTATGTCTTTAACAGGCCACCCACCATTCTATTCTATTACACTGATTACTTCTAAATGATGGAGTCCATGGCAAAATCAGTGGCTTCTGTTGTCTTCTGCCCTCTGTCATATATAATAAGCCCCTTGGTCAGAGATAATATAATATGTTGAGTGGGCCTTTTAGGGTTTTCTACTAGGCTCTCCCTACTGTAATGCCTTATTCCATTATAAAACATGGGAATAGGAAATAACTATAAGCTGTGTCTGAAGACCCATTGGACCAACTATCAGATACCTTTGGGACAGAACTTCATTTATCAATTCATTTCCATAAGCTCCTATCTATAAACAGAGGTCTGTGATGGGATTTTAGATCCCAGGCATCACTCAGATTTCATATCTAAGTGTTCTTGAGAAGTGTGTCCATTCCCTGACCAGCAGTACAGAGCTATCCTGGAAAATGACAACATGTCCCTTTGGAGAAGAGTCAGGATGGTATTTACAGCACGTATTCCCGGTAGCACTAAGGAATCCTCCCTCAGGGTCCCTGGCCTCCCATCATCCAGTGGCCTCTATGAACGGACTTAGATCCGGGAACCACATGAGGGAGCCACCTCTTTCTATTGTGGTGGTTGTTGTCACCCTTCGACTGGCAAGTTCTCAATTTACTGTTTATTATTCAAGTTAAGATACATCATAAAGTGGACTGGTATCCATCTATTTTGCCAAGAACCTCATGATGTATTAAATATTGACTAAAATGGTGTGTAACTAGTGGTGTGTAACTACTATCTTCCCTATAAATACAATTCTAGGGCTGTCATTGGCCTTTGTTGATGGTGCCCATAGGCCACCTTTAACCATGGTGGGGGGCATTGAAGTAGGGGACCATATGAGGTCTTAATTAGGGATCATAGAAAAAAATTGAAAAGTAAATGGTGAGTTTAGTTTTATTCATATTCAATTTTGATGACATACATTTGAAGCTGAGTATCTGGGTCTGGTGTTAGGGGACAAGTCTGGGCTTAAGGTAAAGATTTGAGAGCCACCTGGATTTAGGAGGTAGTTGAAGTGAAGAAAGTGAAGACTATCATCCAGAGAAAGATTGAGCTCTAAGAAAAGAAGAGCTCTGACCAAAGAAGCTTGTAAATAACTCCCATTCCATCCTCAGTCACTTCACAGAACCTCATTTTCACCTTTATTAAAAATCAGCTCTTCCTTAAGGACACACTTTCCCAATAAAACTCTCAAGCCCATACTCTTTGTCACCATGCTCCCTCAGACCAAAGCTTCCAGAATATTCCCCAAGAGCTCTATTGCTTCTTTGGCCAGAGCACCTTCTAAAGTTCCTTATTGTTACTTTCTGACCTTCATTCATGGAAGACATTGTTCTTTTCTACCTCAACCTTGCCTTCAGCAAGTGTTCATAGGTGTCACGCAACAACATAGCCTCAGTGAGAGATGATGTTACTGTTCACTCATATTTGGTAACCCTCCTGCTGGTGATCCGCCCTGTGGAAGAATTATATGTTTCTGCTCTGTGAAACTGAGGCATGGACACATGACTTGATTTGACAGGAAAGTGTGAAAGGAAGTGCTGAGTGTCACTTCTGAACAGAAGTTTTGACAGTCAAGTCACAATTTACCATATTTTATTTTCCTCTTGTCTCAAAGACTGGTAATGTTCCAGAGAGAGGTTTCTTGGTTAGAATGGGCCACAGTGTAATGGAGTAGAGCTTTCTTTGATCTGAGATGGACAAGTAGTTTGAATATAAAATAAATCATTGTTGTTACAAATTAGACATCTTGGGGTCATTTGTTATCATAGTATAACCTATCTGACATACCTTCTCGGAATTTCCAGATTATCTCAATTTCAGTAATTTACCCTCACGTTGCCATCCAGATGTTTATCAATATCTGGAATAATTCCAACTCTAAATATTAAATGTTGATATACAAATCTGGAGTCACTAGCAATTTATTCTTTTAGCTCTCTTACTTTCTTACTTTATGCTTGATCCATTTCACATACACTCACCTCTTTCTCCAGCCACTGCTATGGTAAAACTTTGGTTAGGATTTGGCCAAATTTCTAAAGACAAACCTGGCAGCATCTCATCACAGGTTGTGTTCTGCATACCCCTCACTTCCTGCCCTCAGGCTTTTCTGATGTTGCAGCATGAGATGTTTTCAGAACTCTGGTTGGCACTCAGGCGTGTACGAAGTGGAAATATGACAGAGTTTAATGCCCATGTGATCACCCTTGATCAATGGCATCTGACAGGGTGTGGAAAATGCTATGCCCTTTTGTTCCCTTGGTGACCAGTTATGGAAACATTTCATCGTTCTCAGAAGATCAAATGGTACCAAGCACCAGTTAACTGTAACAGTGACTGACTTGACAGCACATCCTTCTATTGACTTTCCTTTCTTCTCTGTTTAACTTCCTTGTTCCTCATTCTGGTTCCCTGCCATTTCTAAAATAAACTGTCTGCAGACAGCCTTTGTTTCAGGCTCTGCTTCCAGGAAAAACAGGCCTCGATCGTTTTCATCAAGCTCTCTAGATTCTCCATGCCTCAGTTTTCTCTTTAGTGCTCTGCCCACTGATGACTTCACTTCCCACATATTGCCTAGAAGCTGGTGTTATATCACTCTATCCATTCTCTTCCCAGCACTCTCATTCAAAACTCACACTTTCCCTGTGTTTCTATCAGATCTATTCTGTTAACCCTGATTTGGATCGACCTCCTACCTTCTCTACTCTTATATCTTCGATGCTGAGGATGCTGAGTGAAATCAGAGTTTACGGAATTGATAGCAAACTGATGGTCTCCACTGTGACTTGCAACCTCAGTAGCCCGTAATCAGCTCCTCTAATAGTTCTCCACATCACCGGTTCCAAACATTTACCACCCGCTTGAAAATACCTACCCCCCACTATTGCTGTTTCTCTCAGCCCTTTCTTCCCCATACAGAAAACTTTCTTCCCCATATAGAAAAAAATGTGTCGGCCAAGACAGGTGTACCCCTTGTTGAATTACATCTCCATCCATACCAATTTATCTATACCTATTCTACCATTTAGTTTCCTTTTAACCTAGAGGAGATGGCCAGTCTGATATCTAAGCCTAATTAATAATGCCTCCAAAGGCGGTCTTGATTTCATCAGTGCTGGTTTTTGTTTCATTGTTTGCTCCGTTCTCTATGATTTACTATTGTTCAAAGTATAGACAGAGCTGAGCCCTCCATCTTAAGAAACCCTCATAGACCCTGTCCCTCCATTTGTCATTATTTCCCTCCACTGCCAGGCTTTCTGAAGGTTGTCCCATGATTGCTATCTTATCTTTTTAATGATCATTCTCAGCATCCCATTGTAATCTGGTTCCAGCCCCACTATCCAATTGAGCCTGTTAAGTAAAGATCAATTCCCTTCTAAAGGACAAATCCAAAAGCCTTTTTTTGGGGTGGCGGGGGGGTGGTCAGAGGATTGTTTGTTTACACTTTACTTCACCTTTTACAGTGTTCACAGAAGTCTTTCCTCTTGAAAATCTCTTTTCCCGGGCCTTCAGAGCTATCACTGTACCGTGGTTCTCTTTCTATCTCTCTGAGGTTCCTTCTCAGTATTCTTTCTTTGTCAAGTCCACATCTTTGATCAAGTCCTCCCTTTGACCAGATTTTGTGTTTACTAAACCAGCTTCTGATTGTAATTTGGTTTCCCAAGCAGGCTTGCCTACGGGGACACAATGCATTGGTCAAGGGATTTCAAGTCAACTTGAAAACTTACAGTTCTCATTGTAATGTAAGTAATTGGCATTTTAATTTATCTATCAGTCTGTCATTCATATGAATGGTAAGAGTGACTCATCCTCTATGAGACTGCTAATCTCTCTGAACCTTAGTGGAAGGGAGCAGATGCTGAGACATGGTGACTATAGCATAGCAGTGTGAATTCATGAGGCCCAAGAAACCAGCTCTGACTTACTGTGGGAAAGTATCTGTCTCATTTCTGTGTAGCTGTAACAGTCTTGTCAGAGAAGTAAAACAGGAACTTTAAGGGATTAAAAAATTAGTAAGGACCAACGTATTGTGGGGTTATTGAGATTCTTTTCTAAAAATGTAGGTACAAGTGAAATTTAAAAAGTTTCATCTCATGGGCCTAAGGTCACCTTCCCTATAAGATGGGGCCCACTATAGTGCCTGATATTAGAAGATGCTATATAAATAAATGTTGACTGAACAATAAAATTCTCTATCTTGAAATTTAAGCTTTTATCTCTATGTAGACTCCTTCAAAATTAGGGCCACAATATCCACATTCCAGTTGAGTAGATGCTTTAATGAAAACCAAAAAGTGTACATTGTAGATTTAAATGTTTCCATGAGATGGCCATTATAACATATATGAATTTTAGTCTTTTAACGTACTCCAAGGATCTCTTTCCCCACTCAGTTTTAGGAAGAAAAACGCTTTTGTATCTTTAGGTTGTGACATTGTGTCTGGGGTACTTCATATGACTTGAAGATATGCAGCTTAAGTTGTAGAGAAGTAATTGTGTTCTTGGGATTTTTAAGAGAGAAATTACTTTAACATGTTATAATAATAGTAAAAAAAATTATCATTTAAAGGCTTAATTGATAAATTCTAGCTAGGATATTTGATTTTGCACTCTATGACAGAATAACACAGGAAAGTTTAGAAACAAGGACAATAATTGCCTCTTATAGATGTTGTATCCACATGTTTTTGGCAGATCTTATATTGGCTGTTAAAAAAGTAATAGTACGGTAGTAAGGGAAGTTGAAAGATTTCTTCTGAGAATAGTGATGACTCATCTTTTTTATTGCTAGATTTAAGATGATGAACACTTGTTTTGAAAAATGTGACTTTTCTCTATTACTGTGTTTAATTAAATGCAAAAATCCTAGAGAGGAGCAACCGTTAAGACAGCAAATTTAAACTCATAAAAGTCAGATAATGGAAAAGTGAAGGTTGTGATAGCAATGTGAACTCATCCATTGTGTATAGGTTGCATTTTGCATGACTAATTAGGCGATTAAAGCAAGGGCAATGCCAGGGAGGTATCTTTCCTCTCCCCCCCTTAAATCTGTAACTATTTTAAACTAGCCTTCCTATATGCATCATTTAGTAAGAGCCAAAAATACTTTTAGCATAATTTGGTGTTAGTATTTCTTTCTGAGAAGTTATATTACCTTTGAGAATAACCCCATGTGGTCCCGATAAGCACTGCGGTGGCCAGTTTCTTTCTAGCATATTTTCTCTGAATAATGTTTTAAACTTTAATACATGGACAACTAAAATAGTAGCACAGTTGAGAAATGTCTAAATAACTTTATTGGAATATTTTCCAAGAGACCACAATTTAAATGTCTTCTAGGTACTTCAGTCATAAACGTTCTGAGATGGAGGATCCAAAAGGAATCACTGTGCAATAGAAAGAGTGTGGGTTTTGGAGCCAGGCAACCTGGGTTTGGATCATGATTCTGTGATTTAGTAGGTATGTGACTCAAGGTAATTTACTTCATTTTTCTAATTTTGTTGGCTTAACTGTAAAATGGGGGACAAGCTCTATCATCCATGCAGGATGGTTGTGAGATAAAAGACATTGAATGGTAGTGTCTTGTTCATTACTATTTTCACAGAGAATAGAGTTACAATGACGTTCCAGCAACATTTGAAATATTTCCCTCTTGCGAGCCAAGTACAGCTTACTGTCAAATTCATCTGACACGTTTCCTGGTGTGATGGACAGCTGCTGTTTTGTAGACTGCTAGCGACATCACTCTCTCCTGCCTTTCCTATGTCCCTCTCTGATTCCTTTTCCACACTGCTGTCATAGTGATCTTCCGGAAGCATGTGTATGAATGATCACCTCACTTCCTTGCTTAGAATGCTTCAAAGGATCCAATTGCCTTCAGGGTAAAGTCCCACATTCTCCCTACACTTCTGCATGGATCCTCCATGTCAGTCTATGTGTCTGTGCTTCTCTGCACATGCAGTTGTTTTGCTAGGTGTGCCTTTCCCCGTCTCATCCTCATCATCCACAAATTCTCATTTATTCCCAATGATTTGCTGTGATGTGCATTCTTCTGAAAAGCTTTCTTGGATTGCTTGCTTGAGCCTGAATTGTGTACCATTACTGGGGCTGGGAGAAGGTAGGTTCTCTTAGCGTCTTCTTGTATGGTTTTTATTATTTGCATTGTAGTTGCCTGTCTACTGATCTTAGGACACATCTTTGGATTAAACATCCTTGAGTCTAGTGCCGACATCTTACTCATCTCCACAGCTGGCAAAATATCTGATAAAGAGTAATTGCTAAATAATTGTTCAACTGTCAAGACAAACAAAGAAACAAAACTTAAAGACATAGACAATAGTTTTGTGGTTACCAGAGGGTAAGGGGGAGGGGAGTGGTAGATGAGGGTAAATAAGATCAAATATATGGTGATGGAAGGAGAACTGAGTCTGGGTGGTGAACACACAATGTGATATATATGAGGTTGGATAATTAAGTTTGTAAACTGGTTGCAATGATGTTGCTAACCTTTTTTTGCTATCAGAGAGATTATTTATTATAAATTTGTAACAACTGGACAAATAGTTAACCAAGTTTACTATTTGGAAGTGCTGAAAAGGCTGTTTGAAAAAGTTAGATGACCTGAACTTTTTGTCAACAATTCATGGCAAATGTACCAGCTCACACAACACTGTCTGTGAGGGAGTTTTTAGCCAGTAAACAAATAACTGTATTGGAACACCCTCCCTAGTCACCTGATCTGGCCCCCAATGACTTCTTTATTTATCAGAAGATAAAGGAAATATTGAAAGGGAGACATTTTGATGACATTCAGGACATCAAGGATAATACGATGACAGCTCTGATGATCATTCCAAAAAGAGTTCCAAAATTGCTTTGAAGGGTGGACTAGGCGCTGGCTTAGGTGCATAACCTCCCAAGGGGAGTACTTTGATGGTGACCATAGTGATATTCAGCAATGAGGTATGTAGCACTTTTTCTAGGATGAGTTTGTGAACTTAATTGTCTGTTATTGTAGGTGTACAAAATTGTACACCTGAAACCTATGTAACTTTACTAACCATTGTCACCTCAATAAACTTTTAAAAAATAATTGTTCAACTGTAATGCAGATGTCTGTGTAATAAGCACAATTGGGATCTCCTGCCCTTTGCAGTTAAATTCTGGAAACCTCTTGGAAGCGTGCTGAGTGCACTCAAAATCCCTCCGGAGTAAAGCTTGCCTACCAACGTCTAATATTTTTGGAGAGCAGAAGGGAAAGAAAGTAAGGGTATGGTGTTTATGTGTAGAGTTACTTCTACCATAATTCAGGTTATATTTTAAATTATAAATTACAATAATATGCTCATGTGCTTACTGTGTTGCCTATGGATGACCAGAACCCCAAAGTGAATTATTTCTTTTAGGTTCCCTTTTAAGTAGGATGGACCAAATTGTGTCAAGTATTGTTCCATTGAACTGTCATAAGGGATACTATAACTTATTTTTTAATTTCTAAATTCCAAATCTATTTAAATGCATAATAGCCGCTGTGATTTCTGCATCCAGCTAAGGAGCAGAGCCAGCCATCTACATAAGCCACCTGTCACTCATGTGTTAGAATTTGACACATGCAGTAGGAGAGCAAGTTGGGTGGTCCATTGATGTTAGCACATTTGCCATTTAGATATGAATTCCCTCCCTTTAGGTTGCAATGTAAATGCCATGGCAAGGTGTCTTATTTTACACCTTGGTGGTTCAGGGAGGCTCGTGATTTAATTGGGTGAGGTGTAGGGGAAGGAGGGTATGTATGGTTTGTCTTCAAAGCACTGTCAATTTTCAAAAACAAATTTGCAAGTACTAATTTCAATTAGGCATTTTAAAATCAATTAATATATATTTATTCCTCATTCATTCAGGGAAGAATCATTTAGGTAAAGAACTGCCCATTCATGGGCCTGGCCCTTATTGCTGAAATTACAAAGGCGAATTAAACACAGGACCAAGCTCTACAAAGGGTGGTGATCTGGAATGCCAGTTTCCTCACCTAGGCAAGCAGCAAAGCTTTCTTTCAAAATAATATTGAGCCTGTTAAATATTGATGGACTTAAGTGTTTGCTTTCCAACAAATACTGAATTAATCTGTTTGGACCTTCACAGTGCTTCTCTTATTAAAGTGGTAGGGTGAGAGATGTCCTATAAAAATAGAATATGAGCTTCCTGTATAACTTATAGAGGTTACTTCAAAATAAGCTCTGTTGCATTTTAAGAATAGACACTATTCATTCTCAGATGACATTTAATATATAACAGAGAGCTGATGGGTGAAGGGATTAAGAAATACAAATTGGCAGTTAACAACATAGCATAGGGAATAGAGTCAGTAATATTGTAATAACTGTATAATGCCAGGTGGGTACTAGATTAATTGGCAAGATCACTTTATAAATGAAATACATGTCTAACCACTATGCTGCACACCTGAAACTAATATAAAATAATATTGAATGTCAACTGTAATTGAAAAAAAACAAAGAGCTCATGGAGATCCTAAAAACAGCAGTTTTATTCTACCGAGAATAAAAAGGAGCTTTGGCATTTTCTAATGATTTTTGTAGCCTAGATAAAACAATTGGAAACATCCAACTTTATGGATCTTTAATAATTTGGTTAAATTTTGAGTTTACAAACTTTAGAGATAGAATCATGTATTTAAAAAAACTATTATTTCTTTGGAAAGCTGCACGCTGAAAACACATCAAGGCCTCAGCAGGGTGTGTGGTGAGAATACGTGGAAGTTTTATACTAACTGACGGCACAAGCTGGCTGTGAGTGATAGAAGAAGAGTTGGTTATGAAACTGAAGCTCTAGGCTTGTTGGCCAAAGGATCACTAGAGAGGGATTCATGTCATACTACGAGCAAAATGTGGAATCCCTGACACATTTGATGTGCTTTGCGCTCAGCCTGCTGATGTACGATCAATGCAGTTTCTGAATTGAGTCAAGTCACAGATCAGATTTTATCTTATGGCTCTATCTGAAAATGTTCTTTTCACACAAGTTCTCCAATTTACTAATACCTTCAGAAACACTGACAATAAGGAGCACATGCAGAGATGTGCTCCTTATGATTTTAAGACAAATGAAGGACATATTTCTTATTAAATATTTCTAATACTGTAAGCAGTACGTATGCATACTTCAGAAAACAATAACATATGAAATGAAATCCCCTGTTTGGTTTTGCCATCATATTCTTCTTCTATCCCAGAATCAAGGTTCTCTTGACTTGTATATTTACCCTACCTAGGTAAGATTTTACTATAAAATGTTACTGTGTATGTATTTGGCCATAAATGAAGTAAGTATTAATACTATTTTGCATGGTGTCAAGCTTTATAACTGACACTACACCCTATGTTGCTTTCTTCCTCTCTACCCCCTCAGCAATATGTTTCTGAGATTGTGTTATTGTGCTTATTGCATTTATCTATTCTTCTGTTGCAGGTCATTTAAATCATTTTCATTTTTTTATGTTAAAAATCATGCTATTTACTTATGCATTCATTCATTAAACAAATAGTTATTGGATATCTAATGTACTAGGTGTTGGGGATAACAGCAGTGAATGAAACAGATAAAAATCCGTATTTTTATAGAAGTTATATTCTAGTAGGAGGCCAGATCATAATAAAAATGTGATTACAGGGTATAGTATGTTAGGTAAGTGATAGTGTTACAGAGAAAAACGAAACATGAAAAGAAGACAGAGAGTGCTACAGGATGGGGTGATGTGATGATTTTTTAGAAGCTGATCAGGCAAGGACTCACTGAGAACGTGACATATGAATATAATCCTGGAAGAAGTAAGAGAGTAAGTCATATGGCTCTCTGGGGGAAAAGCATTTCAGCTAAAGGGAACAGCAAGTGCAAAAGTCCTGAGGAAAAATTGTTTTGGGGAGGATCAAGGATTAGCAAGAGAGCCAATGTGATTGGAGAGGGGAAAATGAGGGGAGAATGATAAGAGCAGAGGTCAGAGAAGGAATAGGGGCCCTAACTTATTTCTTATTGTGAAAGATCCCAAATAGCAGTATGTATGTATATTTAAGAAAATAATTGGTTACAATTAACACCTATTTTGTAGGTCATTGTAATGGTGAAGATTTTTCTCTGAGAAGAAATGTCATTGAGGGGTTTTGAGCTGAGGTAACAAAAACCATCCTATCTTTGAACAAGATCCCTCTGGCTGCTGATTTGAGAATAGACTGTAGGTGGACAAAGATGAAGCAAGAACACAACTTAGGCAGCTGTTCAATAGTCTAGGTAAGATATGCTGAGGGCGTAAATCCGAGTGGTACAGTGGGAGAGTGAGTAGTGGTCTAATTTTGAATATATATTGGGGATGAGCCAATAAGATTTCATGATGGATTTGATGTAGATTATGACCAAAGAGAAGACTTCCATTCAAATAGGAAAGATAGAGTTGGGAATGTAAGGAAAATGGTGGGAAGGTCAGATTTACGGGGAGATCAAGAGTTTCATTTGGAGATGTTGGCTTTGAGATGCCTTTAGATAGCCAAATGGAGATGTCACATTGGCAGTTGTACATCCAAGTCTGAAGCTCAAATGAGGTATACATTTGGGAGTAATAGTATGTCTCTGGTAGTTAAAATCATGAGTCTGGATTGAGTGGATGTAGAAAAAGAAGAAGATAGGTATACAGACTGAACCCTGGGAAACTTATCAAGGAGATGAGGACGAATCAATAAAGAGGACAAAAAAAAAAAAAAGAGGGCTGGTGGGGAAGTAGGAAAATCTTGAGAATATATGAATATATTGTCTGGAAGCCAGATGAAGACAATGTTTCATAGAGGAGTGATCAGCTTTATTAAATGCTGCTGACAGGTCAAGTAAGATGAGGCAGGCGAACCAGCCATTGGAAATTTGGACATTGCTGCTGGCTTTTACAAAAGTGGTTTTAGTGGGGTGGGTTCAAGAAGATTTGCTTCAATAGGTTAGAATAAACAGCCCCAGAATATAAGAAGAATTGGAGCCACCAATAATATATAACTTTTTTGAGAAATTTTGCTATAAAGGAGAATAGAAAATAGGAGTACACTCAAGTTAAAAACATTTTTTAAGATGGGAGAAATAAAAAAAAAAAGATGGGAGAAATAACTGCATGTTTGTTTAATGGGAAGGATCTAAGTTTTGAGGAGGAATCTGATGTTGTAAGAAAAAAAGGGGGATATGGCTGGACCTTAAAGTATGCTCTATTTTCTCTTGCACTGCTCTGGCTCCTCAGATCTCTGCTGGGTGGTAAAACAATGTCTTGTATTCCCCAGGGAGGTGGGCGTCTCCTCTGTGACCAGATTGCTGTGGTCACAGGGCACCACCCCAGGGGAGAATGTAGTGGGCAATGGGGTTCCGAGCCCTTGAAATCCCAGTGCTGGCCCTGAAGACAGGCGCAGTGCTGCCTGAGCTGTCCCAGGGGCCCCCACTGGGGTCACCTGATGAATCTTGAGATTAAAATGCTAAGCAGAAAAAGTCAAGAACCATAAATAATTTCATTCGTGTGTGGGATATAAAACTGAAAGCAACAAATGAACAAGACAAAATAACTCATAGACACAGACAGAGGGAAAGGAAGTTAGAGGAGGGTATAGAGGGTCAAATATATGGTGACAGAAGGAGATTTGACTTTGGGTGGTGAACACACAATGCAATATATAGATGGTGTATTACAGAATTGTACAGTTGAAACCTATATAATTTTATTAACCAATGTCACCCCATTAAATTTAATAAAAAAGAAAAATATAAAGTATGTTAATATTCAAGTTCAATAGATGAAGACATTTCTCTATTTCCTAACCTACCCTCCCAACAGCCTGAGCTTCCATTTATCCATATCTTGCCCAAACTCAGTATTGTCAGATTCTTTTGGCTAATCTGATGGATGTACAATAGTATCTTACTTTTGTTTGATTTCCCTGGTCACTAGTGAATTCTGTCTTATCTTTAGTCACTATTAATATTTGTAATGGAAAATGACAGTTCCCTGTCAAATTACTTCTTTTTTTTAATTCATTTGTAGGAGTTCTATATATAATGTTGATATAAATTGCCTTTCAGATGATGGGATACAAATATTTATTCCCGTCTGTTTTCTTTCCATTTTATTTTATTGAGAAAGGATTGACAAATATAATTGTATATATTTAAAGTGTATAATGTGATGATTTGATACACATATACGTTGTGGAATGATTAACAAGATCAAGATAACTAGCATCCATCACCACCCATAGTTAACCCTTTTTTTTGTGTGTGTGTGTGTGGTGAGAATGCTTAAAATCTACTATCAGCAATTTTCAGCTGTGCACTACTGTATTATTAATGATAGTCACTGCGCTGTACATTAGATCATCAGAATTTATTGTATAACTGAAAGTTTGTACCATTTGACCTACATCTCCCCATTTCCCCTTTGCCCCATCCCCTGGCAACCAGCATTCTATTCTCCGTTTTTAAGAAATTGGCTATTATTTTAATCCACGTATAAGTGATACCATATAGTATTTGTCTTTCTCTGTCTATTTCACTTAGCATAATGCCCTCAGGTTCATCCATGTTGTGGAAAATGGCAGAATTTCTGTCTTTTCTTATGGTTGAATAATTCTGTGTGTGTGTGTGTGTGTGTGTGTGTATACACACACACACATATATATACATATATATGTATATATATACACATATATATATATATGCACCCATTCATCAACAGACATTTAGGTTATTACCATATCTTGGCCATTGTGAATAATGTTGTAATAAACATGGGGGTGATGATATCTCTTTGAGATGCTGACTTCATTTCCTTTAGGTACATACCCAAAGGATCTCGAGGCTGGACTGTGAGATCACATAGTAGTTCTATCTAATTTATTGAGGAATTTCTATGCTGTTTACCATAGTGGTTCTACCACTTTGCATTCCTGCCAACAGTGCACAAGGGTTCCTTTTTCTACATATCATCACATCATCAACATTTGTTCTCTCTTGTCTTTTTAATAGACATCCTAAGAGATGTAAGATGATATCTCACTGTGGTTTTGATTTGAATTTCCCTGGTGATTAGTGATGTTGAGCACTTTTTCGTGTAACTGTTGGCCACCTGTATGTCACCTTTGGAAAATGCCAATTCAGGTTCTTTGCCCATTTTCAATTGGATTATTTGCTTTTTTACTATTGAACTGTCCAAATTTCTTATATGTTTTAGATATTAACCCATTATCAGATATGCAGTTTGAAAATATTTTCTCCCATTCCATAGGTTGCCTTTTCAATTTATTATTTCCTTTGCTTTGTAGAAGCTTTCTAGTTTGATGCAGTCCCACTTGTTCATTTTCACCTTTATTGCCTGTGCTGTTGGTGTCTGATCCAGAAAATTGTTGCGAAGACCAATGTCAAGGATTTTTTTCCTTATGTTTTCTTCTAGGAGTTTTGGTTTCTGGTCTTACATTTAAATATTTAATTCATTTAGAATTAATTTTTGTGAGTGTTATTAGACAGGGATTGAAATCATTCTATTACATGTGGGTATCTAATTTATACATCATTTATTGAAGAGGTTATCCTTTCCTCATTGTGTGTTATTGGCATACTTATCAAAGATTAGTTGATCTTATATTTGTGGTGTTATTTCTGGGACCTCTGTTCCCCTGATCTGTGTGCCTGTGTTTGTGCCAGTACCATGCTGTATTGATTACTACAGCTTTGTAATATTGTTTGAAATTAGGGAGTATGATGCCTACATCTTTGTTCTTCTTTCTCAAAATTGCTTTAGCTATTCAAAGATTTTCCTTTAAATTTCAGAACAAGGCAAAAATGCCCACTCACTACTTCTATTCAACATGGTAGTGAAAGTCTTAGCCACAACAATAAAGCAAGACAAAGAAATAAAAGGCATCCAAATCAGAAAGGAAGAAACAAAATTATCTCTGTTTGCAGATGACGTGATCTTATATATAGAACATTTTAAAGACTCCACCAAAAAGCTGTTATAACTACTCAATGAATTCTGAAAAATTATAGGATAAAAACATCAACATATAAAAATCAGTTGCATTTCTATCCACTACAATGAACTATCTGAAAGAGAAATTAAGAAAGCAATTATATTTACAATAGAATCACAAACAATAAAACACTTAGAAATTAATTTAATCAAGGAAGTGAAAGACTTGTCCAGTGAAAATTGTAAGACACTGATGAAATTGAAGACACAAATAAATGGAAAGGTATCCCACGTTCTTAGTCTGGAAGAGTTAATATTATTAAAATGTCCATCAACCCAAAGCATTCTACAATTTCAGTGAAATCCCTATCAAAATTCCAATGGCATTTTTCACAGAAATAGAAAAACCTATCCTAAAATTCATGTGGATCCATCCTATTTCTTATTTATAATTTTATTTAACTCTATCAAAATGATATACATGTATTTTTATATAAAATATTTGATAAACAGATATTTTATGATTTGAATTTTTAATTAAGTACATGATTTCAAATTTTAATTTCTTATTATTTTTTATCGTTTGTTTATTTTAAGAAACCCTTCCCTATTTTGACGATATAAAGGTATTTCTCTATATAGTCTTCAAAAGATACAGTGTTTTTCTTCACATTTGGACCTTTAACCTCCTTAAAACTATTTTTGTAAATTTTGCAAACTAGTTTTATTTTTTTCCCCTGGTACCTAGTTTTACTTTTTCCATAAAGAGAACAAATTTCTCTAGCACCATTTAATGAATAGTTCATTAGTTTTCCATGAACTTGGATTACCACCTCTGTTACATATTGTGCACATATGTATGTAAATCTGTTTCTCTGATTGTTGTGTTGTTTGTCTATGTGTCTACTTCTGTAGCAATGCTATATAATTGTATTCCTTCTACTTTTAATAAGTCTTATAGGGCAATGATGATTTATTGAGTTTGTAGGTTAATTTAGAGTGAATGGACATTTTAATGCAGGTGAGTCTTCCCGTCCACGTAGTTAGTATATCTTTTCATTTTCATCTTCTTTTGTGTCCTTAAATACAGTTTCTTATTTTTCTAATGAAGAACTTATACAACTTTTGTTAAATTCATTTTATATACCTGACATATTTTATTGCTGTAGTGAACAGTATGCATTTTTCTGTGATATTTTCTATTTGGTTATTACTGGCATATGGGAATGCTAATGGTTTTGATGAATTGATCTTGTATTCAAAAACCGTGCTGGTCTGTACTAGCATTTCTAATACTCTGTTCATAGTTTCTCTTGAATTTCTATGTCTACTATAACAATATTATCTTCAAATATAGTTAGGTTTTTTTTCTTACTCTAATTCTAGTCTCTCATTTTTATTGAGAAGAAGTGATAGAGAATGTTCTTGTCCTGATACTGTCTTTGACAAGAATATTGCTAAAATATGCTTTAAAATAGCATAATATTTGTCATAACTTTGTTAAATACTGTATCAGGATCAGGTTAATGAAGTTTCCTTCTATTCCTTGTTTCCGAAGAATATTTTCATGAATCGATGTTGAATATTACTAAATGGCTTTTGCATTCATTGAGATATAACTTTTCGTTGATTATTGTTTCCTGGATATTGATGTTGAGTATTAGGTTAATAGCTTTATGATGTCAAATCATCCTTTAATTCCTGGAATAAACTCTATTTGCTTATGTGCACTTAAAAATTAACCTGCTAGGGTTGGCCGGATGGCTCAGTTAGTTAGAGCGCGAGCTCTGAACAACAGGGTTGCTGGTTCGATTTCCACATGGGCCGGTGAGCTGCACCGTCCACAACTAGATTGAAGACAATGAGCTGCCACTGAGCTTCTGGAGGGGCGGCTGGGTGGCTCAGTTGGTTAGAGTGCAAGCTCTCAACAATAAAGTTGCCGGTTCAATTCCCGCATGGGGTGGAGGGCTGTGACCCCTGCAAGTAAAGATTGAAAAAGGTAACTGGACTTGGAGCTGATGGGCCCTGGAGAAACACACTGTTCCCCAATATTCCCCAATAAAATTTATTTTTAAAAAGTTAGTTATTAAAAAAACCCCACATAAATAACCTGCTAAATTTGATTTGCTGCTGTTTATTTAGGATTTTTTTTCCTATAATCATTGGCCTAAAATTTTCTTGTACTTCCCTAGTCTAATTTGGGTAAACTATGCTACTCTCATAAAATGTGCTGAGTTAGTCTTCCCTTTCATTCTAATATCTAAACAGTTTGCATAATAAAAAGGTTATTTCTTTAATAAGGTGGCTTGGAAAACTTATAAAACCATCTATACATCCTTTGATTGTCTATTCAAATTCCTTGATAGTTATTGATATATATTTAGGTTTCCTAATTTCTTTTGAGTAAATTTTCTGGAAGATGATTTACTATAAATACATTTTCAAATTTATTAGCATAAATCCATTTATAGATTTCACTTGTGGTTCTCATTTATTTACTTATTTTTTATTAGCTTCAGGTATACAAAACAAGATAATTATTAGACATCATTTACGCACCTCACAAAGTGATAACCCCAACAATTCTACTACCCATCTGACATTGTACATGGCTACTATAATACCATTGACTATATTATCTATGCAGCATTTTACATCCTGTGATTACACATACGCACACACACACACAGACTCACACACACACACACACACACACACACTCACACACATATTCCCATGATATATATTTAGTTATAGTTCACATTCAATATTATTTTATATTAGTTTCAGGTGTATAACACAGTGGTTACATGTTTATATAACTTATGAAGTGATGTCCCCCAATAAATCTAGTACCCATCTAATACCAAAATAATTTTTACATTATTTGCTATATTCCCCTTATTGTGTTTCACATCCCCAGGACTATTTTGTTACGGCCCCTTTATACTCCCTAATCCCTTCACCTTTCTCACCCATCCTGCAACATCCCTCCTACCTAGTAACCATCAGTTTGTTTTCTATATCTATGAGTCTATTTTCACTTGTGATTTTCAAATCCAAACATTATTTCTAATTATGTCACCCTTTTCATTTCTAATATTTTTATTTGTACCATCTCTCTCTCATTTTCTCCCTTCCTCTTTTCTTCCTTTCCTCTTTTTCTTTTTAAATCCATTTTTGCTAGAAAGTTTTTTCAAAAATACAAGCGTTTGATTTGTTGTTCTCTGCTATTGCCTTTTCTATTTCACTAATTTCCGTTAATCTCCATTGTTCCTTTTTGCAATATTTTATTTTTGGGTTTAGTCTGTTATTCTCTTTCCAGCTCATTAAAAACTTGTCTTATTTTTCTTATCTTTCCCTTTTATACAAATTACTTTAAAGCTATAAAATTTCTTCTAGCTATCTCTTTAACTATATGCCATTACTTATTTGTAGTACTTTTGTTATTATTCACATTTAAATGTTTCATAATTTTATTGCCATTTCCTTTTTTGCACAACTTATATTTAGTGCGTTTTAAGATTTATAAATGTATCCATTTATTATCTTGTTTTACTTTCTAGTATTAAATTAGATATTATCAGAAAATAAAGATACTGCTGACTGAAATTTTGTTGAGGCTGCCATTGTGGTTTATTACATGGTCATTTTTTATAAATGTCCTACATTTTCTATCTATGAAAAGAATGTATAATTTCTATTTATTCTCTGTAGGATCTTTATATCTACTGGATAAAATATTAATTTTGTGGTCAAATCTTTTGTCTTACACTTTTTTCTTTTTTTCCCCCTGTGTGATCCATTGATTTCTGCTAGAGATATATTAAAATCTCCCATTATAATAGTGGTTCTTTCAATTTCTCCATATATTTCTGTCAGGTTTCTTTTTTTCTTTTCTTTTTTTCTTTTGAGGCTCAGCTATTAAGTACATATAAATTTATGATTATTGTATAGCTTTAGGGAATTTTTCCTATTATATCATATTGTCTATCTGTGCTCCTGTTAATGACCTGCAGCAGGTTCCATTTTGTCATATTACTGTTTCCGTTCTTATAATAGCGCAGCTCCCAAATACTAATGCCTGCCTCTGGGAGCTAGTGAGCCCAGTGTTTCATTTCATGCTAACTGCTTTGCTCCACAGAGATTCAATTTCTGCCTTACAGAAATATTTATATTGTTCTTGAGCTTGACTATTTTAAAACCATTACATTTTATTAATTATTACCATGTGTTTGAAACAGAGGAGGTGTGTCAAATGTGAATTCTCTGTGCTTCTGACTCTGTAAGTGACATTTTTTCGGGGAATCAAGAATGCTAGGTTTTAAAGTGAGATCTGAAAATTACTTGTATCAGAATCACTTGAGGTGGTTGTTGCAAATTCAGATTCTCTGGCCTTACCCATAGCTAGATTAGAATTTTGGGATGGTAGTGGTAGTGCCTAGGAATCTGCATATTAAGTAGGATTTACATATAATTTTCATGTACACGAAGTTTATGAACCACTAATCTAGAACACAATGCAAACCATTGCCATGTTTCTAATTTTTCATAACATTTTTCTGAATATTCAGGCAGACAGTTCTGTTTTTACGTGTCTAGATGATTTCCAGGTGGGTGGATGAACACTGTAATTGAGAACTGGATAGGGCTGATAGAACTACTGGGGAAACAGCCAATAAGCCCTTTGATGAACATAGCTGGGTCGCTTTGGGTACATTACTTATACTTTATGCCTCAGTTTCCCTATGTGTAGCATGAGTTAAATAGATCTGTTATGTTGACTAAGTGAGATTTTATATACTAGTGTCTGGCATCTAACAAATGCTCAATAAATAGTAGTAGTTGTTTTTACAAGGAAGGTATGAGCCAAAATGCTTGAACTTTGCAAAATGATAGCCCTCCCCCCCAACTTTTTAAACTATGCCTAATGTCTTGGAATGGGAATTGGTATACTGTACAGGAAGAGTAATAGATAGCTTCTGAAAAGCTTAAGTAATGAAGAATAGCTATATAAAAAATGACTTGCATTTGACTCCAGTTACAGGTTATAACTCATGTTTTAATAATCCCTTGTTTAATTTCTAAGCCCATTTGAACTCTAATTACATTCCACAACGAATTAAGTAAAATTGGTTCTAACTTTTTTTTTAAATCAATAGGTGTAACTGAATGAATTGATATTTTCAAAAAGAAGTGAACTGCCATTCCATTAATCTCAAATATGAAAAATGTTTTTAGCATTGAAAAATGCATGTTATGATTGATTGCTGGTTTACCACCTCTTCTATATTCATACATTTGGAAGGAATAGTTTTAGGAGAACAAAACTAGCTAATATTTGATACAACAATAGTAGCAAAATATGAGTTTACTTTTAAGAAAAGATCAGGATAACCAAGAAGACAAATGTGGGAAACAATTTCTGAAGATGTTCTCATCTATAGTTCCTATGGAATAAGGCTCATGTACATGCAAAGTGTTTAAATCTCTGTTTTCTGCTTGACTCCCAGGTGTGCTGCTGTCTGAGTGACTGTGAGCAATTCTTATTGTCTTTTCAAAGTCTCAATTCCTTCTCTGTAACAACGGGAAAAATAATAGTACTATATCATAGGACTGTTGTGAGGATTTAATGAATTAAGGCATTTAAAGCATTTAGAACCATGTCTAAACTTAGTAAGACCGAATACCTAGCAGTTATTTTCATTAGCTATCTAACACATTCTAGAAGCCATCAGTATTATTTAGTGGCTTCTTTAGTTTGTAAATAAATGTGATACATATAAGTAACATTGATGAAGTACTTACTGAGTTAAACACTTTACAACTCTATGAGCAGGTATTATTATCAGTTTACATATAAAGAAACTGAAGAACAGAAAGTGAAGAAATGGACTTGGGTCCAAGATGGTGGATTAGGTAAATGATATGCCTACTGAAACCCAGGATACTCTAAAATTATAAATAAATTATAGAACAATCAACCTCAAAAATCATCTGAAGATTAGATGAACAGAACACCTATAACTAAGGATATAAAGAAGAGGCCACATTGAGACTGGTAGGTGAGATGGAAATGCAAAATGGGTTGACCCCAAACCCACAGATAGTGGTTGAACATTGGGATGGACACCCCAGTGGTGGATGTCCCCCAGAAGAGGGAGAGGTCGCAGCCCAGGGGTCCTATGCCAGGAAGAGGAGTTCCCACAACATCTGGCAGTGAAGACTGTGTCTGCCAGTCCCAGTGAGATGGAAGGTGGCTGGAAACCCAGATATCCTTATGAAGGGCCTACACACAGACTCACTCGCTTGCAAACACTCTCCTGGTCTCTGATGGAGGGGCAGGAACTCAAGAGGCACCAGAGACATACCAGGAAAGACTGAGTTATGTGGCATCAGGGCAAGGGCTGGAGGAAGAGCAGCCATTATCCCTGTGTGGAGCCTGCCTCACATGCAGTCTACAGGAAGGCACCATCTTTTCTGTGTTGAGCCCTATCCTAAAGGGCCAAATCAGACAATGCATTGGTCTGGTAAAATCTGCACTACCTCAGTGATGCCCTGGGACCCTGCCCCACAAAACTAGTACTGCATCACTGGGGGCACTCTCAGCAACTGAGAGGCTGGCTCTGCCCCCAAAACAGTGGAAGCATTTTACAGAAGCGGACAGCCAGAGTCTGCCCGTGGAAGTTTTGGCGGTGCCTAGTAAGCCAGAACTTGTGCTGCAGCCACTCTTGGGCAGCTCTCAGAGACCTGTGAGCACAAGGTGAGTGGTGGCTGGCTGTGGTGTTCTCAGGACATTTGCAAAGTGGTCACAGGCCAGGCACTAGCCCAAGATCTGAATCTACATGAACCTTGTAAAAACCACTGGCCATGTCTCATGACTACCTGGGACCCCCCTCCCACCCCCCCTAGCTGGTGCTACATCTCTGAAGTCACCCTCAACACTGGGTAAATCAGCCTGGCCCACATACCTAAGGAGTCTCTTTCAATGACTGACCTTACAGGCAGCCAGCAGGTGGCAATAGGACTAGGGGGTCCTGGGCCATTTGTTAAGCTGCCTCAGGCCCAATACTGATGGCAGCCAGCCTCGGTTCACAATGAGGACACCCCCACATGCCTCCAGTTCCAATGCAGGCAGCAGTCAACCACATATAGCTTTGGAGCTCCTACCGGGTAGCCTGTGACTAGATTCCACATATAGGCGCAATTACATTGTACCTGTCTTTCCCTGTCTGATGTACTTCACTCAGTACAATACCCTCCATGTGGCTGCAAAGAAGGCAAGAACCCATTCCCTTCCATGGCTGAACAATATTTCGTTGTATATATGTACCACCTACTCTATCCGTTGATGGACACCTATGTTGCCTACACTTCTTGGCAATTGTAAACAATGCCGCAATGAACATATGGATGCACATGTCTCCTCGAAGTATTGCTTTTGGTTTCTTCAGATAAATACACAGAAGTGGGATTACTGGGTCCTTCTTTGTCTCTTGTTATAGCCTTTGTTTTAAAGTCTATTTTGTCTGATGTAAGTATTGCTATTCCAGTTTTTGTTTTGTTTTATTTCCATTTTCATGAAATATATTTTCCTATCTCTTTACTTTCAGTCTGTGTGTCTTTCAATCTGAAGTGAGTCTGTTGTAGACAGCGTATGTAAGGGTCTTGTTTTCTTATCCATTCAGCAACCCTATGCCTTTTGATCGGAGCATTTAACCCATTTACATCTAAAGTAATTGTGGATAGATATGTAGTTATTACCATTTTATTATTCATATTTTTTATTTTTCTTCTCCTCCTCCTTCTGTCCAGTCTTCCCAACACCATTTACTGAAGAGACTTTCTTGTCTCCATTGTATGTTCTTGGCTCCTTTGTGTAAAACTAGTTGCCCATATAAGTGGGTTTATTTATGGGCTCTCACTTCTGTTTCATTGGCTTCTGTGTCTATTTCCTACCAATTCCATTCTGTTTTGATTAATGTAGCTTTGCAGTATAGCTTGAATCAGGGAGCATGATACCTCTGGCTTTTCTCTTTTATCTCAGGATTTCTTTGGCTATTTGTGTTCTTTTTTGTTTTAATGCAAATTTGAAGGTTTTTTGTTCTATTTCTGTGAAAAATGACATTGGGATTTTGATAAGGAGTGCACTAAACCTATAAATTGCTTTAGGTAATACAGACATTTTAAACAATGTTAATTCTTCTAATCTATGAACATTTGAATGCTTTTAAGCATGACTTGTATCCCTAAGTAAGCTGCATGCCCACCATTTCCTATTATATTATCCTAGGCTTGTGGATCTTAGTCTTGAGACACTTTTAAGGATCTGGATTTCCAAGTTGCATTTCAGACCAACTATATAAGAATCTTTTGGGGTGGAATTCAGGCATCACTACTATTTAAAGCTTAAGGTGATTCTAATGTCCAACAAGGGCTGAAAACCATTTTGGGGCAATTTCAGATGAAACATGTATAGGAATTCTGTAGTCCCTGAAGGCAATGGATGCCAATCTTGAAAGGTAATCCTATGATCTTGACTTCTAGGAAGGTCTCCTTGTTTCATGTAACCTTCAGGCTCTGGCTCATACTCTGCTACCATTCATAACGAAGCCCTCTCTTTCTGGCGGAGGCCAATCATGCTCAGGTCCCTGGCTGCCTCTGAATATACTCTGAATTGGCAGAACTTCACTGGGGACAAATGTGCAAGATTATCCCCGATACCTGTTTCCTGAGATCTTGGGATTTTCTCCATAAACTGTGAAATCATCTCTCCTTTGATCTATCCCATGGAAATTGGAGCTGTAGGTATCACTCTGCCCTTTATGGCTCTTCTTCCTTAGTTTAGGTAGCTGGCTTCAGGTTCAGGTAGGAGTTGCCCAAATTAAATCTTTCTGGTTAGCTATTTAACCACTTTCTCCAGAAATACTATTTCTCTTGTGCTCCTATTGGGAGATGTGCTGACCCCAAATGTAGAAGCATTAATATGAGGAAAATGACAACAGATGTGTCCTGAGCTAGAAATATGGAGAAGGGGTGGGAGGCAGCTAAGAGAGTCAGTGATGATTTTCAGAAGGTTTTAAAGGCAACCTAAATAATTCCCTTCTGTGTCTGACCCAATTTTTCTATCTTCAACAAAGTGTTTAAACAAACATATTTTGGAACCCTCAGCTGTATCATTTTACTTGTTTAATGGGCTCAATAAAACCCTTGTGTGTATATTTGTAATAACCTATTTGATCTGTGAAATTGAATGCCCAAGTAGATTGTCTCAGGGAACTGTTGGCTGAAAACACTTGCCTGTCGTTTATTGTTTCCCATGAACTGTTGTGATTAGACACTGGGAGAGTGACTAATACAAACTACATCTGAAATCACAATTACCAGTTGAACTCTTGCCATGCATTTAGGGTTATGTAAACAGCTTGGTGGGCTTCACAGAAGGCAGATTTTAAGTCGCTTTTATGCAATGATGTGAAAACCCTGAACAAACATCAATATTCATAATCCTTTAACAGTTTTATGATAGTAGTAAAAATCAAGGCATGTTCCTGGAATCACTTCTGTCCCACTCTGTGACGAATGCATCCTTTATTATGAGATTCCATTGTTTGGGGTCTTTGGTAAACGTGGAGCAAATGGCCATGGTGGCTCTTTTGAATCTCACTGTTATTGATGTAGTTTATATAATCCAGCTTTTCAATCTCTCCCTTTAGCACGAAGTCACAAATTAATTACTCCTGTCCTTACCATAGAGTCATTGGACTAACTTGGAATAGTCAGAGATTTTTCACACTTAGCAAATTCTTCCATAGCCTGGATTAATCTCTTCAACCTTCAACTTTCCACCAATAACTCTAGTCTAAATCTTTGTGTTGCTGTTGCAATCTGAGCTCATTAGTCTTATTCTGGATAACCATTTCCTTTCACCTCACCTACTCCTCTAAAGGCTTTTTATATTCTTTGTTGAAGATTTTGCTTCCCTTCTGAGCTGACCTATCGCTAAATACACTTGACAAGTACTCAGGAAAATGGCACCTCCTCCCCTTGCTCTCCTCCAAAGAGTAACTGGTCTTTATTCCTATTGGCCTATAAAGAATGTTCACTAAAACATGACCTTGACTATATCTCTTATGTTCATAAAACTCCAGTGATTCCTCATTTGCTTTTCAGAATAGCATCTAGTCTGAATTTCCAATTCCTGCTTCTGTGAAGCCTTCCAGCCCATCTTTGATAAAGGCAGTACCCTCTCTTCTAGAAATTTAAAATGCTATTTTCCACACTGCTAGTAATTTACTGTCCTGTGTTATAGCTATTTTTCTGCTGTCTGTATCTCATCCCGCTAATAGATGATAAACTCCCCGAGGGTGCCTCTCACAGAACAAGTCCTGAATAAATATCTGTCATTGATGAGAACCGATGCTAGGTCATATTTTGTTGGAGGATTGGAGGCAAAGACTCAGAAGTAAAACTGTAATTTTTAAGTTTACCTCCTCCTCCATGGTAAAATAGGGGACATTTGTTGAAGGCCTATGATATACTTGGTATTTGCCATGAATTTTCGCTTTTAATCTTCTAAACCCTATAAGGTTAGTGCTATTATTATTTATGGATGGGGAAACAGAGGCACAGAAACTTTAAATAATCCTTCCAAGCTCACATTTCCAATAAATGGGTAGCTGAGATTTGAAACCAAAGGAGTCTGATTCTAAAACTTATGCCTTAATGCTTGCACATCCTGCCTCACTCCCATCTCCTCTGGACCTCGTTTGGAATGGAATTTGGAGGTGCAAGTACCAAGAATCTGTGCTCCGTGAAATATTAGGTTCCTTAAAAGTGTTTTAGGGATCACCAAACATGATTTCAATGACCAAGTTTTCAGTGAGGCTCCAATGCTGCTAATCTCTACCTGTTGAAGAGAAGAGGTACCAAACCCCTTGAAGTGTTATTCCTATTGAAGCTCAGTGTGGCGGTGGTGGGGCTTAGAGTTCCACCTCTTAAGCCAAGCCCAAAGTATTGGGGTTGTGCCACAGTGCATTGAATCTAAGATGCCAAGAGGAACCATCTTTATTATATCACTAAGAAAGAGAAAAATAGCTGCCAGAGTAACCATGGCACAAATGTTTTCTTATCACCTGAATTTTAAAATTTTATACTTATTGAAAGAGTTCAAAAGAGCTCTTATTTATACACATGCACAATATTAATTGGTTAAGGTATTCCTAAAACTTCTTTATGCCCGAGTCTGAATCTCCAGTGTCTATGTTTTTTAGACAGCATCATCCTCTGTGCCATCGGAAGTATTGGTAAGGCAGTATTTCTTCAATGAATACTTCACTCTCACCTCTGAGATTTTCCTACAAGCCACTGATACCAAATTTGAAAGACTGGATGCAAATGTGTAGACTACCAGAATTTCATCTCTTACTTCTTCCTGGCTGACGAAAATTGTAAGATAGTTCACATTTTCAGAGGTTAAAATGTGGACAAGCGTTCATTAGAATTGGTGAAATAGAGTAAATATAATTTCACTAAAAAATGGGTTTCACTGTCTGACAACATTTGGAAAGCTCTAGTGTTGTCTAAAGAACCTTGATCTTGGAGAATCAGAAAACTTGGGGTTAGTGTAGGCTCTTCTGACTAACTGTAGCAAGCAACATAATCTATCTTGAGCTTCATTTTTCTAACCTGTAAACAAAGAATAAACACACTTATCTCATAGTTGCAAAGATGAATAGAAAGTTTAAATTCCAACAAAGGAATGTTTCTAGCTGGTTTGCCACTCTCTTTCCATTGTCTGGAGCTGTAGCAGAGACCTAGTGTTTTCTAAGGACTATATGTTGAATGAATGAACCAATGAACGGACATTCCTTGTCTGGCAGAGGACATGCAGAGTGTCCATGCTGCCATGATGAAAGGCAATGTGTTCTAAGTGAAGAAGGAAACTAAGTAGGGGTTGCTTCGGTAGGTATGTAACGTTCTTTAGTTCCTCTCTCCATTTTGCCTCAGTGGTTTTGTGGTTTGGATTCTGTTTGCAATGAGGCTCTGATGCTGCTAATCTCTGCCTGTTGAGAGGAGAGGTGCCAACCCCTTTGAAGAGTTATTCCTGTCAGGAATGGGGATTTTTTTCCAGGCTAAAGTTGCTTGCTTATTTTCCAGTATAGTCTAGAAAGTCAAATAATTGTAGACCAGAAAGCTGTTCTATCACTCTTGACTTCTTAAAAATATCATTTATTATAGTTGTCTTATAAATGTGTATTGATGAAATATAAAAAGGTACAGAAATGTGTGTGTGTAGGGGAAATCATCATTTATACTTCTACCTAGAGTGAAGAATTACTAATACTTTTTCCTTACATAATTGGTAGTACAGTATACATATGATTTTTATAGCCTGATTGCTTTTCTAAATTTTTAATTTTTTTTATTGGGGAAATTCATGAACAGTGTGTTTTTCCAGGGCCCATCAGCTTCAAGTCAAGTTGTTGTCCTTCAATCTCGTTGTGGAGGGCGACAGCTCCACTTCCAGTCACCGTTTTCAATCTTAATTGCAACCTTAGTGCTGTCCACCATCCCATGCGGGAATTGAACCAGCAACCCTGTTGTTAAGATCTCACACTCTAACCAACTGAGCCATCCGGACACCCTACAGTCTGATTTTTTTACTTGATGTATTTGAGATTTTCTTCCTATATTGAAATGTTCTTCACAAACATTTTTTATAGTGGGTGCTATATTATAATTTATTTGAGTAACCTACACTTGCTGGCAATTTAGATTGTTTCCAATTTTTCACCATTTTAAATATCACAGCATTGAATATCCTTGAATATATTTAAGCATATCTCTGATTTTTTTTTTCCAGGATAAATTCTTGAAAGTGGATTTACAGAGTCAAAGGGCATGAAATTGTATTCTAATTTAGTTAAGAACATTTGAATTTATCTAAAAGGTTTTTCCAGAATGTGATAAAATAAGGAGGAGGATTTTGAATGTGTACCTGCCAGGAATGCCAGGTAGGCCTTGATTTACCCTCCCACTTTCTCAAGAGCTTGTCTGTTGTGATGTGGTTTCTGAATGACGTTAGGACTTATGCGTTGCTGGGGCTGTCAGATGTTAGGACTGATAAGCCTCTTATTTATCTTTCTTTTTCCATCCAAAAAAACTGAACGTGATGTCCTCACTAAATGAAGGGTAACTATGAGGAACAGATCCCATTATTCCCTCATTTCATTCACATGATGAATGAGTTAGAAAATGAATGCCATGTCTGAGCACCAGGGGATCTGATTGTCACAGTATGAAAAGACTTTTAGTGATAACTGCATGCCTGCTCCCATATTACTGCCAACAGAGCCAAGACAATCTGGTTCGAATGGTGGATGTACTGACTCCCACGTGGGCCCATCGATGTTTTTACAAACGATTTGCAGCATAGAGTCATTGTGTTTTGCCAAGTTGCATCCTCCCAGTGAAGTCCAAAGAGAACTAGAGAGAGGTTCAGTTTTCAGTGCAGTGGGAAATAGACAAAGGGAAAAAGAAATGTCAGGATTGCTCTCCAAAATTATAATGCAAACCTGCCCCAGAAATGTGTATTATATTTCTGAATGTGTTCCAGCTGAACCCTAGGAAAAATAACAACCAAATGAACCATAATGGCTCATTGGTGGATATTGTGTCCCATCTGTTGGTGTAGTAAGAAGGGCTCTAGGCTGTTGTACCCAGAAAGCTTCTCACTGTTAAAAAACCAAAACCCCTCATAACACTTTTCTGCCTCTGAACTCGCTTTGTATCTCATTTATGAGGAAGAAAATATGTGAAAATAATTGGACATTGTTATACATTTGCCTGAAGAACAGTAAAGTTATTCCTTGGTTCTTCCTAGTGACGAGGATGGGATGCTTTCACAACAAGCAACAGGAAAGGCTCTGTGAGCCAAAAACTTTGATTAGGATTCCTCCATTCTTTGGTTAACTCTTAAGAATTTAATCCTTGTGATGGTTAATTTTATGTAATAACTTGATTTGTGACAGGGTGCCCAGGTTAAACACATTTCGGTGTGTGTCTGTGAGATTAGCAGTTGAATTGGTGGATTTAGTAGATTGCCTTCCTCTACCTGGGGGGCCTTCATCCAATTCACCGAGGACCTGAATAGAACAAAAGGCCGAACAAGGAGGAGTTTGAGGCCTTTTTCTCCCATTCACTGTTGAACTGGGACATCTCCTTTCCTCTTCTCTAGTCCCCTGACTGGGATTTCTTCCATCTGGTTCCATCTGGCTCACCTGGTTCTCAGGCTTTTGAACTCGGAGTGGCTTTTCTGGGTCTCCAGCTTGCAGACAGCAGATAATGGGACTTCTCAGCCTCCATATTCACATGAGCAATTCCTCATAATACATCTCTCTCTCTCTCTGTCTCTCTCTGTCTCTCTTTGTCTCTCTGTCTCCCCCTCTCTCTCATCTACTGGTTATTTCTTTGCAGAACCATGACTAATATAATAATGCACTCTGATTTTCCTTACGGAAAAAAAATAAACCTAATTGTATTTATGGCCCAGTGTGTGGGTCACTGACGTTCATTCTTGCAGGTCAAGATTCTGGCTTAGGTCAGATTTAACATATAGATATACAACTGGACTCAACCCATCAGCCATTAGCATGAGAACTGAGGTGCCTCTGAGAAAACGTATCTTAGGGGCCCAATTTGTAAACCTAAGTCATTGCAGAAGAGAAGCAATTGTGAGTAGAGAACCGTGCCTATCCTTTGGATTTTCTCGTCCTGATGCCCTCATTGAGCTCAAGTCTGAATCCTTCTTTTTAATCCTTAAAAAGAAGCTTTTTGAAACACCAGATCCTCAGCAAAAGCCCAGGTTGGGGAGTCTGTATTGAAGTGTAACCACAGAGCATGGGCAGAGCCCCGGGTGAGAGTATGGTGCTGTCTAGGGGAACCTTGCAGGGAGGTCCCATGCTCAGGAGGGACAGACTTATCCTGAGCACTTGTGACTCAGCCCCTGCAGACTCCTGTAGTACTTGGTGGGAGGGAGTAAGGGGCTGGGCGTGTTGAGGACAAGTGGAGTCATCAGCCAGTGGAAATCAAGCTGTTCCTGTTAATATGACCTCATTGACACTCTGGGAAATTAGAGTCCTCAAATCAGCATTCAGTTCACAAGGTGCTTATGAGAATTGTTTAGTTAAAGAGTATAAATGTTGCAAAGGCTTACTGCTATAGAGACCTAATATTAACCATACTGAGACCTAACTGTGAAAGAAAATTAAGGGAACAGTTAAACAGAACTGTGCTGAAGGGGAGAGAAAATGTTTGAACTTGCTTCTTCTTTCTCTTACATGTGTACACATTGGGGATGTGATGTTTTTGCCCCAAGCTGAATACAGTTTACCTATGTAATAGGGTTGTTGGAGTGTGTGTGTGTGTGTGTGTGTGTGTGTGTGTGTGTGTGTGTGTATGTATGATTCTTCTTTCTCCATCACCTTAGAACACCTCTTCTCTAATCCACATTTTTAACTGACTGGCATCGGGATACAAAAGACCAGCCCTGTTTCCTGAAGTTGGGAAACTCTATGCTACAGTTTTTGAGTTTGTTGTGGGATCAGGCTAAAGCTGACACAGAGACCCAGGTCCTCTTGTAAGTATTTTACATATTAGCTCATTTAATCTTCACAATGACCCCATGAGTGAGGTACTGCTTAAACTACATGTTAAATATGAGGAAATTGAGACACGGTGAGGTGAAGTAACTTGGTAAATGTAACATGGCTGATAAATGGCAGAACTGGAATTCAGACCCAGGTATCTGGCTCCAGAAGTCAAGCTCTTAATCAAGATGCTGCAGGTTCCAAATGGTTATACTCGCCTTATGGTAGAGATATTTCAATGGCATAGAATCTATAAACGTGTGTGTGTGTGTGTGTGTGTGTGTGTATTGGTGACAGTGTTGGGAAGTGCATGATGGCAGTAAATATAAATACAAGTTCATAATATTTGAGGAATTTTACAATTTTACATTTTTGAATAAAGTTAAAAAATTGAAATAGAATGTAAGGTTACCAACATATGTGTGTTACAATCTAAGAATCCTTAAAGCTCTCCTCTTTAAGGTAAAACTCAGTGTACTAATCCCGGTGAAGAACTGCAGCCTGATTTGGTTTCATCCCCTTTGACAGAGTCACCCATCCCTACTTGGTATGGAAAGGATTACCTTTGATCTGATGAGCTGTAGTTTATAAACAGAATTAATCACAGGCTTTGGGGAGATGAGGTCATCAGATTTACGCTGAAGTTGTAATGCAGTGCAGATATTGAGGCCACATCTGTTCAGCTCCTGTCCAAAGGGTAAACCTTCTCTTCTCCATGGAAGTACTTGGTTTTGGCTCCTCAAATAAGGGCATTCTTTCTTTGCTACAGTCTTGCTCCTCTGTATGTTCATTCTGGAATGGATAGAGAACCCAGTGGAGTAAAATGTGTTTTCGTACCATTATTGGTGTTCTCTCAAAGCTCCATTTTCTTTCAGGTTTTGAGCATTATGCATTCTTTTCTAGATGTCTTTGATACTTCTAGTCTTCAGTGATTACAATTTGTTTGCATTAATTTGTCTACTACCACTCACTGTCCTCATCCATGACAAGAGGGGAAAGAAATTTTGCCTGTCCTTTTTTCGTATTTTTGGGGGCCCTCTGCATGGATCTGGTAAGGAACTGATAAGCTGTTCCCCACGTAGAGAATCTGCATGTCCGAAACCTCAAGAAAAAATTTGCTATGCATCTTTGTGCTGACGTTGAAATAGTTTCCAACCCAGAGGCTTGGACCTCCAGTTTACAACTTCTCTTTGTTACAAAATCTCTGAGATTCTGGCCATAACACACACACACACACACACACACACACACACACACACACACACACATTGTGTGGAACCCCAATATTGATAGAAGAAATGGTTGTAGTCACTCCTGTGTCTCCCATATTCCCCACTTTCACTATTTTTAACCTTACAAGCAAATATGGTTCATGGCTAGTCAGTAATGGGCATTTAAGACTTTGTTTCTTCCTAGACGATGTTGGGAAGTACTCTATAGTACCATTCAAAGATAGATTGATTTCAGGGTACTAAGGGTTTAGTTCCTTGAGGGCAGAACTCAGAGAGTTTGTTTGACCTATGATGTCTTTAGCACTCTCCAAGGGTCTCTGAAACATGAAAGAACTTGAGAGGAGACTTACGTAACATTTTGGGGTAGAGGATAGCTGGAGCAATCAGAAGAAAATCCATCTGGAATGGCTTAGGACTGGAATAGTCCCCTCAGATCCTCAGCACTCAAGACCAAACTCCGAGAGCGTGCTTGTGCGATAGCTGGCCTTATGCATGGGGCCACCATGCTCTGCACTGCTTGGGGAGTACCTTTGGAAAAGTGAATGTTCTTTGGACAACCAAGCATTCTGGTTGTATCCCAGCCCTGAGTCTGCAGTTAATGTGAGGCCGGGGGACAGTTTGTCAGAGGCCAACTACTTCACAATGTAAACATGTAAAAGCTCTTAGGTGTCATCAGGCAAAGCTTTCCCAGGTAATTCATAGGTGAAAATGTCAGTGACCTGTCACAGCAAGGATCTCAAACAGGAGCTACACAGCTACAGGAGAAGGAAAGTTGGTGAGAGGATGTGTACGAAGCAGACTACAAGACCGGATGCCAAGAGACAGGGTTATATTAGAAGAACTGCCTGTGAGAGGAAATGGGGAAGGTACTGGGAGAGGAAGAGGAGCTGACAGACTGTGAAGGACCGAGGGAAGGACAGTTGTATGGAAGCATCACAGACGGGTCTATTATCTAAGGACTCTTTGACAGTCATTTAGCAGAGTCCTGAACCAACGTCGCCTGTTAGAGAAGTCCTTTGTTTCCTAGAATTGTGTCTGACTTAGTATCCCTGTCGCCTCAGTCATCCACTGGGAGCAGCCCAGGAAGCGTGGCCTTGCTGTGGACATGGAGATGGATCTCAGAGCAGACAGTGGGATTCTGGGCCAGTTGTGTTCCCTGTAGTTAGGGGTCTCTAAGAAGCATTCTCATGGCTGCTGCAGTAAAGGACTCAATGTGGATCAAGCATGAAGCTGCCTGAACATAAACAGAACTATCTCCCCCCGGGTGGGGGAGAGAAATGCTAGGATTCTGAACACAATGGAAGGGGAACCTATTCCCTCTAGTGAAAGAGGAGGTAGTCTTATCTCCCCAAAGTTTCTGCTTTGAGGGCGGAAAGTAGGAAGAAGCTGACCCCCAGAAAATGGGAAAGAGGTGAGGAACCCCCTGTGGAAGGGAGGGCTTTCTCCCAGCACCCAGCGCAGAGCCAGCAGGGAGAAGCAGCACCGCTCCCAGGGGGCCCAATGCAGCGAAGCCACAGTGGAGGAGACGACGGCTGGAACAGGTGACTCAGGGGGGCGGCAGGGCGACATTGCAGTTCTGCAGTGACCAGACATGTGGAGCAGCAACACTGATCCTCGATCACGTCCTAAGTGGTGACGTCACGACAGTGGCTAGTTTCCGTAGACGTGAGTCAGGGAACAGAGTGGATTGGGAGCTGAGGATACTAACAATAGATAACACAGCTGGGGAATCTCTTACAGGCAGTTGGTTTCCCTAACACTGTGGACCAGCACCTGTCATATGTGTACCTGACAACAAAAGAAGTGTTTCCTGTGCCTTTTCTCTTCAAGCACGAGTCAAGGATGATGAAACCGAATGGGGACTAAAAGGATGCAAAGGAATTATGCAGGTCGAAATAGTCTGACTTGCATGGCAGAAAACTCTAAGTAAATATGGGCAGCTGGGAAATAATTTTCCCGTCCTGATTAGACAAGTACATGGAGTGTGTTGAGCAAGAACCAGCTCTTCAGAATAAAATGCTCCTAGTCACGGGCCGACAGCCTTTTATTTATTTATTTTTTACATAAGCCACACTGAGCCCAATAAAGGGGAACCAGCCAAATGAGCAGGATCTGGGATCTTATTACTGGAACTCGCTGACAGGGGGGTATCAATCAGACTTACAGAATTAGCATTTTCCCGAGCAATGCACAAAGCCTTTTAATGACGACGTTGGAGTCTCTGAGCTTAGGCTCTTGACTGCCTGTTCCTAAGCAACAGAGGGATTGGCAGAGAACGTGTTTTTGATGTATCATTAAATAAAGGCGGCACAATGTTGAAAACTGGGGACAGAAATTGGGATAATTGTATTTATTTATTTATTTTGGTGTATTATGTTAAAAAATAAACAAAAATCCTTTATGTCCTAGAAAACGTGCTCTCTCTCTCTCTCTCTCTCTCTCTCTCTCTCTCTCTCTCTCTCTCTCTCTCCTTTTCACTTGTTTTTGAGGACTACCATTTCTGTTTCTCATTTTCCCCCCCTGCAATTTAGGCACAGCATTTATCGTTTTTATGGACAGTATTTCAACGTTTTTTATTTCCAGCTCTATTCTATCATAGAAAAATTGGATCACACATTATAAAGGTCCAAGGGATGCTTTAACAACCTCCCTTATTTTATTCTTATAGAATCCATGGTTCGGAGAGGGGAAGGAACTGCCTAGGTCTAACGCAGATGAATCATCACTGCCTCTGAATCCTCCTCTGAAGCTAAGGGGGTGTGCTATATTTACCACTCAGTTGTTAAGACACTGTGGTTTCTCCCCTAAGTCTCATGGTGACTCTCTTGTTCATTGTCCCACACACAGTGTTTGATACGGAGCTTACTTGCAGTAAGTACTCAATAAAAGAACAAGGTACCTATTCTACAGGTGCTGAGTGCCTCTGGTGATTCAATAGTTAACAAAACAGACATGGTTCAGACTCACGTGGAGATGACATCTAGGATGTGACATTAATGTCACATCCTACCTTTCCAATTCTCTAATTGTTGAGGTCTCCAAGATTTGGGAGGGAGATATCATCTGGTAAGATACTTCTGTCCTACACATTTTCTTTCCTCATTAATCAGACTCTGAAGAAGCCTTCTATACCCAGAAGTGACAGCCAAGTCACTCCTCTTCATATTCTCTTAGAAAGGGTGCATGACATTCCCTGCCCGATTTCCTCACCTCCCCTTTACTTCATAACCGTCCAACTGAGCTCTTGCTCCTCACCTCTCCAACCCACCTTCTTTTGGCGTGGACACCAATATTTCGGAAAATTTCAATATCAAAGTCTCCAATGACTTCTAACTGCCAAATACAGTGAGTAAAGTTTTAATGCTCATTTTGCCTCTGTGGTATCGTAGACCCTTGACATTGGGGCGAAATCTGTCCCAAGAACATGATGCACCCTAGATTCTTGAATATCACTATAGCCTATCATGTCATCGTAACTTGCTATGAATTGCAGCTAAAGAATTGTGCTGACTCAGATTCTTCTTAATGAGAGTGATTGTGTCCTTGACAATAAGTGGAAGAAAGTGAAGCCACTTACAGAGGGAGATGCCCCCCGCTAAGTGATGTGCTCGCTCCACCAGCTGAGGACTCAAGTTGGTGCCCTCACTAAGATTTCAAGTCATTACTTGTCATGGAATTTAGGGTTGCTCAAATGACTGAAATTAAGAAGTTAAAGCTACACAGGCCAGAGCAACCTTACTATTGCTCACTCTGTCTTTAAACCTTTTCTTCCTTTGGCTTTGGATCATGTGGTCTCTGTTTCTCCTAAGTCTTCATGATGGATTTCTATCCTTGTGCCCACTCCTTAATTATTGGCGTTATGTGGAGTACTGATAATTTCTCTTTGAAGAATAAATTCTCTTACGCCAATGGGTTTGACCAATCCATATTTTCTGTATATTTAACTTCTAATACTAGATGGTAAAAAACAGAACTGTGTTGGGAAACACTGTGTCTACACAAATGTGAATTCTGTGTTAAACTGACATCATCCCCCCCCATGTACCTATAGTGAATGCACTTGGGCCATTTGTTCTCCATTTGCACCCTCCCACCCCTGCCCCATCTGTTCCCTGCTCATTCCTGTCCTGCTCTGTGCTCTGGAAGGCTGACCTTTATGTCTGTATCACCTGGGATTCCTGACAGTTTGGCCAATCAGAGACACTGGTTAGGGACCAGAGGATAGGAGGAGGGCGGTCAGGGCATCGCTTGCCCTCATTCCCTCCCTGCCTGCCAGCAGTCTGGTAGTGGCTATACTCCTGTGTGGCCATCGCTTTTTGCTAGTGGCCTCCCTTTCATGGCTCTAGTATTCAGTGGGCTGCAATAACATGGCTCGCTCCTTCTTGCTGTTGCTAGACTCTGCTTGCTCACCATTCTCTTGTCGGTTTATTAACCATGCCCACCCCTCTGTAAATAGTCTCTTTATTTGACATCTCTTTAGTGAAACCATTCTGAGTGTGCCGTTTGTTTCTTGCAGATCCCTGGGTGATGCAGAGCTATTTCACCTTATAGAAACAGGCATTAAATCGTCTCCTACCCTTCCTCAATGACCTGAGCTATTTTTTCACATTAACTATTGCAAGTATACAGAATCTAAGGTTCAGTGAAGGTCACATGCAAGGCAGCAGCTCTGAGACAAGAGTGCTAGAGAATCTCGAGATAGAAGGGCTGGGCAGAAGAAAAAGCATCAACGAAAACAGCTTTGAAGAAACAGTAAAGTAGATTAGTGAAGTCTTTTATCTTACTTCCCTTCCTTAGCGGCACCAACATGAACTTTCTGAAACTCAAGTCTGACCAGGTTACTCTCCTAAAAAATCCTTCAATGGCTCCCTGGTATCCATAGAATAAAACCTAAGCTCCTTAGTGTGTTATGTAATTCCTTCATGTTTTCACTTTTACTTACTTTTCTTTGGCATCATTTCCTGGCAATCCCTGAACGAGTCCCAGTGGCCCCTTAGATGCAGCATATCATATATTCAGCTCAGTATTTTCCTCTCCCCAGCTTCTCTTCCTTTGCTTTCTATCTTGTTTAATGACACCATTCATCATTCAAATCCTAAAAGTCACACTAGACATTTAATTTTATCTCCCTCTACTCCCGCATATAGTAACGTCAAATGCTAACTGTGAGAGAGACCCTGCTTCGTATCTTACTGCAAAATCTACTCCATGGGAATTTTTAGTTGTGTACATCTCAAAGGGTTTGGTATAGAGTGGGGACATGAAATATCAATTAGCCCAAGATCCTGAAGTCATACATCAGTGAAAACAGTAGAAGTTTCCAAATCACCTGTTCTCTCTAGTTTTTCCTTAGCTCTTTTTACTGTGTCTTTATTTCTTTTAGGAATAGATTATCTCCTTCACAGTGTATGCTCCAATAATGTTGTAATAGAGATGGAGAAAGTTTCCGTGACTATGAGGGTTTCCACAGCAGAGCCACCATCTAGTGGCCTTGGAAGAAAATAGGAATAATTAAGAATTCAGGGGCTGTTCACCATCAAATTGCAAATTTGGCAGTTTCAATTTTGAAATTAAAACAGCCAGATTGTGTTCATTTAAAATGTTTTATATTGGCATAACAGTTGTCTTCCCTGGGGAACAGTCTTAGCAATTAAAATATATAGAATTTATATATATATATATATATATATATATATATATATATATATATATATATATGATTTTTAAGATCCATTATTCTGTAGCATTGTTTTGTTTTTATGTCAGCAGCCAGAGGAAATTATAAAATGGTGATATTAGTCGACAGCTTAACTCTTCTGTACAGACCCTGATTCAAGGGAAAAGAATACCCTGAGATAGCAAACCAGATGGTTGTCTTAATCTAAAAAAAACCTAAAGGAGAAAGAGCCTACAGTTTCATTTGCCAACTCATATTAGGATCCACAAAGAAGAACTGGAATTTCCCCTGAGAGAGAAAAGTCTCACATACAAAATTTTGGATGCTTTGTTGTGTGGGGGAAAGAAGGGGAAAGGTTAGTGATTTGATAAACAAGTTGTAAATTTATTATGCTTTATTTTATTTTGACTTGGAATTTTGAAATTGACCTAGGTATTTGTATTAGCTACGGTTCCGCCAGGAAAACAGAAACTGTGTATTCCAAGTATGGAGGCTTTAATCCAGGTAACTGATGGTTTATAGGAAGTTAGAAAGGCTAGAGAGGCAAAGATCCAAGAAACTGGTTTTCCAGGTGTTCCTGG